>NC_133934.1:21021715-22266715 GCF_031877795.1 Strix aluco
AATCAACAGCTGCTAAAACTACCAGAACGATGCTTGAAGTAAAAACTCTGGTCACTTCCTTTTTGTCTCTTCATAAGGTCATATCTATTCTTTGTTCTTATTGCAAATGTTTACTTAAAGGGGCAAATTATTTCCATTATAAATAATTAATACCACAGCATTTTTTTCACCATGCTCATTCTGGTAAAGAGCAGCTCTATACATTATGAGCTAACAGGGCTATAGCTCCTTATTTAGACAGAAAAAAAATATTCTGAAAGTTAGTACTTATATTATTTTTAATGCAACAATTTACAGCCACTGAGAAGATTACAACTGATCCCCCAGAACACCTCTACCAGCCTGAATAGGCAGACTCCATCCCGACAGTTCCTGTTACAAGTAAGAACTTTTTTCTCCTGGTAAAAACATACTCAAGCACACCCCAGGAGGCAGTCTTTAATACTTGCTGTGATCACGACTATGTGCTAAATTATTATGTCCAAATTATATTTTTCGTGATTTTTATTCTATTTTTTTTTTCACACACTTGGTCAGCATGCTTGTTCTAAGATGAAAGCTAGTCACTTGCAGTAGTGACTCTCATAATCTCCTGACTGTAATTTTTTTCGTTGTTTCCTGTCTAGAAGGAAGGGAGGGATTAAGCAGACACAAAGCACTGACTGTCTCTGCTCTAGGTAAGGGTGCATTTAGAGATTTACTGAGATTCAGAGAAGATGAAAGAAAGATTATGTACATACTGGGATCTTTTTTTCCATATGGCAATGAAATTATCTGTACTCCCCTCTGAGATAGCCTTTTTCAGTGAGTCATCTCTATAGCTATAATTTCTGTGTTGAAATGTGTTGAATTCTTACATTGCTTGAAAACTGAAGAAGAAAGATGGCAAGCAAATTATTTTTAGTGTATGGACTGGTTGTATAATGCTGCTGTTCATTAAACACCAAGAATGGTTACATTGCTCATTTGAAGACAGTTTGAACTACAAATGAACTGATTATGACTTTACTAGGTATGCAAAATTGTCACAATTAAAGCCTTCTTAAAATTTAATAATATGTCTGGACTTCTACAGTCTGGCAATCAATTTTGGCAAAAAAAGTTATAGTGAATTATGCTCAGAGTAGATCAGCTGAGGAGAGGGACTCAGTCACATCATGATCTGCAAGATTGTCTCTGGGGAGTTTTTGTGTTACTCTCAAATGTCCTTTAGCTGTAAATCATATAACAAACCATCACTTTGTTGTAATCTAACTTATGTGCCAAGTAATATTCAATCAGATAGAAAGATTCCTGCTCATCCAGCACGGGTAAGATTATGTCCTTGCAAGCCGTTTGGCTCCTTACTACAGATTCTAGAAATTAAAGTGCTTCCTGAAATACTTTATTCACTCATTCTGCCATTGTTTTCCTTCAGATTTGGTATCTCCAAATGTGCCTCCAGATCTTCTGTAAACAGATTGAGTCTTTGTTTATTTTTGAAATAAACGAAATCCAACCACATTCTGCCTAGTCAACATCTTCTAGCTGGAATGGCATCTTTGTTCCCATAAAGAATTCAACAAATTTTAAAAAACATAAGCAAAGCTTCATGTGAATAGGAGACTCAGCTGCAATGAACATTTGTTGAACGTTCTGTATTTTTCAAGACTTTTTTTATATTTCTACTTCATCCTTTAAGTGATACAGAAAAAAAAATCTTCTGCAATACTGGTGACAATACTGATTGAAAAAAATATCTAAAATCAGGAGACATAATCAGAAAGTTCTTTGCAGATCTAGAGCTCTGGTTTGCAGTTAATGACTGCTCCTTCTCACTGTTTGAAAGAGATTTTGTCATTTTAGCAGCATTTTAGCCTATTACCAGGCAATTTGTTCATTTGAGAGATACCTAGACTCTTGGTAATTGATAAGAAGATCATAAGGGCTAATACTCTCATCAGATAAGGAAAATGTTTAATTCCCATCCATTCTCTCAGTTCCAATTTCATTACTGGACTGAGATGACATCTATGGCCCATAGTTAGTCCATTAAGGGCTGGGAATACGGGACCACTTAAAATACTTAGTATTGTTTTCTCCTGAGCCAATGACCATCCCTCCTCAAAACATAAACTTCAGTAACTCAGAAACAACTGAGAAGGGGTTCCTAAACTCATCCTCTCATCCTGGCAAATATAAAGCCTATAAAATTCCACCTTCATGTGAGATTTTATCAGCACGTGAAACCAGAGAACTAGAAGGTTGCAATTACTACATTTTTTTTATAATTTGAGTGCAGATACGAGTAACTTCCCTAATCAAGAGAAGACACTTGGATTTTACTCTCAAGCCAGTTCAAAATGATTGTTTCTTTTCACAGCATTTGCAGAATCAAATGCTTTTTGGACAATTTACCAATAATCTGGTGGTCATCACTTATTGGAATTTACATTAACTTATTGTCAGTTTGTATTTTCATTGTTTTTTAATAAATAAGCCTGATTGTGTTCATTTCTACCTGAGCTTTTGCTTATTATTTCTAAGCCTTCTCTTGACTTGCGGAAACAAACTCTACAACTCAGAGAGTTATAAAGCAGGTATGTTTACTCCAGCGCCGGGGTGCAGGGGAATTTCTCCACAAAGCTTGCACACCCACAGCACATTTTACCAAAAACTTATAGAGTGTGGATATACATATTCATTGGATTACAGAATACAAATATCCATATGCATAAGTGAGGCTGGGTTAGTTCGAAAGGCTGGTGTCAGCAGTTTATGTTCTCTTTGCGCCTGCGCATTGCCTCCTGGTGGGCATCTCCGGGGGTCTGTTGGAGGAAGGCTCACAGTCCTCCTCACCTTGTACTTTCCCTCGGAGCATGCAGATTCTCTTAGCCAGTTTCTTGAACAACAAGAGTTGTTCCAGCTGGTTTACCATCTCTATCTTATCTAAAAGCACCAGTATATTAGTTTCTACCGTCCATATATGGCTATCTACTCACTACAAAGACTAACCTTGTTAGAATCCATCTGCTTTCCAAGGACATGTCTCTTATTTTTGCTGAACATAGTAATTCTTGGTAAGTTTCCACAGAAAACTGCTTTGTTTTGATGAACACAGTAGCCCCCGGTAAGTTCCCACAGAACAGTCAGGGCAGGCAGGATTATTAAACAATATTCAGAAATCATTATAAATTGCTACAAGTAAATAAGTTGCAAAGCAGGTGGTCATTTCCTTGTATCACTCTTCTGTAATATGACTGCCCAGCATTCTTTTTCAGGTTGTGATTTGTTTCTGTTTTGCCCACCAGGTTTCTGTCTCATCTGTTATTATCAGCCTGTTTCTTTACCTGGTCAATATTTTTCCTCTTGAGTCCTCACATCTACCCAGAGCATTCCCAGCTTGTAGTTTGGAGAGACTGTAAATAGCACCAAATAGCAGTAAAATATTTATTGTTTCCTTTATTCTACTGTCCAAACCTGCTTCCATGTTTTTTTAGGACTGGTTGAATATATGTATTGGAAAGAACTGTGGGCATTAAAGAACTCTGAAGATTATTTCCTCTCCCTTTTTCTGTTTAGATAAATCAATGTGCACAACAAGGCTGGGTGGATGATAAAATTGCTGTCAGAAATGGCAACTCAAAGCAGTAAAATATATACTATTAAAAAAAAATATTAGCTTTCTGCTCTGAAGATCGATGGGAAGGACGGAGGACAGGACTCAAAAAAGCATCTCAGGTTATCCATACAGCAAAGTACACTTGGAAAATTCCACCAAGACTGTGGGAGTCTGTTAATACTGAGCAGGACTCAAGACTGAAAGTAACATAAATGGCTAACTCTAGGCCTTGAGACCAGTTTGCTCTCTGCAAAAAGATAAACATACGCACTTGTGGGAAATACTGTTGCAAGTAGCCTTGAGCAGCTGAAAGGGATCAGTATCTCCATCCTGTCCCACCTCTGTGAGTCATCAGGATTTCTTTGTAGCTCTTTTTTTTTCCAGATCTGGATGTCTTGTGAAACTGCACATAGATGTGCTGAAGTCTTGATGACCTGCTAATTTGGGTGCCATTAGCATAGTCAATGCCGAGAGCCCTTTTGCTGCCATCCAGTGCCCCCATGCCCAGACATTCACATTCATTCACCAATTCCAGCCTTTCTGTTACAGCTGTCTACAACCAGAGGTAGAGAAAACAATTAAATAAATTTAATTTCAAGCACACTAACCCTAAGAACCACAGGCTCTGCTGCTGAATGGAGTAGGTGACCTATTGATGAAGGACCAGGAAAAGGCTGAGATACTCAAGCCCTCTTTCCCTTGTTCTTTACTAGCAAGGTCAGCCCTGAGGCCTCACAGATCTCTATGCCTAGTGGCAAAGTTTGGAGGACACTACTACCAACTGTAGAGGAAGGTTGGATTAGGGCCACTTTAGCAAATCAGATGTTTAGAAGTCCTTAGGGCTGGGCTGGAGATGCTTGCAAAGGTGCTGAGGAAGCTAGCTAATGTCATTGTGCTGCTTCCCATCACCTTTGAAAGGCCGTGGCAATTAGATGGGATTTCCAGTTACTGGAAAAAAGCAAATGTCACACACATCATCAAAGCAAGGTGCAGGAAACTAGGACAGTCATCCTTACCCAGTCTCTCTCTCAGAGAAGACCATGAAGCAAATCTTAATGTAAGCCATTTCCGGGATGATAAAGGAAAAGAAGTTGATTTGGAAAAAACAGCACAGTTCTACCAACAGGATTGCCTTCTATGATGAGATGATTTGCTCTGTGGATGAGGTGATAAGAGCAGCACACATTGATTTTAGCAAGGCTTTTGCCACGGTATCCATAGCATCTTTGTAGTCCAGTAGGGTCTGGGTCAGTGGACATGGTGAGTGGAAAAGAGTCTGAACCACTCTACTCAAAAACTAGTGGTCAACAGTCTAAAATGAAACTGGCATTTGGTTATGAGTGGTGTTCTTCAGGGCTGAGTAGGGGGCTTAGACTAGATGAACTCTAGAGGTCATAAATCTTTCTATGATTCTGTGATCAAGCCTTGCAGGGCACTCAGCAGTATTTGGGTCCTCATGTTGAAACCACAAGTCATTCAAGGTTTCTGTGGATTAATGGGTTAAACTGCAGCCCCCTTCCTCGATTCTGGGCTTATGCAGCAGAGTCTGCATTAGGTGAAGTGGCAGTGCGTCGCAAGGTGTTTCCAATTAATATGCTTCTCACAGCGAGATCTTCTGCTAAAGTGCCCTGACCAACAGTGACCTCCACCCAATGCCAGAACACAAGCACTGATTGAAAACAATCCATTCCACGCTTCCTGATCTGGGGACTTGTAGTTGAACGCAGGGGGAGAAAATGAACCAACTTTGCAAGAGGAATTTTAACATGGATCATTTTCTACTGCAGGCCCACAGCATTTTCACGGAAGTGCTCTCTGTTAGTGTCCCCTCACATCTCACGGCTATTCTGATGTATGGCATTTCTCTACAGGACTCACTCCGGTGGCTCTCAGTTAAAATAGTTCACACTCCTCCAGGAAACTTGTCTCTTGCATGTATCCTTTATGAATACCTCTGTATTTGTATTTTAAAATTAACCAATTAATTAACAGCTGGTTTCTTTGTTTCTATCTGAGGAATTTACTCTGCTCCAGCTCCCCTCCCTAAAGTTAAACACTGAAAAAACTTTCGTAAGATGCAGGCACTTCATTGTTCTCTTTGCACAAGATCTGGTCAGATACTATTGGTCTTTAAAGGCTGTTGTATTCAGCAACAGAAATGATAAGGCTACGCACAGACTTCACAACTCAAGCAGAATTAATTAGGTTTAGACACATTTTCCAAATCCTCATATGCTATATGACTAAAGTTTTGTGTGTTTTTTACTAAAAATATGTTTCAGCCGGGATGGAGCATGCACATTAACTACGTTGTAAGAGAAATTATTTCCTGCTGTATTGAACAGTACTGTAACAATTTTGAAGTTGGCTTTCTGGATTCTGCTGACCCAGCTTGAACCACTCCGTTTTATGACCCTATCACGTGTAGGGTCTACAACGCAGGCAAAAGCTTTTCTCAAGACCCTTTCAAAACACTTCTGCTGTTTCTCAGGTGATTGCAATAGTTAATAGTGAATGTAATGTTTATATAGCTTTTACCATTCATGCTGCATTATTTTCTCATGTAATGTTTATCTCGGATATTAGACTGAATTTGGTCTTTAAAGGCTGCATTACTCTTGTTAAATGGCTCAGAACAGAATGGTTGAAAATCCCACAGATTTGGACAGGACAAAGCACAGAATAGATTTTATTCCCATTCAGTGGCTTGATGGAAAGATCTTAAGCAAAAGTTTGGGTTTTTTTCAAGTTTTGCCAAAGTCTTAAGGACAGTGAAATCAGGGGTTCGTCTCTGTGAGGGTTTAGTTTTCCTGATTTCAGTGGTATGGGATCAGGTGTGAAACTCTTCGTGTCGTTGTTTTCAGAGGGCTGTGGCAGTCGCCGAACAGGGACGTCCTCCCCGCATTCCTCCTGCCCTCCACCAGCTCTCCTCAGGTTCGCTGCGCTGCTGGTGTGCTGGGGACAAACCTAACAAACTCCAAGGTCTCGTTCCCGCTAAATGCCTTGCTGTTAGACGTCGTGCCCTCCCTGAGCGCGGATAAGGAACCGCTCTCCAGCCGCGCCTGCCGGCCCCGCCGCCCCCCAGGGCTGGCCCACCGCCCGCGCTGCCGGGGCAACCGGGCCCGGGCAGGCCTGCAGGGACTGGCTGAGCGCCCGGGGAGCGGGGGCCGCCGCGGGAGCGCTTCGCCGTCCCCAGCGGCCTCGCAGCTCTCCGCCGCCCGGCGGGGCGGGCACCACGTCCCCGTCCCTCCGGCGCAACCCGCCGCACCTGCCGGGGCCGCGCCATGGACCCGCCGCGGCCGCGCGCCCCGACCCGCCTCCCGCCCCCTCCCCGGTGACGTCACCGCGCGGTGACGTGTCGCCGGGCGGCTCGGCGGCGGCGGCGGCCGCCGGAAGCGGCGGGAGGCAGCGTGGGGTCGGCGCCGAGGCGGGTTCGTGCCGCCGGAGCGGGCAGCGTCGCAGCGGCGGAGCTTCCAGCCCCTTCCTGCCCTCCTTCCTTCCTTCCTCCCTCCCTCCCTCCCTTCGCTCCGCTGCAGCGGCGGGACCGATGAGCGGGCTCCGAGCGCCCGGCGGGCGGCCGGCGGCGATCCCGGTGCCGATCCCGGTGCCGACCTGCCTGCTCCTGCTGGGGCTACTCCTGCCCGCCGCCGCCGCCGGCGGGGGATGGGAGCTGGAGGCTGCGGACGTTGGCGGTGGCCGGCGGGGAGGACGGGGAGGCGCCGCCGCCTCTGCGGCGGAGACGGCGGCGGTTGTGACAGGTAACGGCTCCCGCGCGTGCCGCCGGCGGGGGCGGGGTGGGGGCGTACGGGCGGGCGGACAGACGGACGCCTGCCTTCCTGCCGGGGGGCCCTGCCCCGCCCGGCGGGGTCCGCGGCGCTCCCGGGCGCCTCCGAGCCGGCCCTGCCCGCCGCGGGGGAAGCCGCGATGCGGCTCTGCAGAGGGCGCCGGGCCGGTCTGCAGGGGGTCCGGCTGCGGCGGCGGCACTGCGGTACTGCCCCGGCGGGGCCGGCCGGCCCGCCCCGCCGCCCCTCCCCGGGAAGCGGCCCGCCGCAGGATCCTGGCAGGATCCCGATGAATAGCGATATTGTTGAGCGCCGGAGCCGCCGCTTCCGCGTCGGCTCCCGCGGTGCCGCCCGCCCGCGCGGGTGGGTGGGTGTCTCGGGCGCCGCCCGGCCCGGCCCGGCCGTGGGCCGCCCTGCGCCCCCCCGGCGGGGCGGCTCCCGGCGGGATGCTGGAGGCCCCCCCGGTGGGCATGGGGGCGGCCGCGGCCCCGGGGGAGGAGATGAGGTGACCCCCGCCGAGGCGCTTGCCGGTCCGGCTGTATGGCAGCGCAGCTGGCGGCGGCGCCGCCCGGGAGCCCGATGCTGTCAGACGAAGATGCCCATCCCCTGCCCTCAGAGGGATTTTAGTTCTTCAGAAAAGTGCCGAAAGTTGTGGTGTGGGGTTTTTTTTTTTTTTTGTATTCACTTAACTCTTTTTAAAAAAGTGAATACATTCATACCACCGTACGTACGGCAAATGGTAATGCCTGCAGTTAAAAACAGCAGTTGCGCTGAAACATTTAAAATAGTCTAATTTCAGCAGGCTTTGATGACTCTGAATTGCTTGTAAACATTCTGAGTCTCTCTTGTAATGAACAGTGGGAAGCTGTACGGTCTTTTTAGACTGTTCACTTAGGAAAATGGGATTTGTGTGTTAGGAAATACAAACGTTTAGAAGTTTCATGTCTCCTAACGTGCTTTTCAGAAAGCTCTCTAATTGGAGAGAGAGTGCAGAAGGTAGAAGAAAGAAGAAAAAAACCCATACCCTTTCTGAATCACAGTAGTGTGCATTTCTTACCAGAGAAAAACTTCTGATGTTGTTTGGAATAGTGTTGACCTCCTGAGCTAAAATTACTGAACTTCAGTGGATGAAACATGCACGGGTTTCTTCTCAACATAGCACTTTAAAAACATGAATTTTAGTTATAATTAATGAAACTTCAACGGTATTCCTGAAATAACTCTCGAGATGGAGATGCAAGGCTGCGTGATCTAGTGATCTCGTTTGAGGGCACAGCATTTCTGAAATCTCAATTGTCCAGGCTGTTGGCTTGCTGTCTAAGCGAAGGAAGTTGGAACATCCGCAGTCTGTGAAGCAGCAGTCATACCTCCCAAGGGTGTTGTGAAAATGCTGTATTGGAACAGCTTTTTTTTTTCAGACCATAATTAATCTGGTTGTAGGTGGTATTAAACAGTTCTTGCTATGTATAGTGCTGATGCTGTCTACATTTCATGCCTTATCAATTTTGATGTGTCAGTCTGTATGGAAAAAAAGTAATTTTTTTTTTTTTTATATTTTATGGACTGTAAAAGTACTGAGATGCTTGTCAGCTGTCATAGTGCCCCCACCCCCCAGCAGTGAATATGATGAAGAAATACATTTTGTTTGAGAAATCTAACATAAGTGCATTTTATTGTGTTACCTGACAGTTTGGTCTGGAAAATATATATATGGTTAAGAGCCCTCTTAGAATCAGTTTTAATCTTTAGGAAGTGTTTAACATAGTTCCATGTTCACCTGCTTCATAAATATGGTGTTTCTGTTGATCATGTAAGTGTTTGACTGTGTGGTAACTAACCCAAATAGTTTTAAGTTACTCTTTGCAAAGCTGGAAGGACTCTTGAAGGTTGGGAGGAAACCAGATGACATGTTCAGGGTGTGATTTCAGTTACATTACCCATCCTTCTTTCCTTAAAAGTTAAAACTTGCAGATGTGCCATTGAGTTAGGAACGAATGCCAACACTCATCTGGAGAAGAATAGAATAAACTTTTAATTCAATCATTTTGATAGGTTTGGGAAGTCCTTATACTGTGAAGTATAACATGCTGCACCAGGAAGAGGCCATCAGATGCCCAAATAGAGGTGTAAGCACAGCTTTAGGAAATAATTCAGGAGTACTAGTCACAAATTGATCTGAATAAGCAACATTATGCAGCTGACAAAAGTGGGTGCTATCCTTGGATGCGTTGATCCAGTCTAAATTACAAAAGTCTTTCATTTTTTTCTTTTTGATTGCACTTTGTGTCTAGTCTTGAGTATTAAACAATCTAAAAAGTACAGAGCAATGTGGATTAAGAGGCTCAGAACCTATGACTGATGTAAAAAAAGTATTAAAGTATTGCTTTATTTTGGGGGTGGAAGAGGCTGTGGGAGGGGTGTGAATGTAAGAAATAGTTCACAGAAGCATATTGATTTTTTTTTTTTTTTTTCCGAACTTTTGCCATTTTCTCTGAGGTTAAGGTGTAGGTTAAAAGGAAGTAAATCGTAGTGGGCGAGATTAGGTTAAATATAGGCTGGAAAGTTTTTACCTATAACAGCCAAATTATGTAGATCGTTCAACAGGTTCCCATTATTGGAGTTTTTATTGGCAAATATAATCTAGATACTTGTCAGAAAAAGGATGTACGATGAATTTAGGACTAGGAAAGAGCCTAAGATTCTACTCCTGCTATATTTTCAGCAGGTATTCAGGGATTTACTTAATTGTTTATATAGATTATCATTACTGTTTTCTTCCTGTATGTGCCTTTTTAATGGTAACTTATAAATGACAGCTGTATATGTAACATCTGACACTGTGTTGAAGGTATTTAGTCACAGTTATGAACATTAGATCAAGAAAACTCTGTTTCCACTGGGTGGAACACCATGAGGCTATTTTCTATTCATTCTGGCTCTGCTCGTTCACTACTTAATTTGGTAGAAGGTTTTAAGGAACCTTTTGTTCTGAGCCTGATGATAACACTGGGTTTGCACATTCAGTTTATTCATTGACTTTTAATTAAGTTGCTTTGTAATTCTGGATAATTGTGGATTTTTTTCTTGTTAAAAGTCTAAATTTAACTCATGATCATGGATTAATTTGGCTGCCTTTCAGGTGAGACGGAGAAAGCTGGACCTGTATCTGGCTAATAAATTTCTCTCAAATAATGGTTTATAATATTGAGCTAGACCATTTTTAACTACAGCACTGCATTGTATTTACTGAAGAAACAATGGACAACATAATGTAACCTTTTCCTGAAAGTCATTCAGAGGTTTTTTTGCTTTTGATTGAGTACCCATTCTGGAACTTATCCATCATCTTAACACTGAGCTCTTCAAATCAATCAGACTAAAGCATTTGAGAAGCCGGGGTTTCTAGAAAACCTGTATTTTAAGCTGCAACTTCACAATTGGTTTAAGCCATTCTAATGTGGGTGGCTGTTGAAGGGTGGCTTTCTTCTTTGGAGTTGACCCCAGCTGGCTGTGCAAGCAATATTGCTAGCACAAGAGAGCTAGTAGGAGTAGGCATGCTCATCCCAGTACTTGCAACCCACAAGGAGGGAGGGAGTGTCGACTCCCTTTCTACTTTCTACCTTGCTTGCCCCCAGTGTTGCGGTGAGCACTGTCTTGCTTTAGCTTGGATGAATATGAAAAGAAACACAGGCAACAGAAAAAATGATGGATTTCTTATCAGGCTCTCCCCTGACATGCTTTAAGCACGAGCACCAGTGCAAAGAGGAGGGAGGATAGGACTGTGCAGGTGGGATCCGCAGTGGGGAAGAAGGGTGGTCTGCCTCCTGCCATGGCAGTGAGTGATGGTCTGAGCATAGCTGTCCATAGAATTGCATTGCTAAGGTGACTCTGAAAGTGTGATAGTGACCTTTTTGGGCTTGAGTTAATCCATCTGGAAGTTGGTGGTTGTGTGTGAAACTTCATGTGTGGTGGACTAATACAAAGAGTGCAGTGATTTTCATCACATAACAAAATTATATGATTATTTTGGCATGCACTGGTATTAAAAGGTTGTGACCTGTGAGACTTCTGTCACTTCCCTAGCAAACTGCTTTTTAAGGCTAGTAGATTTCTCTGGTGATGATAACTGAGCATTACAGTCTTTGTTTATTCCATTACTTCTATTTGTTTGTCTCTAGTTAAGCTCTTCGTAATCTGTCTTGCCATTTCTGTTGGGAGAACAGAAATTGAGAGTCCTTTCTCTGCCGAAGGATGTTGACTTCAAGCTGTCATTTACTTTCTGATAGCCACTCAATGCAGTCATCTCCCTGAAATCTAATTAGTTTCTGCTCTGTTCTCAGCTTCATCAGGTTTTTAATTTCTTGGCATATTCTTTATTTTTAGTGATAAAGGAGAAATCCAGCAGAGAAACCTTGTGCAATGAGGGTTTTGATAGCTCAGTTGGCAGTTGGTGAATTGTCATAACTATTAGATATAGCTAAAAAAGCTGTAGTTGGCTGCATTTGTAGAGAGTTTTGAAACAAATATTAAAAACCAATTGACTGGGAAAAATCTTGGCCTTTATGTAGCTGAGTGGAGTTGGAATTCCACTCAGAGATAAGATCTCAAGCACTTGTAACTTCTTTTGCCCATAGCTGAGTATTTTTACCTTACAGCCTTCCAGTGTTTTCACTGTAACTCTTCAAGTGCTTCTGCTAGTGTGTTCTGCACCTTCTGGTATCCTGTGAGCTTTTTTTCTTTGACCATCAGCATCGCCTCTTAAGATTTTGCTGGTCATACTGTTGGGAATTAGCCAGGTTATTTAGCTGGCATTTTCCTTTTCTTGTCTTACAGTAGTGTTCTGTAGCAGACCCTTTCTTCAAACTGCTCGGTGTCTCTCCCTGAAAATTTTTGACTCAGTGTCATCCCTCCATCAGCAGGTTTTTGCGTTGCTCTTTCAGCTGTAAGCTTTCTGAAGACAGCTCTACTTTTCTGGGGACCTCCTACCAGATTCTGGCTAGCTGCTCCTACGCGACTTGGGCATGACTCATTTTCTTCTAACTAACCTCAGTGATACTGATCTATCATAGCTGGGTTGAGCTGCCATGTATTCGTCAGGGAAGGACTGGACCCAATGACAGAGGCAGTTGATCTTGATAAGATTTCCCATGATGATGGTATCACTGTGAAAAACACCTAAGAATGTAGTTTCCTTTTCTTAAAGTTTGTATAAAGTGAACAATTTGATACCCTTTAAATTGATTGTTAGCTTGTGTGCTGTAACTTGTATGTCCTTTTTGCATTTACTATCTGTTCTCAATCAGCATTGGGGGAAAGGAACATACTGCAAAGAGCTGTGATCTTGTGGGAAAGCTAGGAAAATTACTACATTAGGGTGGGGTTTTTTTTGTAATTTTTGAAGTATATTCGAAAGTATTTAAAGTGTTGTCAAAAACTCATCAAAAGTCATTTACATAAGAGTTGACTGTAATTTAGTGCAGAAATCCTGATGTATGAGAAGACTTCATTGGGATTAGTCTGTTACATCCTATCTGTGAAACTGGCTTTTTTAAAATACAGGAACTTGAGGTGTTTATGTTGACCACACATGGTATGTGTTAAGAGTAAATAACCACTATGTGTGTTGTCCTAAAATAAGCATATAGACGTTTTACAAACCAAGGTGAGATTCAAATTATTACATAAGTTAGTGTTATTCTGCCTTTGGATACTACTAAGTCTCTCCTGTTACTATGGTGACTATCTTTGCATATCTGAAAGGGGGAGGGGGTGAATAAAATGATAATGTGGTGTTAAAATTTAGAATCAGCATAAATAGAATGTGATGATTGTCTGGGTACTAATAAAATTTGCATTTGTTTACTTGATTTCTGTGAGTACTTCAAACTTAACTGAAGAGAGTTTATTACTGTATCTATCTTTTTTCTTTCTTTTTTTCCTTCCTCTGGACCTTGCTCCTTTTCCTTCCAATCCCAAAAGCATGGCGTTTTCCAGAAACCTGTTAGAGGAGTCCTTAAATCTGTATAATGAAAAGTACAGTTAAAAAGAGTTTTAACTATAGTCTGTCTTGGAAATTGAAGATAATGTGCTTGTCAGCACAATTAAGAATTTGAGTTAACAGCACTCATTATAACACTCAAATGAGTCAACGGAATTTGAATTAACAGGTGAGAACCACTGACCTTTTAAATCTCATTCCTGTGGTCTCTAGCAAAGATTTTTAAGTATATCAGGAGAAAATTTCCTCTCTATGCAGATAGTGTTATACTACTGCAGGTGAATCTTGCTTCTCAGGCAATTCCTAGGTGTGGAGGTGGGAGGGAACCCAACACTGACTATTGCAAACCATAACTGGCACCATGGAAACTTGTGTGAATTGTGTATGGTTGGAATGGTTGTTGAGGCTACTTGGATTGTGTGAAGCTTTAACTTTTGCAGTAGCTCAGAATTTACAGGAATGCTAATATAGCTTTGATCCTTTTCCTCTAGGCAATGCTTTCCATTTCCTACCTTTTCTTCTGCATCATGAAGCATTTAAAAACTGTCAGCAGCCCAGCCCTCTGGTATTGTCTTTGTCTCCAGTTAAAATTTTAATACTCGATTATTTTTTTTGCGTACTTTGTTTCTGTAGTTATTATTCATTTGTAAGAAATTGTCATGTGCTCAGCTTCTAAAACTGAGGTAAGCCATAAAACAGTAGTTCATCTGAACCTATTTAAAGCTGTGTTTAAAAGCAAACCTACCTTGTGGTAGAGTGTTAATTTAAATGAGTTTTTGTTGAATAAAGATTTAGTGAAGACATTTTGTATTTCTTAGCTCTGTGTAGTTTTTCCTTAAAATGGGAAACTTTCCATACATGAAGGTGTGGTATGTTCTTTCTTGCTCTGTGGTTTAGAATAAAGGAAGGGGTTAGTTGTATGTAATTATTAAGCACATGTAGTAATGTTACACAGATAAAGGAACAGTTTTTCTCAGTTTCATCAGATGACTGTGTGAACGGAATTAGTTAAAATTCAGAGTTCTCTGGAAGTTAAATATGTTGTTTAGAAAGGAAATTTTCACACAGATGTTATTTTATTCTTAATAGTAAGTAACTCCTCTAGGCTCCTGTTGAGATTGGTCATCAATGACTCCTGAATGTTTCTTGTTTGTGTTTGTTTTTTTTTTTTTTTCTGGATGTGTAGCATTTGATGAAGGCATGAATGGCTCAATAAGTGATTTTTTTTTTTCCTGAGATTTACACTAGTCTCTATTTACATGTAGAAATATGTTCAGTGAGCTTTGCTAGGAAATTATCAACATAACTTATGTCAATCTGCTGAATTTTTTTCCCCCCAAACAGGATTTTACTTGGAATGAATGCATTCTTCCCTCCTACCCTCACCAGATGCAGTAAGCAGGTTAATTTTCTGTTTGTATGCCTAGATCTAAAGCAAATAAAAGGAGTAAGTTTTATGCTGTTTCTCTCTAGTTATAGTCTGAAATTACAAGCTTGATTAATTTTTCCTCAATTTGAAATTTTACCCAGTATTTTTATTTGAAGAACAACAAGCAAGAAATACTATACTGTTAACAAATAAACAAAACCACCCAAACCACGTGGTTTGTGATGATTTTGAAACAAATACGGAAGTTAATTATTCTGAGTAGGAGACCTCTTTCTACTGTAGTTTTGATTCTAGATTGCTATATATAGAAGGTTGCAAGGTAACTTCTTGCTGTAACATTGTATGCTTATTTGAAAAATAGGGTTGGCTTAAGTTATTTTCATTGCCTAAAGACTCAAAAATTATTTTGAAGTGAAAATGAAATTACTTTTTTTAGTGCAATGTATTGTTTACTGTTTTGCTATGAAAACTAGACTATATAATCTATAGCTCCAATACTTGTGTCATGAGGTAGCAGGAAGGAAAAATACATTTATATCCTTTCCTACTTGTGATTTTTAGTTGCAAATGAAATGCATAGAGACAGCTCTGTCTTCCTCAGGGTATATATATATATATTTAATTTTTCTTTGAAAGATTTAACTTTGCCAATACTTTTTTGGAACATGCTGCCTCAATCTCTTCTGTACCTGGTTCATGTTCCCTGAATGTATCTACTGAAACACTGCTGTCAGAGCCATAGAGGTTATTGCTACTTTGGAAACACAGCAGTAATAGGTCAGTCTGAAGTACAGATGAGAGACAATGAAATGGATTCCACTGACTTCAGTGTATGAACCTGTATTATGTATTCAGTGGGATTTCATTTTAAGACTGCATGTTAAGTAAATTAATATTTTGGTTTTAGTGTTATGAAACTGCATGGCCAATAATTGGTCTTATCATGGTTGTGTTGCAGGCAGTGATACAAGACCTGTCACTTGGCAGTCTTTGAAGGATGTCGCTTTGTTATTGGTTTAAACTGACCTTAGTGTAGGCTGTTTCTGCAGAAAGGGGTACTCCGCCTTTGTGCTTGTTGCTTTCTCTTCCTCCCTGCCTTATTCTATGTGGTCCAGCTGCTCCCTTAATATTATTGTAGCTGGAGGTGAACTAGTTTGGGGGAACTGACTGAGCTGAAAGCCAGTATGAAATTTTGTTCAGCGGGATCAGGTCCTGTACTAACACAGCTGCACAAGGGCATCTGTGAGAAGATAACAGAGTTGGAGGAAGGTGGTATTAACCATTTCAGTAGAAGCCCATGCATGCCAAGTAGATTAAGAAAAGTGGGTGAGGGAGATTTAGCTACTCATGAAAAGCAATGTTTTACAGAGATGTTACCAACTGTGAAGTTAAAAAATGACATTCAAAATTGGTAAGGAAATACTTCAGCAATCTGTAAAATTTGTAGTGGGAGACTTTTAGATCAGCAGTAGAGCGAAGATTGTATTAGGGTTTCTTAAAGAGATTATTTATTGTAGACGGTAGTAACAGCTTAATAGAAAAATTCACACTTTGGAATGAAACCTTTGTTTTGGGAGTTAATTTGTTTTTTTACCAGTTGATTTATTGTAAAAGAGAGTTCATGTCTCAAAACTAAAATCACTTGCCCAGCATAACTACTTACTTCTGTAAAACAAAACCAATGAAATGTGGTTTTATTAATACACGGTAATGAAGACAAGTCTCGTTCTGATTAGCTGTAGATGTTTGATAGAAAAACCCCCACCTATCTGAGCTCTAAATGCATCCAACTGACTACTTTTAAACTTTGTTATAAAGGAATCAAAGTAAAACTGGTTTGCTTCCTTAGTGAAGTAAACATCCTTCCTAAGAAACTATGCATCTGTGATGTGTTTCTTTTTTGTCACAGAAGCACTCTTTTGTTTTATGTTGCCTCATGTCTGTTTAGAGTATTCTCTGAACAGTAGTCAAGGCTCTAATTTCTCTTGATGTTGATGAGTGGTAAGACTTGCTTATTTCAACAAGATGGAAGCTCTGTATATGACCTCGGCTGTGATCAGGTCCACAGAAATTGCTATTTCATTACAAAAGAAGTGATAAGCAATCACAAGTAAAACGTTATCTTAATGGGAAGAAAAGGGATACATCTTCACAGTACTAGATGGTTACAAGTGGAGCGTTATACAACTTAACTTAGAAGTGAGTGGAGGTTTGACGTGTAGTGGGATGATGAAGGGGGACTCAATGTAAGCTGCTGTTGCTTGTAGAGATCTCTGATGGTATTTCATGGTACTCTATGACAGGGTGATGAGATGGTAGTGTCGAAGTGCAAAAAAGTGGGGCAGAGAGAGAAAGGAGGAAGGAGCTTATTTTATTCAGTACTTTCATACCATTAAGTGTATACTTGGATGGGATTTAACTGAATAGTTGGTGCTCTGATTAGCTGTTATACTTGAGATTTTTTTGAAGTAATAGTGGATTGTTCTTTGGAAAAAGCCGTGTTGTTGGTCAGGAAGAAATACTACAAATTATGAAGAAAGGGAAATAGTATACTAATCATTGTCACTTGAAAGGATAGGTAAAACTAGAAAAGGTTTGAATAAAGCATGCCAGTGCTTTTGTATATATGTTTTTGTGTGTGAAAAGAAATTAGGACTTCTTGGTTTTAAAAGATCTGCCATGTGGCTGTGGTTCTTTGGAAGTTAAAGCAGATATATGTTGGCAGCTGTGGTTTAGGCCTTCAGCCTGTCCTTTTCCTCATGCTGAGCTCTTTCAGTTTAGTTGTTGGGTTCATTTTCTGCTGGAATAATTTGCTGAAACTGACTTAAGTGAAGGTTGAATGAATCCTGGGCTGGAAGCAAGGAAGGCCAAGGGTGGGTGAGGGAGGGAGGGAGGGAAGAGCACCATGGCAGCCAGGTGGGTTTCAGGTTTTAGGAGGTGATAGTGAGGAAGGATGTGGTAGAACTCTTTGAAATCATGAGTATTATAAAGGAGGCAACTATAGAAAGATTGGTAGTTATTTTCATGCTATGAGACCTGGGGGTGTTCACTGAAAACCAGAAGAAGGTTTAAAAGTAGATACATCACCCTGCTTCCCATTTTCCTGGGGGAATGGAGAAAGCCCACCTGCATGAACAGGTAGAATTAAACTAGGAAGCTCATTGCAGTGGACTGTTTTGCAAACCAAAAATATGTTGTTTTGGGGAAAAAATGTTCTTCCCATCACCCTTTGTACTGTACCATCAGCTGCTAACTGGTGCTGTGCAAGGTTGAACTAGATGGACACTTTTGAGTCAGTGCGGCCAATTTGTATGTTTTTGCTAGTCTTCTGTGAAACTGGAAGCTACGGATGTGTTGTTTGAGATGGGAGTTTGACAGATACCTGCTGTTTTCCATTAGCATTTCATTTTTGGTTTTCTGCAAATGTTTAAAGTGACTGCTAACATAGAAAGAGTAAGGGTAAAATGCTTAAAGGAGAATGTCATAATGTTGTAGTAAGCTGTATCATAATTTATACAGTAAGTTTTTTGGCAGGTGTTACTAAGTGGGGTTTTCAACTTGAGGACTGGCAAAGTTTTTGCTGGTGCTGACTCACTTTGTAAATTGATTTTACTGAACTGTTTGTTCTGTTGATTTGTATTGGTTTGTAGTCTCCTAAATGGCATCATAAAGCTGAAATTTCCTGCCAGAAGTTAGTAAAATTACAATGACTTTTTTTTGGGCTTTGATTTTTGTTTTTAACCACTTTTAGTTTTCTATGCCCAAAATGCTGTCAGCAGCAGATTAACATTCTTATGGAAGCCAAAGAACAAGACAGCTATTGTCTTGTTAGCCAAATTTTTGCTTTGATTATTTAAATATGAAAATAATAGTTGATTATGCATTTGAATATTTTTTTTTTTAAGTTTTGGCACAAATGTTTTAATAAGTGCTTCTTTAATTCTGGTCATTAGTTATTCTGATACTGTATTTTTTGGGTCTATAAAGTGTTTGAGAAGACTTTAGGCAGAGGACTAAGCATATCAACTGAAAATACTGAGTTTTCAGAATACTATAGTAGTGTTAACCTGCTTAAAGTCTAGATGTAGTGCCTTGTTATCTGTGATGAAAGAACCAGTCTGTAGGTCTTTTACCTTCAGATCTGATTGTGGGTGAAGTGGAGATTCTAGGCAGCTATAGTGTTGTAGGTAGTAGTGTGACAATTTTGAAGATCAGTCAACCCATTGCTGAAGACCAGCCAACCCAATTTGCTTTGGAAGATGGCTTTCACTCTGTAGCTTCTACCAGGCCACTGCAATTTGCAGTGAGGGAAAATAAATAACTTTTCAGACTTTGTGGCCTCTTGTCTTTTTAATTTTTTTTTTTCTTCAAAAGGTTTCTGAGGCTTATTGGAATGAAAATGGTTGTTTCACTGCTTCTCATGCAATTGTGAATACTTTTTAAGTGAAACTATCTGGTCCTGCTATGGGTTCTACTCTGAAAACTGACTGCAGAAATGTTTCATGAATGTGTCTAGTTCAGTTTGTCTTTTTCAAAGTTGTTTTGGTATAGACAATAAAAATGAATGTGGAAGTGAAACTTTCTGCTAGTAACAAGGACATTTTGCACATGAAAACTAAGAGAAGTATGGTGTTCAAAGGAGTGAAAATTCAGCTTGCTTTGCTTGGTCTGTGCTGTATTTTCAACGATCATAAAGGACAACCTTAATTCTGGTCTGTTTATTGGGAGTGTGGTAAGAGACTTGTTAGAAGCAGGAAGGAGCATGTATTTCACCATCAAGACAGAGCTATAATTATGTTTTCCTTGGCAAGTTTTGCACTCAGAATTTTGGGTAAGACAGACTTAAATATGAAATTCTTTGGCACTTTCTGCACACAGATGAGAATTGGAAACATCAACTGTAAACTGCTGTGGAAGACAATGGCCTTTGTCCTGGAATCACCACAGAGGCTGCCGTTTGTACAGCTGCTTGGATATTTCAAAGACCTTCCTTTTGTTTGACTAGGTAGTGAATTTAAGATCAGAACTTGAATATAGAGCATTCTGTATTGTGTGGAACTAAAGCATATAAGGCAATTCTCCTCAAGTATTTTACTTAACCCTGCAGGGTTGTTGGATACCTAGTAGAGAGCATACTTGCTGGATATTTTCTTAATGTTAGTATGTGAAGTAAGTGTAAGTTAGAGACATAGTAGAGTGTGAATTACAACGTTCATACTGGTGACAAGTATAGGTGTCAACACTAATAATGAAGTTCTTAAAGTATTGCAGTTGTAAGTGCAAGGGCAAGGTAAATACTATAGTTTTCCTGCGCATCTTGTCCAAGAGTTGTAAGTAGCCTGTTGTATTTGCATGAATAATGAGCCTGTGGCTCTGACATGTTCACTTGTTTTATGAAATAGCCTTACCTGATGGTCTCAGATTTCTCATTTTGAAATATTTTGAAACTTGCTTCCTCTTTGGCCTATCTCAAAGTTGTGTTAAACACAGATTACTTCAAAGGGTGAGTTAGAGTTAGTTGGTTTGTTAAACAGGCAAAACTCCTAGATTTTACTGATTGCATGTAATTTTCTGTTTACTAATTGAAATAGATATGAAGTTGAAATGAAAGCAACCTCAGTTACTTTTTTCCTAACCTGAAAGATTTTAAATTGGGTATAACTAGATATCTGAATATAGGTTAAATACTTTTACTATCAGAAATTATATTTTTGTTATGGTGTCATCATCCAAAGGATAACTTTGAGGCATCCTCCAGCTCTTGTCCAGTTGTCATTCCTTTTAGAGGAAATAGGGAAATAACGATTTGCATTGGGCAGGGCAGGCAGAAAGCTTTGCTCTTGGCCTCAATGCTGCTTCCAGAAGGGGTTGAAGCATGTGGCGGGGTACAGGGCCCAGAGCAGAGGGAAGCAGCCAGCCTCAGCAGCAGCTGTTGCTGCCCACACTGGGTATTTCCAGCAGTGAGCCTGCTTCCTTCTCCTTGGCTTTTCTGCCTGGCTGTTGTTCATGCCAAGGCTATTGTTATTATACTGGACTTTGAGAATGTGGCATCATTTGGGAGCTGGTGTTTCAGACCATGCAAACTTCAAGATGCGGTGGAAAAAGCATACTTGGGTAGCAATTACTGTGCACGGTTTCCTCCTTCACCTGTTCATTATGTTCTTTTGTTGTTTAACACTGTTGAGTTCATAGGGCCCAGAAGTGCATACCCATGGTGTTACTTGATCAGAAGCTTTAAGGATGGTATTCATTTCACATCTCTTGAGGTGTCGGCATCTGAGCTAGGAATCTGGGCTTCTTCTATAGCAGAGTAAACTTGTTTTGCCATGAGGTAGAAAGCCCTGTTTGGACAGGTGGATCACACCACTAACTCTACTTGCTGTATTTAGTTAGGTTTCTGTTGAGTGTGACAAGGATACTTACTTCAGATACCGCGAAAAAATGTTGCTCTCCTGGCTTTATATGAGAACTGTTATAGCAGCAGTGCCTCATCCTGTTTAAGGAGCCTCTAACTTGTTATATCTGATAAGTTTGTATCTACGTTTAAAAACTTTTTGGGTCAGGTATTTTTGACATGTTTCTGTAATGTGTTTTTTGAATGCTGCAGAGTGAATAATTACTGCTCAGGTTGGTTATTAATTTGGTATTTATGTTCATAGTGTTTAAGTGCACTTAAGTTTTGTTTTCTATGTCATTTAGCTTTAAAATGTTGCAGGATTAGCTTTCAGCCAATCAGTAATACTACCTAGGAAGCTATATTTAATATGTTACTCAGGGGAGGGGAGGTGGTGTTAACTCTTTCTCCCCATCTTTGATAGCCTTGTTAGCCATAATTTATTACTTTCAGAATGTTTGAGACTTCTTAGTAGATGACTGACTTACTAGAGATAAGATATTCTATGCTTGCATTCACTTCAGCTTTTGAACTGTTTTACAGACTTTATCTGAATGGTTGGGTTGCAGTGTAAGGAAATTAATTTTTTTAGGATGGAAAGTTTCATAATGTAATTTGTAAGATTCTTTCAAATGTCTTATCTGTTGAGTCATGTTGTTGCATTTGTCTTACCTTGCCTCCTCCACCCCAACAAAGCTTGTGCATGTTTTGTATATTCTGATTGTGTACCCCAGACTCCTTAACAGGCCTTCTTACCTCATTTGATTCACCACTTATTTTTTGCTTCAGTTTAAGAATGGAAAAGGAATACTGAAAAGCTAAATACAGCCATTCTCCATTGCTAGACTTTTGATGCAGGAATTGTGTGGGTCTTGTAAAATGCTGGGTGCAACAACACATAACGGAAAATGCCATGTAGATTCTGAAAGGAATTTCCATGCTTTGCTAGATTTTTTTTTTTTTTTT
Source organism: Strix aluco (assembly GCF_031877795.1). Taxonomy (NCBI): domain Eukaryota; kingdom Metazoa; phylum Chordata; class Aves; order Strigiformes; family Strigidae; genus Strix; species Strix aluco. The sequence continues at coordinate 21,043,847 of NC_133934.1, forward strand.
GTGGATATAAGGTGCTCAGCTGGTTTTAGGCCTATCTGCCTATGTTTGTGAGGAGTGCCAGAAGTAGAGTAGGCTGCTGTCAGATAATGGAGTTCTGAAACTCTTAACAGAAATATTTTAAATCTGTAGATGAGACTGAAGCACAGCTATGGAAAAAGGAAAGAACAATTCCACCTCTGCATTAATTGCATCTGGGAACTTCAAGTAACACTTTGTACTTCATAGCAGAATGTTGTGCTAAATTAGAAATTGTGGTATTCTCGCCCACAATTGTTCAGTATCATGCAACTGTGATTGGTTTAGTCACAAGCGGAATACTGGTCTGCCTACTCTGTCTTTGCAAGCTACCATAGCATTTGAGTTGCTCTTAGTGGTTCATTACTATTCATATATGTTTTGCAGTAGGAAGGATGAGAGTTGTGGGCAGTGTCTTTTTTTTCTGATGGCAAAGACTTGTCTTTGAAAGATATGAAAAAGGCAGAGAAACCCCAAAATCTTCAAGAATGGTTGCTGATACATATTCTGCAGCTTGTTAGGCTACAGTTGCCCTGTATTTGAGGATCTTTCAGTAGTCTTTTAGAGTATCTGAGAGGATTCTCCTGAGTTTTGGGACTAACACTGGAATCTGCAGAGAACTCTTACCTATTATATCTTACTAATACAAGTTGTAATAAATCAACATTTATGTTTAAGTTCCATACTATACTACTAAGCAGAGCTGAATGTGTTCCATGTAATTAAGACTTCTAGAAATATGCAGGGTAGCTTTTTATATGCAAATCTTTTAATAACTAAATACATTTAGAAGCAGTGATTTGTCTAGTATAGAGTGACTTATTCTGTTATGTAATTTTTTAAATCTAATGTCTTTTTTCCTTGAGGAAAACTTTGGCTTTTGGATACCTGTCTGACATTACCTTAACTTTTGGTTGCACTTATTATTTACCTCTTCAGTTGAATGTCCAATGGAACTTACTAAGCAATGTGTTCATAAGAAAAAAAAAAAAAACCAAACACCCAGAAGTAGATTTCTGTACAACTTTTTTATGTTGTTTATAAGGTCATTCAGTTCAGATAGGGGGTGAATGATGTGAGGGTGAGTGCTTGAGAAAGCTGAAGTTTGTTCATAATTAATAAATATGATGCAAAGCCATTTAGATAAGACCTTGTTACTGTCAATTCAATTTTGACTTTTTGTGTTTTCTGCCCAGTTAATGAACGCCTGTATCATAAATAAGAGGAGTTAGAGGTGTGTGCACACTTGCAGGGCTATGATCTTATTGGCATCACCGAGAGGTGGTGGGATGGCCCCTATGACTGGAGTATTGGAATGGAAGGATAGAGGCTCTTTAGGAAGGACAGGCAGGGAAGATGAGGAGGGGGTGTTGCCCTCTGTGTCAATGACCAGCTGGAGTGCATGGAGCTCTGCCTGGGGATGGATGAGGAGCTGACTGACAGTCTATGGGTCAGCATTAAAGGGAGGCAGGTACAGGTGACATTATAATGGGGATCTGCTATAGGCCACCTGACCAGGAAGACTGAGTGGTTGAGACCCTCTGTAGTGAGATAGGAGCAGCCTCACGTTCACAAGCCCTGGTCCTCATGGAGGACTTCAACCACCCCAATATCTGCTAGAGGGACAACTCTGCAATGCTTAAGCAATCCATGAGGTTCCTGGGATGCGTTGATGGTAACTTACTTCTCCAAGTGATAGAGGAGCTGAAGAGGAGAGGTGCTATGCTGGACCACCTTCTCACCAACAAGGAGGGGCTGGTGAAGCAGCCTTGGCTGCAGTGACCATGAAATTGTGGAGGTCAAGATCCTTAGAGCAACAAGGAGGGTGTGCACAGCAAGCTCACTACCCTGGACTTCAGGAGAGCTGACTTTGACCTCTTCAGGGATCTGCTCAGTAGAGCACCACAGGATAAAGCCCTGGAGGAAAGAGGGGCCTCGAAAGCTGGTTAATATTTAAGGATTACCTCCTCCAAGCTCAGGAGAGCTGTGTCCCAACAAAGAGGAAGTCAGGCAAAAATGTCAGGAGGCCTGTGTGGATGAACAAGGAGCTCCGGGACAACCTAAAACACAAAAAGGAAGCCTGCAGAGGGTGGAAGCAAGGACAGATAACCTGAGAGGAATATAGAGAAGTTGTCCGAATAGCCAGGGATCAGGTTAGGAAAGCCAAAGCCCTGACAGAGTTAAATCTGGCCAGGGACATCAAGGGCGACAAGAAAAAACTTCTATAGGTGCATTGGTGATAAAAGGAAGTGTAGGGAAAATGTGGACCCTCTCTGGAAAGAAATGGGAGACCTGATTACCTGGAATATGGAGAAGGCTGAGATAGGCAATGACTTTTTTTGTCTTGGCCTTCATCCGCAAGTGCTCCAGCCACACTGCCCAAGATGCAGAAGGCAAAGGCAGGGACTGGGAGAATGAGGAACCACCCACTGTAGGAGAAGATCAGGTTTGAGACCGTGTAAGGAACTGGTGTGGTTTGAGCCCAGAGGGCAACTGAGCACCACGCAGCTGCTCACTCACCCCTTCCCCCTCAGGAATGGGAGGGAGAAAATAGAGCAAAAGGCTCAGGAATTGAGATGAGGACAGGGAGGGGTGATTCGCCCATTACAGTCACGGGCAAAAGACAGACTTAGGGGAAGAAAAAGAACATCAATTGAATTCAGACACTAACAACAACAACACTTAACAGACAGAGTAGGACAGTGAGAAGCATTACCACATCTTAAACACCTTCCCCCACCCCTCCCTTACCTGCTCAGCTTTGCTCCTGATTTCTCTCCCTCCTTTCCCCCCCAATGGCTCAGGGGCAGGGAATGGGGGTCCTGCCATTCCTTCCTCCTAGGCAGGGTGGAACTCCTCACATTCTTCCCCTGCTCCAGGGTGGAGTACCTATCACGGGCCACAGTCCTCCATGAATTTTCTCCAACATGAGTCCTTTCCACAGGCTGCAACTCTTCCTGAGATGCTCCGGCATGGGTCGCTCCCACATGTTTCAGTCCTCCCAGTGCCAAACTACAACAGCAGGAGCTTTTTCCCGTGGAGTCCCAGCCTTCTTTGGGTGTAGCCATCTGTTCTGGCATGAGGTCCTCCACAGGCTGCAGGTGGGCATCTGTTCCACCGTGGACATCCATGGTGGCAGGATGGTGGCCTGGTGTCTCACCAAGGGATACAGGGGGTGGGGTGTCTGCTCCGATGCACCTTTCCCCCTTCCTTGTCCTTTCTTCCACCGACCTCGGTGTTCACATAGGTATCCTCCTCACCACTCCTCCTCACAATTCCTACTCCTCCCAGGTTCCCCTTATTAAATACATTATCACAGAGACACAGCCACTGTTGCTAACTGGCTTGGCCTTGGCTCAGAGGCGGGTCTGACTTGCAGCTGGGGGAACTTCAGGAAGCTTCTCACAGGGGGCCACCGCTGTAGCCCCCTCTCCCGCTACCAAAAACCTCCACCACACACACAAACCCAACACAGGAACCTGAAGGTGCACAAGTCCTTGGGACCTGATGAGATGCATCCATGGGTCCTCAGGGAACTGGCAGATGAAGTTGCTAAGCCACCATCCATCATATTTGAGAAGTTGTGGCAGTCCAGTGAAGTTCCCACTGATGCAAAAGGGGAAACACAACCCCCATGTTTAAACAGGGAAAAACAGGGGAACTACAGGCCAGTCAGTCTCACCTCTGTGCCCGGCAAGGTCATGGAGCGAATCCTCCTGGAAACTATGCTAAGGCACATTGAAAATAAGGAGGTGGTTGGTGACAGCCAGCATGGCTTCACTAAGGGCAGATCACACCTGACAAATTTGGTGGCCTTCTACGATGGGGTTACAGCACTGGTGGATAAGGGAAGAGCAACTGATGTCATATACCTGGACTTGTGAAAAGTTTTTGACACTGTCCTGCATGACATCCTTGTCTCTAAATTGGAGAGACATGGATTTGACAGATGGACCACTCACTGGATAAGGAATTGGCTGGATGGTCACACTCAAAGAGTTGTGGTTAATGGGTCAATGTCCAGGTGGAGAGCAGTGACAAGTGGTGTTCCTCACGGGTGTGTATTGGGACTGACACTGTTTAACATCTTTGTTGGTGACATGGACAGTGGGATTGAGCGCACCCTCAGCAAGTTTGCCAATGACACCAAGCTGTGTGGTGCAGTCAAAACACTGGAGGGGAGGGATGTGCCATCCAGAGGGACCTGGACAGGCTGGAGAGGTGGGCCTGTGCGAACCTCATGAAGTTCAACAAGGTCAAGTGCAAGGTCCTGTACATGGGTCAGGGCAATCCCAAGCACAAATACAGGTTGGGCAATGAGTGGATTGAGAGCGGCCCTGTGGAGAAGGTATTGGTTGATGAGATCCTCCATATCATCTGGCAGTGTGCATTTGCAGCCCAGAAAGTCAACTGTGTTCTGATACAGAGAAGCATGACCAGCAGGTCAAGGGAGGTGATTCTGCCCCTCTACTCTCTTGTGAGACCCCACCTGCAGTACTGTGTTCAGCTCTGGGGCCCCCAACATAAGGACATGGACCTGCTCAAGCGGGTCTATAGCAGGGCCACAAAAATGATCAGGGACTGAAGCACCTCCTGTATGAGGACAAGCTGATGACAAGAGTAGAGGTTGTTCAGCCTGGAGAAGAGAAGGCTCTAGGGAGACCTTATAGCAGCCTTCCAGTACTTAAAGGGGGCCTGCAAGAAAGCCGGAGAGGGACTTTTTACAAGGGCATGTAGTGCTAGGATGAGGGGTAACGTTTTTAAACTGAAAGAGAGTAGCTTTAGATGAGATATAAGGAAGAAATTATTTACCGAGGGAGGTCAGACAGTGGTACAGGCTGCCCAGAGAAGTTGTGGATGCACTCTTCCTGAAGTGTTCAAGGTCAGGTTGGATGGGGATTTGAGCAACCTGGTCTAGTGGAAGGTGTCCCTGCCCATGGCAGGGGGGTTGGAACTAGGTGATCCTTAAAGGTCCCTTCCAACCCAAACCATTCTATGATTATTGCATTCAGAGTTGATGGTTGACCCAACACTTAATGTTGGGAATGAATTTTGTGTTCAGTCTGACACAATTAATATGTGCAAAAGGACCTTTTATATGCGGTATTTTACTGTTTATATCTCCTCTGAACTGTGACCTTACTTGTATATAGTGATGCTAGTAAATAACTGAATATTCCATGATATGAAATATTCCATAATTAAAAGTGGCATAGTCAACATTCAGCAAAAGGTGTGTCAAAATTAACTCCTCCATTCTGTCCATGCACCTGCTTGGCGTAATGTTTAATGTGCCAACCAGCTGGCATTGTTGCCTAACCAGATTGTAGAAAGAAAAGAAATAGGAAAATCAGAAACAAATAAGAGTAACTAACGAGAGGTTGCTGGTATGGCCTCATGAATTTTCAAGAGAAGGTGGGTGCTGGCTGAACATGGGTAGAGAAACTAAATGAAAGTTGCCAGTGGAATAAGGGAATGGGCCAGGGAAAAGCTTTGTCAAGGGACGGTAGCAAAGATTGTGTGCGCTGCACAATGCATTGTAAAAATGCTGCATCTGCCTAGAAAAAAATACCTTGGCATTAATGGCATTTAGACATACAAGTCATTAGGATAGCAGTGGTGACAAATTTTGTTTTGTGTAGGGTTTAAAGGGTTGCAGACACAGTTCCCAGCAGTAAACAAGCTGGGGAACCTGGGAAATGTTGCTTCAGATTATTCCTTGTCCCTCATTCTTTTGGTGTGTTTGTTCATGTAAGTAAACAATATTTTGTCATAGCTGTTTAAGAAAGAAGTATAAAGCAAAACAGAAATGCTAAATTAAGACACATAATTATATGGTTTATTTTTATATGAGAAATGTGGTGATTCTGAAGTCTGCCACTCTGAAGGTGCCTGGCAGGTTACAGTGTATATTCTTGATTCCACTCATGGCATACTTCTGTTATGTGACTGGAAGTTGCTAGCTAATTCACTGATAAAGCACCTTTTGATTTTAGGGTAGGTTTTAGTAGTTGGTTTACTTTTTTAAAAAACTTGGTTGGTTTAGCAGAATTTGTGTTAGTGTATGCACGAGAACGGATTGTCCAAAAATTAAAACTACTAAAATTATGCTGCAAGAAACCCTAAAGGCTTTTTTCACTTCTCTGTAAGTAACTTAGCTTTACTTATGAGTACTTGGTTACTTCCAAAGACTTGAATAACAGACAGGAGGATTGTATGCATGTATCATTCTTCTGTTATGTAATTTTTTTTAAAAAAAATAATGGAATCAAATTTTGAATGTGACTGTAGATCTTTACAGACCACTGAAATATTGTATTTGGAACAAAGTGATTTTGGGCAGTCTTTTTACTGCTTTTATAAATGAGCAAACTTAGTTGCATTTTTACAGAGCATGTATCACTGCCTGATAGGAGAGAGGATTCAGTTCCTGTGGCATCAGCTTCTACTAAAACATTGGTGTCTACTTGTCTAAGAGAAAAGCCATGTATATAATCCATGGTGTTGTAATGTGGAAATCCATGGACACTCTTTAGGGAATTGTTTTTTCCAGAGACTGCGCTTGCAGACGATTGATGCTATTATTTATAAATATGCTTTTAGGCATATTGTGTGCTTCTTCCCCCTCAGTGGTCCAGAAGTGACTGGTTAAAACCTTGTTTAAGAACATAATAGTTATCTTAAAAAATTGGAGAAGTGGCTTATCTAATATCTTGAGATAACCGTCTACGTAGGGCTTGAGAAAAGAATATTGCAAGAAGTCTAGCACATAGTTGCAGCACAGTGATTCAGTATAACTCTTCCTAATAAAAAACATTTACTAGTTGCTTTATGTCCTGAAGTGTGAAGACTTGTCCCAGAGTGCTTGGTTTTTATCTTACCTCATATAAACATGGTTTTATGTTCCTGTGGTGGGTTGACCCTGGATAGATGCCAGCTGCCCACCCAAGCCACTCTATCACTCTCTTCCTCAGCTGGACAGGGGAGAGAAAATATAATGAAAGGCTCATGGATTGAGATCAGGCCAGGGAGAGATCACTCACCAATTACCGTCACAGGCAAAACAGACTCGACTTGGGGAAATTAGTTTAATTTGTTGCCAATCAAATCAGTAGGGTAAGGAGAAATAAAACTGTATCTGAAAACACCTTCCCCCGACCCCTCCCTTCTTCCCAAACTTTACTTCCAATTTTCCCTACTTCCTCCCCTGGCAAGCAGCGCAGGGGGATGGGGAATGGGGGTTGTGGTCAGTTCATCACCTGTTGTTTCTGCTGCTCTTTTCTCCTCAGGGGGAGGGCTTCTCACACTCCTCCCTTGCTCCAGTGTGGATCCCTCCCATTGGGGTGCTGTCTTTCAGGAAGAGACTGCTTCAGACCCACGGGGTCACACGTCCTGCCAGCAAACCTGCTCCAGCGTGGGCTCCTCTCTCCACGGGTCCACAGGTCCTGCCAGGAGCCTGCTCCAGCACAGGCTCTCACACAGGGTCACAACCTCCTTTGGGTGCATCCACCTGGCTAGTGGCGGGTCCGTCTTGTAGCTGGCTGGCACTGGCTCTTTTGTACATAGGGGAAGCTTCTAGCAGCTTCTCACAGAAGTCACACCTGTAGCCCCTCCTGCTACCAAAACCTTGCCACCACAAATCCAATATAGTTCCGTCAGGTACATCTCACTTTGAAAAAAGTTTGGTGTTTTGGACATGATGATCAGTAGAATTCATTGTCATAACTGAGTATTGCACCATGTAAAAGCAGTTGTTCTTTTTTTTTTTTTTTTGGCTAGTAGCTTTTCAAAATACTATCAATTAAAAAAATCAGTATTTGGTTTATTTTTCTCTTTATTTTCTATCATATGCCTTTTGCATAGGAAGATCTCCCCTTTCTTCCTTTGGAATTATGCTTATTTTGTTTGGAGATGAGCAGAACAGCACACAGTACTCAAGCAAGGAAGGTGTAGTTACTTCTGCATTTCTCTGTTTAGTAACTTAATGGCTGCTTATTAAGCAAATAACTTAATGGAGTTAACACCAATTAGCAATCTTTGTGGTAAAAAATGCTCTGCTAAAACATTCCAATGTGTATAATTACCTCAGGTGACTGACTTAGAGCACAGATCAGCAATGGTCGGTTTTTCTGTGCCTTCCCCTCCACATCTCCCTCTCCGCAGCTCAGGCTTGGATTTTGCGTCAAATTATCATAGATGGCATTTGCTGTTAACACGCTTTACTTTGTCAACAGTAAAATTCAGTAAGAAAGAAGATGATTGTTATGCTCGGTATCATTTCTGCAATTGAACTTGTAGCTATTCAGCACAGAGGGGGGAAAAAGGGAAGTCTCAAGTTGTGTTTTGGGTATTTACTGAGAAAGCCTCTGCGTATAAAAGATTTGCTCCATACATTGTATTCAGTATTTCTCTGCTGCATTTGTATCTTATCTCTGAAAAGTTGTCTCTTGTTTGGTTTTACATGTTGTACTGTCTCTTCTATTGAGTACAACAGCTTATGAAAAGGATTTTGTACTACTTATTGGCTGTTGAATTTGTCTTCAGGTAAAACACTAGATTAGCTTCAAGAAATGAAGTCAACATTTTACAGCCAGAACTGAATGTAGCTGTTTTTCTCTTAGAACATATTTATGCAATATTTATTGTATTGATAAGGTAAGAGAAAACTCAAGGCGCTCTTGTCGGCTGAGTAAAAGGAAGTCATTAAGGGGAAGTGCAGTTTTTCCTTATTTGGTAAATGTTTTATGTTAAACAGCAAACAAATGGAGGACATTCCGTCAAGAACCTATTGGCTCTGTGTAACCAGGCATTCCTGTGGATCCAAACTGAAATGAACAAGGAAAAATTTTCTTCTTTTCTGCTAATAAAATTTTTTAACTACCAAATGATGAACACTACCATCTTTTTTGGAGTAACTCCTATTAAGAAGCAACATTTTATTTACATATTATGTAAATTTACATATTGTGCATGTTTATGCACAAATCTTCTTTGATAATGTTGCTTAGATTCTAGTGAGTTACAGTATCTCCACTTCAATATGTAATTATGGGAATATTATCTCCTTTAATTTCAATGTGTTTCTTGTGTCTCTTCTGTTCCAAACAGAAAGGAAAGTATCTTTGAAAAAACAAAGTAAAACCAACCACATAAAAGCACATGTTTTCATCATGCAAAAATGAACTTATATTGTTGCTTTTGGGGAAAACAAGAACAAATAGGGAAACTAAAATGCTTACGGGTTGGGTTTTTTTTGGTCATACTGTAATTTCATTTAATGGAGGAAAGTTCTAGGTGGGATAAACAAGTGGTGAGACTTTGGTGTATTTGTTTGTCTTTAACAAGAATGTTCCTAGCATATTTCACCAGAAATACTAATTTGGAATGAAAGAACACAACCATTGTTTCGGAGTGAAGAATAAGTGCATGATGGACCAAGTTTTATGGGTCAAGGGAATACTTTGTTGAGATCTCTGAGCTAGTGTAAACTTTATCTAGGAATCTGCACAGCACCAGGCAGTCCTAACTGCCCACACTCAAAAGAGCTTGAAAGGCAGGGCTACTTAGTTCATGTACAGCACTTAAACAGATAAACCACCACAGCAAGACAGCTTTAAGTACCACTCTGACATTTCTGCCCTTGTGTTCGTTAGTGTCTCTGATCACATAAGGATGTTCCAGTGTCAATGGAATGGGCATGCTTATATTGATTTAAGATGATCTTCCTTTACAATGGGTGGCAATCGTCTTTGTATATCGATAAGCTTGTCTTTGTCCCTGTGATGATATTTCTTCCGTTGTTCTCTCAGCAATGTCCTATTTGAAGAAATAGTTTACAGAAATTAAAACCAAATCCAAACGAAACAATCAGTTCTTAACACTGTTTGGAGAAGTGTGTATGGGTTCAAAAATTGCTTTGGCTGGTTCAGTGGAAAAAACCTGAACTGATCAACAGTGTCTAGTTATGCATATCTGTCATTCTACTGCTGATAAAATGAGAAAGAAACTAACCAGAATGAACCACTGTAACATTGCCAGGGGTGGGAAAGATAAAGAGAAATAAATTGTTGACATTGCTTTTACAAAAAATGCCCTAAAAGTAGTTTTAGGAAGTGAAGAACTGAATTTTGAGAAAGAGGGAAGTAGCGGTCTTGTAATCAAGTAAGAGAATTGATAGGTTGCTACATATGATGTAAATGGTATTTATGGTTTCAAAAAAAGGTTAGGAAGATGCAGGAAGATGATGCATTTGATATCAGAATGTCAAAACTATCTGACTAGTTTGCTAACACCCCTTTCACAGATAGGGAGGTTGATCCCTTTCACAGATAGGGAGATTGATGAGAAACTGGAATGAAAACCTTGTGACTGGAAATGAAACATGGAAGACATTGAGAGAAAACCTGGAAATGTAAGAAGATCAATATGAACAAAGTAGGGAATAGCTATGTGTGTGTGATGAGGTGGAGGCAGCAGTGACACAAATGAGAAAAGGAGCAACCTGATTTATTGTAGGAACTGACAGCATTGAAAGCAGGAAATTTATAGTTGGTTTTCTACTCATTTTAAAATATTAAGCTTGTGTTTAGTAGGAATAAGCATTGTGTGCTTCTCCTGTCACCTTGATTTACATTATAATATTTGTCAGTAGCCATAGCTATCTGGCAATATATGTAGTGTCTTGTAAACTTGTTTTTGTGCTAGATGACAAGCTGGGTATTTGGAGTACTAAATATTTCTGTAGCTTGTTCAAATCATGCTGTTTTTCTGGCTGTGACTTGAGCATGCAAAACCACAGGCTGGCTGAAAGTGATTATGTTCACTTTGCAAGTCCTGCCTGAGGTGTGTGCAAGCTGATGTGAATGTTTGCACCCATACAGAAAATCTCATCTGACTTATGAAATCAGCTTTCTATTGTCTTCCTGATTAGTTAATGACATACCACAGAGGCTGCAGCTTCAGCTTGCCCTGGGCTTGTGCTGCAGTTTGTTCTTCTGTCTCATGCTCATGCAAGGGACCTTGGGGTGGCTGGGCAGTGGAGCTTTGATCAGAGAAGGGAAGGTGCTAATGAGAAGAGATAGGTTTTGGAGTCAGTTTGCGGTCTCAGAGGTGACTGGAGGACACAATGCAACAGACATGGCTGAATGTTTGGCCTGATTTCCTTGTTTCTGTTTGAAACCTCTTTGAGGTGTGGTTCAACCATGTCTTCATGTGGGTGGCTAATTCTCTAGACTACAGAAAGCTACTGTACAGGCAGAGCTGGGGTGGCACTGTAAGGTTTGGATCAAGATGCTAGGAGTGACTGAATAAATTCTGGACTCTGGCATTATTTTGAAGAAAAAGGTAACATGGAACTGTCACCCAGGTTTCTTGTTTTTAAATTGCAATCAGGCTTTATGTAAACAAGGTTGAAAACCATTCTCAAATTCTTCCTCCCTTGTGGGTCTGACTAGGCTACTGCAGGTGTTTTTCCTAAGTAGGTCAGTTATTGGTGTATGACCTTGTCATATATTAATGTAGTTTATTATACAGCAATACCTATAGGATTAAAAACAAAAATATTGTGAAAAAATTTAAGTGTTCAGAGGTTGTTTGTGTCAAGTTGTGTCCGTGAAAAACTGTAACTAAAATCCTGCTTGTCTTCATTTTAATTTAATCTAGTTGCTTGCTTTTTGGTACTTCGGATATCTTTTATTTAGCAATTATGTACATACTTATTTGTCCTCATGAGTGTGTACTGGTTTTTGTATACATAAAGTATACAATTACGACAAATGCTGATCTAATTTGAAAAGTGCAAGTGGGTGTTTAAGCATATAAAAGATTATCTCCTTTTATGACAGCACTCACCCTCTTGCTGTCTCTTTTTTGGAGTCATTTCAAATCAGCCTGCAGGTAGAAAGCCCTTTCAGGTAAGAAAAGGGTGTGTTTGTGTTCACTTAAGGAGTTTTTTTAAAAAAAAGATGTATATATGATGTTACATATTACAGACAGTGGGCAGAGTAATTTACTTTTAGAGTAAAAGCAAAAAAACAAGCATGTTCTGGAGCTGGGTATTTAATTGTCATTTTACTGGTCTGCATTTGTGGAATTTCTTCTGTTCGTTTGACCTCTCATGGAAAGGCATGCTTAAATGATGGTGAAAGGAATGATTCTTTTCAAGGCAGTGCTTTGGTAGCAATGTAGGGTTGCGTTTTCAGTTACATAGTTTGGGTTTTTCTTACTGTCTGTGCAGGTATTTGCAGAATTCTGTTGTCATTTGAAAGATTGTATTTGGTTCTCAACTTCCTCTTATCAAAGTTGTGTTGGTTTTTTTTGCTTGCTTGACAATTTCTGTAAGTTTTTGGTATTCTCTGCTTGGAATAATACTTAATTTTTGCCTCAGTAGTAGTCTTACAGTCTCGTCTATGGCTTTAAAATAGTGGTGTAATATTTAATTTAATTGCCAAACTAAAAGAATTCTATTAATCAGGTTTTACTGCAACAGATAATCCTTTGTAAGGGATCAGTAAATCAATAGCCCATGTGATTTCATATGAAACAAGGGAATTTAAAGACCTGCAGTGTTTTAAGTTTGTTTATTAAAACTTGGGTTGAAATAATTACCCTTTAAAAAAAATAAAACAACAGAACAAAGAATCTTTTATACAGTGCAGAGATTAAATTTTACTGCCAGTAGTTTATATTACCTATTAACTTCTATATTCTCAAAATTTGTAGATTTAAAAAAAAGGTGCAGTGAAAGTTCCAGTTGTTCACACCAGTAAATTTAGTAAACTTAAGTAATGTTTGATACATTGACTTTTACATGTCAGTTTGCTGCTTGAGACTGATTAAGTACTGTTACTTAAAAATGTTGATAGCTTTACCCTGCTTCCTACGTAAGCTATTCCTGGCAAGTATTAGAGAAAAGGTTTTAGTTAATTGCATTAAAGCCCACCTTTCAGTAAATAATGCTCAAGTTCAGTGTGCAGTTACATGGAACAGCTGATGCTGTTCAGGAAAAGGTTGGAATGAATTCTTCTTAGTGTTCTGTTTAAAACCTGAATTTGCTTCAGGATTTGCACCTTCTGTAAGGTGCTGCCGCAGGTAGTTACACACAAATGAGCTCTGTTCTCAGACTTCTTCCTGCTGAGGTAGAACTTCCTTCAGTTTATGAACTGAACTCTGTTGGAATAGATTTGGTTACCTTTTCATGGTGTTGGTTGCATTAATTCTGCAGATCTCCTTAATTTCACTTCAGCTTATCTAATTTTGCTTGCTTCTCAGTTTTAGTGCATTTCATATATGCAATCATTTATACAGCTTTCCAATCAAAATATGGGTAAGGTCTCAGGTTACACATTCTTATTTTTTGGTGAATATACTGAGTGGTTTTTGTAAGATGCTTTTGTTAACACTGATCTAAGCAGATCAATAAAATTGATGGTTTAGTGTCTTATCTCCTTTTCTATCATTTCCACACCCTTCTTTTTCCCTTCCCCCTGCTGTTGACTGCAACTTAGCTAACAGCATCTTGAATCTTATTTTTGATCGAGATTGCAGTTGTAGTGCAGTAACTTATGTAACACTTTTTCATAAATTACTCTTTCTGCTTATAAAAACAGTGAAAGGATTTTGAAACAACCTGTCTTTTCTCTTCTTCCCTTCTCCTTCTGCATATGAAAATTGTTAACCATTCTCAAAATTGTTAGCTTTAAACTTGTGTAAATGTCAATAAAGCCATTAAACCTTTTTTAGATATTTGTCCCTAAAGAATATTAAATGTCTCAATTTTTATATTGCTGAAAGGAAAGGTGAGGCTTCTTACCAAAACAACACAATCTTACCGGAGCTTTAGAAAACTAAGTGTCAGAAAGTTTCTTTGCTTTAGCCATGGCACAAAGGTGTAGACTTCTGCAATAGATGTCTCACTTAAAAGTACAGGTTCTCTTTTATTTGGGGCTAGACATGGCCATGTACAGTAGAATTTTAGCTGCTTTGCCTCCGTAAGTTTGTGCATACAAAATGTCTCCTAATATAAAAGTATTTCTTATGGAACTACAAGATGCAAAGCAATGTTATACAACATATAGTGTAGCTTTAAAAAAACATTCTTGAACGAACATGCCTGTTTTAATTGTGATGAATTCTTTCTTCTGAATGTTTATCATCCTGTTTGAAAGCTCTGGGCTTCTACAGGCATACCAGTTCTTGACACCCTGTTCTCTTTATTGTCTTTTGGAATGCCTTAAGTTCTGCTGAAACTCCGGTCTCTTCATTATATACATGTAGTGCTTTGAATTGATGTGATGGTAAAAACATCCATATTTTGCAAAGGCATTTATATGCATGAATACAACCATTCTTTACTATGGACATGAGGAATACATATGCACATTGAAAGACAGTAAAACCTGTGCACAAATGCCAATGCTGTAAGATCCCATTTGGGATTTGATCAGGGGTTTCCAAGGGTTTCTTCAGGCTTGCCTTGTTCTTTCTTCTGTTGGTTATCACTAGATATTTACTTAATACTTTGGGTTGTAACTGTGGTGGGTCAGCAACTTCTTCACCACAACATGCCTCCTAGGAACATCCTGGGACCATATGGTGAGCATACAATTAACATTTCATGGGTAAGAATGACTACTGGTACTACATTTTTATTTGTATTTGTGAATTGGAGCCCTCAGTTCTGGGGGCAGTTGTTAACCTAGAATTTGCCTTTCAAAAAAGATGATAGAGATGCTGCTCGAGAGGTCAAACTTGTGCTCTGAGAAAGAAGGTCACCATCACAAGAACAGGTCATCTATAGTACTTTCTGTCTAACTTTTGAGAACCTCTGAGGATGGAGACTCCACATCCTCTGAGTAACTTGCCATAGTGCTGCAATGCCCTCCTTGCAAAAAAGGGGTTCCTGATGTCTAACCTGATCCTTCTAGTGCATAATTGGACTGTTGCCCCATGTTATACAGTCTACCCCTACTGAGGAGGGTTTGCCATCTGCTGTCAAGTAGTTAGCTGCAGGCTACTATTGGATCACCTTAGCCTCCTCTTTTACAAGACCAAACAAGCTCAGCTTTCTGAAAATCACTAATCTCCTTGAAATTATGCAGGATTGAAACTTTGTTTTCTTTTAACCTTAATAAACTTGAACAAATTAATTGAGCACAAGATTTGGAAGGCAAAAGTCATAACAATATGTAGTATTAATTGATTAAAAATGAACCTCCAAAACAAAAAAAGGTTGCATGCTGCAAGTATGTGTGTATGAGTATACATATGGTCAAACAATGCAACATTTTACTTAATAAAAAAAATAAAATTACTTGAATACTATAGATTGCCAGTTGGCTTGTTGCAAAACTATAATATGTTTCTGTATAGAAGATATTTAATTCTGACTACTTCCAAATGTGCATTTTTGAAAGACTTTTTCTGCCTGGAGGTTATTTGTGTGTTAGATCATCACATATGAATAATAACCAGTAGGCTTTGGAGAGAAAGCAGGTGAAATCACATGTGGAAAGATTCTTTAATTCAAATGAGTTTAAGAAGATATGTGACCAGAAAATAGAATAATTTCTTACTATGCCAGTGAGAAAAAGATGGAGAGTTTATCACTCAAAATATTTCGCAGCTTCAGACTGTTTCTTGAGAGTAATTGTTATCTTGCATGAAATGGGGAATTAGTAGCTCACAGAGAAGTAAATTTGTAGACTTGTTTAAAAGGAAGTTTCAACTTGAATTTCTGATGTGCCTAGATGGAAGACCTTTTACTTTAATGCCTTGTCACTTCCTCCTTTAAATCTTAAGATTTTAGAGATCAAAATTATATTTTAAAGAGAAGAAAGGAAGGAAAAATTGAGAACCTAATTGATAATTGCTAAGCCAGTAGGGTAGTGGGGTCAGTAGCACAGTCTGTCTGGTGCAGGCTGTTTGTAATGTTGCCATTAAAGTAAAGAAGTGAGAAAATAATTGTGCAACATAGCTGTCTGCTATTCAGAAATTCTCTCAGGAAACATGAACCAAAGACCTAGGCACACGCTTGAGATGGATCAAAGAATGGCAGTATTCGTATATGTGACAAAGATAGGGTTATTATAAGAAGCAAACTGAACTCAACTTTGAAAATCATTGTTTTAATATGTTACTTCAAAGTGGTAGTATCACAAATTGAAAATTTAAGTATGCTCACCATATTGTAAGCAGTCAGCTGTCTTGCAGAATTGTTTTCTCACTTGGCTGACATGGAGTAGTTGGTTTTTGGATATCAATTTTGTCAGGTATTTCATTTAGGGCATGAGAATAGACCTTGGTGATAAAGCCTGTGGAATGTATGTTCCTTGTATTTGATTAAACCAAACTGAAATTACAACATAGAATAGTATTATAAAACATGCTTCTCTTTGAGATGTGAATGAGGAACTTCAGGTGTGTTTCATTGTCTGTGGAGGCCATAAACCAGCAACAGGATGCCTAACAAAACAAGACAGAAACCCCAACATATTTGAGAATAATCCTAATTCAGTAAAAGTGTTTTTTCCTATATGTTCTATTTGTAACATATTTCTGTTTCTGTGGGACACAGAAGGTCTCATGTGAAATTAACTTCCTGGGGTTTTTGAAAACAGGATCTAATTGAATGTATTGAAGTAGAATTAATCTTTCATGGTCCTGGTTTACTTTTGCTTAATGACGAGTAGGTAGCACATTTAACTTTTGGAAGTTACTTCCTTTTTGATATTGAAACTTATAGGCTGCCTGTACGTGTTGATATATGATATATTAAAGAAAGGTAATGTAGCGGAAACGTTTATGGCTGTTGGAATTTGGCTCTGTGCCTGTTTTCCTCCTTCTGTTTGTTGCAGGGAGCAAATAGCAGAAGCATTGGTAATTCTGTGCATGACATACCCAGTTCCATTTGCAGTATGTGTCCAGCAGAGTTTAAAAAAATATCTAGGATATTATTTTTCATGATTAAGCTTTTCAAATCTGATAGATACAGATCAATATTAGTGTTTAAAGTCTTATGTAAGTCTCAAAAATATACACTGAAAATTTATGTTTAAATAAACTATATGTGTATGTGTCATGAAGTACCTGTAATGACTCTCTTAAGCAAAAGGAATCACCGTCCGGAAAAAGCTTACTGCCCTTCATTTCGTCTTGATTTTTTTTTCCCAGCATATGTCAGGAACATAACTGGGACTTAAGTGAGGATTTAAGAGTAGATTATATATCTCTTAATGTCATTGGTTACCTTTAAAGATAGACGAATATTCTTTTGCAGTTGGTTGTAACCTCAATTGTCACACTGTTAAATTTTAGAAGATCTTTATACCTTCTTGTTCTTTGAACTTTCCAGAAGTATCATGTTGGCTGTTTCTTCTCTTCAGAAAACTGTCGTCTTGTGCTGCCAATAATGAAAAATTTTAAAAATAAACACAAACTCACTTGGCTTTATGTAGCCAAGTGTCATAGTTTGTCAGCTTTGGGACAGATCCTGTTATGTTGCTTTTTTTACAGTCCTGCGTACTGAATTCTTAATGGATGTTCCAGCTCCTAGGTTTTGGAAACGGGTCAAAAAATAGGACCTTGAAAGAGGGAGCTACATGAATTATAGCAATATTTGGGACAGGCACATGCTTAGCACACACCTTGAGCTTACTGGTAACTTTGCAGAGATGAGGTGTCTCTGAAGACCTACCATTTATGATGTGTTCTGACTGCAGCCAAAGTGGGCTACATCTGGAGCTTGTGACTCCTCCAGGTTTGTAGAGAGAGTCTTGGAGAAAGGACAAATTCTAAGCTTGTCAGCAATGGTGTTAGAAACTGTTTTGTTAAATCTTACGGAGTTTTATATGTGTTTGCTATTACTCAACTCCTGCTATAGCATTACAAAAATCTGTTTTAGGTTTTATAGGCCACAAAATCTACTTGAAAAAATAGATTGCCTCAAGTAGAGAGTTCGATGTTGTGTTTAAAGTCCAGCTGTGACATCAGCTTGTTGCAGGTAAATATGTATGTCATTTTTTCACTTGATATTTGTTAATTGCAACAAGTCTTCTAGAACGTAGTCTTGTCCTATGCCTCCTGGTAGAGGAAAAAAAAGATCTAAAAAATGGAGCTGGACTTTTCTGCTTAAGTAGTGTAGATGGTGTTCTACTGCATTAATTCCATTTTGCAGTTTATTGGTCACCTACTGCGTTGCTGGCTAGATTCAGCTGTAACATAGGGCACGTCAGGACCAGGGTTTAGCAGCAGTACTGGTTGTAAAGTGCAGTTCTGCCTGGTTTTGTGTGGGTTTCCTCCTCCTCCCCCTGTGCCTTTACTGTCGCAAGTGTTTGTGCAGGCGTATAGAGAACCAATTCAGGCAGAATCGGTTTCCTGATCCTTCCTGCAGCATGACTGCACAAATGTGTTTGTGCTGGTACAAGGAAGTGAATAGTACAGGGAGAGGAACGAACGGCGGGGATATGAACAATTAGGAATCCTGTTAGCATTAGTCTTTGGCTTACTCTGCTTTAGAGCATATGTGAAATTATTGCCTTGGCTCTTCCTTGCATCCTGAATATGCACAGGCTGTTGGGGAGCAACTGACAGTATTTGAAGCTGTACGAGTAGTATTTGGCAATGTGTGTTGTTCACACAAATGTAGAGTATTCGGGAACCTTGCTGTTTTCTTTTGTATGTGACTTCTTGAGATTTCTCCAGAGGTGAAATACTGTTACTCTTAAACTTGTATGCAAATTCTACCTCACTTTTTGATGGGAAGAGCATGTGTCTGTAATAGGACTTTTCTTTTTTTTTTTTTTTTTTAAAAAAAACCAAAACCAGAATCAACCTGAGCCAATTTGCTCTAACTTTATATGACTTATTCTAAGTTTTGGAGTTCTTGTTGAATTGAACTGAGTTTTATCTCTTTTACTCTGCGTGATTCCAGTGCATGACTTTATGCACAGAGTTTAAGTGTTGAGTGTGTGTTTGTTGTGTAAAAACTGGCTTCTATTTTATTGGCTGCTTTATCAACCAAGGAATACTTACTGGAAAACGACACCATTTGCTACTGTTTTTATGGGCCCAGAAATACATTTACCAAAATAGTATCAACCAAGGTGTATCTAAGATACGTGCAACTATAGTTTATTCCAACATTCTTATAACTGTAAATATCACTATCTGTGTTAAGTTTGAGCAATAGCGTAATAATGATGTTATTTCCAAAGATGTGTCACCATGATACTTTTTTAAATTCTGAAAACTTTTTTTTTTTTTTTTTTTTTTAAAAAAGGGGCCTCTTGCATCTTATTTGCATCAAATAAACCCAGGTGAACTGAGACACCATCAGCAGATTCGTCAGCCTGGTTTATCACTTGGTGAAAATCATAATGAGAAAAATATTTAGCAGCATAGTAGGAGGAGCAAAACTTCCAGTTATGCAATCTGGAGTTGGATGTGAGTGCTAACTGCAGAGCAGTTCCTGTAAGCTTCTGGAAGTAGGATAGTCCTTAGCTAGTCAGCAGTCTGCACTACTAAATCTTTGCATAAGCTAATAGGACTATTTAAAGAAACTGATATTTATACATCCTTAAAATTACTGATATATTGAATAGTGCTAAAAGGAAGTGTTTCATTATGGTGTTACTGACTAAAAAAATTAATCCATGCACTCAGTGCCTTTGTGTTTCTGAAAGTATAAACACTACATAGGCTGACAAATTTAATACTCAAATGCTAGAATCTTAACAGATTGTGTATTAAAAAAAAAAAAGTGCCCTGATGCTAAGCTTTCAGTTGTATAATTCTGATATGTTCTCTTAAAGTATAAATACATCCTGACAACATGTTGTTACAGGAACTCTGAGGGAACTGATGATGCTACAGATGGTGCTCACAGAGGATTAAATTTGATTCCTTGGTTAGAACAGTTAATAATATATGTACTAGATCAGATGGTGTAGAAGACTGAAGTAATTCAGTAATGTCAGCAATGTCATGCTTACATGCCTGATTCATGGATATAGGATATGATGGTGAATCACATGTGAAAACAAATATATTGGAGGAAAAACTGGTGTCATTGAAACTATAAGTTTAAAGATATATTTATTATTTTCATATAAAATTATATATATGACTTTAATAGATGCCTCTAATTTATAATTTTAGCATTTATTTCATTAGCATTATTAGCATAATTTCAGTCTGAAAGTATAAGGATTTAGGTCTTAAAAGATGCTTATTTTAATCTTAAAACCACATCTGTAAAACTTTTTATGGCTTTTACTAAACTTTTTAAAAATTATGTGAGGTGGTAAAATCCTTTTCAAATGCTTTTCCCCCGCCTCCTCTTTTTCACTTTAAGAAGTTATGAACTATCTTTTCAGCATGAAAGAAGTTTGTAAACTTTTAAATTATCATCCATGTTGTCATGGTTGTTGTATTCTGCAGATCACTGTGTTCCAGAAGGACATTTAGTGGCTCATTCTTTGCTTAGCACTTGAGCCATGTCTGAATAGAAATTGGTACACTGAATATTGACTATACACTTTCACCAGGAGGCTAAAGATCAGGCTTCTGGATTAATGCACAGCAGAGCTATTAACAAGGATGGAATTCTAAGCAAGAAGATGAGGTTTTATTTAGCAAACAGTTACTGGGAAGTTTCTTCAGAAATCACAGACATATTGTCAGACATTTGAACCACTTTTCTGGTTTCCTGAAGAAATTCCTGGCTTAAATGCTATGCTACTGCTCTTCCTTAAAAGCTGACAAATTCTTGGGCAGATTGAAGTACATGATCAGGGATGTACCTCATCTTTTCCGGCTTCCTGTTAGAACAGCAGTAAAGAACTAGTCAGACTTAAAATATATAAAAAGCTTAGATGTGTGTTATATGTACTTGGATGTGTGTTATGCATTAATAATAACTGAATACATATGAATACACATCTGTATTTTATTTCATCAGCTTAATTAATATTCTGTTGACAAACTCAAATAGTAAATTCACAGTCCTGTTTCTTTGATAGCTGTAACTTCTAAACATGTATGGGATATAAGGCAAAAATACCAACTGTCTTGTAAATTTTGCCTGAGTTAAGGGTGTGTTTTTATTCTAGGTGAAGTTATGAATTTAGGTCATATTTGAACCTATGTAAATTTGTTTTTTCTTGAAGCTATTCTAATTTTAAATGTTAATGATACTATAATGTGCAAAGAATGCACCATACATTTTTAAAGGTGTGTTAAATAGTCTTCACTACCAAATCAAGATACACAGATGAAAATTTCATTAAATATTTCCCTTCTTGGTCTTGTTGTACTAATAAATGTAAGTGAGACATGATAAATATAAGTGAGTCCTATTGCTGAGAATAGGTATCAGACATCTGTTGTTTTTTTTTTTTAACTGAACATGCATATGTGTCTGTAGGTTTGTATAGTAAGTATTGTTAAAGTACAAGTAAGGTTGGAAGGAGGAAAAAATGGAGGATTTTCTATGGCTTGCGTAAGATGCATCTCCCAGTTTCCCCTTATACTGCTTTGTTAGGATTGGCAGGATTTCTCTTTGAAATCAGTCTATTTTGACCATTGTATATAATAATTGTACAACTTCCTCTTTCCTTTAAATTGTGTTGTTGCTCAGGAGGGTGTGGGAAGGAGATGGAAAAGCCATGAATTCATCTTCTTAATTTTTGTTTAGTCAGAGCAGTGTTGTAATTTAATAATTAATTCCCTAACAGTCTAAATGAAGTGTTTATACTGATGTTTTGTCTTGTCAGAATAATCCTTGACATGATTAATGTATTCAACTCCCTTTTTGCAACTTCCTTTTGAAACAAGCATTGCTGATTTGGGATAGTTGCTTTTAATGTGGTTAAAGCAAAATTAGATTTGACATCAGATTTAATCCTCTAGAGAATTCCTTTCATATCTTTCCTTTGAGTAAATGTTTTTATTGCTAGGAAGTTCTTAAATAGTTTTCTAAGTTAGTGTATGATGATTTGAATGTCTTAACAGGTGATCAGAAAGTTAACAGTGCTGCTTGTTCTGCACTTTGTTTTGGAGCTTCTTATCTAGGAAAGCTTTAATTGAAACCTGTCTTGAGACTTGATTTTGGTAATGGCATTATTTGACTGAATTTCTGCTTTAAATAACAAACTGTGATTTCACTTTTTTTTTATAAAAAGTATATAAAAAGTGGAATTTAAGTGCAGAATTAGACAGCTTTTTTGTGGGTGTGGAAAAAGCAAGGATGAGCTAATGGTGATTTAAGGAAAAATTAAAGCCTTGCTTGCCTCATCAAGTTTCAAGTTCCTGAGGGGGAAAAAATAAATTGATTTGCATATATTAAAAGATACTGAAATGACAGAATAAATGGACACTTCTCAATAGTGACAAAACCAGATTTGGATCTCTCATGCAAAGATCACTTGTATACATATTGAAGTGGTAATGATTTATTTTAAGGTTGCTTGAAATGTAATCTTTTTTTACTGAAGGATGTTGAGTGGATTTTTGAAGAATTATGTCAGCTTTCATGGAACAGAGCCACAAATAGTTGGTTTTTTGTGTTAAATGAAGTGTTACCAGTCACTAACACATGTATTCAGAAACAAGTTTTTCAGATACCACACTTACAAGTCAGGAGCTTCATCTATGAGTTTCATCTCCTGTTATTGCACGAGTTTATAAACACAATTTCAGAAATTACCTGAATTTCTAGTATGGAGTAGTGGAAAAGCCTAAATGTGAGACTTCACAGTTTAAAAATTCTTTGGAGACAACAAAGTCCTGAAGCTCCTTTCCTGTTGCACCTCTTCCCCTTTCCCTGCTGTCATTAGTATTATTGCATTTTCCTCTTCAGGAAGCTCATGTAGGTAACGTCAGTGTTGTGATTAGAAGATAAGTATATTCTGCCCTTTTTGTCAAAATTTTGTCTGTTTTTGAAAATGTTTTTAGTGGAAAGATGTGCTGCAATGATGAGCTTTATTTTTCACTCTGTTCATTTAAATAAATGTCACAAATGACATTGTCAAGTTAACTGTTATATCCTGCTCAGCCTACTTGCCATATGGAGGAGTTTAATAATTAAGAGTAGGAGTGATTTGCTTTGGGAGCTTTTAATTGAAAGATTAAATGAAGCTCACTCTGAGGCTGTCTTTTCAAGCATTTGAAGATTTTAATGACACCTTATATAAGGATTTAATACAAAAGCAACATGTTTGTTGCCTTTACTGTGAATAGCTGTTTCGAACATCTGGTGAAATTTTTGAAAACACTTGCTTTTCAGTAATTTCAATAATCTCTATTGTACCTGACACTCAGATTTGTACTCATGTCTTTAAAAATCGTTGTTCTCTTTCTTATTTTGCTTTGAAATGAATCATATTGAATTGATGAAGAAACTGTAATGTATTAAAGTACAGTGTAAAACTAAAGCACAAAAGAAATGTAAGGAAATAGAAATCCTAGTTAGATGAAGATGCATTTGGTGCGGGGTTGGGGATACTGTGGCCACCTGCTTTAGCTCTGGAAAATGTAAAGAAATCCTACTTCTGTCATCAAGGCTTGCTGAAACATAGTTATTTGAAGCTGAGAGTATGTACTTAGGAAGCTGACGCTTGTGTATAGTGCTTGCCTTTTCTGTAAGGCTTCCCTTTATCCCAGATGGCTTCTTAGGAATGAGGAATCGTAAAACTAGCAGAACATGGTACGCTCCTGAATTCATCAGGAAAAGGCAGTCACGGAAGCACTGTGGGCTTCCATAGGACTTGCCATATGTTAGCGTAAAAAGTGATCTTCCTTCTCAGTGATCTTCCTTCTCAGTGAATGCTGAACATCCTCACAGAACAAAAATGCTGTGTAGTAGCCAATCTCTCCAAATAACTCCCAACTGCTAAGTTGCTCCAAGTGAACTAATGGGGAAACTTAAAGTCTTTTAATTTTGGAGGTGTGTATCTGGTTCCAGGTACCTCTGAAAATCATATAGGTTTTGTGTGTCCCTGTATTCTTAAAAAGGCTCTTTGAGGCATTTAAAAGACTTAAGGGCTCAGGTGCTTTGGAGACCAGATTGGAACTGCAAACACCTGGCTAGGGTCCCTGTGTCACAGGCTTTGGCATGGTCATAGCTTTTATGATCCAGTGTCCATATGCAAAAGGAGGTATGTGTGAGTGAAACACAGGATTATTAGTTATTTGTTGCTCTCTCAGTCCTTTCCATTGTGAAGTCTGTTAATGTTCACAACGTTTTAGGGAAAAGTAAATAGATGAAAGACTGCAAGGTGCATATACCCTTTTGCTTTGGAACCATTTCTAATGGTGTATTCCTAAAATAAATTTCAAGGGCTTTGCTGACATGAATGCTTGAAGATATGGGTGTAATTAATTTTCCTTACTGGCTTGTGTTGACAGTGTCACTTTGTAAGTTTAACTCCTGTTGCCTTCAGGAAATGAGATGAAAAAGCTGTGATTCTACAGTTTAGGAGAATTTCAAATGGAAGTTTTTCTTTTAGTCTCGCCTTATTTTAGCCTTGTTGAAAAAGAGAGAAGAGAAAAAAGAAAAAAAGGAAGGGGACAGAATAACATGCTAATTGTTACTTTCCCATTATCTGTAAATACAAAGTTTCCTGGTTGGGTGTCTGTCTACTCCGTTCACTATCAAACTGCTGTACATCTGGTCTGTACTCTTGGCTTTGTGCAGCTCCCTGGACTGGTGAAGACTAGTTTCTCCTCATGCCTCAGAGCTAAGAGGCAGTTACTAAGCTACTCATTGACATTTAGTTTTTTAATAACAAATTCCCTCCTTATCATGACCAAAAGTTCTGGAACATCCTCACTTCTGAGCAACATTAAAAACTGGACTGTGAAATAACCCTTGCCTAGAGTGACATATGGTCATATGGACATATGCCTCTTGTCCAACCTCATCTAAACTGTCTCTCTTTTGTTTGCCTTGCTAATACTTCTGTGCTGTTTGTTAAAGGAAGAGTCAAATTCTAAGCTATCAAGTTCACTCCCTGAGTGAACTTCTTGGTATCATCTCCTGGGATGATTACTTTGGACTAAGTGTATTTATGAAAACACACCAGGCTAGGGCAGAGAAACTGCTCCAAACATGAAAATAGGTTTGTCCTTAAAGTACAATAGATGGTTTGGAATCCCAGAACACTTCCATTGGAGTGGATTCAAAGTGAAAAATTATCAACTACTCTTACAATTTGTTGTGGGGCCTCAGGCTTGTATTTATGGTGCTTGCTGTATCTTGAGACTTTTCTTGTTGGCTTTTATCTTAATTAACTGGGTGTTTGAGAAGTTTCTAACCATACTTCATCTAATACTAATTTGAATTGTTTCTGCCATGCAAGTGAGGCAAAATCCTGCATGTTAGAATCTTGAGCTGTGGATGATTAAATTGGTCAGCTTTTTCTTGGATTTGGTAGGGCTTCATAGGTATGCGTGTGAAATGCTTTTCACTTATTCTTTAGGTTGTGGCTTTCTAATTTGTTTTTGTTTTGAGATTGTTCTCTGAAGAGAGGGATGACAAGTGCTGTCAGATTGGGAATGTTTAATTTTACCATATAAGCTTGAAGGTAAATCTGGATTCTGTTTAGAATGGGTTAATTTTTATTACAGTCGAGATGTGGACCTACTCCATGTTTCTCAGTCCCAAAAGGAGCAATTGGAACTCTCATCTCTTGAGAGAGATCAAGTGTTCCTGGAGCCAGGCATGGGACATTTGAAGCACAAGCAGCCTGTTTACTTCTCTCAAGAAGAGCCATAGCTCTTTAAAGTGCCTTCAAGCTTAAATAACCGAAAAAGGCATAAGATAAGTAAGTACTCTGATTAAGAAACTGATCAACTTCAGTTTTGAGAAAATGTGCTCTGAGAAAACCTTTTTGATTTGAAAACCTGGGCTTTCAGCTGAACAAAATGGGAAAACATTTGAGTGGGTGCTTGCAAACTGTGAACACTATCTGACGTTTTCTTCTATGTAAGAATAGAAATAAGTACAAATTAAATAAGTTGGATGTGTTTGAGGAACCTGTTTATCTGTTCTGACAATTATGCTTTCTTCTAATTTAAAACATAGTATAGATCTACTATTGCAGTACAAAGATGGTTCTTCTGATAATATTTAAGTAGTGTCATATTCTTTGTTTATGGCTATTGGAATTTAATTATTAGCAGAAATTTGAGGTGATTGATTACTATTGCAAGGGAAGCCTTTCTGCGCCAAGCACTCTGTATTACAGGGATAAGTCCTTTAACTCCCCCAATGATAGTAATTTTTTCATTGCAAGGCAGAAATCTAAAGGCTCTACAAATTAAACCTTTTCTAATGAAACAGAGATGGACAAATAAAATAGATTTTTTTTTTAATGTAGAAAAATTACTCAGTTTCACAAAATATGAGTTGCATTCCAAAGCTGAAAATTGTTTGTAGTTGGCCTGGTTTAATGTTCAGTGATTTATATTTCTGATTTATATGAAGTAGTTCCAAAACCAGCATCTCTCTGTTCTGCGACAGTGTCAGTGAGGAGTTAGGGTTTTTGTGGGTGTGTTTTGTTTGGGTTTTTTGTTGTTTGGTTGGTTTTGTTTTGTTTTTAATTGATACATGGGCAGAGATAGCAGGTAACTGTTAACTTCAGTATAATAAAATTGCTGTGTAAAGTAAGAATGCATTGACTCATGTCTAGCTGTAGGGATCAGTCCAGTTAATAAGCGTCTGAGATTCCAGCTATGCTGTGGTTGCTACTTTCGTACTTCTGCTTTGTAGCCTTATGCAAGCTGAGTCTTACCAGCATACATTAATCTTGATTAGTTTTAAATTTATAATAGACAGAAAAGCAGAATCATGCCAACTCAGTTGGTATGGAAATACTAAACTAAATTAATTTTTCTGTGCAAACCCTTGATCCTATCCGTTTCTATGTGTGCTTCCTTTTCATTACTTATTTAAATGAGCCATAACATGAAAGCACAATCCTTGGATAGACCAGAAGAAGCAAAAATTACTCATATGCTGCCTCAATTTGTATGTGCATTGATATGATTAAAGTGAAGGGTACCAGTTCGTGGGACTAGTCAGTGCATTTTTGATGGCTATTACAGTGGGAATTCACTATCTTATTAAAGCTGAACTTTCAAAAAATGATTTCTGTGTCCTTCTCCACCTTCTGTTCTTTGATGTTGTTTGGTACATCAGAATTAATGAACTAGTTAGCTATTAATTAATGCCAAGGTCTGAAAGACCAGTTTTTAATGATGGTTGATCACCATGCATTGTAGAATTTTTGAGCATTTGGCATGTGCCTTGTGGAAGGGAAGGAACAGAGATATAACAGTCTGACATGGTGGAAACAGAGCCATCAGATGCTCACAAATGGTGAGCCTTCAGTAATGAATGCAAATGAAAACTTGCTATTCTTGACCTGGAATCCCTTTCCATGGTGACTCTGCTGTTTTTGATCAGACCATGCACAACTGACACATCATGTATTATTATCAGTTGAATTTTCTTTGCAGTGTGCTTTCTTCTCTTGCAGTCCTCCTTGAACATTCTACATTCAATAGTACTATCTATTTTGAATTTGATCTGGAATGTGGTTACCAACCCTTTGTTATCTGTTTATGAAGCTATGGTTGTAGGACATGACAATTCTTTTTCTCCTCCTCTACCACTCTGTTTAGCCCAGGCTTTCAGAAAGGAGGTTGGAAAACGCAGTGACTTTATTTGCTATTGCAGGGATATATTACTAAGGGTGGATCATAGACAGAAGAAGAGGTGGAGATAGCAGTTACAGGGGTGGAAAAAAAACCCCTGAGAGTCAAACTATTCCAGCCTATTCTTTGGGCTTCTGTCCTGGATAAAAAAAAGAGTTGATTTCCACACCCTCCCTTCACTTTTTTTTTTTTTTTTTTGGTAAGAATTACTATTTTACAACCAAGTTTAACGTCTATGACCTGGTGGCTATGTGCAGTGAAGTACACGTATACAAACAGAAATTTAAGCGCTTTTTCTTGCTAGAGAGCTTTATATTCTAGAGTGACAGTAGCTAATATTTCTGTTTTTGTTTCCCACCCCCACCCCCCCCCCCCTTTAGATCCCTGCAGTTCACTCAGCCCACCGTGCTTTACTGAGGAGGACCGATTCAGCCTAGAAGCTCTCCGCATGATCCATAAGCAAATGGATGATGACAAAGATGGTGGTATTGAAGTAGATGAAAGTGATGAGGTAGGAGTAAAAAGCCTTTACTTGTGCATACATGAGGTCTGTATTTTTTTCCTGTTTTATATAGCTGCTCTATATGTTCCAGCACTTGAGTAGTTGTTGCCGTTTTTCTTAATTCAGTCCTTTGACAGCCAAATATGGAAGGAAAATCTAATTTCTAGAATTGCTTGAAATGGAGGGTTATTGTCCATTGTTCTAGCCTAAAGGAAAGTTTTATATGACTATGTGTAAAAACTTATTTTTGTGATTAGTGTAAGAGGTAGGCAAATGGTGTTGGTTTAGCTTGCAGTGAGGTGAGGTGACTAAGAGTTGTCATGATCTGTCACCTGTATTTTGGTTTCTTTGCTACAAGGTTTTCTTGCTTAAGGCATTGCTGGGCTTTCCTGTTTACCTTAGATCTGTTCCAGGCACTTCGTGGTGCAAAGCAATACCTGTTACAGACAGCAGTCTGGAAAGTGTTCTTACATGTTTTTGCTTACATTTTACAGGCAAGTAGTAAGCATCTCCTGCTGTAGGTTAATGGTAGATAAAGTCCTATGAACTAAGAAAGGTTATTCAGACCTGCCTGAAGTTTTTTGTGATTGTGCTTGAATGAGTTTGATAGGCAGGCTTCTGACGGTCCTAGCAAAGGACTTGCCCTTGCACTTACTCAACTTTGCCATCAGGATTCTCAAAATTACAGGGCAGCAATGGAAATATCCATGTAGGTCCATCCAATTGGTCTTGCTTTTTTGCTTTCTGGCAGTTGTAAGGTACAGTCTTGAGAAAGGAAAGGGAGTGAAGATGTCTGCTTAAACTCCTGTCTCCTAAAAGTGAGGGTATTGCCATGTGGTTCTGAAGCCCATTCTCACTGGAGGTGAGTGGGAGAAGAATCTAGCCCTGATTTCTCTTCCCTTTTTTGTAACATCCCAGGGAAGACTGTTCTTCCTGAATGAGTTAAGTAATGAAATACCATTGTCAGGTTTAATGTAATGCTACTTACTTTTCTGTGTGACTGTGTACAAGCAGCATCAACAGTGATTGATGCTTGCTTGATATGGGTTTTCTGAAGGAATACAGGACAATGGAGAGAATGGTCCAGAATAAAATATTGTACCTTTTAACTTCAGAGAAAAAAAATCTGCTCAGTACCTTACGGAGTGTCATGGCAAGGTAGTTCAGGCACTGGAAAGAGTCTACCTCTGTTATTGCAGAATGTTTAGTTAATTGACATTAGTGTTTGGTACAGGCACAATGCAGTCTGCAAATCGAAACATTAGTGATGGAGTGTGAGCTTCCTGAGGAGCTTCTCAGCAGTGTGTGATTGTCTTGACTTGTCCTGCATTTGTTATACATAAAAGTTAAGAAAGTTAAAAGAAAATACTGAAATATTTATACATTTGAAACTTTTTATTAGTATTCAAAAGATCTGTCCTGGTTTCCAGCAGACCATCTTTATATCTGACCTTAAGTTTCTTCCTGTTCCAGAGGACTGTCATAGAATCCTAGAACGGTTTGGGTTGGAAGGGACCTTAGAGATCATCTTGTTCCAACCCTCCTGCCGTGGGCAGGGACACCTTCCACTAGACCAGGTTGCTCAAAGTCCCGTCCAACCTGGCCTTGAACACCTCTAGGGAGGGGGCATCTACAAACTTTTGGCAACCTTTTCCAGTGTCTCACCATCCTCACAGTAAAGAATTTCTTCCTTATATCTCATCTAAATCTTCTTAGTTTAAAATCATTAACCTTCATGCTAGCACTACATGCCCTTGTAAAAGTCCCTCTCCAGCTCTCTTGCAGGTCCACTTTAAGTACTGGAAGGCTGCTATAAGGTCTCCCCAGAGCCTCCTCCAGGCTGAACAACCTCTACTCTCTCAGCTTGTCTTCACAGAGGAGGTGCTCCAGCCCCCTCATCTTTTTTGTGGCCTCCTCTGGACCCGCTCGAGCGGGTCCATGTCCTTCTTATGTTGAGGGCCCCAGAGCTGAACACAGTACTGCAGGTGGGGTCTCACAAGAGTGGAGTAGAGGGGCAGAATCATCTCTCTCGACCTGCTGGTCATGTTTCTTTTGATGCAGCCCAGGATACAGTTGGCTTTCTGGGCTGCGAGTGCACGTTGCTTGTCATAGTCAGTTTTCCGTCCACTAATACCCCCAAGTCCTTCTCTGTAGGGCTGCTCTCAATCCACTCGTTGCCCAGCCTGTATTTGTGTTTGGGATTGCCCTGTCCCATGTGGAGGACCTTGCACTTGGCCTTGTTGAACTTCATGAGGTTCGCACAGGCCCACCTCTCCAGCCTGTCCAGGTCCCTCTGGATGGCACATCCCTTCCCTCCAGCGTGTCGACTGCACCACACAGCTTGGTGTCATTGGCAATCTTGTTGAGGGTGCGCTCAATCCCACTGTCCATGTCACCAACAAAAATGTTAAACAGCGCTGGTCCCAATACCGACCCCTGAGGAACTCCTCACTGCTCTCCACTTGGACATTGAGCTGTTGACAGCAACTATTTGAGTGTGACCATCCAGCCAATCCCTTATCCACTGAGTGGTCCATCTGACAAATCCATGCCTCTCCAGTTTAGAGGCAAGGATGTTGAGATAAACCCAAGCAACAGAAGCTACTCTTAATACCTCTTAAAATGACTGAAATTAGAACAGTTCATGAGGGATGCTGTTATAGCTGGAGTAATGAGAGATGAGTGAAAGTATGTATGCAGACTACTACCCACTGTGCTTAAAATAACTGAAATGTAGCCCTTTTTTCTGCTAGTTCATTTTTAGTTATTGAAGAAATATTTAATAACCCCCCTAACTAGCTTTTTTCTACATACAGTTTCCATGCAAATCAGCGATGAATATGTAATTGCATAGAGTGCGTTCTTCTAAGACATTAAAAGCAAATGTGAAATTATTGAGAAATACAATTTAATTGCAAGTTCAACTAGTAATCTATATTTTCCTGGATCTTTGCCATAATCTTAAAAGATCTGACATTATAACAACATGCTTACATAGTTACCTGACTAGAGTAGGTCGGAATATATACTAAATATGTCTTAATATACAGTATTTCAAAACCAAATTTTTTTTTTGTTCTGTCACAGTGGGTAATGCTTCTTGTTTTGATTGAGGACTAATATTTAAAAAAAACTTATTAGAAGTAAAGCTTACATGAAATATACAGGGCTTTTACTTAACAGCAGGGTAATGGATTTCCTGTTTCATGCTGCATGGTTTTTGCTTGCAAGTCTCCTGCAAGAGCAGTATGTTGAGTATGTTGTTATTTGGCAGGAAAAATGTGACAAAGTACAATAACTTTCTGCTGTTTTACCAGCACTAAAACAGTGTTACAAATTACCAGTGTATATTTACACCAAGGAAGGAAGTTCTTGTAAATGAGTTATTTTGAGAGGGGAAGGTAACAAGAGCTAAAGATGTTGAACTACTTATCTTAAGTATTTTAATTTGCTAATTCAGTTGAGAACTCCCAACAGTGATTCCAGACATTTCATCTGCATGCTATTATTTTTCCTTGTGTTCCTCATGCCTCGTTTATGTTGTAGTTTGTTTTTCGTCTGTAAAATGAAGTCTCATATAAAATTGTTCTGTAGAGAATGAGTTTCTCTAGATAAGAGTATTTGAACTGTTAAAAGAAACTTCTTATTTCTTCAGAAACTGTCTGATACTGGAAGCCTTTTGGATCTACCTTGTATGGACTGGAAAGAAGCTTGTATTTGACCTCATTGAAATTGATGTGGGGAAACTTGATCTAAATTTTTAGCATGGGATTTGTTAGTCATTGAAACACATGACGGTATACTGGGTCTGGCTGAGCCGGAATTGGTTTTCCCCTATAGCAGCCCTCATGGTGCTGTGTTTTATGCTGGGAGCTGGCAGGTTGTTGATAGCACACTGGTGTTGTGGCTACTGCTGAGTAGTGCTTACACAGCACCAAGGCTCTTTCCGACATTTTCCCCCCGCAATGGGATGGGGTGGGCAAGATCTTGGGAGGGGACACAACCAGGACAGCTGACCCGAACTGACCAAAGGGATATTCCATACCATATGACGTCTGCTCAAGTATAAAGCTGGGAGAAAGGAGGAAGGGGGTGGGGTCACCCTCGGTCCTCCGAGGCAACCACTACGCGTATTGGAGCCCTGCTTCCTGAGAAGGCCCGACATCGCCTGTTCATGGGAAGTAGAGAATAAATCTGTTTTCTTTTTGCTGCCGTGTGCGGACCTTTGCTTCACTTTGCTTACATTAAAACTGCTTTTGTTTTACCCACAAGGGTGGTTTTTTTCCCCCGTCTTATCTTCTTTCCCCTTTTTACCCTGTTGAGAAAAAAAGGGGGAAGGGGGGGAAGTGATAGAGCGACTTGGTGGGTACCTGGCATTTAGACAAGGTCAAACCACCACAGAGGGATTTGTTAAAGTCTTCTAAGGAAGATAGAGGGGCTCTAGTTTGAACATGGACTGGTTAAATATTTTTTTTCCTTATCCTTTTGTTCTGTTATGCAAGTTAGACTAGATGGTATAACTTAAGTGATTTATAAAGATGAAAAAGCTTGAAATTTTAAATTCAGTAGAATATAGTTTTCTAATTCTAGTTATTACAAAATACTTGGAAAAAACAGCTTTTGTCATAGCTACTCATATATTTGGAATTTTTTCTGCATTCAGAATTCATGTAACCTTCTAGTACTTGCCCTGAATTTTCAATGTAGAATTAAGTACTTCAAAACCAGAAGCTAACTCAAAGAAAAAAAAATGGTTTAGATAATAAATTTGTGTTGTACTTTAGAGTATGCTTTACGGTGCAGTTGCTAATTTCTGTAAAGTAGGCTATCACACTGTGAGAACAGAGTGATAAAGTAAGCTATCACACTGGGAAAAGCGTATGGTACAGCAGAGAAGCAGAAAAAGGAAGGATGTAGAAAAAGACTATACTTGCCATTAGGGCAGGCTAATATGAATTTTTCTATCAAATCTAGCTCCTCCTATTATTACTTTATTATCAACATACAAAAGATTGCAACTGTTTAAACTGGTTTAAAGAGGTAGGCTGTAAAAGAGTAACCGAGAGGGCGAATGTATTACTAACTGAGGTTTTAGTCATGTGTTGTGGGAGGCTATCTCCCTCAGGAAGCATCTGTTGCACCACGTGTACATGATTCGTTTTAATGATGAAGAGGCACAAGCAGTAAGACAGATTTATCATATGTTCACTATTTATGTAGTTTTTTCCCGTTTCCAAAGAACCTCTATATGGCGATCCTACATCAAGTAATTTCTTGAAGAAATCTCTCTAGTAATAGAATAAGTTGATGTTTTTGAAATACTAATATCTTACTGTGTGTCTAATGTCGCACAAAGCGACTGGCACGAATTTACAGCTTTGTGGGGGATCTTTGGATAGATCACTGACTATCGAGTTTTCTTATGAGTGCACTTGCATAATTACGTAACAAAAGAAACTAACCCAACAAGCGCCACACAAAACCACTAAAAAAAGACAAAAACGAGTGTGGGGAAAACTGCAGTATTGAAAGCACGAAGCAATCGGAGAATGGTCAAAGATGGAACCTCAGGAGTGATATGCAGAAGTGCCTGACTTGAAATGTTGTCCAGAGGCAAGAATCAAAGAGTCTAGCTTTAGTGGCCTAAAACAGGGAGGATGATTGTCTTCTATAAAGCGACTGAAGCAGGAAAAAGGAGCTAGTATGATCTGATCAGGAATAGCAATAATAA
This sequence comes from Strix aluco, assembly GCF_031877795.1. Lineage (NCBI taxonomy): Eukaryota > Metazoa > Chordata > Aves > Strigiformes > Strigidae > Strix > Strix aluco. The sequence continues at coordinate 21,077,809 of NC_133934.1, forward strand.
TATAGCACTTTGTCTATAGTAACTTTGACAGGGGAAGAATATTTGACAGCCTGTGATCTTCTTTTGAAGTGACCATTTCTGAATGGATGCGCTCTGTGAAGCTATTGGTTGAGGACTTGTCATATTTGCATCAAGATGCAAATAATCTAAGAGAGGTGGAACAAACATAATGTCTTGAGAGGGTATGTTGTGTTTTTTGAGAGAAGATCAAGAGGTGGAGTCTAAAAAAGAAAAAAAAAAGAAGTCAAAGACAGAATCCAGAAGGAAATAAAAGTGCAGTAGATAGAGGTCAAGTGTAAACAACTCAGTTAAAAATAAATTAATTAGAACTAGGGTGAGTTCAGAAACATACGCTTCAGTATACCCTCCCTTTACTGCTAATTTCTGATTAAAGGTTTTATAATAAAGGAGAACTAGTTCATGCTCTTATTACTTTTTATTATGTAATTAATTTTTTAGTCATATTCGTGATTGTTCATGTTCCTTTCTTCTAGCAATTAAAATGGTACATGCTTCTATACATCACAATCTGTTTTACAAGCATGCCAAATTAAAATATTATGTATTAGTATTACTATTTTAGAAGAATCTGGAGAAATAAAATTTAATGTGTAAATTTTCAATGTGAAATTATTTTTCTGAATTACAGCTGAAATAGAGCAGACTATTCGTGTAAAGATGAGTTGGTGAAAGAAGTCTGTGCATATCTTTGTTCTTTGTTCTATAAAAAAATGAACAAGCCATGATTTACTGGTTTGGACCAGAGACCTATTCATTTCAGTAATCTGTTCTGGACAGTAGTGAGTACTAAATGCTTTGAGGAAAATGGCCAGAAATTTCATGACAGGAAATCCTGAAGAACTAGATGCCAAGATAGTGTGGTGCTCTCATTTTAAGTACGTATATTTTGTATATTAGGAGTGTAAAGTCTGAGGTGAAAAAACAGTTTCAGAATTTAACATTAAACTCGGAATGACTCGAAGTGAATATCCTTTCTGTATTCTTGAACAAAAGCAAATTTATGCTCAGAATTTGTTTTCGTTTTGGTTGTTACCTCTTGGAGGGAGTAACAATTTAGAGGAAGATTTTGGAAGGGGGAGAAATAGAACTATGTGTGAAACAGATGTTAAAAAATAATGGATGACAGTTCAAAAGCTTGATCACCCTTCCTTTAGTGCATCTTGGGACCTTGTTAAACTTCAGGAGCCTACCCTGGGTGTTATAATTTCAGCTGGGAGAGGTTCTGCTATAGAATGAGCTCTTGCTTCATTTTCTTGTCTGCAGATATACACTCATGAAGATGTTAAATGTCCTTTAAAGTTCCCTGAATATTCTGGTTTCATCCTTATAATTTATATCATAAACTGGTGTTCATATTTGTGTAAGCTAGTTTATACTTAAGTGTCAGCTGGCTAGGCAAAATTCTGCACAGTAGAGAAATACCTGCTGCAGGGGGTTCAGAAACTGAAAACATTCTGGTTTGCATAATACTGGGATGGCTCCTGAGTGTGTTTTACATCTCATTATGCAAGAACATTCTGTTACGAACATTATTTTGAGCTTCCTAACCAGTGTAGCAAGCCTTTTCCCCCAAAACTATTGGGTTACTCTGATTCCCTTAGTTTATCATCGGTCTGTTAATAGAGGTGGTTTTTGCATTGAATTTTATCATTCAACTGCTAATGTGTTTGTCCCTAGGCAGAGTATCTTTTAGCCTCCTGAAGTTTTGTAACCAGCTCTGAGCCATGTCTACACAGTCTGTTTTTTCAGAGCAGGTTAGGAGCCAGCTCTTGTCTGAAAACGTGATGACTGTCATAGTATAGGGCTGTGCCTGTGCAAAGAAGTCCGGTAGAGAGGCAACATGTGTTATCATGGGTATGGTTGCGTAGAAACCTGTTCGAACGTGATTTGTATCATACCTACCTCATTCCTTGCCTCCTTGGAGGTACTTAAGCTAATACGTAGCTGTATGCACCTGTTTATGTAGCACTGCAGGCATTTAGTCCTGATACAATGAAATTCTCCCCCTTGGAAATCCTAACTTGACTTTGAAGAGATTGCAAAGTTTACTTTGCAGTAGAGTAGCTACAATTTTGGTTTGAGCTGCTATAATCTTTTTCTAATAGAATTTGTAGATTACTTAAGATAGCTGTGAAAATATTACCCAGTATATGTTCTATGTTTTTCTAGTAATGTTTTTATTATGCTTAAATACACTTTTTTATTTTACTGTATAACATTTTTAGAAGCCATTTCTATAGGGTAGGCAGTTGTGAATGCTGTCATACCTGAATCATAGTATGATGTTTTTCAAAAGCACTCTTATTATCATAACTTAGTCAGTAAGTGTGACATTCAATAGCTGCAGTGAGTCTGGTAGCAGTAGATGGGAAAGAATGTGCTAAAAGATTGTCTGACAGTGGCCAGCTGTATCTGAAGGTAGGATTATAGGAAAACTGAAATTGTAACTTTTGCAGGTTTTCTTTTGAAGGAGTAAAACTGAAGGAAATAACACTGTTTAAGGAATAGATGCTCCAGGAAGACAGTAATGCTTAGCCAGGAGATGTTACTAGTTGCTCTTAAAGTAAACTTGTCAGTTAGAGGGTCTATTTTAAGTTGGTGAAACTGAAAATCATAAACTTGAGCTTTCACCCAGAACAAAATATAAACATAGCATGTGAGTACTTCCTTCTGCAGTTAGTGAGTGTGGTTAATTTTACTTTTCCACTGGCATTTGCAAAAGTATACAATTGTTCATTTGCTCTTCAAGGAACAAGCATCTCTTGCGGCTTCCATATTTTAACATATATTAACTTTTTATTTTGTTGCATGGGGCTCAGTTTGTAAGGGCTCTCTCTATGTCGAACTAGTATTGGATTTTGGTGAGTCTTTTTTCCTCTTTTGGAAGTGTCAGACTTTTGTTTGTTTGTTTTTGGTGGTTCTTGCTTCAGGTTAGTTTTTTATTATGAATTGGCTGGATTTCGGTAAATATTATGGTACTAAAGGCTTTCAGAAGAGAAAGGAAGGTTGTGGAATATCTGACCTTGTAACTTTTCCAGGGCTCCACAAGTTTGGTCCCCTCCAGGGAGGCCAAAGTTCCCTCTGCACCTATTACACTGCTGATCCCTGGGCTTTGGGATGTGAATCTTTGTAGAGGTACAAGTTGTTATGATACTTTTGGGATCAAAACTCTGGTTTCAAGTCTAGGTGTGGTGGTTTTTTTTACTCTTTACTTGTTTTTGAAGTAACTACTTTGACAAATGATTTTTTTGTTTCACACAGAGTTTTTAGGTAACTAATCTGCTGCTTTCTTGGTTTCAACTTTGTAGTCTTAAAAGGCCTTCTCCCTCTTGAGTAATTATGTTGGCTAAAATAATCCTTAGATGTTTTTTGTTAGAGCTTATTCTTTTAACCTCCCTATTTAGAGTTATTTTTCTAACCTTTTCTTTGTATATTTAATGACCAGGGCAACAGAAGAGAGATTAGCTGCCATGACAAGGAACAGAAAAATCCTCTCTTTTTACCAGAGTTGTTCTGTTTTTATGGCTTTCTTCAATTTAGGACACAACTCCTTTTCTTAAAGGAGAACTTCCATGATAGGCTAGCTTTGAAACAAAGTTCTTTTAAACAAAAGAAAGATGTTTGATGTCATGTATCTTTTCATTGGTAAATGCATTCATTCTTTGAAACATGATGGCTTCTTTCTAGCTATGCACAATAATTTACAGGTGTGACCATCCAGTGTTAGAGAAACTTGTTGAGGAAGTCATCATGGTGGTTCTCACAGCATCTGGGAGCAGTATAGATACGATTGAACAGAAGAGGAGCTCCTTTCTTTAAGAAATTCTCTTAAGTGGTGCATAATCTTCCCCCTGAGGAGTAACTGTGTACTGATTTCTAAATGCAAATTGCTTACAAGTTTGTGTGTTGACAGTCCTTTTATAAAAAGGACTTAGCCAAATACTCTAAACAGCCTCTGTATAAACCAGATCTTTTCCACCGTCATCCTCTTCTCCTGGGAAATCTGTTGCTTCGAACTTGGGTTCGTTTTCTTTGGGATGAAATTTGAAATCAGGCTTTGCATTTTTCCCCTCGGTAGCATAGCTGGTTGTGTCCCAGCAGTGCGTCGAGGACGTGAATTCATATGTTAACTCTTGCTCCCTCTGCGGGCTCTGTGGAAGAACAACACGAAATGCAGTGAATTTTCCATAAGCTGCTGTTTGCATTGCTTATCAGGGTGCCAAGGTAACCTATGTCTGTCCCATTTTTAAAATCAGAACGCTTCCTTATAGTACATGATAGTGCTTTGGGGTGAGATGTAACACCTTGAAGCATTTCTGTTTATCAGCTGGAATCTTCCTTCTCTTCTTTATTCCTACCCCTGTATGTAGTATTGTTAACAGCAATTCAGGTGTTCCTTGACAACACCTGTAACTGTTTGGATGTTCTCATCCTAAAGTATTTTACAGCCTTTGCTGACAACTAGCAGTAAACATAAAAGCAAGTTAAGAACAAAACTGATCTGAGATACAAATTTTAACTGAGGAGATGCAAAATGTGCTGAAGCTTTTACATACAGCATATATTCCATTCTGTTCCTCTTCAGAAACTTGATAGGCTGACGATGTGTGTTTTTAAAACAAATGTCCATGCCTGACACTTGGAGTCTTCAAGGTCAGTGCATCACCAGTCACTAGAAAGCTGAAGAGTGTTAACATGTACCTTAACCCCCATATGAAGGGAGATAGTCTTTACAGGGAGGGATCTATAATATATTTTTCACTGTCTTTTTAATACGTTTTTCACAAGTTCTCAAAAGACATGTTGAGGATGACAGTTGGTAGTAGGTACTTGCAGTCTGAAGGGAAAAGGTGAGGAGGGCAAACATCAGTTCTTTCCTGCTGCTCCAGCTGTGAGACTACTTTAATCTGGAAAGGCTTAGAGATATTAGTGAATAAGAAGACTTTTTGTTTTCTTGCTGTTTCGTTCCTTTTCTTTAGTTTACTCTTTAATAAACATGGAGTGGGAATGAGTAGGATAATCCGCCTTTGATTGCATGTTGCGTGTTAGCTGTGGAAATTGCCAGCTTCATTAGCTGTGCCAATTTGGGAAGTACTCAGTTCACACTTGGACTATGGCATATGCAACAGAGATTATGCAGCAGATATTTTTACATTTACATACAGTACAACAATCAGTCCTTTTCTGTGGTTATTGTATCTTTTTACAGTTGCTGGTCCATGATGTTTCAGAAGTTCTGTAATTGCCTCCTGCCTCAGTAGGCTGCTATTTTCAGTTGTTCTCATATATTTCATAAATTTGTCCTATATTTCTCATGTATATAAATGTGTGTGTATATATATCTATTTATGCATTTCTCATATACATAGGGAAGAGGATTTAAAAATGCTTATGTAATTTGTATGGGCTAAATGGAACTGTTTTAGGAATCAATAAGCTTTAGAAAGCTAATGTCCGACAATCAAAAAGATTTTGAAGTGGTAGAAGAACAAGACAGGGTTTGCATCCAATCTAGTTTTGGAACCAGAATACATATACGGTTTTGATTGGCCTAGGGAATGAAACTAGTACTTTATCCCAAGTCTAGCAGAGGAGAAACTTGAATCCCTTCCCATATTTTTAGGTTCCCTTACTTCCTAGTAAGAATAAGAGGAAATGAATAGGTATTAGCTTTTCCTTGCATATTTCTACTATCATACACTATCTCTTTTTATTAAGAATTAGTATTATGGTTGAACAATGACTACTTTTCAGTCTTTCAGTGTCTTGAATGATATAATGATAATGAATTATATAATCTCTACGTTTGTTAGAAATGGGGCCTATGTGGGAAGCTCTGCATATAAATTATTACCAGGACCAAATTTTAAGAAGTGGGGTACTCTGCAGTGCATTGCTAGTTTGGCCTTCTTCCTTACCTCTGCTTGAAGCGGGGATGACATATGACCAGCCACATGAAAAGCTGGTTTTTGAGTTAGCTGTCATGACTGTCTATAGCTGTTTTTATTTGAGCAGCTTTATCCTTCAGGAACTGAAGAAAGCAAGCAATCTACTGCGGAAGATTACTTAGCTCTCGTGTTAGTTTTCTGGTTCTAATACTAAGGTCTCCACCCACAGAGGCTGCTCATGCTGTGCCTTTAGGGACTGATATCTGTGGAAGGTTTCCACTATTAATGGGAGGTGGTTTGCTAACCAGTATTCCAACTTTTCTAGGCCTGTGTGAAATAAAAATAAAATGGCTTTTATAGTTCCATGGTTTTTTTCTTGTATGTATTTGGAGATCCTGTTAGCAATGACTTCTGAAATACTGATTCAACGCTGTTATGTATGACATGATTGCAGGATCTTCCTTTATATCATCTTTACTAAAAGACAAGGCATGGTGTTTTGACATAGGCTTCCTATTAATTACTGAGAATGAAACAGCTTTGTGTAATACTTCTGTGCTTGGAGTGTAACCACTGAGGAATGATTAGCAAGAAGAAAATTAGCCCTAAGATGACTTCTGTTTTTTAATTTGATAATATAGAAGTCAAACTTTTGTTGTCTAGTCAAAAAAAAAATTAATAATACTTAGTCAACACCTTTCTCTTATCCCTCAAGCAGTTGCATTTAAGTGGTATAACAGGAGTCAGGTACTACTCACCAATAAAGGACTGACACATTTTCAAACCTTACATGGTCTTACCTTCAAGTAGATGAAATTGGTTAAATATCTTCAGAATAGAGAAGTAGATAGTATGACTTGCATGCTGCATTCTTGTAATCACTGTAAATCTAAGGCATATTAACAATGTTGTTAAACTTAGTGTACTAGCACCTTCAGGTTTTCTAGGATTTAATCATTGTGAAAATCAAATCCTGTAAGTGTTTAATTTGCTTTCTGAGTCTTTGATGTAGTCAACTTACGTGAATTGTGTTGTGCTTGCATGGGGAAGAGACTAAAGATTCTTCTCTGCCTGATTTCCTTGTGATTTCTGTTTAGAAATTGTTATTTTGGCATTTAAGATGATGTTTTCCCTTTTATTCAGTTTCTAAGGGAAGATATGCAATACAAGGATGCCTCTAATAAACATAGTCATCTGCACAGAGAAGACAAACATATCACCATTGAGGATCTGTGGAAACGCTGGAAAACATCTGAAGGTAGGTAAAGGAGAATAGCTAAAAAGGATGGTGGTGGTTGAAATAGACATAATTCAACAATTTTTCCACCAAGTAGGTTAGAGTAGTAAATGGATGACCTCTTAAAGCATCGTGAATCTGTTTTGGTGCTGTTATTTATAGGTGTATGAAAACCTGACTAAAAAGTCATTCAGTCCAGCTAGTGTTAATTTCTTTGAGAGGTCCAGAATGTTAGAATTAGGAGAAAAATGCTTAACTTTTTTTTTTCTCCACACCATTCAGAAGGTGTTGTGCTAATAGTAAGCATATAGAGATCTGAAAGTTGGTATTAGTCAAACAGCTAAAAGCACAAGCAAAAGAAGAATGAAACTAGGAACATGCCATTGGTTCACTCTGCTAATGTAAGAAGTTACTTAAGAGCAAACTGAGGTAATACATTAAGTGCTTGTTGTGTAGTAAATATCTACATTTTAACCAGCAATGTTTAGCTTCATCTCTTCAAATACTCTGCAAATACTTACAGAGATGTTGTTCAATGAAAGTATTGCAACTAAGTTATCAGATAAAATGATCTCTACAATTGTTCGTCTAACTTATGAGTAACTCTTCGAAAATTTAGGTTGTAGTGATATCAGAAATACCTAATTTGTTTGTTGTGTACATCTTTGTTCCAGGTTTCTGGAATGTAGTGAGCAGTGTGAGTGTAAGACTTAAAAGATTTTGAGAGGACTGTCTGGTCTTACTGTGTCTGCTTATAATGGCTTTACTGTGCAGCCTGTTGAACTAAAGTTGCACCACAGGGAGGCCCTTAGAATGAGATACCCAAGAAACGGTAACAGTGGTGCGGTGACTGTTAGAAAGCATGAAGCCCCTCAAATGATAAACTACTTTCATTTAATATTAGGTAACATGAAAAATACTGTTTTTCCTTTCTAGATGTTTTAGAAATTTGGATTTGTTTCTTATGTGCTGCTAGTTTATAGTGCCAGTTGAATGCAATTTGACAGTATTAAACAAGAAGGTGGAAGGTAGTGTAAATGATGGTATCAGTAATTTGAAACTTCGTTAAGTAGTCTCTTGAGGTATCTGTGTGAGAATTACAAGCTCTAAATAGTGCCCTTGACTATGCCCATTAGTGCTTATGCAGAAACATCTTGGATCTATTGCTGCTTAGTTTATGCTGAGTAGAATTACCCATTTCTTCCCATAAAGCTTGCTTTATGTGGAAGTTTGTATTAAGTAATTGTCAAATAGCTTAAAGTTGCTTTCTGTTTAAGATATTAGTGATGTGAGACAGATAAGATTTGAGGGAAGAAAGTGAAAACATGGTTTATAGTATACTAAGTGCACTGTTGCTGTTTGGTGTCTCTTTTCAGGATTAAGAAAAACAGAGGTTATTTTTAAGTACTTGCTTGAGAAGGATGTTTTACAGCGAGTGGAACCCTGAGGATTGGCTCCAGTCAAAGCTCTAAAAACTGCCTAATAAAAAAAAGCAGCTTCAGAATATTGTTTTTTAATATTTCTGGCACTGGGCAGGCTGTTGGTATCTCCACCTGGTGCAGAATCCTCAAGGCATAGTTTGTACTGGTGCAAATTGAAGGAATTTCAAGGTTGCTAATAGGTTTTACCTGCATGGAAGGAATCATATTACAGCTTAAATCAGCATCAAGCCTATTGTTGCTGTATTGCCACATAGTTTCAATGAGTCTTTAGTAAAAAACAGGACTGTCACTTAGTTAAGTTGATGTTACTTACGCTTTTTGTGACCATTTAAATTTTTAAATATCATTTAGAGGAATGGCTAGGAACTAACATACCTGTTTAAAGCATAGAAAAAAACCTGCTTTCTGAAAGTCCTCTGACTTCTGTTATTGTGTGTCCTTTAAATGTAAATGCCAGTATATGCTTGCTGTATGGTATTTGCTTTGTTTATCTCCTTTTCTTCCTAAATAAGCAGTATTTATACATATATAGAGCCTTTCAGCTCTTCTAAAGTATCAAGCTTAGTAGTTGTATCTTCAGTATTTTTTCTACAAAGGCCTTGAAGAGGTGGTAGTTGTGAGTGCAGCAAAGGGGACAGATGAACATTTGTTTTATGTCTGAATACCAGTCTTTGTACAATTATCTTTGGAAGTTCTGTGTCTTAAGGATGTCTTCCTTCCCTTTTTTTGCCCCTCTAATGGGCTAAGATCATATGAATTTGCTGTCTGAATAGAGATGTGTAGGTATTTAGTCTCAATAGTAAGGGAGTCTGTAAAATCAGTGCAGGAGCCTTCAGCTGGGTAGTTCTCTGGCCTGTCTTGGTGAATAGGTAGGCTGCTTCATTCTTGGTGCTGTACCATTGTCTCTTGGGACTTGATTTTATAGCAAAGTAAAACTGTTGTGGTCAAACCTAGAGCTCATGAATGGTTTACTATTTTAGACTAATCTAAATCCTACCAAAAACTAGTTTTTACAAACTGCCTTCAAAAAAAAGTTTTTTCTTTACCATTATGGCATATTTGACCTTTAACGTATAGTATGTCATGTAGACTGACCTATAATACAAAAAAGCTTCTCCCCTGCCTTGTGTGTATTTTTTTTCTTTAACTTTTTTTTCCATCTCTGTGAAAAGTAGAAGGTGATCTGAAGTCTGGTACCTTATTTATTTATTAGGGGGGAAAAAAGACAAAAAATGACTTTATGTTTGTATGTGTGATCACCTGTTGTATTCTGAGGTAATGTTGCACAAGTGTTCTTGGGACTAAACTGCACACCACAAAGATGCTATTGTTGCCTTGCATTTTCTTAATCATTTGCTGTCTCGGGTTTTAAAAATCCAGAGATTGGAAATGCCTGCAAGCAGGGCTTAGCTAAGGATGAGTTGCATAATGCTGCATGCTGTTCCAGGCAGGAGCAGCAGACTGGCCCTTCTGTGTGAGAGGAAACAAGTTATTATGTTAAACTGCTGAAAAGGTAGTCAGGGTCGCTCCTCTCTTTTCCTTTTTTGTGCCATTTAAAAACCTACAGGTGGCAGCATATTTCATGCTGATGTTGCTGCTGAAGATCCTGCTAAAACAAAACTAACTTTTGAATCCTTGTGTGTACTTGATACAGAACAGTCTTGTGTTTTTTCTATACTGCCTGGTCAGCCTGTTCTCAACTTTAAGCCTAATATGTGGCTGTCATTCACTCCTTGCCATGAAATACTCTTTACTGAATGTAATTTGATTTCTGAAAGGAGTAGGAGGCCCAAAGGAGTACTGAGGCTGACACTGTAATGTTGTATTTCACGCCTCCCTGCCCTGAAATACTGTGCTACATGATAAATTTAACATGAAAAAATGGTATATAGCCTGATCTTCTAATCAGCCATTAACATGGGTTAGCAAGGAGCAACTTTCATACAGGGCCAGTTTGAAGCTACTTTTACTGTCTTTACCTTCAGGCATGTTATTATAATAGTGAAAAAAATTATTATTATAGTAGTAAAAAAAACCCAAACCAACAAAAAACCAAGCCAACAAAACAAAACAGAAAACCCAACCCAGATTTGTGATCTGAAGTAGAACAGCTAACACAAGTCTATAGACTGAGTGCTGCACCAGGGTGTAAACGCTGTGGCTTCTACACCTGCCTGCCCAAGGCACGTGGCTGACATCCTCTCTCTCAAGATACCTATTTGTGAAAATAGGCGAGAGAGAGAAGGATGTTACGATTACTCTTTAATGCTATATGCATTTAACTTACAGGATTTGTCAGTTGCTACTCCACTCTCTGAAGCGCTATATTCTCTTTGGGTGATGAAAATAAGGAAAACTTACAACCTCAGCTAATTAGTAGGAGCTGGCACATTCTAATTGGCAATGCTGATGGAGATGAATTTCAGCAGGCCTGCTTGCGTTTCAGTACACCTAGTGTATATCACTTGTCTTGTGTCACATTTCAGTAAGCTATAACTCCTACTGAAGGAAGGCCAGTTTGCTTCTCAGTACGGTATGCTGTTGTAGAATAAACATGTATGTTAGTCATAAGGTCTTATTGGAGACAAGTCAAGCAATACTTCTTACAAATACATAGCATACAGAAGATACCTACAAAAAGAAACAGTCTGAATGTTTTCACTGATACAAGTCAATCTCCAAGGGCTCCAATGTGGTTCTGTAGGAAAGGGAGGACAGGGTAGTTTAGGGTCCGGTTCTATCTGGAAAAGCTGGGGATTTGAGGGCACTGACATGGGAATTCCTCTAATGCAGAATTAGTTCACATAATAAATCTAAATTTCTTGTGAAATACATGCATGGGCAGAGATTCAGATCGTGAAATCCCAGAATAAGAGTTGACTGTATGTATTGATTATGCTTAGCTTAAATGGTGGATGGCCTTTTAAAAGGACACAACATATACCAAAAGGTAATTGATAATAACTTTTATGTAAACATGGAAGAGTGTAAGAAGAATACAGAAAGTAAAAGTTCCCATTCTAGTTTGGGAGAGACTTTGGTTGCTTCTTTTCTCAGTTTCTGTACGAATGGAGGTATCTGATACAGTGATAGATAATGAATAACGAAGTGTTTTCCCCTAAATATAGCTGGTTTATTTGGGGAAATTTCTTTGGTCCTCTATGAAGGAAACATCACACCAGTCTAAGCAGTAGAACAGCTGTGATTGGCTGTGTTGTAAACAGCTTCAATATGTACCTGATTTCTTATACGATAATATGTTTAAAATTACTGCTGATTATAAAAAAGTACAAATTTCCATAAATTTTGACAGAGTGACTATAAAATACTTTCAGCAGTAGAAGTGAAACTTCTTAACATTCTATTTTTTTTTTTCCTTTTTTCTCCCCCTCAATTTATAAACTCAGTGAATTGTGTGGCTTCCAAAATTGCATGTTTTGTACTGTCAGTGATAAATAAAGTCTGTACTGTGTAGTAGCTATTTTAGGTGATTTTTTTCCCATGTCACATCAAAACAAGGCTTCTGCTTTGCGTCAGTTTATGAACATATTTCCAGAATGCAGTTAAGGTGATATTTTTGTGGATGATCTTACCACCCTTTTGAGATGCTTAAAATGACTTATAAATCTGATCACTTATTCACAAAACAGTTAAGAATCTTTGCAATGTGAAAATGATATGTTTACAAATAGAGCCCAGACATTTTGCATAAAAGCTTAGAGTAATATGACAAAACTGAGTCTGCTGCAAGATCAGTACCTGGAAAACTGTAGCTCAAAAGCAGAGGAAGAAATGGGACAGCATACTGGAAAGGAGGTGTAGCCATTCATACAGATAGAATACAAGTACGTTGTGCTTGTGAGTTTTATTTTTTAAAGCTGTAAATGGGTCCGTGAAATGTGTTATGTCTCTGATTATCTGGAATGATGAAACTCTGAAATGTTAAAGCTTATTTTTCAGCTAGTATAGTGTAGGCAAGAGACCTAGAAGTCTGTATTTCAGTTTCAGTGCAAACTGAAATACGAATTTGAACTTATAAAGATTTCCATTGCCTGCAGCTTACCTGTCAAGATTTCAGCAGCTCTTTCTAAAGAATCGTTGTCCAGATTCACCCCTGAGAATGTGTACTTGTGATAAGAATTCTAGAGAAATCTCAGCATTGTCACATGCAAGTAGTTTTAGGTATGGGGTGGGGGGGGAGATGTGTTCATGCAAAGATATATCTGCCCAGAACAAGGCTGTCACTTTTACTTCTTTCATGTGCAGACAAACTTTGGCAGACTTCGTAATGGAGAGAACAAATTCCGTTATCACAGAATCATAGAATAGTTTGGGTTGCAAGGGATGTTAAAGATCACCTAGTTCCAATCCCCCTGCCATAGACAGGGACACCTTCCACTAGATCAAGTTGCTCACAGCCCCATCCAACCTGGCCTTGAACACTTCCAGGGAGGGGGCAGCCACAGCTTCTCTGGGCAACTTTTTCCAGTGTCTCGCCACACTCACAGTAAAGAATTTCTTCTTCATATCTCATCTAAATCTTCCCTCTTCCAGTTTAAAACCATTGCCCCTTATCCTATCACTACACTCCCTGAAAAAGAGTCCTTCCCCATCTTTCCTGTAGGCCCCCTTTAAGTACTGGAAGCTGCTATAAGGTCTCCCCAGAGCCTTCTCTTCTCCAGGCTGAAAAACCCCAACTATCTCAGCTTGTCTTCATAGGGTAGGTGCTCCAGCCCCCTCATCATTTTTGTGGCCTCCTCTGGACCTGCTCGAGCAGGTCTATGTCCTTCTTATGTTCGGGGCCCCAGAGCTGGACACAGTACTGCAGGTGGGGTCTCATGAGAGTGGAGTAGAGGGGGAGAATCATCTCTCTTGACCTGCTGGTCATGTTTCTTTTGATGCAGCCCAGGATACAGTTGGCTTTCTGGGCTGCGAGTGCACGTTGCTTGTCATAGTCAGTTTTCCATCCACTAATACCCCCAAGTCCTTCTCTGTAGGGCTGCTCTCAATCCACTCGTTGCCCAGCCTGTATTTGTGCTTGGGATTGCCCTGACCCATGTGGAGGACCTTGCACTTGGCCCTGTTGAACCTCAAGAGGTTCGCACAGGCCCACCTCTCCAGCCTGTCCAGGTCCCTCTGGATGGCACATCCCTTCCCTCCAGCATGTCGACCGCACCACACAGCTTGGTGCCGTCAGCAATCTTGCTGAGGGTGCGTTCAATCCCACTGTCCATGTCACCAGCAAAGATGTTAAACAGTGCTGGTCCCAATACCAACCCCTGAGGAACACCACTTGTCACTGCTCTCCACTTGGACATTGAGCTGTTGACCACAACTCTTTTGAGTGTGACCATCCAGCCAATTCCTTATCCACTGAGTGGTCCGTCTGTCCAATTTGGAGACAAGGATGTCATGCGGGACGTTATCAGATGCTTTGTATAAGTCCAGGTAGATGATGTCAGTTGCTCTTCCCTTATCTACCAGTGCTGTAACCCTGTTGTAGAAGGCCACCAAATCTGTTAGACGTGATTTGCCCTTCGTGAAGCCATTTTGGCTGTCAGAAATCACCTCCTATTTTCAATGTGCCCTAGCATAGTTTCCAGGAGGATTCACTCAATGACCTTGCCAGGCGTTCCCTGGGTCATCGTCTCTTTCATTTTTAAAAATGGGGGTTGTGTTTCCCCTTTTCCAGTCAGTGGGAACTTCACTGGCCTGCCATGACTTCTCAAGTATGATGGATAGTGGTTAAGCCACTTCATCTGCCAGTTTTCTGAGGACCCATGGATGTATCTCATCAGGTCCCAAGGACTTGTTCACCTTCAGATTCCTTAGATGGTTTTGAACCTGATCTTCTGCAGTGGGTAGTTCTTCATTCTCCCAGTCCCCACCTTTACTTCCTGCGTCTTAGGTGGTGTGGTGGGAGCACTTGCTGATGAAGACTGAGGAAAAAAGAAGTCATTGAGTACTTTGAGTGTTTGCTTATTGTCTTAGAGCATCTGTAGCTATGAAAGGTTATGTAGACTGTTGTTGTTATACAGGAAAATTGTTAATTATTGTCTAGCTATTTAAATAATTTTGCTTAGTGGAAATACTATTGCATGCAATATAGCTGTTTTGGACATATTTGAGAGAGATTTAATTGTTTTCCTGTTAAATTTTTTCTGTCTTTCAGTATTTTCTTTCAATCTCCTCTCTTCCTCTCTTCTCTATTTCCATTTTGTGGTTAGTAGGCATGAGCCTCTATGAAGATTCTTGTGAAAACAAGTTTTTAAGCCGTCATCCTGGGAAAGATCTTGATACATTGCCTTAAATGGCTACTTCACCTGATGATATGTGTTTAGCTCTGCAAGGGTAGCAAGGACAAAAGGATTGAGGCAGATACCAGTTTAAGTAGATAAAAGTCATAAGATACTGTCCTGATTTAAACCAAAGCAAAGCACTAAATTATTCTGTGGAATTTTTAATAAAGATGTGTTTCTAATTGTTCCATGCTTGTTTGTTTATAGTTTGCCTAAGCTTCCTCTGAGAAGCATATAATGAAAAAGGCAAAATGCCAGAAACACCTTGGTGAATGTTAATGCTAATTCTTCTGCAGTTATATTTGGCAAAATTCTCTTGCTGTAACCTGCTTTTCTATTGCTTGTCTTCTATGTCTTGCTATTGATTTTTAAAAAAATTGAAGGTAATTCAACTGACTTTTTCTTCCAGTTCATAACTGGACTCAGGAGGACACTCTTCAGTGGCTGTCAGAATTTGTTGAACTGCCCCAATATGAAAAAAATTTTAGAGACAGCAATGTCAATGGAACAACACTTCCCAGGTGAGCATTTCTTCTGGGCTAGTTTCAGATAATTCCCTCCAGATTGCTGCTTTAGTCTGTATGTGGAAACAACTATGTGAACCTAAAGTCTGACAAGATATGGTCAAATGCAAGAAGAGAGAAGCATGCTTGCAGTTTTGAAGAGCTGGCTGCATTTTTTTTTTCTGCCAAAATATTTCAAAATATAAATGCTTTTTGCCACTTCTTTTATCTTAGTTTTGTTTCTTGCTGTTGAACCTTTTATCGATGATCACATCATTCTGTATGGTAGCAGACTTTCTTTTGAACAACTTCCAATCTATTGTATGGCTATACCTCCAAAAGCTATCTGCAGAACTCCTTTTCTTGAGCGTAACTACTAAATCTGAGTATTGCAAAGTATTGCATTTCAGAGAGTTGGTGCCACAAGTCTACTGTTACCTTTAACTATGCCAAATGGATTTATTTCATGATTATTCCAGAAAGAAAAGAATAGGGAAATGATTTGATTCTTCTTTTGCAACATGATGATATGTTTTTTAATAGCACTTCTGTCATTGTATTATATCTCTCACGCTAATTGCATAACTGTAATCTATATAACTGTGGGAAATGCTATTGATGTATTTCTTTCCATAGACTGGTTTTGAATATAGCTTGTGGAATAGGTAACATTTTGTCTTATTAACAGGATAGCAGTAAATGAACACGCTTTCATGATCTCTCACTTGAAAATAATTGACCGGAGTCATAGACAGAAGCTTCAGCTTAAAGCCTTGGATGTTGTCTTATTTGGACCTCTCACACGTTAGTAACTTTTTGGGGTTTTTTCTTCTCTCTTGTAAGAATTCAGCAGAGAATATTTTCAGTGACACTTGATACTGTAGGTAGGAGAAATTTTGTGGATATACCGATGGATTGCTTGGCATGCATTGTAGAACAGTGAAATGAAGGTTTTCAAGATGCTGGGATGAGGACAAAGGTTCACTTCTGTGTGTAAGATTATGTAGAAATTTTAGTATAGCCCCATTTGACATATGGATTGTTGGCTTTTGTGTCATAAGAAGCGCCCTCTAAATGTTTTTGACTGTTTAAATTCCCTTATATGTAATGTTACCAAATAGCTTGGACAGTGTAAGCTGGGATGCTGAAATGAGAGAGGATGACCTTCCCCAGGGAAGAAAAAAGGAGGTGGTGGTGCAAATCCTACATCAGTGTCTCTTGTGTAGACTCGAGTTTCAGTGTAGTTAAATTTAATGTGGCAGTTTTGCATCTAACCCATTTTAGCATATGCAGACATTTCCTTACCACACCACCAGTGGTCTGCATGCTTGCTTGTACACAGTAACAATTCTGTTGTGGTACTGTGCATGTCAGGTATTCCTGAACTAAGGAGGCCCTTCCAGAGCTTGGTGGTCAGTTTGGAGAGTAGTGAATGGCTTTACAAAAGTCAGGCTGGATCTGAACTGGCCTGACTGATCTTGAGTTAGCCTGACAGATCTGAGCTGGAGTTTTTTAGGGAAAAATGTACTTTGTGTTTGTATTATACCTCTAATACTAGCAGAACCTGTGCAAGTGGCTGTAAGTTGTACTACCAAAGAAGTGTATGTGAATCTTGGATATGATACTTTGAGAATCCAGGTTTTGCTCTTAAAAAATACTGCTATTAGCTACTTACCCTTTTAAAATCTACTTTATTTTGTACTAGGGCATTTTTAACTCAGCATAGGGTATTCCAGGGGACACAGACTGGGGAGAACTTAGTCAAACATAACTAAAGTTCCTACTGGCCTGATAAAGTATAATTGGGGAAACTCTTGCTTAACTCATTTAAATAAAGAGGCAGGCTATGTACTGTAAAAGTTTAGTAATCTTTCCTCAAGCTAATGTATGTTCGGTATAGCTTAAGTAGATGGTATTAGAGCAGAGTTGCTTATATTGTGTGGAAAATGCTCTAGAATCCGTTTGAAAGGTAGTTGTTGGAGATGGTTTGAGATAAATAAGCTGGAATTCTGTTTAGCGTCGGGTTCTGTCACCTTTTAGGCTGTGGGGAGGAAAAAGAAAGTCCACAGTCTTCTGTCTGTATCAGTAAACTAGTTAATGATCATGTTATTCTCTGCACAGGTCCTCCTCACAACTGGATGAAGGATTTTATATTAACAGTTTCTATAGTTATTGGTTTTGGAGGCTGCTGGTTTGCATATACACAGAACAGAACCTCAAGAGAACATATCACAAAAATGATGAAGGACTTGGAAAGTCTCCAAACAGCAGAGCAAAGTCTTCTTGACTTGCAGGAAAGGTATAAAAACTAAAAATTTCATGTTTAGTTTTCCTTTTGTTTTGAGGTTAAATACAAATACAGATCCTTTACAGTCATAAATTATTTGCATTAAGCTGCCTTTGGATTTTGTTCATTTCCATTTTGCATGGAAATTGTAATTTCAGTGACGATGGATTTTTGGGTAGAAATTGCTCCTGGATATTTTAGCAGGCAGTATGAACTTGAGAATGACGGTAGAGAATAGAGGTTCAGTCTTTTCTACCTACAGATTTAGAAATATGTACTGTTATTTCCATATAGTTACAGTTTACTCTGGAATACTTACTTACATGGAAATGAGAACATCTCTCCTGTTTTTAAGGTCTTAAGATTGAAACGGACCTGGAGTGGTTATACTTGCTCTTGCTTATTTGTCAGTGTGAGAGTTGATAGTTTTCTCTGGTGCACCTGTAACTCAGTTGTCTATAAAACCTTGTATTTTGATCTCATTACATACACTTTTAATGAAGGTTCACCTAAAAGTTTGCATATTTTGTCTGACGTGGACATCACATTGTGTGGTGTAATTGCTACTGATTCATGAAGCTTGCACAGTCTTTATTATCACAGAATGTTTGAGGTTGGAAGGGACTTCTGGAGGTCATCTTGTCCAGCCCCACCTGCTCAAGCAGGATCCTCTAGAACAGTTTGTCCAGGACCATGCCCAGGCAGCTTCTGAATATGTCCAAGGATGGAGAGAGTCTCCCAGGGCAACCTGTGCCAATACTCAGTCACCCTCACAGTGAAAAAGTGTTTCCTGATGTTCAGACAGAACCTCATGTGTTTTGGTTTGTGTCCATTGTCTCTTGCTCTGTTGCTGGACACATTTTCTTTTCCTGAGGACTGCAACTTTTAAGAAATATGCTATGTATTTTCTCATATTTTTGTTCAATTGTGAAGGCTTGAGAAGGCACAAGAAGAGAATAGAAATGTTGCTGTGGAAAAGCAAAATCTGGAGCGCAAAATGATGGATGAGATCAATGATGCAAAACGGGAAGCTCATCGCCTAAGGGAGTTGAGGGAGGGAGCTGAATGTGAGCTCAGCAGGCTCAAATATGCAGAGGAAGAGCTAGTACAGGTACCTGCAAACTGGTTATAATTTTAGTGTTGACTTTAAATTGGTTTTAGTTTTATTAGATCCTTAGGAGTGTTTAAAGCAGCATTTCTCTAATACTAGATTTGAATGGAAAATTCTAAGAGCACTTAATGATTGTCTGTCAATCATGCCATTAGCTAGTAAAATAATCCTGAAACTATAAAAAGACATACACTTTGTATATTAGCTTATCATAATGTTATTGGATTCATGGAACAAAATATATACAAAAGCTTTTTTCCGATCTTGTTATCAGATGAGAGGTAGTAGCTTTGTCTCATTCTTCTGAGTAGCAGTAGATTGGATTTATTTTACTAAATAAAAATGCTGTCTCACAAAAATATTTAAGCTTCAAGTTGGGACTGTATATCACAGGAAAAAAATTATCTGAGTATAATATAGTGTATGGAAATTCATATGCTATATTTCAGAAATGCCAGATCTGCCTTCCTGACAGTTGGCACGCACCAAAGCTTTGTAAAGCCTTAGTAATGTTGCTGTGAGGTATAAAGGTGCTTATATTTCACTTTCTTCTGCTGTCAGTTTTAATGATACTCTTGGTGACACTTTTATTTCTTCTTGATTGCTAGGTTCGCATGGCTTTAAAAAAGGCTGAGAAGGAATTTGAGTTGAGAAGTAATTGGTCTGTTCCTGAAGCTTTGCAGAAGTGGCTTCAGTTAACACATGAAGTTGAAGTACAATATTACAATATCAAAAGACAGCATGCAGAAATGCAATTAGCAATCGCCAAAGATGAGGTACTAAATCTTACTCTTCAGCTACTTAAAGACTTTCCTGATCTGTTGCTAGATATATGAAATAGTAAACACAAATTGCTCAGATAAGAATTTGGATATTTTTTTCTTCTCTAAATTGTTGTTTGCTACCTGTCAATATTGCTAATGTTTTGTCATCCGTGTTATGTATATAACTCCTAGTTTTATGCATTTCATTTTATCTTGCTTTTTAGGCAGAAAAGATAAAAAAGAAGAGAAGCACTGTATTTGGAACATTACATGTTGCACACAGCTCCTCCCTGGATGAAGTGGACCATAAAATTCTTGAAGCCAAGTAAGAGATTACCAGGATTCATATTCTTTTGCAACTATTCCTGGAACAATGGAATTTTTTGAGCTACAAAATTTAGTGTGTTAGTGGTTTTGCACTTTTAAGTAAAGCAATTTAAAATATATCAAAGTGTGAATATTTGGACAGTCCTAATGGACCTTCTGGTATGCTGAAATAACTGCACTTGTGTGGCTTTGCTTTATCATTAAGAACAGTGTATGTAATTTTAATGTGTGCTTGTCTTCAGGAAAGCACTCTCTGAGTTGACGACATGTTTGCGAGAGCGTCTTTATCGATGGCAACAGATTGAGAAGATCTGTGGTTTTCAAATAGCACACAATTCTGGGCTACCAAGCTTGACCTCCTCTCTCTACTCTGATCACAGCTGGGTAGTTATGCCTCGAGTTTCCATTCCTCCTTACCCAATTGCAGGGGGAGTTGATGACTTAGATGAAGATACTCCTCCAATAGTTTCACAGTTTCATGGTAAGTGGTGAACTCAGTAGAAAGAAAGGGGAAAAGTTGTGGAGGCATGGGATTTTTAAAGTCATATGGGAAAAGAGTGCTGAAATCAAACAGGATTGGATAAAAGTCAAAAGGACCAAAATTCTACCTAGCATTTCAGATGCATCTTTTGGGACTTGCATAAACTGAAAACTGGGTTTTGCAATAAAGATAACATGAAGAAAAAAGCCTTTACTCCATTTCAGTGGGTGAGTGGGAGGCAAATCCAGCTAAGGTTTTGAAAATCTGCTTGTCACGCTTGGATTGCTACCTCAAACCAAAATTTATAATGAGTGATACTGAATTTCTGTTAGCACATTTATTCTTTCAGATGGAAGGGATGCATTTAGTCCAGGGTCCCTTGAGCTCCTAGGAAGATCACACCCTTTGAGAGATTACATACTGCATCGCTTTTCAAACATTCTTTAGTGTCTGGAACAAAATCCTGTTGTCCAAGGAAAGCTTTCAGGCTGAATGTTTGTGTTTGAATACAGTGGGTTTGAGTGCAAGGCAGAGAGGCCAAGTGCTAGAGGGAGGGAAATCCAGCTTTGGTTAAACTGTGATCAGAAGATATACACTGGGGATTTGGACCACCCTCATATCTTGAGTCATTGCGTCAATACAAGAGCCTGTTTCATGGAAGTTGTAATTAACTGGACTCTAGAGGCTAATCAAAAAGAGGAGCTCCCATGTAGCTATTCAAACAATCAGTATGAAGCTGAGGAATGAGTAGGGAAGAAAACTGTCATATGTGTACTTTCTTCTTCCAGTCTGGGATTTTCAAAAGAAATTAGAACTCTATTTTCAAACAACATAAGGAGAATGATTGCCAGTTTGCTGGCTTCATTTAGTGTGCCTTGGGAACGTGATTTTCTTCTGAATGTACCAACCTTTTTTTCTACAGGCCAATTCAAAAGTTCATTAAACCCCTTGTGACACTACTTACTGCAAGTTCTGATCACTTTTAAAGAATATTGTCTCTCTAGTTGTCTTCACTGTGAAGGCTTTGATTTAAACCTTAGCAACAAATTTCTTGGATGGCCTAGTAAAATATGGATGACTACAGTTAAACTTCCAAGTCTGTATGGAGAAACCTGTAGTCTGATTTCAAAATGCAGAGCTTCATTTATTATCACGACTATCCAGATGGTCTATAATGACAAAACACTTAGATGTGTATGGAGAACTTCAGACTTGGGATTTTTTTTTTAGTCACTCTTCTTATTCAGGTCTTGCATAGAAGTGAAGCCAGAGTGCAGTTGGCTCAGAGGAACTACGATTAGAGAAGGACTGTACAGTTAGTAAGAACATGCTTAGTTGAAAATGTACTGTGTGCTTTTGGAATTATGGTCTAATTTTTTTGTTAAAAGTTCAGTTTATTTGGAAGTATTTAGCTAATGGATGTTGTCTCAGTGGTGAAAGTTATCTGAATCTTAGTAACATTACAAAAACTTTAAACCTGTTTTTCTGAATTTTGGTAAGGCATGAGAGGCTGACTTCATTAAAGTGATTGCGTGAAGGAAGTAGCTTCTCATTAATTTACTAGCTTTAAAATTTTCTACTCAGTAAAAAAAACCCTGGAAACACTTGGGAGTAGGAAGGGGAGGGAAAATATGCTAAATACATGTTGTTGAAACCAGTTCAGGAGTCAAATTATTGTAGGTTAGTTTGGTAACTGCTAAATTACTCCCATCCTTTAGACAAAAATGACAAATGCTTACAAGGAGGGACAGAAGCAAAATGGCTTGTCTCACTTACAAGGCTTCAGGCAAAATGCAGTGTGCAGACAGGTCAGTTATGAGCAAGACTGTTTCATTCTCTGGACCTAAACGGAACTATCTGGGCTGTTACCTTGCCCCAGCATCCTTTGATCTCTTAAGACTGACAAAATTTGAAGCCTGCCAGACAGGCTTCTTTGTACCACAGCAATTGGGATGGTAGGCTGAAATGATGTGAAGTAATAGATCTGTTTAATTAATCCTCAGCTGAAGAACAGAAGAGGATAAAGAAATAGATGTAAGAGATTGAAACAAAGTCATTACGGGAGGGTGATAGTGAAACTTCTACTTTTACATTGACTGAGTAGGATTCAGCTGATTCCTTGATTTAGTGAGTATTATTTGTGCTAGAAAAATCCAGGTGTTAAATTGTCATAGCTGAATCCTTCATAATCCTGTGTGTATGCACTTACAAGAAACTTGTAACTTCTCTCAAAATTCACTGATGGTGCAATCTTGTTCTTTTTTACACCAGCGAGTAGGATGTCATCTGATTTACCTGGACACATAGTACAGATTTCCTAAAGGGATTCTTATTCTCTTATCTCAGGTCACATCTGCTTTTTTAGGAATATTTTTGTAATGACACAAGACTGTTTTTGAGATGCCAACAACTGCTTTTCAGGTCAGCAGGGAGTACATGAAAAGTAAAATCAAAAGTTTGAGTTACATGACAACTGTCATGTTGGGGCTTGTAAACCTTTCTTTTCTGCTCAGCCCAGCAGGAAACAAAGTCTAAGTGTTGGTGAAGGTGCAGCTACTTGCTGTTTTGTGAAAGTTGTGATTTCCTGCACTAAAAGCAGAACGACAACTCAACCTTCTCTGAGGTTCCAGGAAGGGAAACTCTGATTTACCTGATGCTAAACTGGCATCTCAAAAAATAAAATGCATTTTGTCAGGCTAGACATCC
Organism: Strix aluco; assembly: GCF_031877795.1. Taxonomy (NCBI): domain Eukaryota; kingdom Metazoa; phylum Chordata; class Aves; order Strigiformes; family Strigidae; genus Strix; species Strix aluco. Next base: position 21,100,875 of record NC_133934.1, read on the forward strand.
TTATCTATAAAAACAATTGATTTTTTTGTTAGTGTGTTGCGTTTGTAGATGTTTTGAACATCACTAAGTGTATGGTCTGTCTTACCTAAACAGTGATGCATCCAGTAGGACAATTTGAGGAGACATATGAGAAATCCTGAGGCTCATAACAGGTGGTCTGAAAACAGGCCTGTAGATTTATTTCTGTAGAATTATAGCTGCCTAATCATCTTTTGAAGGAGGAACTGGATTAGGAACATTTTAGTTTGTCACTTCCTGTTAGAAACATTCCTGGTCAAGTCTTGTGTTGCTATCTCCACCCATTCTTACTTTTTTTTTTTCTGGAAATTCATAGTTAGCCTGGCAAAAGAAAGTGTTAACAAATATGAAATTCTTGAGCTTACGATCAGGTTGAATTACATGTTTTCTATCATGTCGTATAAATGGAACTGGTCTTCCATGTCTGTTGTAACTTTCAACTAATGCAGTGTGTTTCCGTTGGCTGTTTGAGGTATACCTACATTGTAAAACTTTTCCATATTCTTTTAAGCTCCAAATTGTCACACAAGTGAAATACAGGATATTGTGTAACATACTAATTTCAGTACTGCTATTTTTAGTGTATGAAGGGTTGGGAGTTTCAGCAGAATCTTTCTCTTTGTTCTCAAGAGAGCATAGTGAGCCAGAACTTTGGTGTGCATAGTCAGAATAATATTTGGCAGGCACAAAACTGCTGCAATTGCATCTTGGTTAGCTGCTTCGTTTAACTGTAGGATGTATAACGTGATGCCAGTCTTTCTTCCCCTTAAACAGTCGAGTAATGTCAAAGTGGTTTAAGAATCACTGTGGCTGAAGCAGATTCCTGCTCTTTAGTCTTAAGAGTAGATATTGATAACATCAATGTCACTTGAAGGGTTTTGGTTTGCTTTTTCTTTGCTTCAGGGTCCATTGTAAAACCTCCCAGCACACTGGCAAGAAGCAGTAGCTTGTGTCGATCAAGACGCAATGTTGTGCCATCATCTCCACAGTCTCAGCACGCTTTGCACTCCCCTGACCCTGACATCCTTTCTGTGTCGAGCTGCCCAGCTCTTTATCGAACTGAAGAGGAGGAGGAAGCCATTTACTTCTCTGCTGATAAACAATGGTACGGAGATTAGCGAACGGCACTTGGAACTCTGATAGGATTATTTGAGATTAACAGTTTAGAATTAGACGTTGAGCCAAGCCAAAGTTAAAGTAATTTATAGGATAATATAAATTAATATAGTCCACGTAAACAGAGAGAGTTCTTGTCTGGTATGTGTATGTAAATAGCTAACATGTCATATACAGTTAAGTAATGTTACAATCCAGGGTGCACTGAACTAACCCTGATTCTCCATTACAATATGTTACTGGCTTTTACATCTGAAACTAGGATCAAAAGCAATGTCAGCTACTGGGCGAAGAGAAGATGGATGGTAACACAATTCTTACAGCATGTTGAGCGTGTACCTACTCTTGTTACATGGCCTCATAGGAAAAGGTTAAATTCCTTTTGGAAGGAGCAAATGAGCTTGTTGAAAGGTAGGGACACTTGTCCTGAAGAAACTTTTTGTATACGATAGGCTTAAATCTCCTTCTTTCATTTCATAACTTTCCTGACTTCCCATGCCAGAAAGATATTTTTTGTTCTGTGAAGTGAGATACAAATGATTGATTCTGGGCAGATGCTGCTGCCCACAAAAACAAGATCACACAAATTGATTATCTTAAGTTTAGATAATAAAATGATGTAATGTAAGTTGTAACTGAAAATGTTTAACTTAAAGCTTTTTGTTAATTAAATACTAAGAAAAAGTGTGGGTGGTGCTTTTAGACTAATGTTATTGATTCTAAATTAATTTCCTTTTTAACTGCATGAAGGAAATAGTAGTTTCATTATGTTTTCTCCTCTCTTTGCTCTGACTCAGGGAAGTACAGGAAACAGGTTCAGAATGTGACTCCTTAAATTCATCCACTGGAAGGAAGCAGTCTCCTCCAGCAAGCCTTGAGATGTACCAGACAGTTTCTCCTCAGAAAGTATCCCCGGAAGAATTCTCACTGGAGGAATCATCTACAGGAGACTCCTCTTCTCTAACTGCAGATATTTCTAGGGGCTCTCCTGACTGTGTAGGCATGGCAGAAACTAAAAGTATGATCTTCAGTCCTGCAAGCAAAGTTTATAATGGAATCCTGGAGAAGTCCTGCAGCATGAACCAGCTTTCAACTGGGATCCCAGTCCCAAAGCCTCGGCACACCTCGTGTTCTTCAGCCAGCAGTGATAGTAAACCCAGCCATGAAGCTGCTTCTGTCCCTAGGATAAGTAGCATCCCACAGGACCTGTACCAAAATGGTGAAAAAAACAAAAAGCCATCGAAAATAAAAAGCTTCTTTAAGAAGAAGTGTAAGTGAGGTGGGCAGAAGAAACCTATAGTAATGTTATAAGAACTCTATTTTTTAAATCTTTAGGAATGTAATTCCATTTGAGCATTCCAGACTGGATGCCCTAATGGAATGCTCTGTAGGTCAACTATATTTAACTGACTGTACTGTCAAAGGTCGTGCCAGCTGTCAATGAGAAATCATTAAAAAGTTCAGACAGTTTACATTCATTTCTGCCTATTTATTTCTTTTTTTTGGTCTTTTTTAGTGGTTTTTGTTTTTAATTTTGTTGGGGGTTTTTTTTGTTTGTTTTTTGTTTTTTGTTTTTTTTTAGTTTATTCATAAACCATTTTTAAGCCACTCTGGACTTCTAAGCTTTAATGGACTAGTAAGCCTTTCTGGGCTTGCCAAAGTTTCTTGTTTACCGGAGCATCTTCCTATCTTTCCATAGAGCTAGGACATTTATCTACTGGACTTTAAGAAAAATAAAAGAAGTAGAACTAATTGAATTGCACTACTGTTTTACAGACTGGAGAAGTCTCTCTGCAAGTGAAACTGAAAGACTTGTATTTGACTGAGAAGATGAATCTTTTCACTTTTAGATCTTTTGGGGTTTTTAAGTAGAACTTAGGATTTCTAATTGACTTGATTTCTGGAAATGGAAATGCCATGCTTTTATTATGGGAAGCTTTGTTAGATGCATTTATTATTAGAATGGTTCAAGTCCTGCTGTAAAGATCATGTTTTTCCCAGGACTTTCACTGTGATTTTACTTCACTGCAGGCTGTATGACAAAAAAAAAAAAAAGCGTAATTTAACAAGAGAAGAGGCTCTTGATTCCTTATGCAAGTGATGGATATGAAACTTGACTGAGGACTGAAAATATTCACCCTCTTACAATAAGGAGGGGGGATTGTAGCTTTTGTTTACAGATTGATCGACAATGGACATTTGGTTTCTGAAAGTTTGTACTGTGGTAAAGATAATAAATTGGAAACATTATTGTGCTTGGGAATGTTCCAATTTTAGCTGATGCTTGTTTCAGACATGTTTCAGAGGTCCTGTTAATTGAAAACTGTTGTAGGCTACCTTGCTTATGCTTAATGCTGTGTATAAGTTATTATTCTATTTTTTTGGATTAGCTATTAATGTCTTAATGTCCTCCTTTTGTAAGATTTCATACACTTTATTTTTGTATAGTTTGAAGATTTAGCTGTTCAGACATGTCTGAAGTAAATGGTATAATTTTATAATGCATACTGTTATACTAATTCATAATTTTAGATATAAAGATAAATATAATGGTGAGACTCGACAACTTGATATAAAAGCAGTTTTTATGTTAAGCTTTTATAGGGAGAGATGAAATTACTATGAGGTAACAAGGAAGCCTTCTTAGGGCAACAGTAGCTAGTTGTTCAAAAACATCTTTTTTTTTTTTAACAGTTGGAGACAACAAATGTACTGCTTGAGCAACAGTGCCTTTTATTCAGTTTGTTCGAAAATATTAATACTGAGCAGGAATTTCTTTTGAGGTACATTCCAAAGAAATACTTCTTGCTCTAGTGAACACAAGCAGTTTACCCAGTGATGACTAAATAGTTTCAGCTCTTCCATAGGGGTATTCTAGTTGCCTCAGTAACAGGTGCTGCTGCCAGGGACCTGTGATTAGAGGCTCACTTCTTGCCAATATGTACATGCCGTACTGTATGAAAGAATTAATTCACTGACTGCCTAAATTTTTTTTCTAGTAAGGAGCCTTCAAAACCTGTAGCTAACTGAAATCAAGTGATACATGTGTTTTTCTAGCATTTTCTATTTAGGTTCCACTGTACATAACCAATGTGTGTGTTCCGTCCTCAAGAAGCAGTGGTGATGTTAACAGAAGCATTTACTGTGGCTAGTGAAACGGTTAGAGGACGAGGGTTATAAAATGGGATGGAGACCTTGCATGTGCAAGTACCTTAAAAGTCCTGGTACATTGATTAATTCTGTAAGAGAACAGAAGGGATCCAGGATTTTAATGTCTAACAAAGAGCAATTGTTTGTCATCTATACAGAAGAGCATAGGAGGAATCAACTGTTTGGTAAAGTTTGTAGAAGAGAAAAATTGGTGGAATAGAAAATAACGAGAACACGATATTGTTCCATTATTCTCTGAATCATCAGATTGAGCAGCTATAGCTGCAAAAGGTAACACAAGGTAACATAATCACAAGGTAACAGTGGTCTCTTCGAACAAAATTTATACACTCTGTACATGGTAGGAAAAAAAAAAGGCAGCAATGCAGAAAGACTTGTGCTGGAGAACCACCTCAATGCCGAACCTTGTAGTTAGAAGACTGATGAAGTACTTGAACATGTACAAAGGGAAAAAACCACATAAAAGTAGGGAACTAATTTTGCCTCCCAAACAGCATAGAGAAGACTACTACCAGAAAAATGTTCAATTTTCATGTCTGCACTTGAGAATGCTTTAGCAATAGTTGAATTTAAAGTAAGATCTGAGGCTGGACAGTAGATCTTGCAGTGTGAGGTTTGAGGAACCCTGTCTCTCATTACCAAAGAGGATGAAGCAATGTTTTGATACTGGAGAGTAAATATTGACGTGGAAAAAAATATCTGGTACTGAGGAGTGGGAGGACAGCACTTCTTAATCCTGACATCAAAGTTAGCCAAGCTCAAATATTGAGAAGCCAAACCAGACAAACTCAGTTTTCTGTAGTAAGTATAACTAAAAATTGAAATAGAGGTGGTGTTGGAGTCTTCATTGTCTGTGATTTTGTTAAGTATCTTTTAAAAATACACAATTTAACTGTTTTCTGGAAAAAAATAGGACATTATATGAGCAGATCAGATGAAATTATCGTAGTGATAGATTTTGGCTTCAAAATGGCAAACCTTTGGAGCACAGACTGCTCTCAACACTCAGCTTATCACCAGCTGTCCTGTAACTTTATAGCTGCTACTTAATAAATGTTGTAGTACTAAAAGCTTAAGTTAATATGGTCAGAAGTGGTGAGTATTGTGTATTGGAGCAAAAACTAATTTTAAGTTCATAGAATTGGGGTTTTTAAAATTATTTTAATAGACTCCTTACACATCTTGCCACCTAAACTTCACAATTTAAGTAACTTAGATTGCTCCTACTATGGCTACTTTAGAAATGCTCGTCATCAAACTGTTAGCATCCTTTTGTGAAGGGATGTTGAGATCTAGGGTAGATCCTCACTGGCAAACATCAAATCCAGTCTTAACGTTGAAGTACTTGGCATATGTCAACATCTCAGAAGTGAGATGATGTCCTTTTAAAGGTCCTCTATTTTTCCTCCGTTTGCTTAACAGTGTAACTTGAACTGGTTGTCGGTGAGTCCAGCCAGCATTCCAACCACTAGGATTTCTGTAAGACATGTCAGTCATTTGAGACAATTATCTAGTGTCATCATCCTTAAGTGGCTGAGGACCTCCTAAGCTCTAAACTCAGAATGGTTGTGATCAGAGTAGTGGGGGTATTTTTAAGCTTTTATAGCTAAAATCCATGTTCTATTTTAAGTTCCCCAGTATTGTTCAGATGATGAGGATCTTTGCTTTTTTAAATATTTTGTTAGAGTCTTTTGTCAGGACAGCAGCCCCTTTGTGGAAGCTGCCTAGAAGGCTTCTCCCTGAAGAGTTTACCATTTAAGTCTTTCACCTGTAAAAGGAAGAAGTGTCAAGTGTGTGGTTCTGTAATAAAGAAGAAGAAAAAACCCGCCAATTCTTCCAAAACTGAGCAAACCCAAACCTTTCCACAATACTTACTAAAGCTGTGTGACACTTCTTTCCTAATAGCGTAAAAATTTTAGGAAAGGCATTTCTGGTTGCCATGGGGAATGCTTTTGACCATCTTACAGTGGACTTTGAGATTAAAAAGTTGATTCTTTTTCCCTGCTCAGTGTTGCAATTTAAAATTGCTCATTGGCAGTTCCAGGCATATGTCACCTTTTCTTTCCCCACTCCTTTCCTTTAATTACACTCCACTGATACCCAGGTAGCAGATTATACTTTCTGATGGGCAGTTTGATGAAAGAGGGAAGATTCTCCATCACAGTCAAGGTAATAATGTTGTAATAAGAATACAGTTCCTCATTTGGAAGCCTTGAAGATAGTGAAGCCAAGGATACTTGACTTCATTTTTCTTATGATATTTATGGATGCCAGCTTGAGTTAGACATTAACTTATGACTGATTGAAAGCCTAGAAAGATAAAATTAATTAGAAATTGAAGCTTTCAAGATTTTGCCCTTTTGCTTCCCAATCTATGGGAAAACAGCATGCACAGGGGAGAGATTAGCTTTAATTAGTATTTCTCATACCACCAACTTTTAGAGCTTCAGGATAGTTTCATTCCATTTCCAAGATACACTGCTGGAGAGGGATTACTACCTTAATTTTATAATGTATGCAAAGAAGCATTTATTTTTCATTTACTTACAAGCAGGGGAGAAGAATGTAAATAGACTGAATGCTTAATTTAAAAAAAAAATAATTTTTTTTTGAAGCCAAATAGAGGAATTACTGGTTCTTGGACCTCTTTACCATTTGCTTATCTCCTTGTACAATATGTTAAGTAGGGTGAAAACAGTTTCCTAATCTGTTCCAGTTGCACTGACTAAGGTGATGCATTACTATCTCATGTTTGAAACACTGCTTGCTCTGACTTGCTGTAGGCATTTTAATCCTGGATGTTGCATCTTTGTTGAATAATGGTTAAGCCTACTAAGACTGATTCTGTGTGCTGGTAAACTTTTCTACTAGTGACTTAAACACAGATGTTGGTATAACCAATAACCAAAAAAGGCTTTTGCAAGTAGAGTTTGACTGTCTGACAGCATGTAAATGTTTAGGTAACCATTCTTTGAGGCTTCAGTAGCAGTTCAACAGTGTCATACACATTTTCAACAGCTGAATTTCCCTTCCAGCCCTGCAGAGATGGTGCTGATCTGAAACTCCACTTAGTCCTCTTTTGCATAAACAGAATGCACTAATTAATATCAATTGTAACAATATTAACCTTTAAACTGTTATTCCCAGATGCTCTTGCATCTAACATTACTTATGCAAGATGGCAGTACTTATCAATCCACTTCAGTCTTTCAGAAATAAAATGGATTTATTTTCTTTTTTTTTTCCCTACAACTTTGAATCTCAGGTTTACCAAATTGTGTGTGTGTTCTGTGTATTTAATGCTTCACTGAAAGTGGGAAGGTCGGTTTCTGTTTAGATGTTAATGAAAGCACATTTGAGCAGGGTAAAAAGAAAATCCTCTTGCTCGTTGCAGAGAATGAAAAACAGTTAAGTGGTATTTCATCTGCCCTGAAGTCAGAAGACTAAGGGATGTTCATGACTTATATTGCTGGAGACCAGAGGTACATTCAGTCTCAAAGCTTTCAGATCAGTAACTCTTTATCCCAGAAAAAAACCTTTCTTCTTTAGACATACTCTGCAGGGCATTACCTTGATATTTCTGTCCCATTTCTGACCCAGCATTAAATTTGGTAGTTACAGCACTAACTTATGTGGTTGCCAGACCTCTGAGCAGTTTCAGATAGTGATTTCAGTAGCATGTCTTAAAGTCAGTTTTGTTTTAGTATGTGCTAATGACATCTGAATTAAGACTTTCTCCTTTACATTCCTTTAATTACACTCAGTTCTTTGTGATCCCTCTACTGTTAAAATAATAAACGGGTACTGATAGTTGATTCATGTTCATGTTTAGAATTCAGACTTTTTTTTTCAGCTGAGAATTACTAATAGATAAGTGGCAGGTAGTTGCTTTTAAAGGCTAGATTATGGTTGGATGTTGTTGTAAAAACACTGCTGTACCTCAGTTGAACTAAGTACAGCATTGACTGGTGCAATTTGCGTACAAGTGGTAAAATTATCCTTCTTAAATTCCCCTTTGCTTTTTATTTGTATCTTGATGCTTCACGATTATTTTCAAACTAGAATTCATTTAAAATTAGGGTCAGGATGTCCAGCCCTACAAAAGTCAGTCTTCAATTGTCAGCCATCAGTCCATTCTTACTGAACAGAATTAAAATCTTGAATATTTGTACTAGTTTATTAGCTTGTTAGGTGGTAAAGTGGGTTCCTGGAAGTCTTCAGGTAGAAGGCAGAGAACTTCTGAAGTGAACCAGGTAACTTGTGTTCGTTATCAGCTTTCAAATCCATCTCCCAATAAGACCGAGTCTCCCCAGGGGAATGTAGATGTACTTACTGCTTGGAACTTTGTAGTTAATTATATTTGGCTATCTAATTCTAATAACTTGCATGTGCGCTATGCTTGCTTGCTTTTCAATAGCTGACAAAAGCTATAGGAGATCTTGGGGGTTTGTTTAAAAAAATTCCTGGTTAAAAAAAAAAAAAAAAAAGACTGGCAAGAGAAATCTGCCAGCTGTGAACTGACTAGAACCAACAAAGATCCCAGCTTTTTGTCTGAAAGAATTGTTTAAATAGTTCTTAATGAAATGAAATGGGTAGCATGTGTATTTTCACACTGCTCTCCTCCAAGCAACAAAAATAATTAAAATACCCTACATTTCAGTCAGGTTATTTGGGAGATGTCTTGCCCTGGTTTTATTTTTAATTTAAATAACATTGAGTTGTAGTGAGTGTTCAGCATATTAATGCCTGACTTAAAAGATTAGCAGAATTTGAATGACTTGTATTGTTTTGTTTAATTACAGCTTTATAAAAATGTAGATATTTGCATAAAGCCCGTCATTGGATCTAGGTATGTTTCAATGACATATCAAGAAGAGGACCAAGACAAGTAAATATGTGCACAACTTAAACTTTACTTAAGATGCTTTACTGTTCTGGGAAGAGATGTTGTTCTCCATGCAGATTCTGCTCTTCCTCTGTTTGCTCTTAGCTTCTCTTTGTTTTCATTAGTTGAACTAAAAAAAGAAGCAAAGCCCTCAGACTGACTAGTTTCTGTCTCTCTACTATATACACACTGTACTTGCTTTTAACCTCATCTACTGCATGTTAATGCTGTACACAAATGCAGTTGGAATACTTCTTTGATGTTGTACAGCATGATGCATTTCATTCCCCTTTCTACTTTACCTCCCATTAGCTATATATTGCTTTACAACTGGAAAAAACCCCGAGTTTTTGGGAATTGAGTCTGTTTGCATATTAACAAATATCATTTTTTTTTTCCTGTGAGTCTTACGAGAAATGTCCTGCTTGGAGAGTCTCAGACAGTATTTTCCTGTGTTTATTCATGTTACTTTGCTTTATTTTATAAGTGGATATTGATTTTTGATGTGTTGTTACACTTAATGTTGAATAAATCTGACTTCCATTTTGAAAAGTGAAACTGTGTTAGTGACAATGTTATGTAATGTTAATTCATCTTAGACTGTTTCCAGAGTATATAAACTTTGATTGATTTATTTATTTAAACTTTGGATAATTTTTCTTTGTTCTGCATAGGATTCTAGCCAGTATTTCTTTGCTTCATGCTATTATTAAAGCTTGACAGCAATATTACTGGGAAGGGAAAGGTGGAGACAGTTTTATTTGGCAGCTAGGGTGCTACAGTTGGGAATGGAAATCCTGAGTCTTACTTCTTTTGCTGGAAAGAGACTTTCTGAGTTTAAGTTGCTTCATATTTTGAAGACTTGGGATTTTGATTATTTTCTTCCCAACAAGGTGGAAAGCCTTTCCAAATGGCTGTTGGAATAATGTATAGCCTCATAATTTTGAGCATGAGGATTAGTTTGAGAACCTGTGGCTCTCTACAGAAAAAAACCCCTAAAAGTCCTTGCTGCTGTTCAAAATTCCTTTTAACTTGTAGCAACTCTGAGAAGGAAGAAGCACTAGCTATACTAGCTATACATCAAGAAGAGCTTTTTAAAAGTGGCTTCTCTTGTAAGCAGAAGTCTCACCTATGCAGAGGTGACGGGATTGCAGTGAGATAAATGAGTAAGTGACAATACAGGTGTGGACCATGGGATCAATGTGAATAGTGTTTAGAAAACGTGTAGAGCAAAATAAATTATTTTTTCCTGATAAAAATAGAATATTGGTAATTCAATCTGTATATAATTATTTTCAGTTGTAGCTGTCTTCAGAAGTAATAACTTGCTGTGTGTCAGTTGGTCACTAATTTCACTTAAATTTGTCCTTAGTGTTCTTGATTAAACAGTGTTAAACTGTTTATCAATGGAAAAAAGCATGTAGGCTGGCAAAGCCTAAATCAGCTGTGCATCTTCAGAGAGATAAACACCTTTCTGTTGGGGACCTACTATTACTTTATCCTGAAAATTTTGATCGAGCTATTATGGCATAGCTTATAAGAAATGTCTTATTTTACTGCGGGACTTTGCACCCAAGCAAGTGAAACACACAGCATTCTAATCCTGTGCGATATTACTGAGCTTTGGTTAATTAACAACTTCAGCAAGCTGGTATGCAGTCACTGAAGTAATGTATTCCTTTTTTTCCTAGATGAACTGCTTTTGATTATTGTTGAATCAGTCCATTTCCTTACTCTGAGAAATTTAGGCTTTTAAACTAACAGTTTTACCAATTCCACTGGCTGATGGCATTGCTTGTGAAATTCTATAGCATCCTGCTTGCCATCGGTGGGATGGAGAATGTGGAATAGGACTGAAATGCGACAGGAAATCTCTTGTAGGGTCCTTTGGGCATTGAGCTATTCCTAGGGATAGAGTACTTCTGGTTAAGCCAGTTCAGGGTCAGTTTCATAAAGGTCTCCCATACTCCTTGTTCTTTTTAAGTGCCTTGTAAGGATTTACTAAGTATCTGCTAATGTAGCTATAAAGCAAAAAATATTTATTTATTCAAGGAAGTAAAGTTTAACTGAGTTCCCTATCAGTTTAATGCTGCAGTACTTGCTTAAATCCTGTTTCTCTCCTACTTCTGTACTTCAAATCACTTATATCACTTTTACCCCAGTGTTTCCAAGAGGAAGTTAAATGGGGAATTCATCAATCTAAAATATAGTTAAATTCTGAAGGTCAGGGTTTGTCTGTATTCTAAGAGGTCTTATCTTTAAGCTAGTGGCTGATAATATTCTGGAAGTAGTTTCTGAAACTCGTGCTGGATTTCCATTTGTTCTGTATACTACTTACATCTTACAAAGTTACTCATTCTCCAGTTTTTCTCATTGGTTTTATACAGAGGAGGTTTAGCAAGAGGAAAATATTCCAGAAAGCGTAAGTCGCAAACAGCATGCGGGTGAAAGCATATAAATAAATGCGTGGGTGAAGAAAGAGGCTGGGAACGGGGGCACAGGAGAAAGAGTATGCTATTACTTGTTTGTACTCAGAAACGCAGGAGTCTGGAAGAATGATTGGAAAGTTGAGGTATATATAAGGGAAGTTCACAGACTACACGAACTATGTAATTGCTGAAGCACTCTTCCCCCCCAACCCCTTACTCCTGCTCTCATGAAATACAACATTTTTAAGGTGCAGAGATAAAATCCTAAAGAGGATTGTGAATCAGAGTACTGCTTTGTGGGAAAAAAAAAAATCCATTCTGCTTTCTGCTCAACCTATAGAATGTGTTAATCCTTTTGTAGCAATTTTAGATAAAATAATTTGAGAAAGACAAACATCAGAGACAACATTCTATGTCCAGTGGTATATCTGATGTTACCTGCCAGGAATGCTCCAAGATAGGTGACTACCCTAAATATCTACAAGAAAAAAACCCCAACCACTAAACCCTGTAGTGTTTAAAGTGTTTTCCTTTTTTTAGTATGCTGTTGCCTAGTTAGAGCATCTAACAGCCTGGATAACTGTAGTTTACATTGCCAGAGATTTTGATTAATTTCTGTCTAGGGTGGAAGAAGTGGCAGAGACATGAGAAACACTTGAGTTTTGATGAAAATTGATAAAATTATTGTATCACCAGTACCTAACAAGCTAAGGGTGTCTGATTGTGAACTTTTTCTAATTAGATTCATGACACTTCTTATAAAAAATCCTTGCATTCATATGTCTAGACATTGCTGAATTGTTCAGCCAAAGGCGTGCTTTAATTGTGTAGTTTCTGCTTTGATGTATTTCTTCAGATTTGTAAACAGCAAAACCTCCGAATTTAATATGAAGTAAAAAAAACCCCAAAAAACAAAAAAACCCCCCAAAAAACAAGTCCAAAAACCTCAGTTGAGAAACTTCAAATAGGAAAGAACACATCCTTTTAAAACAAGCTTTTTCTAGTGTAAAGTAGCTTAATATAGCAATTAGTTGTGTATCAGTGATCTTGATTTCTTTTGACAAGTGGCTCAACCCATCACTCCTAGCGTCTACCTCAACAGGAAGTTATGTTGTGAAGTAAGGTTGACTTCTTATTGTCTTGTGGAATGAAAAGTTTCTGCAGTGCAATTTATGCTCTGAAGTGTATTTCTGCAATCTCCATGGTCTGAGTCAGGCCTGGGATACCTCTGCTGTTTTGCTGTTGCCAGTGTATCTCATGTTAAGGGCAAACCTAAGTTTTTTGGCAAGGTCAAAGTTTTTTATTGGAATTTTGTTTTGTCAAGCCTGGAATACTTCATTCCTGGCAGGTCTGGTCAGAGCTACTGGGCATTGCTAGGGATCACATGTCTGAGGCCACTGCTGTAGCTACTCAGTGCCATTGCTAATTTTAGCGATAGAGACGTATACTAGTTGAGGTTCTGCAGGGAGTGGAGAAAATTCTCATTCACCAAAATATCGAGGCTTTTTTTATCTAAATCATGACAATATAAATTAAGAAAAAGCCTTGAAAGAGCTCTAGTTACTGCAGTCTTGAATCAGGTTATTTTCTTGAGAAGAAAAAAATTAATATTACTTTGTCTTTCAATTTCCCAAAGTAGTATGAATAAAGGAAAATGTACTTTCTCTTGCAAAGGGCTATGAAAGAAAATGTTCATGACAGCAGCCAACAGTTAAGAAACTAAAAAGAGTAATATGTTTGCATTGCTGATGGTAACAGTGAAGGCACCTCAAGACTCCACGTTAGATTTATCAGTATTTAACCCCATTAAAGATGGGGAAGACAGAATATGTATAAACAAGTGTAGAAGAGTGATTAGATGATCAATTTTGATAAATGCATGTTAGAAATGTCAGTTACGTTATCCCTAGAATGCTCTAGATGTAATTTAGAACTTGAGAAAGAAACCTGGCATCCCAGTATAGAATTTGGTGTTGAGCTGCTAAATCAGCTTGAACATGTGTGATACAGGATTGGAATTTGGTGTGTAGAAAATACAGCGATAAAGACGTTTGAAGTATAGCCTGTTGTGCAAGGTAATCATTAGCTGCTGTGATGCTAATTTCTCTTATAAGAGCTAACGTTGCTCTTTTTGAATCCATCGTATTGAGAGATGTAGTGTATTCTTCAGCATTAGAGCAAGCTAAAGAGAAAACCAAACCGGGCTCCTCCACATGTCTGAAGAGACTCTTGCTGTTGAGAGCCCTTATTAATAACATTGAATAGTAATAATTTGAGAATTATCTGGAGATCCTGTAATTTAAAAATAAAGGTCCTGCAGAAGTCCTGTGAAGGAGAGCTGCACAAAAGCAGAAACTCCTGCTATCATTTTCTCTGAACACAGCTAAAGACCATATACTTCCCCATGCCTTGCTCCTGAGTGTATAGCAGAGAATACAGTTCTGCTGTTTATGCTCCCTGTTTTAACTAGAGCTATTAAAATTAAGATTCCCAATAACACATACTTGTTCATACCTTTCTCTAGATTCTTAGATATACTCTTTGTCAAACTCGGGAAGAATATTTGCCTCATGCTGCTTACCTGCCATACACGTCTGTAGGTAAAAGGTGATGTATTTTGGTTCAAATGATCATCTTGTCTTTTTGGCTTCTGCCAGATCTTTCAGTATTCCTGTAGAACCAAACTGCTCTGAGTTTTGTATGGAAATAATTCAGCCTGCCTTGGCACTAATTAGCTGCAACTGCAAAGGCTATTTTGGATTTGTATCTACTGTAGTTAAGAATTCTCAAGTGTCCTATTTTCCAGGGGAGCTCAGACAAACCTATTATCAAAGAGCTGTGATTGATTTTGTTGCATTACAAGCAAACGTTAATTTTCTTCTTTTGTTCCAGAGGGAGAAGGGGGTGTATGTTTTCCATCCCTTTAAAGATGCTCTTCATCTCCAAGCACTGTGTAAACTGGCATATGTTAAATTCTGAACATCAATGGAGAAAGCAGCACTGTAATTCACACATTTTGATTTGACAGCTAGGTCGCAAATATGCTAACGTTCAACTTGTTGGTATTATTGCTGCTCCTTTTCACAAGGGAAAATTAGTATGCACATTAGAGGATGACTTCTCTACAAAGAATTATATGAACCAGGCAGGCGGCTCAATTTTGTAGCTGTTTGTGAAAAAGCCTTTTATTTCTTACTGTATTCCCTGTCTGGGAGAAGTCAAACATTCAATTGAACAGAAAGACTTGGAAATTAAACAGATAGTTCCCTCACTTTTAAATGCAGCCTGAACTCTGCTGAAACACTAGCTGTTTCCTCTTATTTTTTCTTGATGTTACTGCACTGATGAATCATTGTTTTAGTGCTGTGTCCATGATATATCACATTCATAATTTGCCTGCTGAAGACTTCAGGGAAATCTGTGTGTCCTATCAGTGGATGCTTTCACATGACAGAAAAGAGGGGATTGTAGCAGCAAAGAACACCTGCTTTGATCAGTATTCTACTGTAAGGTATAGCTGAAGCAGTGAAGAATTGGGGGAGAGAGAATAATAGAAAATGCAGGAAGTCAAAGATCAGATTGGTATTACTTTTCAGGAAAATACTGTTGGATTGTGACTATAACTGGAAGCCTCCTTGAATTTTTATAGCTTACTGGTATGGACATTAGAAAGATTTACCAACACCTGTGGTTTTTAAGTTATTTTAAAATAGTATCCTATAAATTTGAAATATTTAAACGGTGCTCCATCAACTTGCCAACTTTAAATTATAGTTTATGCAAGTTAACCATGGGTGTTTCTTCCAAATTGTCTTCCAATAAGATTATTATTAAAGTTTTATTACACTTCTGCCCCCATCTCTGGTGCTATGGTATGGTCAGCTGAACCTAGCAAATTCTTGCTAAGTTGTGCTGGAAGTGCAACCAAAGCCTTAATTGCTCAGTGTTTATTTACACTTTCCCTCCACAGCACTGTAGAATTGGATTGTAGAAATACATAGAAAATGACTGTTGTGTATGAGACTGCACTTTGTAGTGTAAGAATATAACTTATTACATATACTACTCACTATTGTAAATCATTTACCTGTACTTAGTGAAAATGAGGTGGTGTGGTGTCCTTTATTTCTGTTTTTCAGTGATAAAACATAGCAGTAACGTCTTGCTCACAACTGTGAAGAAGTTTGCTTCATGAACCTTTCTCTACACAGCCCTCTTCATCTTATGTGGTGATGGCTGCTCTGGAAATACTCTACAAAACTACACGTCTTTCAAAGCTGCTTTTCGTGAACCTTTGTTTATTTTCATTTTTTGGTTTTTTTTTTTTTTTTTCCATTTCAGCAGCCAGATAAAGCAGTCCCAGCTGAGCTTTCCCAGTGCACTCCTAGTTAGTATTTGATCGCTTTACCTAGTGTACTACTGATTGTGCTTTGTGTGTTTTGAGGGCCTTCCCTGACAGGACCCAACCCAGAGCAGCTCAGCCAGGTTCAGTCTAAATGAAATAGCTACTACCTAGCACAGCAATCTTCACAGTAATAAGACAGGAGGAAAAAACTTCCGTAAAAGAAGATTGACATTGTCTGCTTCAAACTCAACTTCCTCTAATTGTGTGTTTTTCTATATACATACATATATATGCATAAAATAAATATATGGCTAAGGATCCATATAAATTCCCACTAACACCTTAGAGCCATGAATCTTTCAAGTGGAAAATTCTGTTGTTTTTTCTATTGTCACTTTGAAGTGAAAGATTTCTGTTGTTTTCTGGCCCTTCAAAGGTGAGTGTCGACAAAAGGTTGATACCTTTGGATCTTTGCTTTAATGAATACAAATAGATAAAATAATACATTTAGTTAAGCTTCAGACAGGAAGTTGAAATCTAGTTCTTGTCACTTACTTGCTTTGTGACTTTTAATTAGACAGTTCAGTTGTTCTGTAAAATAAAGGCAATAGTGACTGGCTTCCTGCAAGGGGTTGAATAAATGTTAAGCTTCTGTTAATTGAAAGTTCTGAATTCTAGATAGTAATTTACCAGATTAAGGCATAAAACTCTTCTCTTGCAAGGAGAAGTGTTGATTTTTTTTCAAAGCTACATTAAGCTCTGCTCTATCTTTCAGGATACTCTTAACCTATTCATTTTTGGGGGTGGGGTGGGGGTGGGGGTGGGGGAGCGAGTGGCAAGTAAAAGGAAAACCCAGGAAAGAGTATAATATAAAAAGCAGGTTTGACCTTCCTTCATTTTAAACAAGGAGTTTCATACAGTGACATGATGGGGGGAAGGAAAAGACGCAAATGTACGTACAATGTAAAGCATAAGTGGTACGGAACCATCACAAAGACTTTCAACAAAGATGTGTATTTCACATCTGTGTTGCTAGTTATTCTAAAAACCTCTATAAAAGAATGGAGTACACACAAATACGAGAGAGGAATGTTCAAGCTTATCCTGTTTGCTGCTCATTAGCTGAAGACGTTAACATATGTACTCTGCTAGATCATAGTCCCCATTTCTGGAGTTTGTGTTTCCTTTCCTGAAAGAGTGTCTTGTAGCTTGACTTCATTGGAACTCAGCATGCTCAGTTAAACCCACCTAGTGTTTCAAAAGTATTCTGAGATCTTATTCTGGGTAAGATGACTGATGGCTTAACGTGCTGGTGATTTGCAGTTAGTGTATGTTTCCTGATCTCTTCCCACATGTTGATTTTTGAAACATATTGGGGAACAGTCAGTTTTTTATTTTATAATTTTTATTTTATTACTTTTATTAATTTTATTACTCTTATTACTTTATTTTTTAAACTTTTAAAAAAAAATTATTTTATCTTATTTTTACCTTAGTCACCAGAACATGGATCACAGAATCACAGAACTTTTAAGATCAGAAGGAACCACTGGAGACTGTCTAATCTAGCACCCGTATTGAAGGCAGGGCCACGTACAGCAGGTTACTCAGGACTCTGTTCAGTTTAGTTTTGAGTATCTCCACAGATGGAGACCCCACCATGTCTCTCTGGGCAACCTGTACGAGTGTGTGATCAGCCTCAGGGTGGAAGCCTGGATCAGCCTCAGTCCTGGAAGACTGTTGGCCTTTGTTTCAAGGGTACAGTGCTGACTCATGTTCAATTTCTTGTCCACCAGGATCCCCTGGCCCTTCTCTGCAGAGGTGCTTTCCTTTCAGTTGCCCCCCAGCCTGTGCTGGTGCATGCGATTATTTCTTCCAAATTCCGAACTTGAAATGTCTCTTTCCTGAACTTCATGAGGTTCCTGTTGGCTTATTTCTCCAGTCTGTTGAGGTCCCTTGAAATGGCAGCACACCCATCTGGTGTATCAGCCACTCCTACCCATCATTTATCATCTGCAAACTTGTTGGTTTGCTCTGTTCCATCTTCCAGTTTGTTAATGAAGAGGTTAAACAGTGCTGGCCTCAGTATCAACTTCAGAGATTCAACATTAGTGATTGGCCTCCAGTTGTGCTGCTGATCACAACAACCTGTTAAAGCCTGGAAGTTCAGTCAATTTTCAATCCACTTTATTGTCCACTTACCTAGTCTGTATTTTGTCAGTATGTCTATAAGAAAGTTATGGGAGACTGTTAAAAGCTTTGCTAAAGTCAAGATAAACCATATCCACTGCTGTCTCCTCACCTGCTGAGTTCATCACTTTATTGTGGAAGGCTATTAGGCTGTTCAGGCATGATTCCTGCTTTGTAAGTTCATGCTGACTCGTCACTTCCCTGTCTTTCATGCGCTTGGAAATGGCTTCCAGGATTGTTTTCTCCATCACCTTGCCAGGGTTTGAGGTGAAGTCAGTTGGCCTCTAGTTCCTCAGATCTTGTGCTTCTGGAAGATGTGACACTTGCTGTCTTCCAGTCCTCAGGAACATTCCTCAAATCACCATGGCCTTTCAGGGATAATTGATAGTGCCCTCACAGTGACATTGGCCGGCTCCCTCAACACTTGTGGTTGCATCCCTTCTCTACTGACAGTTAGTTTTCCTTGCTCCAGACTCTTCCACTGATCTCAGGGACCTGAGATACCTGAAAGGCAGATATTGCCAGTAAGGACTGAAGCGTAGAAGGCATTGAGTACCTCAGCCTTATCCATGCCAGCTGTCAACATATGTTGTGCACCCCCTTCAGCAGGCTGAGACAGCCCCTAGTCTTCCTTAAGTGGTTGATGTGCCTGTAGAAGCCTTTCTTATTGCCTTTCATGCCCCTCGCTGGATTTAGCTTCAGATGGGCTTTGGCATACCTAACCCCATCACTGCACACTTGGACAGCGTCTTTGTATTCCACCTGGGTCACCTGTCCCTGCTACCATCCCTTGTGTTTCCTTTTGATGAGTTTTGTCAGGAGCTCCGTGTTCATCTGTGCAGGTGTCCTGACTTCCTGGACATTGGGAAGGACAATTCTTGAGCTTAGAGAAGGCAATCCTTGCGGAAAAAAAGTCTGTCCCGAACCACTCTTTTCTCCAGGACCTCCATGTGACTCCTCCATGCAGGTCCCTGAACAGGCCAAAGTCAGCTTTCCTGGAGTTCAGGATCCTGTTATGAGCCTTGTTCCCTCCTCCCTGGATCCTGAGCTATACACTGTATGGTTGCTGCAGCCAAGGCTGCCCCCAGTCATACCCCCTGTACTGGGTCTGGCTGGGATGGAGTTAATTTTCTTTATAGTGGCCTGTGTGGTGCTGTATTTTGGATCTGTGACCAAAGTGATGCTGATAACAGAGCAATATTTTTGCTGTTGCTGAACAGGGCTAACACAGTGTCAAGGCCTTCTCTGTTTCTCACCCTGACTCCCACAGTGAGTAGGCTGGAGGTGGACAAGAGGCTGGGAGAGGACACAGCTGGGACAGCTGACCCCAACTGACCAAAAGGATATTCCATACTGTACAACATTGTTCTCATCAATAAAACCAGGGAGGAGTTGTTTTTCAGGAGTTGCTGTTGCTCAAGGACTAGCTGGGCATTGGTTGGCTGGTGGTAAGCGATTGCTTTTGTATACTTTTTCTGTGTTCTGTTGGGTTTTTTCCCCCCTCTTTTTCCACCACTTACTAAGCTGTCTTTATCTTAACCTGCAAGTTTTCTCAGTTTTGCCCTTCTAATTCTCTCCCTCATCCCTCTGTGGAGGGAAAGAGTGAGTGGCTGTGTGGAGCTGAGATGCCTATGGGGGTTAAATCACAACACTCCTGATCAATTCTTCTTTCTTTGTAAGTATAAAATCCAGCAGAGCATCCCCCCTTGTTGACTTCTTGATTACTGGTATCAGAAAGTCGTCATTAATGCACTACTGAAACATCCTCAATCACTTGTGCTCTGCTGTGTTGTCCCCCTACCAGATATTGGGGTGGTTAAAGTCTGCATGAGGACCGGGGTCTGTGCATGGGAGGCTTCTTCAGTTGTCTGAAGGCCGCAAAAATCCAATACTGCCTCAGACACTCACTACAGCATTACCAATTTTGATCTGCCCAATGGTTCTGACCCATAAACTGTCAGCTGGCTCATCACCCATCCCCAGGCAGAGCTCCATGCATCCCTGCAGTGCTCTCGCATCAAGGGCAACTCCACCACCATTGTGCCCTGTGTCCACCCATTACAGTAGCTGAGTTGTGTGAGCTATCCCTCCATGTTTCCATGGTCCCAATGAGATTGTAGCCCTGCAACCATATGCAGACCTCTTGAGTCTTAATGTTGATTCTGCATGCTGTGAGTGTTAGTGTACAGGCACTTCAGAGAGAGGTGCTCAGTCATGCTGGCTTCCTGTTGATACCATCACTGATACTATAAAGACCTATCACAACCCAAAACACACTGGTTATTGAAACTCTGAGGATGTCCTTCAGTATGTTTCTGCTTTAATGGAGAGGAGAAGAAAGGAAGTGGTGGAGGACAATGAGTGTCTGTTCCTGAGATCCACTATGCCTGTTTACTCCCTATTCCTAGTAATAGAAAGCAATTTTCTCTCCAGGGAGTCAGAAATGGTCAGTGCAGTGTTGAGAAATGTGATCAAGATTGAGAGAGGAAAATGTTCTCTGACTTCTGGTGGGGGGAATGTCAAGAGAAAGAACGTGAAAGATAAGATGTTTGGAGGAAATGTGGTGCTTAAAGGACAAATGATTGGAAGTAGGTCAAGACTAGCAGATTTGAAAAGAAAGGTGAATGTACTCAGGATTAGAAAGAGAAGAGATCAGAATAAACATAAATAATAAGAGGACTGGGAAATGTTAATATATAATCCCACAAGTGACAAGAGAAGAAAGAATGGTCAGAAGAAACCAGTCCTTTTTTAAAGTCTCTTTCATAAATTGTGTAAAAATTAAATGCTCTGTTCCAAGTAATCCTTAATGTCACTTTCTTTGTCCTGGGATGTAGGCAGGTTGATGTGATCTGAAATAGAACTGGAGTCATTGTGCTTTCAAGGGCTTGCTTCCCTATACGTTGCTTCAATGGGTTTCTTTCCTGCATCCCTTGGGTGTGATAATGGCATTCTGTGAATCATAACAGCAGTGCAGAGCTTAATTAATGTTTGCAAAACACTTAGATCTTCAGATGAAGTGTGCTATGTGTATCCGGTGCAACATATTATTGCCAATAAGCACAGGCTATTTTTAATTCCAGCAACAACTCATTCTTAGTGCTTTTCCTATCACAAAAACAACCACATGAGGATGGCCATGATGGGTTGTGCCAAGGTCCAGCTATCTCGCTATCTATTCTCCAGGAATAGCAGGTGTTTAAGGAAGAGAACTGTGAAAAAGACAGATGCTTTATCTGGCAAACCCTCCTGGCTTCTAGCAACAAATATGTTCAAGGCTTTGTGATCCCAAGGTTACATCCTGAACCTGCCTCTGAAGGGAATTCTTGTCCATGCCTTTTCAACCAGAGCTTGGTGAGCCGAGGGATTAACCTTGCATACCCTCCGTAGGGTGTTCTCCTCTGAGAGAGAGAGAACCTAGAGGAAGAAAATCATATTTTTAGTCTGTTTAGTTGAAAGTAAATCTCCATCTACCATTATGACAAATGTGTTTCAGTCACTAGAGGAAAAATGATGTGCTATTTGGTACTTTGACATAACTGCTTATGGAAGAGCTCAGCATATGTCCTTTCAGCCCTCAGAATAGGGTGATTTATTGCTTTAAATGCATCTGAATCTTTAAACCTACAGACTCATATCCAAGGAGACATCAGTTCTTCACCCTTGTGAGCTGGAGAACTGGAGGTAGATGCATTAATTCATATTAATAAGATGCTAAAATCCTAGCTTTTATATAAATTAAACTAAAGATCATAAACTCTTTGTGAGGAATTGCATTGCCTTGCCATTAGCTCACTTTTCTTCTCTCAGCTAATGGACAGTGTTTTACATATCAACTGGCAGCAGTTTTTGGTTTCAAATAGAAATGTGAACTGGAACTATTTTTTCTGTTAAATTGGGTTACAATTTCCTGATTTGCCCAAATAGACCAATTCCTAATTTAAAACATTGTTAAGGGAATTCTATCCCATTTATATGGGGAAATGGATAACTACTTCATGAAGTTTTGGAAATATTTGGAGAAGTGTGTAATGAAAGGGCCAATAAAAATGTAAATGATCTCAACTGTATCATATATTTCACCTAGTTCTCTGGCAATGCTGCTGATTTTGATAGCAAGCAGCCTACTAAGTATTTTGTAGCAAAACTTAAAAAAAAATTAGTAAACCCATAATATTTGCATTTAATTATTTGCCACAGAAGGTATCTCTCATTTCAAATTAGTCAAGCAGATAGTGCATGTTCACCAAGATTTTTTTTATCTTGGTCCTGGATTTTACTCTAGGTGGCAGAATTGTTCTATCTAGAGCACATGAAGAACAGATTAGGAAACAAAAAAATGGTTAATGATTTATACCTCCCCAGCGTGAATAATTCTTGTTTCCTAAATCAGCTGCCTTATTTTTCAAATAGTGTCAAATTTATCAGTAAGTGGGTAGAATTCATAAGCTGTGTTTTTTAAGAGGGGGGGAAAAAAAAGCCTTTCTTCATAAAAACTGCCTGACTCAATTAGAAGCTGCAGAATATTTTGTAAAGTGTAATTGCTATGAAATACTGATATTTGGAGCAACTTTTTGGGAATGTGTATGAACATGAATGTTTCCGGCAGTGTTATGTCAAATTCTTTGCATATGGAGGAATTAAATTCTAACACAGAATGCGTGTTAAACAGGGATCTGGGGGACTTTGTAAGGAAACAGCTCTTCTAGAGCAAAATATGAATGTGCATGCTGAGCAAGGGTGGGTTCTATCTGTGTGGTGCATGGTAAAAGCCTAGAAGGATTGAGCTGGTCTAACTGTTAGATGGTTACCTAGATTAACACTTTAACAAAAGCTCCACCCTAGATTCTTTAAATCAAATAATTTTATTTTGGAACATTGGATATAATTTCTTTGTTACCCACTTTCATCCTGACAGTGTTTCTGAACTTTAGATTACAGGGGAAAAAAAAGGCAGTAAATGCTTTCAGGAGGAGGAAGAATTAAATTAGACTCTTTAGGAGATTAGACATTTGAAGTCTAGAAACTGTTTGTGGAGCTGTGGAGGGGAGTAGAGGACTCCAAAGATGTCATGTTTTTCCTCTTTCTCCAGCTTTAATGATGCCAGTTCAGTATGTGTTTTCATTGCCCACGTTGTTACACTCCCTGGCCATCCTTCACTAGTATGTCATTGCTACTCCTAAAT
Organism: Strix aluco; assembly: GCF_031877795.1. NCBI lineage: Eukaryota > Metazoa > Chordata > Aves > Strigiformes > Strigidae > Strix > Strix aluco. The sequence continues at coordinate 21,124,214 of NC_133934.1, forward strand.
TAAAACTGTTCAGGAAAAATCCTCTCACTGGGCTTACCACTTCTAAATTTTGTAGCAGGGTTGCTGCTGTGAAAGTTTTAAGCACTATTGCATAGTGTTACTCCAGAGACTGATGTTGCCCTTTTTTGCAAGGTGTGATAGTCAGTTGTGCATGTAACTATAACTATTGGAAGAGGAGGGAAAGAAACAATAAGCTTTCTTTCAAAATTATGCCACATTTGACCAAAAACTTTCTACATTTTTAGTGGTTTAGTGGTTTAAAAAGAGAGTGAAGCAGCTATAGCATTGGCTTGCAAACCTCTCCCCAAATTCTCCTTCTCACAGAAAGTAGAATTGTTGACTGAATGCTTGCCTTTGGTTTGTGGACCATCTAAACTTATTTTTTTTTCTCTAAGATTGTCTTATTGCAGTATAATCTGCCTTGTATTTTGAGTTGAAAGCACCCTTCACTCATACTGAGTATAACTTTCCTCCCTGAAGGATTCTTTGAAATAAAATGGAGCCACTTGGTAAATGCAGGGAGTATAAATTCCCTACATGAGTATGAATACAGTCTTTGCCTGAGCACAGCAGAAGCAAGAATAGAAGGTGGAAGACTCCCATGGTAATTTTATCCATGGCTACTTTTGAAGTGCATTTTTCATTTGTTTTCACTTAACGTCAATCAGAAGCTTGTAAGGGTACGAGGGCATATGTAGGGGTTTGTAACACTATCTTATAAAGGGTGTGGGCAATGTGGGAAGTTTATTTCAGTAACATTATCTGGTCAAGAACCTCATCAAATGTGATGAAAAGGAGAAGGGGGAAGCAATAACCAAAATACAGAGACACAGAACTGACAGACAAACATAATGGGACAAAGACAAGAAACAAACAGAAATTAATGGGCTAGGCAAACTGGGAGTTTGCAACTGCTAAGGCTGCAAACCTGAGGGTCCAGGATGTTGCAGGGGTTTGGTGGTGCTGCACAAACTGATGGGGGAGTGCGCAGGGGAATGGGATCAGGGAGGCACAAAGGGGGAATAGACAGAAAGGTCTTGGTCACTTGTAAAACAGAGCTGGTCACTATGCTTGTCTGACTGAGCCCTGTGCCCAGTCATCACAGTCTGTCTGATCTTCTGATTAAATCCTTTCTTAACGATCCCCCTGTGTACTCTCACTCTGTGTCCCATGTGTGTGAGCGCTGCAAGTGCCAGGTGCCAGCTGCTGGGGTGCTGGTGTGGACGCATGTGGGGCAGCTGGAGTCAGACCAGGGGTGTAGGTGCCCCTGGCCTGAGGTGTCAGCCGCTGGAGTCAGTGGGGTCTCTGCCACCAACCGGAGCAAGTGGGGGCCTTGGAACTCTGTGTGTGGGTGAGGCGAGTGAGGGGCTCGGCGCCAGTGGCTGGAGGGGAACAGTGGGTCACAGCCTGTGTGTCTGGTGCCGGCTGCTGTGCGGGCAAGTGTATCTCTCCCTGATGAAGTGTGCGTGGGTATTCGCTAGCAAACCTCATGCAGACCAGCTGGGGAGTAGGGGACCTGTGGGGCACGTCAGAGGGCCCAGGATCTGGGAAGGGGTGTTGGAGGGACACAGGGGCTGTGCCAGTGCTCGGGGGATCCTCAAATGTGTGTGTCCTTGTGAACCCAGAGAGTGCCGTGCGTGTGTGTGCCTTTACTACTGATGGCCTGTCTCTGCCAGCTGAAGAGGAGGAGGATAGTTGGCTGTCTGGGCTTGTGTTTTATGTGAGTTCTATATGTAGGTGCTGTTGAAGGCAGCGCCTTGTCTGTGGCGGCCTGTGTGACCGGCCATGTCGGTGTCCTCTGTGTGTGTGTGTGTGTGTGTGCCTGTGTCTGCGTGTGTGCCTCTGGGACATGTGTGCGGCTTTGCTACTGGCTGAATGTGTAAGAGGGAAGGTGGCAGCCGCATCCCTCAGGCTGGGCAGAGACCCCAGGCACCCAGCTGGGCTCCAGCAGCCGGGCAGGAGGGTCCTGGATGGGAGCTGCTGGGGGTGGCTGCTGCTCCCAACATCCCTTAACAAAGCTTTTTTGTTCTAGAAAAGATTAAATGATAGGAAAACCACGTTGCTGAGAATTTTTTGACTGTGAAAAGCAAAAAAGTTAAAAAACCTAAAATTTTTAATGTAGAAGTTTCAGGAAAGTATGAATATTTGAATTTATGAAAAAACTTGGCTCAAAGACTTAACAGGAATGAAAGAATACTTTGCCTATTTTTGAGCTTCAGCTTTATTTATGTATAAATCCTTAAAGCCTACAAGTTTAGCATTTCTATAGACTATAAAAGCAGCTTTTTATTGACTAAAACTGGTATGAATTTGTACTCTTGCCATTTCTAAAAAAAATAAATCAACTCGATTACTGAATAAAATTGAAGACTGCCTTCAATTGCTCAATTTGTTTGTAAGAAATCTGTTGTGTTTACTTTACAAAACTGTAATCGGTGATATATATTTGTGGGAATATTTTGACTCTCAAGGGATTTTTGCACTCTGCATGCTAACTAGTGCGACCACAATATAACCATTTATCATTAGGGAGTCTTGAAGGTCTTCAGCATTAACGCTGCTATGCACTGCTTGATATGACAAGACTGGTGTTTCTATAGATTACTCATACCCTGTTGTCAATGGGAAAGGTCATACAAAACTGAATTCTGCTTAATCTAATCATATTTCTTAATTTGTAGTTTCTTAATTTTAAACAAAATACTTTCTCCTTGCTATAGGACAATTGAACTAATCCTCTTTAGCTCATAACTGCAATTCTTGTGCTGTTCTATTTTGGGAGAATAGGTTTATATTATCATTTCTCTATAAAATTATTCAGAGGTCACCTTTTGTGATATCATTTTTCTTCTAGCTTGCTTTAGTCACCATGAGGAGATTCTGTTCTCTGTGAAGTGGGAAGCTCTATGCTAATATTGTTTAATGTGTTTTCCACAGGGGTTTGCTATCAAGTAACATAAAGTGATGTTCAGGAGGTGAGGGTTACTACCTTTGTAACTGCTCTCTGTACTAGAAGAATGTAATAATTTTACATCTTTTTAATGTTAATGAAGCTCTCTTACAAAAGGTTTTTGACTTTGCATTTTATCCCAGTGAAAGCGTAAGTGAAACCTTCACACCTACCACTTTACCAAGTACTGCACACAATTTTATTTATATGAGCCGCAAACAGTATTGGTATCTATTGCACCCTTATTAACACGGCATTAAGAAAAATTGTCTTTGCTTCTGAGATGTCAGTTTGCGTCTTTGACCTTCCTCTGTATCAATGTTCCCCTCATTTTCCTTCAGCAATATCGCTTCAGTGCTTTACTGCTCAAACACAGTGATTGAAACAATTTGCCTTGCCTCTTGAAAGCAATGTGCTGTGCTTACATCTGCCTGCCTTGGTGAGCCACCTTGCTGCTGCCGAGCCTGTCGAGGGAAAGCCTGGCGAGGGGTGTTTCCAGAAGCTAAAGCTGGCTGCCCGGTGGGGCTGCTGTAGTTTCACTGAGAAAATCTGGAGACAACTTAGTAGAAAGTATTTGATCAAATATTTTGCCTTTTAATGAAACGAGAGAAGTCAGTTTTCAGAGGGTTTTTTTATTCTCAATTTGAGGCTTTTCTCTGTGGTAAACGTATTTTAACAGAAGCACAGGCCATTTTAGGGGATGGTTGTAACATATGTGGTATGACCTGCAGAGGAATGAGAGGTGTGAGAAATCTGCAATTGCATAAGAATACCTTAGGACATGCAATATAAGGATTTGTAGGTCTGATTATTTTAGACCTACAAAAAGCCTTTGAAGGAAGTTCTATTACCAGCTGACAGGCAGAAAAAATAATTTAAAGTTGAGTAGTTCTCAAAATATTATCTGAAGAAAAATATGTAGCCTATGCTGCATCTCAAATCCAGTTATTAAAAGGGAATATTACAAAACAGTAAATGCTGAAGTTGAAGGAAATTATGAACCCCAATGCATTAATGGGAGTTACTCAGAGTAAATATAAATATTTTGGAATTAAAAGGTGTTTCAGTAGTTTGCTGCATGCTGGAATATTGTTTAGTTATTAGTTGTAACATTCATCATTGTTGGATTACCTAAAATGTGACCCTTGCTAAAGTTGCCTTATAGCTTTGCCCTTAAAATGTGCTGTTTATGGGATATTAACTCTACTTACGTTTCAAAGGAGGAGAAAGTCTGATCTTCCTCCTGCAGCCACTGGCAATCTGACAAGTCTTTTCTTCATTTAAGGTACTCCTGAGACTCAGATGGTTGTTCTGCTAGCATTGCCTATCCTTCTCCCATACAGTGGAGTTATAGCCTAGACCCTAAATGTCTGATTTGTCTGTGTATTTTTGGCCTGAAGTGTTTTCCTCTATCTAGGAGAAAAGAGAGCAGGTGGCTGTGTCTTTACTTGCATTTTAAGGGACAGTTTTACTTTAAAGGGAAGTGAGAATAGGCTTTGTTTCATATTTCAGAGACACAGTTTGTCAGTTTGCAACTTTTTTAAGGAAGATAAAACTGAGAAAACCAGATTCCAGGAGTGAATAATGAACAGAGTCTTAGGGTATAGCTGTATAGTCTTATCCTCATAAGGAGGAAATAAGTCAAGACATTTGCTTTAAAAGTGCTAACTGTGATTCCTTGACTGATATAAGAGATCATTTAACTTCAGCCTCAACCCTGTAAGGTACCAGGTTTTTGGGAGAGGAGGATCACCTTACAGCTAATAAAGATTCAACCTTCTGCTTCAAAATCCATGCAGATGCATCATTCATCTATTTTTGAAGAATGATTAACACTAGAACATTATTAATGATTGAAAGTGGCATAGTCAAGATTGGAAGGGTGGCACACATTGGAAGTTGAAGGATCATGGGGGAAAAAAGAGGATTATTGTGTCAACAGGGGATTGGAGATCCTTGAACAGGCTGGATCCATTTACAGACTGGATTTTCAGGAGTTACAGGGTTATAAATTTTTTTTAAAGAAAGGCAATTCAAGTGAAGATGCTACCTGAAACCTAAACAGTTTTAAAATTTTACTTCTTACAACAGATTTTTCCTGACTGAGAGAGGCATTTGTGCTTGCAGTCTTCCTTAACAGAATTGTAATGACTGTTTAAAATCTAAGTCAAACCAAAAGTACTTCTCTTGACTCACTTAAAAATGATCTTCTGGAGTGGAGGAAGAATAGAGAGAAACAGAAAATTATATGGAAAAAAGACTATTCCATCTTAAATCATGCTTAGCCACGTAAAACTCTTATCAGAGCAAACTCTCTGGCTACAGAGAATTATTTGTGTCTTTTTTTCTGCAAACAGTACAGGAATGGGATTTTTAAAGCTTGTTCAATATGCTAAAACTCTTTCCATCACATGTTGCAATAGGTTTTTAAGCTTCTCTTGATATAGCTCAATACCAATTTGCCTGTATTTCAGTAGTTTTTTAGCATTGCTAATGTCTGCTGAGTAATACATGTTTTACATGAAGAGGCCTATGTTAGTTCTTGAATCAACATGGAAAAAAACCCCAAACATTTCAAGATCTGATTACAAAAATAATTTCCATGCCCTTTGTCTGAACAAGTTCTTAAAATACAATATTTATTTGTAGTAATTGGAGTGAAAGGATTTTAGACAGCAAAGAAACCTGTCTTTCCTAATATTTAGGATGCTGAACTTGTCTCAGGCTCCTCCGTTTCTGGCACTGAGGCTCTGCCTGCTCTTCTGCACACCTAGATTTGCTATTTTGTTAATTTTTCTTTTGTAGGCTTCAGGGATTTTGTTCTCTTGCATTCTTCCTGCTTTATAACGGTGCTGGAACAGGGAAGGTAAAAGTGGGGGAGATTGAAAGCAGCCTGGTGTAAGCCTCAAAAGCAGCCTACCTGGCAGAGTTAACTCTGGTTTCTACGGGTCTGCGTGTTTCAAATGAAACTCCTGAAGCAGCACATGCGGTCAGTCACACAGCGCAGGGATGTATGTACTGGGGGACAACTTATGCTTACAGGGAGGTGAATGTCTTTGGAGAAATTATATGGATCATATACACAGAAAAAAGAATAGACCAGTTACCTAGTGCAGCTACCATGTTTGTAGCTTGGTAATGTATTTTCAATGTCACACATACTTTTTCAGAATTTCTTTCTTCTTTTTTAAGGGTCAGATCCTATTACTTCTGAAAGTCATGTGGTGTTTTAGGCATCACATTCACTCTCTTGTGTGCAGATGTCTGTGTATGAGATTATACTTACATATGTTCTCACTATTTCTAGGTACTGTCTTTGAAAATTTTGGGGGACTACAAATCTGTATTCGTTGACTTAATCCCAATCTTGGCCGTGCTACTTCTATAACTGGGAACACTGTTTAATCTGTGGTTCTTTGTTTTTATTGGTTAAGATAACCAGAAAACCAGCAATAGGCAGAACAGAATATGTGGGTGGGAAAATGGTCTAACATGAGGTTTAACCTCCTACAAAGGTCAAGCAATCATCCATAAAGACTCCCTTCTCCTGTAGACCAATAATTTGGACACCAACACTTGTGGTAAGGTTGTACTCTAGTCATGTGTAGTTGGTACTGAAATATATTTTAAAACAATTATATCCTACTTATTGTTTTAAAATACTACTCTGTCACACTGTGCCAAGAGTATAAATGCTGTGGTGGGGAGAGGGAGGGAACAAAGAAAACTTTTCTGGTTTACACACTGAAACCTTCCTAAAATTTGTTGTTGTGGTATTGTTGTTTCTTTCTTTTGCTTAGTATTGAACACATGATTTTTATGCAATTAAACCTTATTGTCTAAATTAGAAATCCTTTTTTTAAAAAAATTATTTGTGAGAAGAGGCTTGTCTGTAGCAGCCAGGCTTGGATGTACTCTGTTCATCCATGTGATACCTCAAAATTAGCTTGTTTAAAAGCAGAGAGAATCAATAACTTTTGGTTTTGACTTAATCTAAGTGGTATTTAGTCATGTGACTCTGAATGGGAACAAAGGTGCCTGATGATCTTAAGCAGCTCCCTTCTGAGGAGTACATCAGCCTGTGGACGGAGCGGAATACTGCAGCCAATGTCATCTTCCAATGACACCCGAGTTACCTTATTTCACTGTGTTAGAAAAGCTCAGAGCCTGTCGCTGCAACTACTCATTATTTGGAAAGACTCTTTGGAGTTCTGTGTTCCATTACTGTTAATTAAAAAAAAAATCTCCTCACTCACTATAGCCTATGGAAAAAAAAAAAAAAGAGGCTTATGCTAAGCATATTAAAGAAGGCATTAAACACTGCCTGTGGCATTGTTCCCCAACATTACTGGCCTGGGGGTAGTGATACTGAATGAGTCATGTGCTGCAGGCATATTGTACTTTGTTCTTCCCTTCAGCTTGAATTCAACTTTTTAATTTCCTCTGCCTGTGAGCAGTGTTGGAGGGTATCATGGGCAAACAGTGTTCATAAGAGGTAGGGATGGAGGGCTGGTCTACAGTGCATCTCTGCTGACTCTTATCTGTCACATTTGTGCTACTCATTATGGAATTATTCCCAGAGTTAACTAAATTCTATGAAAAGTTTCATAAACTGAAAACTAAGCTGGCAGAAAAGCATGTAGTGTGTTCGAGACCTGTCATATGATGATGTTACTAATGCACACAAGGGGGCACAGTTATGCTTTCCCATGTAATTTTAATGTCAATCTATAACATCTCAGGAAATTAAGTAAACGTTCTTCTGTTCTCTGAAAATACTGGGGTGTTTAGTACAATAATATATTAAGCTGTTCAAAATCTGGGTTAGCATTTCTAAGATGCTAAACTATAGTTTAAGCTCCATCTCTCTAAACTGTTGCTACAGAAAATAGATTTTGTATCTTCAAAATATATCAATAGAGCCTATCTCATGTAGGTATTGCACATTAACACTTCCACACTAACTGTGAGTTACGTGATCAGTTCTGAATTGTTGGTTTTCATCCACATTAAACAATTATAGCTGATTTTGATAGCTCAGATTTCATTCCTTATGGGATGTTGAGGCAGGTTAATTTAGTGATCTGTATCATCTTAACTGTCTCATCAATGTTTTGCATAGTTTTGTATTTACACAAATTAAAATATCCACTTCTTCTCAGGTTCTTTGCTTTAGAAAAACCCAAAACTAAGCCAGCACAACTCTCCAGTCTAATGGAGAGCATAACAAATAATTAGTTGCGATGCTACTAGAAATGAATTTGAAACACTGATGCATGAACGCTGAAATGTTTTGATATGGACTCTTTGGAAAACTTGTGCCCCATTAGTGTATGCCATCGTTTATATGAAGCATTGGGTGAAACTGGAACTACTAACATTTTTACTTACTTTCAACACAAAAATCTGCTCCCCTAGAAAAACATTAGGGACTTGATAGTGTTTGTGATACCTAAGGTCAGATCAGATGTAGTTTCTAGTTTAGACTCAATGGTGCCTACATCTTGCAAATGTTAAGCTAATTCAACCCCAAATAATGGAATGTAAGTAATAAAAACTTCATGGAATTTCATCTTCAACCAAAAATTCATGAGCTTCATGTAATTGTTTTCTGCCTTTACTAGAGAGTTGGTTCAGGTAGGAACAGACTTAGGCATGAAAATTTGAGCCTAGGTCCTGAAGTTTTTAGACAGGGACTTCAATATATACATGTGTGTATGTGTGTATATATACATTTTTTTTTAATTGTCCTCAATGCTATATCTTGTTTTCCAAACAACAGCAAAGTGAGATTTTCACATGCACCAAAGAAAAGTAGTTGTGCCTGAATTGTGGCAATTTATACAAGTATGCAATTATTATATTAAACGCTCATAAGTAGGGCTCAATCATGTTGAAGTGCAAACACAAAGCAATAATTAGTCCTCATCTCAGAGATGCTGTAAGTTAAATGGACCTGATGGGGGTACAAGAAGAGTAAGCAACATAGTGGTGGCAAGTGTTCATGTTAATGTCACGATTATTTAAATGATAGGATGTAGTTAAAGTTTTTCTGAATTGAAAGTCAAGAGAAGGCAGCAGGTGTGTTGGGGGCCACCTTCTTCTGCAGTCACCAAGGAGAATTCTAAATATGTTATGGTCATGAAGATGAACCTTTTGCTAAAACAACAAAGTGTGGAAATGTGAGGGAGGGGCGAGAGTGTCCCCTTGTGCTAGGCTGTTTCTGTTTCCAGCAGTTACTCGTTCATACAAGAGTGTACTGTTGCTTTAGAGAGCTGCTCCTAAAGAGACAGGGCTGAACACATTTTGGAAGTCTGAGCCTGTCAGAATGTGGCCGGAAGACTTGTGCTGTAAAACCAATTGCACTGTAAACCCAATACATATGCTGTTGAAAGAGTATCTTGTTGCTCTTTGTACTTTTTGGAGGCTGTCCCAAACACATCTTGGTACACCTAAACCCTGGCCAGCTATATAGCTTCACATAGTAGACATCATCTTACTGAAGGCCAGCAGTAACCATTTCCCCTACCCTTGGTGTTTCACTGCTTTGCTTGGGGAAATAGATTTGTATTTCACTTGGAAGTGAACTGGAATACCTTTTTGTGAACCTGCTACAGAAAGGGCTATTTCTGCCTATATTTGGAAATGGCAGCATAAAGTAGAAAGTTTTGTTGCCCTGGAAAGGTCAAGATTTTGGTTTAAAAGCAAAACACTTTTGTCAATATAGCTGGTGTAAAACAACCTTGGATTCAAAGATTTTTGAGAACCTAGGGCGTGCTGGCTCCCAAATGCTTTGCTAATAGATTGTTGTAGTGTTGATTTAGCTTAAAAGTGCTTATACATGCTTTGGCACAGACATCAGCTTTTACTGTATATGAGGTCTAACTGGAAACCATTATCATTGCAGGAGAGAATTATTTATATTGCATATTACTTTGTACGTAAATTAGTATTATGCAAGATATAAACATTTTATGCATATAACTAATTTCCAATATATACACACATGCATACACTTGTCAGTGCAATGGTATTAATTACAGGCCAGCTGTGCCTGTCTGATCTTACAACCTTGCAGTATTCTCAGGTGTAACACTTCATGTATTCTGATGATGTGGATTTCAGCAATGGTGTCTGTATTTCTTTCAAGAATGCCTCTGCAGAGCTCTGTAAGAAAGCCTATAGATACTGAACTTATACTAGCTTACTGCAAAAGGTCACCACTAATGTTTAGGGAACAATTGAAATAAATTTTACAAAAATCTAGACATACCTATGCTATTATGACTGTACAGCTGCAAAAAAAAAAAAAAAAAAACCCCAACCCATAAAATCAACAGGTATCATTCTGAACAGTAGATAGACATTTCTAATTCCTTTGAATGCAGTGAGTTTTGAATATAGGCTGTGGCACAATGGAGTTAGTGGCCTAATTTTCAGGACTGTTGAAGCTAAAGCTTCTTTTCTGTTGTTGAGCAAGTAACTTTTATATCACAAAGATGCTTGCAGTTTCATGGTGAGAATCTTTGTGAGGGGAAAATGGTTAACCGATTTCCATCTGCGATCAATATGAAGCTGACACAAAGTCTTTGCTTTAGCAGTTCCAATGGAGGTGATGAGCTGCTAGATGAAGGGTTTATACTGGTGTTATTTTTGCTTCTTCACTTGTGTATTATGTGTATGTGATATAAAAGGGACTTGAATGTTTTCTTTGTTTCTTCCTCTCTGCCTAGAGGAGCTTCCAAGCTTAATTTTTAGTGCATGACAGAGAGAGTCTCCGGTTTTGAAGACTCTTTATTCACAGAGAATCTGAGCGATGTCTCCCCAAAACTGTGTGTAAGTCAATGTTGTTGCCTGAACAACACCAGCTGAAGATTTTTTTTTTTTGTTCATGAAATGAATGCCTGTACTTTTTTGTTGAATCCAAGATTATCTCTGAAATTATCTTTATGTATCATGACTGAATAACCACATTCACAGCTTGGGGAGAATGCAGAGGCAAATTCTTGTTAGTCACAATAATCAGTAGTCAGATAAAGAAAAAAGCCATACCCAGATGGGCTGTTATTTCTAACACTACAGTTAAGCACAATGAACATGCAGATCAAAAATAAGCATGGGTTGTGGCTGTTTATGGAAATACAGCTAGGAACAAGCTGTGAGTAGCTAGGTTTAGAGTTAACGATGTGTAGGAATCTCTAACTTACAGTTGAAGAGACAAAAATATCTTGGGGACAATAGATATTCCTCACTTCCAAAAAGTCTTTTTTTTCTTCTAGTCAAATGTTTTATGAGAAAAATACCTCACCTTGGAACAGTAGTATGTTGTGGCATGCCTTAGTGCAAAGAAAACCTAGGAAGGGTTAAGGCAACTTCTCCAGATGGAGTTGAGGGAAACTGTTGTGTCTGATCAAGAAATGATCAAAGGGAAATGATTTCTAGAGTTGTAAGCTTTCCTTTTCTCTGCTACTAAGCCAAAGAATGCCTACATTGTCTAGTTGCTGAGAAATATAAGTCTGGAAGTGTTGTTAAAATTGATTTTGCTAGTGTTCACTGATCTTATTGATCTTTTTAGATAGCCTCACATGCTGTACAGAGTAATGCTAGAAACAACCTTAAGCTAGAAGAGACCATCTGAAGTGATGGAAGAAGTTTTACCTGGTGACTCTGCACTTAATGGGAAAACTTTCCTTTTACTAAAGTCCTGTCCTGTCTACGTGATGGCTGACTGTAATAACTGAGTATCTTAGTATTTAATCAGCTTTCCTCATAGAATCTGTGAAGTACAGAATGATGTTTTATCCACTTATAGATTTGGGGTGGGTGAGCAGAGGAAACAAGTTGCTTAATATTTTTGAGCATCTCACTTTAAGGTCCTTGCTCAGGACAATAGCAATTTGATTCTCTAGTGAGGCAGAGGTCTCCCAGGTTTCATCAAATTCTTGACATACATGAATGAAAGTGTTGGAATTAATATCTTTCTGGATCCCAACCAGAGCAGCTTTCATAAACCCAACAAGACTGGAGTGAGTGCTTCATGTGGATGGTTTTCTGTGAATGTGAAAATAGTAGTTTTCAGAAGTTTTCAAACTGGTGGATGCTGATATTGTAGTGGGTCTGGCAAATATTTAGGAAATACTACCTTTAGTGGTAAGACTGCAGCTATGAGGTAGGACTTGGGAAATTAGCTCCATAGCTTTGTCCCTGAATTGCAATCTTATCTTGCCATCTAATTTATTCGATTTGTTACTCTGTGTTTCTATCTTTAAAGTGGCTTTAGTATCTCTCCTACTGGATGTTCTGAAGATTGACACATGTATACTGCTTTGAGGCTTTCAGATGAACAGCAAAATGGAATTGCAAAGGTTACTAGTTTTACTATTTGCTGGCAATCTGGAAAGTGCTTGTATTCCTAAGGGTTAATACAAAAATAAATTCAGCGTAGCACAGTTGTCAGCCAATTTAAGGTGAAGATTTCAGAGATTAGTTTTGACAATCCTGTGGAACACACCATATGTCATCTTTTGAAAACTGAAGACAGTATTCCTTCTGGTCTTTGTTATGAACTTAATGAGGTTAGAGAAATGTCCTCTGTCTTTTACAAGACACAAGGGTAGAAGGCTTTGATTTGAAAAATACTGATCAACAATGTATCTTTAGTGAGAAAACAAATTGAATTATACTGTTGGTTTTGTTCCTATGGTGCCTCTCAATAAAAATTTCATCATAAAATGATTTAATTGTAATTGCTCATAAAAAGCACAATTTGTTACAAGCCAGAGTGGAATCCAGTAGGGATGACTGACTGCTCGTTTTGAGTTTGCTTACTGTGTTTTAGGATATCTAAGTCTGATGGGATAGACTAATCAGGATAGACTAATAGCTATAACAAAAGTGTAGGAGCTCTTGGCTGCAGAGCTGTTGCTGGGTGGGGATCACTGGAGGAATGAACCACAATCTTTCTCTGACTGAAAGAACCGACATGCCCTAATGCTAGCATCTCCCAAGCCAATTACAGCATGATGATGTTTTCATTGTTTCACTGCCCCAAATATAATGAATGTTGCTGTTATGACAAAGAAATAGTCTTTATTATGAGAAATGAGACTGGAAATAAATTGTGCATCTAGCTGCCTTGCTGGCTGTATTTTTTGCTATCTGAGTCTCTTAAGTGACAAATTGAAGGCTAGCTAGTTGCTGCGCTCTGATCATTTTGGGTATATGTCTCTTTCATCTATGTCTCTTCAATATTAGAAGATCCTGAAAAGTGAATCTTTAGGTGTTATGTAGCTATTAATATGTACCCCAAATTGGAGTCAAATGTTTGTATTTCATATCTATCTATCTGTAGAAAGTTACAGTTGAGAAATACTTGTAGAGAATTTCCTTCCATTTTAATAAAAATTGCCTCATTTTAAACAAAAAATGTCCACGCTTTCTGCTGTCCATTTGATCTCTCCTTTTTTAATCAAACCTAAATTTTGAAATATAGGATTTAGGGAAGAATTCTAGGTTCTCTTTTTTAAATTAAAACTAAACCATGAAAATAAAGGAGACCTCATCACATATTTTTTCTTTCACTGTTGAAAGTATTTCAAGCAACTGAAATGAGAAATAGTTCATAAACGAAACCAAGGTGATGCCAGAAATAAAGTACTTTTTTGAGACTGTCTAGGATTTAGATCAAGAGATTGGAAGTAGTTCTGATTTTGCTATTGATTTGCTAAGTGATGGTGTTAAACTTCTCTGTATGTTTCTGCAGTCGCTCTTATCTCGTAAGATTTCTTACACTTTGCATCCATATTTTTTTATTAACTGGTATGTGGAGGGAGGGGTAAAGTAAATAAGGTGCAAAGGGAGACACTGACTCCTTACTTATCCAAACACTATCAAACTATAAGAAATCTTACTTTCTGGAAAGAGTAATAACCTGCAGAATACAACACTGATAAACCTAAATGGATTGAAGTCTGTGTATATTTAAGATGAACGATCAAAAGAGCCAAGTGGCACAAAGCACAAATGGGATGAGAAACAACAGTAATAATGAAGGCAATTAATTTACTTTCTCTGAGAGAACAAGATGCTTGCTGCCAACTGAATATCAAATTGCTTGGCAGCATGAGGGTACGAACAGGAGCAGAGTGGTGAATTGGCAGTGGTTATTCTTTCCTCTGTTCCCCAAAGACGTTCTGGGGCTGGAGCAGACTGGGATGAGGACATCCCTTCCTGTATAAGCAGGGCTGACCTGCACTGGTGAGCTGAAACTTGCTGCAGGTACCTCTTCTCTGGACGTTCTCCTGGAGGTGCCTCCAGCCCAGCCCCCAGGGATGAATTAGTATTTTTCTAAAAGCCAGAATATCAGGATGCCTTTAAGTCTGATGAGATGAGTTTTTGACAAGATGAATGGGGTGGCGAGGGTTTGGTGAGTAGAGATGGACGTCTTCTAGAACACGAGAATTGGATGTCTGATTTCTGCATTGAAAATGTAGCTCAGGGTTATGGCTAAGTCTGTCTGTGGTGTGAAACAAAAAGTAAGAAAACAGTGATGTCCCTGATGAACTGAGGAAAGATAGAAGGCTAGAAATGGTGCCCTGTGACTGTTGGCCTGTAAGAATGGATTACTAATAGTGAAATATCAATGGAATTTAAATTCTGTGATGAAACTGTCCTTGGACATCCTTGTAGGAAATACATTTGGGTCTTAAAAGGCAACTAAACTAAGAATAAGTCATTCTCTCATACTCTGGAAGCTAGCCTGTAATGGAAACTCTCTTCATTGAGGAAAGCTACTATAAGCAGCTTCGTTTTTTGCTGTTAATGCTGCTGATACTAAAGTATGAGCACAATGAGCGTGTTTGTTTGTTTGTTTGTTTTGGGTTTTTTGTTTGTTTTGGTTTTTTTGTTTTTTGGTTTGTTTTTTTTTTTTTAATTTACTGTATCTTTATGGTGAAATCACTCATAAATTGCAAAGTTCAGAGCTTTCCTAGCCTGGATTTAGGAGTTTCAAGTACATGAAGTACATATGACCTATGCCTGATTAACAGAAACGTTGTTATGTGGAATTATTATCCAAATCAAAAGTACTTTGTACATTTTGTACAGAAAAAGCAGGAACAGAGAGATGAGCCTTTGCTTTCACAGCATGCATGTAATTTATCAGTCATTACATTCTTTCCCTGGGGGAAGGTAGGTCAGCCAAAGCATGCAGTGGGGGATGTAAGGTTTGGGGTTTTTTTGTTGCCTCCTTTGTTACCTGCAAGAGATGTTTTGTACACATGTGTTAAGATAGCTTTCATTAAGACTGCTTTAGAATTAGCACTATTAAAAGCAAACTATCAGATTTAAAATTTCTATGTTGCTAGAATGCATTCTCATTGTGGTAAAAAATTATAAATTGTTTCCACGGAAAAGACAAATGCATGAAAATACTTGTTACTGTGTGAGATGACAGTTCTATGGTATTATATTTCGAAAAGCTGCCAAAAAATACTGTATGAATAACTAGCAATGCTCTGAAATGTCTAGTGCTGTGCCTGCAAATTGCTCCTTGGCATGAAATGTGTTTTGCAGCTGTTATAAAGGTACATCAAAGCTTGGGCTGGGGGAAAATTCAAACTGGCGGGCAAAGAAAAAAGTCCTGGGTGCAAATGGTTGATCTGCCCAGACTGAGATGAAGCCAAATATTGTTTGCTTTGCATTGTTTGACAGAAGCGTTAGGCAAAAAGTACACGCAGGCCAAATTCACTGCTCGCAATAAACAAGCTGAATGTCACTGAAGTCAGCTGTTTGCACCAACAGTGAGTTTGCCTTCCAGGTTTTAAATGATTCTTACATCCTTTAATGTCAGAACAAAAACCAACGTTCATTACAGGGTCTAAATTAACTAATTATACAAGTATCGCATTTCTCACTGTAGAGGTGGGGGGAAAAGCTCCTTGTTCTACTGAGGAGCCTCCTGCCCTGGTTTGCATCACTTGGATGTGGTGTAGGGAAGTTCTCTGTGGAGCTGCCCAGGGGGACATATAAAGGGTAGGGAGTCCTTGCCCAGATGCATTGAGATACCACTCGCCCACAAGGGGTCAAACTGGAGAACACAAACAAGCCGTGAGGCTGCAGCAGGTGAAGTGAGGAAGCATTTTGGATCCCTCTCTCTTGACTGGGTCAGACTTGAGGCCCTTGAGTGCTGCTTCTCACCGCTTGTGTCCATGTTATAGCCCATAGCTCTACACTGTCTATTCACATCAGTCTTAGAGATATTTTCAATTGACTGCTGTAAGGTCTGCCCTAATTTTACTTGCCTTTTAGCCCTGTTGTGTGGGTGGTTGGGTGGTGTTGGGAGCCTACATGGGGGTTCAGTTAGGGGCCCGTCAAAAGCAGCGCTGCTGCCACCCATGCTAGCTTTCTCTCCATTCCCTGCTCCCATCCCGCTATCCTGCAAGCAGTGGAGGTAGATGAACAGGGAAATCACTTGTAAGTAGCTAATACTCTGAAGGATGCATCCTGATATAAGACACTCAGTCCTCACCAGGTATAGAGACGTGTTGGTAATTGAAATCTGTTTTATTTTTCAAATCCCTAAGTATTGATACTAACACATTAACTTAATTTGCAAGCAAAGAGAATAGTTTTGCCTGATAACAATGGGGTAGTATGCTATCCGCATCTGTTAGTAAGGTCCTCCGGGAGCTTCTCTCTATTTAACTTTCTCTCTGAAATCATCTTTCTTTCACTGTTGTTGCTTTTATTTGATTACCCATTTTCCAACAAGGGCAGAAATTAGGTTTTTTTTCTTTTACTGGTTCTAAGTGTCTTGAAGGACTGATTGTTTAAAACAAAATAATATTAGAAAGCCCTCCCTCCTCAAACCAGCAAAACTATTTAGGATGGAAAAAGTGCATTTAAAAGCTTGTTGGTTTGTTTTCCATCTGGCCATCTGCAGAAGAAAAATGTGATTCTTGTTACTTTTTGAACATGGTCAATTTTCTACAAAAAATATTTGATTTATACAATCCTGTATTTTGCACAGGCAAAATTAAATATTTTGCTTCAGAAAAATAATTCATAGTTGAAATGTTTTGGGATGATTCCACTTAATTTTGTTCTTCTCAGCTGCCTCATATGATCTAGAGGTAACTTGTGAGCTGGATTGCCTTGCTTTGTTCTGCCCTCCATGTTGCCATGTCCTCCAGGAGGGAAAACCAATAACAAAAAATATTGGAAACACCTATGATGTTGGGAAAACCTCTTTTTCTGATTAGCTTGACTCTGTTTCTTTACTTTTTATTACTACTTTTACTGATTATTGGTGTACAAAACATATGACAAAGATGCTGCTGCTGCGTGACTCTTATAAAATATCTGACTGAAAAAGCAGAATGAATGAAACTTTGTATAAGATCATGGACTTAGTCACCCACAATCACATGTTTAAGCAAGATGAGTTTTTAGGAAGGATCTGAATGAGAAGTAATAGTTTGATAGCTGTGGAGTGCTAATGAGGGGAACAGCATTTGCTTGACAACAAAAATTTAAGCTCCTGAGTGAAAACTTGTCACTGGGGACAAAGTTGTCATTTATTTGAAACTGATTCTGTATATAGTTAATATATTTGTTCTAAGGATTTAGCTTCAGTAAAAGGCATAAATTATCTGGCAGATGAGGAGCTTTTGCAACACTAAATAGTGAAGGTTACTGTCTATGTGCTGCTTTCCTCTGAGCTGTTAGCAGAGCCGCTATGGGTGCTCTGGTTAATGTGCCAAAGCAGTTTTCCACGTCAGTGCTGCCCTCGAAACAATAAAAGCTGCTTGTGGAACCTCGAATAGGACTTTGAGGAAGAGGCAACTATCCTCTGATTTGGGATGAATCCCCATCCAGAGCCACTGCGGAACACACTGCTGACACTGATCTGATCACTGATGATCACATCTGAACTCCTGATGCTTCCTTGAAGGAAACTAGGAATGGTACAAATATTGCAGCAGTGCCTGAGTAAGCGAGAGACTTAAGAGGTGGAGAAGAAAAATTTGGTTATATGAACTTTGAGTTTTGGCTTAGTAACTTCCTTTACTGTTGCAGAATTCCTGTTTATGAGCATATTTAAATACCTCAAATTTTTGTATGTAAATGAAGATAAAATTAATTCCATACCTCACGTGCAGCAACTGTGAGGAAAACTACCTGAAAGACTGAAGTGGTCCGTGTAACGGTAAGTGTGTATGTTACAAATGAATCACAGTGAACTCGGCCATTAAAAAAACTAAACCACCCCCCATTTACTAGTCTGTTTCTGTGTGTTTTTTTGCTTTTGTGCATAAATCACATGGAGACAGTCCTACTACTGGTTTCTAAATGGCACTTTTTATTCCATGTATATAGACTTCCATGCTTAAGTGTCTGATCCAAAGCTTACTAATAACAATGGAAAGACTGCTGTTTCATTTGAAATGGTTTGGATCAGGCCCTTAATGTGATCGACTCCAATGAAAGAAGATATTAAATTACGTGGAACAATGAGACTTTGAAAACCCTATTGTCTGTCAGTAGGTCACTTCTTGAGCTATGTATCTTGGTTTTCAGACCACTACAGCCAATGTGGTGTTTTTTTTTTTTTCTATAGGCTACCATTAAAACAGCTGTATTTCCCAACTGTTCTTTACTGCAAAGTGGTGTAAGAGAGCTTTAAATTTTTGTTGTTGGAGAAGGAGCAAGGACTGCTGGAAAGAGGGCAGGCAGGCAACCATCAGAATTTCACATAGAAAATATGAAATTAATTTGATAAATGACAGAGAACTCTGGGACTTTGATCACTATTTTCTGAATGGAATCTCTCTGGAGCCCATTCATTTTACTTGGCTTTATTTTAAAAGTAATGCTGTAAATTTTTGGAGAAACTGGAGGTATAACTTCCAGATTAATGCTATTTTGTAAGGAAGTTGCATTCTGTTTAATATGTGTAGTTGGATTTTTCTAAACCTGTTCAATCTAAATACTTTGTAGATCTAGGTCTTAAAGTTTCATTTCCATCTGCATTGATTGCTTTAGTAGATCTTTGGATAAATGTCTACAGAGCTCAGAAGGCAGAATAATATTTGATCCACTGAAATCTTCAGCTTTCTCTCAGAGAAAGATCAAGTTATGAGCAAATACTATTTTTAGTGCTTCTTTCACGTGTATGAATATTACTGAAAAGACATCTATAATAATGTTCAAGGAAAATGGGTGTTGCATCTATTATGTAAGCATTATAATGTTTCTAAACCAGATAAAAATAATGTACTCAATAGACACTACAAAATGAACTCCAATCTAATTGCTCTCAACACTATGTTATATCACTCCCATTTACACCTTGTTAATGATTTCAAATGTTCAAACAAGCCATTTTTAAGCTGATCAAAGTCTATTGCAGTTCTAACACTGATTCATTTCACCATCTAATCAGGTCTCTGACAAATTCCTAAGTACTCATTTCCTTGGAAGTAATTTGCAAGTGGTGCTACTCAGGGTATTATGAATTGGTGCAACATCCAGCTGCTTGTTAAGAGATACAGCATGAAGCCTGTGTTTAGAAGAGCATAAAGGATAAGCTCACTTGGTAAAACACGTTTTTCACATTATGACAATAGAGAAGACCGTACGTATCCTTGAATGCGGCTTTGCAGCTGGTTCTTTGAGGTTTTTTGTATACATATAGCTGTTATAGCATCTCAGGATATGAATGCTTTTAGCATTCTTTCTCTTTGAAATGACTGACCACACTGAGGCTTGCTCAAAGGAGGGTTGAGATGAGGCAAGCATTTCTCTGGCACTGTCCTGTTCATATGTATAACAGATGTATGAAGAAGATGTATGAAAGTCTAGCTTTACTGGACAGGAAGCAGTTTCTGTGTTTGCATATTTCCAAACCTTCTAAGACTACTGCTAACTAAAATTCCCTTGGGTTTCCACCATTCCTTGTGTCAGAACCTCACAGCCCCCATTTATTTTTCCAAATACTGCACTTGCACTAAAGTCTTGGGGAGTTCCTTCTCACCCTGCCTGCAAGTTGTGCTCAGGCTGTCTTACAAAGCAGTGTCTTGGATAACAGCTTTGGTTTTTGCAATGTGTTCCTAAAAGGAGTGTTTATTTGTTCCCTCATCTAAATGGATTTCCAGTGGCTAGTGATTGTCATGGATCACACATCTGTCTTTTACTGGAAACAAGGCATTAGTTTGTATTCAGTAAAAACCTATTAATTTGACCATGGAGGTAACTAGAATTGTAAGACTATGGTAACAGTTTGTACTGACATTATTTCATCACTTCTTCTTTGTCTTTTACACTGCATTTCCCTCCACAGAAGGCTGTTTAGATATGCATGTTGATGAATTTGCTATATTAAGCTAGACCATGTTGTACAGATTAATGCATTTCCAAGAATTTGATATTGCTGTTTTTCCAAGGAAGCTTCAAGGATACTTTATGTTTCTTTATAGTAATATTTAAAGTTGGAAATAATTGCTTTTCATACCCATTTTGCTAGTTTTATTTGACAGTGCAATCTCCAGCATTTTAATGGGTCTGGAAAAAAAAAAATCTGCTTGTGGTACTTACCTGTCCTTTGTAAGTTTACAGTAGGGACTTTACTGATGTCAGAGCTGAGCTGACATCAGCAAAGTAGTGTTTGCTAGCCTGCCACTTCTGCTCAGGAAATGCTAATCAGACTAGAACGACTTAGGATGTTTGCATGCAAAAATTCTTGCTGCTCTTCATCACTTGTTAATTTAAGAGACAAAATTCTATCCATAGGTAAGGATAGCTGCTGTGTTAGCTAATGACTTGTATGTGTTGAGTGTAACACTGTAGAATTTTTCCCTTAGTGATCCTTTTGAAATACAATTGAGATTGTTAACTAGATAATAATGGTCTTTACACATCAAATTAAGTCCAAATATGTCACATTGTTTACTTTGATTTAGTAATGCTTTAAACATCAAGCTTCATAAAATAACACACCTCAAATCTGAAGACCTCAAAGAACTTTGCAGATACAAATGATTTAGATAGAAATACACTTCAGTGGGGGAAGATTTAGATTCCTCTAAAAAGGAAACAAAGATGTTACAAAAAAATCTGCAAATGGACTCTAATTTTGTTGTATCAGTTGACAAGGTGGTTAAAATGTCTCACAAAGAGTACAAAAAATTACAGAGAAAACCAGTGGAACTGTGGGGGTTTTGCATCTGTAAGCCAGAACCACTGCCCACCTTCATCCCAGTTCCCACATGCAACACGCACTTTGGTGAGTATTTGAGAGTTCCCTTGCATGGGGAAGTAGGCATCATCAAGGGCAGAGACTTTCACACAGATCTTGTGATATTTATCCTGTAGAATTAGAGAGGGCACCACTCCTTTGCTACTTTGACATGCTACTGGGTCTTGGATCTAATAGACAAATGCTTGTTATCAGTAAGGGTTTGTTAGTCTTACTGCATCAAAACCAGATGCAGGATTGGAACATAGTCTGCTTCAAGGGGCTGAGTCAGAGGAAGAAAATTTTGTTGGGAATGTGGAGGGATCTTGACCATGAGCTATAGGTGCAAAGTTTTGAGTTCCTGTTCATGACTTGCTTAAAAGGAGGTTTTATGCCATTCTGCAGAGTGGAAAAATTTGGAGGTTTTTGCATTTAGACTTGTCTTGCAGAGAAAAGGGTTTATTCTCTCCTTCAGGAGAGAAAAGTCTGGAGCTTTTAGTTTAATCTTTTATCTTTCCTGACAGTAGAAGGTGTCTAGAAGACCTGGAAGAGTTTCATTCGCCCAGCACTTTACTCCAACATGCTCCACTGGAAACACCAAATAGCAGCCTAAGTTGGATGTACACATTTTTCCTTACACTGAGGCACTGTGAATAATTATCTTGAAAAGACAGCATAATTTCATTATGGTGAGTTGACTGAAAATACAGCTACAAATTCACATATGTATTCAAAATACTGTCTATTTGCTGTTATAAGCACAGTGAAATACTAAGTATTTGATGAGCACTGGTAGGGTAAAGGCTGATTTTTTTTTTTTTTTTTTTTTTTTTTTGGTGTTAAATGAGGAATTCAGTGCCGCACTGAGTGATAAGTGATGTGATTGCTAACATTCCCTGTAGTCTGACTTTCCTAGCCATGAAATCTCAAAATATTTTGAATTATATTTACACTTAAAATGAAATAGATTTGACTCTTGGCAACAGAGAGACTGCATGGATGTGAAATAGTATACTAACGGTAGCTCCAGTCACAAAATGGTTTTGTGGACAAGCTACCCTAAGCCTATTATGAGAAGAGCTACAAGAAGTTGTTATGGTAACTGGAGCTGTACAGTAACAGGGTAGGATTAAATACTTGATTTTTTTCCCTGTGTGGACTTTTGTGTATCATTGTTTTCCACATAAAAAGAAGAAAAAATATTTCAGAAGAAAATTAATGAGGAAGTAGGCCAGTCGAATGTTTGTGTAAATTGGTTGTTGTACTTTCATGAAAGGCCTTGCCCCTTATAAACGATAGGTCTTGCCTCTTTTCAGGCAGAGATGAATATATTTACTCCACTGAAAGTCAATGTTTGTTTTGGTTGGATGTTTTTAATACATTGTTGCCTTTTGCTATTCCAGTTTTATTATTTCTCGTATGGTGATCCTTTTATTGTTTCCATAGTTTTGCTTAGAGGGTGTTTGCATAATGTAATTTTGTGTCTCTGGGAAATCATGCTTATGTTGCAGTACCGCTGAAAAAGGCGGCCTGGAAGTTGGAAGGACTCAAAAGTGGTGGACATTACTGACAGGACAGTGGCTACTATTTCCATCCTTCTTCCAGAGCCCGTGACAACTGCACAGCACTCTAGTTACTCTGAATTCTCTTTGATAATGATATCTTTCTTTCATAGCTGAAAACTTGCTTCAACCATGTCTAACAGTGACATAAATGTCTTTTTTCTGTGACAATTTTCAGTACAAGTAATTTGTTTGACTCCTGCTTTTGTGTGTAAGTGTGCAAGACTGCTTGTTATCATTATTTCTATCTGTTGCATGTTTTTCATATGTCTTTATGCATTATTTTTGAGGGACGTGTAACAGTATGTATTTTAAGCAGTATATCACAATGTTTGATGAGCTCCTAGTATGTCCTTTGTCTTGTGAGAATTTTGGTTGCTTTTGTTTCATGAAGCATCTTATTTCCTTAATTTATTTTGCAGAATAAATATGCCAACAAACTGTACAGCACTTTTATCAGAGTTCTGACCCTGGCTATCTAAGGTTCTTTTGCATTTTAAAATACTTACTAATGTGTTGCTACAAATGCTTCATTCTTTAGAATTTAGGTTACTAAAGTAGTTTAGGCTCCACAAATTGCCTTGAACCCACTGATTACCAACTCAGTTGGATTAGAAGTGGTCAATTTTATCATGGGTATTTTTTTCTAAAGCACTTTACTCTTCACTTTTGCAGTCCACTTGAATTATAGCACTGCTCAGAAATAAGAGTTAAACTTTACTGGCCATCAAAGCAATCCTCTGGTACCCTAGTAGACTCTCCTCTTTGCAGTTAAAAACTGTAGCTACATAAAACATTACAAATCAAAGATTGAATCAATGTCTCGCAAAAATAAAGGGGGTTTCCATTATGTTGGTATTTCTTATGTTTATTTTTTGTCATGAACCCCCCTCTTCAGATGCATAAATTTAAGCATGTGCAACTTAAAAATTTAGGCTTGCTGATTAGGGAGCATAAAGCAGACTGTACATATAATATGACAAAAAATAAGAAAGTAATAACAATGTAGATTGCAAGATATCATCCTGATAGAGAAAGATAAAATATGCATCGTTCAGATGACAATAACACAAATAAAAAGCAACATTTTACAGAAGTGAACCACAGCTCCTGACATAGTTCTGGCACTAGAATGCGAGTGGTGATTATTCAAATGTCTCCGTGATTAATTCAGTTTGTATTGATGCAAATAATCCTAGAGGAGACCTGTGAGAGCTAATGCATTCTGGTTCTGTGGCTTTCCATTGATAGCACAAAACAGCAAAGAGGAAAGTCATTTTCATGATATTAATAATGGGATTACAGAATCAGGTCATTTAAAAGAATGGTGCTGACTCAGCTGTAGTAGTGCAGGGTTGAACGTAGAGATTAATTCTTGAGCATGCTACATAAAAATCCGCTGCTGGATATCTCATTGCACTAAAGCATATTTCCTCCTTTGTAGGAAATATTTAAAATGACAGCAGTTGATTTGATGCCTTCTTCCTTGCTGTTAGGGATTCTTTTATAACATCAGAGCTCTTTCTGTTGAAGTATTTACCTTTATCCTGTGAGAGGGGACTTGCCTTTCTCCCTCCTCCTTTCCAGGAACTGAAATTGGTTCCTTGTTTTATAATTCCCTGAAGGTCAGTGAAAGTCTGAGGGGATCATAACTGCTCTGCATGAATAGCTGTCTCAGCCAATGAATCTTATTAAAATCAGTGATGAGAGGGAGCAAACATTTCCTTTTTTGTGAGAGGACATCTTCATAGATGTCACTGGAGGCAGGCTACTGGCTGGCTCTTCCTACCTTAGGTAGTGTCAGACACTGTGCTTTTATTTGGCCTTTTTTTTTTTTTTTTTATGACCAGGCCAATAAGCTTAACAGATATGCTGAAAGGTGATTCTTGCATGAGTTCCTTTATGAGAGAGAAAAGAAAAAACACGTTGCCATTGATTTTTTTGTTTTGGTTTGGTTTTAAGGTGCAAGTTACAAATGCACCACATAATAATTTATTTTGCTATGTTTAAAAACACTACAAGGAAAAAAGAGATGTTTAAGTCAAAATGCTTAAAAGAAGCCTTTTTTTTTTTTTTTTTTCATGTAGCGTTCTTGGGGGCAGGTTTAAAGAAGCAGGAAAATAATTTTTGTACCTTTGCAATGTGATATTTTTGCTTGTTTTGATGGGAGAGAGCAGGAAAAGCCTATTTGTATTTTGTGGAACTACAAAATCAAAACCAAGTCTGAAAGTTAAACACACATTTGTCCTTTTATTATTTCTTTCTAACATTGCATTTTTCTGTTCCCAACTAATTTATGTTTAATATATTACTTATTTCCAAAGTAATTAAGAAAATATTGTAACACAATCTAGACAGAAACATTGCTGTATTGAATGGGGTCCGTTCATAAGATTTGTAGTTTGATCTTGCTGATGACCAAGAAAAGAAATTAGAGAGGAGAGCATTAGTGAAGGATATTAGGAACATCATCATTAGAGACATGAATATTTCTGAGATTCTGTAACAACACTGGAAACTGAGAAACTTACTTTCCTCCTTAGCATCTTGTGTGGTAAATAACTGGACTACTTTGGCCTGCCTGCACTTGAAAGTAAAGCTCATATTTTCTTGATGAGAGTTGTTTCCACACTTCATGTTCTAAAGTAGGTCAGATGCATGCCATCCCCTTTGGCTCTGTATTAAGTTATATCACATAGCTACAAACTCGCCATCTTCTCTGAGAAAGTTGCAGTTTGTTGTCTGGGAATACAGGCTTTGGCTAGGACTGATTCTTACTTGAGAGTGCAGCATGATAGTCTTGTTCCCACAACTTGTTCCACAAGTGTCACGTCAAGATTTTTTCCCAAATGCCAAGATACTTTTTGGGTAGGATATGAATGGAGGGTTTGTGATAAAGCCTTTGATTTTGATTCAAATCATCTGCCTCTCTTGTTACTCTTGCCAGGTTGGATTTGTACCTTGGTGCTTTGCCAAGGATGGCCTCTGCTGTCCTGCTGATGCCCAGGCCATAATGACCCCAAATACTCCCCGTTCAACTTCACTGGCCTCACCTGTCTGTTGGTGTTCCTCCTCTTGGCGCAGGTCTCACCTGCTCCTCTAGCTGTATTGGAGGGTGTTAATACTGTCATCTGCCTTGCTGACTAGCTCCTGAAGTCGAAAAAGAGTGAAATGCAAGCACTTTTGAAAGGCTTCTACTCTCTATTGCTAACGTCCAGATCATAATCATGGTCCTGCTGTCCTGAGGGCTCTCATGGGTCCATGTGCAGCCAAGGGGGAAGGGAGGGCAAGAGCCTTGAGAATCTGTACTGTCCTGTCTTGGTCAGATATTTGAAATGAGGTTCACACATGAATTGATCATAATTTTATGGAAAACTTAGTTGAATGTCAAAATACTACATCAGCCTGCACTAGGCTTCTCCTGAACTAAATGGGGGTTGTGTACTATTGGATGCTGAGATATGTGAGATTTGGCTGCAACCAGGACAGTTGTTATTATATTTGTCTGTGCTGAAGGTCTGAAAATTGGTATATTGCCTCAAAGTTTGCACAGGTGGGAGAATGATGTGGAAGAGCGAGTTATATCAATTTGAAATGGGAAAGAGGACTAAAAAGAATTGTTTTAATGTTTGTTTTTCCTGTTGGTGTGACTCCATTTTTAACCACTTTATATTCTCTGTAGTTATTTTTTGCAAAGACATTTGCCAAGGATTAGTTTTTGTTTGGTTGCAAAGATTGTATGGCAGCTGGAAGCCTTTTTATGCAGCTTTCAAAAGCTAAGAAACTGGTTGTCAATGTGTGAAAAGTTCTTTGTTGGTACTGTAAACCGCCTTTCATTAGTATGTTGTATATTTAATGATTGCTAGACCAATGGGGCATGTAGAATTTCCTGCTGTGGTCTTCTGTAGAATTTTATTGGAGAAAGACATTGGAAAATGTTGCTGGTGTGCAACAATGCATGGAAAACATTTGCATTTTTGTAAAAGTGATAGAAATCCTCAGTAACAGTCGCTAGATTAAAACAAAGCCAAAACCTTTGTGATTATAGATGAGTTATCTGCACGCAAATATTGGCAGGTAGGGTAGCCAGAAAACTTTCAAATCCAGGATTAAACTGTTTTTCTTTTGGAAGAGAAAAGTAAAATATTGTTTTCTCATTTGTTTGCATGCATGTGCAAAATTACAGAACAGCAACTATAAATTGGACCATACAACTTACAAATAAAGTCCATCTTTCGACTCTTACATGAAATTGAGATGTGCTGTCTGTCATAAATCTTGTCCCAGCTTCTCTCTGTTTTGAGATATTTGTTACTTGTCAGAATCTGTGCCTTTTTTTGTTTGATGCCATATTGGAAAGGCATGGCTCTCTGAATGCAGATGTCAAAACAACCAGTGAACAGAATGCATTGGATCAAATAGGTCTGACTGAGGAAAATATGATATAGCTCATGCTAGAGGGGAGCTGACACGGTTCTAAACTAAAGCTACTTGAGTGGTTTTCTGAAGTAAAAATGTCCAGGGATAAAAAGGCAATTTTTAGACCAGTGACTGGAAAGGAAATGACTGACACAAGAGCTGCAAGAAGGAGATCCTATGTTGGCTTCAACTTGAGGTGTCATTTGAGGGCCACTTTGCAGGCCAGACACTGCTGCTCTTGCTTTGAGCATAAACAGTAGAATATATATTAAAAATACATTCCACATTTTAATTTCTAGCATTTCATTTTGATAATGAAATTGTGTCTGTGGTTATTCTCTTGATGTGTACACTTTAGATTTTAGTTGTAAATCCAGAATTGTATATATTTGCTCCAAGACAAACATTAGTATCAAGAGCACAATGCTTCTGCTAACTGATCTCTCACATGACTCAATCCTCTCAGGATGGTCAATCCTTTTCCAGATCTACTTAAAGTTTACGTGGAGATATTACGAAGATCCATTAGGATCGCATAGTTAACTGTGACATCATGTAATCTGAAAATATCTAGAAAGAGCTGAGCTAAGATAAGAGCAATTTAACGCATGACATTGTGCATTCTTCAGTTGTTTAAGGTGATATGACTCCTGTCAAAATGATCCAGAGGTGGGTGCTGAAAGCATAACTATATGGAATGTAAATGAGATACATGCAAGGGTTTTAGTTTAAACCTAAACTTTGAGGTATTTCCAGCCACAGTACAGTATTCTCTTTGGGGAGGATAAATTCTTCATGTAAGTTCTTGCATAATAGCATCTGAAAGACCCTCTACCTTTTCCTGTACTGTCTTGTCCAGCAGGTGATATCTTAGCTGCAGCTTTGGAGTCTACAGCAATACAGCATGTTTAAATGTGAAACCCAGTGACTTTGGAAGTTTTAACTCAGCACACAGCCATGTTTCAATTAAGTAAATACATAACTTACTTATTGAGAGGGTCTGTCACTGGGCCACCAAGACGGAATACAGGGCATGTGCCCTTTGCAAGAGCTGGGGTTGCTTACAGTGATGGAGAGGCTGAGTGATCTAGTAGATGTCTACAACTACTTTAAGAGGGGTAGTTATGAAAATGAGAGTACCAAACATTCCTCAGAAGGTGCAGATGATATAACAAGGGACAATGTCCACAACTTCTGCACAGGGAGGGTCAGGTTAGCCATCCTTTTTTCTCATGAATGCAGTGCAGCACCCAGGCAGGTGACAATCTTTGGGGGTTTCCTACAGATGACCTGATTCAGTTCTGCTGACAATCCCGCTTGGAGGGTGAGACTGGACTAGAGAGTTCCAGAGGTCTCTTACAAACAACATTTCAGTGATTCTGTTCCCAGTCTGCTTGATACAGTTTGAACCGCCCAAGACCTTGAAAGTGCTTAAAAACTGGGTCCATTCAGCACTCCACCAAATATCAGTTTCAGAAGAAAGCCTTCACACACAGACACTTTGGCTTTCCAGGTAAGTGTTGCTCTTCAGTATGAAAGTAAGGTCTGTTTCAGCAGAGGTTTTTTAATAATCTCCTATAGGAACCCGCAGTGGGAGTTGCTGCTTCAGATAGAAAGTATAGGTTTTTGACCTTGACTTCTCTAATATAAGCACACAGCAGCATGTATATATTTATGCAGGGAAAAACAATCCTACTAGACCCTACTTTGCATATGTAATTTAGTTACAGGGAAGAGAATGAGAGAACAAGCTGCTTGTGGCAAATATAAATAAATTAATTCATTACTGCATAGCATTTCTTGCTGTGGCATGATAGGGTGTTTTCAAATCTTGTAGTACAAAGTCTTATTGTCTTGGTTTGACCAGATGGACTAATGATCTTTTGGGTCCTATTATATATGATCTGATGACATTTTAAAATATTTTGAATCTGTAGCAGACAAATTCTAAATACAACTCTAAAAGATACATATAAGAATGCTGTTGGTTATTTTATCTGCATTTTTTTTGGTGATTAGTACTGTATGAATGTGAAAAGGTGATTCCTGGTAAGTCTCTGTGAAGATGGTACTAATGTAGAAACTCAAGCAGAGAGACAAAACCACTTGCCACGGACCACACAGCAAGTCAGATCATGCTTTCTCTTCGTTAATTCTGATGATAAAATGGATGTGAAATCAACTCTTACACTAATCTGGAACAGCTGTTGAAGATCTTTTAACAGAACCCAAGTAGGAATAATGTTAAGCCAAAATAGCTCTCTAGGAAACTAGACACAAATTAATAAAATGCCAAAATGTAGGGTCATAGTATGAACTCTGATTTAACCTAAAAGAGAAGAGAAATCTGAGAGGAATGAAAATATTCTCGATGTGTATGTGCAGTGTTTTCTGTTTAGGAATTTATATTCTTGTCATCAGTGTAAATGCTAAATATCTAAACAGGCAAGATTGAAGTGATTTCTGTGGGGAAGGGATGGGGAAAGCAGTTAGGAACCATGCCACAGATGATGATGCCCTAATTATAAGGACATTTCATCACTGAGGTTTGCCAGCTTGGATACTTTATTGATCCTCAATTGTTTATGGGTTTATATGTGATAGTGACAACTGAAGGACTGACCTTTTTTTTTTTTTAAATTTTTTTTTTTAATTTTGTTGTGCAGCTGAAAATGTTGTAAGAGTTTATTTCCATTTGACTTCTATACTGCAGTACAATTTCCTTCCAGGAAAGCCCTGCAGAAGAAATTAGCTTATCACAACATATCACAAAAGACAGGTAGATCCCTGTACATCAGGAGTAATATTAAACCATCTGGAAAAGAAGCTCTTTTGTACCACTGCAGTGTTAAGATTAACAGGGAGTGAAAAGCAGTGCTCATTTCAGATGTACTCTGTTTTGGAAGGCAGGAAGAAGTCTGGTTCAAGCAAAAGTCAGCTAATCAAAAGCTCAAGTAATTTCAGATTTTTCATGTAATTCTTGACAGGCTTTTGGGTAAGTCATGTCTCTTTATTTTTGTGATTAAAAAAAGGATAATCCCTCTTTTCTCTTCCTTTTACTGTGTCACAGAGCACTGGTGATTTGTTCACCCCTGAGAAAAACATGAACTGTTACAATGATGTAAAATGCTATGTCTGCATGTGGTTAAATAACTGCAGTTTTCAGCAATATCTATTGCTGTAGCTGCTGACTTTGATGCAGCCAGCTGTAACTCTATGGATGGATATCAGGTCCTGACACTCTGTTCCAAAGCCTCAGAAGAGGTAAATCTGTCCCTGAAGTTTTCTCTTCCTAAATCTAAAGATTGTCATAGGGTCTCATCCTTTCTTGCTGAGTAGAGGAAAGAAGGTCTGGAGTCTGGATGTCCTCTGCGGGGCTGATGATGGTCCCTAGGCAGAGTCCGGGCTGATGGCACTGCAAACATCCTGGCAGGGGGGAGCCAGTGCCGAGGAGCGCTCCAGCATCCGTAACGAGATCTCCTCTCACTGCTGTGTAGGTTAGAAGGCTAGAAAGGACTAGTGCTACTTCTTACGTTACACAAATCTAGGATCTTACTGGATTCACTTTCACTAATTCACATTCCCAGAGATGCAGAATCCACTTCAGCCACTAAAAGCTGATGAAATCGACTGGAGGGAGGTAATGAAATATTTTCACACAAAATAAAATCTGTTAGAATATGCTCTACGCTCAACCCTGGCACTGCTTTATTAGGCTGGGCTATTTCCTTAAACGTGCACTAGGGGGCACTTTAAGACTGAGTAAGGGAAGAAGAAAACTTTGTAACACTAATTCCAGATCATCATGAGCAGAGTAAACAGTCTGGTGCAAAACAAAATATAAAAAAAACATAAGCAATTAAATATGTATTTAGCAGCAAGTGTGATTCGATTCCTGTTTTTCCCCCAGCAACTGCACTTGCTGAAAGTGGACATGCAACTGAAAATTACATTCTTGTTATAAACAGATTGTATCATTGTCGTCCTGTTCTTCTAAATAAATGGACTTTGCTTTTCAGCATCTAGCCAAACACAAGATCAGATGTTATATTTTTTCGTTAATCAGCCTCTGTCTCTACAGCTATCTGTGATGGTAGGTTTGCAATTTTTTTGTTTCTTCATCAGAACTGTTGAAATTTTTGTTCTCCAACATTCTTGTTTATTTTATTTCTTTCAACTGGTTTTATCTGACTTAAGCTTATCCAAAACTAAGGGCCAGGACATCCCTCTAGAGTGTCTCCTGAACATGAGAAATTGCTTTTTCTGCCATGTTAATGTCCATTCCCCTGCCAGGAATATATGTTTGCCAAAATGTTTGAATTCTGTAATGATTTGTCTTGTTAAGCACATTAGAAGGACCTAATAATCATAACTCCTAATTCTAACAGAGTTTTTCCTTCTGAATAGTTTAGGAAAGCTTAGAAGTAATCAGATTAATTTGATAGATGCAGACAAACTAACAGAAGCATAGCTTTGTTATACATTTCTTTCCACAAAATGACAGACCATCCTTTTGTTAAAAATTTTGATTCATAGTATCAATAAGCTATCTAAACTGTGTCAAGGTAAATAAGAACAAGCAATTCAGTTCTCTGCAACAGGGAAGTGTACAGTACACAGCTGAGATGACTTGATGTCTTGCAAGAATAGGTTTATACTTCTTAACATATAAAATAGCCAGACAATAAATGCAAACCTTTTTTGAGTTTCATTTGTGGGCTACACTGTCACTCTGATTTTTTTTATCCCTGCTTCTACTATGCATATGACTGCAATTCACTGTTTCTGATACAGATGCTTTTGCTTATTTCAAGAAGCTGGTAGAACTGTTCAGCGTGACTGGATGAACTATTTTTTTTGTCAGGAAATACTTTTGTTGAAGCTGAAACATTTTGTGGAAACAATGATTTTAATAAAACTTTGTTAGGAAGGTGTCTCAGCATCAGGAATACTGAGATAGTGCAAAAAATATGTTGACCCCAAAACAGATAACAGCCAGTCATTGAGGATGAGTGTTGCTTTTAGTTTGGTACTTATGCTGTACAGAGGCCTCTATGCAGCCCCTATATAAAGGGGAATGTAGCTATACCTACCTCAAGTGCCATCCCAACTTGTTATGTAAAATTATTCTAAGAAAAGTCTGAAAAAGTTAGAAAACTAATGTGAACAGAATGCTCTGCAGGCATGACCCAAGGGCTGCTTTTGACTGTAGTATCTGCACAGTCAGATGCTTGCTCTGAGCCAACTTCAGCCTGAAGCTTTCAGACCTGTTTGTGTGCAGCTATGCCTGTGATAAAATGCCCTGCTCCTCGGGTGGACATCTAGGCACGGGCAGAGTGGCTGAGCTGGAGCAGACTCACAGCCAGCTGCCTTGGGACACAAATGAAGCCCACTCGTGGCTGCTTTCTCTGAGCAGAGAGGAGGCATTATCTTTACAGTAAACAAGAAGAGTGTGTGACTGGAAATTGATAGGTTGAACTTTGCAGATGAGAAATGAGGTCTAATTGGTGATTAAACAACATGGTGGTTAAAACAATTAGATGCTGGTTCATTTACCTCTCTGCTTTCTGGAGGAAAGCTAGATTGAAGACCTTGAATTTCATAGCTCCTGCCACTCCCTGGGATCCCTCATGATAATTCTGGGCTTTGGTTAACCTGGACTTGGGAGAGAGACAGAGACTGATCAGACAGTTGGAGTAAGAAGGGATCCTAGAGGATGTTTTGATTAATGGGCCTCAGTTGTCTGGAATGAATGTCTTGTTCTTATAGACTTCCCAACCCTTGCTGTGACTGCTTCTTAGTCAGGTAAGACTGTGTCTTCTGAAACATTGTGATGTGAACCTTTGAACAAAGATGCAGATAAATGCTTCTAAAGTGATGGTAAAAGTGGTATAAGTTTACAAGGTCACTGCCTCTTTAGCAGCTCTGTAGTCTGCTCCTTTTCTTTGTCTGTCCATGGATGATTTATGTGTTAGAGAATATCTTTCCAGTGGTATCAAATAACTATGCCTTGTGCCAGTACATGAGGTTGGTTTTAAACTTTCTATTTCAAATATAATTATTAGTACTGCTTTGGAAACATAGGTCTTGGTAGGGGTTACCAAAGGGTCTTGAGTAAGCTTCACGGGTAGTTCTTCCAGTCTGCACTGAGCTGCTGTAATTACCTGACAGCAACAATTATCTAGTTTAAAGCTAGCTTTGGCGTGTCTGTGCAAACAGCAGTGGTATCACATGTCGCTGTTCATGTGTGTGGGTATGTGCATATATACATCATATAACTGTAACACATGGTGGTATAAGATTCACAGAGAGGCATTATATGTTCTAACTTTTTGATTTTGTAGGTGCTTCTTATTTTGTCTTGTTATTTTTTGTTTTTAAAATTAACCTAATTCATCCTACAGAATGCCTTGTTTTCCTAAATTTGACTTCCGTTGACATTGTAATCATGTGCAATGAGCTTGGTGATAGAAAAGATTCCTTCATAAAACAAACCAATCCCCATCTAGAAATACCTCCCTTTAGATTTCAACTTCTTCTTTGCTTATTTTTCTGTTTTCCATAAAATTTTTAAAAATAATAATGGTTATTGTCTGCTAAGAAGCTTAAATGTGTGAACCTTAGAACTCTTATTTTAGTGCTTGATACTGTAAAGGGATAGTAAAGTCACATTAGCCCCATAGACTGTTTTTGCTTAACATATTCCACTGAATTAACCCATAAGACATTGACTCTGATTCTGGAGACCAAACTTCAAGTCCCTGCTTTGTTTAATTTGGAGCAGAAGAGTCTCTGCTTTCCTTTGTAGGTGCCAGATTCAATGGGTTAGTCTGAAGTGGGATTTTCTTTTTTGGGACTTTTTTTGAATGATTTCTGGTTCAAATCAGTGCAAAATAAAAAAATATGAAACTAGAAATATTTTGCAAACTGGGCAGCCATTTTTGTTCATCCCTGCTTCTAGTGTGTGTTTTCAATCTTCCTAATTCTCTTGTTAGCAAGTACAGTCTTGTATGTAATCAGAGTAGAGAAAGGATGCAAAAATATTGCAAATAAATTCCAACACAGAAAATCTTCCTGGGGAGTTTCCTCATCTCTGCTGTTATATTATGAACTCATCAGATTTTTGTTTTTTAAAGTCTGAAACCCTCAGTGGCAAATTATTGTAAATCAGAGTTATTCTTCCTGTGGGTTCCACTACCAGCAAATTTAGCTTTGAATCCATAGGTAATTATAATGTCTCTGTTATCGCTTAAGCTTTTTAACTAAAACAATCTACTCTGTCAGCGGTTCCCAATGTTTCCAGAGCACTGTGGTGTACACGTGTTCCTACAGTACTCCAGGGCTTACAGGTCATGATCCTCTTCTGTTATGGATGTGAATGTACTCTTGTAATATAGCTAAAACAGACGAGTGTTCCCATCAAGTGACCACAAGTGTACACATGACATGATAAAACGTTCCTGCAATTTGGTCACGTGTTTGGAAAGGCAACCAAAGTGATGACAGAACCACAGACTCACTGAGGTGGGAGGGGACATCTGGAGATTGTCCAGTCCAGCGCCTCTGCTCCAAGCAGGGTCAGTCAGAGCAGGTTGCTCACGGTTGTGTCAAATCTAATTCTGAATATCTCCAAGGACCCAGACTCCACAACCTCTCTGGGCAACCTGTTCCATGTTTAATCTCCCTCAGAGTAAGAAGGTGTTTTTTGTTTTTTTTTTTTCCTTTCTTTTTTGCTGATGGATAAATGTTATTTCATATATTTGAACTTGTGGCTGGTATCACTGAGAAGAGTCTGTCTTCACCAGGTGTGAGCCTTCTTTTCTCCAAGTTGAAGAGTCCCAGCTCTCAGCCTTTTCTCATAGGAGAGATGCTCCAGTCCCTTAATCATCTTCATGGCCCTTAAATGACTTGCTCCAGTATGTCCATGTCTCTCTTGTACTGGGGATTTCAGTTCTGGACCCAGCACTCAGTGGCTTCACCAGTGCTGAGTGAAGGAAAAGAATCACCACTCTCAGCCTGCTGGCAACACTCTTCCTAACACAAACCAGGAGACTGCTGGCTGCCTTTGCCTCAAGGGCACATTGTTGGCTCATGGTCAACTTGTCCACTCCCTTCTTTGCAGAGTCCATCTCTGTGGAGTTGCTTCCAAGTCAGTTGGACCCCAGCCTGTGCTGGTGTATGGGGTTATTCCTTCCCAGATGCAGGACTTCTGCCCTTCCCTCTTCATGACCTGCCTGTTGTCTCATTTCTCCAGGATGTTGAGGTCCCTCTGAACAGCAATGTAATCATCTGGTGTACCAGCCACTCCTCCCCATTCCTGTGCACTCAGGCCCATGTTCCAGGTCATTAATCAACGTGTTAACCAACACCAGCCCCAGTATCAACCCCAGGGGTACACCATTAGTGACTGGTCTCAGCTGGACCTTGTGCTGCAGATCACAACCCTTCGAGCCTGGCAGTTCAGCCAGTTTTCAGTCCATCTTACAGTCCACTAATCTAGTCTGTATTTCATCAATATGTCTATGAGAAAGTTATGGGAGAAAGTGTCAAAAGCCTTGCTAAAGTCAAGATTAAAATATCCACTGTGCTCTCCTCATCCACTGAGCTACTGATTTCATCATAAAAGGCTATTAGGTTGGTCAGACCTGATTTCTGCTTCATAAATGCATGTTGACTACTCCCTCCCTGTCTTTCATATTTTTGGAAATAGCATCCAAGATTATTGGCTCCGTTACCTTCCCAGGGATTGAGGTGGGGCTGACTGCCCTGTAGATTCCTTGCCAGATTCAGGTCCAGATGGGTTTTGGTGTACCTAACCCCATCACTGAACACTTGGACAGTGTCTCTATATTCCTCCTGGGTCACCTGTCCCTTCTGCCATCTCTTTTTGATAGTTGAGTTTTTCAGGAGCTCCCTGCCACTTTGACTTGACATTCTGCACATTGGGATGGACCATTATTGAGCTTGAAGGAAGTGATCCTTGAAAAATCAGACAGCTCTCTCCTGGACTTTTCTTTCCAGTGTCATAGTCCATGTAATTGTTCCAAGCAGGTTCCTGAACAAGCCATAGTCTGCTCTTCTGAATTCCAGGGCTGTAATCCTGCTATTTGCCTTGTTCCCTCTTCCATGGATCCTGAACTCCACACCTCATGTGCAACCAAGGCTGTCCCCAACCTTTGCACCCCCGATCAGCTCTTCCTTGTTTGTAAGTATAAGTTTGTAAGTCCAACAGAGCATCTCCCCTTGTTGGCTGCTTGATCACTGGTGTCAGGAAGTCATCTTCAGTGCCCACCTGAAACATTCTTGATTGCTTGTGCTCTGCTGTATTGTCCCTTGAGCAGATATTGGGGTGGTCAAAGTCTGCATGACAACCAGGGCCTGTGCATGTGAGGTTTATGCTAGCTGTCTAAAGAAGGCCACAAAATCCAGTATTTCCTCTTGATCAGGTGGTTGGTAGCAGACACTCACCACAACTGATTTTGGTCTGCCTAATGATTCTGACACATAAGCTGTTAGCTGGCTCATCACCCATCTGCTGCTCTCACATCAGGGGCAACTCCCCCTCCTCACCATCCTGGCTTTCCAAATGGTGGATCCATCTGGATCCACTATCACCTTCCTAATAAACCTGTATCCACCCATTGCAGCACTTGAGTTGATTGAGACACCCCACCATGTCTCCATGATCCAAATGAGGTTGTAGCCCTGTAACTGCACACAGATGTCTAAGTACTCCTGCTTGTTCCCCATGCTGTGAACCCTGATGAACAGGCACTTCAGAGAGGCACCAGTTTACTGATTTCTCAGAAAACATATGCAATCTGCTGTCATTTTGGCACTTCATTTGTGTGCATAGACTTGGGGTGGTCCCATCAGCCCAGTTCCATGACTGAGGTGTCTTCTGTCCATGTCACACTGCACACTTTACTTGCCAACCATGTCCATCACTTCCTTGCTCTATTGGGTGTTGCCATCTCTCCTGGCCTTCTTGTTCCTAGTTTAAAGCCTTCCTCACCAGGCTGACCAGCCTGTTGGCAAAGATGCTTTTGCACCACTTGGTTGGGTGGATCCTGTCTCTTCTAAGCAGTCCTCAGTCATCAAAGAGGATGCCAGGGTTAGTTGTTCCAGTGACTGGTGGAAATCGTGCCCTGTGTCATATGCTGCACAGGCACATATTAAAGATTTTTTGGCCCTCTTATTCACAAACTGCTGCACTCTAGGCCTCTCTCTAGTACCTGCTGAAAGGGTGTTTGACCCCTCCTAATCTTCTGATTAGGGCTAGAACACCCTTTGAATCAAGAACAGCTGCCAGATCTTGTTAGAAACTACTAGAGCTTGCTAGAAGCTGCAGCCTCCTGTAGATATCCTTTCCTGGCAGCAGCAGGATCCTTAATGCTCCCTAGAGAGTTCCCAGGAGTCCTCCAGCAGTCCCAGGAGTTCAGGAAGATCCAGAAGCAGAGCCCAGAAACTTCTGTGCAAACTGCTGCATCTGAATTTAACACTGAGGAAGTCAGCTAGAGGCAGGTTGTAATTGTCTGTTTGAGGCATTCATTTCCCCTCCTGCCTGTGCCTAAGGTGCAAGTGGAGAAGTAGATGAATTGTACTTGTGCACTACCTCTGAACCAAGGCTGTAGCTTGACTGTCTCCTTTATAACTATATACAAAAGGGTAGGACATGGAATGAAAGAATTCCTTTGAATTTTGTCCTCAGTTAACTAGTTTTTTTTTAATCTTTTCTGCATGTTTCAAGTTGCTCAGAAACAGCCTACTCGGGATTTAAGAAAACCAGCAATATACCTAATATTGTAGATGGCAGCAGACTCTGCCTACTGCTGACACTTTGTACTGTTTTGTCATCATAAGTACAATGGAAGAGCACTCTTGTTGTTAAAACTTTTCTTTCCATCTGCTCATTCTGACTTTAAGCATAAGCCTGCTTAACACAAAGGGAAGGCATCCTATCTAGCAAGGAGAGGTTCAGGAGGGTTCACTGTAAACAAACTGATGAGATGAATGTAAACAGGAGCAGTGTGTTCTACTACAGATGGCTACCCCTCCCTCTTGCCTTATAATTCCCATGTTCATAATGATATATTTTCTTTCCTTAGAATCCTATAATGAAATGTGAGTTAGCAAGAAATGGATTTTTTGAAAATAAGGTTGAATTCTTTATCTGCTGCCAGTGATAATGGATGACTGAAGAATTAAACCCCTGATTTCATAGCTGACCTTGCTTTGGGAAGGAGGTTGGACTAGATTACCTCCTTACAACCTGAATTTTCCTGTGATTTTATGAATTATCTCCTATATGAGATGCTATAGCAATATTTTTCAATATAGCAGTTTCAGATTTGACTGAACCAGTATAGATATTAACACTGCTATCAAAAACTGTTTCTTACCTAATTTCTAAGCATTTTGTTGTATTTCTTCCATAAATTGTTACTGGATGAATGAAGGAATTTGTGTTGTACTCTATTTCTATCTGGAAGCTAATGTTCAACTACTTTAAAGACGGAGAGGGGGCTGGAGCACTTGCCCTGTGAGGAGAGACTGAGGGAACTGGGATGGCTTTGGGGACACCTAACAGCAGCTCCCAGTGCCTACAAGGAGGTCACCAAGAAGATGAAGCCAGGGTCCAGGAGTCTGACCTCAGAGTTGGCTCTGCTTTGTGGAGGAGGTTGGACTAGAAACCTCCCGATGTCCCTTCCAAACTGATTTATCCCGTGATCCTCATGTAATAGGCTCTACATGTGTTCAGAAGAAGATCATAATTCCTGTTATGAAATCTCCAAGTTTAGCACCACCCTTGGTAAGGATATATATAAGGCTCAGGATTCTTTTTTTTTTTTTTTTTTTCATAACCTGGCAGTAGTATGAATTTAATTAGGCTTGAATGCTTGGGTATCATGTTTCTTGCCCTCCTGGTTGTGAGAGGAGACGACCATTGTAATCTATGCAGTGATGTCATCTGAAGTTTGTGGAGAGATGCCAATGAAAGGAAGACTTGCAGCTGATAAATTCAAGGGAGATTATGATCGTTAGCACTTTTGGCCCCAAGCAGACTAGACTGCTCATCTTTTGATGGTGTGATCTCTCAGTTTAGTTCCTAACTGGGTATTCTGGTCCCTCCCTCTGTCTTTTTTCATTTCGTGTGTCAGGCTGTGGTGAGGGGAAAGGGGCAATAACTCTCATCCTCAAACTGAGGTGTTTTTCATGCAAGGAGTGATTAGTAGCACAGCTTTTCATTTCTGATCTTCCTGCATCTCTGGATTTCTTGCTTGCTTTTTGAACATGACTCAAACTCTGTAGCTGTGATAGCTAGAGCTGTGCCTTTTTCTGTTATCTTCCCCTCCCTCCTCTTGATGAAATTCTGTAGAATTATAGAAAGCTGCAAAAAATGTGCAGAATTCATGCATATTATGCATAATTTGATCTCTCTCTGTGCTTTCCTTACCCCAACTACACAACACCCATTCCCCTTGTTATATCTCAGCAAAACACTGAAGTTTCACACTGCTGTTGCTGATGTTGACTTGCAGATATGCACAGCTGATACTCAGTCTGCTGAAAAGCTGGTGGAATTACTTTGAATTGATATCACTGACCAGCTGTTCTTCAGCTTACCTTCTTGATTTTCGATCTATTTCTAGGCTAAGAGGTTCAGAGAAACCAGAGCTGCTGCTTCACAGAGGAGAAGGGTTAGCACAAAGGTACCAGATCCACTCCCTGTCCTCTGCTATGATCTATACATTTATTTTGTTTAAATGCTATCTGACATCTACCACTGTGCAGGGTCTAGGAGAAGCTGTTGCTTTTGTAGCTAGGGGAAATAGCTTGTGCTCCAGACTGTATTTCCTTGCTTCATCCAAGCCCAGATGGTGAGATGACTGGCAGAGCTTGCAGTCCTGTCTGTTCATCTCACTGAAATGTAAACTCTGCCTTGCTGCTTTCATTTCTGGGTGAAGCCTGGCCTATTGATTTTGCAATGTTGGAATTGCCCACATATATTTGGAGACACAATTGGGGCTTTACTATTATTGTGGTGCCTTCTCACCTTTGTTAATGATTCCTGTAGTGATGAAGAGAAAAGGAAGAAAATTTGTTCTCTTCTGAGAGTCTTCAAAGATGGAATATCAGACTGGATATTAGCAACTATACCTCCTTTTGATTTAAAATAATATTTATAGGATTGTAATGAGCAGGTTTTGCAAACTACAAGCAGAGAAAAAAGCATTTTTACCTGCAGAAATGCATATTGGAGTGCACAGCATTCCTTCCAGATGAGTTCTAAGACATCTGTATGTTGTGCCTTTGTCTAAAAGGAGCCTCTCAGTTGCCCTGAATTTCTCAAAGCCAAGATGGTTACATTGTTCTTTCAGTCTTCAGTGGCTTTGACTTTCAGTTACTAAAAATTGATATACAATAAAGGCATAGTCTAAATCACATTTATTCTTAAATCTAAAGTGAAGTGTTTCAAGCTAAAGGTTTGTATTTATTCTTTCACATTTATAATTAAAGAGGCCTCTTTCTAGCTCTAGGAACTTATAAAAATTAAAACATACTTGATAAAAGGAAGAAAAGTTTTAAATGGATGAAATGCCTCAACATATCAACATTCTCTCTCTGTCATTCCAAAAAATTGTCGCCTATTGTACTCTGAAGAGCTCTGCAGATATTTTCTACAACTCTTTTATTTAAGTCTGGGTTCATTTTGAAATGGTAACAAGAAGTTGACTGAACAAAGGCAAAACAAGATTTAATGAATAGCCTATTGCAGTAGGTGTTAGAAACTATGCAATCTTACTTCCTTTTGCCCTTCAAATATGTGTGTAAATATATGTATACCTCACTCCCCTTTCCACTGGCTCGTCCAAAAATTCTTGCATCCCAACCTTCCACTTCATCTTGGATTGTAACAATTCATGTTTCTTTCTTCTCTCCCACATCCTCAGGAATTTTTCTACACAGGCTCTGTTAAAGCCAGCTCTCTCCCTTGTCCTTGCTTCCTATTGTTTCAAAATAACAGTAAACTTTTGATGTGAAGGAGAAAATTTCAGGAGGAAGAGAGGTGGATAAAGCAGAGAGGGATGGGAGAGTAGATACAAAGGCTGAATGACATTTTCCTGGGAAGTTTCCCAGCATAATCAGCCTGAGAGCTACTCCCTAAAGGTCTAACTACAAAGTAAATTGTAGGTGTGATTGTAGCATACTAAGAATAAAATGAATATACTTATATCTCTCCAGCTACATATGCAACAACACAGGGGCTAATAACTAAAACCCAAACTCTCTGGGGGTTCAAAGTATGTGGTTGTCAATTTGTGACTGCATCTCCATTGCTTTATTACAGTGCATATTGAAGCTAGCACAAACATACCCATGGACATTTCATTTGCTGATGTAAACTATCCTATGAAACTGGAGACCTTGGCTTAATTTCTTGCTGCCAAATTAATGGTAAAGGATGTGATGTTCCAGTAGTTCAACTCTCCACACATTCAGCCTCTATAAATGGGAATTTACCCTTATTAAGACTATAATCCTAGAGAATCTGACAGGAGGAAATCTTGGT
Source organism: Strix aluco (assembly GCF_031877795.1). Classification (NCBI taxonomy): domain Eukaryota; kingdom Metazoa; phylum Chordata; class Aves; order Strigiformes; family Strigidae; genus Strix; species Strix aluco. The sequence continues at coordinate 21,165,955 of NC_133934.1, forward strand.
CTCAGTGACTTTACCCCGTTTTTTTTTTTTTTTTTGGAAATGCTCAACACCTACTTGGTCCCTTGGCCCCACTATGCAGCACACTTTGGAAAATCTTCTAAGACCTATTTGCCTTCTATACACAAATGAATTCTGCACAATTCACAAAAGTGCATTCCTAATCAGGTGACATATATTTGGAAACTTTCTTACTTACAAATTACAGTTTAATCATAAACAGTTTTAGAGACATGGTGCTGGTATGCCCTGCTTCCCTTGTGTGCAAGCCATTAGCTTCAAGAGTAGATTGTAAGTAATTGCGGACTCCTCCTTTAATAGAAAAAGTTTGTGACCATTTTGGAACCATCTCTAGCATTTTGAGAATTTCTGAACAGCATTTGAATTGGTTGTTCTGACTTCAAGATATTTTTGAGCCTTTTTACATAGTGAAGACCTGTTGTTGGCATAACAACTCATGGAAGTGCTGAGGGTCAATTAAAAGTAAACATTACAATTAAAGCTAGTTAGGCAGAAATCAGCTAAAAGATCAAAACCAATATTTAGTTTACCAAATTAAACTGTAGAAGATTGCATCTAGGAAGATAAGTTAGATGATTGTTTTATTTTTGAACAAGATTTTTACAAAATGCTTCTCACATAGTTTACAATTCTTATTTTTAATCTGCCCAAGAGGTTGGCTTTAAGTTTATTGTACTGTGTTTTCTAGTGCACTAATTTCAGATGTATTTAATTTCTTCTTCTTATCCTTTTTTGTTTTAGTTTTTCGCACAAAGATTTATTCAGGTTGGAAAACATTTTATTTTGACTTTTCTTTTTTGTACTGTTGCCTCAAATGGCTCTTCATATCCTTTCACTTCTTTGTTAACTGTATTTTATTTTCACCTGTTTAAAGCTATTTCCCGAGAATTTGGAGGATTAAGCTTTTGTTCAATAATAAAAATTTTAAGTCTCAAGTTCAGATTGTAACTAGTCACGTGTGTGTATGTATAACAAGCTTGAGACTACGCTCAGATTCCCTGCCCTTTTTTATCTTTCAGGGGAGAATAACTTGAGCTTGCATCTCTACAAGGTGCCTGAATCTAACATGTTTATTTGGGATCACATTTAATGCAAATATTAATGTTTCTTTAAAATTCTGTGCAATTACTCAGTTTAGCGCTTTAATTTTTACTGATATTTATAGTCTTTATATAAAAAAACCACACCCCTTTTAAATGTCTTTTTCAGTTGCAATTGAAATATCATGTAAATGTTGGAAATATTTTCCAGGGCTCTGGCAGATCATGGTATTCCTACCTGGACACAAATGCAGGAAAGGCAGCAATATCACTGAAATAACCCTGTGCAAAACCATCTGAATAAATGCTAGACTAAATATATCCTGTCTGTTTTCGAATTTTGTACTGTTTTTAAATACTACATATCTTAGTAACTCAGAGATGGAAGAAAATATTCCAGATAAATTATTAGGCATTTTTTAAAGATGCCTAGGGAACTATGGGCTATGCTTTGCTCTCAATAGCATGGATGTAAACTGGTTATGATAGAGCACATCAGAGTCTTTCGAGGTGTTTTTTTGTTTTATTGTAGTGGAAAGACATGCCATTTATAAAACATTATAATTAACATTATTTTTTTTAGGTGCCTGTTGTGCAAGTTGTTTCCATAGGTCATAACTGAGTTTTTTAGCAAGCTCCAACACCTACTGCTAATTTCCTGCATGCTTAAGCCATTCCAATGATAAGTTAATATCTAGTTTTAGAGATAACCCAGCAGTATTTTTGCATTTGCTTTCCTGTTAGTAACTATAATATGGCTTTAACATACTCTGTACAGTTCCTCTTATCTGTCAAACATGGATGATGCATTTCTGACAATCCTCTTTGGACCCATGCTGTGATCATAAGTGCTAGTAGGTTGCAGGACACTTTTGTGGTTATACTCTGCAGAGCAGGATGGCTTTTTACAAATACATTAAAGATTAATACAGACAAATGTGAAGTTTTATAGTGCAGAAGCTTTATTTGCTTGGACATGTATTTATTTTTTATTAATAATTTTTACCATACCACACATTTCTCTTTAGAATTTGAACTCTGAAAATGATTCCTTGGACTTAGCAAATGTTGTTTCATTTAAGACCAAGGGAACAAATGAAAATCACTCAGATTTACATTTCAGTGAAATCTCATAAGTAATGCATGAACTGTGTTTCCGAACAGACTTGTACAGGGCCTTAAGTACCTTGTAACACTCATCACCTTCCATAAGGAAACTGCAGAGAAGAGAAATTATTCCCTCTTTCTTTTCCAAAACACAGAAAATCTGGAAGAATGGGGATGGAGGTAATCACTGGTCAAAAAATGACCAGAATGCTTATTTTTAATTATCAGGGAATGTTCTTAGTTATTACTAACCATGGGACATCACAGAAAAACTTGTATTCTTGATGCATGATGTGCAAAATTCACTGTGAGGACTTTTCAGTACGAGTTTAATATGAATGGATAGATCCACTACCAAGAACCCTGCTGATGGAAACAACCACACCAGCTCAGAGCCTTTATGAAAGCTTCTTTCTAAAGCTCCTCAGGTATTTTAATTTGCTCTGTGAGGATTTGGGATTCTGACTCCAGTTTTAAAATGATTGTTTCATCTGATATGAAAATGTTTTTTCCCATAAGCCTACAATAATCTACTGTCACTGTCTGTCTATTGCTATCTGAAACTTATTCCTAAAGCATGACCTGCTTTTATAATAAATAAACCCTTCCCATCATCCATAACTACACATCCTTTTGCATGTTAACATAACAGTATGTATCAAGCTGACCTTTATTATGCTATATAATCCTGCTGAATAGGATCTTAAGTAACTTCAATACTTTTCATTCAAATACAACTCCTCTCTTGTATAACAGGTACTAGGTTGCCAGTATAAGTTCTTATGTGCATAAATCTACTTCAAGGTTATAAAAACCTAGAAGAAATGCCAAGCCATAAACAACAAACAATGTGTGCACATAGATGCAGTATGAAGAGGAGAGAAATTAAAGATTTCAATGACAACTCTAAGCAGCTACTGTTGACATTAGAAATTCACGGATTAAAATGATATCTGCATTGAAATGCTAACAAGTATGATGATTTAGACAGTGTGCCCTGTTTCTAATTATTATGCATAGCTTGCATATAACATAAGTAGTTGTAACCTTTGTGTGAAGAGCAAAGTCAGGAAATGTTAATCCATGGGGAAACCATCACTTCTCTCCAACTTCCATACAGAAACTCTAGCTCAAATGATTGCTCTTGTTCTCCAGTCCAGGGGAAAGAACATCCTCTTTGCAGTTAAATATCCCCTTTTATGCTGTGTGTGCATTAGTCAAATTGATTTCCATGAGAGTTCTCCAGGCTGAGTTGTATAACACTATCATTCAGTGCATCTGCAAAGGGAGCTGTAAGAGGGAAAAATGAGAAATGTTAGAAAAAAGACCCTCTGAAAACCTGGAAGCAGCAACTTTATCAAAGCTGGCAAGACTTGGGACTGGAGAGCCAACATACAGCTGTCTGGAAAGTAAGTTTCTGGTGGGAAGGCCAGATTTTGAATTTATACTTACTTGGAACTCCATTCTTTCTTCTCTCCTATAGATGGGCTAGTCACCTGGCTGAGGCTAGTCGTTGGGCTCAGGGCCACTTGGTGGGCAGGAAAGGACTTCTGGAGAAGGGTATGGTACCTACATCACCAAAGGCTTCCTAAGACCGCTTCTGGCAAAGATCTGTCTATATGCTTACACACAGGTCCTGCCTTCTCAAGGTGTATGCTGGCTACCTTTTGAATGATTTTATGGCAATCATTCCTTGACATTTCTGTAACATGAATTATATGCAGTGGTTTCATCTGAAGAAAAACAAATACTGTCATGTTGTTGGTGCTAGGACTAGAAAATATTAAGGAGAGAAATAACATGTGACTGATCACAAAATGCAAGCAAATTCTTTCAGAAAGTGGACATCTATTTGGTAGTCTGATTATGATCCTCAAAGCTGTTGTGCTTTTCTTGCCGTCAGCTTCATGGTTATTTCATTAAGTGTTTATTTGGAAGGATTTAGTCAGCTTCAAGTAAGTGACTACTACTTGCCCTGAATTTCATATTTCTGCTCAAGAACTTGTGGGTTTTTTTTCATGCACATCAATGCATATTGTTGCCATCACAAGGTTTTTTTTGCAGTTGATAATTTCTTCTCACTTGGATCCATCCTAAAGACTCCTGTTTTAAGTATTGCACTGGTTTGGTCTCTCAGTCATCCTTCTCCAACAAACACAGAGAATGTTAAAGAATGAAAAGACTTATATTTGGAAATTTGAACGTTCTTTAGTATTCTCTTGTGTTCTCTGCATCTCTTAAGTATTTTACACATATGCTCTTCAGTGCATGATCCCTCTGCAGTTGTACAATGCAGAGGTCTTGTCAATGATAAACAGCTAACAAATAGTGTCCTCACACTTAGTCTGTAATATTCCCCAAAACCAAGCTTTTGATTACTGAGCTATTTCCAGTATTTATCTTTCAAATTCTGCTCCAAATTCCATTGTACACCCAAGTGTAATACAAATACTTTCAGCTGATGGGAAAATACTAAAATTCCTCTTAACTTTCTAGGCAAAAAATGAAGGTTCACAGAGTTTATTTGATCTTCTGAAAACAAAGTGTAAGGTAGTTCTGAAATCTTAGTTTCAAATTTGCATGTTTTCATCCACCCCACCCCCAATTTCCCAGTTATTGGCTATGCTACAGAACTTCATGGTTATTCTTCTGAGGAAAAATATATATTGAGTTTGGGCTCAGATAATTTCCAAAGTCTTACAGAAGTTCCTTAGAACAACTTATGGCAATAACCTAGACCTTAGCAATAAACCTCATTTATATTCAAGAAGGTAAAACATACACAGCAGTAATAACAAAGAAAAATCAATGGAAATAGAAGTGAGTATCAAAGCTCCACGATACAGGTGTAGACATAGAAAGAACTGTGTCTATCATAGTCATACTAGGTATGATCTGAGCAAACATAAGGCTTCTTGAGAACTAATCTCAAAAACTATAGGCACTAGAATAACGTAGTGAAGTCTTTGATCCCTGCACAGCTACTTGAGATTTAAGATGGACATGATGGTTACCAGGGTGAGCTAAATCTGTAGTATGTGGAGAAAGAGGTATGTTTGAGGAGAAGAAACTCTTTTATGGCTCAGCTTACATTACAGTGTATCCTGTATTTTTAAAGCATATCAATAACTCAGGGCCTGAATCTGTAGCTGTACCAGCAAAATCAATGCTGTGTCCTTGTGGTGGTTTAGCCCCTGCCGGGGTCTGAGACCACGCGGCCGCTGCCCCTCCCCCACAAAGGGAGTGAAATACAAAGCCCCAAGACTGAAATAAGGAAAGGTTTAATACAACAGTGCAATAGCAACACAACAAACAACAACAATAACAATAACAGTAATAGTGATGGCAATGAACAGAGCAAAATAGCTACCAAATACAGCAGTGGGAAGCACGATGTACAAAACCACGAGTGCACCGCGCTCCTGCCAGGAAAATGTGACCTGCCAGGATGTGACGTCCGCATGGTATCTGAATAACCCGGCTAGAGCTCCCCCCCACTGCTGGGGAAACTTAACCCTATCCTGGTTAAACCAGGACAGTCCTCAAACAGAATAGGATGAAAATTAGGTCTTTACAAGGCAGAAAAATAAATACGTATTAGAGAAATTCAAGATCTTGGCATTTTTCATCAGGTTTCATTCCAAGAAGTTACTGACTCTTGATAAACTGTTTTTGAAATTCTAAGTGTTCATCATATTTTTCCACTTGATGACTTCAGATCAGGCTGTGGTTATGGATTTTTTTTTTTTCTTAAAACCATTTTATTAGTGGCTTTTTTTGTCATTAAATTGAACACTAAGAAGTACGTTTAACATATTTATATATACATTCCCAATCTCAAAACATGCAGCTGGCCTCCTCCTTTTTTTTTAAAAAAAAAAAAAAAAATTGCTCCTGTGGTGGACTTGATACGTTAAATTTCAACTTGTAGTAAATTTTTACAGTTGAGTTATAAACCTCTGGGAAATGGTGGGGTGGGTTATCACAGAAATGCTAATACAACCCTAACTCCAGCAGTGATGTTGTAATATATACATCATTAAGTTTTCATTCTCATGGAACGCTTGGTGTACAGAATATTTACATTTATAGTACTATAGTGTATCTTACAGTATCCCTCCAGGTAACAGCGAAATGATAGTTTCATGAGGAAAATTATGTGACATTATTTTAATATACCCATGCTGATTTAAGCTCAGAGAAGCTCAGGAACAGAATTGTCATAATGCTTCCCTATATATTAGCCTAGAAAGTGTTCAGCCCCTTTTAACTGTTAGTTTAATAGTTGCTCAGAGAATGGTGAGAATTTGGAGGACTTTTTATCCCTCTGGCTTCTACAGTAATTATATTATACCGGATAGGGGTTTTTTTGTTAAAATAAATCTAATATTCAGACTTGCTTTGTGTGAGGTTCAAATATGAAATAATAGGTTTTTTCAATGTGTTTTTGCTACCTGCTTGTATATTTACTGATTTACCTATGTAGGTTTCATACTGGGTGTCATTTACCCTCAAATGCCATTGGATAATTGCTTTGCATTCTAACTACAGCAAGAAAAATTGTAAAGGGGAAATCATGACACTATTTGGAAGGAGATAATTAGAGCTACACCTTTTTCTTGGGTCTTATTTTAAGCATGGCAATGAACAGGGGAAAAAAATAAGGAAAAACCTTTGAAAAAGAGGTTGTGACCTTTTGACATTAAGGATGGACATTAAGGAGAAAAGAGCCATTGATGAGGGCAAAGAAAGACTCAAACTTACCAAAGTCAGTAAGGGACAGTTAAATTCTGTGTGAAGTCACTTGCGGTATTTGAACCTGGTGAACTATTCTCTAGCACTTGTGTTCATACTGACCATCATGGCTGAGTTATTTCTATTTTGTTTTGTTCCCTGAAGATGAGGACACATTTATGTTTTTGAAAATACAAGAGGATTTGCCTGAACAGAGTAAGAAGAAAATTTTATAGAAGTTACTGAATGTCTTTCAGATATTTTGAAGGTAGAGATTAATTTTGAGTCTGATTTTCAAGGACTGGTGCCAGGACTGAGCCTGCAAGACTGCACAAGAGGATGTGTGTGCCTGTGCTGTTTACATGGTGCAAGTTAACTAAACAGACAAACAGAACTTATTCATAACAACACCCCATGTTAATAAATAAATGTTATATAGCTGTACCTTAGGTATGGATGTTCTTAAAGTATTTCCACTGAAGTGTGATGGCCCAAGTGAGGGTCCCATGTCTACTAAAAGATAGCATCTTTTGTCCTCAGAATGCATGTAGAAAGGCAACTGCAGATTGCCCCTAATGGTGAAGAAAGGGCCATAGTGAATCTTTTGCTATGAAAATGCATTTGGGCTAAGATTTTTCCCAGAATTTATCTGAAAAGCTGTTCTGTAGCATTCCACTGCAATAGTAATTTACTGGAGTTATGATTGTATCACTGCAGAGCTTTGTTTGATCCAAAACACACAGCAGCTACCAAGTACTCTTCTGTAGAGTGCATGCAGCTATAAGAGAATGACATTTGAGTTAATTAATCTGTAGAAATACTGTTAGAGAGAAGGAGACTTATGTTGAGGACTTGACAGATTCTACTTGCTTTCTGATAATACTTTCATGACAAAAGATTCCAGCAACAGGCATCAGTACCAGCAAATCACCTTGTTAATCTGTTCCATTTTGTTTCTCTGCATTCAAAGAGCAATCAGAAATTTTCTGTTGGAATGACTTTCATTTTAAATTAAGGACAACAAAATAAGAACAAAAATAAAGCTTCATCAGAGAGAAAGAGTGCATTTGTTTTTTCTTCACAGTCTTCACTGAAATTGAATTAAAATGGCTGCTGGTCTCTGCAGACTGCTCCAGCCTTTTAGAGGCTTAGCTCATGGCATCAGTTGCAGCATATATAGGTATCTCATTGCAGTTATGTTTACAGTTGTGTATAGATGCTTCCCACTTTAATGAGATTTTCTCTAAGTACTGTCATCCATGACTTCATCCTCTCGAGGTATTGAACCTTGAGATTGTTTCCTTAACTTTGCCCTACCCTGGTGAGGGCATTATCCTTCACAGAGAGGATGTTAGTTTACCTATGTGAGGAGCTTGATCAGCATTTCACTTTAGAGAATGTAGGCTGTTACTGCTACAGGAGGTGGGGCTACTCAATGTATGGGAAGTGTGTTTGGTGGGGCTGGGAGGTTATAGTCACTAGAATAATCTCAGAGTTTAGATCTAGCTCTTATATGTGGAGATTGTCAGACAACTGTCAAAAATGACTGAATTAAGTGGCAAAACAAAAATAGCTGAACTGAGAAATTATTCTAATCTTACTGATCACTTATTGTGATTAAGCTTTGTCATTTAGAAATACAGGATAAAATTATATGTCTTTCCACTGATACACACATTTAAGTGCATGATCCTCTGCGACTACTAGCTTACACTATCAATTTCACATAGCCTGTAACTCAATCAGAAACACTATGCTGGTAAACAATTGTCATTTTAACAATTTTTGAAAAAAAGTTTGATTTCTGTAATCTCAAGGGCAAATAAGAATTAGATCCTTAATGGGGAGAAAAGTGTTAAAATTTAGAAATACGTGAATTTCAAGAAATTATCTATGATAGAGGAACTTGCTGAAAAAATTGAGAAAGTTGGGTGTGAGGATACTTGTAAACATAGCCACTGGCATGTATTTTAACCTGTATTTATGCTGCTGAATATGTACACTTACAATGTGTCCTGAGCACACACAGGGGCTGTCTTTTGATCTTATATTGGAAGAAAGGAAGAACAGGTCTTGGGCAAGGAAGGAGTGTGACACATTCCAGTAGCCTCCCCTGTTTGGTCAGTGAGGATCCCTAGATGCAGATTGTTTGGAAGCACCCGCCCCTGACCCATGATAAAACCAGTCATTAGAAAGAGCAAGCCAAAGGCCTCCAGAGCAAGAGCAGTTCATGTTCAGAAAATATCAGGTGTTAGATGGTTAAGATGTAGTGAAAGAATCCAGATGCTGAGTGCTGACCTTATGATCTCCACAAATGGGACCTGTGAGAAATGCTAGTTGTCGTATTTTGGGAAGCAGGCTTGTCAGCAGTAAGGGGTAGTTCTGAATGGCAACATTGCATATTCAGGATCAATGAGCCTTGACTGGATCTTTTTCTCTCTTCATGTAATTAAAGATTCTGCACTTACCGTGTAGGTTGATTTTATACTCTGCACCTTTGCACTTGTGTAGAAGAGATATGTTTTTCTGCAGTGGAGTAGAAGCATGCACTGGATCTGTGATGGGCAATCAGGTTGCTAGGCTATTGCAAGTGGAGGTAGTTAATTATTTTAAAAGTTGTAACTGGCCACCAGGAGTGCCTCTCTGGTGCTTTCTTACAGTGATACTCACAGAGTGCCCTTTTATCAGTGCATTTGTGAATTAACTGGGCCCCTTGGAAGTCGCTACCTTGCAAGTTGTATCAGTTCCCATCCAATAAGTTGTTTCTATTTTTGTGGGGTTTTTTGGGTTTTTTTTTTTGGTTTGTTTGTTTGGTGGGGGGTTGTTTTGTTTTTTTTTTTTTCTTTTTTTTCCTCCCCCTCTCATGACTGATAGACAACCAATCAAACAGAAACTTTGTATCTGAGACATATTTTCCTTCCTCTCCTGACTGCTTTCTATGTACTCACTGACTTCTCTGTCTTCTCTGGTAATGCCCACAACAATACAGTCCCTGTTTTAACTTACTCGTCTTACTATCCACCAGTTTTCACTAAGTACAATTGTGAGATAAGAGGTTTTGAGCAAAGATTTTAATTGCTAACATGGAATTGTGTTCAATTCTCTTGCTAGAGAAATTTCTCAAGGGGAGGAAGGGAAGGTAAGAATATTTGGTCTCAGTTTTCAGTGCTCAGCACATGAAAGATGAGACAACTACTTTACTTAATTCTTCACATGAAGTCTATTATTGCAGTGATCTTTCCAAAGTCATTAAGTTGTATTACGTTAAAGCTAATTAGCATTCCAATTTGTGGTAGCTGTTTGCTGGTTTGGGGTTTGTGTTGATTTCTTTTTTTCCTTTTTTCCTAAGACATTATTATTCCTTACCTGGTGGGGTTTTGTCTGTATTTTTTTTTTTTGTGGGTTTTTTTTTGTTTGTTTGTTTTTGTTATAAAAATATATAATAGAAAGTTTGGAATAATTAATGAACAGAAATAAATCTGAGCTGAAAAAACTATCTTGAACATTTCAGTGTCTGAATTTTCTTTTCCCAATAGCACTTTAGCTCTGAAAGAACAAAGTAAACATCTGGCTGTGGTGAACTCATGCTCAAAAGCAATGACTTGAAGTCCATTTACTTACACTGTTGAATATCAGTGGAGCTTTGTATTACACTGTACAGGTAAGAATTCACTGTCGTGACTGTTTCTTAGCAACTTTTGCAAGAAGTTTAACATTTTGATGGGGTAGCCTCTTGCACTTTAATATTCTAATGTTATCTTGGTGGATTTGGCAAACTGCTAATCCTAAAAACAAAACAACGCTTCCCAACAGAAGGGGATAGGACTCCATAGGAAATGGATCCAACCTCATCTGCTGTGCCCTTTCACGTTTATATCTCACTTTGTCTTTCAGAACAAAGGCAAAGTTGATACTTTTACAAGTTTGGGAAGGTATTTGCTATTCTGGAGACAATCTGAAATCTTTAGAATGACTTTTTAAGATGCATAGTATTTGAGTATGAAAATTAAATGTGTACCTTACTTCTTAAACAAATTCTTCTAAACTACTTATTATGTCTCTGTCAACAAAATGCTTACATGTGAGCTCAACTCTGGTTCAAAGCATAGCTAGTACTATGTGGAGGCATACCAAATGGAAGAGAGAGAGCACAGAGGTGTAAGTTTTGTTAAAAATATTGTCAGGAACTTTTCTCAGGAAGAGAAAAGAGAGGGAGAGGGGAGGAAGGCATTTGTCACAGAAGAGCTATCAGCCTAGTGAAGAGGGTACTGACCTTTGGGACTGAGGATCCTGCTTCAAATTATAGTCTTAGAACAGGCTTGCAAGCTAAATTTCGAAAATGAGTTATCTTTGTATTTTTCTGCAATACACTTTCTTGACTTTCGTAAAATGTGACTGGAAAATTGCACAAGGATGAACTACCAAATGTAAACTTTTCTTTGCATATCACCTTAAAGAATTGCAAAAGTACTGCAATGGGAGAAAGACTCCACCCTGAATTGAAGAGTATGGCAGCTGGTTTTGCACAATATGCAGAAGCATTTTTTTGGTGTATGGCAGAGACATCTGGGATCTTCCTACCTATTATCACTGGAGCATTGTAGTTACCATGTTCTCTATGTTTTTGTATCTTCCATTTTATTTGTGTATCATGAGGCTTCCCCCACCTCACCCCTTCCCTGGAAGGTTTCATAAGCTCAACACTACTGTTCCTCTTCCTTCCACTTCCAACTGGCATTCATCACAAATGGCATTCAATATGCTATGTTTTGAGCACTGTGAAGGCTAGTATCAGAGAAGGCCATGGATTTTATACCCAGCAGCAGTGTTCTCAGTTATTATGATAGTAGAGGCATGTACAATACATTTCTAAGTACTTCAGAGACTAAAGCTGACCCTTTCTGGGATAACTTGCTGAAAGGTCTCTCTAGTGTCAGTTTGTCAGTGTAGTTTTCTTTCTAAAAACTGTAATTGAGAATGGGGGGAAAAAAGTGCATTTTTCAGGAACTCCTATAGAAATGCAAGTACTAAACTGAAGGTAGCAGTGAGCAAGGTTGCAATTGCTAGTGGAAGATGACTTGAGAATAAATTGATTTTAAAACCAGCAGTTTTATAGCTCCCTTCCTCAAGATAATAAAGACTTGGTGCAGGTTACAAAAATTCTATCATAGCAATAAAAGCTTTATAAAAATATTTGAAAACATCTTATTTTTATAGAAATATAGCTGTGTAAAATCTAATGCCAAGTGAAACATTTAATGCTAGTTTAAAGGTAATATCCAACTAACATTGCTGTCAATGCAATGCACATATCCCAAACAGGTTCATATTTTGCATCTATGCATAGTTTTAATTAGGTCTAACTCCAAATTTCATATACAGGTGAGTAAATAGGTATTACCTTGGAGTCTGTAGGCATTTTTGTATATTTTGGGGAAATGGAGTATTGTTATCTGCCATTAGTTCTGGATTAGTAATGATTTCCTCACTCATGTTCTCTTTTGCCTTTGTTGATCAAATGTGTTCGAAAGGATTTTCATGCATAAAGTAATACATGTACAATGGAGTCCCTTATTACTCATGCTTACAGTTTAGTGGGGATGTAGGAAACTTAAATTCAAGTGCCCACTCTGGCCTTCCATCAACAGCCCAGATCTTCGTTTCCCACATCACAGGCAATGACTCTAACCCTAAATCTCCTAGTTTCTTTGGAATGGAAGAGTATTTTTGTCTCCATGGTTATGATCAGAAATATTATTCCAGATTTGAAAAATATTTCTTTTTTCTTGCTTATCTTTGGAGGGACAATGGAGGAGAATGTTCTCTGTGAAAAAAAAGACAACTATTCTGCATCTTCGATCAAGTCTGGGTTCTGCTAAAATGCAGAAGTCAGTCAATATGCTAGTAATATTGAAATTCTTATTTGTCCACTTGCTTGTTAACTTCAGCAATAACTTTGTGGTAGCAAAGTGTCAGCTGTGTTCTGCATAATCTCAGCACCCAACAAACCTTAGCTGAGTTCATAATTCTCTGTTACACAATATATTTTTACAAGGATTTTACATCCTCCCTGCCCAAAGGAGGAAAAGACTAAAATTAGACTCCTAAATTGCTAGGTATGTTTGGATTTTCAAAACCTTCAAGTGACTCATAATCAATTCTTATTAAATTAATTCAGATTTCTGTATTTTTAATACAGGTGAGAACACTTTCAAACACTGGGCAATAAGCCAATAAATAACACCACTGCTTATGGATGTTTTTGTGGTAGAAGAAAGACCACTAAGAGCACAATACATTATTAAGCTATGAGAAGTAGGAAAAAAATCTACTAAGAGCAAGATAAGCCAAAATGCCCTCTCTTGCAGACCATTATGTTCAGTGCCAATAGACTACATATAAACAAATAGATGTTAGATATTAAAATAAAATGGATTTTCATGGAAAAGTGAGTACCCTATTTTACCTTGCACCTTTGAAAAATCTCCAACACTGTTATAAGATGGCATCCAAAACCTCTTTAGTGGAATAAACTGAAAATAAATACATTAATTCAGTAGTCAGGTTTCTGACCGCCATAGACCAGGGAAATGTTTGTCTTATTTTTTTTTTAAATACTTCAAAAATAATGAAAGAGTTATGGAAATGTCACTTTTAGTTCAGAAAATAACATGGTTCCTCTGAATTTCACCATTTCATGATGAGGTTAGTTTGTTATAAGGCAGAAACAGACTACTAAGTTGCTCTACTTTAGCATTACTATTTTGGTTTTCTTTACTCAAGGTGTTTTTTATGTCTCTAATAATAAATGGAACCTTTTCCAATCTTTCTCAAGGGAATGGATGCTTTCTGTGCTTTGCTGATATTGTGGAAACGTAGATGGGAGTTAGTAATTTAGTAGGACTTGCCCATCATAAGTTTGGTACCGTGTTAGGTGAACAGCAAATCTCTAAACATTAGGAGTTGTGTACTTTGAAATCACCCCTCTGTTTATTTTTTGTCTGCATTTTTTCAAAAAGTCATCTTTTGTACCTGATATAGTCTAGTGACTACTACATGAAAATTATTTAACTATAATAGCTTCAATATTACAGAAATCATCCAACTATGGTGGTGGTGTGTTTTCTGTATTCTTCAACCCTTAAAGTTTAGAAGAGATGAATTTGCACCTCTAATTTTGCTTAAGAGTGTAATACTGTACACATGAAGCCATTCTCTGTACTTTCTATTGTATTTAGCTTATCTTTTTAGGATGCCATGATGGACATATTTACAGTTCAGTAGGCAGATGCTTTCTGGAGGTGACTGGGTATTTCTGAGCACAGATAATGAATTGAGGAAACTTCAATCCACGGCTGTTGCTTGAATTCTGTATCAAGTGGATAGTTGCTGAAACTGTCTTTCATGCACTGCGAACCATGCAGAAGGACCCTTTAAATAAGTTAACTTGTGCACAAGTGATTGCCTACAGTATAGTTACTGAGCAGAATGTCAAGGCTTGCTTTCATGTTTAATTGTACTGAGAAACTGCAGGATTTCTTTCCAGTCAATTCCATCACTTCTAGAAAAACTTGTCTGTCTTTTAGGGGAAAATGGGGAAGATGGGGGAGAAGCATATAAATACCAGGTTGATTTTACCTTCAGTCTGATGAAAAATGGGCAAGTACTGCAGAACCTTGCCCTTAAAAACTGAACAAACCTGTATCAAAACTTTTTTGTATAAAAATAGTATAGGCAAAATATCAGGAAGGGGCCAAGTTGACCTTGGAATGAAATTAGACTCTGAAAACCATCTACTCTCAGCTGCTTGAATTCTGTCAACTGTTTTGCTCTCAGACTGTTTTCCACTTGATGGGCATCAGTAGCACAAAAGGTATTGTCAGAACTGATTGTAATTTCCCTTTGTTAACAATCTCAATAAAAAGACAGACACTGAATGTGCCTTAGGACTAGGTATCTCTTCTCTCCAAAGGTGGTCATCTCAGTAGATGCTGAAGAGTAATAATTTGCTGATTATGTACGTGTTATCTGATGTGATGAACAGAGTGCCTCAGGCTGCAGCTCCACAAAATGGTAAATCTGCCTTTTGAGTGGAGAGCTCAAATGCAAAGCAAAGCACAGGAACAGTATAAGCTCACTCTGCTGTCTCAGCAGTTCTTGTTCAGTCATTTAGCGTCTGTCCTCCCACAGCAGGCATAGATTTGGCATAAGCATTGTATTGCTTGCTGTGTGGGTGGCTGGAGAAATATGCAATTGTGTCCTCTCACTTGATCCAGATCACATTTGTTCTGCCAGTGGGTCAGACAATACATATATTAAGTGTCAATGAATGGTGAACCATGCCTTCAAATGTCCAAGACTCTTTCTCCAAAGTACTCAATTTTAAGTTTAGTAGGTTTTGTTTCATTTATGTGAAATAGCAGGAGCTATTTTGGACTCAGTGGCTGACTTCTCTTGCTATATGTCTTTCCTGTAGAAAAGGCTGATGTAGTTTCAATTAAAAATTGTAGAAGAAAAATGGAATTTTGACTGTATACATTTTTAGAATTTTTTCAACATTTAAATTTTTCACACCTTTGTAATTTCAGGCAAAATTTATCTTTTTTTTCCTCCCCAAAAAGAGTGAAAATGAGTTTCTCGGAGAGCTTTGAATTTTCCTTCTCCTGAAGGAAAAAGTGAAGGAATTTCAGGAAAGGAATTAAAATGCAAAGACTCTTCTTTCCTTCTGCCTTGCATAAAACAGGGAAAAACACTGAGGAGAAAACCCTACTTAACATGCTTTTGATCCAGCACCATTTCCAGCAGAAATAAGTGCCCTTTAATAAAACTTCTGTAAAACAATTTTATTTATAAGCTCTAATTTTTGTGTCTTCTAATATGTTTCAAGCAGGCATAATTCTTCTGGTAATGCATGTTTATTTAGGACCAGAAAGTCCTGAGCTCAAATCCACTGTCCTGGATATGGTGTATTATGACCACTGGTGAAGGAATGAAATGGAATACCACAACACAGTTTAGGATGTAATCCAGCAGTACCAATTCAGCCAGATAATGTGTGAAATCCTACCGTAAGACTGCTCTGGCATGCTTTAGACATTTTTTTGAGAAATCCAGGCCAATAGCCCTTATCTCAAGGAAAATGTTGTAGTGTATATAACTGCTCCTTGCATAAAGGCTGCTGTTTTGTTACGTAGCCAATGAGCTGTTAGTTCTTGGTTCTTCAGTCTATAAATGCCTTTGGGATATGGCTACTTGTGCTGTGCTGTTCTGTTTAGTAGTTTCAGCATCAGCCTTTAATCCCGGGAGGTGATAAATGGAAAAAACCCCAACAAAACAACAAATCAAACTCAACTATATTTACATTGTTGGATTTTGTTTTTAGCATTTTCTGGGATGGTAGATGTTGAAACTTGCCACTGGTGCTGGAGTTTCCATTTCACACACTTGTTCTGATCTCCTATCTCCAAAGTGACTCACTATTATCAAAAATACGGTTACGAAATTTGATATTGGGACAGATGTGATTAATATATACTACAGCAAAAGGCTACTAGGATACTACTAGCTATCCTACCTTATTAAGTATAATAATCACATGAAAAAGTCATTGCTCTCCCATTTGGATTTAAAAAGTAGAAAGTATCTAGTGATATTTAAGAAACCTGGTGAAATGCAGCACACAATATGAAGAACAAAGTTATTCAGATTTTACAGGCAAAACCAGTCTCCTTCCAGACTGTGTTGATGTAACAGGCCAATTAATTTGATAAAATGGTGCACCGTTTGTAAGGTGAGATACTTAGGGTGAGGCAATTGCGCCGATGGAAAAATTGCAGTTTCAAGGAGCCATGCGAAAATGCTGTTTCAGCGTATCACTAATTAGCATGCTACCCCAGGCTGTCCCAAATTAATCTCTTCTGCTGTGTGTACTGTATATAGCTAGTAATCATGATTGATTACTGAACAGAATTGTTGCAGAACCACTGAAACTATATGATAAACTTGCTGGAACAGAGTGGAGGATTTTGCTGTACAAGTGCTGTTAGTAGTGTAATATTGAAAATTGTGGTCTGGAGTTAGGGCAGGCTTTAGTGACTAATGGAGCTTGATTAGAAGCTGTAGAATTGTCTTTAATTGTTTTGTTTCCTTTTTAATGTTAAGGTGTGACCTTTTAAATTTACTCACAAAAAAGCAGCGAGAACCACATGTGTACATACTAATAGGAAATGCTCAGAATGTTAGGGCTTGCACTGCAAATGATGCTACATGAATTTGTCTCAATTCATTCTAATTACAGACTTGAACTTCAGTCATCTGAGTGCCTTTACTGCCATGCACTGTTTCCAGGGATACATTTCCCTTGTTGGGGCTGTTCCATTTTGAATAACTAATCAAACTTCCATTGAACAAGTACTCTAACATCAATTTCTTGCATCTTAAAGTGCTCCAATCACTGTCATACAAACTCAGGCTGCCTCTTGATGTGTCTAAATGAATTTTTAATTTTATAGAGTAGAGCAGATCCAAGAAGGAGTTTGAGAGATCTACCTCAAAGTAGCTAATGGCCTGTACGGCAAAGGCACTAACCTCATGTGGGAAACCCTGGCTGAAATCCCTGGTCTGAAGAGGATATATAAGAGACTTGCAGCCTGGCAAGAATGGCCAAGTCTTTTAGCCACTGATTAGTTTAGAGCTGGACTTGCCAAGAAGCAAATCCTTCTGGGAAAAGCAGCATTTCATGATTAAAAATTTTGTTCTGTGTTTTAGAACCTACTGTGAAACCTAGTAACTCCAAATCATTTTTCCTTTTCTCTCCTACCCAAAACCAAATGAAAATATTTTCACAGGAATCTTCCTTTACAATCCTGATTAAAATTTCAGGGTTTTTTTTCTTTTCATAGCTCTCTACCAATTTTACAAAATAATAATATCAATGAAAACCCTATGTAAAACAAAAATGCACCCATGACCTCATTTTATATATTAGTGTATATTAATAATCATTCATATGCTAAATTTTGGTGTGAGCTCTGAGATACCAAGAAAAATATGCCAAGGAGTATAGGTATTTCTTGTACTTGCAACTCCTACTGTGTCCTCTCACAAAGGGCAAACAGAACTTGCCCCTAATTGCTTGCATATGTGTAATTGCAATAGATTTTTATCTACCCTTTTGTCCTTCTCTGCTATACCTCTGTGGTAATAAGGCCCAGGAGGGATGCAAAATTAGCTTGTACAACATTTATGGTATCCTAATATATGAAACAGTTGAAATTTACCATTTTTAGTCTCTCTGTTACTCTGTGAAGTAGGAAACATCTAAATGTTCTTCTCGCATATGTCTGGGATGGTTCTACTGTGCTTTATTTGTCTATCAGGTTTGTTTCTTTAGTGCCTTGCTGAGCGGAGTGAATACACTGGGACATGCCAGAATAATGAATAAATCATGGGTTATGAGATTTGTTACATCTGTAGGTTGATTCCAGCATCACCCAACCTCTTCCCTCTGCCTTGTGAGAGAGCATGTTTTCTTCTCTGGTGAAATAAAATCTGTTACTTTGGCTTGTCCATCTTGAAGAATATTAAGAAATGTACTGAAATATATTCAGTAATTAACCTCCAGTGATAAATTTTCAACTTCAGGTAGAATTTACTCACTATATATATGTTATTTGGTGAGAGTGTAAAAATTGCTATGATAATAGTAAGGACTGATTGGCAAGGAAAGCCAAAAAAAACCCAAGAGAAAATTCTAGATACTATTTGAATTGTTCTTTTTTGTGGAGATTCCAGTACGAACAGCATAATCCATATTTGCCTCTGACTTCTGTTTTGGCCATGGAGCATTGCTTCATTGGAGGCTCTAAGGGACAGAATACTTACCTTTCACCCCTCAGCACCATGAACAATTCTTGTTCCTGCATTGTTTTCCCTCTCGCTTTGAAGATACTTGGGGAGCTTTAGCTGAAACAGTCCAAGAAAGAGACATCTAAGTGTGGACCCAGTTGAAATGGTGAGATGCAGATGGTAGGCCTACACCTCTTCTGTCATGAGATTAAGTAGTGCTGATGGGACATCAGTATCCTAGGAAAAACAGTTCTGTGGAGCCTCAGATGACCATGCTATAGCTTGTTTTAGATGGGAGTAGAAGAGCAGGAGTAGGTAGTAGGAAAGGACAGAAAAAAGGAGTATGCAAGCTTAAGAAAAGCTCAAATAAGTGTCAAGCCATCATGGAGATTTGAAGGAAAGGTAAAAACTTGCACAGTACATTGTAAGCCAGTTTACAGGAAAGTTCCAATCTGTCTAGTGCTAAGAAAGCTGGGACAAAATCCTTGTGCCAAACATGCTTAACTGCAATACATAAGGCAATGTGGCATTGCGATGTGGGCTGTCATGAGAGAACTTGCCCACATAGAGGGCAGAGTAGAAGGATGCTTAGCCAGCTGCATAAATTTTGTTTTCTTCATTATATAAAATGTCCTCTTGTTTTTGGTTTTATTTTCATTTTTTAAGTTAATTCACTCCTCATTCACCAATTCTGCAACTGTGTCTTGCCTGAATATTGACGAGTAGTGTAGGAAACATATTATGCATGCAGAGAAATACAGCTGACACTAAACTTTCAACAAGGAAAACTGTTCCACTTCAATACTCTACACCATATTATATAGCAGACCAGCTACTTCAGCTCCACAAGAAAAAACTCCTCCTAGAAAACAGGCCTATCATATCCCCATAATCAGATCTGGTCTTTTGTATTTGTTATTTAATTAAAGATAGAATATGTGGTAATTTTGCAATAAATTAAGAACATTTCGCTTTAGAATGTGTAAACTAATTTTACCCTATTTTTTACAGTAGTGTTGCAAGTTTCTTAGGCTCTAAAAAGGTGGATCTTTTTCTTGAAAACCAGATGACATTTTAAGCAATTTCCATACTTTCAGGGAGTGTGATTAAGAGCTTTTATTTAATAAGTGTAAAAATTACACAGAAGGAGGGGAAAATAAAGACCTCATAAGGCAACACATAATGATTGTCACTGAATATCTGTGGACACTTGAGTGAGAGGATGATGGATAGGGCAGGCCAAAGTCCTAGTTTGTGAGTGTCATGATGCCTTGAATGAGTAATATGCATACCAGAGAGCAGCCTCAGCTATGAAGTTAGTTAGTAACTAAATTGTGAAGGGGAGGTGGAATTAGGAAATGCATCAGGTGCTTGTAAAAGATCTGGCGGTGCTCCAATGATTTGCTGACTTCTAAGGGAGATGCATGTAGGTCTTAGTGGCAGGAAGATTTCATCCTAGGATCAGTAATCCTTCATTTATCAGTCAAAATGTTGTCTGGTCCTAATGTACTTGCTTAATTAGAACAGATCCAGTGGGAAAAGTTTTTACTTCAAAACCAAAACAAAAAATACTCCCCACACCTTCTTATCAAAAAAACCCACCATAGACTGTATGATAGTCAGAATGGATATTAGAAAGGTAGTTCAGACAAGGGGTTAAGCCAAGGAAAAATCACAGCTCAACAATGTGATGAGCAAATGACAGAATAATAGCCAGGGAAGGGTTTGGCAGCATTAGAAAGCAATGTGGAAGCAGCTATAATTCTGATGGCTTTGCTAGCTGTTGCTCATTTAAGAACATTCAGTGGCCACATAAGTAGTAGTATATGTGGTAAACTAATTTTTAATCATTTTTGTATTTTTAAACTCACTCAGGTTTGTGGGAAATGGACGCACACAATAATTATATATAGTAGATGTAAAATGAGTGCTTATTTTATCCAAAGTGAACAAAGCTGATACTTTGCTGACTATTTCTAGTTAACAGATAATGTCAATAGAATAGGATATTATCACAGGATAATGGTCTCCTGCTGCTTGATAAGTGCTGAGTCGAACCACAATGTTTATTTTCAAGGCAGGGGACATTGATCCTGTGACAACTTTCTATTTCAATGACATTCTTGCTATTACAATAGATTGATGCACTTATGACCATTTTGTTTAATGGATATTAGTTTAGTAAAGTGACAGCTGCTTATTGTGTGCCTATTCAATACACTCTGATTGGCTTCAAGAAAAGAATGTGTGTGATAAGCATAAAAGGTATAGATTTTTATTTTAAAAAGAGGACTCTGCTCCTATGAATGAGATGCTTAAATCTTTATTTTATATTTTTTCTTAATCTCCGTTAACAAAAAAGATTGTTTACTTTGAAGGATTGCCTTTTGATGTAATTCTGAGCAACAAGAATTTCTTCTTGAAAAAAAAAAAAGATAAACTAAGAATGCATATTGCTTTGCAAAACCTGATCCGCTGACTATTTGAGCCTTTCAGCTGGGAGCTTTTCCCAGGTGAAAACTGGTAATTTGTTCTTTGGAGAAAAAACAAATAATGAAAATGCTTTCAGTACTGGAATTACTATTTTACCACTCTGGAGTAGACTATGTTACACATCAAAAACAGAGAGCAGATTAATTCCCAAGAGTAAACCAACCTTTTACTGTAAAACACTTTCACTGGAGTGAAGTTCTAGCATGTGCTCTCTCTCCTTTTTACATTCCTGAATATTTTAGTGTCATTACCAAAGCTGAACTTTTAATTTTTTGTACTTTTTTTCACCTTGTAGGAGAAGGCAAAAGGCAATTTTTTCACTACACTGAATTTCAGGCCTTGGAAGAGGTTTCATACAAACTAGATTGTTTTGCATGGCTGAAAGACAAAGTCTGGTGAACCAACATAATTTAGTCTTCAGGAAAAAAAAGTTGTTTTTAAAATAGGGCTTTCCTTAGCTGCTATTCAATTTTTTTCAAAATTGCCCCTGCTTTCATGTGAGTAGCAGTGGAAACAAGAGAGGGAAGAAGAGAATAAAAGAATCTGATCCATATTCTCACTGGGAAAAAATGCTTTTCTGCAAATGTAATATCAACGATGTCCAGCAGTAGTCCTATTGATTTTAATGCGTCAGAGTCTCTAATAATACTTTATTACATGAAAGTAGACTGTAGGAATGTGGATGCTTTTCCTGGATGACCTGCTAAAGCAGAGGACTTAATTATTTCTATTTTCTTGTCAGTGCAGTAATTCTACACTGCGTATTTATGAAAACGTGGGAGGAAGAGTTCATGCATTTGTACATGGATGTGAGAAAATGAAGGAAAAATAATTACGTGGAATTGCCCCCCACACAGTCAGGAAGCACAACATCATGTTACATTTTATTAAATTAATTCCTTTGTGAAGATTTTAAGATAGCTTACTTTGGAGGGGCTCTGTAATAAGCAAATTTCAAACTACAGACATAGTTTGGATATATGCCAACTACAATGTCTGATGGTAATAAAAAAAATTCTGATTCAAAACATGTAAGAACGTGCTTGGTGATTTTGCTTTCAATCTAGATCAGATACTGGAAAAAGACTTTCTTATTCCAGCATTTCTGCTTACTTTTCTCCTTGAAATCTATAAAATGATAGAGAAAATGCTTTGAAATCTGCAGAAAGACTGAGTTTGGTGTAAGAGAGGGATGAAGGCTGGCTTAAGTAATGTTCATACAGAAACAATAAGCCAGATTTTCTACTGATAAAAGTTATTTTTTATTTATAGCAACTGAGAATCTGTCTGTATAGTTTTTTCTCTTAGTGATCTCTTTTTTCAGATGTCAGTTATCTTACATAGCTGTAGAAAGTCCACCATTTCCTTTCAATGAGAAATCTTCTTTTCAAGGACTGGACAATGATTATCAAGGGCTATTTTACAACACATCAGAAGGATTAAAATTCTAGTTGCCTTTGGTTTGGTTTAAGCTGATGGAGACAATAACATGAGAACACTTTAATGTGAAAAACTAGTTTTAGAGAACAATAGACTTTTGAAAAATCTTAAAAAAGGAGATGGCCTGGATTCAAGTACTTTTAGGCAGTCAGAGATTAATTTGAACGCTCTAGTACTGTCATTTATGCATTGAGAATCATGTTTAAAACTTCTCAGCTGACAGGTGGGTATATCAAGGCCTAATGAAACTGTAATTATGGGTCAACAGTCCTGAAAACTGGATTTTTAACTGGTAAGAACTGTTTTATAATAAAATGAGAAATTATTCTTAGGTTGCTGACAATACCAATGTACAAGTACTTCTACACATGAAATTCCTATAGAAAGGATTAGGGATATAAAAAAAGTCTTGCTTTTGCTCATTAAATCGCTTCCATTTCTTCAGACTATTAGATCTCATCAGTCTTCCTTTGCACCACAGAGAAGCTGTGTGAATGGAGACACATCTTGTCCAGATCATGTTGTCCAAGTATACCTTCTCCTAGGAGTAAATGTAGTGTTCAGTGAGACACAAGTGTTTCACTGCCTGGATCTGTTTTGAAGTTATAATGGGAGTTCTGGTGTGATCCAAAGAGACAGAAGGCCTTTTTCAGACTTTCTGCAGGCAATAATTTCTGCTATATTTCTCACGAAGGAAACAGGCCTTGTCTATGTTTTGTAGAACAAAGAAATGAAATGACAGTAAGAAAATCTCTAACTGCCCAGCACTGATTCCTGCTATGATATGTTAATGGTCGCAAGGGCCAGAAACTATTTCAGTTGTGAAACGGGGAACAAAGTTTACATACAAGTGAAAAACAGTGTCACCTGATGGTGATGATTAGGAACTGGACCTGTTTTCATCCATTTCACATCCTTGGAATAAAAGTGTCAGTTGAAAGCAAAGGCAAGTCATTAGTGCCTCGGCCTGTCTTGATTCCAGCTGAGTTGTACTACTCTTGGAAAAATTTGTGAAGGATGTTGCAATGTGCAGAAGTTCTGAGGTGTACGATAAGATCCACAACTTGTATAAAAACGGAAGGGAGAAACCAGAGAAAAATTATTTCGGCCTTACTCTCACTATGGACAACCTTTATGGGGTAACGAAGACTTTCAGCAACTGTAAGTATATGTGTGTGAGGCAGTTGATCCTGAGCAGAACTGTTGAAGTCTTAAACAATGAAATAGTGCATAAAGAACCACCTCTCTAAGAAATAGTCTGCTTATCAGAGAGATGAATTAATTTATTACTGATAAAAATGACTTCTCAATCTAACAAGATACCTGTCAAAACTATCTCTCTGTTCACATCCTTATCTGGAATACATGCCATAACCCTATAGATAAAAAAAACCATAAGAGAATAGTTGGAAATTAGCCTGATTTGTACCCACATGCTTTCATTTGCGTCCGCTGCTATCAAGTGATTGACAGCATAACATAAATCAAGATTTTTTTTTTACTTATTAATATAATATGAACTGCAAAAAGATTAAAGTCTCATTTACATAACCTGAGATGAAAGGAGGTGAAATATTATAATTATCTTTTCAAGCTAAATTTGCACTGCCATTTAAAATTAACCTATGCAAATGACAGGTTAAACCCCAGGAAAGCTCCAGCACTGTTTCAAAAAAATACAATCAATTTCCAATCATGACTGTGTTTTTATGCTAGCCATTCAATTAGTCACTTGGATCCATAAATGTATACCAATATAATGATTTTTTTTCCTTGTTTTGTTCTTGGCTTTTAGCCCTCAAAAGATACTCAGGTTGTGAAGTTTGCATCCTTATTTGCATTGAGTAGCACTCTAAATATTGCAAGGTTTATCTATACAGTAATGTGATATGTGGCTTAGCCTGAGTGAGGATAGTTAGGCACAATTATATTCATGAGTAAGCTGAGAATATATATTTTTTTGCAGTTTATAGGTGTATGGGATGACTTTGGTAAGATTTGAGAAAATAACCCTACAGGGGTTCTTCTCTGTCTTACTGGTAGTGTCTGCAGAAATTAAGTCAGAGATGAAGACATTATTGTGAAGTGAAAACTCCCAAATTTCCCATTTGATAACTGTTCATTTTTCAAAATTTGAGGTGGGTGGAAATTGAAAGTTGTGTAGACAGTTGATTTTGTTTTGGCAGCCAATCTAAAAGAAGTAGTTCTACACACAAAGGAGTAACGGTGGCCTGATTTATGATGGGCTTATGTCTTATGTCTCCTATGACACCCTCTCATCCCCCTGCAAGAACCTCAAACTCAGCACTGAGGTATTTCTAGATCTCTTCTGTGTTCCTGAGGACCATCCTCATATTGTTGTCAGTTCCCTTGCATCTCAACCTGCTTTCTGGTTTACTCACTGGGTGAGAAACAATGTACGTGCTGTGGCTGATCTAGAGAGCAACACATGCAAATTCACCAGATAGTATATATGTGTTGACCAGACCAACAGTGGCTGTCAAATACTAAATTCCCTCTGTGTTTTCTTCAGTGGGAGTGCTAATATGGTCTCTAGACACCAGTTTTCACAAAACCCATGTAGTAGCTTTGAACTCCGACTGTCAAATTTGATAGGAATTAGCCAACGAGAGAGAGGAATGTCTGACACCCTGTGCAGTCATGTCAGATGTTTCCTTGCCAAATCAGACTATAAAATTAAGGGGAGGGAAAAGGAAAGAGAAAGGCAGAGAATTACTCAAAGTAATGAATGGAATATTTCTTGCTGAAATGAAAGACTGAAACATTTAATTTAGTTTGACACAAAAGGTTCCATTCACTGTGAAATAAAATATTTTGTTCTGAGGTGCTTGTGAGAAAGTAAAGAAAGTGAAAGACTAGAGTCAAAAGCTGTCAGAGAAAAAAACAGCCTTGCAAAACAAGTACTAAGAGCTATCTCTACATAGTGTTAGAGATCTGAATTGTACTACTTCTATATCTGGAAGGGGGATTAACTCCCATTTTTCACCTTGTTTTGGCACTGGTCAACTATCCACACCTTTAAAGTATCTGAAATTCCTCCTCCTTTATTTCCACTTTTAAAAGATGCTTTCATAGTCACAGTGGGTGCACATGGATATATACATGTCAGAGAGAGAAGGAGAGAAGATTTGTTTATAAACAAACTAAAACAGTGTTTGCAGGAGAGGAAATTAGAATATTTCTACCCACCAGAAACATTGTGTTTGACACCCAGGCTCTCCAGGAATTAATATACATAGGGAAATAACTTTATTTGGCTTCGTGTGGAGGTTAAGGTATTGTTGGCCATCTGAGAATTTGTATCAGGTGCTGAGCATTTATGGACAAGCATTTATCATTTAGGACTACAAACAACATAGTTCTTACTCTGATTATTTTTGACACTAGGTTATCAAAAGTTTCTTTGCACTTCTGATCTTAAAACTTAGAAACAATCACCTGAGGTGTTATAGTACTGAGGTGTCATACTGATTTGTTGGTACTTTTATATAAAGCATCTCAGGCCAGAGGTTACTGAGTTGCTGGTGGCTAAGTTTGAAGAGGTGGGAGGAATGCCCTTTGAATTTTTGCTTTACCAGCCCTGGAATGCTGAAATGCTCCACCCTAACTCCAGGTCTTGGGAGGGTCAGGTGAAACTAACTTTCCTTAAGAAGCTAAAAGATAAAGATGAAAAGATTTAGTGGCTTGTATAGTTCATTTGCCCATGGGAGGGGGCAAAGAAGGGCAACTGCAGGTGTTAGCTGGAAAGTCCCAGCTAGCCACCATAGAGAATAAGGGAATAATTGCTTCTCTGTACCATTACCCAGCAAGAGGGGAGGTCTCCTTAGAAGTTTTTACTAAAGAGAGTCTTTGGCACATCACTTTAAAGAATATCCTGATGAAAGTGGGGTTTGTGTGTAATGGTGACAATGAGTTTTTCTGTCATTCATTTAAGAACTTCTGTGATGTCTGGCCACTTTTACTGTTTTCCTCTAGAAGGACAAATGAATCCACTCCAAAAAAGTGTATCTGAATATCTCTTTTCCTAGGATATGTTCTGTTCTGAACCAAATCTGTTTTTCTCTGGCTTTATAATAAGATGAATTAAGTCACTGCCTCAATATAAGTGAACTGTGATGCTGTCAAAGTCTGAGTTCTGTATCTTCTCGTCACTGATCTCTGATCAGTTTGATGAAATGATCTGATGATGCTTTTGTGTCATGTCTTTTATCTATTTGTTTCTTTGTTTAATGATTGTTATGTTGAAGAACTTTTGGTGAGATTAGAATTTATAAGATATCAAATTGAAAAATCATTCTACCCCAGATAACCTGGAACTCAGAAGTCTAGGTTTTGAATGCTTAATGCTCCAAGAATGCTACATTTTTCAGTCAGAAGTCTCACTCTGTGTACCCATGACCACAATACAGTGGCATGCAAGGTGCCCAAATGAACCCTGAACGTGTTATGTCACGTGGCCTAAGAATGACAGGTGGGATAATGTTGTGCTCTGATAAAGCTACAATCTGCTGCTGATAATTAAGAGTATCCGTGCTTACCATTGATTTTTAGAAAGATTATGAAAAGGTGAGGTGCACCTTGCATGTAAGAAGTATTTACGTTCTCTGAGTGTTTCATTAACATGTCTGTTGCTTCCAGATTACAAGTGTCTTGCATTCAGCCAGACTGGGTAGAGCAAGGGAAACAAATACAGACATACTCAAATTTAGCGTGTGTATAGCCATCAACCCAATTATGCAGCATATTTTAGAGTTTTTGAAAAATTGACTGTTCTTCAGAAAGTCCTCTAGTACCTGTTAGAGGCATACCAAAATGAGAAGTTGCTGAGCTGTGTCATGTACATTCATGCTGTGTCTTCATCTTTCTTTTTACATTTTCTTCTAATGAGTAAAATCATTTACTCTTCAACAACATGCACAGTGCAGCTGATGCCTAAGTGCTGTTGTTGTAGTGTCCCTACAAGCTATGAGGTATTTCATTTACACATGAGTTTGAGTTTTGGAAAGGAAGCAAGTTTCCAGTTATACAGGAACAGACTTTATTCTCCAAAGAAATTAGAAAGACTGGAGAAAACTGGAATACTTCCTATCTGCCCTCATTGTCTCTTTGGGAAATGCTTTCCTTAGAAAGTAATGTCAGCAGGCTCCTTTAGTCCTTTAGAGTTTACTCCTTTAATCCTTGTAATGGACTAAACCTTATGCAAATAATCAGAGTAAGGAAAAGTGATCCTTACCAGCAGATGCTGCAGTAAATGCAACAATAATAACTGTAAAAATTTTCCCAAAGTGGGAGAGTTTGCTTGTTAGCATTCAGGGAGCTCTCTGCATTGCCAAATTTCATTTATACTGGAATCAGTTGTAAAGGGTAATAGTGAAACCACTGAAGAACTGACCAACTGGCATGGTGGTTTAACCAAATTTTATTTTATAATAGGTTGAAACACAATTTTTAATTTCATAAAAAAGATAGAAATATTCCTTATTAATATTTAAGCATAAAAATTACTTACAAACAGCGTAGAATCTTCTTTTCCATGCTGACTTTTTTGCTTAGGGTTTGTTTATAAAGGTCTGAATTTTATTCTGTCTGTAGTCTGAAAAATTTAAATTCTGAATGTATCTACAAGAATGATCATAGACCATCAGCAGCAAAGGAGGAATACATTCTCTGGGTTATCACTTCAGCACTGTGTACACAATATGTCAACGTCTGAAACTTTCAGATTAATTACTAGTCCTGGTGATGCTGTATGTGTTTTGCTGCCCTTCAAGCTTGCAATTAATATTCAGACAGTTGTGAAGGGAGGATAATTTGGTGATTTTCAGTTTATTCTTCCAGGGAATAAACAAGAGAAGAGAATACATATTTCTCTTTTATTGCAGCTCAGAATTTGTTGATAAAGTTGTGACTGCAACTGTACACAATCAATGTCAGTTAAGAGTACAACTTTATTAAAGTTTTTTGAATTTACATAACTTTCAGCACCATTACATGTATAATTTATCACGATGATGCAGTATCGTTGTAGGGTATTCATAAGCTTTGTGCAGTGGGGCAGAATTTCAAACTTGGTCCTTCATTAAATTTTAATTCAATAACTTAGCTAAACTAGGTAAGCACTGATAGCAAGACCACCAAGAGCTTTACCAGTCCTTTAAATGAAAATGCTCTCTGTGTTCAGTGCCTCTGCAACCCTCTGGGACAAAGTTTAATGTGGTCATGAAAATGTGAACAAACCTTCAGTATTTTCACTAAGTTTTTCTTCCAAACATATTTACCAGCCTATGGTATGACGTTACAGCCAAATGGGTGCAGATTTGAAGTATTTAATTAAAAAATAATTTTAAAAAATCATGGGGATTTTTCTTAGAAAGGGAAGTAATGAGAAAAACCCGAGTTTTCTCTGCATTTCTCATTTTTTCAGTTTGTATCACTTTGCTAGCTATAGTTCAAATGCTGATTAAAGGAAAACAATTTCTACTACTTCTAATCAATTAATGACAAATAAAATTAATTCAGGAGTTAAGCACTGTTGTGAAAATTACTGAAATTCCTGAGAATAAAGCCTGGTGGAGTGGGGTAATACCTAAAAATCTGTCAGTAATTTTATGACATAAAAGAAAAAGGAAAAAAAGAAGAATCTTGATCCTGCAGTAAAATCCTTTATGTAGGTTCCTGTACTGCTGTTGAACCCCAGCAGTGACAATGAGGGATTTGTTTCAGGACTTGAGATGTCCATTTCATTTAATGAATTAGTGGTTGACTTTTTTTTTTTTTTCTCCCATCGGTGATATGGGTTACCATCTGAGGGGGGATGTTCCACCTTAGTTGGGGGATCCCTGTCTGAGAAAAAGCAGTTTGCATATCTCATCTGTATTTTGTTGCACAGCTACTGCTTGTCTCAATTAGCAGCCTCTGAAAGAGAAACCTTGAGCTATTGTAACACTTCCACCAAAAGTGCCAGGTTTTGAATTTCATAGACATCATTCCTCTGCTCTGCATATCCACAGCCCTGCAAGTGATATCAAAGGAGGCCTTGGTGAGGCTGAGAATTCAGCCCTTACTTTCTTTAGATGGACATTCAAAAAACATTGTTGTTTGACAATTTCTGCCTAATTCCACAGATGTTCTGACTCTAAAACTATACTTTCTGTATTGTTTTACAACCAGGGATGCTTTAGGGTGTTGGGTTTTTTTTCTACGTAGAAAAGATGATCTGTTTCCAATAGTGCCTCAATATCAATGAGAATAAAGGGTTCGTTACTGACATACACGTCATTGGAAACTGCTGAAAATAAGAGATAAATAGCTGATCTTACATCCATTAAAATAAAAAAATAAAGTCAATTTCTATTGATTTTGATGTGTCCTAGACAAAGCCTCAAGTGAATGAAAGATCTATTCCATTCTGTTTCAGTCATACTTGGTATTAGCCACTGGAATTACTCTTTCTGCATTCTGTAGACTTCTTAATTTCCCAGAAATGTGGGTATTCTGTAGCCTGTGACACTGTTCTTGTTTACTAATATGCATGATTTCTCACATAAAATACTCCAAGATTATGTGGAATGTTAAATACAAGTAATGCTATTCTGTGAAAAAGTGAAAGAGTGAAAAAAAATGAAGGGAAAAAAAAAGCTTAAACCTCTCCCTTCTCCACTCCCAAACCTCCCTCTTCTATGCTAGAAATAGAAACTGTGATGAGAAGCGACATTGTGGCTTTGAGACTTTCTTTGGGCTGCAGACAAAAAGGAACAAAGTTAACCTTGTTATATTTTTCCTTCCATAGCCTGAAGAAGGCCACATGGCTGAGATTTCACTTCTCATTTCTATTTCCAGGGTATATTTTCTCATCCTCTTCATAAAAGAATGGATTTTATAGCTACGTGTTGATACAGCAGCTGGTTTGTTTTTTAAATGAAAATGTTATCTGTTTATTATTCAGATACAATTTTAAGCAGTTTTGCTCAGCATATTTGAATTCAAAATCCTATTAAAAATGCAATATTCCTCTGCTACTTTGTCCCCCACTGCAGTGACATTCAGTTTTTCCATTTTAAATAGAAATATAATATTGTATATCTGTTCAGGGTGATGTAATTTCCACCACTGAATTACCAGTCATTGGACAGGCTGTTCACCTTCCTATCATGGAAATTTTGTATTCGTACATATTTCCCTCCACATTTACAAGATGTGTTACTGATCTGGCTATCTTGCAATTGCTTTACATCAACACTTTCTTTTTAAATCCAGAAAATGTATCCCTTTGTCTCCTACCATCTGATGGAAGTCGTAAGAATTGCTGAGTTAAGATAAACACCCTCATTTTGTGGTAGAGAGGGGAGGGGGATGAGAAGCAAAATGTTAATTTGTTTTAAAGTTAAAAGTACTGACCCATGCACTGAAGATAAGCACATCTAATTTTAAATCTTCGATATCTATTGTAATGTCTAATTGCATAGTTAAATGAGCTGTAAAAGCAGAAATGCCGCTGTAACCTCTAAACAATTTTACACAGTTCTAGAACATTTGAGATAACAGAAGAAAGCTTAAAGAAGCTTTTCTCCTCTAGTAATACTAGTACTTCAGAGGACAGAGTTTATTGAACAAGAGAGCTTTCTGCTTGGACAGCACTTTCCTGTTACTCTGGACACACTTTAGATTTAAGGGTGCAATTGAATGCATCATGTGGGCTATGAACATTCTAAAAAGGTCCAAAACCATTAGTGGATGTGTCACTCAGTGCTCAGTTCTCATCTTGGATTGATGTAATGCTGGAATAACTTGATTGGCTTCAGTAACTTTATTCTAAATTAACATAATTGCTATCATAATTATTTAGCCTACAGAAGCATCTGGAGCCCCTAACTAGGTCAGGGCACAATTTTGCTAGGCTCTCACTGTTACACATGCACATACACAGATTAATGTGTCAGAAAACTTTATAGACTGTTTCTATCTGAATACTTTGCTTGGGGCAAAATAAAATAACAGAGAGGTGAATCCACTAGCCTGAGTGCTAGCCTCTGTCACTGACTTCACAGAAAGTCCCACAGACTTTCTGTGTTTCTGTTCTCTTTCTAGAAAATGCTGATGGTAGTGCTTCTCTTGTTTTATGAGAATAAATGCATTTAAGATTGTGAAGTACTCAGGCACCATGGTAATGGGGATGCATAAGTGTTGTGGATAGACAAGGTAATATGCATCCAATTGTTCATGCTTTCTAGCCCTTAATGTCAAATACTTTGGGGGAGTTGTTTGTGTCTTGAAGATGAGCTGTACGAGAATGTAAGTTTTTTGACTATTGAGGGGTGAAAAGGAAAGTACCAAGTAGCTGTTAAATAATACCTTTTTTAAGACTGTAAAAGAGTGCAAGTTTAATAGCGGCAATAGTTGTTTCTAAAGTTACATGAAATCACAATACTGTCTTTACAGAGTGGGAACCATGTACCCATTGTATATAGCACATCCTGTTCCCTGTAGATATGTGTCTTTTTGTTTCTGCTCAGAAGTCTGTATAGTGATGCTGTAGGCAATAAAATAATTTCTCTAAAATGACATTATGTATTGTTCCTTAACTCTGCCTTATCAGAACTGTCATTAGTTTGTTGTGCCTAGCAAACAGAAAGTACTAGGACAGGAGCTGAGTGGCAGTTGCATCAAATTAAATTGGGATTCTGAAGTATCTTAATGTTCTTAGGGTGACTGACTTCAGTGGAGCTAGGATATAATTTCAAGGCATTTGAAGATGACCTGATTAAATCTTATTTTTATTTCCCAAACTATCAAGAATGACAGACATGTCAGAGAGAACTTGCCAGATTTTATGCTTTCAGGGCCTAACGGTTTTTACTAGAAAGGAAAATGAATTATGCAGAGAGCATTTATCTACCACTTTTTTTTACCAAGATTAGAACGGTTTCAACCAGCTCTACTGATAACACATGTTAGTACTCTGCAAACTAGTGACACGTGACTGTCACCAGAGTGACCAAATATATTGTGATCAATCTTCTGATATATGGGTTAAGTACTAGTCTTTTTATCTGCCTTTTAGTTATAGGGAATCCAGACTTAGAACAAGTTCCTTAACAACTTTCTGTAGCAGTTCTGGCCCACAAGGGATCTGGGCCCAAATGAATTTATTTCCCAAGCAGACAGAAACCTTTTGGTAAATGAGAGAATGGAATTTGTGTCCTTCCAAATTTTCTCCTAGGGCCTCCTCACTGAGTAGTTTTTTTGGCTGCAGACTCTTCAGACAACTGAAGTTAAACTTGGGATGGCCTAGTCTAAAATTGAAATGCTGGAATTACAGGAATATGCTCATGCAGCGAAAGGACTCACCAAAGTTATCTGTATCTAGACATCTGTGTCTAGATAAGCTTTTTAAAGAACAACCTTAATGTTACTATGAACACACACGTTTTTTTAATTTCTGTCTTGCCCCGAATTCAATGGCAAAACCTGAGAGTGTTCTGGTGAGGCCAGGATACCACAGTCTTTTAGATGCTTGATTTTGGTTTCCTTTTAACTTCTTATAAAAGACCTATCTTCCTTACATTTTTATTAGTGGCTGATCAGTCTGCATTTTAAATGCTTCAATACTTTCTCAGTATCATCTTAGAAAGTGTAGTTTAATGGAGAGAGAGCTCTCAGGATTCTCCAGCCAGGACAGACTTGCATGACTTGTGCTTTCTTGCTGCACTGGTGGTTGGTTTTTGCTTAGGTTTTTTATCATGACCTAGGTGTTTGCAACTGGAATTCTGTAGAAGAATGTGACTAATACTATGCCTCAGTATTATATAATCAAAAATTCTTGAAGTACTAGTGTCTTTGAGGATACTCCCTTCTGAGTAAACAAAATGCTTTGGCTGTGAATTTCCAAATATCATGACTTACATGGGAAAGATTGTGACTAATCCATCTTTAGCAAGCCATATGGTAAAAGATTAATGGATTATTTGCATTGAGAACAGTGGCAAGCAATGTAGGGCTCTGTTTTCAGATTTGTCAGAAATCTAACTATATAACTGAGTTTGTGTGAAAATGTCTTAACCGCAATTTTTCCTTCACAGTTGATTTCTCAAATGAAGGAGACTTATACAGTTGATCTACAAAGACCAAAGCATTGGCTTACTGTGCCATATAAAGTGAGCATAAATATTTTCGCATTGTGACAACATGTTCGTGTCACTGGTTTTACTTATGCCATTGTTAACAATGTACAGTTGTAGTTAGCCAGTGTTGGAAAGGAAAAAATTAATGCTATTAATTCAGCTACAAGGTTTTTGGATCTGTGAGCAATTGAGCAACATAACTAGGGGTCACTACCTGGATTAATGATGTTTCATGTCTTGCATTGATCATATCTAAATGTTAATCAATTCCAGCCAAATGCCTGATGTTGGTTCTTTCATTTTTTTCAATTTGTTATTTGTCAGTAGTATGAAATCAAACAAAGATATTAAGGTCCCATGTCAATTAAACTGCTGTTGCTACCATAATTAGCAGCTGCTTCTTCTGATGACAACTTTAATTAGAAATATCTATACTAGTTTTTACAGAAATATGGCAATTTGTTCTTGATCATTTAAAGTAACTCTGCATTTGTCCCATATTTTTACTAACAGATAGTATCCCAAGGCTTTAGTTATCATATGTGACTGGCAAGGAAACTGATGAGTGACTTAGAGGACTACATGATTTAGTCACTGATATAGAACACTTTTGAGAATGAACCAGAGGATGTCAATGTCAACTAAAGGTCTGATCCAATGCCATTCAGGTCAATAGGAAGATAAACTTATATAAATTCCCACTGAAAATGCTTTCTCTGCACTTATTAAAACAACTTTTTTTTTCTGATATTGAACAAGAACTGTTACAGACCAGGTACTCCTTTTGTGTGTGTGATGCTTATTGGACAAGTAGGATTGATTTGCCTTTCTCAGTGTCTTTACAATAAAATTTTTTTTTTTTTCTCTAATCTCTTTTCTGGCACGAAATGTTGTCTGGTCTTGGCCAAAGGATTTAACCCCTTGATGCCTTGATCATAGCTTTCAAATCATTCTTGGAGACAGAAAATTTGTATCTGAAATATGAAAGTTTACAGGGTGACCACATGCCCCATCATTGTGGTATGTGTTATATAAGTGATGTTCATACTCTTGATTATATTTTAGCTGGTGTCAATGACAGTGTGCTCATAAAATTTATATGTAAGGATAACACTAAAGGATATAGTAACAGGATTGAAACAAACATTTCCAGGAAAGTACTGCTTCCCCCTTTACTCTAAGTGACTACAACAGCATCTCTTTCCATTCTCTGGTTTTCACTGAGTATCTATTTATTCCTATACATAATGTTGTAAGCAGGGATGAGCAACACTGTAAGAAAGATTTTATATCTGAGTCACAGAATTCAGAGATGGAGAAGACCTATTTCATGCTGTAGTTCTTCCTGTTTTGAATAATTTCTGTGCAAATATAATTTTATCTCATTGATTTCAGAACATCTGCAACAAAACAGTATATGAATGCATGAACCGGAGTATGATAGAGAGTTAATATTTTATCATAGAGAGCTCTGGGTGCCTATGACAGCAGTGTGAGAAACTAATTAAAGAGGTCTGTGAGTGTTCTACTAGTACGAATATACTGATGACACCTGCTTCTTGCATAAAGTAAGATTTTTCTTCTGATTGTTTGGAAGAAACTGGTTGCTTTTATTACCTGATTATTATTGAGATTCACCTCTCCTGAGAAGGACAGCTTCTTTTGTATAAGAGAGGCTGCTGAAAGCAAAGACAGTCTATCACTGCATTACCTTTCTGCACTTTTCTTTAGCTTCTGTGGTTCTAATGAGCTACTAGAATGAGATCTTAATGACAGTGGCCATACAATATGTTGGTTTTACTTCCATTGTGGAATCTGGTTTCAGTTACCCAACATTGCTAGTGAAGGTAATGTGCTTGTGATCAAAAGTAGATTTTGTCAGTAGACTCGGTACCAAAAATGACAAGTTTGGCTTAGTAGTTATTAAAAACCCCCAAACTTCTTGTCCTCTAACTTCATTGTATGGCATTACAATTTCCACAAACCTAACTGCAAGAAAAAATTGTGCAGAAGTTTTACAGATATAGTCCTAGACAAGAAAGAACTGTATGAGCTGTGTTTCTGGAATGCAGGAAGTTTAGTGACATAGGCAGGACTTCTTTACAACTTTTTTTTTTTTTTTTGGGAGGATGGGGAGGCTGTTTTTGTACTACTTTTCTATTTCCATGGTTAGATTAATCTCCACTGATTGTATCTTTTGACTTCAGCTTCTTCTGCATAAAGTAAAATATTTTACCCTGCCATCTGAATACCACTCTAGGGTCTTCTCCACCCCAAAAAAGCATGGTAAAAAGACTTATCTCTGGATTTGGAGAGGTCATGCTATTTTTCCCCCCCATAGTGTTTAAGAAACTTTATTAAAATAATTTGCAAAATGATAGAATTCTTCTGACTCTAAGAATAACATTGAGTGGATTTTGCACTTAGTATTTTAGCATTTCAACTTCTAAGGCATACTTCTCATTATCATACTAGGGCATTTTACAGAGTTCAGTGACCAGGAGCGCCAAGAAGTAATTAAAAAAAAATCTCAAATGATATCTAATTAAAAACTGTTTCAGGCAGAATGAATTAAACTTAGCTTTAAAGTTGCTTATTGCATCCATCTTCCTGATGTCTGAAGGAGCTGAGTTGCAAAGGTGAATAATATAATGGTAAAAAACCCTTGTAGTAGCTGACTTCAGAAATAGAGTAATCAACAATCAGCTGGAATTACAGAATAATCAGGAATGGTGAATTACATCATCAAATCTCTTCTCTTGACACGAAATATTAAAAAAAAAAAGTTTATTGGCTACCAATAAATCTATTGCCATAGATGTTTTTGTGGTGAATGATGGTGTTGTAAGACATTAATCAGACCCTTGGGTAGAAGCCAATACAAGGTATTGCTAATACAAGGAGAGCTAATACACTGGGATGCTTTTTGCAGATCAGCATTTTTGCTGTAGCATTTGGAATTACCTGGTCTCTGTTCAGCAGAAGGGCAGGAAGAACAGCAAGCTGAGAATTATAATAATCAATTTGTTATGCAATCAAGAGCAAAAATTGAGCTTTGTACAGAGTTGATTCAATTCAGTAGCATTTCTTGGCATTGTAATGAAGATGCTCAACAGAGAATAATCTCTAAGAGCCACTATTTTTAAGCCTGACTGATCAGTTTTTTATGGAAAGAACCTGAATAAAGTCATCTATAGATACTTTATGCCCAGAGACTAGAAGTTGGAACTTTTTCATACCTACCATAGTTTTTCCATTTCACATCAGTGAAAACAGTCAAGAACACAGCACAGAGTACTAGAATTAGATTGTAATTTTCCAGCAAAGTAGTGTATTAAAAAGTTATATTTCTAGAATTGGAATGGTTCAGTGCTCCCATACCCTGTGTCCAGACATTTTTACATACCAGAACCATGGCTTTTACAGATCACTGGCTTGATATTTTTGGTTCAAGACCTATACGCTTCTAGAGATATCAGTATTTCTACCACACACATAAAATAACTACATGGTTAAAAATTCTGAATTTTCATGCATCTTGTCTGTCTCAGTGTCTTCCAAAAAAAAAAAAAAAAAAATCAGATAGATCAGCCGAGGATGGAAAGAAGACTTTAACTGTCTAGAAGAAGGAACTGCGAGATACAGATAATCCAGTTCTGGACTCTGAAACCATCCTGATGTCTTACTGGCAACACTGACTCTCTTCTCTGCAGTGCTAGTTTAGTCTTTCTGCTTTGAAAAATCTATTTACCTATCTTCCCTTCATCCCACCCCAGTACCCTGTTCTTTCTGGCTGCTCTCAAGCAATGTGTCTGTTAGATAGGCATTATGAAAAGCTACCAATCCAAATTCTCATCCATTTCTGCAGCAACATCTGGTGTCTTTAATATGACTGAAAGGTATGACTGGAAACCCAGTTCAGAGTCACAAAGCTTACATCTCTGAAGAAGAATTTAGTGACAATGACAAAAAGAATCAAAGCTAGCTGGTTTGGCCAAATTTATGCCCACTAAGTTAATTGTTTAAAGAAGCAGTGGCTTTGTTGTCTGGAATCTCTGGTAAGCAGTAGTTCATGATAATACTAGTGTTTATATCTGCATAAATTATGTATGTGCAAAGAAGAGTATTTGATATTTACCATTTTTTCTTCTTCACAAAAGAATCCTTAATTATTTTTAAAAAATATCAATAATTCACTATCCTGAGATGTATGGACAAATTACACATTATGGTTACTGAACACAGTTCAGCTCTTTCTCTAAACACCATTAATTTGATAGTTATTATATAAATACAATGAATAAAAAATGATTAAGCTCTGAATAGATAGAAAATAATAGTAAAAAAGTATATTATATTCATTTGATGACTCACTACCAAGAAATTCTTCTACTGCTATGTCCAAGAATGGCCATCCATGACTTCATATGCTGCAGAATACAAATTGTAGTATCATTTTAAAATTTTATTTTTCATCATTCTTTAGTGAACACTTTTGGGATGCTGCTGTTTAATTAATTGCTGTAGCAAATACCCTGCTACTTAAACACTATGGCCAAGAGCAGTATGCAGACTTCAGGAGCCTGAGGACAAAAAATGAGCCCACTGCACTGAAGACATATAAATTAAAAAGATTAGAACTGACTGCTTTGGGCAGTGTAGAGTAACGATTTTTAGGCCAACACAAGATTCCAGATGCTTCAGAAGAATCCCATGATGAGCAATGTCAACTGAAGTCAAATGCTACTGAAAGATCTAAGATAATAAATATAGCAATGCCAGTTGGTGTTGAAAGCAGGTGGTTAGCCATGTTCCACAGGGCAATCTCTATGCTGTAAAAAATCCTAAAATCAGAAGGAAATATGTTTTTAGGAAACCCAAAACCATCACCAAAATATTAATTTTCTCTCAGTGTCTATGAAACCACAAAAATTAATTTTTTCTAGTACTGAAGGAAAAAGAAATGCACTTGTAACAGAAATGTGTATATTAAACTTAGCACTGTATAAATATATATTAAATTATATAACAGCAATTCATATGTAGCAAGTTTTCATGATATAAGATTGTCTTCCCAATATTAATCATTATATGCACTAGTGAGTGCATCAGGTTTGGTGATTTTTCAAAGGGTGAATTAGCACTAAGAAGGTGTTATGGAACATGTAACTAGAGAGAACTGGTTATAAAATAGATGCAGACAGAAGCAGTTATGAAGACTGAAGTTTTAATGAGAATTTTAGCTTATGTTGTATCCATTATATGAAGTGACAGAAACACATCTAGAGGAACTTGAGTAGATCCATCACAGGTCTACTGCCTATTTCAAAATGTGAATTAACAAAAAAAGGAAATGCAGACTAGATGCCAGCCCTCATTAGTAACCATTGCATAGTGGAAACCATGCAGATAAAGAGGATTCCAAAAGATTGTGCTTATCATGTATCATCAAACTTCAAACAAAAAATAACCAAGTAATAATTAATCAGAATGTAGGCTGTGATACAGTGTAAAGTATACTGAGCCAATGCAATGGACAGGGGAAAAAAGGCAGAATCTAACAGTTTTGAGTTATGTCTAATGTGCTGATATGATTTGATTTGCTCTTGAGGAGGATATATCAGGATCCCATTACAGTTTTTTGTGGTTTTTTTTTTTTTTTTTTTTCTTTAAATGGACAGGAGATTTGGGTACTGTAGGCTTGAGGATATGTGTTATGATGTATCTATGCATTAAGGAGCAGAGGATAAGATTTTTTTCTTATTTATTTCAAGTGACTTGCTGGGTATAGGACAGGAGAACTGTGGGCATGGTGTGCAGGAATGACTGGTGCAGGCATAGTAAAGACTGCTAGTATATGGCCTGATCTTGAAGACTTCCGGTGCAGCTAATCAGCTAGACCGTTTCATTTTACCGTTTTTCAGTGATCCAGGCATTTTATTCTTAACACATTGTTCAGTAGGAAACTAACTGATAATAAAAGTCTGTGGAAAAGTCTTATAACTCAGTTGTTGGCCTTGGGTTGTATATAATGAACATAAAAAACAGTTTCTCCTGTATCCTCTAATATGTTTCCTACATAATTTTATAAATTCTATTTTTATATAGAGGAACCAGCTAATCTGAATACATTTTTTTAAACCAGAATGTTTTCAGTGGATGTAAAAATCAAATCTTGTCTCAGTCAAAATCTGAATCAAGCTATGAGTCAGTTTGCTTACCCAACTCAGGACCGGGGTTTTTAAGAAGGGGCTATAAACTGATCTGCTACATTTTTAGATTGGTCCTTTTTGTGTTATATTTTGATTATCTCTCAAATACCACTTTATTAGACAGTTTTGCTTAATTACTTTTCTGTAATCAGGAACTGCCGGATGAGAAAAAAAAAAAAAAAGAATTGTCATATCTTGAGATATGGTAGACAGGGAGGTCTATATCATTCTTATAGGATTATATTAAGAGTGGATTAATTGAATGAGTCTCTATTCTTATTACAATCTCTCCTTATTAGAATGGATTAATTTATCACATTTTCTCTCCTCTTCACAGTCTCTGACATGAGAATTAATTATCACACTTTTTCATTGTGTTTTTTTTTTGGTGTTTTTCCAGCTTTCTGTTGGTTCCCTTGCTTTTCAGCCTGTTCAGAAAACAGGAAACAGTAATTAGTTGTAATGAACTTGTATGTCTTGGAAGATGAAGGGATATGGGGGCTTCTGTTTTACAAGGGACTGCAGTGGGAACTCTGTGCTTCAGAAGATGCTGAGGACCTGGCAGGTTTTCTGTTAGTGGGATTCAAGGAAAGATGTAGAGAGGTCAAACTCAGAGTGTAATTGTCTCCTTGTAGTTCCATTTTTACTGTGGTGGACTTCTTTACAGTCATAATCTTAATTTTAGCTCAAGGCAAATAGCTGAGACATGAGCACCTGACTGTTGGTTGCTGACTGTCAGCTGCTGACTGCCTTCTTTCAATATCTTCATACTTACAGTAGCATATATCATAGGATCAGTCAGTTTTCATGTCCATGCACACTATGGCACGTGTGCTATGCTGAGGTGGCTGCTCATGCAGTTGTTTTTTTAATAGTAAAACCTAATTTTCCTTGCTGAAATGAAGATGCCATTATAGAAAAGCACTTTGCACATCACATTTATCTATCCTATTTTAAAGTGCAGATCAAGTACAACCTTGCTAGAGCCAGCTGTGAAGTATGTTTAGGGAAAAACAATGAGCTTTGTGGTGCCTCAGTATAGTACCTACAAGCCTTGGTATACCTTCAATGTGACTGGGAAAGGCAAAGGTAAAGCCACATCTGACCAGTTTCTTTAGTACAAATGCTGATATGCATTGTGGTTGACACTGGACAGTCAAGGCAAGCAGATTTCTTCCCAGAAGGGGTAAAGGTGAGCACCTTCAAGGTTATAAATGGAGCTACAGAGTTAAGTCTGTGACCCTATAGAAACATAGACTGTGGGGTGCAGAGTTCAACAAATTGGTTTTAGGCCTGTACTCTGGAAAACAGTATAGCTATAAACATTAAGGTAAACTGCACAAGCTAGAAGCATGAAGAAAATGTTAATACCATCATGCTTTATAGTATTAATATGTAAACAGTATTTGATCTTAAATGTTTTTTTAATCCAAGCAGACCCAGTATGGAAATAATACTTTTCTTGAATGGCTCAATCATTACAATTCCAGCAGAATGAGTACATTCCAGTTTTGGAACGCAGGGATTTCTTCTCCAAAACAGGTTGCATACGTGATGTTCTCTGGTCTTTCCTCCACAGTAGCCTGTATATTTTATGTGTTTCAGAGGTGCTAAGTCCCATCTCATGCACAGCCATGCACAATCCTATATTTTTAGCTTGTATACAAAGGGGCAGAGGAAGAATAATTTCCTTCTCATTTCAGCTAGTTATTAGTCTGTACTATAAACATGAGGCGTGATGACCTCTGTAATTTATTTAATCTTACCAAGCTATTTCTTTAGTAATATCTTACAGGGCAGAGGCAGTTATGGTAATTATATGGTGCATAAAATCTATTCTCCTTTATACATACAAAATTTACTTTCTTTTAATTTCATCCCGTGTCTCACCATGCTAGTATTACAAAGCTGTATGAACAGAAATGGTCTTCAGAACACAATTATAGGCATACTGTAGACATTGTCTAAGTCTAGTGCCTTCCACACAAACAAAAAAAATGGTAATTGTTTCAATTCCTGTTAAGGAAACCCTTCAGACTTTTTTTTTTTTTTTTTTTCTTTTATGGCCTTTGAAAATTATCCTCCTTTTGCTGTATTTTCTAACTCAATTTTAACTCTATTCTATTCAGTGAGATGACAATCAGCTTTGCATAATATCATCTTCCTCACAACATACTCCTGGATGCTTGACTATCTCCCTAGTATCCTGATGTCTAGGAGCTTGCTAGGTCCTATGATGCTTAAATCCCTTCGATATTTCTTCAACTCCTTTTTGTAACATTTAGAGTCGAAGAGGAGAGCTTAGAAACCAGCCATTACACCAAAGTATATTGACTGCTTAATTATGTTCACACATTAAATGGCTGATATGAATTATGGCTCTGGTGCCATAAAAATGCTCATTATTTCCTGTTAAGGGCTTTCAAGTGGTATAATTTCCAGATCTTGGCCCAGAAGTTTGGAGCTGTAGATGCAACGGCTGTGCCTCCAGTGACACTTCACTAATTGGTTTGGCATGTAACGTTAATTGCATTCTGTTCGGGAATTCTCTTCTCCTGAATTGAAGTACATTTTGTGTGTGTGGTGTGAGTATGTTGTTACATGCCCTGTCTGGTGGAACAATAGGGGCTCTTTACTCTGTGCCCTTTTTAACTTCAATAGTTTCTATGAGATGAAGAGAGGTATAGTTTTGTGTTAATTGAGGGCTTGCAGAAGCACACTGAGTTGGATTTTCTACTGTTTAATTTTTCTTTAGGAGAGACTCTTGTGGTACAGAGATACAATTAGGTGGAAACAAGAATGGTTCATTTCCATTCTTTCCTTTTTTATGGACATTTAGAAATAAAGATATTGAAGCTAGAGTCTTTCTGAACCAAATCTTCTTGAACCAATGTTCTGGTTGACTCAACTCCTCTGATCAAATGATACAATCAAGCATAAAACCTGATTTTGCCCTTGTTACTGGTGTAAATTGTAGCATGCTCATTAAAGTCAATGGATAACTTTAAATCAGAAACATTTTTTAAGGCCTATATATTTTAATTTCATTACTAAATCTTCAAGTTAATATTCAGAGAATTTCATTCCCACAGTTTGCTTCTTAGAGTCCATAAGAATATTTTTTTCCATAGGCATCTCCTATCAATTTTATTTACATACTTTGGAAGGAAATTTGTGGCTATGGAGATATTTTCATGGGCATCATTACTGGTATGAGGGACAAAAGTGAAGGAGTAACTTGTAAGTCCCTTGAAAAATACTTACTTGAAATACTGACTGATTCCAGAGAAAAATCCAATATTTGTTTCCCAGCACTAGAAACTGTTCCATCAGTTTTGACAATGTCACTTGGAAGCTTATCTTTTAGCAAGATCCCAGGATCTGTCAATAGTATCTGTATATAAATGGCAAATCATTTCACTTTGCCAGCTGTTCAGAAATTGTCTGACCAAGCAGACAAAATTAATCCAACTCCTGTTACAGATTAATGTTTAGCTGAGATTATGGACCCTTAGGAAGATGGGGAACCAGTCTCTCCTCTGATTTGAACTCTGTGCTTTTTATCATTATTCTATGGTTTTGATCTTTTTGGTTAAAACAAATAACACTGTGCAGTTTGGGTCTGTTGACCTTAATCTAGAAATCAGGCTGGTATCAGCAGCCGTCTGCATGATGGTGTACCAATTAAAATTAGGAGAGTAAAGACTAACGTTCCAGTTTGCATACAAATAGCAATTTGCATAACTCTTCAAAGAGAGAAACTCGGATGTTTTGGGAACTCAGTGCCATTAATCCTTGAGGCAACTGGGAAAGGATCACAAAGGGTTGAAAGGCAATGGTAGCTTTAATTTTATTTCTCTGTAGTAAATGTGGAGTGATGCTGCTTTAGATATATATCAGATACCTGTGATTCCTCTGAAGTTAGCCAACTTGTGACATGATTATTTTGCTTTCAGCTACGGTGTTCAGAGAACAGAGATGTATGTGGTGATTATGGCAATTTGGAAGCAGATAAAGATGAGAAATAAAACAAATACTTGCAGTTATTGGATGAAAG
Organism: Strix aluco; assembly: GCF_031877795.1. NCBI lineage: Eukaryota > Metazoa > Chordata > Aves > Strigiformes > Strigidae > Strix > Strix aluco. The sequence continues at coordinate 21,210,044 of NC_133934.1, forward strand.
GATGATTAAAATATATATATATAAAAAAAAAAAAACCACAAAAACCCAAAGTGAAGAAAAACAACCAAAAAATCCCAGTTAATATTAGCTCCAGCTCACAGAGAAGGCAAGGAAAATGATCACGAATGAAAATGTGAAGTCAAAAATTGGCCTAAAAGAATCTATGATTGCAGGACCTTGTGCCAGCAGGTTCTCATCTGGCAGAGCATTGAGGCCATTCTAAGAAAAGGCTGAAAAACCTTTTGGGCACTCTGGCAGCCAGTAGACCTATACGTGGTCTTTTTGTCTTACTGGTAGATTTCTTTTGGTCTTACTGGACTTTTTTGTTATCAGAGTTATTTACAAGTGTTCCTACACTTCCACCAAGATCTTTGAAAATTGTACTCAGCTCCCTGGGACTCTTGGAATTCTCCCAGAATATTTATTCTTTTAACTTGCTGAGCTAATTTTCAGCCTTTCTCCTGCAACAGGAACAGCAGTGCAAATACATGGAGGATAAGCTGTGGTCTGTGGGGCAGAGACAAGCCACAAGGCTGCAGGGACTCCTGGGCTGGCTTTGCTGGCAAGGCGTGTATGTGTTTCACTGTGTAGTGTCTCCAACCATTGAATCAGGATGTAAGAGAATCCTTAAGTGGTTCACATTTATCTTTTAGTTACCAAATTTTTTTTCAATTTAGTTACCAAAATCTTTTTGAACTTCAAGCTTTTGGGCAATGCTATCTGTTAACATATATGGAGAGTCTAAATCAGTCAACTACACCTCAGAGCCATCTAGGTACTACTACAGTGTAGAGTCTATAAGTTGCTGGTTTTCTTGACTCTTCTTTTGTCCTTTCTCTTATGTTGTTATATCAGGGTCCAATTATAAGAATGAAATTCAACACAATAGGGATTGTGTTTTTACCACTAAGAATTTAAAATAGTTCTCAAGTGAAATCTAAATTGTTTGTTACTAATCTGTGAATATCCAGTGCAATGGACATATTTTTCTTATAGCATGCCTGACTCTGTGATGACAAAGACCTACATATAATTTGGAGTCTACAGAAAAATAGCGTAGCCACCATCTTATTTCAGGCCTGCAAGTCATGAACTTGGAATCTTTTTCTAGGGGAATGTGACCCTGGAGCTATTTGTCTTTCTTTGTTTCTCTTTACCTCAATTCTCTCATCTGTGAAATAGTAATAATACTTGCTGTGTGATTGGAAGGTCTACTTCATTAGTGTCAATGATTGCCAAACATTAGGCTGTAAAAAAATTGTGTATGAATCTTGCAGTTTATTATATTAGAGATTACATGTAACTATCTAAACAGAATGACACAACTTCATATTCTGAAATAATTTTCTCTAAATAACCATAAGAACATAATTTTCAACAGGAGATGCTTATGGTTTGGACAGTTAGAAATATTAGCGTCTGGAACAAATGAAAGAATCATCTAAAGACAAGCTTTTTTATTAGCGGTAATGAATAAATATATTTAAAAGACATTTCATGCATAATTGCTCCACAGACTCATTTCCTGGGCTTCACTTTTAACACAGTACCTGGCAAGACACCAGTTCAATGTACTGTGCTTGAGCGCAGTCAGTGCATTTGTTCTACACAACAAAATGTTGAAACCATCAAAAACAAAAGCAAATAAACAGATCTAATCTTGAAAGTACAATATGTATTGCCATATATCTTTAAATGCAGCATTAAACCTCTAGAATTCACTGTGAATAATGGGATTCTACAGATACTATAGGAAGTTATACAATCCAGTGCAACACTGGAAAGAACAGCAAGGTACAGGGAGAGTTTTTGATACTGCGTAACTTTTCTTTTTCACATCACCAGGCAGCATGTTAGACCTTTGAAGCGACTTCCAGAGAAGACTGACAGACTGCTTGTTTGTAAGGCCTCCAGGATAGAAACTACATTTTTTCCATGTAAATCCTACAACAATGGTAATCTCTTACTTGATCAGTGTTAGTAGGAGGAAATACAATATAATTACTTATTAATAGTAATACTTAAAGGCTAAAACTAGTTGTTCAGAGCAGGAAAAACTTGTTTCACTGAATTTTGAATTCTTTTGAGCATTCTAAGTATCTATACCTACATATATGCACACACATGCTAAGTCAAATGCATAAAAAAAAAATGTTTCTTTGGGATCTTAAAATTTCAGCTTAATTTATACAAAACCATTATACAAACCCTGACTGGACACAGGAGACATGAGAAATGGACAGAATCTGATGACAGCAAAATAGAAAGATCATATATGACGTGAACAGAGAGAGACATAGATTTTTTTGTGTGTGTGTGTGGTACCATTGATGATGGAGGGGGGGAACTGAAGTAACATGGCATTGGGTAAAATAAAACCAGAATATAACCTTAATACCCAAGCTAACTTGCACAAGTTTATATGCTAATCTATTAACTAAAGTGAGGCTGCATTGGTGTTGCCAAACATAGTTGCCCTTTACACAGGGCAGCACTGAGTAAGAGGGTGGTGGAGGGACAGCAAGAGGGAATAGGTAATTTTGACAATTTCACTTTTCAATAGCTTGTTTGTTCATTCTCCTCGCCATTGTAGTCACCATTCATCAGTGACTGTATGTTGCTTCTTGTGTAACATTTCGGCCATTAGATATATGCTAATGTGTTTTTGTAGCTAGGTTAATCAGTTTTGTTTATGGGGATATAGAATTATGACTTTGTACTTAGTAAAAAAACACCAAAAAAACAGTAGTACTTGTAAAGTATTTTCCTTCAATTTGCTATAACTAGATTTAACATGTAATACAAATGCTGTAGTTTTAAATTTAACACATAATCTTAACTACAGTAAACTGATTTTGAGGTATTCAATATTCTTCATCACCAATTATTTCCTTCAACACATTTAGTGGGAATACTTTTATAAACAGTTTGACCTGGGTGTGTCTGTGTGATCCAGGGAAAACAATAAAGCTGTTAAAAATGTTACTGAAATGTGCAACAATAATGAAGAGCAGGACACATTTAATTATAATTGTGAAATCAGACTGACATTCATTTAGACATGATGGATACTTTCACAAAGGTACAAATAATGCTTAGGTGTTCAATTTCGTTATTTTGACCTAGCAAAAATTTCTCTAGCTTCCCCAGAAAACCTGAGTATATTCAGAATAAGAATTTTTCAGTTATTTACAGCCTTTTATTTCAACGCTCAAGGTTGGCCTCTTTGTCTCTCTTCCTTCTTCGCATAATTTTTGGCTGATTGTAATCAGAAAATGGTCTTTTTTTTTCTGGAATAACTTAGTCAAATCCATTCTTTTCTTCTTTGCTTCCCCTTTCATTGCTTTGAAATGTAAAAAGCATTCATAGGTTTGAGTTGTTTTAACATTCTGTGTTTACCTAAAAATTACTGTCAGATAAAGTAGTTACTATGAAAAGTGAAATTATCGGTGTAAAGTCCCTTACCTTGGTGATCAACCCTCCTATGGAGGTGTGCAGTCAATGTCCTGGAGGTCAGCTACTGACTCCATTCAATTTTTTGTAATTTTCAAGCTTTAAAAACTAAAATTTTGTTTGAAGTTTGCAATTCTGAAATTAACTTTTGTTGACTAGTCATCTAAGAATGGCTGAACCTCTTCATCTCAGTGGAATGTCAGTAGTGACCATCTAAAGGTAAAGAGTCTACTGGAGGTTGTTTTATTGTAGATAATTTGTAATTTTTATTAAACTATAATAAGTATTTTACATTTATAATTGATTTGTAGTAATTTTCTTGGGTCTAGATAATAAATGGTTTCTCACTGTGAATTAAGTCTAAACCAAAATCCTTATATTTTACAGCATCATTTCATTTGCTATGGAGAAAAGGGGAAAGAAAGACTTTTTCTATAGCTTAGTGGACAGAAAGTCACATGGAATCTGGGAAGCCAGAGTTCATGAGCAATAAATTCTTTGTATACAGTGGAGTCATGCCAACAAGAGAAAGTCAGTCAGACAGAGAGGGGCAAGAAACAGCTCTCACATCTCCAGCCTGAATCAGGGGAGAATTCCTTACCCAGGCAGGACATCTGAGCTAATGACTTCTCTGTGGAGGATACCTCTGCATTGCATCAGAACTGGACCCAATAACTTCCACAATTCCAAACTGTTGTGCAAGCGCTCTGCCATTTTTTCCTTTTTTTTTTTTTTTGTTTTCAAGCTGTAGTAAAAACTATTTTTCAGAAAATCCTTATTTAATCAGATTGCTTTTGTTATCTTTAGGCTTGGATACTCCAAACTGAAGCTGTCTACAACATAGCTCCATCCAAAATTAAGATTAAATGATGTTATAGCCCACAATTTTTTACAAAGTAGTTAATATATGTTTTAAAAAATATTTCAGAGCAGAGGATTTTAAAAATTCTTTTAGATTGTGACTATTGTTTCCAGACCAAAGGAATCAATTCCTGTATCAGAACCCTCAGATAGTCTCTCTCATTCTAGGGACTGACAGTAAAATAATTTATAAAACACATGTTATTCTAAAAATACCGACTTTGTTGTCTACAACATAGGAATGTTTTAAAGCACTTAGGCAGTCTGTCCTTCTACGTTATCTGCTGTTGTTTTTAGCTATAATATGCTCAGAAAATCTTCCAAAAGTTTTACAGTATTTCTGGCTCAGCACAATGGTAAAATCTAATGATTGTAAATGGTGGAGTTTTTTCCAGTCATTGCAGAAATTATTGCTGATACTTTGTGGTCCAACCAGGAACACACAGTCCTACAAAGATTAACTAGTGATGATTCCTTCATTTATTCAGTGGCAGTAGTCCCAGGTTTAAATACGTATCACACTGTTGATCCTAGCAATTATTGTTCAAACTACATCTACACACAGAATCTCATTTATTCAGAACTACATTAATGAGTCAATAAAGCTCTGATGAATCTGGCTCTGTGTTCCTATATACATTATCTTGAAATTTGAGCTGCAACCAGCAGACAAAGAATGTTGGTTTTTGGTTGGTGTGTTTACAGTCTTTCATATGTTTCAAACTTTTCCAGTGCAGAAATGTAAGATTCCTTAGACTGGGGATTTTAATAATAATATAGAGTTCATATCATATTCAAGGAACTTCAGATGGCACATATATCTCTTATGCTTATGTTACTGCATCAAGTATCACAGAGTGTCAAGGCTAAGTAGATTACACGCAGTCCTAATTTGTCCAACAGAGGATTTATCCAACTTTTACGAGCATGCAGCAGAAGCATGCACTCATATTGGGTATCCCATTATTATTAACTTGGTTGTACTATAAAATTGTGGGTATCTTCATCTGCTCCAGCTCTATGAAATGTCTTTCTTTACATGACTTCTGCTTTTTTGGTTTTAAATAAAGTGAGTATTTCTGCATTTCTAATCTTAAAAAAGAAAAATTCTCTGCTTCAGTATCACTGATGTCACATATTTAGTAATCACACTCATGGCATGAAAATCTCGAGATTTTGTTTTAACATAATACATGCTTGATTCTATTTATTTCTCTTGTAATTTCTGAGCTGTTAAAGGATGATTTTCCCCCACAGCTGTGCTGGTTCCTCATGAACAATATTTTTTTAAGAAAAGATGATTCTTATTGATTCAAACAGCTTTGGGGATTTAAGAAAACCACGACAGGTACAAATATGCAATAAAATTTTATGAAAGGCTCACAAAGATTTGTGAAAAAGTCATGGCAGTTAGCTGAATTCCATAGGCTTACTTATTATGAGCTCTATACTTCCATCACCATGCTTTTTTTCTTTTAATGAATTTTCTAAAGAAAGACATACATAGTTGCACATGGAACATGATGCTTAGAGTACTGAATTATAGTTCAACAAAGTGCAGTTTAGTTGGAACAGCATGGTTTCATTCATGTAGTATTGCGCTTGAGCTAATAAAATTATGATTTTTTTAAGTTTATGGGGGAATAAGAAAATGTTTCCAATGACTTTTTTTTTTTTTTTTTTTTTTTACAAATTAACTTACTAATTCAAATATAGCCCAATGTTTTTAGATCATAACTGGCTCCTACACAGCCAATTAAGGTGTGTCTTCAGTGGCTGTAAAGTTGGGCCTTCTGGCACCATGGTGTGGGGTCTGGCTGAGAAGCTCTGAATTGTGCAAAGCTGAGATCTGCCACTGTGAGGAACATTTTCAGTAGCTTTAAGAACTTGATATTATTAGCTAGAATGGTTGCATTCCCCACGTATTCTTGGCAGTCCTGTGTTAAGCACTTGCTCTTCACAGTGTAACATCATCCATTATCTCTCTAACAATGCCTCAGCTTTCAATGTCTAGTTTGTATAATCTTTTGAGTTCAAAGACTGTGTGGAAACTTTGTGATTTGTAAGCTGAGACTTATACATGGAATAGTATGAGCACCTTCAGTGCTGCTGTATAGTATTTTATTGTAGAATAAATACTAGTGAAGAATCTGGACTGCTAACATTTTTTTCTCTGAATTTGACATACAGCTAAGCAAAAAAAGACTTTTTTCTGTTTATTGATTTTTTTGTGAAGAATAAAACAAATCATTCTCATTTATAATAAAAATTAAAACTTTTTGTCTGAGTTGAGAATACATTAATTGGAAGAAATCATTATGGAAGGAAATCAAAATGGCTTTTTTAAACTGAAATTTAAAAAATAAAATCAGGATGTTCTGAAACTGTCATTTCATATAAGTGGAAAAATATAATGTTTCATTTTGAAAAACATAGGAAGGAGCTCCTTTTAATTTTCAGTGCACATTTTCAGTGTTTTTAAATCAAAATGAAAACCTGTTTTTTGGTAAACCTAAGTCATGTTTTCAGAGTAGTTAGTGTGAATCTGTATTCATTGTTGGGGAAAAAAAAAGGCTTAGGAAAAATAGTAAAAAAATCAAATATGTTCTCTTTTTTTTGCAATGGTGAGCATCTACAGGTATCTGGGGGGAGGAGGAACAGGGACTAGGGGGCCTCAGCCACCATCAGACATGAACCCCCTGCCCCCAGCCCCTCTTAGATGTGCCCGGGATGCTTTGTACAACTGCCTGGTGACTGAGAAAGCCTTCCTCCTTCAGACTCTGCTGTGCTCACCCCTGCTGAGCTAGGAGTGACGAAGGAGTAAATGTCTTGATATTGATCACTTGTTATAACACTGCCAATGCAGAACTAGTGCATGCCTTCCTGCAAGAAGGCTATGGAACGTTTAAAGCACCTGGTCCAATTTAGACAGCCTAACCTGGCTTCTTACCAACAGCGTATTTGGAGCATTCTAATGTTTTCTTGTTCAACTTTTGAAAAGCAGATCATAGTGGCAAATTACTAATGTGTAAAGTTGAACTGCCCATTAATCTGCAATTAAGAAAAAAGCATTTAATTTGTGGGTATTTTTTTTGGTGCAACACCCATGATGTAAATTCTGCATTGGGTAGTTAATTTATGCTTGTTCTTATAATGAATACAACTTTTTTTGTCCATCCTCTTCAATTTGTGATGCTCGCACTTTGCCTTAATTTTCACGGTATTTCTTTTTCCTGAACAAATTGTCCTTTACTATTTGTTCACCTGTTTATCTGCCAGATGATATAGCAACAACTCTATCTGTGACTTTTGGAGTGTTCTTTGGTATCACTAGTAAAAATTACCAGAAAGACTGTTCTGCAGGTGCACTGTTTTGTCACCTTGGCTTCATGCGGGCTGTTCTTGAATCCCATGTTATCAACTAAGAGCTGAGATATGAAAGAATGATGTATGAAAAGGTTCTATAATATGAGAATGAGAGGTGGATGTTACCTACCACATGAAACCTCAGCTGCATAACTTGAAAGCAGAGCAGTAACTTTGTGCAATTAATAGACAGAATACAGCTTGATATTGTAATAATATTAAATCAAAAGAGTGCTTTAGGTTAGGGATTGCCTGTCTATGTTTCATCCAGCCTCCTTGGCATGATTCTCACATAGGACACACAAGTACTGCTTCAGAGCATGTGTTCCCTATAAAAGGGTATGATTAACTAAGACCTCTGTGGTGAGTTGACCTTGGCCGGCTGCCAAGTACCCACCCAGCCACTGCCTCACTCTTGGTTGTCAACAGGACATGGGGAGCAAATAGGATGAAAAGTTGAGATAAGGACAGGGAGATCAGTTACCATCAGAGGCAAAACAGACCTGACTTGGGAAAAATTAATATAATTTATTGCTAGTTAAAATAGAGTTGGATGGTGAGAAACAAAGCCAAAAACTTAACCGCCTTCCCCCCAAGCCTCCACCTTTTAATGTCTCAGCTCCACTCCTTTACTCCCAGTTTGACTACCTCCCTCACACCCGCAAACTGTGCAGGCAGATGGGGAATGGGGGTTGCAGTGAGTCCATAGAACTTCTCCTCTGCTGTTCCTTCTTCCTCAGACTTTTCCCTTGCTCCAGTGTGGGTCCCTAGTATGGGCTGCTGCTCCTGTCAGGAGAACCTGCTCCAGCATGAGCTCTCCACAGCCTGCAGTTCTTTCAGGGAATATCCAACTGCTCTGGGGTGGGGTCTCCCGGGCTGCAGTGTGGACATCTCCTCTGGTGTGTTCCTCTCCACTGGCTACACGGAAATACTTGATACACCATGGTCTTCCACAGGCTGCAGGAGAAACTCTGATCCAGCACTGGGAGCACCTCCTACCCTACTGCTTCTCTGACCTTGGTGTTCACAGGGCTATTTCTTGCACTTTTTTTTTTTAATGTGCTCCTCTCTCCTAGACATTGTTTTGCCCTTTCTTAAATACATTTTCCCAGACGTGCCACACCCATGTCTGAGGGGCTGAGCTGTGCCCTGTGGTGGGTGGGTCCATTGGAGCCGGCTGGAACTGGCTGTGTCCAGCCCAGGGCAGCCCTGGCCTCTCCTCACAGAGGCCCCCCCTGCTGCCAGCGCTGGACGGACACCTACAGCCAATGCAACCTCTCTTCAGCTAAAGGAAATTTCTTGGCTTTTTCTGGATCCCAATGTTTCAAATCTTGCTCAAGAAAGGTACAAACAGGTACAGTCTGTGCTACTTGATTCGCACCAAGTATAGTATTTTAATGTGAGTTTCAACTCGAAGAACACACTGAAATTAACATTTGATGTCTTATTCTTTGATATCTAGCATTTTTCACAGGCAGACTATAATAAAGAAGTCAGTTATTGCTATTAGACATATTTTAGAAGAATTCTTTTTTGATGCATATCTCCACTTGGATTATTAAATTTAAATCACTGCTGCTATCAGTTTGAATACTAATGATACATTGTGCCAGATGGAAGCCTTTAATAAATTTTCACTTTAACAGTCAGCTGTAAATCTTAAATATGAGACTGTTTTTGGGTGATGCCAGCTTTAATGCCTTCTGTCCACACTGATTTCAATATCATCAGTACCTGGGAGGCAGGAAACTCTTTAATTAAATGCCATTCTTTCCCATTTATTGAGATGTAAAGAGACAAAAACTCCCTTACCTTGTTTGCCTTTCACTGTAGCACAGTCAAGGCTTTTTTTGGTGTATTGTGAATGATTTCTGAACTGCCAGCCATTCTTCTGCTATACTTGCATTGCGTACCTGAGACTGTCCTTCACTGTGTCTTTCAGTTGATGTATATATTCAGACTTTTGAGTTCTTTTCTGTTGCTGTGTATGAAGCTCCAAGTACTGGAGCTTGTGAAAGAGGAGGGGGAAAGGGACAGGGAGGTGCCCACTTACCTAATAGAATTTCCCCCAGTGGCACAACACTTTGCTGATTTCAGGTGATTTGTACGCTTCAGAGGGTACTGGCACCCTTTGCAGCACCAGGGCTGCTGTTACAACCCAGCACCTCAGGTGTACGATGAATGAAACTTAAATGAGTATGTCTCTTTTATCAGCATATTTGATGGCCTCTTTTCATCAGCTAGTGATATTTTTGTCCAGAGTCATCTGCTATATTCACTTTTACACTTCTGAATTTTTGCACAGGGGCTATAGTAGCTAAAATCTATGCTGTTGCAGTGTATTCAACTTTATATAGCTTAACCTTTTCTCTGCTGCATTCTACCTAGCTGCGAACAGCTCCTTTAGAGAAAAGAATTATGTCTATCACTCTGCTAAAAGTATAAGAAAAGGTAAGCTGGAAATCCTGGCTGTGGTGGGGAGGGGAGAATAAACACCGGGTAACAGAACAGAAAATGAAATCACAGCATTCAAACTTTCTGTACCTTGGGGGAAGGAGAGAACTAAAATACTTATGTGAGTCAATAACTATTCCCAGTAGAGTCCTTGGAAAAGCCTACAGGTAGAGCAAATTCTTCAGTTATTGAGTTATTTTCTCACCAGTCTGTTTCATTTATTGATTTATTTTGTCATTAAACCTAGAAGCCACACAGTTAAATCTGCTTCATCCATGCACCAGACTCTCCAAATAATTCCATTATCTAAATGATTATTTGAAGTGCCAATTACAAGAAAGTAATTAATAATATCATAATGCAGAGAACAGGTTTTGTTGAGCTTTGTGGTGGTGCTTTGTTCATCGGTTTTCTGTTTTTTTCTCTCTCTGCTTCAAAGTTAGTAAAAAAATGCCTGTTGAAGCATCTCCATCATGGAACAAAAGATGTCAATTATGGAAAAGTACGGGCACCAACAAAACATTTCAAATAATTTTAAGAAATTTTCTGACATAGTAATGGTAATTATTATATTTCAGTTTCAACAACTGTAATTAAACCTGACCTTTAAGTTAATTATGTCTTGACATTTATGATCTTAAACTAGCTTTCCCTGTGGTGATGATGTGTTATATACAGATGCTAATAAGTAGTTTCTGTATTGTGAACAAGCAGATTTCAGATGTGCCTACACTGCAGTTCAGAGAACGGCATCACACGCATACCAGAGTCTTCAATACATTTGTGCAGTTTCAGTTAATGCTGTTCCTAGATTTTGTAACAGCATCCTGACATTGCTGCTCATGGAACAAAAATCACTGACACAATTTTGAAAGGAGCTTAATGAGCAGTAATACATGCTGTTATTGTTACAATTCTGTATTTACGTGAAACCATGAAGTTAGCATGGAAATGTAGAGGAAAATAAGTCCATCTCTTGTAACAGCTGCAGCATAGAAAAGACCACAATGAAATAGTTAACTGTGGGAGTTGGAAACTGAGGACATATGACAGAATAAAAGTTGAGAGGAGTTCTTGCTCACATATAGCATTAAGTCTAGTTAGATTCAAGATTAAACACAAAGGTGAGATTAGGTAATGCTAGAAGAAACTTCAGTGATGGAAGGTTTTAAGGTGTAAGGAGAGGCATTTTTGAACATAAGAGGACTTTGCAAAAAGGCATAGCCAAGGTATTTTTAATGACGATAATACACTGGTATTGAAAAACTGTATTTATGACAATAACACCTGCACTGGTGTATCACAGAGAGATCTATCTTGAGTAAAAAAGATCAGTAGTCTTCAGATAAGGTCTTGGCCCTTTCAAAAGTCCAAGAGGGCATTGTTGATTTGGAAGAGGTGGGAACATTGTCTTCAAAGACATGTGTTTTATGTGTAGTGAATACTAGATTTCACAGCCCTAGTGCTAATATTGTGCCTTCAGAATTGAACTGTCAGTTTCATAGAAAACAACTAGCTTCCCCCTTTAAAAGCACAGCAACTTATATAGTGTCCTGCATGGGTGTTTATAACTTTTTCCTGATCCATATATTTTATCTACTTTGTGTATGTCATATGTTGAGAAATCTCTACTGCCTGCTTTGAGGCTGCATAACTTCAAATCCATATGGAATTATTTGTATATTTCAAATATAGATGTATTTTTTTTAAGTGGGATCAAGCCAAAATTCAAAATGATCTGTGTTTATAAGGAAAGCTAAGTGGGTTAAATAATACAGCGATACAATTTACTAGTTTTGGTGGTTCTAAGCGTTCAAAATATATCTGATTGTTATATGTCTGATTAGCACAGGCTGATTGTTATATGTCTGATTAGCACAGGCTACCCAAAAACATTTCCCCAAAGCCAACAAGCAGTACAGTCCACATACATATGGGGAAATCAGGAATCCCCCTATAACCCATTTTGTTTCTTTCCTATGCTAACAATTCCTCAACAAGTTTTCGTCAGCTGTTTGCTTATTTGGATAAGCCATAGTTTATATTCTGTTTTGTTTCTGCGCAAAATTTTGACATGTTTTTATGGTGGGTCACTTATGATGAGGAAAAGGTCAACAGAAAGTTTTACAAACTGAAAGGCCTAGTCTTGCTTACAATATCTGGACCCTGGCTGCCTGACCTATTCATTGACTGTGTTTTCTAATTGGACCGTCATTGCTATCCAACCAGAAGTGTAATGTTGCTAACTGCTAGTTTAGTCAGAACATGAAAATCAATCTGCCAGTAAAGGGCATAGCAAGCACCATGCCTATAGAGTATTGTATGTTTGGCCTTGGCATTCAAAAGATAGTTTTTTATTTGTGCTACTCTGATGGAATCCTATAGATTTATTTCCAAACTAAGTGACTCATGGCTACTGATGCTATCTTTTAAATGTCTTTTTGCATTGAATTAAGAAGTATTCTAGTAAGACAAACTGCAGAACATATATGTTTAAGAGGTATGTGACAAAAGAATGCCATACTCCTTGAGTTGTGGTGTAAAGAATAGGTCTGCTGTGTATCCTGACATCTTTTGCCATAATTACTACAGTTTGTCCTTTCTGAAATAAAGCTTTAGAGAGTGTGGGATCTGCTAGAAGTAATAGAACACATGAAAAAAGCAAGTGACATTGTGCAATAAGTACAGAAGCAACAGCTCATTCTTTTCCTGCATAAGTTTCCTCCTAGCTATGCTGTTTTTGGCATTTCAGAAAAATAAAAGAATTGATCTGATCTGAAAACTGCATGAAAAGCAAGAATGCTTTCATCAAAGTGAAAATGAAAAAATAAGCCCTTGACTTTGCTATACTTAAGTTTGTCAGATCCAAAGGAAATGAAGCAAACATGTACTTGGATTGGAACTTGATTATAGAAATGACTTGGAACTTAGCCTGGAAATGGTGTTAAGCCACACCATCCCCATTGTTTTGTTTATCATAATACTTTCTTTGCCTTTACACCTTATTCCCTGATGAAAAGGTGAAAGGTGTTTTCTCTTTCTTTTTCCTTTCTGTAGTAATAAATACCAGAAGCTTATTTTAATTAGGTAAAAATAGTTTTATTGCAATGTTTGTACCACTGTTTTCAAATTTGAGACCTGAATTATCTTTAACATATTGATATCAAATCAAGATGTAAAAATGCAGGAGTATCTCCATATTTTTTGCCTGAAATATAATACAAAATATTAAAAATATCTCAAGAGGTAGTGGTTGGGTTTTGGCACATAATTAATCCTATGCTTAATGTACTGTGTGCCACAGTGGTTCTCAACCTGTGGTCCGTGGACCCCTGTGGGGCCGTGATGTCATCACAGGGGGTCCACAAAGGCTTAAAGCAGGGGTGGGGAACATCCAGCCCGAAAACTTTTGGTCTGGCCCGTGGCAAGCACTGCACTTCCTTTTCCCACAGACCCCTTCCCTCAATGCTCCTCTCATACTCAAGCCCTGCCGCCGCTCTCCGCCCCCCCCCCCCCCCCCCCCCAACTCTGACGTGCTAGTATATTGGGTGCTAGTATGGTTGGTGGGAGACACTAGGCAGTTTTTCTCCTAAAGACATTTCCTTAACCCAGTGGCCCTCTTTGGGGCCACAATGGGACTGAAGTCTGTTCCTCCAAGTGGTGGCCCAGGACCCGTAAACAAAAATATATGGTGACTGAACACAGACAAACAAAGGGGGAAGTGAGAAGAATTGTAAAAACTTTTCATCAAATTTTAATGTAAAAATTGGCATCAAATTCGGAATTAGCACGTTAAAATACCATAAAATGGGCCATTTGAGCAAGAAGAGTGTTGATTCTATTATTTTAAATTCATACAGAATCACTGCAATTAAGATAATAGGAGTGTGTGCATTAACAGATTAACTTATTTCCCCGTCTCTCCAAATCTGAAGACCCTTCCTGAGAAAATTGAAATAAATATTTGATGCAGTCTAGTGCTTTAAATCTTGAATTAAGTCTTGGTGGTCCATGGCCACAAAAGGTATTTAAAGGGGGTCCGTGGTGAAGGAAAGGTTGAAAACCCCTGGTGTACCACATACCTCTTTTGAAAATGATCCAAAGACCACTGAAGTTAGTGAAGCTCTGATGTCTTTTAAATCAGTTCTAAATCTTTGCCCTAAACAGTTGGGAAAGAAGAAACTGAGAGAGAATATGACCAATGTTATTAGAATAGCAGGTTGTAAATTGTGGATAACCAGGGAAGAGTTGTTCTTTTTCAAAAAAGGAGCTCCAGGGAGTATCATGTAGGACTAACAGGTGGCAGTACAAGGCAAACAAAAGAAGACATTTCCTTGTGAAGCATGTAGGTGAGCTGTGGGACTCCTTTGCTATGGGAAGTTATGGATGCCAGATGTTTACAGAAGTGCCAAAAGCAATTGAACAAATCCTTGTAAGGGGGGCAGAGCTATTAAGCACACAGACATAATGCCAGGCTCAGGATGTTCCTGATCCATACATTGCTGGAGGCAGTATTCTGGGAAAATACCGTTGTGTATCTTCCCTGCTCTGCTTTTCACTGAGTGCCTGCTGTTAATCACAGCCAGTAATGGGTTGCCTGACAAAGTAGACCTTTGGCATGACTCACTAGATCCACTTATAAGTTCTTAAGTAGCTCTATGAGCATCACAACTAGTGAATATATTTTTCTATAGGTGTGTGTGACACATACTTGATTCTGGCAAATGAAAGATGTGAGCTCTGGTCGATGTTCTTCCCAAAGACTTGAGCTGTAAATAGTGTGCCTATCTGTTGTTTTAGAATATCTCAAAAGTATTGAGCATGTACTACAGCTTTTTTTTTTTCAGGGAAGTAATATCTTCAACACACCTATTTTCGTGAAGCGTGATAGGTTTTTATTATCTCTGAGCTCACTCCCATTTTGTGGGAATGTAAACTTGGACAGAGGGGTCTCCATGCATGGATATATATGTAGCCTTGATCGTGTAAGCTAAGCCTTGTTTAATTTAGAAAGCAGACTGAAAACAAGATGTCTAACTGTTTCTCAGTAACAAGCATAATAAACCACAGGACAAGATTTAGTTTTATTACTAGTATAAGCACTATACACTCACAGTGTTACAAAACAAACAATTAGACAAGGTCTACACCCTACAAATCTCACCATCTAATTAGGATGGTTTCAGTACAAACAATTAGAAGCCTGACAGTGGGAGCAAGAAGGGTCACAGGAGTTCTATGAATAAAGGCTATGTGGAAGAAAATAACTGGTATGAAGTATGCTGAAAAGACAAATGATGTGAAATTTCCTTCCAATAGCATACTGTGAGGAGAATTATCTTCTGATAAGAACTAGGCAGCTGGGGTTTTCCTTACTCTTATGACTTCTTTTTTATGAGGAGATATTCTCCTGAATACTGTGCTCTATATTCTTAGGTTCATCTGTCTTTCACAGGAAAATTCTAATGAAATCTTGGGTTCAGTCAGTCGTACAAAGTGGGCCACATTTTTCTTCATGTGTATCAGGCCTACCAGGCTTTTACACACAATTGTAAGGCAGCACATGGTCATCCAGACATGGAGGAAATGTACAGCTGCCACTAAGGGTGTGGGTTCATATCGAGGAGTAAGGGGAACTTCTCCCAAGGACATTGGTGCAAAGCCTAATGTGTAAGAGGAGAGCTACAGAACCTGTATTTTCCTTTCAGAAATAGTAGAGTAGATTTCAAAGATACATCATAGTATGTGCTCTGTACGATGGTTTGACATCACTAGAATACTTACTAGTGACCAAAAGCAATGAAGAATTGCACCACAAATACTTAGACCTGAAAACATTTATCTGAACTCAGGTTTTAATAGCAAGTTTCCTTCTGAGTAGGGGAAAAAAAGGATATTAATTCAGCTAAGTCTGTATTAGACTAATACCAATTTGTCATTTTACCTTTATTTGATGATTTATTTATAAGGATGATTTAATTTCAAGACCTATACTATTTTCTGAGCTGTTACCATTTTAAATACTTCTATACCTCATGCTGTTAAGCCTTTGAACATACACACAATATACTTCTCTTACATCTAGCTTTCTTACGTTATAGCAGAAAGCCAACATTTTTAATTTATCAAAGAATGTCTTTCATTTCTTGCCTGCATTTTGTTTCCTTTATAAATAATTTTTATTTACAGTTTTAAAAATATAAACAAATCCTCCATGACATTCTTTCTGATCATTAACGTTCCCAGTCTCTCAGATCAAAAGTTTTGTTGGGTTTCTTTGTGAACATGAAAAGTCATAATCCACACAGTCAAAAAACTTGCATTAGAGTTCTTTTCCTTCCATTGTTTCTGATCTATCTCAATAAATCTGAAAGCTAAGTGATGAATAATATGGTTCTGTTCAGATATCCCTTGAATTTAATGGACATTACAGGGTTTAAAAGAGGTTGAACCAGGCTAGATATGACTGAAAACAAATGTTGGATGAATTTTTCTTTACCCATAGTGAAATGTAATAAGCATCTTTCTAAGCTTCTATAAAAACAGTGTTTGTAGACATCTTTTAATGCCAAAGAATTGCAGGCTTATTTAACTTATATTTACATTAAAAATGGAACATTAATTAAAATTCAAATGTTTATCTTGATATTAAAAATGTTGCTCATGCCACATAAAGTTAATCTTGCAGCAAAATGCAATACAGTTATTGTAATGATAATCAATAACAAAATAAGTGGGGTACTTCAGGGAACTGACTATTCTGCTTGCAGGTTGGTCACATTTCTAAGATTAGAAGCAGGACAGAACTTAATGCAATGAGAACAAATGGCTGCAAAAGGTGTCTCTGTTAATTGTTAGCTAGTGAATAAATAAGATTTTATGGAAAGTGTGGGAAGAATGAGAATGCCTGTTCTTTCTCTCCCTCCTACATTTTGTGCCTTCAGAATGAATTGTTGCCTGACAACACACCGTAGGGAGCGTTGTGAAAAAAATGGTATTTTTTTTATTGCTGTCATGTCCTTATTATCTCTGCCATTTTCTCAAAGCCAATTCACAAATTCCCTTCATTTCCTTGTGCTTATAACCCTGCTGCCCCTGGCCTGCCATACCTCAAAATTTCATGTTCCTCCCATCCATCAGTATTACAGAGAATTCCCTGGGTAACTTTCACCCAATGAACTCTGAAATTTTCCGCTTTGCCAAATGAAGAGGTCTAATTTTTATTTTAATTTCATGAATGTAGTGTCAAATTTAAGTGACTCAAGTCTTGTGCTCTCCCGTAACAGACTGCACTGACCAGCATTGCTGAGCGTGTAGTCCTTGAGTAGGAGAGTGGAGAGACCAATTTACTGCCTCTGTGTTAAAAGGAGTCTCTAAATAAGCATGTAGATTGCAGCATGGTTGCATCTTTGTGCCTTTACATGACCTGATGCATTCACTCAGTGATTCAACACGTGGGTATGTCGCAGTTCATTGAAGATTCATGCACAAGGATGTAGAAAAAATTGGTACCTGGAACCTGTAGGATGAATCTTTTTCCTCTAATGTGATACCCATCACAATTGTACAGTTTAAAACATGAAGCTAATTACTGTTTGGAGCAGAACAGAAGCTCAACAAAAGACTTTCTGAAATCAGCAGTACAGAGAATTCTTCATTCTGTTCCTAGACTGCAGGTATGAATTATATGTCTAGTCATTTAAACTCCCTCTAAGTGTCTTCCAGAGGCCAATTTATAACAAATCTGAGAAGGGTATTTCCAGAGAGTGCTTTATCCTTTATGGGAGATTTTATGATGGGTGTCTATCTTCCTCTGTTGATGGTGGAGGGATCTTTGATTGGACAGCTGTACTGTTAAATTGTATGATTTCTGCTTGAAATGTACAGCTGTATATTGCAGATGAGACTCAGTTCCTTTAGCCTTTCAAGTCCAGTGATTCCTAATAATGTTAGGCACAGAGGGGTACATTTTCAAAGACATTCAGATGCTTAGAGGTGCCTAATAAGATTTTCAAGATCAGTAAAGCAGCCTGGACATCTAACTTCAGTTGATTTATCTGAGGTAGGTGACTGTTTCTGTTTGCCTATATGTGGTTTTTTTCATAATGCCTCTCAGCACTTTTCATAATCTTGCCCACAAGTCTGATTTCATTTCCAAGGAATGTATCCTATTTGTGTCTGTTGTACTAGACTATATCCAGGTAAAATGTGTTAAATCTCAGTCTTTAGATTATAAGCAAAAGAATTTTCATTAAACTCTTGTACAAGGTTATCAGTTTTGCAGTGTAGGCTGTGGGGCTGTCATGTGGAGTCATCACTTTTCCAGAGAACTGCTGGTACTTTTATACTTCAGCTACCATACTGTGATTTTTTTTTTTGCAGTTGTTGCAGCTGAAAATATATGTTTGAAAAATGTCGTGCTCTTTGAATCAGGAGAATAATTTTCCATATAGTGGAGCATAGTGCTTTAAATATGGTGGACAGCAAAATACTACATTTTGATGGACCAGTGGTATGAAGCAATATCATTAATTCTTTGTTGTTATTCCCATGACAATAGGACTCCATTCAGGAACGCTTTCTGAATGGAACTTCTGCTGGTGCTAATGGGATGACCACACAGACAGGAGACATTCAGTCTCACTCCTAATTTACCTTCAATAGTTTCTTTAACCAGATCAGCATTTATTTAAAATAATGACTACCTGATTTATTCCCCTGTCCCAGTTTTCACTTTGCTCTCATTCTGCCAGTCTGGAGTGACAAGAATTTTTCTACTTGTCTTAACTTTCTTTGGACAATAGATTTTATTTTTTAAAAATGTTATTTTTAAATGGGTAAGCTTTTTAAAGAACTGTCTGTGAATAAAGCAGGTGTACTTGATATAATTTGAAACAATTTCTGTCAAATCCTAGATAGACATACCTATGCTCTGAGAGTTACTACACATTTAAAATCTCAGTTCCTATGGGCCTTTTTCAGTGTCATTTTGTTTACCTTATTCCTTCCAAGTGGGAAGCAATAAGTGGATATCAATTAATTAGTGGCAATTCTTATGAAAAATAAGGACTGTTAGAGTGCTTTATGCAGAAAGTCACTGTAAGAGCAGTGTACTATTCCTTAGTGCAGGCCTCGGTTCCTACCTCCCTTCATTCTGCTTCTGTTAACATAGGTCAGATGGTTCCACATGCCTACACCATGGGCTTCTCATGCCCGTGTCAGTCACAGATTTTGCAACAGTGAGAGTTACAGCCTGTGGAACTGCCTGGCAATACTGATGCCAGGGCAAGGTACATGGTGTGATGCTGAAGTTGCTGCCCAAGAGTGGGAATCTCGGGCGTATCCCCAAGAGAATACAGAGACTTGCTTCAAGAGGTGTTTGGTGATAGTCTTTCCTAAATCTTTCTTTCCTTAATCATTTTGTCCATAAGGGAATTGTCAGAATTCCTAAAACTGCAGAAAGATACACATTTCCTTGAACTGCTTTTTAGTCCTTTATTTGGAATCAGTTTTCCTCTGGGGCTTCTTTTTCTTTTCTTTCTGTATCAATGGCAAGAAAACAACTGGATGTACATTATCATATCTATGTGGCTAAACCCAAGCAGCTAACAACCAGGAGTGGCTAAAAGAGAAGATAAACACTAAAAAAAAGTAACTCTAGGTGAAGAAAAAAAATCCATGCAGATACGATGATGCTGTAATTGCACACTCAGCATGCTGCTAGAAAATTATCTGCTCTGGTAGGATCACGCAGGAACTGTATACATTGAACACACACTATTAAAGCCTGTGTCTGATTCCATTAGCACATGACAGAGAGACCCAAATCAGTTCTAAAGGCATTTGTGAGCAGCTGCTGCTGCAACAAAGATAATATTGGCACAGCTTTTCAATTGCGTAAAGAATAGGCAGCATTATTTTAAACTTCCATTTGTGCCTTATGGACAAAATGCTGACTTGAGTAATTTTTAAAGCTAATTATGTAACAGGGATTTCACAAAATAGCTCTGAACTACTTAAAATGGATATTAAAAAATTTGAAATCCTGATATGACAGCTGCAGTAATAATACCTATTGTTAAGTTTTGCTAGATTTTCCTCTGTCATATAAGCTCAAAAATGCCTGTCTTATTTTTCAACTATCTTCTTCCTTTCATGACCTAGGAATAACATTTATTACATGTTTTTAACATTCAGTAGCTATGAAATAAAACAACATGCCCTTGAGTACATGTTTTGTATGCATAGTATAATGGAATGATTTCCTACTGGGTGAGTTAAACAGCATTTTTTTTTTTAATCTTACCTGAACTATGAGGGACCACAGGCTTCCTGAATGCAACTGTGTCAAATTAAGCCTGACCTTTTCTAATGGGGATTCCAATCAGTTGGAAACTGTGGAAAATAAGCTGTACTGGTTCTTTTTCTGTAGACTTGAAGTTTCGTGCCCACAGCAGATCTCTAAGGATATTTTCCATCACAGTATACTGGTGTGGCTAAAGAGGACTCGGGGACAGTCCAAGTTCTCTGACTGCTGTGCTTTGTCTTAATGTCAGACACCGGTGTGGCACCTTTCTGCAGATGAATTTATTTCTCCATACATTAAGATCTACATGTAATCTTTTGCTAATGTGCATAGGATTTACACAGATCTCCATTAGCATTCATGTTCTGTTAAAAATAACTTTCCTTATAGTGGATATTGTTGAGAACAGCATTCACTGACAAGTTCCATATATGGCTTGTTTAATTACATATGAGTGAAATAGTTACAGGCTCTAATTTGAAAGTCAGTCTTGGAGGTATCATGAACTTTATGCCTATCATGAAACACTGGGATTCAAGACCCAGTTGTGAAGTGAACATTGACTTCATTTTTCTGTTGCTATGGAAAACTATTTCTTTGAAGTGTAACAATCAGATTATGATATGTGCATTGACAATACTAAGAGAAAGATTACAGCTACATATTGGAAGCTGCTGAAGTAAGAAAGCCGTATGATATCTAGTGTGCCTTGTACTTTACTAATTAAAAGCATCTACAAGGGTGTTTAAAATACACTGGTCTTCAGAAATGCTAAGTAAAGGCTGTTGTATAGCTGAACTTCATGTACTCACTCAAATGTACTTGATGTGAATAGACTGACACCTGAAAATTGTAAACTGTATGCTCAGTTGCCAGGCTGGTTTTCTGAAAATAAAATGTTTGGCTGTGTGTCAGTATAGGAGCCTAATGTCTGGATTATATGACCCAGTAAGGCCCTAATCACTTTAGAGGTGCATCCATATAAGGTGTTATTGTCTTGGTCTGAAGATCACCACCACTTAATGATGATGCTCGGGTATAATGATTCAGACTTTTGTTTTAATTGATAAAGTGAATTGTCAGTCATTAGGGTAGCCTTGATAGGCTCAATTCTTTAAATCAATCTGAAAATGGAGTTGGCTTTTTCCTGCTTGTGTGTCTGCATGTAGCTCTTAATAACAATCCATCGTTAATTTCGTAGCTTGAATTTGACAATGGATTTGTTCTGTTCCCACTGGACCACTTGAGAGACTTGGCTCAGTGCAAGCAGGAGCAAGCCCAAACTCTCCTGATGCAGAAATAATAGTGCTGCAGCTACTGTAGGCAGATTAAGATGAGAAAAGCAAAACAGAAAAAATCCAGTTAATTGATCTTTTGAAAACACTCATACTCTCTTGGAGGCAAGAGTTGCCTAACCATTAACTTCAGAGTAGAAAACATTTTATCCAGAGCCCACAATGTCCGTTCATGTGAAAGGTAAAGAGAACAAGATTGTTCTATGTTGTCTCTGAAAACAAATACTTATTTTCTTATGGAGGTGTCTAGAAAGATCAAACAAGAATTTGGCCTACAATTTTTTGTACATAGAGAAAGTAAGGAGAAAACTTGGACTTAAGGAGCTTTGCTTTCTAGATAAGAACTATAAAAGGACATACGACACTTGGGGACCTCGGTCACAGAAAGATTAAATCACTCAAAAGATTCTGTCAGATCCAGGAATGAACACAGATCTGCTGAGTTTCAGTCCACAGTTTTAACTGCAAGACAAGTTCTTCCCACTTTTTTTATATGTTCCCTTTATGGGTGTGATTTCCAGCTGTAGTGAAGTATTTGTAACATATTTTAACAATACCAGTACAGCTGATTCAGTTGGAGTTCATGCTGGAACATGGATATATAAAACTGCAAGTAGCAGATCAAAAAGAAAACATGGGGACACAAAAACATTCTTGCTAGCATCTTGGGACAGGGCTCAGCTCACAGAAATTGTGATGCTTCTACATCAAGATCAAATTGCCCTAGTTGCATGAACAAGGAGTAGGATATGACTGCAGTTTGAAACAGGATTTGGAGAAAATTGTGCAGCTAAAGATTTACCTAGCCTCCCAAATTAGTTTGAGGCAGTGAAAGTAGCCTGGAGTTTTCCTTTTGTTTCAGCTTACTCTTATTGCTTATATTTATGATATAGCCACTTTTTCTTTGTTGTACATATTTGTGTTACATCAGTACATTAGAAAATACTGTAAACAATATAGTCCCTTGTCAGATCATTATTTGACCTCTGTGGAGAACTGTGTTTAAAAAAAAAGGCACAAATTCTAAAAGAAAAAAAAGATTTAATTTAAACTAATTGCATAAGATTGCTTTTTTAAAAGGAAGTGTACATTTTGTCCATGAGAAGGCAAATGCAATTCCTGAAAGTAAAATATTTTTGTTTCTGCAGAAATTGTAAAACTGGTGTGCATTTCTGTGGTATATTCTGAGAAACTTTGGGGCTTATTAATTCTAATGGATGATTTACTTCAATTTATTATGATTCAGAGTAATGTTCAATGATTACTTGCATGGAAACCAATTCAGAAGGGCCATTCTTGTAGTAGAGACAGTGACATTTCTATCCTTGTAAAATTGCAGAATGGAGATAAACACACAGTTTCCAGGGAAATATTATCTTTACTCTTTTATAATGTACTGTAATTAAAAAACTCAAATACTTGCAACTACATATTCCTCAATGAATGAATGAATGAACTGTGAAACAAAGTCTGTTTTTTCACTGAAAAAACCCTTATCAACAAGTCTGAGCTGTAATTCTGCAAACTCTTCTCTGCTTGAGTAATCCTATGAAGCTCAATGGGGCTACACAAATGCATAAAGTTAATCACATAATTGAAAACATAGTTTTAAGTGTAGCTGAACATTTCGTACACAAAGAAATCATACTGTCAGATAAAATTAGAAAGTAAAATCTTTATTTCACATTGGCAATGGAGTTTTCAGAAAGGCACACTTAGACTATTTCTGTTGTTACCTTTATGCCTTTCACAAGATGTGTATGTGTCATGGTCATCCAGACAGAAAATATAACCAAAATCCACAAAGTTATGTGAGATTGTAGAGCTGCTTTTTCCTAGTCATGCTTTAAGCAACTTCAGTGTTTAAGATTTGGAAAACAGAGTCCACTTTACTCAACAGAATATGTCATTGCCAAGGCAAATAACTCCATATACTTTCTGACAGTGTCCTTTTAATCTATTAAGGTAGTAATATCATTGTAACTGTAATGATTTGGAACTATAAACGATGCAGCATTTATAGGTAGTATCTTTTAAAAAAATCATCTCATATAATTGGAAAAATGCAAAAACTTTAGGACAAGAGCCGTTCATCAGGTTTTCTAATTTAAACCTGAAGAAGAGTTAACCTCTGTGAGGCTGCTTGAAAAACTTGAAAGACCAACCTTTTCACTCAGCCTATTTTGACTTGGTTCTGTGGAGATCATCTTCAGGAATCAGTCAGGTTTGACTCCTACCTATTTAGAACTTGATTTCTTTGTTTGCATCTATTACTAGCATGGATACTAACCTCATGGGAGTATTTCTGAGTATTAGAAAGAGGACTGAAAGAGATTGCCAGTTGATTTCACATTGTGAGTGTCATTGCTCTAGGTAAACAGCTTTCAGTCAATGCTGCCTTGAACTAGCTGGCAAACGTAGAAGTGAAAATCTTTGTAAACCTATAGGATTCTTTTGGTCTTAATGCCCTTGCTTTTTAATCTATTTCTGAAATGGTTTTGCCTAGTTGTGCTGTAATTCCTCTTTTTGTATTTGAAAAAAATATAGTACTAAATACAAAATGAACAATTGTGACTAATTTTCTAAGGAAGACAGTGTTGAGCTCTGTGGGTCTTAATATAGCAAGATTTTGTTGTCTTTTCCATGAAATTTTAATAAATCAATGGGCAGATGAGACTCGTGGGATGGAGTCACAACTTGCAAATTTCTGTCTGTCAGTTCCATGCTTGAATAATTGTTAATGATTATCATTTGATTAATTCTTGCAGAACATTCCTAATTTATGGTAAAGAAGGAACAACAGATAAATACCAGTGATCTAATGGAGGCAGGTAAATGCCAATTGTTTGCCTGTGTTGTCCCCAGAAATTAATGCTTTAAGAAAATTATTCTGATCATTTAACTAAATAAAAAGAAAAATGGAATTTAGTGAAAGTAATGTATTTACTGATAAATTGACAAGTAAGGGTCATAGTGAATTTCACAGTTAACGTCTCTCTGTTTTAACTATAGTTCAGGAGAAAAAGAATTGAATAAAAAATAGGAGTCCAAAATTCTCATTAAAATGGAAATATTTCATAGAGAAGAAAGGCTGTTTGAAGAATCAGTTCTGTGTGTAGTTCTGTTATCCATGTGCTCTAATGCTTTACGCTCATATATTTTTATTGGCAATGATTAAACCTGTGGTAAAGAAGTCATTCTGTGTGCCAAGTATATATACAGAAAAAATAAGTGGCAGAAGGGTATTCAAAGTCAGGTATATTATTTTGAATCAGCAGCTATTCTAAATATTCTCATTTGAACTTTAAAGAAAAATGCTTAAGGTGGCAGAGAACAGGTTAATGACATATATTCTTTTCAGTTTTGTTGGCAAGTTCTTCACAGGTGAAAAATAATTGGGAAGAACATTTTTTTAATGTGAAGGGTAATGACATCAATACCCACCAAGACATTCAATAGCTCACAAATTATCAACTCTAGATCATAAACTGCATTACATTTGCAGCTGTATTAAGTTCTTTAATGGAACCAGCCTCTTTAATGGCAGAAAACGTACAGTCAAGTAAATGATAACTGAAATGTCTGCTAGCTTTTTTCTTTAAACTGTGATTTCAGTTTTAATTTTTTAAGACTTATTATATGGAAGATTAAAGCACATTTTTCAGTGTATCATTTAAATCAGTCATGAATAAGTTGATACCAGTGGGCAATGTGTTTGAATATTTCATCACAAAGTGATGAAGCGTCTTATCTTAGCTTGTTAGAGTGCTTTTACTCACCAGTCCAGTCTGCTCTCTTATTTGACATGACCTGAATAAAGAATGACCAAAAAGTTCAACAAGGACAGAATCAAAAAAATGTATCAATAGAGGAAAAATATATTTCAAATCCTGATGATGCTATTGCCTTAATTCAGTCAGTGCTATGGAAATAATTTTCTGAGTTATTCAGTGTTGCGTAATGATGTTTGGCTTGCACAAATATAATTTACTAAAGTGAGGTAAGTATTACTTCAGAACTACTTCAGAAACTAAATATAGCTAAAATTGGTATGTGTTTTGCTGTAAATTATGGACCTGGTTCTTCGACTTAAAAGAATTTTATTTTTTGGACTCCAATTCACGTATCTTTCCAGGACAACTGAAGCCTATCTAGTCAAACTAGGGAAGAAACTAAGAACTGAAAGAGAAGTTGGTGTTTCTAGAAATGCTTTCCTTTCTTCATGATTTTCTTGAGATCAGAAACTGTCTGGAAAACCTTAGAGAGATTCAGAAATGAAAGCTTTTTTCCTCTAAGTACTGTAAATCAGGTAGAATCTAGAGGTCATGAGAATCAGTACAACAGTGTTACTCCCTGAGTTATTACTATACTGAAGCATTTAGACAGTGTTCCTTGGGACAGTCTCAACAAGTTATAATTATTCATTAACAGTGCATCCTCTGCCTGACATGCTTTTCCCACAGCCGTACTATTTTTTCCAAGGGACCCTGTTTCCCACACCTTGATACTCTTTCTGTGAGGCTCCAAAGTCCAGGTCAGCTTAATGTGGTAATGGCTTTTATGAGATCAGTGAAAATTATGCAGGATTGGGATTTTTCTGTCAACTTTCAGATCTGCAGAACAGCAAAAATCGTACAAAATTCTCTGTGGTTTGTCAGTTATCTGCCAAGATTCAGGAGCTTTCTGCATACAGCAATAGCAAGTGGGAATCCGAGAGAGGATTTCCAACTGTGGCCAGGAGTGCCTGTACTATCTGTAACTGCTACTACTAAATCTGAATTTCTTTTGTTTGTCCTGCCTGTCTCAGCAGTAGCTGGTACTGTAAATTCTGTAAGAAAATTAACAGATTTAAATTAAAGAGAAAGTCAGTGCAGTTGTTTGGCTGGGACTTTGTTTCTTAGATGTCGGTGGCGATGGCATCCAGAGTAACTTCCCTGTTGTCCTGCATAGATGTCACCCTGTTGACTCACTTTGGTGAGCAAGGGGGAGATATAGCCTAACACATCACCCTCAGCAGCCATACAGAAACAGAGCAGATGCTGAAATGTTTGACTGCCTTATGTTGTCACAGTCTGTGATCAGCAGATTTTGCTCTCTTGACTGGTGATGTTGTATTCATATATTGCCTAGAAGCCACAAAGCAAGAAGAAGAAGTGAATATGTTGCTTGTCAGCCTGCAATTTGTCTGTATTGGCACTTCACCATAGATCTTTCATCAGATGTATTCAGTTTGGGAAACTAGTTCTCTTTGTGATCACTCACTAAATATGTAACAATAGTATGCCACAATTTTATACTTCTGCTTGAAACATTATGAATAGCGTAGTATATTCATTCCAGTAAAGAATATTCAACATAAAACAGCATTTCGTATATATTTGTGTAACACGGTTTCATAAGAACAGTAAGTAGTTCAATGAGCAATGGCAATAAGGAGGCCTGGATCTTACAGAGTTATGACTTGAGAGTGAGAATCTCTGTGGAGGTGAGTTCACACTACAACAGTGTGAACAAATAGGTATGAGGGGCTATACTTGTTAGATGATCAAAAGTGTTCATTAATGTGAGTTCAGTTTACAGCCTTTTCATAAATGGGGAAGTTAATACAACTGTCCTCTATCCTGCTGCATATTTTCATAGAAGTTAGGTGGAAGAGAAAACTCTGACACCTCTCCTCCTTGGTCACACTCATTCTAGCTGGCCAATAGTTAAAGAATTATCGAAGGCAACAAAACAGACTAATGAATGTGCACTGAACAGCACTGCATTGGTATTATTAGGTATTTTTTGAAATTGTGATGGAAAGGGTTATGAGATAAACTAATATATAAAAGTGAGATATTGCAGTGGTATAGATTAAGGATTGTTTAAAATAGTTAAAATGAATAATTTTCTGCAAACAGAACACTTCAGAATTCATGTGACTCTTCAAAAGGGCTTTAAAGAGATAATTAAGTGTTTGAGAGGAGCTGTAATACTTGGGAGATAATCTTGCACATGGAGAGGGTCTTATTTACTCTACATCAGTTGAATAAGCATAATTTTGAAGTTAAGGAAGTTATCTGAGAAGGGTGATGGTTGCCAAAGCTCCTCAACATGCCATCAAGAGAAATATTTGAGATCATTTGTAAGATCATTTAATTGCATTGGAAAGTGGAGTGATATAGAGGAGTGGCATCTGCTGAAGCAGGCGAAGTTTGGCCTTGCAGTGTAATGAATATAAATGTCCAAAGTTAACAATGTCATTAATTCTTGAAGTGGCCTTCCAGACTATGTTGGCATGGCACAACATAGTGCTGCACAGAGATACTACAGTTAGGCTTGAGCGTGCTATCAAGGATCCTGAAAGCAATATAGCCGTGTTAGTATGCCACTGTCAAGGTTAATGAGTGCTTCTCAGCAAATAGTTTAAGGTGAGTTCAGTAATAAACACAGTAGTATTGTGTCTTGTGTCTGTGCTAGCCAAGTATTTTTGCAGGGCCCTGCACTGAGTTCTACAGATCTGACACATGCAGTGTCTTCAACAGCGAATGGCTGCTGTTGCGTGGGGTTATATATAGTATTCATATGTATAATGTGACTATTTGTTGGCCACATATAAACATAAAGCAATCACTGTATTTTTAGCATTTGCAACTAATATTTCAAGTTAATACAAAGAAGTATATTTTAACTTCAATGGTTTCATGGGAAATTCAATACACTATGTATATTGTAAATGTTCTGTCCCAATTGTAAATGTTCTGTCCCATTTTAAGTACAGCAATACGAAAAGCTGCAGAACCCTATTCTGATGACAGATTGGTTTTTTTAGAATTTAAAAAGTCTGCTTACACATAACCTTGATTTCTGAGTGTTTTGATTATTCTGTTTGTACGTGTGTTTGTATGTATGTGCAGTTGTACAGATCAAAAGGAATGTCCAGAATTTTTACACAGGATACAAATATGTGTGAATCTCTGCTGCTCATGATGTAAATTGGTAATGTAAAGTACGTGAGGAGAAAGGAGATGTCGCTAAATGAAATTGAACCTGACTTTTTGATTGAAAAATACTGTATTTCCCTCATCTCCCTGCTGTTACTTTCTCAGGCAGCAGCTCAGATTTGACAGCCACAATTATGAAGTTGGCATACCAAAGACAATCTTTTTGTTTCAAAGAGTTAAATCCTAGTTAGTGTTAGAGCTACATTATTGCACGTCTGTCTACAAAGAAAAGTTGCATTTCCCCAAGGAAACTCATTGGAAAAGAAACAACAAAAAAGTTTAAAATATTTTCCAATTATAGTAATTTCTCATGGCTTTTGTATGTTTTAACAGAATTTCTAAGAAGCACATGCAGGTTGTTTTTTGCTGTACTGGTTTGTAGCATAGGAAAAGGCCTTTAAGGCTAATTGACAGCCAATGAGAATTGGTACATTGCATTTGAATTTATCTTTCGCAAAGCGAATAGACACAGATATTTTCCAAAACACCAAGTTGCACCAAATAACTTACAATATAAAAAATGCGTAGATCAGAATTTAAGTCATCTACACATTTACTGTAGGATGGATCTGACAACATGTAGTTGGATTCTGCATAAGTGGTAATAGAAACACATTTAGTCATCTTCCTAGGTGTAATTAGAGGATGAATGCCTGAAGAAGAAGAAAAAAGTAGTCTGGAATGCAATTATATGGCAAATTTAATCTTATGTCTGAATACAAATCTTTGTATATTTGTATGCAATTGGTGGGATTAAAGTTGAAAGAGAAATACTTCTGTATTTTTATCCCCAATTCATCCTTGTTAATCTTTTTTTTTTTTTTTCTTTTTTTCCCCTCAGCAGTTTTATGATAAAATAGATCTTCAAAATGGACTTGGATTTAACCCTTCATATCTACCTCTTGCCTCCTGGATTTTGGAATGTTTAAAAATCACAGTCAGGTATGAATTTCTTTTTGAAATTTCTCCTCTGTATTCATACTGCCAAATCATTTTCAGGAATTTTGTGTGGTAGTTTTTATTGGTATGCATATGAATTCTTTTGAACAAATTTAAATATTTATCAGCACAAGCTAGCAAGGTGAAATAGTAAAACTTTTCTTAGTGTTCCTTTCACATACAGGAGGAATTTTGGGAATACTGACTGGTACATCACTAGTCAACATAAAACAGATAGTGCTAGTCTCAGCGTGTGTCAGGTAGCCTTCTTTCATTGTACTTAGAAATACAGAGTGAAACTGTTTGCTAGTCACAGCCCTGGCAATCAGGTAACCAAATGATGTGATGTCTTCCAATGCCATGGAGTGTTTTACTGATTAAGTAAATGTGGATCTGTACTGTTATTGGGTGATAGTGTTATCTTTAGATTTGTTATTGCTTTTCCCTGAGCTACTGCATGATACCTTGTTGCATAATATCACATGCAACTGTAGTCACATGATTTTATAAGACCATTGTCCTCAGAAATCAAACTAGCACTAATGTATATGCAAAAAGAGTTTTGTTGAGTGAGAGTGCTCATGTCTCGCCAGAAGGATGGGTAACTTGGTGGTCTTCTCATGCCTCCAAAACTGAGAGGTCTTACAGGTGAATTTAGGGATAACAGCAGCCAATTCCCTCTTTTCCTTCCCGTTGCCTTTTATTTTTCAACCTGTGAAACAGTGTTTTAGCTATTAACAGGTGGTGGAGGGAAATCAGAAGCCTGCTGAATAAAAAATAAAATGAGAACTTGAATAAGAAATCATAAAACCTATGGTAATGAAAAGGAGAAAAACACGAGCCAAGGAGATTTAACAAGCTAGCACAATGATAAGGTTTAGCTCAACATAGTCTCTAAACATCAATCTAAAAGTAAATCTTATGCCAGTTTAAAAAATAATATCTATTTTTTAAATGTTGTCAGTTATGCAGATGCTGATTATAATTCTGTGGCAGTATTGGGAAAAAAAAAGTCAGAAAAAATTAAACCTTCTACTTTTATGTTAAGGATGGATTCTGATATCATCTAAGCCAGGTCATGCTGTCCATTGAAATAAACGTCATAAGGTATTTTGAAACAGATGCAGTTACATCAGAGTAAGACTTGGTGTTCTTAATGCTCTTCTCTGTGTTTGTAAAATGGCTTAAACAGTGATGTTGGATTCGTGGTGTAAAGATTGTATAAATCATATTAGACTTTTAGTGATCAACAAGTGGCAAATAGATCATTCCAAACGGTATTATGTGTAGTGGCAACTGAGACCACTGTAATCCTTGAGCAATGCAAAATGGTTAGGTTGTGCTTATTCTATATGTATGGGGGTACCCCATAAATCAGCTTAATCCCATAGGATGTGATTTCAGTTGTGAGGCAATTAATACATATGCATTCTGTTTAACTAAAAATATCACCCTAACTAAAGTAGAACAACTGTAAAAGCATTATCATACCTACAGCCCTCTTGTTTCCCTTACCTGGAGCTGATGTTGTAATATACATGATTTTATAAAGCAAAACAGAAATTAAAATCCCCCAACACTCACCCTGCTATTTAGAAGGAAAAAAAAAACAACACAAAAAAACTCCACTCTCTATTCATAAAAAGCTGAAAAGGTTAAACAAAGGAAGTTAGGGAAATGCAGTGTTACACCCCCAGGCTGGTGGAAACAGTTTATGGCCTCCCTATAATATGTATGGCTGAGTACAGTAGCTTTTGTGTTGAGTTGCTATCACATTGTATTCATTCTGATGAAAGAGAGAGAAAATTTAATGGCATTTAATCTTTGACTTGCACTGGACCCTGGAACAGAGCCATCTTTATTAAGTCTACATTGCCTGTGCTTGCAAACTGAGAAAAATACAGTAGCAGACAACAACAAACAGCTTGATGAAAATGTCCCCTCAGTACAAAATAATATCAATGCCAGTGTGCTTATTATGTATACTGTTATCGGTCCTGCCTTCCTTTTCCTTTTGTTCTTAATCATCTTCTTTCTGCTAAAATATGAAATTATCCATTTGATGACTTTTGTTTTCCAAGTTGGAGCTCTACATCTCTATCACAGTCACTTTTCAATGTTTAGAAATTGACATGGTTTGTATTTCTATGAATTAGAAGAAGACAGAACCAAAAATCTTCCTCACAAAGTCCTATGAATCTTATCTATGTGCCTGGCTCACTTTTGAAATGGGATAAAGTCCTAAATGCCATAAACTCGCATCATACAAGCCCCTTGGTTTCATGTGGGAGCCTAATTACTTTAATGCATGTGAGCTCTGAACACTTCAGAAAATGTTAGTAGGATGTGGCAAAAAGATTAACATTCAAGGAATCTGAATCTTTAATCCATCTTCAAGATTAATAGGAACAACAACCTACTTGCTTTAGTAAGAATATTTTATTGACTAAAGCTGGTCACGCTGGGGAAAGCTGTATTACAGATGGAGTTGCAATTTACATGTAGAATCCATTATGGTGACATAATACTTATTTACTGGTGGAGGTCATCACACGCTTCTAAAAAACAAAGCAATATAAATAAAATCCTTTGAGCTTAATGGATAATGTAACATCTAATGTACTGACTGTTGTCACATGGTAATACTATAAATCATTACACTTCAATTTAATTTAGTAAGGACACAGAAGAAATCCATTTATGTGTACTTAAACTGTGTTAGGACGTTGATTGTACTTTCTTGGTGATTTCCTTAGGATTTACCACAATGACCTGAGTTATAGAAATACTATTTTAAGTTAAAGGAAAAACTGACCTGGGTTCAAGCTGAAAATAAATGTTCTGACAACTCCAGTTTAACTCAACTGTCAGTATCCCTGAGTTCTTTGCAAGAAACAAAGATTACTTTTTTTACTGTTATGTTAGTTCTTAATCTTGAATAGATACGTATACTGGGAGTAGGAGAAAGAAGATAGAGGAAGAATAGGGGAAAAAAACCCTAGATGAGAGGAGGAGTAGCAAAGTGGAATTTGAAGTTTAACTTTGAGTAATGGAAACAGGCAGTTTGCTGAATGAAAATTTTATACCAAGAAACAGTGCTGTCTACATAGAAAGCAAAATGCTGTTGACAATAGTGGCTTCATATTTTAAGTATGATAGGAAAGGTATAGTAAACAATTACTGCTATTTGGATTAGATAAGAAATAGCAAATTTGCTTTAAGGAAATTATCACAAGGTCTGGTGCAGTTAGAAGCTGTTATGTAGTAAATCAAATAGAAAAAGATGACAGGTGGTTTGCTATGGTTGAGAAACATAAGAAATATCTGCCCTTTGCACTGCACATATGAGTAGATTACAAAATGCAATTTAATTCAGAATGGTAACTAGGGGAGGGTGCACAACCGGCCTTCCTTGCAGGAAAAGACATCTGTCTTATCCATCAGTCATTGGGAACTAACAGTGTTTTGTCACATTGCATAAAATCAGTACACCCTCATTTTCCAAAAGTAGGAAAAGTTCCTGAGGCTTTATGTTGGCTCCAAACTTACTTGTTATCTCTGAGATACTACATAAACATTAACTAATTAGTCCTTGCCATAAGTCTGTGACACAGATCATCATTTTCAACATTGCCAACACCATAATTTTTGCAGAGGGTAAAACTGAAAATCAGAGACTTCTAAAGGCATTGAAGAATCTTTTTGCTCAGTATCGTGACACAACACTGGGAGTATATACATTTCGAGCTTCCACAGTCAGGATACCAAAGCACCCAGAGTGCCTACACACAGACCATTAGGCTCTGTGGTGTCCTCGCCAATACAGCTCGTGAGGCATGGATAACTAACACTCACTCCTGTGCACATCTTTATTTGGATCACCCTGCACAGAAGCCCATGTCGAAACTGCTGTTACCAGATTAACCTGTTTTCATTACCAGTGTAGCTGGATTATGTGTAGGATATGCAACATGAGCAGAACAACAACACTTTTGCTCTTTCTGCTTACCAGTACATCTTGAATTATTTCCCATGGACCTGTTCGGTTTAAACAGGAGTGGTAGAATGCCCATTTCTCTCCTAGAAGACGTCTGCCAGCGATAAGGATAATCTGAGTCTTAGGAGAACACCAAGACCCTATTTCCCACTCCCTGATGGCTCCTGGCATTGTCAGTCAGGCTATTATTACATAAAAGAGGTCATTGCTTGTGTCAGAGGCAGTGCTTTGTAACAAGCAGTCTCAGGCAACATGAAGGGTACATTTGATATCATAGAAGTCATGGCCAGCTTTTGGAAATGAAGGCCATGAAACCCCTTGGCACACTGAGAGTTTGTTACCAAGCCTCCCTAAAGCTTCATCAACAGTTCCACTGAGTCCTGTTTGAGCATGGTACTCTGATTTTAAGCCTCAGCTTCTTGTTCCCTGCTACTAGAAGTCTAGTGGGCAAGGCTAGTACCATCTGACAAACTTGAAATGGAAAGACCCTTTCCAAAAGGCAAATGATGAATTTATAGTTGGAAATATAGGGACCAAAAATTGTAGTTGAAGATCTGTATTAACTCATTCAGAGATAAGATATAAGCAGTTGACTCCGTCTAATCAAACTGATTATATATACTATCTGTATTTTAAATTTCCTTGTTTGCTTGGGATTTATGGGAATTTTTAATAGAAAAATATTCATGGAGGAATTGAAATAGTGATAATCAAGAAAATAACTTTTTTTTAAACAACCCTTACACAGAAAATTGCCTCAATGCATTGAATAGTCTATATAGCTTGCTTGCTTAGTTCAGTTGCAAAGACGAGTAAATATTTTGGTTGTGCTAGAGCTGTCAAACAGAAATGAAAGATGGAAAAGACGTATTAGATCACCTTGAGGCCAAATTCACAGCTGCTGGAAGCTGGTATAATTCCACTGACGTCAATTCCCATTCTTTTCACTTGGAGCTGAGGACACTCAGCACCCCTGAAATCCCTGACATCATGTATTCAGATTGTTCCTTTTATTTCAACACTGTCTTTAGTGCATAGTCCCTTGCATTTTGGCTCATTAATATGCTGATGTATTGACTAACGTAAAAATATACATTTTCTTGTTCCTGTACTACTGTACCTTTTCACCTCTAGCAAATTTAGCAGATTTAAATGCAAGTAAAATGATACTTGCACCTTATATATCAGAAAGGCAGGCATCATAACAGCAGAGACTGCTAATGCTTTTACAAAGGCGTAAATTACCAACATGGCTTCAATTCGGGACTATTTTGATTAAGAGTGAATTAAGTGAAAATGTGGCACAAAATAAAAATCCTTTGCAGTGACCATCAATAAGTAATGATTTTTTTAACAGAGTCAGATCCTTTGGGATCCATTGCTACCAAGGTATACTTCAAAGAACGTCATAAAAAGAAAATCTGTGAATAAGTGTTGACATATTTTTATATATTATACATGGAAATGATTATGTAAATATAATTTATAAATTATAAATGGATATATTTACCACTTTTTTGCAATTGTTCAACTTGTTTCCTTTCTCTGAATTGTCATCTAATGGATTTATGAAAGGTGCAAAGTCAGAACAGCATACAGTAGAATTAAGTATTCAGAAAGAGATATTTTGGAAAATGTGAAATGTATTTTAAATAACTACTGACTGGGTTAGGTTTCTGGATTAGAGTTACTGCTGCAGCATCAGAGCACAACAGCAATTTAGTGAGATGGAGAAATCGCTTACACATGTATCTACTCCGAGTTCCAAGGAAAAATGTGGTTACTATAGCAACTGCCACATTACACTCATGCAGTCTCTGGAATAGATTAACTTGCTGAAAACCTGCAAGTTTTCATTTGACTCTGTTCAGAACTGCAGCTAAATGTGCTGAAGTTACTTAATCAAAGGCATGTCAGTGTGTATATTCTTACATATTACTGACTGAAATCTTGGCTTGCTTGTTACTTTAGCTTAGTTCTTCTGTACCATATACTAATTCAAAATAACTTTGTCATAGTCATTTACTGTTTAGGTGGAATCCATCTGGCCATATGTACATGTTAAGGTAGACACTGAATGTATGAAATGTACTATAGAAAATTTCCTGTCTTGTATTCTTATAAATGTTAGATATAGCCAAGGGGTTTAGAAAATCAAGACTTTCTTTCCTTTCCATAAGAAGCTTGTTTGAAGACCATCCTAAAATTTTAATAAAAAAAAATTAATCATTATATCACTATGGCAGCAGAAAGCTTGTATTTAATTTTCTGCAGAAATTCCACTCTGGGCTCAATACAGTTGGTCAACAATTACAGGTAAAGTCATCTAACATTCATCCATTATTTGAACACAAACAATTCCATACTTTAAAAGTGCTAAAATGCAGTGATTCCAAGGAGTTTTTTTCATTCTTGATGTGTTTAAATACTTCAAAAGTTCAACTACCTAAGATGCAGGGAAATTTTGCTGCAGATATTTTTTGTATGGCATTCATGCAGAACAAAATGCAAAATAAACATAGGATGCAGCTGTTGAAAACAAAACTCTTTGAACAGCTGAGATGCCAGATCATCTCATGCTGTGATAAGAAAACTATAGATAATTTTGAATTGTAGATCGTTTGGACATCCCCAGGCTGTGAGTTCTGACCGACAAAGTAGGCATTGTAGTAGACATATCTAGGAGAATTTAAAACCGAAATCCTGGGATTATATGCATTAGGATGTTTTATTGGGTGTTTTCGTTGTCATTCTAGACCTTTTCCTCTATTCTAGGGAGTTAATTTTTAGCAGTGTCTTGATTATTCTCACTGGTTAATGAACTATTTTTGTTTCCTCCTGCTGACTCTGTTCTGGGTTTGCCCCACTGGGGCAGTGTGCAAAGCACGTTGCAGAGTCAGGGCTCTTGGTTGCTTTGGTGCTGCTTTTGTTCTAATGTGACATGAAAAACTCTGCCTACTTTTGACATTTTCTTACTTCTCCCTCTGGGTTAGATTTCCCAAAGCCTTTAGTACATGGCAGCCCCTCCTGAAAGCAACTGGGTAGAGTCCTCCTAAAGGTCTGATTGTTTCACTTGACCTCCTAAGTGCCATGAGCTATCGGAACTGCTCCTACTCCCCTTTCCTTTCTGAAATTAACTCTTTAGAGTTCAGTTTCCATCCTTATATGTTTCCCCTGCAAATCTTGACAGCAGCGGTACTTTGTTCAGATGCTCTATCTTTACTGGATCTTCTTTAGCCAGTGCTTACTGATTTGATTTGGTTTATCTGTTTGGTGATTATTTGATGACATGACTGTGTGGTAGTCTCTTTTCTGCTTATTACTTAAAGTTTTAGACTAAATTAGTGCTTTCTTCCACCCCTCAAGGTAATTTCTATTTTTCTGAGAGGACACAAGAGTCTGGTGCTGAAGCATTAGCAAGTCTTTTGTAATGGATGACAGTTATTTCATCTCCTTTCTATACCTAATATAATAACTCTTACAGCTTATTTGAATATGTCATTTGGTATTTTACATGGAAATGCTGCATCATTTTCTTTGTAACAACCTTACTTTTAGATTAACAGCACCAAGTTATCTAGGATTGCAGTTATTGGCTCTATGTGTTTATGGAATACATTATCATAAATATTAATGATTTTTTGTGTGTATTTGATATCAGTTTGCACCGTTAATCCTGCCTCAGGACAAACTTCCATCATGACAAGTACAAGAAATGTATTCTTCTTGCCTACTTTGTGAGCTTCATAAATTAAAACCTTTGAAATACACACAATGTAATTTGCCTTGCTTTGTCCCCTATGGTATTTCTCTCAATACCTTGTCACTGAGATTCCATAGGAGCTATATTTTTCCCCATCAGGTAACCTTGGTTCTGTCTTCTTTGTCTTAAACTGTCACTTTATTCTTTTGTTACCCACTTCATTGTCTCATCCTGGAAAGCAGGCTCCTGTGCTGCCACTTCCCTGGTAAAACACATCCTTGTGTTGTGTTGGAGATGGTTAAACTCAGGCTGTGATTGTTTGAAGGTGGGGCACTGTTCTTGTTCATAGTGGTAGTGAAGATAAAAGAAGAGGAAAATGGCCTCTAGACAGAAGGAGGCTGTCTTCAATTCTTTTCACTGTAGATCCAGCTGAAAGCAAAGCATGTATAAAACTGCAGTGCACTGTGGGAAAAACAAAAGTTACTGAAACCATTTCACTATTCCATGTATGCTTCATTCACTTGTTTGTGGTTTTTTTCTTTTATTTTATTCAGGCTGCTCACTCTTAGTCAATATTAAAATCTGTTTCTGGCTATAGTAATAATTTTACATATTCTGTTAAAATGTGTGAGTAAACTGCATCCAGCTTAGTTTACTGAGGATGACTTTCTAAGTAGATACAGGGATACAGTAGAGAATTGCAAACAATTAGCTGAACCTTTCTGCTCGATTTTCTTGCTTGTAGGCATCAAATGTGTTTTTATCTGTATTTCCAGTAAATTAACTTTTTGCTCAGTTCTCATACCCTGATAACTTTGAAATTAAGGATAATTTTTTATCCGTAAAGTACTTCCAGAAAATGCCTACTTACTACTTTTGTATTGATGATAAAGTCTCAGTACCAAATGAGAACATTTACTCTCTCCTACAATTCAGTATACCCCAGGTTTCATTCTCTGTTAGGAATATTCACACTTG
This sequence comes from Strix aluco, assembly GCF_031877795.1. Taxonomy (NCBI): domain Eukaryota; kingdom Metazoa; phylum Chordata; class Aves; order Strigiformes; family Strigidae; genus Strix; species Strix aluco. The sequence continues at coordinate 21,248,382 of NC_133934.1, forward strand.
TCAGGACCTGTCAAATATTTAATGATTTCCTTTCCTAGTGTCTTAGTTACTTACTTAGTAAAAATTCAGCTCATTGTTTATCCCGCAGTGCTCTCATTTTGCTCCCTCTTATTGCTAAAATTATCTCCAAGTATTGGTTGCTACCATTTTTTCACTTGTAAGTACTTCCATAGAAGCAAAAGTTGAGAAAACAATTCGGAGTTCCAAGTGACTTTAGAAAGACTCCAAGGTATAAACTGGGTAAACCAACCGTTGCTTTACTTTTCATAGTGTATTGGGTTTACATAGCAAGGTTTGGTACTGGGGGGGGGCGGATGAGGGGTGGGCTGCAGGGATGTCCTCTGTGAACATAGACTGGGCCTGCCCCTGTGTTGCACAAAATCATTTTCAGATGGCTCCAAAATGGACCCACCGTTGGTCAAAGCTGATCCTACCAGCAAAGCTGGTGGTGCCTCTGTGAAAATATATTTAAGAAAGGGTAATATACTCTGCACAGCAGCTGTGAGTGAGGAGTGAGGCATGAGAAAAAATGTGAAATAGATCTGCAGATACCAAGATCAGTGAAGAAGGAGGGGAGGAGTTGTTGCAGGTGCCAGAGCAGAGATTTCCCTACATCCTGTGGAGTAGACCATGGTAACGCAGGTTATTCCCCTATAGCCCATGGAGGAACATGGTAGAGCAGATACCCACATTGCAGCCCATGGAGGACCTTGTGATGGAGCAGGTGGAGATGTCCTGAAGGAAGCTGCAGGCCATGAGGAGCCTACGCTGGAGCAGGTTTTCTGGCAGGAACTGTGGCCTGTGGGGAACCCACACTGTAGCAGTCTGTTCCTGAAGGACTGTGTGGAAAGAATCCATACTGGAGCAGTTTTTGAAGAACTTCGGCCCATAGGAAACACCTGCACTGAAGCAGTTTGTGAAGGACTGTATCCTGTGGGGGGGACCCCACACTGGAGAAGGGGAACACCGTGGGGAGGAAGGAGCAGCAGACATGAAGTGTTATGCACTGACCACAACCTCCATTCCTCACCCCCGCTGTACCACTTAGAGAGGGGAGGAGGTAGAAGAGTCAGGAACGAAGGAGTGAAGTTGAGCTTGGAAAGAAGGGGGTGTGAAGGCAGGTGTATTTAGTTTTGTCTTTTTCTCACCACCCTACTCTATTTTTACTTGGCAATAAATTAATCTTCTCCAACTAGAGTCTGTTTTGCCCATGGTGGTAACTGGTGAGTGATCTCCCTGTCCTCATCAACCCATAAGTTTTTCCATCTTATCTTCCTGTCTTGCTAAGGAGGGCGAGCAAAGAGCTGTTTGGTGGGCATTTAGCAGCCAGCCAAGGTTAACCCACTGTGCATAGTTTGCTTGCAGTGTTGTAAGAAGTAGACACTGTCTCTGGTTGATGGATTCCTCTTGTGTAGAAATGTGTTTTCTATCATTTTGGTGTCTATCGTTGTACTGTTTGCAATGGCCCTATGATATGACGACACCAGAATCTACATACAGCTTCCCAAATCCAGTTTTCAGTAAATCAGGGGACTGATTCTGAATGAAGTTCATGTAACTGAGAAGACAGTGCACTCTGATGTGTTAAAATAAATCTGAAGGACACACAAAGAGAGTAACTTTCTTACACATTCTAGACAGAAATTTTTAGCACAGCACACATAAGTGGAAAATTATAAATGCTTTCATAGAGATGTCCACTTTAATTACTTCTTCCTAGTGATTTATTCTTCTCTCCTTTACTGATCTGTTTATCAACAAATTACAATCTCTTCTTCCACTGATCTTCTAGATATTAACGTGTAACATTGCAAAATCACCTAGGGCAAGCAAAATGAGCACAAGTTATGTGAGGCTTAGGAGAGAGGAGAAAGGAAAAAAAAAAGAATACAATGAGGTAAGAAGAAAAAGAACAAAGATAATAAGTATTTTAACATCAAAAAGGACAGAGAGCAAGAAGAAAGGGAATAAATTCTGAAGTAATAAACAGTATCTATTCACTCAATGAAACACCTCTGGGTGTGCATGTAGGTATGTGTCTAGGGGACTCCCAAAGTGCCTCTCAGCTATTTATTTAGAGAAAACTATAGCAATATACTTCAGCCATCAACAGAGGTCCTAGCAAGATGCCACAAATGGTTATTTTCTCTGCAGTTTGTGGTTTCTTGGTACATCAGATCTCACTTAAAATTAGGTGTTAAAATTAGTGAATTTTTAAAGGAGCTGTTGCAGGGTTATTCAAATTGCACAGGAAAAATTAGCAGAAAGGGCAGAGAGGTAGGGAGATTTCTGCTTTGGAAGGGATTAGGGAAAGGCAAACATCTGTAGTGAACTTGACTGAGGATAACCTTCAGGCGTGTGTCAAAAGCAATGAGGAAGGATCTCAGTGAAATTTAAAAAGCCATTCACTCAGAGTAAAAGCCTAGAGAGCTATTAGCAAGCAATAGCCAAATGCATATGCTACTTTGGAATAAGCTGCCTTAAAAGATATATGGGGACCTTGCATGTGACACAGTTTAGGATTGCTTTTTGGAATTGCATTCCAACTTTTTGGTGTAGGACATAACCTATCTCCTGTGTGATGACTGCAAGTTCCTACTGCTCTTTCCTAATTCACACAGTGGCCTCTTGCAACCCCATTGTATCTTCCCATTGTCTTGGTATTTTAAACACAAAGATGAACACTGGTTCTGGCAGTATGAGCTGCTCATGGCCTGTGAGCTCATACTGAGTTTTAATGAGCTCTGACTTGGAAAATCATTCAGGCTGCATGTTATAAATGCCGAGGCAGAGGCGAAAATATCTTTAATAAATTTATTTGCAATAAGAACAAGCAAAAAAAACCTAGGCACGCCGGGGGGCAGGGGGGGCTTCCCACTCCGCACCCACGAGCACCGGGTGGTGCTACGTCACTCTCTTTTATAGTCCCTCCTTCACATGCGCAGCAGGGTCCCTCAAACTTTCCCGGGCTTTCTGATGTTGCTGGGGCTCCTGGCAGGGATTCCTCCAATCAGCAGAGCCCCCGAAACTTTCCCGGGCTTTCTGGTGTTGCTGGGGCTCCTGGCAGGGATTCCTCCAATCATATTTCACCTGCGCAATCCGGTGTTGCTGGGGACTTCTGACAGGGGTCCTGCCAGTAATTTTCCACCTGCTTAGCATCTGTCACTGAGGGGAAAAAAACCTCCAAACCCCTTTTAACAATAAAACTATGACAAATCCCCTTTAACTTATGTACATGGTAAACTCTTAACAAAGTCATCATATTTTAACACGAATCACCACCATATTCTTTACACTGCACATTCTTCACATTTATGCTTATTGAAAAGACTAAATACTTCATATCAGGCTCAGGGAAGGAATTTGAAAATGCTGGACTGCCTTGCTGACAATATTGCTATCCTATGATCATTTAATGTCTTTGTAAGTATCATGTGAATATACAGGAATAACTTCAACTGACCATGCTTTTTGAGTAAGAATAAATAGCAGGTTTTCATGTACAGAGGTGCCAACCTGCTCCAGTGTCAATAGTGATTTTCCTTCCATCTTTCACTGAGAATACCTAATAATAAAAACTGTGAATTAAAGACTGATTGATCTGCTAGGCCTCTCTTCTCAGAGCTCCTGCATGATCCCTCCATCTGGATGCAAAATGACATTTAAAGAACGTTTTTCATTTGTTTGGGTTTTTTCAGTGTGTACAGATTAGATGAGTATTTAGGATGTCCTAATTAATCACACATGGAGAAAGGGGAGACAGTAGTTATTTACATCACCCAGACTCCTAAGTAGAAAGACACCCCCTCTCCCAATTTTCATAAAAGTTCAGACCTATTCCCTTGCCTTCCTTGTCTCATTCCCATTCCCTTCAAATTCAGAAATGTGTGGCAATATTTTGTCCCCCTCAAAGTGATTGGGAACCTCTGAAGGTAACTGGTTTCCCTTACTTAAGCCACTAAATTGGTATAATCATACACTGGACCCAAATCATCCCTGGTATAACTCTGTTGCTATTTACTGCATCATGTATGCAAGCTGTTGTAGTGCTTTGTGTGTTTATGTCTATCATGGGGTGTAAACCACAGGTTTGTTCAGTTCATAACACGTAATGCTTTTAGCATGGATTGTTTATATTTTGTTTCTGTATGTTTTTTATAATGGAAGGCTTTTCAATAAAGCCTTTCATAGGCAAAATACTATAATATGTAATTACAGTTAGATAATATATGATCTATAATATCATAATACATTTCAAAAATAAAAGACAAAATTACTTTCTTTCTTGAAAAAGGTTCATGGTTTGGCATGCTTCCCTTCTCAGTATCCCTTTCTATGGATTGCTTTTTAGTTTTTCTTAATTTTCATATTTTTAGGAGTTATAATATTTCTGTTCATATTAATACCACGTTCTTGGTATCTACAGGTTTCACTTGCAAAAGAGCTGTATGTGAAATGTGTTACACAGAAGATAAATACGCGTAAGAGTATAAAACCTCAAAAAATCAAAACAAATTTCACCAGAGACATAGTTCACATGTAAAATATTTTTTTTTTTTGTGAGATTTTTAGGTCAGTGTTACAACTTGTTTTGTTTTAGAGCTTTTCAAGTAGGTCCTGCAAGAATTATTTTATAATGGAAATGCAAGCATTTTACCCTCTTTTCCATAACAGTGCCCAACTGACTTTACTCAAGTCAGTTTTGCTTCTGCATTTTAGCATTGTGCAGAAATCATGGATGTAGTCCTGGTCTGATTGAAGGCCATGGTTAATCACTGATTTGTTTTAGTAGAGTAAGGAATAAGTATTAAGGTTTCTTACTATGTTGAAACTTCTGAAAACTATGTGTAAAGAAAAAATAGAGTTTTGAACTGAGTGATCCCAACAGCTTAATGCTATTTTCACTTGTATTCATGAAAAGTGAGTCATAAAATTAGAGGAGGGAATGATGGAAAGAAAAATAAAGAAAGTTATGTTTGAGCATAAATGCAATTAGTCTGAGCATTATAATTTGAGAAGAAACTAAACGATGCCATAATTAGACCCAGCCAAAGCATTTCAGGAGAATGGCTTTTAAAATCACAAAGCATATTGATTTATTATCTTAATGCAGTTGATAAATAGCTTCAGAAAAAAAGAAAAGCAAACAACATGATTCAACAAAACAAACATATTTCATTCCCTCTCCCAAAATAAGAAAAATGAGATGTTTAGCTTTTCCCCAAATGAAATTTTGAGATTAAACTTCTCCAATTAAAAAAAAAAATAAACAAAGCATTCTATTTTAATTGATCAAAATGTTTAGGCTAAGCAGATGTCATCACAGGAAGGCAGACTGAAGAGATGTGAACTCTGTATAATAAACTGAAGACATATCCAGGGGTGGGATGTGGTAATTTGTGAGATTTATGCTTTTTCCTCTTCCTAGTCATTGATACTTCTGGGTTTACACTGGAAATTATGCAAGAAGAGTCCATCAATATGTGCAAATATGTGAAAAAAACCCCTCTTTGGTCAGAATGTGTAGGATGAATGGGAGAATTTGGTTATTATTGTGGTGATGTAACTTTTTTTATAAAAAATATTTCAGGGCACAGTCAGACCTATGTAGATCAGAGTTCTTATGTTAAGATTAATATTAAACTGCATACTCTCCAAAATACATTTTTCTATAAACTTCTTTTCATGCAAACTTAAAGTGTTATGGGAAATTTAAGTTGTCTATATGAAAGCTTGTAGTTTATACAAATGGTTCTGAAAGTCATGATTACACATTACTAGGATGCGAAGCACTGACAATTTAGTCAGAAATGTTTTCTCTATCTAAAGCAAGTGATTGCATCTGGAGATGAATCATGCTTCTATGGATCCTAGAATTATAAGAATACAAATAAGAAAAGAAGTGTATGGCTAACAGATCTTTTTTTTTAATTCAGTGCTGGACTCAAATTTAATACTGCTCTGATTCAGCTATAAAAAACCCCCCAACTTATCCACAATACCAGGTAACATAGTAATGCATTTATAATATTTCATGCTACCATCATGTTACCAAGTTTGGAATGCTAATAGAGTTATCTCTTGTTTACTCAATACATGAGATGTATCCTTCTTAATACCATGTATAGTGTTTCTGTTCCTGTGTTTTCAAATGCCACTTGTTTATAACTTGAAAAGGAATTAATATTTATCTGCATTCCTGGCAACTACTGGGTTTTTTTGTTTGTTTACTGAGAACTGAGAGGTTTACCCAAAAGCTATTATCTAAGCCCATCCCTTGACCACTTTGACCAATCTGTGATCTTAGTCATAGTACTCTGGCCTGTCAAATAGATCTAGCTGTTCCAATAGTCACTTTAATCCCTGATGAAGGAAATTTGCTTGACTAGTGAAGACACTAGAACATTTCCGAGATCTAAAAATGCTGAGTTACAAAAAAGTGAATGAAATTCAGTGCTAATAAATACAAAGTAATGCATACTGAAGTTAAAAGTTAAAGCTACTTGTGCACTTTACGGCATTCTAAGCTAAGAGTATTGCTTAAAGAAAGGGAGAGATAATTATAGGCAGCTGAGTGCACGACTACAGTCAGGAAAGTTAGCAGGATATTGGGATGCATTTGGAGTAGGATGAAGAATAATAACAGATTATTATAATGCTTCTGTGAGTCAGTAATAAAGGTTCTTGTACAGTACTGTGTGAAGGGTTGATCACCCCATGTCAGAGAGATATTCAAGAACTGTAAGGGGGTTCAGAGAAGGACAATAACAATTATAGAGAATTTGGAATAGCTCTCATGTAAGAAAATTGAGGGAGTTTTCCTTGGAAAGGTGATGAATAAGTGGGGACATAAAAACAGTATACAAAATACTGAATATTGTGGAAAGATTAAGAGCATTTTTTCCTCCTGTTTTATAATACAAGAACAAAAGGGGAATTAATGAAAACATTTATTTATTTAGATTTAGAATAATAGAGACATCTATCGGAGACACTAGGCTTCCTTACATAATCACACAATAAATATCTTTACCTAAAACCTAAGCAGTATTAGGGTAACCTGTTCCGCAAGGACTCAGTCATCTACATGCTATACCGAAAACAGATCAGGTAATAAAGATAGTAAATTGAAAGCTGATGTTTTTTCCCCCACACATAATGTAATGAAACGTTAGAAGTACAGTGCAACAGAAAGCAATGAGACTAAAAATATAGCAAAACTAAAAAGGGATTGCATGTTTATGATGGTAACTATGATATACAGAGTCATTACAATTAATTATAAGAACTTTAAAAACCATATTATGTCTCACATTTCGGAGCTTAAACTTATCTCTAATGATGTGAGACCAGGATGAAATTTGGTGTAGATTGCAGATAATTTCCAGTCTGTAATGGTTTTACACTTTCCTGTGAAACAATTGCATTGGATGCTCTTAGAGATCATTAAGACTTGATGGACCTTGGTGTGATCTAATATTTTGATTCTTATGTTTCTGTATTAGTAAATATGTTGGCATCTAGTCTAGGAAAGCAGAATTATTATGAGGCAAGGTGTTAAGAAGAACTCAATATTAAGCTTGCTTCATTAAAGAGCCAAACTGCTTCAAACAGGCATTCCTGATGGTAAGGAATTTTAGCCAGATGCACTGTCAACTCATGTATGGGGCAATGACTTGGGTTGCTCAGAGGGAGATTGTAGTTAGACAGCTCAAAGTGTTAGTCAACATATTTTGTTGATAGACTGGCTATAAAAAATGTTTTAGGCAGAACCAATTTTTATTAACATCCATTTCAGTAGAAAGTAAACTGAATTTTAGTTTTGCTCCCTATTTTGGTTGTTAGTTTTAAAGTACTCTGACAAGTGTATGCAGGAATATATAGCGCCAGACCCTGGTATCCATTATAAACAATTCCCCTATCAAAGAAGCGGGGTAAATTTATGTGAGATGCTCTGGAGCCCCATTAATACTATAGCATGCAATACTGTGGATGAGAAACTCTTGGCCACTGTAAAACCTGTTAGAGCCATGTGGAAAGCAATAAAGAAAGACAACATAGAATTTGTTTCAGTTTTGCCTTACATGACCTATAAAAATCTTACACTGAATATCTACGTGCTGAAAGTATGGATGTGGACAAATCTGGGGTGTGAACTAAGAATGCATTAAAGCTTGTACACTAAGTGCCTCTTTATCTACCCCACAGTATATGCGAAGTGATACTTTGTTTTTATCGGGAATTGTCATAGAGTCAGAAGATGTACTCACCCAGATAATTCCACTGGCATAATTGACATGCTGCAAGTTCAAACCGTAGAATTTTTTCAATAACTTTTTTACATGTCCACAGAATTAATCTGGGGACATTGGGGATAGACAACTAATATCTCTTAAAAACCAAAATACAAAAGATAGTTCATCTATTTTAGCTTTTTCAGCATATAGAGAAAATACTATGGGCACAGTAAGACTATTCATGACATCAAGAATATTCCAATTGCTGTGATACACAGGCTAAAATGAACCAAAAAGAGAGATGCTGTTTAAGGAAAGCAGGATGCAATTTCATCAATATTTCTAACAACACTGAAACATGCAAAGCTGTGGATAAGAAACTCTTAGCTTCCCAGTTGGCAACTTATTGATTATAAGAGCTGTTCACTAATGAGCTAACTAGAAAAAGCCAAAGTCAAAAAAGCTTGCAGAACCAAATATGCTGACACTGTTTAACAATGAGCATGTTTGCACAGGAACACCTGAACTTTGCTGGTTGAGGGAAAATGGCTTTGCCTTCTCTTGATTTATTTTTTTAGCCCATTGTAATATATTATTTAGCTCTATAAGTAGGATATTATTTAGGCAGAGTCTTTAATCAGACCCAATTATACTGTCTCAACAGAGCTTGGAGGAGTACCTGTGTTTCAGAGAATTTGTATGTTACATCTGCAGGTAGTTGACTCTATTTTTGCTAGGCAAGAGGAGTATGGGACACTCTGCACAATTTGTGAGTCGTTTTCCATTTCCATAGCAATATAGAGAAATTTGACTTGTGTGAACTGAGGCCACTCATTCGGTTTTGCTCTGTAGTGTCTCTGGTTAGCTAGGAGACTCTGTCTCACCTTGACAGATGTTCTTCCCTCCGTTGCCATGCCCTTATTGAGTCTCACATGGGCTATGACACCTTGAACAGAAAGTTTTGGAAAGCAAGTGAGCTTACAGTGCTCTTTAAATCTACCTGTTTTCTTAAATAACTCTGTTCTGTTCTCTCTGTGTAGACTTCCCATTGAACATTGACAAAAAGATACTTCAGGCTTGCATGTAGACAGATATATTCTAGGATCTGTCCTGTAGCTCTGTTCTCTTGATTTTCCAAATTGGGGGTAGGCTAGATTATACTGAAGGTTTCTTTTGGCTGATATAGACATATTTTCTTCTAACGGGAAATAGGGAGCAAGCAGCTGGGGCTCTTGTGTGCCTGGATGTGACCAGAGTGTGTACCAGGACCAGGAGCTAGGAAATGCTAGGGTGCTGCAGTTTAAGCATAGCCATCCCAAAACACCTGAAGCTCCAGGATGAAGATGCTTGATGAAGGATGTTAGATAACTTCACTCTGACACAATAAAACTCTCCATAATAGTGTAACGCTTATCTGTTCAGAAACCTGAGCTTGTAACTGTGGCATGATTTTCCTATATGGATCACAAAAAGATCCATCACCTCTCAGCTGGGATGCAGCTGGACAGCAGTGATAGAGATGTGCAGCTGTGGAGGCTCTCTGCTGTCGTATGACACAAAGTGCATGTTGTACTGATTAATTCATGTTTGCTGTAAGTGGAACATATATTTCTGTGGCCTTTCCTCCCTGAAATAAATAGATGACAATATGCTTATATTTATACATTAAAAATACTTTAAGAATCCTATTAAATGAAGCACTCATGTACATTGTCTCTTCTGACAAGAGAACACACATTAATCAGGTCACTTAATGCACTGTAGTGAAGAACATGATAGAAAATCTAAGCAGATTTTCCCTATGACTAACACAGAACAGGGTAATGGGCATAGCATTTATGTCCAAGGATTTTAGGTAGCAAAGATAAAATGCTTGAAGAACTCTGTTTTCATTTTCTGTGGAAGAAATACAGCATTTTCTTTTCCTTCACACACATCAGTGTTGCATTCTATCATAAATACTACAATGGGAAGAGAATTATTCTAAGGGGTTAGTTTTAAAGAGTTTTTTTGGGGTAGAGGGAGGAGGATTTTTCATAGTAATTTACAGGAGATTTGAGTTATGCACAAAAAACTATAAAAGCTTTGTTGTTGATTTCAGTGTGCTCATGAGCTGGGTTTAATGTTCTTTGGTAACTCTTTTGTGCTTGCTGATGTAGACAAACATGCAGTAGTTCTAAATTTATACAGCATGTACTGGACTCAACCTTGCTTTTTCATTTAAATGCCATTATGAACAGGAGGCATTTTTTATGTCTAATGACTCCTAAAATGGCACACACTGATGGGTGAGACTAGGAAAATAACAAGATAAATAGAGAAGATACTTAGCTATAGTCTATCTATAGCAATAGTAAACATCAATTCTGTTCTTTGAGACCAAGCAGAGTTAACTTCTGTGAATTAGATATAAGGTATTTGTTTTAATGGGTCTATATGTGTAGACATAAGCATATATAGATTTGTGTATGTGACACTGTGACCAGACACTTTGACTATTTCCTTTGCTGAGGGAGTTTACAGAATCTGCATTCAGAGATTAAAAGGGACTGTTTACAGGAATATATACAAACAGTGGCAGAAATTGATATGCCACAAAGCTGTGGTGATAATGCTGTTTTAAAATGCGTACTAGTGGGGACACAGAGCTAATTTCCATAAGTACTGCAGCATCTTATGCGTCTAAGAGGAACTGTTGTGGAATACAAAGTGGAGGCTGCTTATTAAGTGTTTTGGTGACAAGAAGGCAATATTTTATGTAAGGTATGAAGAGGAAGCCCCTGGAAAGGTACTTAAGGTACAGCATTTCCTTCTCATTCTGGTGAGGTTGATTTAGGTTTAGGATGATGAAAAAACCCAATAACCAGCTGAAACCCCAGCTTTTGGACACAAGTGTGCCCTTTGAAAATGGCATGAGAGCATAGGGAATCACATATCTTTCTTTATACAGAGTTTCTCAGATCATGGCAGTTCTTTGTCATCATGCAGAAGAAAATCTTTGCGACTATTTTGAGAACAATATTCAATATGTCTGTTTCATTTTATTAAGGCAGAAGACAGAAATGTATCTGTCTTAGTTGTCAGAATATAAAATGAGTTTACCTAAGTTTAAATCTGGAAGAACTGATACTTCTCGTATTGAAATGCTTGTTGTGTAGGTAGCTGCCCTACCATTCTTCATATACAAGAAAGAGGGGCTGTGAAATTGATGTAACATCAAAACTAGCCAGGCAAGAATCTGTTAAATGCAGAAAGCAAAATGCAAAGGAAATAGGGTGTAGCTACTTAACTTTGTGTAGCTGACTTATTAAAAATCCTATTCTGAGTCTTATTTGGAGCCAAGTATTACACACAATCAGCTATTTACATAACCAGTACCTATCCCTTTTGCTTCCCTTCCAAAAGGTGAAAATACAGATTATGATGGCAACTGGTTATGAGAGCTCTAGGGTGATATAACCTCTATTCTGCTGAGGAGAGGAGAGTCTTGAGCTCACATCCTGGGTGACTGTCTTCACATGCCCATTTGCTACCTTTTAAAGCAGCTGTTAATGTGGCAAGGTGTGCTCCCTTCCTCCTTTGACAATCCAGGACTGGATGGTCTTTCACATATACTTCAGACAGAGCTCTGAACATGTTTCTGATTTTCCATAGGTGTCAGCATGTTTACGCTGCATGTATCAACTAAAAGAAATACTGCTATTTGGTTGGTTGGGTGACAGATGAATTGCTTTAAAGATATCATAGATGTCATATTGGTCTGAGTGCACTATTACATACAAGTTATGATTACAAAAAGAATCTGGAGGACTTAAATGGGAAATGGATCTAAAAAATGAGATGTATTTTCATTAAAATATAAGTGTTTCAATTGCTGTAAACCGCATCCAAATATTAACAAAAGATTCTATCTTGCAGAGGTTTGAAAGAATAGAATAATGGCTGAAATATTATTGAAATATATTCACTGCAATATGTCTGTTGTAGTTCAGTTATGTTTGTATTAGGACAGTGTGTTCAAGAGGAGTTTTGAGAGTGATATGATCAGTGCTGAGAGCTAGTGTCTTTGCAGCATGAATTTCAGAGGGATTGCTTCAGGTTAGCCCTAGTCTGGTCCAGTGGACTGAATGTCCATTTGTGTTTGGAGTGTGTGAGTTGAGCTCCTGGAGTACTTCTGGTTTCATCCAAAAGAAATCCAGATTATGTGCTCCAAGATTCCTCTGTGATTTGAGGCAAAGTTCAGTAAGTAATCCTTTCAAAGCATGCTCTGAATTAAAGCACTAATGTAGATGCATCCTTTAAGCCCCCATTGCCCCCAGTCGATACAGTAACTCTGTTCAGCCCAACATTAAAAAAATACATATGATGAAAGCCTGTTTAGGCACATCTCAGCTAGCTTTAGTTGCTCTAATTTGGGTACCAAAGCAGAGAAACTTGCTTACACAAGCACACCAGAACCCTTTGCTCTTAGGGAATCTGTCTTTACTGAAGTCAGTGTCGCAGTATCTTTACAGTTATTGGTACGAGAGAAGTGTCAGAGTACCTACATGAACTGCAATGAAACCTGTACAGAGGTAAAATGACTTCATGGGCATAAGCAGAAGTATTTGATTTAACCCTGTAAAATGAAAAATTACATGTGTTTCTGTACCTTTGTGAATTAGTGGCTAAAAGCAGAACTGTAGATGGCTTCTCTGTGAGACTGCATTGCTGGAATCAGCTGTACAATAGAATTCATACCTTGCACAACGTGAAATGAAAACTCCTAGGGATCCTAGAAACTAAATGTGAGATGAGCTCTCTAGGGAGCAAATAATCACCTCATTGACAGTACTGAGCTGCATTAATATGCACCAAAAGTGATGCTAGCAGTTTCTGGAGAGCAAATCATGGTATTTCTTTCTTTCACATCCTGCAGGAGTCTCTTCATTGACAAATAAAGTGGACCTTATTAAGCTGAGACATACCTCTTTGAACTAGACTTACTGTAGCATCCAGTCTGCACATATTTCAATTTCTTTATGAGGAATATAAAAAATAGTGTTACTTTTTTTTTTTTTTTTTAAATTTATGTGCTTTTTTCCTATTATTGAGTAAGACTAAAATGAGGTACTCTACTTTGGACAAATCTAAAAACTGATATTTCTTTTAGCCTTTCAGCATCCTAGGGGGACAGACTGTAGGGATAGGCTGCTTAGCTTTAGCTAGTTGGTAGTTTTTAAAGGAAATGGTTTATCATAAAGATATATATATAAAAATAAATTTCTCATTGTTCGCAGTTTTGTTTTGGAAGCTTTTTGACCACCTTTGCTTTTTTTATAGGAGGAAACATTCATCTTCACTGGGAAACCATACATTTTCCAGGTGTTCTACTCAACAAAGTGGCTGCTATTTTTTTAGGGCATATTTTAAAGACGACTTCGAGGTGAAATGCACAGAAACAAGCTGTGCTATAGTGGTGTGGTTTGGTGCTCATATGGCCTGAGCTTTGATTTACTGCTACTTCCTTCCTGTCAACCACTTTTACATGACTGGTGTGGTGTCCCTTAGTGTTTTGCCTTGTTTACATTGGCTCTTGACCTGACTTTATGCTGAGATCGGACAAAAAGGAAGATCTGGCAGAAATGCATTGCTGTAGATGTTGATGTGTGGAATCAAAGCATGAAGGTGGGATTAGAGAAAGAAAGATAAGTATCTAAGTGGTTTAGGAAACGGTTATTTTGTTGTAAATTTGTGAGGGAACAGACATAACTGGGAACAAAGCCATTTGTAAGAGGGAAAGTTGTAAATAAGCCAACACGTGCCTTTCCTCAACTGCCTGTGTACCAGTGTGCAGAGCCTGGTTAACAAGAAGGACCTGGAAGTTCCTGCACTTCCATAAGCCTGCAATAAGATCAAAACCATGAAGACTGTGTGCAATACCATTCACAGTTTATACACTGTCATGAGTGGTTACAGCCTATGTAGGAAAATTAGGAAAAGAAGAAGATCTCTGCTGCTGTGTTAGACCTCTCCCATGAAAATGGAAATGTGTTTGTCAAGACCTTCTGATGAGTGATGTTGTACTGGGAGTATGATGCAGGCCACCTGACCAAGAGGAGATGAGGATTTCTAAAAACAACTAGCAGGAGGTTGCTGCTTGTATATCCTCATCTTTGTATGGGATTTTAACTATCCAGGCATTTTCAGGAAGGGCAACAATGTACAAGTAATCCAAGAAGGTACTGCACTGCATCTTTGCTACTTCCCAGTGCAAATACTGGAGGGGTCAAACAGTATAATGGTCTGCATGACCTGCTGTTCACAGATAACTGAGGTCAGGGTCTGAAGGAAAGCTGGAAATATACACAGCAGAGTCAGGACTCTGGCCTTCAGGAAAGCAGATTTCAATCTGTTTAGGCAATTTCTTTGCCCAAGTTTCTATTTGTTAGGCAGAATTCCCTCTGGAAGCCACCATGAGGGAAAAAAGTGCATAAGTGAAATGGTTGTTTTTCAGAGAAAACTTACTGAGAGTTCAGAAATGAACCCTCTTCCATTTGTGCAGGAAGATGAGAAATTTTGGCAGAAGAGTCGCTTGGCTAGGCAGGGTGCTTCTGGATGAACTGAAACACAAGAACCCACAAGAAGTGGAAACTAGGCAACAGAGGAGGAATACAAACAGAATTGCTTGAGCATTTGGAGCTAAATCAGAAAGACCAAAGCCCAACTGCAGATAAAAGTACTGAAGAACATAAGGGGTATGGGAGAATATGCTAGAATCAGTGGGATGTTCAGGGAAAATGTGGGTCCATTGATGAGTGTAGGAGAAACAGATGGTACAGAAAAGGTTGGGTGACTCCATGCCTTTTTTGCCTCTGTCTTCACAAGCAAAATTTTCTGTACCAGCCGAGCTGGGGGTGGGGAGGGACAACAGGGGATAGGGGAACAGCAGGGGATAGGGGAACAACAGGTTAGGGACTGCTTATAGAAACTGCATGTATTCAAAACTTTTGACCAGATTAGATTCACCTGAGGGTGCTGAAAGGGTTGACTGAGGTGATGCAATTAGATAAGGTTGCTGAATTTATTTCTGCTAATGATTTTCTGGCTGTAATGGTGTTGCCAGGAATGCTTGGACTGACATTTACAGCCAGGGACAAGGCTGACAGTCCACGAACAAATGGCCAGTGACAAAATATTAGCCAAGGTGTATAACTTTGGTGAGTGGTTTCCAGAGAAGAAATAAATGCATACTGCAGAATGCAAGAACTAAGTGTACCCTGAGAAGACATATATACTGCCAGAAAAAAAGGTTTTGTTTGTTTGTGCCTAGCCCATTAAATTTAAAGGATATGCTTTGTGCTGAATTTTCTCATGAGTCTTGTAGCTGGATGTTCTCTCATTGACTATCTCTCCATGAATAAAGCGTTAGGAATTTCTATCTTGGCCTTTTTGTTGACCAGCAAAAACACTTGCTGCCTTAACTAATTACTCATAATAGATTATTCTTCTCTTTATAGGGAAATAATTATTCCTTGTAACAGAAAGTAGAAGCATTTTTCTTCCTGAAATCACCATCTTGGTCCAGCGACCTATCCAGTCAAGGCTTGATCCTAAAGTACTTTTGACTTCTGTTTCCATATTGGTGTCTTTTGAGTTGTGTTTGAAAATTGAGACTATAGTGCTAATGCACCCATCAACTTCAGTGGTGCAGGGTACATATCTTGTTTGCTTTCTGGATTTCCTGATCCTGTCTGACATACCTCTTGTCAGGATTGCTGAAATACCTTCAACAGTGTGTTTGTGAATTCTAAGTGAATGACCTGCGATCAGCTGTTTGGTTTGACCACATCCCTATCATTCTTTTGAAGCTGTAGATCTAAATTAGTGCTAATGGAGTTTGATTGTGTAAATGCCTGGGAATTTCTCATATTTAGACTAGAACAAGAGCATTTATGCATGAAGAAAAATATCTGCTATTCACTATTCATCAGATCCGTTAGAGAACATAAGAAACAAAACAAAGTGAGGTAGTTGGCCAGTCGCACACTGCAGATAGAGTGAAATTGGATTTCCTTGATTGCAGAAGAAACTGTGTAATTAAAATTATTAGAAACAACGTAAGAGTATTTGTCAAAAAGGCCACATTTGTTGGCTTTGTTGGGCTCTATTTGCTAGATTTTGGTTGGGGAGAAAAATTATTATATTGTCATCTAAATAGTAGACATGGTGCTATTTCCTTCTATCTCAATAATAAAGAATATATAAATTTGTTTTCAGGAGTACAGAGCATGTTCCATATCAGATAATAATTTTACTGTAGGTGAAATGTGAATGTTAAACTCCTTGAGCAAGTTTCTGAAGCAAACCTCTCTATTTTTCTAATTCTTCTAAATGTTTTTCTGAAAGTGAGTCCATGCCGATCTTGAACATGGTAATGCCTGTAGTGTCTTCCCTGTTTTATACTGATGGGAATGAAGGGAGAGACAACAACAGGTTTATTAGAGAGTAGGAGGTAGAAACAGAATAACAAAGTAGAGAAAATCTTCTGAAGAAAAGTGTCAGTGTCTAAAAATGCAAAGCATCGTTCAGGTGATAGGTGCCATTTTCCTCTCTGCCCTTTTTTCCCCTCTCACTATTTTTCCTTCATGTTTCAGTTTATCCTTCATATTCCCATCTGTTCTTGCTGCTTCTCCTATACTTCCTGCTATGTGCCTTCACTTGCTGCATGGAGTGCACGGTACAGACAACAGTCTGTATTCTAGTTGGATATCTACTTTAGGACTTAGCACTCATTTTTCACCTAAACTCCCACAGGGCTCACCAATTAGATCAGTGTCGTACTAGACTCAAGGAAAGGTGTATCTGGTTCAAAAACACAGTTGGAGGAGTTTACCTCTGTGTTAATACCTAATAGCTAGTATTTCCCCTCTAAAGCTGGGATACAAATTCACACTGCCTCTCTTCGTGACCATCAGGGAATCCCCACACTGCTCTCATGGATGTGTTGCTACTTCTGCTTATGCAGCTGCTCAGTGAACCCAAGTAGGGAATTGACCCATCTAGCAAGCAGCCCAGAATGTGTGTATTTAAAAGTTCTGCTTCCTGGTTCAGACAAGCTGTACAGATTCATGGTCCAGTAAAGAAGAAAAGGAACATGGGAATGGGAGCCAGGTGCTATGGGAGGGGGGATTCAAGCTTACTTTTAACATCCAGCTATGACCTCAGCCCTTCTGCATCTAGTCTTTCTCTGTTTCCTACATTTTAGACATATTATAAATCTGTGTCTACCAGCAGCACTCTGAATCTAGTATTTAAACCAATTAAATATCTCTAATCTGTACTGAAAAAATTGTTGTAACATTCCTAAAAAACATGTAAGTGACTGATCCTAAACAGATTCATTGAGCATCTTGAAGAACTGTTGGCATCTGTGCAGATATTTTGTGCAGTTTACAGAAACTTTCAACTGCTTCATGAAATACCTGTAGGTCCTCTAGTGTGCAGCTTTTGAGGATAGCCAGTATTTCATTTTGTGAATTGCTCAGCATCTTGATAGTACTTACTTGTGAAGTGCTCAGCATCTTGATAGCTTTTAATTATAGTTTCTTTTATTAAATTTGCGACAAGTACAATTAATGGCTTACTAACTCCTGGCAGAGAATATACATTATGCTTTTAAAATTCCTTTTTTTAATTTTCTTGCCTTCCTAAAGGACCAATGTCATAGCTTCTTAGTGGTGCAAAATCCTTTCTGAGCTTTACCCATCATAAATAGAGCATTAGGTAGGTAATCTGTACTAGGGTCAGGCAACAGATTTATTAACTTGCACATACCTGGCCAAGAAAAATGACTGTAGAAATATGAAGACTTAGCTTATTTATTTTGGGGCACTAATGGTGTGTTTTCATTTCAGGTATCAAGGACAGCATCAGCATGTTCAGTAGATTTTTTTGTCCTATTTACTCCTTTTGTGCCATTGCTCCTTTTCTATAGTAAGGTAATCTTGCTTTTTTAGGCAAAACATGAAATGAAATCACAGCATCTCATTTGCCTGGGATGGAAATTAAATAGAAGGATCCAGCTGATCACATACATATCTACACAATTATGGTTTTATATGGACATGCCTCTGTTTAGTGTCTAAGACACATCATGTAAGACAGGCTTTTCTGTATGACTAACAGGCAGAGAGCTCTGTGAAGGTGAAAAGGGGACACAATATTGAGGAGGGATATTGAAGAATCAAACAAGATAGCTAAAATGAGGAGGGAGTGAGTTAATGAGTGAGAAAAAAAGACGGGCAAAAAGTGAGAAAGAGAAAACAAAGGAGGAAACAGACAATGAAAAGAAAATCACTTCAGAACACAGCTACTGCTTCTGAGTTAAAAATTCAACAGAAAGAAAAAAGTATTGCAATAGTAGAAAATAGATGGAAGGGAAAAGAGCTTGATAAGTGAAAAAAGGAGAATTATTATTAATTTTTGTTTTTCCTCAGCTGTCTGGTGTTCCCTAGAATATGTTACTATACTCTGGTATTGGCTTGAATGATTTGGCACATTTTGTTCATTGTTTCCTCTTCCCTGTGTAATGACTCCTAAGTGAGCAGAACCTGTTGAGATGGAGGTGATGAGCAACTGTGAGAGACAACTGCCATGGATCCTGCATGTAGCACACCCAGAGAGTGCTGAAAGAGAGGCTAAACACCTCTGAAATAACCAGTCACTTGGCATTGGTATCATTATGGGATACTGCAGAGAACTGGCATATAAGATGGTATAAAGAGTTAAATATGTGTAGGACTGCCAGGCGATGACAGAGACATTGAAATGCTACACTTCCTGTGAAATAAAAGTCACATAAGCAATGTTTAATTTAAGTGCTGCTGAATTCAGCAAATAAAAGTGTTCTAAATATCACTTACTGTGCTTCCAGATCTTCAGTTCACTCATGGTTTCTGCACTCTCTTGACCTGTTGTAATAATGACCACTTCACCTATCCAAGTGGCTGACTTGAACCATGGAGAGAAAAGCCAAAGGGCAGAAGTCCCAAGCTAGCTGCTCAACACAGGACTCTAAGCATTCAGAATGTTTCAGCTGCTGCAGCAAATTTACAATTGTGTTTCTAATTGTCTTATTACAGTGGGAATGTGCAATGTGTCAAAAGATGAAAAAATTAATAGAGACTGTTCTGTGTCGTACTCTGTAAGTAGTTCCTTTTTGCAAAGGACAAAGTTATGAACTGATAAACTGAAGGTTAGGATTAAATCAATTGTTTTTAAGGAGATAGCTTCAGAGAAATACACTTCACTAATTCTCTCTTGCTGATCCTACTCTAACTTGTAATGAAAGGATTAGATGACAGGTGTCACCAGCATTATTTCTGATGCTAAGAGATTGCTAATAACATGCTAGAAGACTGGACTGTGAATATTGCATGAGGAAGGTTATCTATAGCATAGGTTGAACAGTGAACCTGCTTTTTTTTTACTCTGACAACATAATTGCAAATGTTTCTTGCTCCTTGTACATGTCAGCTCTTTGCTTCTGCTGCTAGTTTATTAGGTATTGTAGTGTGCTACACAAATCTATCACAGTCCTTCTTGACCTAAAAAAGTCCAACACTGGATGATCCAATGTCATGTAAAATCGGTGTGTTTTCTTCCCAAGGGATGTTCCCAGACTTTGGGTGAAGCTCAAAAAAATAAATAAATTAGGGATGATATTTTCTTAAATGAGCTGTCAAAAGAATTATTTGAAATAAAAGTACAGCAGTGGATAGCAGGACAATTATTTTCTATTTCAGCCTCTACCATGAGAATACTTGTTGCCTCAGTTTACCCAGTTCTGTTTGACAAGTGCCTCGTAGAGGAGTTGCATAGCTAGTACAATTGAATGGTTGTGAAGATCACAGATCCTTGATGAAAGATGCAGTACAACTCTAAAATATTATTATTATTATGCTTTTCCTCACAGTTTTATGAATATTATTAAAAAACTTTTATTCATTCCGTTTTGTAGAGATAAATCACAACCGGTAACAGCTTTTACATGAAGTCTTGCTAGCTTGCAATTTTGTTTATAAAATAAGTTTGGTTTTTTTTCTAGTTTTATCATTCATTTAATATGATCCATTCTAGTCTCCGCACTTGAGTTTCTCGCATGATTAATTCTATAATATTAAAAATGTGATGAAATGCAAACTTTATAAAATTGATGGATAATTATGTTTCTTATGTTAGTCAGCGAAACGAATGATGAAAAAAACCACTATGGCCTGATCAAAACTGTTAAATAATTTAAAATGAGGCCTTCAGAATCAGGTTAGAAGAGCTATATTGAAAATAATTGTTATCTTGCTTTATGAGCTTTCTGATGTGTCCTATCTCTTGCAGGGCTTTTCTCTGGAAGAATGTTAAGCACGTATTTGTAGTTAATTTGCTGATACTATGCGCATGAGTTATTACTTTTTCTTAACTTCAAATTGTGCAGTTCATTCTTTTCATTCCTAAAAGGATAAAGGCTGGGATTTTCCAAAGGAGCTTAGAGAATTTAGGGCTAAATTTTAAAAGGTGCCTGAAGATTCAAAAAATGCCAAAGGGGATTTTTCAGAAGCATTCAGCTTTGTATTAGAAGAAATAGAGGTAGGTATTGAAATTCTTGAAAATCATACTGGGCTTGTATCAGTAACCTTTAAGTTCCTACAGGTATTAAAATTGTCTTCTTTGGCTCTGTCTATTTTAGTAAGTAGTGCAACACAGTAGGAACAGATTTGTAGAGCAAAACAATGCTGAGAAGCTGACATTCATATTATTTAGTTTTGGGGAGGTTGTCTTCAGAAGAGCTCTGTTCCTGTCCGATAGACTAAATTCAAATTAGCATCTGGAGCACATTAAATATGTCACAGGATCCTAGAAGTATTGTTTGGAAAGAACGCCTGGAAGTCCTCTAGTCCAGTCTCCAGCTCAGTGAAGGACTGTTGTCAGCAGGCTCAGCAATGGGTTTTTTTAGCCAAATA
Source organism: Strix aluco (assembly GCF_031877795.1). Lineage (NCBI taxonomy): Eukaryota > Metazoa > Chordata > Aves > Strigiformes > Strigidae > Strix > Strix aluco. The sequence continues at coordinate 21,269,617 of NC_133934.1, forward strand.
GCCAAAGGGGCTAGGAATGGAAGCTCCACAGCCTCTCTAGTGAGAGAGTGCTGCACTACTCTCCCAGTGAAAAGTGCTTTAGAAGTCCAGTCTGAACCTCCCAAGTTGCAGCTTCTGGCTGTTGCATCTTGTGTTACAGTTTACCTCTACCAAGAATACTTTAGCTCTGTGTCATGTTTCTTGCCCAAGCTGTGAGCATTAGTGCAGAAGCACATGAAGCAGAAATGTGCCTTCGCAGCCTTCTCCCATGCAGAATTTCTCCATATACACTGCTTTCTAACTTACCTCTGGATGGAGACCCCCTAATTCAAAGGTCTCCTCATCAGGGTACCGTGTCTGTTTCGTAGTGCACTCTGAAGAAAGAAAATAAAGCTTTACTGGCAACTCAGGTATGCATCTAACTCTTCTTCTGTCACATATGTCTATTCCTCTCTGGGGAGGTCTCTTGACCAGAAGGATGAAAGAGAACACCACTTTGACTCCTGTTCGCATTTCCTTTGCACCATTATACCTAGCAGCAAAGGGCAGTAGTCTACCCTTGATGAGCCTCTGGGACATTTCCCATTCAGCAGGGATGCCTTGTGTTGTCTATGAGTTCCTGACATTTTGATTGCCCCTGAAGCAGTACTAAGCCTGTCAGAAATCTTACTGGCAGAAAGTTCTGGTTAGAAAACGTTAATTGAAAAAAACAAATGAACAAACTCAAAAAGGATGTTCCACATGGATGTTAATGAGCTCTGAAACATTCTTGAGCATAGCTTTTGCCTTGATCTGCCTGTGGTCAGGAGCAGAGAATTCAGTGGATATGTCTAAATTGCCTGCACAATTCTTGGTCCTTGATTGTCCATCAAAACCATGCTCTGCCTTTATTCCCTGGCATTTTCCCTGTTCAGTCAATCTAGATAGACTGCTGTGAGATCTCTTAGAGTCTTCTATGTGAACGCACTGGAAATTCCAGTCAGTTTTCAGTCTCACTCCTCATATTTTGACTATTGGTATAGAGCTGTAAAGAAAAGTGAAAAATATAGTTGTTACTGGTAATCTGGAGATCCAGGTGCTATTCCCAAACTGACACTTATTTATTGTGGCATTAGACCAGACAAGTGACTCCATATAGGGGAAATAAAACCATAGTGTGTAATTCATGACTCTGTCCATATGGGGATGTTATAGATGTTACATAATGTTATAGATACCTTAACTGTCAGTTTTGTCATGCAAAGTATAACAAGTCAGTTAGAATCACCTTAGGTTCCTACTTCATTATGGATATCAGATTCTTGGTACACAATCTGGTTATGGTGGAGTGTGGTAAGATCTAACTTTCCAGGCTGTCAGCTTACTGCTTGGGTACATTACCCAATACTGCTATGAAGTAAAAGTTGTCCTTTCCATGGATTAGTTGCGTTTTTTTGCAAGTTCTCTCTGAGTTTGGCTTAAAAAATCTTGTTTGAGTGTCCATTGCCTCACAGAAATATATCAGGGTAGGAAAAAGTGCCTTCTTCTTCTGGAAGCTTTGCTGTTTTTTCCCCAATCAAGCTTTACTTTTGTGTTTATATGGTTTTGTCCTTAATTAGGCTCTTAATTACTTTTCCTGAAACCGCAGTAAGTCTCATTGCTTTGTAATTCCCCTGATCTCCTGTGACTTCTTATTTTAAATATAGATGGTGTTTTATGTGAACAGATTGTTATCCTCAAAAATAATTGCTGTTGTAAAGCCTGTATTTTGCATCCTTGTCTATATCAACATTGCTTCAAACTTTATTTCATTCAAAGTTTTCAAACCAGTTCAGGTCCTGTACCCTGGAGAATCTCAAACATATTGACTGTTTTTCTGGTTTTGTGCTATATTCTTCATAGCAGTTCTATGCTTATTGGAAAAAAATAATTGAAGATACTTCCTTCTTCCATTAGCACTACTCCATCTATGGCCAGCACTGGTGTAAAGGAAACAATAAGCTGTGAATAAACCATGAAAGCAGTTCTACAAAAAAAGTGAGGAGAAATAGGCAGGTGGGTCAGCAGCATCAGCCAGCATGGGGAAGGCAGAGCCTCTGGTATGCCTTTTCACAAGGTGGCAGAATCTGCAAGGGTGTGTGGCAGAATCTGCAAGGGTGTGTGGAAGGAGGGTATCTGCTGCTTTAAGGGTATCTGGTCAAGGACCTTTTCAATGCATCAAGGGATAATGAGAAAAGGAGGAAGCCATAAACAAGAACATAAAGGGACACAAACTTGACTGACAAATGATTAGGAAGGCAGTGATGGGGACAAAAGCTTGTCAATCATACTAATTGATGAGTGCCTGTGAGAGTGTGAGAATGTTTATTCCAGTGAGGTTATCTGGGGACCTGATGAGGGACCCTGGCAATTGGGAATCCAGGGGAAAAAGGGGAAGCCAGAAACCAAAATATACCAAGACACAGACCTGACAAAGCAAATGTGGAGACAATGACAAGAAACAAACCTCGCTACTAATGAATGGGCTATCAAGAAACCAGATGCTGCTCCCAGAGGGATCAACTTGGACTTTGCAACTGATAAAATTGTAAACCAGGGGGACCCCGGACCAGGAGGTGTGCAGGAATGGATAGATCTGTACAAACCCATGGGGGATGTGCAGAGGAAGGGGAGCAGGGAGGAACAAAGAGGTGGGTAGACAGAAAAAGGTGTAAAGGGGACTGGTCGCTTGTGAAATGGGGCTGGTCAGTATGTCTCTCTGACCAAGTCCTGTGCCTGATCACTGTAGTCCGTCTTATTTTCTTATGTCTTCTTGTTAAATCTTTTCTTAACTCTCCGTGTATCGTCACTCTCTATCCCATGTTTGTGCGTTGCAAGGACTAAGTGCCAGTTGTTGGTGAGACCTGTATGTGTATCAGTGGATTTTGTGCTAGCTACTGGAGTCAGACCAGGGGTGTAGGTGCCTGTGGTGTCAGCTGCTGAAGCCAGTGGGATCTCTGTGCCACACACTGGGGTGAGTGGGGTCCTTACCTTCCAGCCATTTGGGTGGGAACAGTGTGTGTTCCCAGCTACTGGGGGGGGCGGGGCTGGTGTGAATGATGCAAGTGAGGGGCTCAGCACTGGTGGCTGGAGTGGGACTGTGAGTCATGTCCTGCGTGCCTGGTGCCAGCTGCTGGGAGGCTGCCTGTATCTTCCCCAAGCTGGGTGTGTGTGTATCTTTGCTAGCAAACCTCAAGCTGGTCCAGACAGAGAGGAGGGGGGCCTTGGGTCTGGGCTGGGGTATGGGGTGGGTGGAGGGTCTGTGCTGGTACACCCCAGAGGACTTGCGAATGTAGAGTGCATGAGGGATGAGTGTGTGAGTGTGTGTGTGTATTTGCTAGTGGGCATCAAACTGAAGTAGATGGTGAGTAGGGGACTTGTGAGGCAGGTAAAGCACTTGGGATGCAGATAGGGGTGCTGGACGGATAGAGGGGCTGTGCTGGTGCTCAGGGGATTGGTAGATGTGTGTATGCTTGTGAATCTAGAGATTGTCATGTATGTGCCTGTGCTAGTGATCTTCTGTCTCTACCAGCCAAAGAAGAGGAGGGGACTTGGCTGTATGGGCTTGTGTTTTATGAGTCCTGTATGTAGGTGCTGTTGAAGACAGTGCCTTGCCTGTAGCAGTCTGTGTGACTGGCTGTGTCAGTGTCCTGTGCTTGCACATATGTGTGTGTGTGTTTGTGTCTGTGAGTCTCTGGGTTATGTCTGTAGCTTCGCTACTGGTTGAACCTGCAATCGGGAAAGCAGCACCCATTTCCCTCAGCCTGAACAGAGACAGAGGGGTCTGTGCAGAGGGGTCCTGGGCTGGAGCTGTTGGAGGGGGCGGCAGCGGGTCTAACATCACTTAATTAAATTTTCAGATACTGCATCATCCTTTATAAATCCCTTTTAGAGCATTGTGGACTAAGTACAGATAGAAGAATGACCTTCCATAGGAATACACATCTGGAGCCTTCTGCCTCTCCTTTCATTAAGTTACGGTATACTTGTTGATCTACATTGGGCAAGAACCCAATAAACTACAATTACTATTGATCGGAAGATGTATAGTAACAGCCTGGCCTCACTGCCTGCTCCCTTATGCACTCTCAAGTGCCCAAGGCAGTGTTGTGATTTGTCCCTCTGAGTGGGAGCACAGGGTAGAGGCCTTGACAGGCATGGAGTGTAGCACTGGGTTGTTGCAATGTTGTAAAAAATGTGGAGAAGAAGATATAGGAACATGGGATAAGGAGGTGAGAAGGGAGGAATATGTTTTTTTATGATGTAGAGTGGGCGACTGGAGGATGTAAAGGATAGTGCATCTAGATGACAGTCTGCAGTGAGAGGATGGAGAAGCTGGGAGCAGTCAGCTGAATATGGAAGCTACTCTCAGGATCAAAGTCTGACAACCACCTAAAATAGCTCCAAATAAAAGGCACATCTAAAGCCATTGTATATGTGTTCTTCGGACAGTTTTTAGGTGCTTTTCAAATCTTACCCTTATGAACAAATATTTTTCAGCACATCATTGTAAATGTTTAACATGCATGTTTTCCAGATAGAATGTCAAAATGTGAGGTTTGGATATTCAAAAGCAAAGTAGTGATCCTGTCTCTCATCCTGATGGTTGGAAACTGATCTGTTACTGAGACTATGAAAAAATGCAAGATCATGTGAGTGTGAGGCCAGGTTCTCTACCTGTGTAAGTTATCCACCAAGGTCAATGATGTTTTGGCAGCTGATGCCTGTTGATGATCAGAGATAACTATTTTTATGTGTTGGTATGAACTAATGAACCATTTCTGTGGTCTGAGTGAAGGTATGCTTATAGTTCTCTGTTTTTTATAGCCTCTGATTTTTGCTCTGCATTTCCCTTTTGAATGATCACTTATTTAATATGTGAATTTGTTATAGTTGGTTTCTTTAAGAACAAAGAATGCAAATGTGATCAAAGAGCTTATAGATCATTCTAGATATCAATATGATATAAAGTTAATAATTTCTAACAATGTACTCAGTGCTGCCTTGGAGATTACTATGTAATGATATCTGGTTCAGGAAACTTAAGATAAAAAAATCTGAATGAGGCTGAGTGAAAGAAGAGCCAGTAGCTTTCCTGTTTTATTTCAGTTTCCTATAATTTTATACAATAACATGTCTAATCTTTTTATAAATATCTTTAGTGCACACAAATCCCATATATTTCCTGGTAACTGAACTAAGTCTAGAAATTTTTTCTAAATCCTGTTTCAGAGCATGACACTGATTTTACTGAGGATATTTTTTTTAAGATTGCTTTTGTGAATTATTGGGCTATAAAGCAGAAATATAGCACAATACATCTTCTCCTATTTATGGATTCTACAGATATGACACTATATGTGTGACCTTGTTCAAATATTCCTATTATAACAGGAAAAAGTAATCCAAAACACTAGATATACATAAGAAATTACCCTGGTAGTCATAGCTGGATTCTTAGTGTTTATTGTTTCTTTATCAGATGAGCACTTTATTCCAGGTTTTAAATCCCCTAGATGGCACTACAGAATACAGTATTTAAATGCTTCATACAATGCTGTTAAATAGACAATGTTAAATAATTTTTCTCTTGAAAAATAAACATTAATGAGTTGTTTAACGAAATTAAAAGGCAAAGATTTTGTTTAATACATGCAAGATAAGCTACATGCTTGGTATTTTGGCATGTCCTTATGTACAAAAAGTAGAATGGTATGCTAGACATGTGCCAGATCACATACAACCCTTTCTGCTAGTGTGGTCCAGATGGTAGCTGTCAGTTTCAAATCCAGACTTGGGCCTCCAGGTCTGAATTGGAAAATAAGTGTGTTCAATCCAAAGGGATTAAAAACCAGGAAAGAAAACAAGTGCTGTTGTTTTGTATTAGAAACATTTTTGGCAGTTGAAAGTGCTAAAAATATATATTGCAAAGAGTTGTTGTTTGAGACCAGGTAAGAGATTTTAACATTTTAATTGGCATTTAAATTTCATGCTGTAGTTGCAGGTACCTCACATGCTGGACCTCATGGGAATCCTGATAGTTTGTATTACCCCTGAGCATTTTTTTCACAGTTGGTATGTCATTGTCTGCGGATCACTGCAGTAAATACTGTACTGTACTGTTGAAAAGAGAGAAAAACATTGCCATCTGCAACTACAGCTTGCAAATTACAGCTTGCAATCGTCTGCTATTAAATAAAGACACTTTAACAATATTTTGGGTTTTAAATTAGCAATTTACATCACAAGACACTGAAAATACTAGTCTTTTAATACTGCAATTTTCTTTCCTTTTAACCAGGCATCAACATGTATTGAATAAAAAAAAAGAAAGTAATACAAACCAATGTTTACTTAAACAATAGCCACCAACAGCAAGAGACACACAGATGGAAATCCAATAGCTTCTATCTCAGTGGGAGGTTTCATTTGAGGACCTTGATGGGGATGTGATTGGACTGCAGCACTCTAATTTACGTCATGGAGAATCTATCATGATGCCTTTTTTACTGCACTGCTGTGCCAGACTAGGTCTCCTGTGAGATACTGGTCTCAAGCAGGGAGCAGGAAGGAAAGACTTTTGTTTGAAGGAGAGGAAAAAGAAGCAGAGTTTCAGGTATTGAAAATACAGGCTCAGTTGCAGTAGTCTGCTGTCCTATGGAACAAGTAATGGCAATACTATGCCTTTGTTTTTTTTGAAGAGCCTGGTAAAGAGTACAGCAGAGAAGCTATAGGGCATATTTAGATGTGCAGTGCATATTGCCCTATAGGTTAAGGAAGGAACAGAATTGCATAATGTCTTGCCAGTAAATGGCCCAAAATGTCCTTTTTTAGTGTCACTACTTCATTTCCAGTGACAGAATGAAAGAGTGGAGAGAAGTTGCCCATTCTAGTGAGTGTAGAGCTCATTCTTTTACCCAGGGAATCCTGGTGTCAGCAAAATGTATGGAGAAATCCTTAACAGGAAAAGCCCTAGATGTAATGGAGTGTAAGTGCCAGCAAATAATTCTATAATGCAAGGATAATTTTCTGTTAAATTCTACCAGATTGTCCACAAAGGCCTATAAAAGTGATTTCCCAGTATAAATCTTAGAGAATTTTTCCTCCCAGGGCTAATCTTGTAATTGCTAATCATCTAAAGCTCCATGTGCTTCCTTTACCTTTGAGTACACACAAAGGGGTTTTACTTCTAGTCTGCCTGGCCTTTTGGGGAAAGCAAATTCTTTATTATTGATCAGAAGGTAAATCTATTAGGGGAAGTGGGATAACATTCCTTGCAAAGTGCAGCCAGAGCCTACTTGGGCATCTGGTAACACACTGATTGTGCTAGGAGGTCCTTTACTTTTATGCACTTCTGTGATGCTCCTAAACTGCATATTCATTTTCTTCCCAGTAAGCTTTCACAATATGAATCTGTACAGTCTTTTGGCCAGGAGCTAAGAATCCTCAGTTCTCCTCCAGAATGATCCCTAACTTTTTTTCTGATGTCGAACAAGTCACTTATGTGTTTGAGCTATGTTCGAGCTGATCTGTGAGTGGGTCCTGATCTCTCAGCTCCCCTGATTCACAGGCAGTGCACAGTGGCAGGAGTGCCCAGGGTACTCAAATATGGGTGAGAGTGTGAATAGAGGGCTGGTGGTCCATATGAACAACTCCCAGTTGGGTAGACATGCCTCCTCTAGTTCCTATTTTTTTCCACTCTATACATCTTAATTAGCCCATCCTAGATATCCTAGGATCCTGGAATCCATTTTAAGACTCTGCTCTAGCCAGCAGGATACTATTTGAACCCTCTGTAATACTCTCTACATGATGTCAGCAGCAGTAGTGAAATCTCTAGTAGAAACCTAGTAGCTGCCACTTACAGGCTTACTGTAATCCCTGATACCTGTCATTTATTCTGTACTCTTAGGGTCAGGTCTATATCTCACCATTTATCAATATAAGGTTTAGCATAATCTCAACTGGGCTGTGTAGAGACAGCTGCGATACAAATACTTTTCAAATTGTATCATTTATTATTGGAATGTAAATTAATATTATTTAGGTCATTTTTTTCTTAATCCTTTTTATTTTTTCTCTGGTAAAAAGAACTGTGTCACAACAGTAGGGTATACACATTTTCACAGTAGGGGAAAAAAAGTAGGAAAAAGTTCTTTTAATAAAAATTTAATCTTACTGAAATGTAGCCACTTACATTCCAGGCACATACCAGTCTCAGAATATTGTTATTTGTCACAAGGTTTATGAAGTGCAGTTCTTCATTGTATATCATTCTCTTGGTCCATGCTGAGTAGCTAACAAATTTCAGTCATGATTCTAGCAAAATCACTACTATGGTAAGACCTTCTTAGATTCTTACAGTGATTTACTAGCAAAAAGCGCTAATGCAATTACTAACTTACTTTCCTAGACTTTTTAGTCTGATTAGTTGTCTCTCTGATACCATTTATCAGTCTATATTATTATTTTACTTAAGAACTGATGCCATACATTCTGTTTAAGTATCAAGTTCTTTTGAATTTAATCTTGTGAGTCTTCTTCAGATGGCTTTTGTATGTAATTCAACTGTTTTTGCTGCTTCAGAAACAGCATGCCAGAGAGCACTGTTCTTGGCCTTTTATTAAGTACTATTTATAGTGCTTTTCAGTGATAAGGATCAGTGGATAATGGATGAATTTTCATTTCTATGCTGATTATGGACTTTTATTTAATTTTAAAAGGTTTAAAACGTTTTTTTAACTGACCGTACATCCTGTCACTCAACTGTATCACTGAACTCACTCTAATTTCTCATAGCAAAAGGCACACAAATTTCCGTAATGTATGTATGGCTTTAAAAGATTGAGAAATACCATTAAACTACTGCTAATGTTTGGAACAAAAATACAACTGCTTATACCTTTGTTAATGAATGCTCAGACTGTTTCTGTATGAAAACTATGTATACATTGCTTAAACTGTGGAATAGCTATAGTTTTTACATATGCTTGTTAGGAGGCTGTGCTCAATGCTGAAGACTTCATATAGTTCTCACCTTGAGTTAAATATATCCTTTTCTTTTTCAAGTCCAGGCCATTATTTCTGTTCTGTTAGTAATATGAAAATTATCTGTGGACTGCTGAGAAAAGGGGAATAAAATGCGAATGCTTACGTTTGCACACATATAATACTTTCTACACAGCTTTTGATATGAATCCCTTGGGCTGGCTGGAAACCAGTTTATTTCCTAACCTATCATAGAACAGCTGGAGGCCATGTGTAACTGCAAACTTGCCAAATCCAACACGTTCAGCTCATGGGAATTTGTATCAGAGAGAACGTGGCAGTCCAAGACTACTTCATAGAGAAACATAATTTAGACAGGGTTCCCATCATCCTGTCAAAGACAGTATGCATTATCACAGGCTGAAAGTTGTAGTTCTCACTGATCTGGAGAAAATCTTGATTGAAAGTATTATCTTAAAGATGAACTTAGTTTGATAGAATTTTCCCAGATCTCCAGTTCTGATTCAGAGGATGAAGTGGAGAAAAAAATAAAGACTTTTAAAGAGATTAAAAAGTTCAATAAAATGACAGGCATACTGTATTCTGGAAAAGGACAGATTTTCTTTTTTAGATCTATGATGGAGCAAAGTGCTGATGCTAAACTTAAAACTAGTGGGCAGAAGACTGGGTATTCTCATCCCTGGTGACTCAGAAGCAGAGCAAAACATGATTCTTCTTTAAAAATTCCCATGTTTTTAATTAGTTTGAATGTTACAGGCGGTAATAAGATGAAGTAAAGCCTTTCTTCTCTTGACATCTGCTGTGTGGAGTCTATTCCATGCAAACTTTCAGAATGTGACCTTTTTAAGTGTATGCTGGAGTTCAACATGCAGTAGGAAAGGTAATTTTTTGAACAGGTTTTGAAAGGCATTCTTTGGGAGTTCATATTCTTGGCAAACTTCAGTGCATAGATACCAGTGTTACAGACACTTCAGAAATAATAATAATACATCTAGGTTACACAGATATTGGCCGAAAGAGCTGAGTGTTATTGCCAAACTCTAAAGTGAGAACAGGGCTGTACAGATTCCCCATGCAGCTTGTGTTTAATTTTACAGGAGACATTGTTTTAATTTTTCTAATGATCCCCAATATAGAAATTATATTCTAATCAGTGCAGGAGTCCAAGAAATTTTGTGTACATGCCAGCAAAAGGATCTTCTAAATATGACATAGGTTTACTCAGTAGTATAAATATCTACTGGAGCTTGATTAGAAGATAGTGTTGAGAGGTGTAGGCTAAATTTTTACTACAGATTTTAAGTACTAACAGCCTCTGAGAAACAGGCAGTAGTCCCAACAATCTTTCTTTGCTTGAAGATAATCTCATGTAAACTTCTATTTTTACCTGTACTCTTCCTCAGAGTTAAGCAGTTGACTCCCTGGATAGTATTCACAGGCCTGCACCAGGCACCCACGTTCCTACTTTTTCTATGCTGCTACATACCGTGGGCTAAAATTTATTGAAGTGCAGGAACATTTATGAGTTTTGAGCACTCTCCAGGGCCCACCTAGCCAAAGCTGCAAGGTTGTCAAGACCTCTGCAGCTCCAGGGGATCCAGCCTTTTCTTGAGCACAGGTAAGTCAGCCAGAGTGACCAGAACTTGGTTTTTTCCCCTTTGAAACAGTGCTGCTCTTTTCTTGATGTACTAGCTTATGTGGTGGAGTACATGATCACTTGGGGAGTAGGTGCAGATCCATGGATCACTTCATTGGTGGAAGGCAAACCCTGTACTTCCTGTCTTTCACTGCAGACTACCTGGTGCTAAGGGACTTATCCTGCTGAACCTCACCACTATGTGAAAAAAATGATATCTCTCTGATAGGGAACACGGGGGGAAAAAAAGCTTGTGTCTGTCACCTTGAACTGAGAAAATCCATCTGGGATGAGGTAGGCTTGAGATATTGTCCCTGACTGCAGATATGTTTATGCCTTTTAAACTAAATGGTTGTTGAATGAAAACTAGAAGCAGTATTACTGTCATCTGCATCACAAGTTTATGTTCCTTCCCCTCCCTTTGACATACTTGCAAAATGACCTAAGAGGGGGAAATGCAGTCCTGAGCTGTCAGCCTTGCTCTGTGGAGGAATGAAGGTGTTTTGCCCCTTCTCTGTGAGGCTGCCTGGGAGCTTCCTTCCACCATGAGAACTTGCTGTCCCGTTGTGCCTAGAGGACCGCACCTCCAGGCTACCCATCTCAGCCTCTGCGGCCCCAGAGTCAGCAGTCACCTCTTGTCAGGGCTGCCACTTAGTTCCTCAAAGCGACTGCTTTGCAGACCCCCTTTTCTAGACACCTTCTGCTCCTCCAGTTTGAGGGCTTTTGGTGTAACTTGGGATACAGGAGAACTGGGAATCTGACACCTGTTTAGTGACTTCAGTAATGCTCCTCCTCTACTCTGCAGCATCCCAGAGATACCTCTGTTAGTCCAGGGAAGTATAATAATGTACATATCTCTTAAGTACAGTTATCATGCTGGTATAAAGCTTACATCCAAGTGCTGTGGGGTATTAACCAAAGATCTCCAGCTACTTCAGATATCAAAAGCAAAACTGTGATAACATAATATTTAACACAGGATACTTAAACTAGTTGCAAAGCTCTTTAGAGCAGACTTGAGTGCTTCTTCAAAGTATTGCATAGTGCCACATAGATCCACTGTTAATGGGAAGTTATAAAAAAAATTCCACTCCTGCACATTTTGTATTTGGCAATTAGCTTTTCTTTGCTATTACCTGAACTGCTGCTAAGGCAGATGGCACTGTCTAGTTCCTGTCATCAACTGATGAACTTCAGCTGTCTCCAAAAGATGCTATTTAAAGAGAGATTCTGCAGGAAAAGAAAATGTGACCCTGTTGTGCCAGCAATAAAAATCAGTGTTTTGGCTAATTGTCAGACAGACTAGCTATCATACAATGATGATGGGCACCTGTGCATTATTGGAAGTTAGCTACTGAATATAACCATTTCTTTTCTCTTCCTAGAGGGAAGAAAATAAATATGCTGGTATGTGTTTTGTTCAGAGCTCAAATGGCCTTGCCTATTATCAGGCCTTAATTTAATGAGATCTTGTTCCTTGTTCAGAATTAGTCCCATACTGATTTTGTGAATAGATATTTCTTTTCTTCCATAAAATGTTTTATTCCGTGTTACTTTCAAATCATAAGACAATATAAAAAAATTATCCAGCTACACCTTTGGGACTGACAGGGACCCAAGGCATGAGAATTGGAAAGTAAGGTCATGAATTGCTTCCTCCTCTGGTTTTGGTGCTAGAATTGGTAGCTCTAATGCAGTGGGAAGAGATGTCTTGAAGGTGAACAGTTTGGCCTTTCTGCCAGAAATAGAGTGAGAGGTGATTTACAAACTGCAGAACATGCTTTGGGGCCCTTGAGACTATCGATCTCTAGATGGGTACTTGATTTGTTTGTGCCAGTGAATAATCCTAATCTTATATCCTGAGTTTTACTTTATAAAAGACTTTTATTACTCACGGAGAATCTTATATTTTCAGAGACAGGTGTACTGCCTACACATCAGTATACTAAATGAGAGGCAAATACTCCAAGGTTGTCACTGTCAGTGCTTAATAAGAGGTGAATATAAGATCCCTCAGAACACTTTGCATCACCCAAATAAATGATTTTTAAGACAACATAATGAAAGTCTAGATACTTACATACTGTAGACTGCATTCTTTAGAGTCAGAAAGTGTTTGCATACTTGAAAGACATTTCTCATCTGCATTATTATTGTTTGCAGTAGTTACAGCGGAGATCTCAGTCCCATTGTACTAGGGATTGCAGGAAAAATAATGAAGACATTTTTTTCTGAAGGACTTTTACTCCTGAGCTAGGAAGTACTTTCTAAGAGGTAGAAAAATGTTGAATGTGTTTATTGTAAGTATTTTCGTGTAACAGGAGTTTTTTCCTCCTGCAACTTAAAGACTGCAAGAGTGGAGGTCAAAGTCCTCTCCTATATACTTACAGAATCTTGACAAAATTATTTTATGTACAAATATATTACCCTAGATTTATCTTATAAAATGTGAGAGGGCTATACCTTTGGTTAACATGTTTAGCTGCTAAATATTTAGTTAACACCATTTAATAAAGCTCTATAATTTATTATTATATTTAGTATTCTTTTTAACAGCACAGCTCAGTGATCATTATAAAGTTTGTATTAAACACAAGTATATGGTGTGGAACTGAATAGACTTTTTCCCTTTATCTAAAAAATGTTTTATCACCTCTCCATCATTTTATATTTCCACAGTGGCTTAGGCTTTATGTGGGATGAGACCCACTGGATATGTCTGTACTGCTCATAAAGAGTTGTCCCTGAAGAGATTTTGACTGCAATGTGCTCTGTGTCCTGTTTGACGGCCATCCGCATATCTGAAACACAGACTTGAGTGCAAGCAGTGTGCCTAGCAGCACACAAACCTGTTTGGCACACTTTCATGGTTTGGAAGGCACAAGCAGGCTGTGCTTACAGGTTTGCTTCCCATTTGGGCTGAGTGTCTGGTTTTGAGGACAATTCTTAGGCAATTCCTTCCCCAAAGAGCAAATTAGATCAGAGACAACAGATGATTACAGTTATTCAGGAGAATAAAAATTTAAATTTTTTCAAACTTAAATGGTAAAATTGAGCACAAAGGGAAAATTCCATTCTTATTTTGACTAAAGCCTTTGAAGAAAGATAGCTTATTAAGAGGCAGATCTTCATTGCTAAAAGAATTGATGTGAATTCATATGTGGAAGCTAAGCCTGGAAGATAAGCTCAAGGCTGCTGTGGGGCATAGTGGCTTGACAGACTGGGGGACCCATTCTGACTGGATGATAAAGATATTTGGGAAGAGATTTCTAGAGCGGAGACCAATGGATTTCAAAATTCTCATGGTAAAGTTCACCCAAATCAGTGCTATCTATTTAGATTCTAATTTGCCTCTCAAAAATTCTCTAGGATTGAAGTTGCAAGAAGAAAACTTGATCACTTCCCAGGTTCTTATTGCCTGGCTTCAGAACACAACTCCAAACTTCCTAACTGGCTAAAATCTCTCCTTTTTCATCAGCAGAGAGAGAAGACCCTTGTTTCTGGGACTGCAGGTGGTTGATGTCAGAAAAAAAGAAAATTTGGTATATGTGTTTCTACAGATAGTCATGACAATACCTTAAACCAGAACAGGTTATAGTAGAAAATAGTGAGCTGTCTAAAAACTGTCAGCTTTCTTCTTGGACTATGCCAAATATTTTGGATTATTGTTTTATCTTGACTAGGACCTAGGTGATTTGCATGGGTATCTTGCCTTTGATTCTTGATAAATCATTCATTTCCCATTGCCTCAATTCTTCAATAGGAAAAATTATAGTTACTTACAAGAATATTGTAAAGATAAATGGTATTAGATGGACAACAAATAATGAATTTGGTTAGAAATGCTATTTACGACAGTCCATTCAATGGAGTAGAAAAAAATATGTTAAAGTTTTTTTGCAGATTCTGTAAAAGAAATCACAAAGTGCAATACTCAAAACGGAAAGGTGCTCACCTTAGAGAAGTTTTTGCTATAAGTAACTTTTCAAAGTTAGTGAGAAATATCCACATAAGGGGGATTTTAATAAACATTCTCTTGCTGAGTTCTAAATTTTTGATTAATTTAAAATAAGTCATCCAGGTTTAATGTATCAAAAGACAGCTACATTCCAACTCTGCTGTTGGATTTTTGCATGGAATAATGATTTTTATTTAAATAAGTGTATTTGAATCTCAAGGTCATAATAGTTCTATTATAAGAGTCTGTTTACATTTTGTGTACTATTTTTTTCTACTTCACAAGGTTTTATTGCATCAAATCTGCTAACTGTAACCAACTAGAGAAAAGGCTATCATTCTTTAAGTAAAAGCCCTAATTAAGAGTTATATTAACTAGCTTAAAATAAAATCAACATTTCTATCAGTAGTGATATATGAAAATGTTTTAAGTCTTTCTTTTGTCAGACTTTGATAGACTGTAAAATCAAGTTTTTTTTCCAAGCAATTGATAAGGTATAATCTACTCCTCCTTATGAGAAGCAAAACTGTGTAGTGATAAGTATCTGAGAGTCAGAGAAGCATGGATAAGTTAGCAGACTTTGGAAGCTTTATATGAGCATATCCTATGCTATTTGGTGATAATTGGAGAGGCTGCTTTAACTACTTTTATCAGTATGTTGTGTTGTTGACAGAATGTAAAGCATCTGTAGGACTTCTAACCCTTCAAAATCGGCTGCTTCACAAGCAAAATAATCTTCTGGATAAAACCACCATTTAAACTCCTGTTGTGTTGCTATTTCACTCCCTTGGAGAAGATAACATGGTAGGTGGAATTATCTGGTAGAAAATTGTAAAGAATTATGTTCTGAATGACAGCTACTGTGTTAGCACTCTGTGGTGGATTCTGAAAGTCTGATGGACATATTAGAGTAAGCAAGAACATTTTCTCAAAGTATAAATTAAAAAGAGTTATACAATTTAAAAAAAACCTACCAGCAGTATGAAGAAACTAGTGCTTAATTCTATATTCCTTGAGCGAAATGCTTGCTCTGGAATCATCCTATTTCCTCACTAATAGCTAATCATACTGGAGGAACTAAATTGCATGTGTCCCTTTACTTAACTTTGTAGAACACATAGGCAATTATGGGAACTAAGAAAGGTTATACGGGCCATCAGTCATTCTAGTTTTATACTTTATTCACCCCGTGGTGCCTTGTAATTGTTTCTTAAATGACCTTATTATGTTTGTGCAACGCGGAAAATAGCTTACTTCACTTGCTTAAAAATTATTCAGAATCCATGTGTTTCTATTCATTAATTTTTACATGCAGATTGCTTAAATTACTTATTATAAACTGTACTTCTGTGGGGTGTCTACACTAATTGGTAAGCCAAATTACCTACACCAATTGTTTCTTGTGGCATTGATGCCATAGAATTTATTTATACCTGTGCACAGACTTTGCCTCTGGTAGGCCTGTACACACTGTAGAGCTTCAGGCATTTTGATGTGTCTTGGAGCCTTAGGAAGAGGAAAGCAGTGCAGACCATGTGCATCTGACTTTGGTTTCTGTCTGTGTATTCTTTATCACAGACCTGTTTTGCTCCTGTTTGCTCAGGGTAAGAAGTTATTACATCTCTGTTTCTGACAGGGCAAGCTGAATTCAGCCTAGTAGAAAATCCACTGGACTAAATTATGGTGATTGTGGGACTTTTTTGACAAAGTATATTACCTATATTTCAGCATTATTTAGCTGAGTAGATGCTATCCAATAACATTGTTGTAATGTGCTTTAAACTTTTTTCTTGTGTTACTTCAGTAGTGGTGAGAAAGACTGATTCTGTGAAATGGCAGTGGATTCTATCTCAAGAACTGAGTCTAAAGTCATCTAAGCAGGTGACTTTATCTCCTCAGTGTCTTCCCCAAGCTTTCCGACACCACCAGCTAGTAGACAAAGCCACTCTTTTGTAGGAAAGATAAGTTGAAAACCACTGATCACATTATGCTGTGTACCTGAAGGTAATTAATGATTGCACTGCTAAGTACAATATCTTCAAGTCATATCTACCCCTTAAAATCTCCAGGAGTAGGGAATGCTCATCAGTTTTCTGAGTCGAATGATAGGCATAGGATGGGCTTTTTTTGTGAGGAAGGATTTATTTTGTGGAGGATAATTCTCTATCTTTTTTGTGACTGAGAGCTTGGGGCTTCCTGCTGTCAATTTTCAAGTTAATCTTAACCTCTAGTAAGAGAAGATATTGCTTCTGGGATGCCTGATCAGGAAAGCAACCCTTGCCTTCCCTCTCTGCCCAGGAATGGAAGGTTGTAACAGCAAGAGCAAAATCATTTTTCTTCTTATTCCACCAGTCTTACCACTCAGAACATTAGCACTAATTCGTTTTGGTGCATATTGCAGTTGTAATCATTGGCAGTCTATCACTGAAACTACGAAGTTTGAAACTGAAACATGCTTGTAGATGCTTTTGGACTAGATGATCTTCAAGGTCTTTTCCATAGATGATTCTATGCTTGTAGGTTCCAGCATGAACTCTTTTTATTGAAGCTGTCCTACCATGCAGAAGGGGATGCAGGGTTCAAAATACTGGAATTGGTGGCCTAGCACTGTCAGTTCTCAGCTGGGTTGCAGAAAACATGCTTCCGCTTTTTTCCTGCACTTACTCAGTGTCATTACAATGCAGAATACATAGGCAGTCCTGAAAGGAGGAACCAGAACCCATGAACAATTTGCAGCAAATCCCTCTCAGGGTTTGGATTTTTAAAAAAGAGAGAGAGAAGGGGGCAGGAGGGCAGAGAAAAAGAAAGAAAGAAAGAAAAAGAAAGAAAGAAAGAAAAGAAGCAAGCAACTTCCCTTACATGTCGCTCTTCTGCTTAATATAAAATATTGATAACATTACAAATTTTTCTTAGCCAGAGGTTAAGACTGGCTTGAGGTTTCACAGAAAAGACAATGGACTCTACTGAAGGTACCAGATGCATGTAACTACTGACATAGGTGTTTATGACCACAGCAGAAGTAGGATTTTACATGCAACTCTGTTTTTCTCATTCCAGTGTTTATAATTTTTTTAACTTAACTTAATGGGTTTGTGAACATTTGCCATTCCCAAGGACTTTAGTTTCTAAGACACTATGATAACTGGCCTGGGACTCCATATTTCACCTGCAGGACTGAGCATCTGAAAATCAAACACAGGGATGCTTGATCCTTGCAGGACAATGTTCCTTTCTAAATGTGGACTTGCTTTTTTTGAAATTGAATTATTACTGTAGAGTGGGACAAATCTGTCTAATTTCTGTGTAATGTTGGGATGCTTAATTTTTTATGTATCTGTTATATCTGATAATTCAGATATATTTCTGAAAGGTATGATAAGAACACATTTGTGTATTTAGGTGCATGGTCTGGTATTATGGTGGTAGGGTAAGGGAACCCCATAAATATGATTGTGAATTTTCTGGAGTTATGTGGAGAAATAAAAATGAGTACGATGAGGTTATTGTTCCTTTCATCCCCTAATATATCACAGATTTAACACTGTCACTAGAAATATGACATATGTCTTACTGTTGAAGCCAGGGGTCAGTAAACTAATACATAATATTTAATGTGTTACAATATTTTTAATGCAGAATTTTTATTTCAGATCACAAAAAGTACTTTGAGTTAAACAAGAACACAGAAAGCAAAGACTTCTTCCATAAGAAAGAAAAGTTCAAAAAAGAGATGAGAAAACAGAAACTTACTTTCAAAAAGGCATAATGTATTTTCTGAACAATATACAGTACCTTATCTTAATTGAATAGTTTTATCCTGCAACCATTTACGGAATAGCAGGGTACAGAATGAGGTAAAAACCTCATACACATTTAGTTTTCTTGGTTTAATTTGCAAAGCTTAGCAAATTAGATTCTGTAAGAAACAGTCAACCTTTGCCCTTTGC
The DNA here is from genome assembly GCF_031877795.1 of Strix aluco. Classification (NCBI taxonomy): domain Eukaryota; kingdom Metazoa; phylum Chordata; class Aves; order Strigiformes; family Strigidae; genus Strix; species Strix aluco. The sequence goes on from NC_133934.1 coordinate 21,288,164, forward strand.
AGACTATTTATTATTTTCATTTTGAGATGAAACTACAATAACTGCTTACTCTTTTCTTCATAGTCAAACTGTTGAACAGTGATTTGTTTAGCATACAGCAAGAATAATACTGGAAAATAGAAGAAAAGAAAAAACAAGTACATATTTTGTTTTCTCTGAAGCCAGAAAATAGAGTGAATCTCAGAATACAGGACTGTTTAATCTGTTGAGAATTTGGCAGGCAGTGAGTGAATACCCAGAGACAAGAAAGAACATAGTTTCACAATCTTTTCTGCCCAAAAAAAGCCAGGATTTGCCTGATGTCACATACGAAGACATGAGGGCTTTGCTTACAACCCTGTCCACAAGACTTAAATTACACCAACAGTGCTTAAATTATAAGAACCCTTTTGTTCATCAGTCTGAAAGATGGTGATAGATATTTCAACTTTTTTCACAGTGAGAACAGGTTCTTCCCCACAGCTTTGCTCTGGGGATCCTTCACAGTGCAGTGTTGCTCTCCCTACTGATACTGTTGTTGAGCCTTCACTACTGATTCATCATTAATAATATTTATTATTCAGCATGGTATTAACATCCCACCCCCACATCCCTTCCTATTCCTTTCCATCCCAAATAATTTTAATACTATGGCAAAACTAAAATTGTTCCTCACAATCTAAATCGACAATAAAATATTAACATTACTTATGATCAATGTTTTCTAATATTTTTTGCCCTACGACTCTATTAAAAAAATCACAGATTCAATAGCTTGTGAGAAGCTGCTCACACATTCACAAAATATGCTGCACAGTCTAAAACAATTTTTAAAAGCCTGAAAAAGCATCCAACTCCCCCGAAAACTCATTATATTTTTAACCTGTGGATTATTCTTTATTTTCCCCTTTGTCCAGTTGCCAATGCATTTTCCAAGCGACAGAGCTTCTAATATTTTTCTTAGAGGAGTAACAAGGTGAATAATTCCCCAGTCAGGATGATTTTCCCCCCTGATATTTAGCAAAATAATCAAACCAAACACCCTCCTTAATTTTATCTCATTATTCTTCTTGGAGCTATAACCCTTTTTTGTCACTTGGAATAGTGCCTCTCCTTCTGTAATGCTTTCCTATGAAAAATTTGTAGGTTATTATTGCTCTCCTTAATTGTTGCTTAGCTAAGTGATATATGTTTGACAGACTGTAATTGCATGAGCCCCTGGGAAGTGAAACTGCCAACTTGCACACAGCTCTATTTGGGATACATATTACAAGGTGTGTCAAATGCAGCCAGATGTAGTGCATAAACAAGAGAAAAAACCTCAAAGTCTGACTAAAAGAAGAGAAAGGGAGTTGTGGTTTTGTTTTTTTTTTTTTTTTTTTTTTTTTTTTAAAGCCAGTTATAAAAATCTCAGTTATTTTCTAAAGTTTTCTAAAGGTCACTAGTGAAAGCACATATGCACCACTCTAAATTCACAAGCACTTGTACATTCACTGGTGCCCCTTTGTCCATTTAACACCCCTGCCCAGATCCTGGGCCCTCTTGCCCATCCCACAGATCCCCTACTTGCCTGCTGGTCCTGTGTGAAGTTTGCTAGTGAATACACACACCCTGTATGCATGATTTGGGGGAGATACAGACACTTGTCCCCCCCAGCAGCCAGCATCAGGCTCACAGGCTGTGGTCCACGGTCTTGCTCCAGCTGCTGGTGCTGAACCCCTCACTCATGCCTGCCCCACTCACCCAGTAGCTGGCTTTTGGGACAAACACCATTCCCACCCAAGTGGCTGGGGCTGAGACCCCCACTCACTCCAGTGGGTGGCACAGAGACCCCACTGGCTCCAGCAGCTGACACCACAGGCCAGGGTGCCTATACCCCTGGTGTGACTCCAGCTGCTGGCCCCAAATCCACTCACTCTGATCCCCCCAGCAACTGGCACCTTGTCCTTGCAGCACTCACATAGACACAAGATAGAGAGTGAGAGTACACAGAGGGATCATTAAGAAAGGATTTAATCAGGAGTCAGGACAGACTGTGATGATCAGGCACAGGGCTCAGTCAGACAAGCTTGTTGACCAGCCAGGGCTTACATGCAGCCAACCCCTTTTATGCCTGTTTCTGTCTAATGCCCTCTTTGTTCCTCCCTTATCCCCTACTCCTACACTCTCCTTTGTAAATTTTTCATAGTCCTACAGAAATATCTTGAGTACCCATGTTTCCTCCTTCTTGTCAAATAAAAACTCCAGGCTGATCCTCTCCAAAGCTGTGCCTGGAGTTTTTTAATGGTCCAGCAACTAGTAACTGGAGACTTTTGGTCTCTGCCATTGTCTCTATTATCCTTTGTCTACCATGTTTTTCTTTCTGTGTTATCCCTTCCTCCTTTACTTATCTCCTTTTGCATTCAAAAGGTCCTTGATCAGATAATCTTGTAAAGCAGATGTTCTTGCCTTCCACATACCCTTGCAGAAGTCAACATGGTGAATTTCAGAAAATGAAAAAGCCCTGAAAAGTGAGTGAACTGCAAGGTGGGTGAAGTGAGAGACAAATATAGATTTGAAGAGAAAGGGAAATGGTATTTATAAAGCAATATTTAATACCAGTTTCAGGTATTCAAACATAGCAAAACATCAAAAACCAGCCTGGTCATCAAATAGATCAAAGAAAAGAAAGCCTGAAATTTGTGTAGATTGTATACATTTTTAAATAAAATATTTGGGGTTATTCATATTTGCATATTAATGTTATCGCCATTATAAGGTCATCCATATTAGACATTACTTTCTGATTTTTTTCTGCAAAGCCCAGAGGTAAAAAGGATTCATCTGACCAAATGTAATCATCTACAGCTCAGCCATTCATCCTGGTCTTCCTCTTCATCAGTGGGGAGAAATAGGCACTTCTTGGGTGCAGCATATCTCATCCTAAAATAGACTCCTGAAATAGATCAGAAGAGCCATGCTTTAAATTGCTTCATTGACTATAAAGTCAGCCTAGGGGGTTAGCTGAGATGTAGATGTCTACATTCTACACATACTAAATTAGGTGAGATGAATCCCACCCTTCATTTCTTTTTCAAAGAATATAACTTGAGATTGTCACATAATGATATGAATAAGAGAGATGGAGCTTCAAGAAAAGCATTAAATATTACAAGAATGGTGATAAGATTGTGAGAACTGGTAATAACGCTTATGCACAGTAGTGACCTGATGTTGCCAGGGTCATACTTATATAATTGTGTGCTATTGGAAATGAGCAAAGAATGTGTGAAAAGTAATGTATGTTTTAAAAAAAGTTTAATAGGATAGTGGAACAAAATGTAACACCAGAGCTAGAGAAATAAACAAGTGCTTTCCTCTCTCTACTGATTCCTTCTCCATTGCTGCTTCAAAGTCCAGTCATTGTCCTTAGCATTGCAAGCTTGTATAACTCCTCTCCTCTTCCTCATCTCTGCTTCAAACACAGGAGCAAAAAGCTAAGAGACATAAACTGAACAACTGAAAAATCTATAGTGTAAAGAAATAATTCAAAGAACTAGAAGGAAAAAAGAAATGAGGAGGAGGAGGGAACAAAGAGAGGACATTGAAAGCAGAACAAAGGAAACAAGTGTCCTATCATTCTCTAGGCAGTATTGTCTGTCTACATGTAAACCAGGACTGTTCTTAGCTTGCTGAAGTTGTCACTTGACCACTTCATTGTCTTTTATGTTTTGCTTTCTCCTGTCCTATATTTTTCTCTCTTCCATTTTCTTCCTGTCTATAATTCCTGTATGCTTTCTAACACCATAATATTTAAAAGCCTCTGTTAGTCTGTCTACCCTTTGCTGCCAATTGCTATTGTTTTTGCCTCACTCCGGCTAAGCTCATTGAGTTGCTTTGGAAAAAGCTCAGCCTCCTATCCATACCTCTGGAGGAAGACGGACAAAACAGAGAGAGCTGCTGAGAGAGGCAGCAGCCAGTAGCAAGTGAAGTCTGGGCCAATGGAAATGTACAAAACCATATATCATTTAAATGAGGAAGGCAGAAGGCAGAGAAGAAGCAAAGCAATTCTTTTGTGATCAGCACAGAAACCATGAGCAGTGTGCCAGTTATAACAATGAGCTGGAAAAAAGAATACTGACTGGAGGTTGGCTCTGTTAATTATCAGAATTGAAAATGAGATGAACAGCCAAAAGTGTGGAAAAAGGGGAAGCTGCAGTGTCTCAGACACCTGCTTTTCTTAGTCCATTTTCATTTGGAAACAAAAATGCTTCCTTTTCAGTCCAATACATATCAACAAGTAGGAGCAGGTGACTGATTTGATGACTGACACTAAATTGGGGGGCAATCATTCTCACAGAGCCTGTCGTGAGAGTTGCTTTTTCCTTCAGATGCTGATTTTCTATGTCATGTTGATGCCCCATGGCGCCCATGGTGTTTGGCTCCCCATTGTACTATCCTTGCATAAACAGAGAAGAAGAAACAATCTCCATGCCAAAGAGCTTGCTCTAAGCAAGTCTACTGTGGGAGATAATTTTTCCATAATGAGCACGTGTGTCTTTGTGCTGCTCAGGTTTGTGTTAGGTTACTAAATCATTCTCCCAGTTTCCCACTTTCTCTCTAGATAACAGCATGGATTTTGGAAAGGAGCTTTGCCCTTCATCAAAATTATGCTATATCTGAAGTGTAGCCGTATCTCTCTTTTAAATGTGAGGAGTTTTAGGGATGAGTGTTTCTGTATTGAAGCAATAATGAATTCCAGCTGAGAGGCTGAGGTCAGAGGATGATGGTGGACACCACAAAGCTTCAGCACCATCCTGCATCCTGGCAACAAACCGAAGTAATGGGGGACAGGGATGCAGATGAGTAGAACTGAAGAGGTGCAAGCTTACAGATACCATTCAAAATTAACGAGACATATCGGCACAGAACCTGTTCAGAGGAGAGTGTATGATGAGGGAAACCAATGAGTGGTTCTGAAAAGAAGGAATTAAAGATGAAAACAAAGATATACTGCTGGCAAGTGGAAATCCATTTAGAACAGGTTTATTAAGAAGAGATTGATTGAGAACTTCACTTACTCTTTTTTTCTGTTCAGGTCTATTTTTGGTAGTCAGGAGGGATAGAATTATCACCTGCTACTTGCTTTTTTGTGTGTAAGAGAATAAATTGATATCCCAGTTTATGTTTTTATCTCCCTTCTCAAATCAACACTAATTACTTGGGGAAACTGAAAAAAAGGTCTCAAGAAATGTATGAAATAGAATTTTACTTTTCTGGAGATCTGAGACTCCAAGAGTTTGTTAGCATATATTCTAAGGATTTCAGAGATTTCTGAAGTCTACTGGAGCAAATTACTGACTATAATTTTCTTCAAAATCCTTGTGAATAGCTTTTTCTTACCATTGTCAAGAGGAAAATAAATGCTTTCTGAAGATGTGGCAAGTCTTATACAATTTGGAATCGTAACAGTAGCTACTTTATATAAAAACGTGAAAATATGAATATAATAGTTAAATACCTAAAATTGAAAACATCTAAATATAAGTTTATACCTGGTATCTATTATAAACTGTTTACTTAATAACTCCTATGATTATTTTAAAATTTTTCTATGCGTCTGAGATTCACCCAATATTTGAGTTAAACTTCAATGTACTCAAATACACATAATATAAAAGCAGTAGGACTTAGGTTCAGAAAAAAAATCTTAATGATTTTTTTCAAAGCCATTGATTCTCTTCAGTATACTACTCCATCCATAAGTTTTCATGCAGCTCTTCTGAATTAAAACCAATGAGAAAAGCAAACAGGTGAGAGTTGCAAACCGTTAAATAAATTGCTGACATTAGAAACATTTCTTTTAGAAGGTGAAAAAAAAAAAAAAGCATACGTTCACTTTCTGTAGAACAGGCTCAATTTGACTCTTTTCATGCTGTTGTACTCAATTATATGCTGTAAATCTGTGGAACAGTAGCTGTAAAACAAATAGTATTGCAGTAAGCCTGTGTATTTCTTAGCAAGAAATATACTGATTTGTAAAGGTAAAAAAACAAACACTCACAGTTTGTGGCTTTACTCTGCCACAGAGCCCTGGAAAAGACCCCTGTATAATTTCTCAGTCCCTTGTATGGTCTATTCCTTATTTCCTGAATGAAAGTGAATTGCAGTTAGTTCTTTATTCATGGATGATAAGGCATTACTCCTGTCTCCTCTTTTCTCTGCCTTCCTCTTTCTTGCCCCATGTGCTGTCTCATATATAGAACTCTATTTCTAACCCAGAAATTAGATTTTTTTTTTAAACTAAGATGCCCAGAGTTCTTGCTTGTGCATTATAGCTGAATCTGGGTACCTCATGCAAAACAAAGCATTTTTGTATTGAATCTTTTGCAGTATCACAGTTCATTCTGTTCAGAAGCAGACACAAGATACCTGGATGTCAGTCAGAGGCTTTTCTGTTCTGCAGTGCTCTTTGAGCTTATTAATACCTGAATCCAAAAGTACGGATCTGTAGACTACTGCCTTATGAATAACATGGATACTGTAGTCCTTTGCTGACCCAGATTTCTCTTTTTCAGTTTGTATTTGCAGGCACCGTCCATGGAAGTCCCTGTCTCTTCCCATCATTGGAGGGCTATGGTTCTTTTGATAAGCCACTGCACCTCTGCATAACACCAGGCAGTGAGGTGGGCATTGATAAGACATTCCTCTGTGAACTCTGTATTGGCAAGGTGGGAGGTACCCTTTTAATAACCCTTAGCTAAGGCAGCATGTTCAGTGGTTTTGTTGTATGTATCATAAAAGAGAATGATTTGAAGGTTGCCTCTGTCATATCTATCAAATCACTCGCAGTCTACTTCAATTATCGCAGCAATGCACAGCTGAGAGTTACTTTATCTTGCAGTGAAGAAAATGGGTACAGAGGACCAATAGAAAAGAATAAGCATGACTTTCACAAATAACATATAGCAGAATAGAAAATTATAATTTCTGACTCATTTTATATTTAAACAGAAGAGATGAGTTCTTAAGCAGTGCAAACAGATATTTTTCTATGATTAACTTCCCCTGCCCCCAGATTATCAAAAAACAGGTTAAAGGTGGTCCGGTAGCCCCTAGTTTGTGCTCCTTCTTTGCATTTGCATATAAAATTGTCATTTTTTTTTTCCTTAGGTGCTGGTAAATGCAGAAGAAAGACATTCTGTCTCTCTTCTTGCACCTTTCACCATTGCCCCTTATCATAACTCCAGAGAATTCAAGATCTGGATAACTGTAAGATATGATGCAGAGTGGGAGCAAGAGACCATCTTAACTGTCAGGTGCAATTTATCTTTTTGTAAAAATAAACTCATTAAGCTATAGAACTCTTTGCCATGTTACATTGCAGTTACTAAATGTTTACTTGGGAGTAAGGGAGGCTGGGGAAAATCATAGAAAAGGGATCCATGGTGGGGGCTACTAAATGCGTGGAAAAAGCTCTAGCACAGGATGAGCCACAAATGGTTGAAGGTTGGAAATGGTATTTTGGAGAATTATAATGTATGCTAGCTCTGTCCTTGTACTTTCCCCTAGTCATGCATATTGGTTACTGTGAAAGTCAGGAGACTGAGAAAGGTGTAGGAGCGAAATTCTGAAGTTATTGCCCTGCTTTTCTTATCCAGGATGTACAAATCCTTTATTCTCACAGAGATGGTTCTCAGGAATTTACAGTTGTGAGTGAGGAAACTGCCCTATCAACAATGCTCCTCTGCTCAAAGGGGAATGAGTTATTTCTATTAATGAAGGGAAAAGTCTATTAACAGTTCCCAGCACATGGGTACCTGAGATGTTACTGTAGAAAGAGCTTTAGTGGCAATGAGGCTTTGGTCTATATTGGTTTAGATTACCATATATCAAACTACAATGTGACAAATCTGTCTGTCAAACCCAGAAAGCTAGTTCCATCTCTGGCTCCAGTCCCTCCATCTTCTAAGGAATTCCTTATGGGCCACCTGACTTTTGAAAAGATTCAGACTGGAGTGAAAAAATAAAAATTTAAGAATGCTTATTTAACTCCATTGTCTATAAAGGGATCTAATTGCTCTGTATCAGTTATAATAGGAACCTCTGTTACATATAGGAGTGAGGAGTCCCTCCCAACTGTTTTCACAGCATTACGTACATGAAGCCAAAGACATTGAACATGAACTTACTGTACTTCAAGCAAACTATTTCACTTCTGTGCAAAGCATGTCAGACTTGTCAGATTTAACCTTCCATTGACATTCACACTAGGATTCTTCCTTTTCATTGTGCTGCTATATGTGCAACTAACTAGATTACTTGAGTCCTCCTGGCAAAAATAGATCATTCTGCTTCTGTATGTGCATGATTCACATAACTCAGCACAGGAACAAAGGATCTGTGATTGCTGAGATGCAGAGGCACTTGTACATCCTGAGTACTGGCAACTTGCTAAAATGTATATTCTTTACCAGTCAGTACATTATTGCTACTATGGAGAAAAACAGGTGGAATTCCTGTAAGAGGAATGAGAGAAGGCAGTTCCGTGGGAAATATGGTATATCCTAAAATGGTAAATGGTCCTCCTGGCATTTGTTTTTTAGGATAGCCCTGGCTTGAATATGTCTAAAGTATATTCCCAGTGCTTGTCACCAATCCCAGAGGACAGAGGTGGATTTATATGGCAGAACAAGGTATACACATTTTCTTTTTCTTTTCTATTTTTTAGAGCCATAGTTATCATATATTCAGGCTTCTGTCAGGATTAGAGCATTTGAGTCACTTTATTGCAAAATTCTTCTGTAATAGTTATGTATTTAAACATATAGAAACAAAATTGATACAACCATAATTATTAGGAGAGGCTATTTCTTTCATCAGATCTACTGCATATGATATAATGCTGTACTACATGAAAAGATCAAAATATTTGCTCTCTCTCCAAAGACAGTGTTACAGTCATACATAAATACATCTAAGCAGAATGTGAAATCAGGGTTGCCCTTTGCATGTTACCTACATTTTTATATTAATCTTCTTGATTTTTTTTCATTATTTGAAACTACAGCAAATATGAAAACTCTAAATCTTTTCTGTCCCCAAAGCTTTTAAACTGAAACAAAGGAAAAAAATACTAAAAGGAGCAGGATTTCTGGATATGGAAAGCTTTTAAAGCTGATTATATGTCTTTTGATGCAAAAAGATTTAAAATGAAAAGGTCAGCAGTGTGTGTTGTTTCCCTAAATGCATGAACTCTAATGGGTGTCAGTCTGATTTTACCCATTTCCTGTAATATAGTGGCAAAGCAAAGCGAAGAAGCAAGGTTAATTCCAAATAGCACTATGTTGGATTCTGTTAATAAAAAGTAAGATTAGGTTGTATTAGAGAAACCATGTCTTTTTAAAATATAGCTTTCTGGTAATTGCAAATATACTCAAATTGTTCCCTAAAATAGAGCTGGATATAGAGCCCCAAATCTCATTATGACCTGAAGATACCTTGGAAGTAAAGAAATTACCCATCCTTTTCAGCTATAAAGAATTTCAATATTCAGTGCGCCTGTGTTTCCTTTTCTCTCCTTTAGGCCTTTGAATCATGAAGGAACAAGTAATGATATGTAGTATGGGAAGAATTAGAAATGTCAGTTCCCACTAATTCTAGATTACTATTAATTACTCTTTTCAGTCCCTATTACTGTTCTGTTTGGTGTCTGGAAGCTTTCATGAGCAAGAAAGCTGGTTAAATCACAAAACACATTTCATTACTTTTTCTGGAATCAGCGAATAATTCCTACAGCACATTTTTAGTAAATATTATGTGAATATTTGCATTGTGACAACATGCCAACTTTGTTGTTCAGTTCACTCTACCATCATAAACTGTAGAATATACCAGTAAGCTTAAAACCAAATATAGGTTATATAATATTTATATATACGATATAGAAATATAAAAAAAAATCTCTTGCCATTAATTGACCAACAGCTTTTTGTGTCAGGAATAGGATTCGTAATATGTGTGTCCTGACATCCATCCCAGTTTACTATATGGTGCTGTATGCTATGACTTCTTTGTGCCCTCAGGTGGTTGTGTTTCAGTAACAGAAGAATTGTTCCTTATGTGTGCTGTGTTGATGTTTGTAAAATGTTTTTAGTTTCTCTGAGATGGAAGCTGCTATGCCAGTATAAAGTCCAGAGTATTAATGTACAATTAAACTTCAGACCTGGATTTACCAGAAGAATCTAAGACTAATCCTCCTTGATAAAGTCTCCATTAATCTTGTACTAACAGAGATACATATGCCCTCCAGTGTCTTGATTCATTAACATGATTTCCATAATGACATACCTGGAATGAAAAAGTTCACCTTTCTACTCGGTAAATGAGTTGGAACAAATGTAGAGAACATTGACCTTACAGAGAGGCTTCTGGGTGATTAAATTGTTGAAACCATGTCAGTAAGTGCATTAGCCACTATAGAAACTTCCCCGTGGTGCTAATGAAGGAGAGAGGATAAAGATCTCTGTAAACCAATTGTCCATGTGTTTCCATCTGGCTAAGACAGAATGGAAAAATTAAAAGGAGTTTATCTAATCACAAGTCCTTACTTTTTTGCTCCACTCTGCTGCTGTGGAATAAAACTAAAAAACAGTGCTGAGATTGTGAATCAAAAGGCTTTTCAGTCTCACACAAACACTCAGATATACTTAATTCATCTTTTGCATTGATTTTTCAGAGACTCGATCAGTGGAAATTCCAAGGTGTTATGGTGAAGGGAACCATATGAAAGCTTGGCAGATAGATAGGACTGGTAGTTTTCAAGTCTTTGAAAACACTTTACCTTTCAATACATCTGTACCGCATATCTTCCTGTAGATCTAGTAAAGGACAGAGGACTTTTAGGGGGAGTTAAAGAACATAGAAAGCAGAACAGCTTTTCAGAGGCACTTTTAATACATTATCCTTTCTAAGCTTAGCTTCCTGTTTGCAGATCTACAGTTCTCTGCATAATTCAGTGCCCAGCAAGAAATTCTGCATGCCTGTGCACAGAATATTAAATTACAGTCTAATACAAAAGGGAATCTGTCCCAGTGCACCTGAAGACTGGGGTGTTTTCTATGCTGTGCTGCTCTTTCTCAGCTTACAAGCCTGCGAAAATCATACAAAGACATGGAATAGCAAATTCACAGGTTCAGTCTTTTAAAAGCTCACAATGGATATAACAAAACGTTCATGAAAGAGTGCTAACAGAGGTTTTCCAAAATCGATTTTTCTTATTCTCTCTGACCACATCTCAGTCAGAACGATACCCTTGTGACCTACAAAATGTCTGAGAGAATAAAAATGCAGCAGCAGCTGAGCAAAGAGCAGAACTTTCCAAGTCAGGAAAAAAAGCAACAAAAAGCAGGAGAAACAGGACAAAGCGTCTAACTTAATCATATTCTACAATGTAACTTTGCTCTGGTTGAAAAGTTTCAGTCTTCCTAATGTTAACATTTCTTTTCTGTGACATAACTGCACCATGCCAAATAATTAATCTAGAAAATATATTCTTGTATGAGACATACTTGCATGATGTAATTCATATGGTCCAAGATTATTGGCTACTCCATGAAGAGCTGAACTAATGAAGTATTTTTTCTTACAATTTGTGTCTTTTGTCTCTAACCTTTTCCAGCTGAGTTCTCTTTCTTGTCATCTGTGATATCCCTTACAGGCAAGAGACAGCAATGCTATACCTAGTCTGGAACTATCTGTGTGCTGATCAGCCAGCCAGGATGCACTTGCTGACTCGCTAGAAAGCTGCTGCCAAATGGAGTGTATACGGGCAGAAATCTGTTTGTCTTTCTCTCAGCAGGACAGCAGTTTATGCCCTACCCTTCCCTCTAACTGCTGATTTTCACAATATTTGAAGGAACATAATTATCTTCAATCATTCTCTTCCATATATAGCTGAATACAGACAGTAGGGTTCAAATATTATGAAGGACAGGGGAAGAACAGACAGATAGCTAGAGTGAGTTAAATGTGATTAATCACATTTGCTATGTTTGTAGTATCCAATTTGTTTCCTTTAGTAAGACCAGAAGAAAACCCCACAAAACCAACCTGTAACTATTTGTAGACGATAATAGTCTACAGAGCAACATAGGAAATGCAAATGATAGATTTCTACTCTGATAAAGTATTTTTATCAGGAAAAAAAAATTCGTGTTTATCCATTTACTGAATCCATTCCTATTTGCAGATCTGCTTCTTGGCTGTCAGCAGAATGATTTCCTTTAATTTCTCAAGACTGCTCTATGGAGGGGACAATTAAGCTGTAGATCTTGGATACAGGTGTTTTAGAAGCAGTCTTAAAGACCATCTGATTCCTTCAAAATCACATAACTGGCTGCATTAGAATTAGCCTTCTTGTTGGAACAGGAAAAAGCTGGGTATTTTGTCCCAGATCAGTTACTGATCCAAATTACTGTAGAACTCCAGAGCAGTTATTCCAGTACAAGTGGACCACATGTCCTGAGTACCTTGTGTGCCATGGGGCAAGGGAGGAAAATAGTGGTTGTGACTGTGGAAAAGGACAACAAGTCCTTAAATTGGCTTTCCTACTGATCTCCTTGTACACAGAAATACCTCTGCAAAAGATGTTAAGGTGGTGTTAATTTGAACCTAATAATTTTAGCATTTTGCACAGGTAAAGTGAAAGGGAATTCACCTCTGTGTTTTGATTCATCCCATTTTAATGGACTTTACATTGATGGGTAAATCCTGAAGTCTTTGCTCATGTTAAAAGACAATTAACTTTGTTGTTTATCTAATGGTATGTGCTGTCATTCACTAGTCGTGATCATCAAAACAATGCTTTGCAGAAGAAACCCCATGGTGGTAAATAAACCGGGTAAGTAAAGCTCATGTGGCCTGAAGGAAAGTGAAATAAATTAAAAAAAAAAAGATTAGTATCTTCTGCATTTGGCCCTATAATCTCAATGTCCTGTCAAGAGAGAAATTAATCATTATGCCCAAACTAGTACAAATCAGTTCATCTAATGTTTTTGTCACCATTGACAAACAGTAATATTTAGGAGTGTGCATCTTAGTATGACCATTCCTAGCTATAGGCTAAGAATTATCTTTTGCATAAGAACTCCACATGATTTCTGGTTCAGAGGATAACATAGATGAAGCCCATAAAAATGCTGCTTCAAGCATAAGTGTCTGGTTTAGCAGTAAGCGTTAGTGCAAATGAAAGCTGCAAATAGACAGCTGGGACTAACAGCACAAAAATCACATGCTGTGTAGTTGTCTCCACATTGTGTCTCTGGCTGGTCCACGTCAGTTATGCTGTGCAACAGTCAAGAAGTCAAATACATATAGAAGCAAAAAAAGGCATTTTTATTGGCACCTATATACTTTTTTCTATTACAATATCATGTACAAGTGAGGTGAAGCAATTAATTGTATTCTCTCCCAGCACCTGTAGACCTACAGCAATATGTTTCACATGAAATAGCCAAGAGAGAATCAATACAGCTTATGTTTTGTATGTAAATGGTTGATGAAAATATATTGTTTACTTTAGCGGTAGTTTTGGAAGGGGAAAACTTTGTTTGGGAAAAAAAGCTGTACTCACTGTGTCTCAGAACACTAGCTGCCTTAACCGGGTATAGGGCTTTAGGAGAGATCTGCTGAGAGCATGATAGCCCAGGAGCTGCAGAGTTCTAAGGCACTGGGAGGCTTCTCTCCAGTTTTAGGCAGTTCGTTCTGTCTGTCTACATTATGTCAGGAATCATTCCCTTCGAAAGGCTTAATATTGGAAAGATTTTAAAATATGTCTATCTCTGCTCCAGGGCTGCCAGCTGTATGTTGAGCCTTTCTAAGATTCACCCAATGAGACTATGTAATTAAATGCCAGCAAACTTGCCTAAGGGTAATAAAATCCAGTTGTTTTTCAAGTATGTTGTGTGATTGAAATGAACTATCTTGTGTAGAAAGAGAATTGTGTATTTGTGAAATCTAGTCAATGTGATAGTCATTACTAATAAGTATGTGTGTTTATAGCTAAAGTATCTATTGAATTGGATAGCTGAAACAATAGAGGCGCCCACTGAAAACATAGGACTTCCCAATACAAAGGCAACTTCAGAGCTTTTCTTAGATGGACACACTGTGGTGACATTGCTTGGTAAAAGTGAATATATCTGTCTCTGAGAGAAACGAGAAAAGGAAGAGAAGTGGAGAGAAAATCATTTGAGGACACAGTGAGAACAAACATGGAGAATGTAGCTTTGTAAAAAGCTTAGAGAAAGATCTTTTGGGCTAAGTTCTAGCTAGAAAAAGTCTTGACGCCATGGGCAAAGGAGCTGTATCTCTTGCTCTTTGATTTCTGCTGCATCCAGGGGAACCAGACTTTCTGCATTCTTTGTAAATAAACAGGATGACACTGAAGAAATGTGTGATAATATTAGCTTCACCTCCTACCTGAAATAGCCCTTGGGCTAACCACTTAGGTCAAAAAAGGGTCTTTTCTACACTGCTTGAAATGTATTTGATTTCAGAAGGGTTTTCCTCATTGATCTCTTTACAAGTGATATGCAGTTCCTACATAGCTGAATTCTTTGCTATGTAACCCATGTATGTCTGCATTAGAATATGGAGTTCTCAGAACAGAAGAACTTGCAGTGTTTGTGTTGTATGTTCAAAAGATCTGTTACAAGAAACTTAGTACTGAAGAGATCACAACCAAGACATAAGAAATGTAAGAACTGTGGTTGGCTGAGCAGCATTAATTGCACTTAGCAATAGGATCTCCAGCTCATCTACTCTACAGCTAAGAATACACAAACGAAAAATTAATGAAAAATATTAAACAATTTAATCTACAAGGTATCTATAACTTGTAAAATTTGAAAAATATTTAGAGAAGCATTGTTCTGAAGAGAATACCTTTAAGTAATGACTCATTTTGGCTTCACTGATCCTTATCCAAATCTTAATTGTTTTGCATTACATTCTAACATCTTTGTATTGTACAGAAATTTGTCATATTTCTATTTAATAACATCTAGTGATTTAGATTGAATTCTTCAAAGTGTAAAATGCTTCTCTTGCAAAATTTGACTCAAAGAAAAACCCAGATTTTTCAGAAAACTCGGACTTACATGGGAGGGATATCTGAAAACCATAAGCTGTTCAGCAAATTCTGAGTGTTTGGTTCTGATCAATGTCTGATCACCTTTAATATGGCTAATATCTTAACTGGTGTCTTTTTTAACCTTACTAAAATAGTACAACTGATACAATTCCAGAACATGCAAGCTTGGCAAAATAGGGCTGAATATGCCACCAGGTTGCTGTTAGTGATCTCACTGCAATCAGCTTCTGGATTAAACAGATGCCATTTAAATGGAGAAGACCATCCCTCTCAAAGCAAGGAACAGAGAATGGCGAAAGGCTTCATGTGCTTACTCTGTACCTCTGCCCAGCCTTTTAAGCGTGTCTTGTCCTGTTCCCAGGTGACTATAGACTCCCATGGTCTTCAAAATCTTCCAGAAAGAAGAGAAGCAACGTGAGGTTTCCTGTGCAATCCACCAAATTGAAGTACTATTAGTGGAGCTAGTGAAATTGTCTTTCTGTTTAGCTTACCTCGTTGCAGCCACAGACAGAACTGAAGAGAGAGTGAATTGTGTGCAACACTTAAGATGAAGCCACTAGGTAGAATTAAGCAATACTTTCTTAATATACTGCCAATATTTAAAGAATCTGAGACTGCATGACTAATGATGATACTTGGGGATGTGGCAATTATGCTGAAAATAGAAATTGGCTACTGGATATTTGCACTGGTGTGTAGATCAATAGCCAAAGGTACTCTGGTTTATGTGGAGAGATTTTTTTTCTTTGTTTTCCCAAAACAAGGATATCTTCAATTTTTTTCTCTGATGAAGTATTTTGGTCTTTCACAAGGAGATTCAGTGGTTGTTAGTAGGGAAAAAATGACACGTAAAGGAAGATCAGAGAAGGTATTTAGTCATCCCAGACATTATCAGTGAGTGTTCAGGTCAGTGTGGTTTGTTCAATTTAAAAAAGAACTCTAGCTGCTTTTGGCCAAAGTCTTGTAACAACCAGTACTTGACAGAATATTACTTCATGCCAAAAGAATAATACAGGTATGGGTTACCCTGCTTGAAAGCAACAAAGTGAATAACAAAACGAACTTGGCCTCTTGAGCTTGAAGGTCCAGGATTCCATCCTTATGCAATTGCAGTCATGGAGCTATTCTTGCTTCCTTACAAATAAATGGAAAAAGCCAAGTTTTTAAGTGAGAGTATAGGAGGTTCTAATATAATAGATTATTGCTTTTAGCATCAAAAACTTTCCTTTAATTTCTTCAGGCTTGATCAGGAATTAAATCGGCCTTTTGCACGTTTGAAATTTGTCTTGTCTTTTATGCTCTCCACTATAATTGACATCTAAACAGAATTTAAAATGTCCTACTGAGGAGGAAAAAGCCCATGCCCCCAAACTCTCTTAATATTCTACAAGATCCTATTTCCTTATTCCTTATCCTTATTCCCCTATAATCCATTTTTACTGAAGTGATGGAAGTTTTCTGTTGATTTAAATGCTTGTTGTATAATGCTACTTAATAGTTTACTGTTGTGAACTTTTTCACCTCGGTCACTGGTCAGTGCTCACTATGTGGATTTGATGAGAGTGAGGCAGTTGCAAGCATAGCAAGGTGCTCTTTTAGATGTACTTGCATATAGTTGCAAGCACAGCATCTCATAAAACCTGCTCTAACTTGTGTTTAGGGACTTTTAGGCAGTGAAGAATATAATTTAATTCCCTTTGAGATTTCTTTAGGAGGAATTGGCAGCCCATCTTGCTTTGGGAAGATATTTGGCATGACAGTATATTGACTTTATAGACTTTCTTTCTCACTTCCAGTGAGACACATTTACCACTGAATGCTCAACATAATGACAATCCTTAAAGCACTAGAATGAGTTTCCCAAGAAAGATGTTTTCATTTTGCAATAAAGTCAAATTGTTTTCTGTAAAACATTTCAGTGAACATAAGCCAATTAACCCTTTTCCCTAAATGAAATATGTACATGGAATGAATCTGTTAAAGAGAAATACCAAAATATTTCTTATTTAACTTGACAATATGATAACACAATATACTGCAATATCTTGATAACATATAAGGCAATAATCTGAACAGGTTATAAAAATGTGTGCAAAATTGCATCTATCATGCTGAAAACCTTTCTGTATAAAACACGTGTTTCCCAGGAATCATTGAAGCAAATCTTATTTAAATTGGCTTGAATTCCAGCACTCTGCCATTTAGAATCAGATTTAGTTAGCTAAAATGTACTCCATCTAAAAGACAGATTCATAAATGGGCAAAGGTACTTTTTTCTGCATAGTGTCACTTTCGAAAACTAAGTTCAAAGGTAGATACCCCAAACTGCTACTTAACTCTATCTAGTCCTGCAGGTATTTACATATCCACTAGGAAATCTTCCTGGACAGCAACATGTCTGCCTCTGGCTTTATTAGAAGTGCTGACCAGAAGAAACATTTGGGGGATTCTTGCTTTGTGTACGCATTATTCACATTAGAATCATAGAATCCTAGAATATCTCAAGTTGGAAGGGACCCATAAGGATCATTGAGTCCAACTCCCTGCTCCTCGTGGGACTACCTAAAACTAAAGCATGTGACTGAGAGTGTTGTGAAGCAGCTCAAACCTAGTGAGCCAAGATTTGCTTTTCCTGGGTGAACTGCATGACTCCATAGCTAGAGTCATTACGAACAAGGTGGAACAGCTTGCAAAAGACAGACCGAAAGACCTTTACCCTGCTTTACCTACTGCCGCACAAAGCCTGATAGCTATGGAGTTCTCCTGGCAGGTGGGAATGTACTGTTAATATCTCAGAAGGGACAGTTACTGTCCATCTCCCAACTCGGGGAATGTGGTAACACAAGCTTGAGTCTTCCATGTCTAGCGGGTCTAATGTTCTGTCTGTGCAAACAACCATGACCTATAGTAACTTATACAACTTGATTATTTTAAACCTTATGAGATTTTTTTTTGTTTCTGTTTCTCTATTGCTGTTGGAAAACTGTTCCAGAAACAATCTCACCTGACAGGTAATACTTTTAATAATTTGTGTTCTGAGTTTATTCCACGACCACTCCTTTTCATATTTTGTGAACTTTGCCCATTAACTGAAACAGGTCTTCTATCTCTAATGTTTAACATTGTGATGTGTTTATACAGAACAAACATATCTCCTCTTGGCCTTTCTTCTAAGAGATTCAGGAAGTCAAGCATTCTTTCAGTCTTCCCTGTAAAACAGGCTGTCCAAACTTCTGGTCATACTTGTTACTTCCCTGTCTACTTGCTTCAGATAGAGAGTGATCTTGAACATGAGTGACCATAATTGTGATGGAGTAAAAGAAAATTTTGGAAGTACCTTACATAAAAGTCATGAGTACTTACCTACCAAAAATATTTCACATAATACCTGTCTAAGATGACTTTGCATTTTCATGTGGGCACATTGTACTATTGATTATTAGTCATGACAAATTTATCTCCCTTCTCCCATTTCCATCTCAGAGGTTCTCATGCATAATATAAATTCATGTAATATAAGTAATGTAAGTTCCTGCATGTATAACCTTGTATTTTTGCATTACTTATTTTCACCCAGATTCTATTCCTGGAGTTCTCAGGGTGTGGCACTGAGATTCTTCTTTCTGGCCTTTTGTGGGACGTACCTCAATCAAATTTCAGTAGTACAATTTCAAATAAGACAAGGTGAAACCTGTTTTAAACTATGCTGGACCCAATTTGTCATTATCTTACTGCTTTTCTGAGTCACTGTAACTCCATGGAGTTCAACTGAATTATGGTAGTTTAAGTTTGGATTAGCACATGAAGCAGACCTTGCAATGTCCACCTCCCTAATTGCAAGTTTTGCTTATTTTCTCTTAAAAGGCAAATTTTTCATGAAGTTAGAGAGTGTACATTTATTATTTGAATAAGTAGAAACTAACATACTGAAATAATGAGATTCTTATTAAAAATGAAAAATTAATTACTTAAAAATAATTAATTTTTCCAGAATTAAATTCTGGATGAGTATTTTTTCTAGTTTAGAATAGTGCAGTTAACCTAAAGGATAATTTCTGTTGTTTGTAGTCTAGGGTTAGCACAGAATAAGGGTCCTATGATAACTATTCATAACTGTATCAAAGACATTTAAACAGTCTGAAGTAATTTACTGAAAGTCAGAAGTCTGATTAGACTATTATCTGATTTAAGTAAAATATATAGAGAGAATAGAAAGCCTTTGATATTACAAAAATTTCCCTCTGTTTGTAATGATTTTGAGAAGGATGGTTTGAGTGGGAGCTTGTTAGAAGAAATGACTGACCTTGATGCTTATGAAGGAACACACAATTGGTTAATCAAAGGTTAATGTAAAAAATAAATTTCAATTAGAGATCTCTGAAACTATACCACAGAAAAATACAACATTTCAACAAGATGCTATTAAGATAACACAGATTTGAAATCCTTTTCTGTCATGGAATTTTAAAACAGCTCTCAGGATTTCAAAATTTCATGTCATTCCAAATTGCTTCTGAGGTCCCAAAGCTGCCTAGAGTCCTAAGAACCTATGGGGCAGCTCCAGATGGAGTCTAGGAGCAGCAGCTCCTCATACTTCTGAGACACCAAGAATTTTTTTTGTGAGAAATCTTCTGATGTATATGCAGCAATACAATCATGTATAATAGGATAAATTTGCTGTCTGGTCTCTGTACCCTTTCTTGCTGTTAGTATACAAGTTAGTTCTCATGTCAGTGTAAATCAACAGTAGCAGTATTTAGAGCTGCTGTAATTAGTCCTGCACTTGTGTTCACAGTCCAAAACTTGACCAGCTGCAGATGGAAATTCTAACACTAGTTACTGCTCAGGAGTATATTATCTAGATTTAAGCATGGATACAAATTTTTAGTAAACACCCAATTTTTATAAGTGTACTTTTCAGAATTAGAATTTGTTGTGACAAAATTAGTGTAACCTGTGAAATACCAAGTTGGGCGGTGGCAAATTCTAGACAAAAAACCTACAGCTTTCTTTAAAACAAAGTAAAATACTATATAACCAAGTGATTGAGCTTGATGATTGTTTTCCTGCCAGCACTGAGAAAGTTCTTCTTTACATTCTTTGGTAGAAAGTCATGCTGTAGTCCTTTCTGGAGTTTTAAACCTTTGTTTTCATGTATTATACCATTTATCTGACAATTAATAGCCCAATTTTAAGATGATCATCTGGTCACCATTTATCTCTGATCACATGCTCCAGGAAGGAAAACTGTAAGTAACAAATTTTATCAAACCAGTTATTAAAACCATGATTGATGGAGAGAGTAGCACACTCAATATCTTAATTTAAAACTGTGAGGACTGTGGTATTCTGCACTACATAAGACAGCTACCATAAGGAGTTAGAGCTGGGCATACTCAAAGATACTGGGGAGGGATCTGGTGGTCAGAAGCAGGGTGAAAGCCCTGTGCAAATCTTTGCATTTCTGCTTATCCAAAGGCAAGTACTTCAAAAGGAACCAAAGAATATTTCTGTGAGTCTATAAGCAGCTGGACTTCTAACTCTACAGATGTACCGTATGTAAAGTTTGATGTGGTTTTCAAAACTCGCGTTGAGGTGAATGGCATGAGAATTTCACCAAAAATGGCAAAAGCACCAAGGAGCAAGCAGACTGACTGCATAGGTATTTAGACACTGTGCAATGAAACAAGGCAAGAGGCCATCTTTTCCTCTTGAGAAGGTAAGCAATTCTGGTGAGACAGCTTATTCTTGTATCTCATGCTGGAGGATGCTCCTCACCTGCCCACCCCTCCAGGTGCAATGCCATGTGGTGGCACTCACCAGCTCCACAGACACCCCTGGGGGCAGTCAGGATTGCTCTGCCAAGGGTTCCTCTCTGCTACCCCTCATATTATCTCATTTTTCATTGATGCCCCCTAGAAGTAGTTGTTTTCCTCTCTTTCTTTTTCCTGTTGTATTTTGCTTTCCAAGAAGGCTTGAAGATTTGGCTAGGGCTGAGCTAGTGCCCAGGCCTCAGAGGGAAAATGAGAAAACAAGTGCAATGCAGAGATTCCATTTAAATCAGCAGAATCTAGGCATCTGAGACCCAGCCCAAAGCTAAATAACATGGAAAAATGGTGTAAATTGTTTTTCTTTAGTTTTCTTAAGGTATGATACTGGGGGGAGAGAAGGAGATTGTAACAATAGTAGCTGCCAATTTTGTATGCAAAACTGATTTTCAGAATTACAGCATTCTTTTAAGAAATATACCTGAAATTTGTAGCAGTGTCCCATGAGAGCAGACAACTAATCCTCAGCATTCTACATTAAAATAGAATCTTCCACCCCTTTATATATTAAATTGTAGAATAAAGCTTTTAAATGATTTGAAGGTGTGCTGACAATTCAGAGGAAGTAGAGTCCTCATCCCTTTTTATATTAAATTTTAATATAAAGCTTTTAAATAACTTGAAGCTGACAATTCAGATGAAGAGCTAGGCTCAAAAACATCAGTTTTGTGTGAGATTCCCAAGCAGCAGAGGAGATGCCTCTGGAAATATTCAGCTGTTTGGATAAAATACAGGAAGGAGAGCCCCAACTCCAGGAGCACTGAATACCAGTACCTGCTGTGCAGCTGGCAGCAGGAAGCAATGAGGCCAGAGTTTCAATCACTTCATGGTAGACAGAGTTAGGTAGAGGAACTAGGGCTTCACTAGTCAAGAAAATGCAGGTATTCTCTGTGGGGAAGGTCACAACAAAGCTAGGAGCGTAAGGAAGAGGAACAGAGACAATATAAACAGAAATCACTGCAAAATGATTGCTCGAATATACAGAAATAGAATCAGTTTAAGAAAGATGATTGTTTAGTGTAAGTTCCTCAGACATTTCTGTGTCTAAATTTCTTAGAAAAAAAGAGTAATACATAACCAATTAAAATCTACTTTTTGTTGCTTGAGTTAATATAATTTTACATATCTATTCCTACATCCTCTAAAATGAATGAGTCTGTAAATATTAGATTTTCATATTATTGACAGGAGCTCTCAAGGACTCTAAGAAAGGAGTTCAGTAAATATGACTTGAAAATAATAATTTGAACTGATTACATCTGAGATACCTCTCAGATCACAGAATGCATAAGTAAACTTTGCAAACTTACTCATCATATCACCTGTCTGTGTAAAAATATTTTCTCTCCAAAGAAGAGAATTATTTCTTTCCAGGATATCAGAGGTGAAACCCTGGTCCCACCAACACCAGTGACAAAATACTCCTTGGTTTCAAAGCAACAAAAATATTGTATGTGTCATCCTGATCAACAAGATTTTAGAATTAAAACCATGAAAGGCTGACATTTGATTAAACAGCTTTTATTCTATTATTGCAAGACAAAACTGACATGGACATTGGTCAGACAGTGGCACTATCTAATTTCTGACATCCCTGTATAGCAGAGACTTGATTACTTCAGTAGTGCTCTGCACAAGTAAGGGGAACTGATAGCACTGCCTGGACCACAGTCCAGTGTACTTCCTGATCTGCAATAGACCTTAAGTTTCTGAGGGTTCTTCCTGAGTAGGTACAATAATTAGTGAGACTATCTAATGCCCTCTAAACCTTAGAGCTGCCTCTGGAAGGGGTGGTATTCTGAAATCAACAGTAATAAAAAAAGTGAGGGAACATAAGTCAAAATATATGAAGTAATATAATTTATTGTTTTTAAAAAAACAACACCTGCTGGATGATAGATACTCTGGTTTAGATTTTTTTTTCCTATTAGAAAAACTTTTTAGAAGAACATAAATGAAATTACCTATTTTCAGAAGCAAAGAAAAATATCTTTTTTCTGTTACAAGTGGTTGGAGCTCTTTAATATTGGCTATGTATAAATCCATTGCATTACTGTTGTGTATAAATCCTTTGAATCTGCACGAAATAATCTTGAAACATTCTTAATTCTAACACCTAAGATTAGGTGTCAACCTAAGATTTTCTTAAGTTTCTCAGGTTACTCTTCTTCATATGTATCTATAAATTTAGTAATTCAGGGCTGATTTCATAACCTACAGAACTTTATAGACTCCAGAATATAAATACTGCTGTACTGGGTCAAACTGAAGATCCATCTAGACCAGCACTCTGTCACTGATGGTGGCCAATATTGGATACATAGAGAAAAAGTTTAAAAATCTAAGGAAGACAAAATCTTTCCCAGGTTTTCTCTCCCAGCATATACCAAGCAAATAGATTTTAATTTTTTCAGTATTGGACCAAGAGCACCATGTTTACTAGCCACTGATGGCCCTGTCTCCTGTGAATTTCACCAGAAATCACTTTTACTTTCAGCTTTCACAGCATTAAATGGCCCTGTCCCACAATTTAATAATGTTGTAGTAATAATCTTTGTAATAAGTGCCTGTAATTAATAGTTATGGTGTATTGTTATATATAACTAATTGGTGTATATATATTGTTAATTGTTATTTCTAATTGTTAGAATTACTATCTATAAACTGCCATAGTAATTTCCTATTCACCCTCTTCATACTTTTCATGATTCAATGATCAGAGTAATATTTACTGTTGTAACTATTTATTCTTTACAAAACAGTTTTCCAAAACATCGTAAATCATCCTTTTTTCAGGGACTCTCTTCCAAGCTGAAAAATCTTTGTTTGTTTGTTCTCTTCTCATACAGAAGGGTTCCAAACCCCTGACAATTCATGGCAGCCTTTTCCCACTTACGTTTTCTGCTATGGCATGGCTGAAGCTGTATATACTGTTCAAGGAGTGGGCACACTCTGTATTTACATGGTGGCATTGTTTTTGTTCTTTTTTTCTCTCTTACTGCGTGTGCTTTTTTTTTACCTTTTTGCCTACTGCTAACTATAGTGGTTATATTTTCAGAAAAATATCCACAATGACTCCAAGATCTCTTTCTTGAGTAGTAGCTCATTCAGAGACCATTATGTTATGGGCACATTTCGGATTTTCTCCCCATGTACAATTCTTTTCATTTATTGTCAACTAATTTTATCTGCCATATTCCATCCATTCATTCAGTATCTTCAGATCTGATTCTCTGCAGTTTGAAATTTAACTGTTATGAGTAATTTTCTGTAATCTGAAGACTTTGTTACCTCATTACTCATCCTTTTTTTCCATACCCTTATTTCATATTCATGTTGAACAGCATGCAACCCAGCATAGATCTGTGTGCACTCTGTTGGTAACCTGCTTCAAAAATGTAGTTAACTCTGCTTACTGATAAGCTGGAATGAGCACAGGTCACCCATGGCTTCTCATAATTAGGCTGCTAGGCAAAAGTGGGATGTGATCTTCTTTACATTGGTGAATCTGGTCCTTTACCCAGTTTGCTTTTTAGAAGTAGAAGAAAATCAAATACTAAATTTAATTTCAGACAGGACATCCCATATCTAACTTGTTTTTTAATTTTGCAAGGAGAAAAAGAATTTTAAAAGATCTAGTTTGATTATTATCCTGGTTTTGGCCAGGGCTGAGAGGGAGCACAGCTGAAGGGCTGGGTCCTGATCCATCATTGAAGCATTCCATGTCATGTGACATCAAAACTCAGCATGTAGGCGGGCGCTGCTTTCTCACACCGTTGTTTTGTTTTGTTTTGGGTTTCTGAATTGGCTGGGAGGGCTTCTACAGCACAGTCGGATCGCTGCTGGGGACGGGCTCTGTACCAGTTGCCGTTTGGTGAGCCACTACTGCATTCTACCCGTTTTGCACTACTGTTATTACTGTTGGTTTTGCTAGTTTTTTTTTTTTATTATTTAACCTAAAAATTTCTTCTTTTGTCCCTCCCCTGTTTCACTGGGGGGCAGGGGGGGAGTGGAGTAAACAACTGGCCACTTGGCGATTTGTTACCGACTGAGTTCAAACCACAACAATTATCCATATGGAATTCTTTGGTTTTTGCTGCCAAACCCAGGAAGCTGTATATCACCTATCCCTAATCTTAAAACCCATAATCTTTTTTTTTTTTTTTTAACGGGAATTTCTTGACAGAAATTTCTATTACTTATGTCACTCAGAACAAACAGCTTAATCCATTCTACAGCTACATCTCCTGGCAGTGGTAGATGGGAAGTCAGTTAGTGCCATAAAAAGTTCTCTCTGCCTGTCCTTAATATCCACAGGAGTCAGGGAACAGCTACTCAGAAAAAAATTGGACCACATTTTCTCTGATGTTCTTTCCCTGTTAACTGTGGCTTGGAGAATCAGGAAACAAATTCTGTTTGACTCAAAATACTCAGTACTCTGGGCCCATAAGCACATCAGAAAAAATAAAGATGATGTGATTTCTAGGAGGTTCAGTGAAGTTCGTCTGGAAATATAATACTGGAAAGAAAGTAAGATTTTGTAATGAAGCTTCATATATTGGCAAAGTATTTGCATTGAAATATTCCTTTTTCAAACTTAAAGCTCTAGCTTGTCCAGAAATTGTCATGTTTAGAGGAACAGAAGTCCTAAGTTTTAGAAAGAATGTGACGTGTTCCTTGCCGAAGCACTTCAGTGGAGATGTGAAACTATCCTGTGGGCTATAAAGATGTATCCACAAACCTTTTCCCTAACTAGTGCTCTGTTTTAGATAAGTTTGAAAAAGCTGTATGTGTAATTTTATTAATTCTAGTCTTGTTTTTTCTTTCTGCATGTAATAAACACAAACTTTACTCATTTGTTTGAAAATCAATATCATATAGAGAGCAAATGGCTTTTATGTCTTACTTCATGGTGTTATGGCTCACACAGTATTATTGCAGTAAATGTTACCACTGTTTAAATCAAAAGTGAGCATTGTAAGTTGTTTACAGTCAGCAAGCTCAGCAAACAAAAGTAGCATTATGGAAAAGAAAAACACATTGATAGAGTACTTTGTCATCTAATCATTCTCTGCAGTTTGTTCAAAATTAGATTTAAAGATGTTGGCTAATAGGTGGACAATACTTTTTACAATACATGATTTTAAATAATGTGTATTCTGCTTTTCTTATATAAAAGCTGTTATCTGTCAATACATCTAGAAATAGTGATGATGCCCAATTCTCATTAAAAATAATAATACCGATCTGTTCAAGATTATTCCTTGCACTTTTTGTGGTATGTATTGTTTTCTACTGTTCTGAGTCAGTGACCACAGAATGCTTTCCAGGCTTACCAAGAGTAACGGCTAGGAGAGTCTAGCTCTGTAAATGTGACATATTAATATCTAAATGTATTTATATTACATTCCTCCAACAAGTCACGTGGAATTTGATTACGTTGCGAGTAAAGGGTAGCCCATAGATTTAATGCTTCAGCAGCATACAGGATTTAGTGGACACAGGCCATCACTGATTCTTGCAGTGAGAGGGATGGGAGAAAATGAAGGAAGGTGACCTTTTTGTATGTATTGGTGGCACCTCTCCTTATTCCATGCGTTTGCTCTCCATGACACATGGATTCAGACCCCCCTTAAGGGCTGCTTTCTTTCGGCGTGCTGAGATCTGTCTAGAAAGAGATCTGTTTTCCTTTCAGAGCAGTATCCATCGAGGACATATGCTTTAGGCCTTGATTATCAAGTAGAAAATTCTATGTTCTCCTTAACTGGACTAACACTTTTCCTCTCCCATTAACACTGCTCAGCACAGCAAGTGCACGGTGGGCTTTAATCTTCCCCTCCTCTGTCTGAAGCCCAGCTGGATCCAGCCTGGCACAGGCCTTAAAATAACTGTTTGCTACAATGACAATAAGGTGTGCTGCAGAGCAGGGCAGTTGTTTAGCTGTGTGTTAACACAGAACATAATTTCATCTTTAATTGCACCCCAGCTGAAGTGAGGCCAGTGCTGATCCTGCTGCCCTTGTAGCTGACATAACTAAGGAGTAGCTATGGTTATAAAAGCTTCAGAGCTCCATTCAACCATTTGGCATGATTAGGTCTGCACTACCTTGTGAATGGCACATGTTCCCATAAAGTTAAGGCCTTCTGCAGAATTCACCAGAAGTACTTCCAGTGATCAGACTTTTACAGAACCTGTTATTTATTGTGTTTAACATGGCCTGTAAAATGAAGTCTAACTGCAGTTTTGAGCATTAGTAAAAAACGTTAGGATTCACAAAGCATTATAATGGAGTTAAAAGTTCAGCTATCACAGACTCCTAGAGTTATCTTTTAAAAATAGTGATTATTTAATATTACGTTCAATTATTTTAGAATATCTAAATGAATAACGGAAGCCATTTCATTCAACTATATTATCATCATAATTCTGTTCACTTCAAAGGGACTACGTTTGTGCTTAGCGTTAAGCACATTTAAGCACTTTGTTCTGCCATGGGTAGAACTGATTTCAAGAAAAATATCAGCTTCTGTGCATAAAATAACTGTTAAGATATCATATAATGTATAATCTACTCCAACCAATTAGCAAGTAAAAAGATTCAGTATTAAAAAAAAAAGGTGTATCATTAGACTATGGGTTTCTTGCTACAAGAAATTTAAAAAAATGTGTTCAATTATTTGGAAGTGTCATTTTATATTCCCAGACAAAACTTTGTTCAGGGGATTGTTATGGACATTGACAAACTTCTTGCTTTACAACTTGACTCAGATATTTCTGCAATGACATGGAAAACTTGTAGTTGAAGTAAAACACCTGTGAGTGTGTATCAGGAAGTCCAGCTATTCCATTAAGAAATAATATCTTATTCTTCATATGGATCAGGTAGAATTAGCGTGCTGTAAGATTTAAATTTTTTGTCTTGGTATTATAGAAAAAATGATAGAAATTATGATCAATGAACAAAAAAGAAATAGACACCTCAGGAGAGACAGAAGTCTGCCAAAACAGAGAATAGGGGGAAGCAGACAGTGAGAGAGCATAAATTTTGTAGCCTAGCAGTGACAGCACTCAATTTGAAGTGAGGCATAGCCGAATTAGATCTTAAAGATCATGTCAGGTTTAGTGAGATGCCATTCTGAATAGTTCATTAAGTAATTGGTATCGGCATTTTGGTAAGTAATTAATGGTGAATTTCATATAGAATGGCTTAAGTATTAGGATTTTATTCTGACAGATAAGATGGCATAGTTATGAAATGTTATCTCTGCTATTATTGAATTGGACTATCAGAAAAAAAATGTGTTACAGAAAATGGGGGCAGGAATGTACTCCATTTTATATTTCTTGTTCTTATATAATTCAGTTAAGGACTGAAAAAGAAGTTGTCAGAGAAGTCACTGTACTGGGCTGATGGCTTGTTGAAGACAGCTGTACTGCAATGGTGTAACTTATATTGTACTGATCTGCTTCTTCTTGAAAAATAAGAAAAGAGAGAACCAATTTTCAGTGATGCTGAGTAGTTTCAAGGTGAGTGTGAATCGATAACTAAAGTCCTTCCTATTTAGAATTGAAAACCTAACTCTTCAACGCCGTACTCCTTACAGCAAAAATACTTCTGACTGCATGATCTGGAATATGAGAAGAGTGTAGTATCACTTGTATTAAGTGGTGAGAAGTTAAGAGAGGGAAATAGTTATATAAACAGTTGTGTTTTCCAAGGTCCTAATCCACCAAAACTCGTACATAAATAATAAGCATTAAGCAGTTCCTTTATCTGCATCCAGTGCAGCCCTTCAGACTATGCACAAGCCTGTGATGTGAATGAAATGTAAACGTGCATTCAGAATAAATATTTATGAAGTTTTGAATATTCAGTATTGCCAATCTCAGATTAAAAGCAGATTCAGACCATAAATATGACTTTTGTCACTCAATTCCTCCTCCTCCCTCCATAAAGAGGAAAATAAAAAAAAGAAGACATTCACATTTCTCTCATTCACATTTACCCTTAAAGCCTTGAACATCCCCTTTGTTCACAGACCCTCCGAAACTCTATTCCCAAAGATGTTATCAGAGTGGAAACACTGAAGCAGCTTGTAGTATCAAAGAGCTCTAGTCCTTCCTGAAATGCCAACTCTTCTGTTTTCATAGCAAGATATGGGAAGCAGGGGCAAAAGGCAGTCAAAACTTGCGGACCTGTTGGCTGGCTCCTTACATCTATTTTTAGGTTGTGGCTGAGGTTACTCTATACTCAGCAGATTCTGGAAAGCCAATTGTTTTGTGTCAATCTATTCAGTAATTATATAGGTTGCTAGCTTTAGCAAGAGATAAAAGTTTGTGGGTTATGTTTTTCTTTCCTGTTGAGGCCTAAAAATAATTTCCAACTTTAATAATCCTTTTCTTTGCAGCACTTGTTCTAGCATTTAATTGAACTGTGGACTTTTTCAACCTCAGGCACCTCCTTCCTGAATTTCACAAATTGCTATTATTAGCCCAGCTACCTTTCATTATTTCCTGCAATATATTTGCCCAAATAGCCTTATCTCTCTCTTACATGATCATTTCAAAATCATCTGATGTGCCTTGAGTCAAATACAATGCGAGATGTTCCTTCAGTGAAACAAGACATTCAGGCTATTTGCAAGACTCTCAGGCTCCCAGGATTTCTTTTTTTTTTCCCGCTTGAGATGTACTACCTCCAAGAAAGATGAAACCTGGTGACATAACATTCCAGAGCAAGATTCTTCATGAAAGGAGGTTAGCAGTCCCTTTTTCCTGTATGTCTCCAATATTTCTTCATGAATTTGTCATGTCATCATAGATCCTTTTTAAATCAGAAAGAGACTGGGGAAATAAGGAAGTGAGATTATTCTATAACAAATCCTGTGATATTCTATTTTCTCTCTCCCCATGACACCTACACCTACTACAGTCCTCCTGTCATTAATGGAGAAGACTTGATGTCCCTTCAGTATGCTAGGTCTGGTGGCTAACAGTCTCCACTGAGACCCTTTCTGGAGCAGCTCCACTAACGTGTCTGCTCTTTATTGTTTGTAGAACATGGGGATTTTAAGTCCTGGTTGACTGAATAGGACATGATTTGGGAGCAAAACCATGCATTCTTTCCTTTCTATGCCAGTGTTTCAAATCTGTGATATCAATAGTTTAACTCCCCATCCTTCAAACATGGATAAAAACCCTCAAGGTAATGACCATAACCTGATGTTGAGATGATGAATTTGCAACATGTAAAATGACTGCCATAATAAAAGAGACTTTGTTAGTGCTGAGACAGACTGACCCATTAAAAATCTCCAAGATTAAAAGTATGTGCCCTCAGACGTACTAAAAGTCCTCTGTGTCATGATTTGATTTTTAGATTTGAAGAGGACTCTTCTAAAAAGAACCCCATTTTACCTAGGTTGGTACTGATGATGACAATCTTCTGAAAGAATTCAGCAGTGTAGTTGGAGTTTCTATCTCTTATCTTTTATCCTTTGCTATCTATTCCATTATAGATGTTGAGAAAGATAACTTTGCTTGTTTCAAAGCTCAGTTTTTTTCTTTGGTCAGATTGTTTTTCTTGTGTTTTTTATCAAAGTTGTAATAGGTGTTATTATTTTTGAGTCCTTTATGTTTCATGCTGAGGGAAAATAACACTCCTGAGTAACAACTACATGTATTATAATATTAAAAATAGCAGATTTCAGTCTAATTATGTTTCATCAAGTGTATCTTTATCTACAAACTGTTTAAAAATCATATTGCACAAAACAAGTTGTTTGACTGTTCTAGTATTCTTGTTACTCTGTTGAATTCAACCTGTCTCATGGTTTATGCGTATTCTGTTTTCTGTCTGGAAAAGAGAGAGTTCATTCTTGTCTTTTATACCTACATGCTATTATAATGTAAATAATGAATCATGTAAGAGCTTCAAGCATTTCTCTTATGAAAGGCAAAAAAGTTTTTCTGAAAAAAACCAAAACAGCAAAGAGAAAGAATTAAATTATTTTTTATTATTTGTACATGTTTTAAAACCAATTTATTTCAAAATCTGAATGTTGCTAAATAACAGGAAGTGCAACTACATGCCATATTAAGGATTTCAGTAGTTCATTAAAATGATTTAAACTTTTCTTGGGTAAAAGTTAAAAGAACTAGCAAAATATCAGAGCTGAGAATAACACCCAGACTACTGCTGTGCCAGTTGCTGCACTTGCTACAACGGACCTAAGTGGGTTATTCTTAAGCCTCCACCATGAAAGTATATTTAGCATTTTTAAAATACTTTTCTTTGGTTGTGAGGCAGTTTTGTAAGAAGTGCTATGGAAATCTAAGGCACAGAAAAATCTTTTCAATCATCAGTGCTTCAATGTAAGTAATGCAAGCAGGCTTTAAATTGTCTCACAGACAAATGATACTTCCTGCTGAGCTGACCCATTCTATGACACTATTTAAGTGGATTTTTTTCCCATTTATGATCTCTTATTTGTTCTATTACACTTCAAAGCTATGTTCTATAATTTCAGACAGCTCCAGAAACTTTAATCTTCAGGACCTTGTATGCTTTACTTAATTAAGTGATGTACAGGTTTTAAGATCTGGAGTTTGGACATAAAGGATTATGTTAAATGACATAGAGCTGATCTGATCCGAGGTGCCATATGATGCGGTTATTCTTATTTTGATCTCAGTTAAACAATGATCTGTCCCTAACTACCAAATGGAGATGACTCTTTCCTAATTCTGTTCACATACAGGGAATTATTTCTTGTTATGAAGCAGCAATTTTAAAGTAATTTATCTGAACTGTATGTAGTCTGAATATATAAAAAATGTACTCTGAAAACACAATACATTATATATTCATATATTTTTATAGTCAGAGTAACTCTGACTATAAAAAGACTACTACCATCATGGAGAAAGAAAAATATCTTTTAAAAAGATGTATTTTTCAACTTTCAAACAAAACCAGAAGCATGCTTGTTTGAGGAAAAGCCATCATAAAACCATGATGTATGGGGAAAGAATCATATGTTTTAAATATATTTCTAATCCATTTCAGATGCCAAGATCATACAGATCCCCCTTTCAAGAGCTGCCTTCACAGAAGGCCTATCACCTTTTAAAGTGTAGCCTTCACAGAAAATTATATACAGGTAGAAGCTAATGTGATGTAGTATATTTAATACTGAATACTGTATGATAAACATAAATCCCTTGTAGAGAATTTGTGTCTTTGTTCATCTCTTTATTGCATATCCACTATTGACAGTCTTTTTAAGGAAGTAAGAACACCAGCATTTCACCTTAGCAATAGCTTTCAGAAACTATCTGCCTGAATCTGTTGATATGAAACACAGCAAATATTTACAGTGAAGGGAAAGAAAAGCTAATATCTACCACAGTCTGTGGTAAAATTGTGTAGTCTTAATTTGTATGTCATCACTGAAGTGATTCCTCTGATATTTGGCCGTAAAATGTTAACCTTAAGGGTAACGTGTGTGTGTTAGACAAGCTTGTGAGCGTACTCAAAAGATGTGTTTCAGAATCTCTCTTTGTGGTTCAGAACATCATTTTAAAGCAAGACTGCTAATGCTATCTGAAAATAGAAATTCTTATCCAGTGTGATATTAAAATCTGTTGACACTAATTTATATCCTGAATTTAGTTGAAATGTAAAGAAAATGCTGAATTAAAAATTGTGATTAGGAAATGTTAAAATATAGCTATGCTCTTAGTTGCAACATACAAATGAAGACTATTTCTATTTCAGCATTAAGGAGATTTATTTTCACTTGTCAAAAATTGTCAGAACAACATATTCAGCTGGCTTTGATGTGAAACTGAATCTCTGGACTGTCTCATAGGAGTTGTGGATCAAGTGGCTCAGTGTGTGGGCTAGCCTCCTCAGCTGGATTGTCTGTAAGTCTTCACTGAGTAAAAATTGTTCACCCTGGATATAAAATGCAGCACAAAGGCTTGACATAAACTTGCTTCCCTAGATGGGACCTCACTTGTATAACCTGGGAAAAGAGATGCATCCTTTCTGATTCTGATCATGCTTATCAAGAACAGCTGAATTTTAGGATATTCAGACAAGCTCCATACATTGGTAACTTTAAAGAATAAAAAAAAAGAAATACAAGGTTAGTCCTTCAGATTAATATGAAGATTGTTTTTTTTTTTTTTAAGGATCACAGATTGGTGCATACTATAGTTTTAGACACTTTGAAATTTCAGTGTGTGCATCTAGTTCTGTCTGCATACGACCCTGGATTCCTTATATGGGCCAGATTTCAACTTGGCCACTACATAATTACTTGCCTAACTCTGTAAGGTTCACCAGTTACCTAAGAAAGTCTTTAGAATTTTGAGTCGTAGAAGTAATTTGGAAACATAACTTATTTTCTCTATTTCTTCATAATTTCATCTTTCAAATGGGGCCAGTAATGACTGCCAGTGGCAGAGGGCTATTGGGAAGATTAGTTAATACAATGTTTGGAACGTATAGTAAATTGATTTGCCAGGCTTTGTTTAGGCAGCAGATGAAATGATCAGGTACATTCATTTAAGCAGCCCTACTGGAGATTACTAAGTGAAACTTCTTATATGCTGACATTTATATAGGGAAGAAATACATAAGTGGAAGAACTACAACTGCCTTCTCTGACAGAAAGCTATTTATTCACCTCTTGTAATGGAAACTAATAGAAGACAGAAGGATGGTTGGGCTGAGGAAACAATTGTCAGCCGGTTATGAAAGGTGAATGGAAGCTAAAAGGAATCAGCCAGAAAATATACATTAGATGTTAAATTCAATCCAGCATCTGTGCCTGTTGACACTGGTACAGGCTCTGGGAGAAGTTGCTGGCCAGCCACTGGCAACTGTAACTACTGCAACCTTACTGGAGGAGCACTGCCTGATAGATAGATCAGCTTAGATCAAGGGGTTAAAAGGGATTCAATTTGTTACCAAGTTGTTGAAAAGTCAAGTTCAACAACATTGTGTGTGCGTGTGTATGTATATATAGAACAGGACAGGAGCACTTTCTTTCAGTATATAGTGAAAGGCAAATGATTAATGATTTAGGATTCTTTTCACACTGCAGTAAAAATTAATTAAAGATGTGCTGCCTTTAGGCAATTCTACGCTTACAATGATAAATATGGAAATGTGGTGCATTTTGCAGAATAAAACCCATTGTCTTTACAACACACAGAAATGAATTGTATCCACATCAAGTTTTATGTAAACACTCTGAAATTCAATTGGTAAGGGTTCAGCTGAATGTCCCTCTATGATTAAAGAAAAGCAATACTGGTGGTAGCATCTTCAATAGCAATTACATTTTCTCACTTAAGAAAGAATTGGAAAGCAGATTTTTGTCATCTGTGGACATAAGGGCAAGTGAGGGGGAGACAAAGGATCAACAAACACTTTCAGTAGCTAAATATATTACAATTATGGTGAATGTGTGGCAAGGTATTTTTGGTTTTATTAAACTTAATGTATTAGATGTGAGCTCTGAATCTATTATCACAAATAGGCCCCCAATCTCTTACCCTTTCTGTCCTTACAAAATGAAGCTACCAGAGTAATCTTCTTTTCTATTGACACAGAGACGTAATTCCTCTTTTCAAATCCCGGTGGCTGGCTGTCTATTATTGTATTAAATAAAATCTCTTGTTACCGGTTTCAAACTTCAACATAACTTTGAACATAACTGCAGCTTTCTTTCCTCATTCCTTTCTCTTTCTTCCCGTCCTGTAGTTGCCATCATGAGGGTGTTGGGAGTATTCCTGGTCTTTCCTGCTGGTTACCTGCCTCCTGCACAGCAGCTGCACAAGGCTGTCCTAGAACCTATCCTAGGACCACACGCAGCTCTTACCTCCTCCGCCTCTGACTATCCTCTCAGATCAACCTCTGCCATGCTGCCAGAAGTGACTTGTTCAAAAAGTGTCTTTCATCTGCTTTCTGCTTGCTCACCTGTCCTTCAGCCTCGTAAAGCCTGCTGCAGCTTATAATGATGATAAAGTAAACCAAGCTAAAAAAAAAGTATATAGAAAATCCTCTTCGTTAGCAACCTGAGCATGCCCCAGCTATTCATATTGAAAAATGCTTTAATACTTCTACTGATTTACTGTTGAGTGAGTGTGTGTAGGTCTGTGTATGGCACATCCACTAGAGAATTTAATTGGCTAAATGAGAATAGAAATATTCTCAGGAACATTTCTTGCTCCCTTAGGAATTTGAGGATAAAGGGAAGAAAAAGGAAAGAAGAATGTAACTGAGAGCTAAGCATGTAACTGCTTGCCAGAGAGAAAAAAGAATTGTCTGAGGAGGCTGAAGTATCAGCAGTGGATAGGGAGCTGCCTCTGTGCCCTCCTGCAGCCATGCCTGTATTTTCTGGTTTGAGAGTTTTATCCTTATGTCCTTGCTGTGTTGACCAGTCTATCAAAAGAGACTTGCACAATAGTACCAAGGTAATGTAACTATGCTGCCATCAGTGGAATTACCAACTGAAGAAGCAGTCCAATCTGTCTGCTTAAGAATTAAGGAAAGACATAGTTAAGACATGGAGAGAAAGATATACTGGGTTCATGCAAATCAAGAAAAACACAGCTATCATTCTTGGCATGAAAGAAAATTCTCCTGTAATGTGGGTAAAGATGATATGGAACTAAAAATTACAGAAAACTGACAGATGACTTTTTAACACCTCTGAGGATGAATGTTTTGATGTAGGCGTAATGTGCTAATGAATTAGCCTTTCAAATTCAAAGGGAGCAAATCTGCCTCATTCCAGTCCTAGAGCATGGAAAGTATTTGCTAAAACCTAAAAGCTATCATATGCTTTAGCAAACTATGACATGAGTGGAAATTTCCACTTGGTCGCTAGCAAGTAGATTTTTGGTATAGGCTTCAGAAGTGATGGTAAGTAAAATATATGTAGTCTTGCATAGTTTAGGGTCATATTTTACCTATGTTTCAATTGGTGTTGTTGACACTTGGATGGAAAAATGAAACCAGCTAGAAAGAGATGAGAACATGAGCCAAACTTACTTGTTTAGAGTGCGCTGAACTAGGTTACCAGAGGCCTATTACCAAACCTACTTGATGAGGTGTGTGCACTTGGAATACATTCATGGCTGCCCAGAAGATTTGCCCACTGCCCTCAGAGCAGAGCTAGGTCTGTCATTCAAAATCTTCTTATAAATCTTAGAAGCCAAGTACTGTCCAATGGTTGAGGATATCAAATCTGCTTAATTCTGAAAACAGAAGTATTTTAAATCAAAATATAAAAGATTCTCTGGCTACAAGTGAAAAAAAATGCTGGAAAGGTACAGAAAGTTGTCATGGAACCCTTTTCAGAGGAGAATGTTGGGAACTTGGTCTAGCATCTGTCATCCTCAATTACTGTCTGTAGCTACACAAGTAGCTTTTTCAGGTACGTCAGTGATAAAAGGAAGACTAGGGAAAATGTGGGCCCTTTTGAAGGAAAAGGGAGACTTGGTCACTTGAGATATAGAGAAGTCTGAAGAGTGACTTTTTTTGCCTCAGTCTTCACCAGCAAGGGCTCCAGCCATACCACCCAAGTCACAGAAGGCAAAGCTAGAGACTGGGAGAATGAACTGCCCACTGTAGAGGAAGGTCAGGTTTAAGACCATCTAAGGAACCTGAAGGTGCACAAGTCCATGGGACCTGATGAGATGCATCCACGGGTCCTGAGGGAAGTGGTAGATGAAGTGGCTAAGCCTCTATCCAATGTATTTGAGAAGTCATGGCGGTCTGGTGAAGTTCCCAAAGACTGGAAAAGGGGAAACATAACCCCATTTTTAAAAAGGGAAGAAAGAAGACCCGGGGAACTACAGGCCAGTCAGTCTCACCTCTGTGCCTGGTAAGATCATGGAGCGAATCCTGCTGGAAAATGTTTTAGGGAACATGGAAAATAAAGATGTGATTGGAGACAGTCACCATGGCTTCACTAAGGGCAAATTGCGCCTAAAGAATTTGGTGGCCTTCCACAATGGGGTTACAGTGTTAGTAGATAAGGGAAGAAAAGTGACATTATCTGGACTTGTGCAAAGCATGTGACACTGTCCCACAAGACATCCTTGTCTCTAAATTGGAGAGACATGGGTTTGATGGGTGGACCACTCGGTGGATAAGGAATTGACTGGATGGTCACACTCAGATTGTTATGGTCAATGGCATGATGTCCAAATGGAGAGCAGTGACAAGTGATGTTCCTCAGGGATCAGTATTGGGACTGATGTCGTTTAACATCTTTGTTGGTGACATGGACAGTGGGATTGAGTGCACCCTCAGCAAGTTTGCTGATGGCACCAAGCCGTGTGGTGCGGTCGACATGCTGGAGGGAAGGGATGTGCCATCCAGAGGGACCTGGACAGGCTGGAGAGGTGGGCCTGTGCAAACCTCTTGAGGTTCAACAGGGCCAAGTGCAAGGTCCTGCACGTGGGTCGAGGCAATCCCAAGCACAAATACAGGCTGGGCAATGAGTGGATTGAGAGAAGCCCTGTGGAGAAGGAGTTGGGGGTATTAGTGGATAGAAAACTGACTATGAGCCAGCAATGTGCACTCGCAGCCCAGAAAGCCAACTGTATCCTGGGCTGAATCAAGCAACGTGTGGCCAGCAGGTCAAGGGAGGTGATTCTCCCTCTCTGTTCTGCTCTCATGACACCCCACCTGCAGTACTGTGTTCAGCTCTGGGGCCCCCAGTATACGAAGGACATGGACCTGCTCGAGTGGGTCCAGAGGAGGGCCATGAAGATGATCAGGGGGCTGGAGCACCTTCCTTATGAGGACAGGCTGAGAGAGTTGGGGTTGTTCAGCCTAGAGAAGAGAAGGCTCTGGGGAGACCTTATAGCAGCCTTCCAGTACTTAAAAGGTGGCTTATAGGAAAGATAGGGAGGGAGTCTTTATCAGGGAGTATAGTGATAGGATGAGAAGTAGTGGTTTTAAACTGAAAGAGGGTAGATTTAGATGAGATATAAGGAAGAAATTCTTTACTGTGAGGGTGGTGAGACACTGGCACAGGTTCCCCAGAGAGATTGTGGAAGTGTTCAAGGCCAGGTTGGACGGGGCTTTGAGCAACACAATCTAGTGGAAGGTGTCCCTGCCCATGGCAGGGGCACTGGAACAAGATATCTTTAAGGTCCCTTCCAACCCAAACCACTCTATGATTCTATGATTCTGTGATTCTATGAATCTGTGTGCTATAGCTTAACAAGAGCCTTTTCTGGACCTGCTCTGTGGAGTTTGCAGCCCATTCAGTTTTGTCTCTGCCTTCACAAGGTCCTGACGTAAACCAGATCACTCAGATGTTGTAGGTTAAAAAAGAAACTCCTCTTAAAAAGGGGGAAGAAGTGAGAGGCATTATTGGATATAACTGTTTACATTGGCAAGGAAACTGATAATTGTCTTAAATGGCCAGCAGCAGCTCAACCTCTTCCAGGCAGGGGAATGAGTGTTTGCACTTACAGGCAGTAATTACAGCTTCTGCTCATTCTCCACTCTAGAGAAATTAATCTGCTTCTGATTTAAACTGTAGTTTTAAAGTACGAAGTGTTATGTCTCAGTGATTGTTGACTTTTATTTTTTCTCCTTCCCTTCCTGTGGCACATCCCTCCTTTGTGCTGTGTCAGCATGAGTCTTTGTTCATCTGTCAGGTGAATTGGGAATTAGGGAACTAATCTGACTGTAAAAAAACACAACAAAACCAATTACTTCTATGCCTAAAAAAACCTGTGATGTGAGGAATGAAAACGGAGTGTACAGGATGAAATTACCATGGCATCCCTTTTGGTGTCGGTAAACTTGGGCTTATTATGTGTGCCTAACAGACAGCCTTATTCTATGCTCCACAGAGATAATGGAGTCACAGAACAAGCGGTGTAAAAAAGCATGACTATCCATCAATTCCATCCCTTCTGCTAGGCACACTGTCACTAAACATTAATAAAATCTTATTGTTACTCAGCTTTAAACCTCCGACATCAGCAGTGCTATGCCATAACTAAGTACAAATCTTATTAGGAAAAAAGCATTACCTTTTATATTTTCCCTTAAAGAAGAAATATTTCACTGTTGTATTCATCACTAATAGAAACACTATTATTTCAGTAAACAGCTTAGAAACATTAAAAGAAACTGTGTGAGGTTTATGGGATTTAAACACACTTTTCATTATTTGTTAACAGGATTTAGCTCCTGCATGCTACTTCAAACATCCCTCTTGAATACACTTCAGTTTTGTGTCTTGAAAGAAGACTGAAAAAAATCTGTCTTACTTGAGCCCGATTTTCTCAAAAAATCAACAGGAAGACCTGATGTCAATTATAGGATTAAGCAGCTGTACAAGCATTGTACAATATGCTAAAAAGCATCTTCCATGTATGCTTTCTAGTTGGGCTATTATTTCTGTCATGAATATTTCAGTTATAAAGTTTAAAAAATTGACTCTAATTAAGACGCATGCTAAGAAGAAAGTGGTTATAATTTAATTTCCCTTTGACTGGCCTCATCATGCATTCAGCAGCAAATTATTTCTTTTCTGACCCACGTATGATGTTTGCTGGTGTCAGTTAGTGCCAATATATAAGCAAATGCTTATGGGCTGAAAGGTTATATACCATGCATTGTGTCTTTTCTGTGACAAGCAAAATTTGCAACTATCTTCTTTATATTTACAATAAAATATTTATCTTTTCCACAGACAGGAAAACCACAAACATTATTTTATTTACAGATTAACAATTCATTTTTAACATGCATGATCCTTATACACCAACTCTTATTTTTCACTGGATTGCACCTCTTTAATATTTTATTCTTGATGGGGTAAGAAAGTCAGTAATAATTTGACTGAATAAATGTCATACACAAAGTTTCATAGAATAACTATCTTTCAAAGAAATCCTCCTAGCTGGGGTTCAGTGTGTTGTGTCCTCTGAGAACTATTTGGTAGTCTCTTTAGGATGCGCAGGAACATCTCTGGAAGGAAAGATGACAAATTCACTGACCTCAGTATAAATTCTCTAAAGATGAAAGCTTGAAAATCATTATAAAAAGGAATGTTTGCTGGTAAAGAACAGGAAGGAATGGAAAGTTTCACTTATTTGAGAAGATGAAATTCAGTGGCTGATAAGATCTGAACGTTATGAAGACTGTAAAGTCACTGGGAATATGGGGGAATGAAGTATATTTTAGTAACTGCCAAAGCTGTGGTATAGCTAGATCAGTGTATAAACTAAATTGAAACAAAGCCACAGCAATGCCTTGTCAAGATTTCACCATCAAGCAAAAATGTGGCAGCAAATGAGGCAAAAGTGAAGCAGATTAGAAGCTTTTGACAGTTTCTGAGTCAGCTGGTGGCAGTTACCAGCATGGAGGTTTGCACAGCATCTAGTCAGCCATTCATATCATCCATTACTTTGTAGAGATTATTTTTACTTTTTTGCTCATATTATAACTTCACAGAGAGGGCTGCACTTTCAGCCAATGAGCAAAGAAAGTATCAATAGAAAACTAATAGAGGACTGCTGCATGGTTCCGCAAGATGATTACAAACTGGATTTTTTTGTCTGTAATTCTTGAAGTGCTAAAAAAAATATCTTGGGGAGAATGATTACAGTCAAGAGAAACCAATTAAACAGATTTGTGTCGCATGGAATGTCTCAAGTGTATTAATCTCTATGTAAATGCTGCTTTCAAGTAGTCAGAAAAAGCCCCTTTACAGCTATTCCTCCCTGAAAAAAGGTAAATAAAAAGTGGAGGTTATTGGTGGATTCAATTTTTTGAGGTATTTTTCAGCTTTGAAACATAATCAAACACTTCTAGAAAAAGAAGGTAGTCTCTATGAAAATGTAAGATCAGGTGATAACCCAGGTGATGAGTCTTCTGTGTGATGTGTTTTCTGTAGCTGTAGTGTTCTTAAAACAAAGAAATTACAGATTTAAAACCTGCAGTATTAAGGCTGCGAAGTCAAGCACTCAGAAGATAAGTAATACCAGTGTAGGTTCCTATCTGTGTCTTATTTTATCCCTATCTGTCTGTTTATGTTATTAGCTATTTTTTGATAACATGTACACATTCTGGTTTTTGTTACATTATTTTAACATATTTAAACACTTATTTTTTTTTTTCCCACTTTGACTACATAGCCACACTGTTAAGAAGTCCTTATTTCTGTAAAAATACTCCTGGTGCACTGACAGGCTGTTTGTAAAGCAGTAGCATGCTCTGGAATCACATTCACAACCTCATCAGATCTTCCTGTTCCCGAGCAAGCTACCACCGCAGGTCTGTCTGCACTGACAGTCACCTCTAGGCTATCTGAGTCTCATTCTTTGTCTGTGTCCTACCTATCACTCATGCTTGTTTTGTCCACGTTGTATTTTCCATATGCAAAGTGAAGCCTTTCTATGATTCAGGGTCTTTTCAGGCTGCTCTGTACTTCATGAAGTAGTGAAGGGGATGTGGGAAAGAGCTGTGGTTTAAGGTTTTTGTGTGTGGTGGGAATGGTGCTGACTGACTCGTTGTACCCTGCAAAGCTGAGAGACGTGCCAACAAAAGGAGCAGGGTTAGGGTCAGAGAAGGATGTGAACATTACTATTCCTGCAAGTGTGGCAGGATTGCAGGGCAGAGCAGGGCAGTCTGGATAACAACCAGGATGAAGGTAAGCACTTCAGGTTTTATGGGTTGCCAAACTAAGGGGGGGTAGGCAACCTGCTTCCCTGTTTACACCGCCACACTACCAGCAGATCAGCAAATAACTTCATTTTCTAGTGTTCTTCTTATGCTGCAATCTGTTAGCAAAATATAGCTCTCCTCCACTTAATATTTTCTCTTAAAGTAACATCTGCAGTTCCTTCACTTTTACGTTGTTGTAAAACATGGATCACACTTTTATAAATTCAAGAGTAATCTAGCCTTGAACAAAAGCAGAGATACAGGGAATTATCAA
Organism: Strix aluco; assembly: GCF_031877795.1. Lineage (NCBI taxonomy): Eukaryota > Metazoa > Chordata > Aves > Strigiformes > Strigidae > Strix > Strix aluco. Next base: position 21,330,097 of record NC_133934.1, read on the forward strand.
GTTTAAACTGAGGTGTCAAGGTGAATAGGCTATACCTACAGGATGTTTTTTGCTCAGTATTTCTGACCATTGACTTGAGAAATATGGGTCCTTGACCCTGACTGATACAAAGAGCATAAGTTAACTTTAGGGTTGACCCTAGTTATTGATGTAGATGTAACCTATATGCTCAAAAAGGTGGTTAATCTACTCTGTTGGTTCCTATACTGTATTACAGTGAAACTAGACCTCAAAATCTGAATGGAACTAACTTTCAATGAAGAGAAAGGGCAAAAACATGTCACATCGTTAAGAACTATTGGTTTGAGCTCGATAACCTGCAAGGCTTTGTGAAGTTTCTTGGAGAAAAGAACAACTGAAAGTACTTGAGGATAATGGAAGACAAGGAATATCCCACTTAGAAAAAAGGTTAAAATAAAATTTGTATTTCCCCAGAAGTGCAGTATGCCTGGTTAACCTGTTGTCTTTGAGTAAGTTCAGAGAAGTAAATTACTACAGTATTACTCAAACAATTCGTAAACTACTGAAGACACATATTGGTACAAGAATTATAAGGAAGGGAGGAACCAGCTAAAGCAGAGATGATAATGGGTTTTGTTAAAGGGGAAATATTAATGAAATTCTTCCAGGATCGGTCTTCTGACAGATGTCATGTAAAATTTTCATTAATAATCTTGGCATAAATTTGAACTTCAACACAGGGAAAATTCTCAAATGACTTTTTTGAGGCATGGGTGAGATTTTCTCTGGGATAGTCATAGGTGCCTAAACCAGGAGGTTAGTGAAGGCAGTGAAGAGAAAAGGCATCTCCAGAGGCTGGCTCATGGCACCTAGGTTAGCTTCCTGCTCTGAATTGCTCTTTTAAATACAGAGAGGGAGTCAGGATGCAGCAGGAAGCCTATCTTCCTGCTGTAGGGAATAATGACATTGTTTATTACACACAGTTGAAAACCCTACATTCAGGCCTGTTCTAGTTCTTGTTCACAGTGTTAAAACAGGGCTTGAACATTGGTTGCAAAACCTGCCAGCCCCCTCTGGAGACTCTACTTGAGTCCATAGATAATTTAAATGTACATGAAAGGACTTGCCTAAAGCCAATATATTTCAAGTATTCTACTTCATAGGTCTTTAAAGGATGCTTTTGCAGTAAGTTTCCTTTTGTTTCAGCAAAATACATTTGTAGGACAATATCTAATGCTCAGTCTCACCAGTACCGACCTGCTGCCTCACAGGGTGCCGTGTACCTGCTTAAGCACTAACCCTTTCCCTCACAAATTAACTTAATGAAATTAGAGAAAGAGAAATTGCTCTCAGCTTCTCACTTACCTTCAAGTTTGATGCTCCTTTTTCAGAACTTGCTATGTTTAAAAAAAACCAAAATCAACTCAGTCCCCCGCCAATAATTGTTAAGAATCTAGCTGAAAATCAATAGTAAAAAACTTACTTGCAGCAATGCAAAAGAAATTGAGGATCAACAAAAGCTAGTTGTATTTTTTTTTTGTCTCTTATATTTTTTTATGACTACTTCTCCACCTCCTGCCTGCTTGTTGTTATCCCCATATCATAGCCTGTAACCTCCAGGGTTGAGTGCACGAGGCAAGGGATTGGTGGGTGTTTGGTTTTGGTTTCTTTCTGCCTGGGTCATTTCTGATGGGAGTCAATTTAAGCTACTGATGCAGGTTTGGACACAGAATACCAGTTTGGCTGTTCTATAAAGTGCCCTATGCTAGGTATGTATAACAAGCACCATTGTATATAGAAGTCTGATCGCATGTTTTCTAAAAGGATTTGGAGAAGGGCAGTATATCAGAATCAATAGAAAATACCTATCTTACAGTATGAGACTAAAATAGGTTTCTTTAGACTATAGAGCAGGGGCTGAGAGCTAGTGAATGTTCCTTCTAATACTCCATGTTTTTAACAATGAAGAATGATAGGAGCTGTTTAGCTTTTAAAAAAAGAAAAAAAGATATGCTGTAGGAACAAAGGGGTACATACTGTAAGGCAGTAAATGTGGAAGAGAATTCCAGCAGAAGTAGCGGAGGTAAGAAACATAAATTCTAATCTGAAGATTGATTGGTTTATAAAAAGCATGGTTTTGTGGCTGTTGTGATATATGTGGTTTTGTTACTTATGTGAGGAAGTGTTCTAACTCATGGACTCCAGTGAATGCATATTCTAGTTTCTTAAATTATCATTATTTACTCTGACTAAAAGCATTTACTAGTTTAGCTGATGTGAACCAGTTAACAAAAGAACTTGCACTTTCATGTGACTGCTTAATTTTGAACTTTGACCCTGATCCTGCAAGAATTTATATGAACTTAAAGCAATGCAAGCATCTATAAGGACTGCAGTAAGTACAAACTCAGCATATTGTGAAGTACATATGGGTTACAAGGAAATGTGCTATCACCACCTATATTCAAATAAGATCTCAGAAGACTGTGTGCTGTTAGCTGATAGAATATTTTTTGGCTATTCAGTTTACAGAATAGCATTCTCTGCAGCTGCCACCATATTAGGGTCTTGAGCTAGTCTCAGTCTGAGCAGAGCATAGCGATTTGACAGGAATCGCAAATGAGCAGCAGTCATTGATTTACTGTGTGGAATATGAATGGCAGAGTACTTTAAGGGTTAACTGTGGGATGCAGCAGATAATTTGACAAAGATTTTTTAAAAAATACTTGAACAGGAGACTTCTTCAAAACAATAGATACTGAAATAGGAAATGTGTAGATAAATTATGCATTCAACACGAAAGATCTCACATCATATAGGAATGTTATGTCTCTTAGAACATCGTGCTGAAAGGGAGATGTTAGAAAATGGAGCAGTCAGAACAATCCATATTTTCACATACAGTTTAGATTCTTACAGTCCTGCCCTAATTATTTAAAACCAGCCTAGGAAGAGAGTGTCTGCCAGTTCCTCTATTTACACCACATTTAAGTTTTCTGTGGAGACAGTGACCTATGTTGCTATGGTGTTCTGTAACTTATATTCTTGTTTAAGGAGTAGGTATATGATCACCAAATTATTTTTGAAGTAAGCTATTGTAAAGCCAGCCAAATAAAACCACTTGAGAAATTTTGAAAAGACTGATCCTTAAGGTAAAAAGGTCCAAAACCCATCATCATGCTGCTGCCAGTAAGATACTGTTAGCACATGCTGAGGCATCTGCCTTTCCGAATTTGCTGATGTCACTGATGCTTCAGAGGTTTTGGGGAGTAGAATGCATAAATAACAGTTATCGCTATGGTAATAACTTCTGGGTTTGGAAAGTCTTTGCATTATGATTGAGAACTTTCTTCCACACAACAGCTAGAGGCAGTAAAAGAAAGATAGAATCTTTAGGGAGATAGGACCCACACATAATTTTATGGCAAATTATAATGACAAGGTTGGGTTTAGGATTTGTAATGTGAGGTACTGAAATAAAATCCATTTCCATATAGTTTGTGCAGGACTACTGTCATTTGCAGTAACCATCTTTGCAAAGCACAATATACTCTCTCTGCATCAAGAAACACACTCTTTTTCTGCACGAGTGTTTATATATATTTTTTTCTCCTCATAACCTAATCTAATTCTGAGATATAAACATAGTTTGCAGGGGGATTCATATGGGTTTAATACAGCTTCAGTGAACAGTCCAATAGGAAGTGGATCAGGTCCTTACCATATTTTTGGACAAGTGCTGATATCAGAATTTACATAAAGATATTTTATAATACATTATTTTGCATAATTGTATTTTTGAGCCATAATTTTTATATCTAAAATAAAATCATTGCAATTCTGCCACAAAAGAGTAAATGGGAAAAAGAATAACTCATCCAAGAACCACCCATTATGAAAGATACTGCTTACCCTTGCTGGTAGCAAAAGATGTTAACCTTAAATTAGCCAACAGAAAGTACAGGCTATGCTTCTTAGTAATTGTGATCCTGCCTTATGCTTATGAGTAGCAAATCACTCCATCTGTTTTCTTTGCAACTACTAGAATGTTTGTAAATGAAATAGTCTACATCTTTAGGGCCCAGTGAATGACATGTTCTTGTAATCTGGAATGGGGAAGACATAGCTAGTGTTATAACCCATTTTGATTGCCACCAGTTACCAGCCTGGGTTGCTGATTGAGGGAACTCATACCATTCACCAGGTAGGCTTGCCAGTCAAGGGCATGCTTTTGGTCCTCCCTCTAGATGCAGGCGGAAGCGGATGGGAGAAGGAATCCTCACAATGAAAGCAAATTGCTATTCTCTGTTATTGAGAGATGCTAAAGCAGTAATGCACCATGTCACCTCTTGTACTACTTTATTATCAAAGGCTGTATTTATTATCAAAGGATGTATTAAATTTGCTTAGCATCTACTACTAATAAGCAAAGCTACAGTGGAGCAAGATTTGTCAGAACTCATTAATTGCTACAGAGGAGTCTAGATCCTTGTATTACTTCTTAGGACCTTGAGAGGTGTTTTTTTTTTTTTTTTTTTATGATGCTGTGTCTGTATCATCTTTCTTCTGTTTTCTCTTCCTCTCTCTTTGAACCTCTTTGTTAATCTTGTATAGATCTCTAGCTGTCAGGGGCTCTGGAAAGTCCACCACACAGTGTTGACCCTTATCTTTCAGATCTTGAAGTTCTGTCCGTCACATCACCTGCTTCTTCTTCCTTTGTGCCTGCTTGTGCTTTTAAATTGCCCAACTCTAATCAATATGATTATTAGATTAGATTGCCCCCAAAGTACGTGTTCTTTCTTGTAGCATCAGTTTTTCTTTGTTGTTTGTTCACTACCTAGGTTATTTTGGTACCCACACTAGCTCTGAAATTAACTTTATATGAAGGCTGACCCCAGCCTTCCAGAAATGTTTGAATCTGTTGTATGAATAGAGATGTGACTGTGGTCTCATCCCTAGGATGTGCCCTGGAAGAAAGGAGAATACCCACCTTTCCCCAGGTAACAGAAGATATCTTTGTCTCTGACTATGATGTGAAAGAAAATACTTGCTTGGTAGATTTTGAGTGGGCTGAAAACCCAAAATGTGTATATCCTTGAAATATTACACCTTAACTAGTAAGGTCAAATCAGTGCCTGTTGATATAAATTACTTTCTGATATTTTCTAATAAGCAAAGAGAACTATGAGGTGTATCGTAAATAAAGAGATACTTTCGTAGGTGCTTAAGATTTGAAATAATCACAGTTAGTGAAAAGGTGATATGATGTGAGGGGCTTCCAATGCAGGTTTGGAAAAATATGGCCTGATAGGTACTCTGTGGACTATTTATTACAGGAGACTGATAGATGGTAAACATAACCCATACTTATCCTTCTCAGAAACAGTACTTCTGACACCATGAATGGTAATGTTAGACCCTTTTCTTTCCAGAATGTGTGACTGGATTATACCTCTTCATTGCTTCCCACTGTCTCTTTTCCCAAACAATGCAAGAATGTAATGTAGACATTTTAGTTCTATAATAGGAAGACAATTTATTATTCTATAGTAACATTTAGAAAAAAAAAGCAATAAAATATCCTTTTATTAAACTTGAAATTAGAAACAATGCAAAAAGAATTAGGTGGGTGTGTTGATTGTAAAGGAGGAGGTCTACTGACAATCGTATGATAACCAATCAAAAAATCAAATAAAAAAATACTGTATGCACAAAAAGAAAAGATGTTACAGAATTCCGGCCAAGAAACAAAAGAGGTTTGGGAATTATAGTGTGAAAAATCTGTTAAATCCCGAGTGTAATGCAGTTGTAGTGCTGAAGACAACCATGTTTCTTAGTTCATACTGTTAGGAGGATATAATCAATGATGAATATACTATTTCTATCTAAAATTGTAGCTACACCTCACCTTGAAAATAGTTTGAAGTTCTGGTATAATGCAACTTTGCTGTGTATGCCACTGACTTTGAGATCATGGAATGGTAAAAGAAAATAAGCTCAGATTGTAAGGATCTATACAGAAGAAAAGTTTAGATTAGATTTTATTCTGATTGAAAAATGAAAAGATTCACTGGAATTTACTTATGTTTCATATTTATGGCAGTAGTTAGTGAATATAAAACTCAGTGACATTGCTGAAATACACTTATACAAAATACCACAATATATAATTTGCTAAACTAGTGGAAGCAAGCAAGAAGTAATAAAAATAGGTTCAGGCACATGATAGAAAGCATAATATTATACTAAGGATAGCTGCTGAAAGAACAAAAAATAATGAGAATACAAGGGCAGTCTCTGGTAGTAAAGACAGCTTCAGATCTTGCTTCTGAATTACCCTTTACTGGGGAGCAACAAGCATTTGAGAGGCTGGTCTATAAAATAAAATGATATGAGATAAAAATATTTTCTTTTTTTGTAGAGTCTTTTTTCAATGATCTAATGGAGGTGGATATTTACAAACAGGGAAAGGCAATGGGCACTAATGAGTAGGGCAGTTGAACAATGTGATAAAGCCAGTCTACAAGTTTGAGCAAGAAGCAGATAGGTTTCTACACTGGAAAGGCAGAGAAGGCTAAAAACAAAGTGAAAGGAAAAGAAGACAATGGTTGTGAGCATCAGAAAACATTTTGTTTAGTATTTAATTGGATATAAGCAGCAATTTTAAATGATTTCTCTGAAAACATCAGTGTGTCCCCTATCGTAATAATAACTGCATCTTAAAAAAAAAATACATTTATCTTCATAATGTGACTTTGATTTGGGAATTTTGCCCACATAGGGGAGGAAAATATTGCTTACTTTTGCATAGGAAGTCTGAATCAGAGCAGGAAATTGCAAACAGCCTTATCTCCCCCTACTGAGCAGTCTTTCCAGTTTGCTCATAGTTGAATCATGGACCCAAGGTGGACAACATGGTCCATGTAGGACACCTGAAACTCTGGACAGGAGTCTTGTATTTTTCTAGGTTTCCTGTTTGTAGAGCTTATCACCCTAAACTGGTTTAATGTTTCAGACAAGCAGAAGACATAAAATGTTGCTGTGCAGCAGCTGAGGTGTAGATAGAACTGAAACTATGTAATCTGGCCTGGCAGCTGAAGGTTGGAGTGAAACTTCACACGAATCTGACCAGATAGGAGAAGACAGAAAAAGAAAGCAGCCTCTGAATGTCCCATTGGCTGTTAAGTGAGACGATTTAGTTTCATGCATATGGTTGTGAGTGAGCTAGTACTGTTTATGAATAAGACTTGTGGACGTCAGGAAGCCAGAGAATAATTAAACTGGGATGCCACTATGAGATTTCAGTTGCATATAGGGATTGAGCTTTACTAGTTTAATTCTCTTACTGCATTTTCCAACATAAAAACTGCAGTTTCATAATCCTGTGGACTTGCGAGTAGGAGAAAAAATTAGAGAAGAACATGTTGTAAAATGTTTGACTCCTAAATTCTGGCAGTAAATATGATTTTAAAAGGAGATTTGGGGCAGTCGATTTATTTATCACCTGGGGATTCCAAATGCAGGTATTTTGGATAGAAGGATAGCAGCATAGGGTAGTGTTGTGGGTTTTTTTTTTTTGTTTCTGGGCTGGCTTTTTTTTTTTTTTTTTTGCAAGCATGTAGCTATATGTAGGCTGTAAGGGGAGAGTGCTAACAAATACTCATTGTCTAGGCTTAATGATAAATACTGTAAGCAGTTTAAATAAAACTGTTTTCTTTTTAATATATGGTAAGAGCAGTAGCTCCTATACTTAGCTTTCTTAAGACTTTCCCTTGGAGGAATTCTTCTGACTTCTAGCTAAAGTAAATTATTTGCTTTTTTACAACATTTTTGATTTTTGTTTATTCCTCCAACCTCACCAAAGTTTCAGTTTTCCAGGGGGAAGGGATTGAGAGAAAGTGAGTGTGCAATCAACTATCCAAACATCATACAGAAGAAAATGCTTTATAGAGATGAGAAATCTTTCTCTCTAAAATGATAAAACCTTCCAGCTGAAGCTTGATGATCTATGAGAGAAAAAAAACCTTTTATATTTATATGTTGAAACTGAGATTAGTATAATTTTTTTGTAAAAACTCAATATTTTAAAAAATTTTTTAAATGTCTGGAAGGTTTAAAATTGACATGTATGCAAACAGTAAGAAATACAAGAAAATCAGAAGCAGCTTCAGCAATGATGAAGCTGTGAGTTGGTGAAGAACAGAATTTCAGTTCCCCACACAAATCAATATGCCCATATTTCTGACTGCATAATTACAAAATACATTATGTTCTAAAGTGAACATTTACCAAAATTGATGAGAGAATTACCAAGGTAGTTGGACTCTCTTAAAGCATGGTGGTGATGATCATTACAGGGATTTTGCTGGCAGGCATTCATTATTATCGGCTCTGTAAAGCTGCATTTTCTAGAAAGCCATCAAAAAAGAAATTTTGTATGTTGAGCTTTGAAAGAGAATATGAATACTGTACTAGCAGCAGAGCTGTGCAAAAAATATGATGCCAGATTAAGCTCTGCAGAGTTTGCAAAATTTCAGCTGAACTAAAATATTCCATGCAACACTTTTAGTAGAAAGTCTTTATTGGGAATTTTTGTTAAATTCGTGTGCATTGTTTTTAATAAGTTTCCTAAACAGACTGCTAATGTTAACAAATGTATTGGGTTTGCATGGCAAGATTTTGGTAGCAGGGTGTTACAGGGTGGCTTCTGTGAGAAACTGCTAGAAGCTTCCCCTGTGTCCAATAGAGCCAATGCCAGCTGGCTCCAAGATGGACCTACCACTGGCCAAGGCTGAGCCCATCAGCAATCATGGTAGCACCTCTGGGATATTTAAGAAAGGAGAAAAAAACCCGCTGCATAACAGCAGCCAGAGGAGAGGAGTTAGAATATGTGAGAGAAACACCTCTGCAGACACCAAGGTCAGTGAAGAAGGAGGAGGAGGAGGTGCTCCAGGTGCTGGAGCAGAGATTCCCCTGCAGCCCGTGGTGAAGACCATGGTGAGGCAGGCTGTGCCCCTGCAGCCCATGGAGGTCCACAGTGGAGCAGATATCCACATGCAGACCATGGGGGTTAACGGTGGAGCAGATCTCTACCTGCAGCCCGTGGGGGACACCACACCAGAGCAGGGGGATGCACGAAGGAGGCTGTGACCCCATGGAGAGTCCATGCTGGAGCAGGCTCCTGACAGGACCTATGGACCCATGGAGAGAGGAGCCCACACTGGAGCAGGTTTGCTGGCAGGACTTGTGACCCCGTGGGGGACCCACATTGGAGCAGTCTGTTCCTGAAGGACTGCACCCTGTGGAAGGGACCCACGCTGGAGCAGTTTATGAAGAGCTGCAGCCTATGGGAAGAACTTGCATTGGAGAAGTTCGTGGTGGAGTGTCTACTGTGGAGGAGACCCCACACTGGAGCAGGGGAAGAGTGTGACAAGGAAGGCGTGGCAGAGACAACATGTGATAAACTGACAGGACCCCCATTTCCCATCACCCTGTGCTGCTTCTGGGGGGAGGAGGTAGAGAAATAGGGAGGGAATGTGACCCCAGGAAGAAGGGAGGTGTTGGGGGAAGGTGTTTTAAGATTTGGTTTTATTTCTCATTACCCTTTTCTGATTTGATTAGTAATAAATTAATTTACCCCAATTGAGTCTGTTTTGCCCATTGGTGGGCAAATCAGATCCCCGTCCTTATATCGATCCATAAGCCTTTTGTTATTTTTCCTCTCCCTGTCCAGCTGAGGAGGGGGGGTGATAGAACTTCAAAGACCTACTTCACAGCTCAACTGTGTCTCTTGGGGTTTATTTTATTTTAGAGGTAGCCTGAGCCTACTGACTTTAATGCATATGTTCCAAATAAGCCATTTTTGGCTTCTTTTAAACAAAGCAATTAACTACAGAAATACACATTTTCTTTCAGAGACTGTTGTAGAGTAAAACCAGTGGGAAGATTTTTCTTCTAAGTTATATTGTTGTTAAGGCCAATGAATTAAAAGGATCCCAACTCATGCAGATGAGAGCACAGAGACACAGTTTGTTGCATTCTTATGGGGATCTGAGCTCAGAAATAATGAGATATACTCCAGCCAGTGATTCCTCCCACTCTGTGAAAACTTGAAAGTGGTTTTCTGTCACACTTTATAGTGGTTCAGGAGGGAGAAACACTCTTCGCAGACACCTGAGGCTGAAAAAGAGCATCCATCCAGAGGTTAGCAGAAGGACACAAAAGAGGGAAGCTACCCTAATCGTCTACAAAGCAGAAAGGTTTTAACATCCCAACCAGGCCTTATTTTCATCTTTCTGCCCCCTCCCCCCATAAAGGCAATAGAAGTGAAGATAAAGAGGCTAAAGGAAGAGATAGGTTGATGGAGCTGGAATGCATGAAGTTCCTGGGACTGGGTGTGGAGGGGATACCTGGGGACTGCAAGGGGCCCCAATAAGTTCTGGGAAGTGCTGGACCTATGGGTGTTAGCCCAAACAAAATTAAGGCACATGTGAGGTTTCTCCCATTTTTGGATGTAATTGTTTTTTAAAATGTAAATTTTAGCTAATATTTAGTTAAACTTTCTGTTACAGATTTTTTTAAGGCCTCTTTTTAATGCTGAAGTTAGGGTTTTTGCTTTTTTTGTGGACATATGAGGTTGGGAGAATTAGAATACTAGTGAATGTGATTAGCAAAACAAAAACTGGAAATATATGCATCCCAACTTCTTCCCAGGTTCTGACAAGTTAATTTTGAGGCTTGATAATTACAGTCATACATAGGAAGTTTGTTAAACTCCTATAAGTGAAAATGGCTGCATATCCCATAGTTACCATATATCTACATTTATCTAGTTTTTCTCCTTTTTTCCATTCAGAAGTCTTATTCAACTAGAATATGAAAACTGTGAGCACTTGGCTTGGGATATCTGAACAGCCTGAAGTCATTCAGGCAACTTTATATCTATGCCTAAGGTTATATGGACAGATCAATAGAAAAAGACTTTGTGCAGTGACTGTGCACCTTGGACAGATCAAACTCACTATACCACACATCTCAGGCAGATTTCCATCTGTGAAATCCTAGAAAGAAATATGGGAACTCTGTTTTCAGCTCTGCACAGATGTATTGAAATGGAAGTGAAGTTCTGAATTTGGTTTACTTTTTGTTTTGAGTAAATATTCCAGTCATATTCCTTTTTCTCCAGCAGCTGGGAAGAAAGATGAGAGGGAGGGGAAAGAGGCAGCACTCAAAAAAGACTTGGGAGACAGGTTTTATTCTTAGCCATGCTATAAATTGAATGAAAATACCTCCCTTTCTACAGCATTTTGAGATCCTAGAGCTAAAAGCAGTTCTGTAATGAGGCTTTATTATTATTATTGTTGTTCATATTTAAACTTTGTGCACTATTTTATGGTTCTAATTAAGAGAAAAGTAAATACTGGAGTGACTCACAAAATTCTTGTTCAGTGGGGTTTCAGATTTGTCACTTTATTTTAAATTCTAAGTTATTTTCTTTCAGAGACTGCAATCAAGTATCCAACTTTAGAAAACCAAATTCAGTTAAACTGTACAACTCTGTATTTTAATTGTAATACATGTCTTTCTTTTTATTGTTCTAAATAATTTCCTCTCTCTTTGTTTTCCATTTTCTTACTCTGTGGAGGTGCAATGCAGGTCAGAACATACAAGTTTTCAGTCTCTTACAGAATATATTTAGAGGATTGTTGTACTCTCCAGAAATACAATTGGCAATTTTTTTGGTTTTGTTTGTTTTGTTTTTTTTGTTTTTCTTAATAGACTATGAGCTGAAAAAGACACTCCATGTTACTTAAATAGTCTATCTGACAAATTATACTCTAATTCTACTTAGGAAACTGTCTTTTACATTAACTAAACATCACCTCCCTCCCCAACCCTGCTTGACATTTGAAGCTTAGGCAACTGCAGCCTATTTCTAACAAGTTCTCCTTCAATGTAAATTAAAATGACATGGTGTTGAACAAAATTATCCAGTATCAAACAGTGCAGTCCTCAGGGTTTTTTTTTTTAATACTGTACAAATAAAGGAATTAAATTAAAAGGTAACCCAAGGCACTATGCAAACTCACAATATTATCAGAATGTAATGTAACTTGTCAGAGACCTCACCTCATGTATTGTATATATACAGACACATATATTTACATATAGGCACGCACATGTAGGCCTAGAATGTTCCAAAACAAAGAATGTCTTCTACTCTCATGATTTGTGATGGTTTTATTTTGATTAGGGTTGTTTCTTGCTTTAGTTGGCTCATTTACTGTGAGTTTATTCAACAGTGGCATCCTGGAATTTTAATTTCTGTAGGTGGTAGTTATGCAACAGCTTTTTTGGGGTTTCATGTTTGTACATTTCAACAATTAGCATGAAGATTGCTTCTTACAGTAGCTTGCAAAGTAAATGGTGTAAGTTAAACTCTTCAGATTTTACCCAGGCTGATGTCCACAAATTCAGTTTTACCCTCTACCTGGGGATGACAAATCCTGAAAGTGATATTTGGTACCTGAAAGTGCCACTGAATGAATGAGTTCTGCATATTCTCTGTAACTTGCCAAGCTGCTCAAAGTAAAGTCTGATCTCATCTGAGCTTCTTGTATAGTCCTCAGTCTTTTGCAGGAAAACAGGAATAGGTGGATCAATTTCCTCACAGCATGTGAAGAGAAAATGAACTCATCTTCCAAAACAGGTTGGGACGTAATTATGTTTAGAGTGTTTGGGTTCACTTGCAACCATCTCTGTGCAGTTTCAGAAGATTATATATGGCAAAGCTGCCTTTATTTTTAATTCACAGCTGTACGTTAAACTTACATTAGACATCTGTTGAGATCTGCTTTTTGTTTTGTTTCAGATTCAATGTGAATGCATTTCATATTTTAAAAACAGATTGGTAACATTAATGAAAAACACAGTTGTGCTTATATAACAGACATTCAAAACTACTGAGTTGTGCACTGAGAATGTACTTGCTGGGGCAGCAGATCATCGCCTGTAGTTCTTGCAAATCCTCCCTATTTCTCTATTAGTGGTTTCAGTAAGTGTCTCAGGTGGAAAGAGCATAATGTCAGTGAAATAACTTGTGATTGAAATACTGAATAGTTAGATATCTAATATGTTTAATTCTTGTTGTCCACCCATGAATTTTAAAGACCAGGCTAATTTTACATTATTTTGTGATAAAAATGAATAAATGACAAATGCACCAATGCAAACTCCTCTTTCCATGTAATTTCTTGTTATTTTTTATGCCAGTGACAGCTCGTCCTTTGGGTTAAGCATTTCTTTGCTTTTGTGAGTATTTTCATCTGATAGCTAAAACACAAAATTTTCTGGAAATGGGGTAATAGACTTACTGACATATTATTATAAGCAGAGAATGGTTTGTTTATGTAAAATATAGTTGAAGATGTTTTAAATTATAGCCTACCTTATAATGCTCTAAGCAGCTGTACTTCCAACAGATGGGAACCCTTGAGTATTGAGCTTCTTGTAAATGATTTAAACAAAGGACCAACTAATATACATTCTTGGATCTGATGTGCATTGTAGGCATAGATAGGATCAAGTGAGGCTCCTGCAAGAGATTAAAGATTAAAAATATTTTTGAGCAGCTAGAAACTAATGGAACATTAGAAATTACTCTCAGACATTATCTTTCCATAAAATTGATCCTGAAAAACACCACAAAACCCAGACCTCTCCAAGAAAATAAACTATTAGTCTAATAGTTTAATTTGTATTTTTTTTCTGCAGCAATACACTATTTATAAAGATGCTGTCCCATGTGAGTCAGTCTTGAAGTCCTAAGAGTATTAGAGAAACACCTGGGTTGCTTACTGGTACGGCATACATAGCTTGGCAGTTACAGGACTAAATCAGGGAAGTACTTAAATATGTACTTAACTTTAAACAGTGCTTAAATCTCATCAACTTTAATGGAACTTAATTACATATACAAGCACCCTCAAAGAATAAGATCATTGCCTCTAAATCAATTTTTGGAAAAAGTTTACTATAGAAAAAAGCTACACTACTGTGTCTGCCTAGTAAATGAACTGTTTTAAAGTAATTTTAGCTGACTTGCTTTAGGAGTAGCAAAAACTGTGACTGTTTGTCTATTTTATTCTTTCTTTAATGCAGATGAATGGAAATAAGCAGTAAATATGAAGCATAGCTGGTCACTTTTATCCTTGGTGCAACTCCATTGGCTTCTGTGGAGTGTTGCTAGGGATGAATTTGGTCCACTGTTGGCAGAATACTTGTTCTGACTGCATGCGACAGCACAATTTAGTAAAAGCATATTAAATATACCATTTAGGCACCACACTTTTAGCATTTGTGAGATCCATAGGAAAGACGTTGAAGCACAGATGGTAAATTGCTCCCTGGAATTAATGGTCTGGTTTGATTGTTGTCTACAAGATTAAAAATAAACAGGAAGTTTTTGAATCAGAAATTTCATAGGAAAACTGTGAGAGTTGATAAGCACACTTAATATACTATCTAGATGGACCATTGGTTTGATCTGGCATGTCAGTTCCTGCAAATAGCTTTTCAGTACACAAATGTCAAAAGGAATTTGGTCTCAAGCAGAGGTTAGAACAACTTAATTTTATTTTAAATTCTTGTGGTTTGGGAATACTAAAAAAAAGAATGATCAATTTTAGTAGAATGCATACATCTTAATGCATAAGTCCAATACATTTAAGAAAGCACAAATTACTTCAGCCTCCTACCTTGCTGGTGTTGTGGGAATTCAGCTGCTCCCAGAGTCAGACCAACAGTTGCTGATGATTTAGAAAAGAAATGCGGACTCCAGGTATATTTGAAGTTTAGCTTATTTTATTTACTGTACTTCAGTGTCACAGTGCATGAATGTTCTGTTTTCAAAAGTGATAATTTTTTGTGGTCCAAGGGGCAACTACTGAACCATCCAAGCATGTAATTTATGGACACTGATGCTTTTATTAAAGATCTACGAAATGCTCAGTTTTTAAGATTGGGAATATATTGAATGATGAAACTTACCTGTACACAGGAGGAAAGTACAAGATAGATGATCTTTTAAGATGTACTTGAGTCCTCAAGGGATGTGAAAGCTGCACTAGTCACGTGTTAGTCCCTTGCATGCGAGTTTGTTTTAGATATCTTGCAGATTTTGTACAACTGAAGCAAATTGACTTCAGTGTAAATTCAAAGTAGATCAAGCATTGCACCAAGGCTAATATTATTTCAAGGCAACATCTACCACAGGGTCTAAAAATCAGTCAACAAAAGGACCAGTTGATAGTAGGATTTTGGTTGACACCTAAATGAAGTCAGCCAACTGTACCTCTGTATCATTTGTTTCTTACACATTGGTTTAACTTCTTTGAAAGTTAAGATAGAGAAACACTATTTTTTTTTTTCTCAAGTTAGTATCCATTTCTGACAAAAGTTAATTAGAGCAAGGTAAGAAAGTAGTGGCAGAAGACAGCTATCGTAAACATGTTCTAGGAAGTTAGTATGTAACAAAATCACAAGGTCTCAGACTTGCCCCAGTGAAGAGCTGTGATTTTTGTCATGAAGTCTGCAAGTTGCCTTAGAAGCTGAGCAACTTAATCTTTCTCCCCCCCTGCCCTTTTTTTTTTTACTTGAAGTAAATTCCAGCTATGCCCTTGAATGGCTGTGACCACCTGTTCTTCCACACCTGTTTCAATTTATAAACCATATGTTGCACTCACAGACTAGAACTGCTATAGATGTGATGTGCTTTCTTGTAAATATTTCATAGGCTTCCTAGTCTCTGTGCTGCAAAATAGTTTGAAAGCATTGATTTTGCAGAAAATCAGGACTGAGACTGGATGTTTTCTCAATATTACCTCTGCTTCTGAGGCAAGGAGTTATAATGGTTGTTAAATCATAAAAAATCCTCATAGAACTATCAGCATATTGCTATCAGATATTAGCACTATCATTTCAGAATGAGCCCTACTGTGATCAATGGTAAAGAAACAGAAGATGCGATAACTCTTGCTGTAACACAAGTACATTTGCAAATAATAATTTGCAGGATGATACTTCCTAGGCTGATTAAATGTTCAAAACAGTTTTGCAATCACATGTTCAGGTGGAAAATGTCTTAAAATTACTTTATATTATGTAATTTGGATAGTTGGCTAAATCCTCACCTGGCGTACGCTAGACCTTTTAAAATTCTTTTCAGATGTAACAATTTTACATTAAATATACAAAAGTACCATAAGTGCTCCATCCGCTGGTATGGACATCTGTAAATTCATAAACTTTTAGAAACATGATAGGCTTGGGTACTCAGGTATAATGTACCTTTCATTCTGTTAGCAATGTAGTGAAACCTCATTCAAAGTATGTTCTATCCCTTAAAATGGCCCCTGAACAGGAGAGCTTCCATAGCCGTGGAAGACTGATGGATGCTGATGGTAGATAGTAAAAATATTTCTCATTAAATTAGTAGGCTTTGCATTAGATCCATTCTTTGGACTTTCAATCACTTCCTACACTGAAGCACGGATCCCATTGCCTCCCATAGCCATATTTTTTCACCAGCTTGTGCTGAATTGGTTTGGAAAGGAAAAGAAACTCTTGTGCGTAGATATGCTGTCTGAAGGTATTTGCCTGTGGTGGAGATTGAGATGGTCTTATGAAAGCCCTTTATGCTTCGCTGACTTTCATCTACTGTAAAGCATTTGGATAAAGTGGAATTGCTTGCAAAATGATTTGTTATGGCATGGACTCTATGCTTCACTTTCACCCTTCATAATGAACTAGGAATGTATATTTATTACACTATGCAGGGGTAGTGAATCATCATGGGTGATGCAGAGCTGAGTGTTTAATTAATGTCATGGATAAACCAGAGTAATATTATGCTCTTTGCCTATTATTATCAAAAGAGCAGCAGCTGCCAACATAAAAAGACAATTATGTTTGTAATAGTTTGTCCTGGTGAAAAATCAAGGCTGCTGGAGGTGGTATGCATTCCTTCTTTGTCTCTCTTCTTTCATCACTCCTCTTTTGCGTGTCTTTGGCTTCCCCTTTTTTCTCTACTGTATATTCAGTTCACTGATTACTTATTCAGAGGGAAAGTTGTAGTATCAGAAATAAACCACTGCTTGCTTTCTTATTCTTTTTCCCCTTCCTTTTTTTTTTTTGTGTGTCTCTCATATCCTGTTCATCTTTACAGTCTTTCAGCAACTGTATTGGTTTAAATGAAGTCAATATAAATTGCAGCATGGGGAGATGAGATAAACAGGAAAAGATAGAGCTTCTAACAATGACTATTGTAGTTTAACAGTAAATGGAAAACCAGTGTTCCTAAACACAAAGCTCAAGGATTCAAATCCTACAGATTTTCAGAGTCTGAAAACTTAATTTTAGCTTACCTTGCTCATTGATCTACCAGAAGTTCTGTTTATTACTTGTCCAATAGCACTTATGAGAAGTTCATACCAAAAGTTAAAATTCCTTGTGTTGCTAAACATAAAGTATCCACATAATAAAAAGAGAAATCTTCATCCTGGTTTAGGCCAAAAATTTTGTTTTAAGAAGACTTGTTCTTAATACTGATTTTAACATTATTCAGAGAAAAAATGTCTTTGCAATATTTATCTGTTGGAAGTTCCAGGATACAAGATGGAGTAACTTTTCCTAATTTTTTGGTATTTTGGTATTTTCGCCTTGCCCTAAGATAAAGTCCTAGATAGATGGGTTCTAGTTTCCTGATAGTATCTCTGGTAGCTGGGATCTGACATTAGCTGAAACCACCTCATTATCTGGACGTATCTTCTGACACACTTTTGGATGTCTAGGTCACCTGAATTCACAAGGAGAACTGGTTTTAGCTACTGGTGCCAGCACTGGACTGGTTGACTCAGAGGTTGCTTTCTGCTCCTTTCTCCCTTTCTCTTTGAAAAAAAAAAATTCATCTGATAATGCCTAGCTCCTCTGGATTTAATAAAAACCTTGGGGTTCCTTATAATTCAAGTTTAAATTTAGAGCATTTCTGCTCAGAAACAAAGGCCTGTGTTCTTGGAGCTGTAATTGATGATCCAATGGAGATAAGTGAATTGAAACTGATGGAACTTTGGGTTATCATCCATGGATTTTCAATATGAATTTTTTTACTTTACTGTGTGATTGTCTAGATCTCTAATGCCAGGCTTACTGACATGTTTTCATATCAGATTAGTCTTTCAATATTTCTTCCAAAGTCACATTCTCTCTTGTTTTTTCATACATACACTTAAGTAAAATACCAAAATGCCGTCCTCTGGCTACTTAGTGACGTTTGTTACAATGGAGAAAAACACTGTAAGCCTTTTAATTGGTAGTTTGGTGTATGAAAATAAGCAACTAGCTTCTGATACACAATATGTGACAGGGAGATATATCCAAAGAAGTTAGAATGGGGCTGACAGCCTGGATATGGAATCTATACGGACAAGAGCTCAGTGTCACAATCTTACGGTGCCTTCTTGACACAAAGCACCAGGCTGGAGTCATCGTTTAAATGAAACAGAAAATTTAACTCAATTAGGAAATGAAGGTGTTTGATGTGAGTGGGAATGTGATGGAGGCAGTGACTAAAAACCTTGGCGTAGCGCTGGGCCTGACATTCTAAGAACTAACTACTCAGAAGATACATGTGCAGATGTGTTTCAGTTTGTTCGTGCTATGATTCAGACAGGTAAACTTTATGTATTTGACTGAACTATGCTACTAAAATACAATCCATGTTTTGTTTTAACACTACCATAGGAAAAAACCCAGTAGTACGCACTATAACTTTTAAGGACTTGACTGTCATGCTGATGCCCTTAAATCTATGTTCTCTTGTGAAGGGATCTAATAAGCAAACTTTAGACAGGATGCTGAAAATAAACTAAATATCAAGGTGAAACCTGGAATGCTCCAACACGACAAAAAATACAAGCATAAGGAATCACATCTCCATATTTTACTCTTCAGCAGTATTAAAAGAGTCTTAAACCAAGATCCTCAAGAGTATTTATGCAGTCATTCACCATCAACCACACAAGGTGGAGATAGTATCTTTTTTTCCTCTTTTCTATTTTTTTAAAAGTTTTTTTATTTTTTAGTGACTACACTCTGTCATCACAGAACTGAAATAGCTAGTGATTTAAGGAAAAATAAGATATCATAGTATTGGTAGGTAAGTATAGTTCTTTCCACATACTTTGCTTTCCCAGCTTCTAAAAGCAAAGTGTAATTATAAGGTTACTGCTGCCAGGAGGGTCATCCAGAATAACTCTCTTTGTATCTGAGTGAAAGAAAATGTATGGTTTTTCCTTTTCTTTTATGTTTTTTTGGGTGGTGCTATATGTCCAAGATTTGACAAGGATGTTTTTCCAATCAGAGGGAAGCATACATATATTTTGCTGCTGGAATACAGTTGCACTCCAGTAAACACCGTAGTGACAAAAACCCAGATTACTTTTCTACAGCCACAGGGCTTATAGGTTAAACATCCTCCTGCTAGGTTAAACTTGAAGCCAGTGCAAGATACTCAGTGGGAAGGTTGAAGAAGGATCCTCAAAGTTATAACCATTGATTCTTGTTAGTGGTATAACGATTAATTACATGTCACTGAATATAGCCACGTGTCAGTAACGGCTTGCTGGGCCCCAATAACAGGTATCATTAAGTAAAATACTAGTGTGATCTCTAAACCATCCTATTGTTACTACCTTTCACGGTAAAGCTTAGAAGCCCCTAACAATAGCAGAGCTGCTTGTCTTTTGCTCAGACCACTTTTGATTTCAATAGTAGTGTGATGTCTTCAAATAGTAAAAAACCTCACAAAAATGGTAAAAAGATCCTGAATGCTAACTGTTACAAATGTTAGAGAGTGGTAGGAGGAACATCCAGGAGCTTTTGTTTGGTTTTCTTCTTGCTTCTTAAATTTTCTTTAAAGTTGTTAAGTAGTTTTGTATGAGTATTATACCATCATCTTGGGTGATTTACAGTTGATAAGTTTCATAGAGAAAAAATATTGGGTATTAAAGGCTCCTTCATCTATCAGAGAAAGTCATGACAAGAACTCATAGCTGGATGTTAAAACCAAAGATATTCACGTTAGAAATAAAGCACACATCTTTACTGTTGCTGGTGTTAACCATCGGAATTACTTGAGAGCAAAAGGGTGCATTCTCTACTTCTTGATATTTACAGATCAGTTCCGGATGTTTTTTCTGAAAGGTATGATTCATTCAAACCCATTTATTACTGATGTGACTACAGGAGTAATTTGGTATATTGTTTAGCTTGAGATATGTGCAGAGGCAGACTAAATGCCTCAGTGATTTCTCTTGATCTTGAAGTATTTTATTAGACAAGTCTGTTCAAGTGGATATAAATATTTTAAAAGTTGAGGTTTTATAGAAAAATGTTATTTTTACTTTTATTTTTAGTTCTAGTTTTGAAAGTATCAATTTCTCCACTGAAGCAATGTTTTACCATAAACATATTGTACCTTATGTTGATAACGGTCTCTGGTTTTAGTTTTTCCCTTTTAAATTGGTTTCTACTAGCCCTACAATAAAACGGAGAGCTTGATTAAATTGTATCTATCTCTAATATCTTGCTTTAGATGTCTATATTATATTTTTTATGATCTTTCCACATTTTGAATTGCTTGAATCTGAAGCAGCTCTGAACCAGAGGCCTGCAGTGGTATTGGAGGAAACCAGTCTAACATGATATGTTGGGAACATTGCTTTAATCCAGCTACAGAGGCACATGGTTCACAACATAGGTTGAGAAAACTTAAATCTGTGTGCCAAGGCCATATAGACCATAGAGCTTCTTGAGAAGTGGCTTTTGTCCGCTAAGAGCTTTCACTTAACAATTTTGTTAAAATTTCTACTGTATAATTTTTAGGACATTTGGGAAAGAGGGGCAGATTTTTTTGTCAGAGAATCACAGGATGGCTGAGGTTCAAAGGGACCCCTTGAGACCACCTGGTCTGAGCCCCTGCTTAAAGCAGGGTCAGCTAGAGCAGGTTGCTCAGGGCCACGTTCAGTCGGGTTTTGAATATCTCCAGGGATAGAAAATCTTTCCATGGAGTCATACCTCTCAAATTTCTAAGCTCAAGAAAGGATTTGGTGACTGTCTGAAATACTTCTCTGAAAAATAATAGTAAGAACTACTTCTTACTAAGGTTGTTCTAGTTTTTCAAATTGTTCTGCAGGAATTGCTAGAAGCAGCCAAATCTGGTGGACTGGGAGGCCCGGGAAACCCTCCTGTCCCAGCTCATGCATGCAAAACCGTTGCAGCTCCCTGTCCCAGGTAATGCATGTGAAACCGTTGCAGCTCCCTATCCCCAGAAGCAAGGTACTCCCAGTATGCGCACAGAAGGCTAACGCAACTGTGGCCACACAGACCACCATGAAGAATGGTGCCTGTACTGGCACCGACAAAAGCGCACACAGCCCTCACATAAACATGAGTCTCACAAACAGCCTGAACCTGTTCCACCCCTCTGTGATCAGGACAGACAAACCCACTGACCAGCTACCTGTTCACATGAAACTAGTTTTGTCACATTTCCTCTCTTTCCCCATATGTGTTCCTCCTCAGTTCATCTTGGTCACCCTCCATCCCCATCTTCAGTCCTTAAGCATTCCATAAAAAATTTTGACCATTCCCACAATTCACTTGAAACATCTCATAACTTTTACAGTCTGCAAATCCTCTTAGCCCCTCCATCCCATAATAAATCCTGTACCCTTGTAGGCAATAATCCCCTTTTACTCTGAAGGCTTGTGAGAGAGAGAGAATTTGTGCTGTTGACTCATGTCAGTGGTTTTCACACCAGGGACAATCATTTTCTCTTGATAGTCATAGGAGCAGCTGATTCAGTGTGCTCTAATTTTCACTTATTAGGTTTTCACTGATGATGTTGCTATGGTTTCTCCACTCATCACTGTTCCTCAGATCCTTTCTGGGTCTTTCTGTTTAATTTGCTTATCCTTTCATCAGAGTCTACACCAGGAAACTTCCTTTTAAAGGAAGTAAATGTGGAACTTTTAAAAGAACTGAAAGAAAATTTCAGGTTTTCCTTTCACCAGCCTGCTCTGCCTATTTAAGCAAGATGTTACCCAGTTTGGGAACTGAAATGATAATGTATCCATGGCTTTTCGTTCAGATCATAGGAAGGATAGTGTGGGGAGTTCAGCTTCTTTCAGGTTTTCTCTAATCTGTACCAGAGAAGCAACGTCTGCTATCAAATTCATGTCTCTATGTTCAGTATCGCTGGATTTGTGCACTCAATTCCCTGACGGTCCCAAGTTGATCAGATATAACACAGTTGCATTTCTGTTCACAAAGACCACCTGATACAGTTTTATGCAGGCTTTCTGCAAGCAGTGGAATGGGTGATATGTGATCTGGAATAATGTCTACATGGAAAAAAGTTAGCTCTTCAAAATTTTTGAATCCTTTTGAACTGACAAAGTGAATTTTTCAAAGCTTTGTCTTGTATAACTGACTTATTTTACTTCCATCTTTGGTACCTTTCTACTTAATATCAGATTGACTGTTTCATGGAACCATAGTGTGAGCTGTAGCTCTGGAGAGTGAAAGTGGGTGGGAGGAATGGGTACGAGAAGTAGCTGCTCTTAGGGAGTGGGAGAAACTATAAAAAGGGAACATTGAAAGCAAGTAATTTAAAGAGCAAATAAGTATACCTCATCTACTTACATTAATTCTCAGAAAAAATCTTCCTTGATATATTGAGCAATATTTAGTGCTATATAGTTTGCAGATAAATTAATTCTTCCACTTCAAAGAAATAGGATATTAAGCAGGACTTAGAAAGGGAGTTTATATTCCACTTTAACCCTTGAGTTGCCACTTACAACTTTTGATTAAACATGTCTATAAATTTATTAGAGGTCACTCATTGACTGATATCGTTAATCATTAATTTGTAATGCTCTTCAGGAGCACGGCTCCTGCAATTTGATTTGTTTATTCATTATGGGTTGTGGCTTTTGAAATGTCCCCTATTTGACCTTTATATTTGATACTGGTAAAAAATGACACAAGTTTGCTACTTATCCTGGACCTGAAGTCTTCTACTTGGAAAATAAAGTTTGCCTGAGGTCATTAATTACCGTTACTATATGTTAGTAAGGAAAATGTTCATAAATATCAATCAGTAAGTGGCTGAAATTAGCGTCACTTTTTAAGTAAGAAAATGCTGATTAAGGGATTATAGATGACTTTCATTTCTTGCTCTTTTGAAGTTCATCTAATTTCACTGACTTCAGACCCTTTGTAATTCCTCATGGATAGTTTGATGTTTCATGAAGCTAGCAGTTAGACCACAGAACTGAAACACAGATAGGGAACTTTATCTTCTACAAAACCGTTGTGTCATGATTATTGGTGTTACACAGGCAGAAACATATTACTGTAATACTAATACATCTGGCTCACCAGTTTTATGAAGTTTAGGGTATGGAAAAATTACTTATATATTATAAACTATATACTATACTTCAAATATAGTGAAGTTTAAAGGATTCCTTTACTGCTTCAAATCATTCTCTTTGTTAGACAAACAGGCAAAGGCAAACAAGTACCTTACAGATCCTATATGTAAAGTGATATTGACTAAAAAGTTGGTCTGTAATAGCATATATGCTCCCAGTTTAAAATAAAAAAGGTTACTCCCTAGTTGATATAGGAAAATGCATGAAAAAGAGTCCACGTAAGTTAAAGGAAAGTGATTATCATTTTAAAGCCCAGACAACCTTAGTTTGTTTCCTTATTATGACCATTAATAATGTGTTAGCATTACTGTTTTTATGGGGAGAAACAGAGCTGTGTTTTCTGCAAACCCTTTGCCTGGTCTGTTATATATAGCAGAAGACTGTTTATACTACTAATATTAGAAAAACAAAGAACTGCAGGAAAAGAGAGGCCAGTTTTCCAGTGCTGCTTTTTGGAAATGAATTTTATCTTCCTTCTGCTTCAGAGCTCCTACATGGTCCAGTAAAAAGTGTTTTCAGAGACTTACAAATTAGCCACATGTGAATGAGCTTCACTGGGGATTCAAAATATGCATCCATGGCATGAAGACTTTTGGTTACCTGTTATCAGCATCACCAGCACGTTGATGCGTTCGATGACAATGTGGTCTCACTGTATCTACTGTGTATGTATTGTGTGTGTTTCTGTTCTGCAACTAAAAGCTTTGCAATTCAAAGAAATCTTTTGAATTTTATTTAACAGATTTTATCATGGTTACTCCCCTTGAACTACACAGAGAGTCCTTAAATGGAATTTACAGAGCATTATTTGTCTTTATTAAAGACCTGACGTAGCTGGAAACTGAAGCTCATGTCTCATCTGTATCTCAACCTTTTGTGACTCCTGGCAAATTCATACTTGAAGGAGAGCCCTATTTTAGTTGGCTGATTCTGTCCTTTTCCCGTGTTATCTTTGTGTGGCTTTGAGATTTTTTTTACTGTCAGAGTGGAAATCCTTCACTTTGCTGATAGTCAAAAATAGTCTGTTTACTGGGTGGTGCTTGCATGCAGTAGAAAACCAGGAAAACTTTAAAACAGCCTTAAAAGCAAGTAGGAAAAGAGTCTTACCCTTTGAATCAGAGGGCCCATCAGAGGGTCCAGTGTGGCAACATGTTGTTTACTAGATCTGAATGTCTATCTGGACTATATTAAAACACAGGTCTGACGTGACTGACACCAGATTTGCATATATTATGAAGATGCCTCCTACTATTCCATGGTAAAAATTGAGTTTTTCCAGGGCTTCAAATCCTCTGTTATTTTATAAAAGAGGCCAGGCTAAAAGGAGCTCTGGTTAAGGAAATGGAAATCGAAGGGTCATAGTCAGCAAATGTTTTGGAGATTTTAATTTTGATGAGTTAGTCTGTGAAAAGGTTTGTAGTTATCAGACAGAAACTCCAGGCAGTACAAAGACAGTTTTTCAGAAAATTCAAACTGAAATTTATGATATAAGTTTGTACCAAACAAAGATTTAGGTGACATTTATAAGCACCACTTCAGTTATGGGATCACTTCTCCAATATTATATAGATAAATAATTAAATAAAATAACCTGATATTAAAGGAATGAGTATTTCTGAATTTAACTGTCCATATTAAAATGAAAAAGAAGCATGCAATTCTTTCTGAGTGCAATACATAGCTGTTAGTAAACCATAATTTTGAAAGGATTATAACATATGTTTTCTGTAGTGTTCATTTCTCTGATGAAACTGTAGCTGATGACTGAAATGTTAAATTAGTTGTCACTGAGGGAAAATTAATTTTCAAAGCAAGTTTATTGTTCTTTTATAAGAAGCATGAACACTTCTAACTGTCTGTGTTACTATAACATAACTTTGTGAATTTTATGTGTATGGAATTGATAAATAGATTTTTCATTTAAAACTTATCTCTACAGAAATTATGGCTTACCAAAGAAAAGTTAAACAATTAAACAATTAATATTGTGATAAAATGATTTATAATTATACTATCTTCACACTTTCTTAAGAAGCTAGGTACTTATTTACTTATTACTTATCTTTAAAATGACCATTATTGAAATTAACTTTTTTTTTTAAAATGACCTTCATCTAAATGTCTATTACAGTTTTAACAATAGCAGAAGCAAAGCTAAACTATCCACATTTGAATGGCTATCAAGTAAATTCTCCACCGATACATAAAGTGTTCTCCCCTAAAATGTAATTTGAACATGTAAATACCAAAACCGAGTGACTACAAACATTCAAGCTTATAGTTTGGGATAGTGCTGTGCGCAAGGCAAGTATGAAAGGCTGTTTATTGGAGTTTTCATCCGATAACTGACCCATACCTCTCATATTAGTCTATACTGTAAAGTTGTATTACTTATTTATGATTGGTCTCTTCTCAATATGTACATTGCTAAAAATGTAGCTACAAGTTATTCTGGTAGGGTGATGGTCCCTCC
Organism: Strix aluco; assembly: GCF_031877795.1. Taxonomy (NCBI): domain Eukaryota; kingdom Metazoa; phylum Chordata; class Aves; order Strigiformes; family Strigidae; genus Strix; species Strix aluco. The sequence continues at coordinate 21,356,089 of NC_133934.1, forward strand.
TGTCTGCCCTGGATACCAGAGGTGATGATAGCATTCTGCTATTTGACATCTGCATCTATCAGTGGTGTACAGAACAGTGTTATTTCATGCTAGCATGCCAACAGAAGAATCACAGTAGTAAATGGTGCCTTTACACTATTGTATGAAGTTCTGTAAAGCTTTCAGTGAGCTGTCTTCAGTCTGTGCAAAGGACAGCTACTGAAATTTGGAAGGGATATTATTACATTGTATGTGCCTTGTACTTTTTTCATTACTCCTGCTATTTAGGAACATACTGGGGTCACCATTAGCCGGGGTCCTTATTTCTCCGTGCGGGAACAGAAACGACACAACACCAATGTGATGATCAGATCGTCCATCTTTATTTTTCCAATCCTGGTTACATTTATATCCTACTAAGTTCCGTACACGCACTCATCTATCTTCTAATAGGCTACAGGTTATCTACACACGCTGTTCATGCGCCTCTACAAGCATTTGCATTGGTTAATTGCAATTAGCATGTAAAGCCCAAAACTTGCCAAAACTCCCTTATCTCATACCCTGTTTTGCTCAGACTTGTGTGCTTTTGCTGACCACAGGTGTTTCTCACTTATCTGCTGTCTTGTGTGTTTTTGCCAGCCTTATTTTGCTGGCCTTGTCTTCGTCCTTGCATTCTTCTGCCTGCACTAACTTTCTCCCAGCGCGGCCCAGACTCCTACAGGAACAGTAGGAACTTTGGCTTGTAGCTACCAGTTCTCAACTAGCTCCTTTCAGAGCAGGTATTTCATTGATGTACTGGTTTTCTTCTTACTTAATTTTTGTATGTTTATATATATACTTATAAAGAGCACATGGAAATGTTCTTAGGGTTCTGCTGGGGTTGCCTGGTCCCATTTCAGGCTTTCACATGCTTTGCAACAGGGATATCCTGAAATACAGCAGCATAAACACGTAGATCTGTGAATCAGGCTCCCTCTCTGAAATGATGGGTTATGACAAAAAATACCGTAGGAAAGGATGTTGCCAGAGAAGGCTTGCTGATAAGATTAGTGGTAGTGCTGATACAGGCTATGTTTGACATAGTGCGACAGACCTTCACAAACTTTGTTATAATAACACTGCAATTCAGTTTTAGACAGAAAAGCATGAAAAAAAAAATAGCTGATTGTCTATTTCTATATTTATAATCTTTACCACTTACATTTAATGATAAGAATACCAAAAAATATAAGAAAATGCTTTATCAAGGAAATAGTTTAGACATCTCAAATCTTCTTAATTCCCTTGTCAGGTTCTCAGATCCAAAGTATGACCTAAAAAATAATTTTAGTTTCCATGTAACACACAGACTATAGATTTCAATGCTTATCACTGTTGCAAGGCTGTGAAAAAGGCAAGTTTGCACTGGGAGTAAAAAATGTTCTACTGTGATGGTGGCCATGTCAGGAGTGTAGCTTTTGATCTCTTCATGTGTCAAGACCTTTCTCAGTCTGAGACACTTGGTAGGCACCTATTTAACACTAAGTCTAAGTGATATTCAGGTGACAAGTCCAATGAGGACCTCAGACCAAGGTGTGTTCAGAGCATGCTGAAAATGTGAAAACAAGGTCCACACAGAATATGGTGTAATGATAGATTTTTTTGGTGTCAGATATCCTTTTCTAAGCTTTAAATTAGAAATCAAAATCCCCTAGATGCTCACTGACTTGGATGTAAATGGATATGGAGTTCTTTAGGCTGTATACTCAGTGGCCAAATGTAGTACAAACCGTATTATTCTCACAGTTCCAAAAATTACAGAAAGTGATGTATTTCAGCTCCACAACTGAAGAATCCCTGTACTTGGTAAAGCCTTTATCTTGACCTATATGTCCAGCCAAGTAATGCATGAACTTCATGCACAATTAACTTACTGGGTTGTCAGATTCATATTTTTTGAAGAAAGATTACTGTCTTGTTTCCCAGCACTTTCCGATAGAAGTGTCTTTGCATAAATAAGATTAAAACAAAAATAGACTTTCACTTCCTTCGTAGAAGCAACCCTAAAATCTCCAAATTCTGGCTAACCACTTTTGCCAAAAGACCAGCAATAACATTCACAGTAACATTATTAAAATTTCAGTGCTCATCACTTTAGTTTAAACTACCAACTCCACACGCAACAACTGCATTTGATGAATAGTCAATTTTATTGCAAATAACTGGTCACAACTGTTGGTTTAAAAAAAAAATGAAACCCAACCCAAAGTTGTCTTGCCAGACAGCATAGTAAGCCTGATGCACAAAATCACTTCAAAATAAGAGAGTTCCATAGGTCAAGACAGATCTAAACATGTGCAATACTGACTTTGGCAAAATGGGCTAATTTTTAATCTCCATTATTTTGGCAAAATAATTAGCTGGGGAGTAGAGTTTTAACCCCAATTCTTACTGCTCATGCTTTGGGGAGTAAATCAGGCAAACTAGTGTTACTAGAATCTTCAAATTTTACAAATAATAAAATATCACAAACACAACATTCTGGGAAGGAAAGACCACCTTTTCTATTTAGCTTTTCTTTGCCTTGTCCTAATTCACATACCATCCTATTTACTGTTTACTGTGGCTTAATCTTAGGAAACTTCAGTCTGAAAAAAAAATGTTAATTTTGAAATCTTTTGTGCCTACAGACGCGTTAATTGGTAGCTGCAGATGCATTTTTTTTCTTTTCTTTGATACAGTAGTGCTTAACTTGTCCTTCCTGGAATGAAAGTTAATCCTTTGTGTGAAATAACAATAGCAAATAGAAACACAGGTAATTATTTCAAAAAACATGAACTGATTTGTCTGAAACTGAACATCTATGGACTAAACTATATCAAATTTAGAGAATGCTTCTGAAAATTATGGATATATAGTAAATCAGTACCCTAAGGGCATGCAAAGCCTGAAAAACCAAAAGCAATGTCCCATTTTACCCATAACAATCTGTTATAAATGATTTTGTAAGATACAGCAGTATTTTGGAATGTGGGAAGAATAAGTAGTGCCTGGCAAATGTTATGTGCAGTGCAGAATTCTTTATCAATTGCTTTAATAGGAGAGAAGGTAATCCTTTGTGAAAAGACTCTCATTTGTAAAAGTGAAATGGTTAAAATGTTACGAAGTGGATGATTATTCTTAATTTTTGGATTACTCTAATTTGGCAGCTGTTATCTAGCAAATCCATATGCAAAAGACAACTGACCAGAATATTAAATATAACCTCCAACTGGATAAGAGGACCCTCAGCTCCATAGGTGGTTTTTTATGACTACTAGAGCTAAAATAGATCTCAATTAGCGAGAAAAAACTTTCTCAGGATGTTTCAGATGCTGAATTGTGATAGAATGTGAATTCGGTGAGGATTAAGGCCAAGTTCTGCAAACAGCTTTGGGAGTAGGAACAACGTATCCTGAAATCTGACTTTCTCCTGGATTTAGCAGTCTGTGAAGCTGGAATTCACAGCTTCAAAATGGACTTAAGCACATTAATTGTTCTTCTGGGTGTCAAGAAAATCTTGGCATTTTTCTTCTAATGCATGGTGCAAAGCAGCAGGCTGTGGTCTGTGCTACAAAAAGACCAGTTGGTGAGGGCAGAAGCTGGTGTGCTCCCAGCTTGCAGCAGGGCTTCCGCAGGCGGAGGAGCCCACACTGTGTCTGCTGCCCCTTGCAAAGGGATGGGCTAGCAGGTATAAAGCTGTGGTGATATCGGGTGAGGGATGGACTCTCCACCCTGCAGTATTTGTGCATTAGTCACTAGACACAGGCTTTCCCCTCTGTGTTCACACAAATCTAGAATCCTCTGCTGCATCACAACATGTCTTTAACACGAGGAATGCAAAATGTACCCAGTGACTGGAGCCAACAGACTGGTGGGCTGAATGACCTTCTCTTGGCTACAGAGATTTTAACTTAGACCCCATTAAGTGACTGTAGTTTGGAGGTATGAATCTGGACTGAAAGACTTTAAGTCTTTTTCGGGAGACCTTGTGGTAGTGATAAAACTGGTATAGTAATTTCTATTCTAAGCTTTAAAACTGGAGGCACATTAAAGAGTTACTGTATCAAGAAAAGAGAAAATTATTATGTAGCTATTGAATAAAGTGTCTGCAGACACAAAAAGAATTGTAAAAGTAAGTATTTTTTTTATAAAACTTTTGTCCTGTCAAGTGACAGGAATCTACATTCAACTAGCATAGTGTGATTTATGCTTACGGTAACAAGAAAACTTGAGGCAGAAACTAATTTTCCGCATCCACTGAACCGGCATTCATGTGAAAAAATCTAATGATTGTAGTAGAACTACCTGTGGGAGTAACATTTACTGCAGAGTATGAAATGTCCAAGAAGGTTTAACATATGCTATATAATATTATACAGGTGTTATGCAATATGGGTTCATCCTATGAAGTGCTGTCTGCTTTCTTGATAGCTCCCTGACTTCTTAGTTCCACTGAAGCTTACAAAGATTCCAAGTTTTTGTAGAGTTTTAATCTCTGTGTGCTCAGTTCAAAAAAGAGTTAAAGGCTACAACTTTTTTCTTCTGTTAGTAGGTACATTCAGATGTGCATTAAGGACATTTAAATGCAGTTTTAAAAAATATTTGCTTTACTTTTTAGTTAAAAAAAGTGAGCTTGAATTCCTTTTTTTCTAGGAGTCTAGCTCTAGCTATCTAGAGCTATCTGTTATACTTTGCATGAAGTTACTTAGTGCTTACAGGATCCCTTCCAATAGCTCTGCTGTGAGGGCAGTAATCTTCAGAAGAATGGAGGAGGTCTTTATTGCTGTTTCCAATGCATGTACATCTTAAAGCAGCCAGTTAATTGATTTCATCAGCCTTGAATATTAATGTTGATTGCAAACCCAATCCTGTCTGTGACATGCATATGGTAGTTGCACTGTTCTAGAGAACTTTATGGAAGTAACAGGATTTGTCCTTTTCTAGTTTTAAAACATTTGAGCTTTTCTGTGCTATACATCTATTTATCTATCTTAGTTATGTTTCAAATAGGTATGAAATTGATTAGACTATAACAACTATAGTGCCACTGTTGTACAAATTGAATAGGGTTAACTCTATGAGCAGACTTCTCATTTGCAAGCCACTCATTTTTGCCTTAGACATATACAAACTTCCAATATGGTACATTGAGAATGTTACAGAATGGAATATGTAACTGATATAATATTTATGAGTATTTTTGTATCAAAATATTATTTTTCTATTATATATAAAAAGTGTGCATGCAGAAAATGTTTTTGTTGAGCATATTCCCTGTCCATCTACTGAAGCCGGGTATTGTTAGTGGTTGCCGAATCCAGTAGCCTGATAGAGGTGAGACTGCTGTAGCTCCTTTTCCCAAGGTTCAGCCAGTAATGAGCATGCATTCCTAATAGGCACACATACACACAAACCATGTATTTATATTTAGACACGTCCAGCCTCATAGATCAAAACAAACAGAAACATTCAGCACTCATTCAAAAACAAACAGCACATGTAACTTCACCCTGTTACCCGCTGTGGCTGATCAGGATGAAGATCCATTAATGGGAATATATATACATGCACACAAGGTGGATCCCTCCGTCAGCAAACACACACAGGCACACACACACACACATAGACACACACAGACACACACCCCCTCACTCACTCGCTTTCTCTCAGTCAGTCTCTGGACCCTGTGGTCTCTCCAGCAGTCAGCCTGGACCTCCAGGCCCCTCCAGTAGCTGCCCCCCTCACAAACGTGCACACACGTAGCCACCCCAGACCTATGGCCACTTCTGTACCTGGCTCCCAAGCCATGTGTCCTACTCTCTAACTAGTTCATCTTGATATATGATGGTATTTGCATGGTGACACACATACTTGTAATGTGCATGCAGTCTGGTCTCTCCAGTTACTGGCACTATAGAGGCACAGTCCCTCTGGCCCATGGTATGACTCCAGCTGCTGGCAGTCAGACCCTTCCCCTCCCCCATGAAGCACACACATGATTCCCTCACTAAGGTAAAAAGTTAGAAGGGGTATTTAATAAGAAGACAGGACAGAATGTGGTGATGGACACAGGGCACAGCCAGGCAAACATACTGACAAGCTGGAATATGGGTATAAATGTCACTATGTACATGTGACTGTCCCCTTTTATCACCTTATTCATCTATTTTCCCTTGCTTGTTCCTCCCCCAAACACTTTGATCCTTCCCCTTCCCTGCCTTTGACTCTTAATCTTCTCATAACACTTGTGTGCAATGTCAGGAAGCTGCTCCTCTGCATTCAGTCACAAATCCTGCACTCCCCTCAGTCTGAGGGGTGTCACCCCCAGTCCACGGGGCTGAAGCTCTCCTGGGACACCTGGGTTGAGGTGGGGAGTGGGTGGGGGCTTGTGTCTCTCATGAGGTTATTGAGGCTCCCCTGCCTGACCCTGTACATGTGGAAGCTGTGTAAGAACTTTATTGTCTTAAACAGAGTGCTTCCTACAGCAGTCCAGACCCTGCCCTCAATGGTTGTGACAACAGAAAACAGTGCCAGTGAATACCGGCTAAGCGGAACCAAGATATAGTCTTGTGGCATGCAACTTCCTTGAACCTTACCCTTTGCTCGGGAACGCTGGGGGCTGCCGCCATCCTATGACCTCCCAGTTTGATATGCACATACCCAGGCCTCTCGGAACACGAGCCAAGTGTGTGATGTGAGACTCCTGGCACCTGATTGTTTTCACAATGTCAACTCCTCCCTATGATAACATGAGGGAGGAGGTAGGGTGGAGACTTTTATGCTTAAATACTCAGGTTTTGCATTGCTGTGTGTGCACCCACCACCCACAGAAGACCTGACTGTGCAGGATGCTGCTAAATCCCAGGGTGGTGAACTCTCTTTCTTTCCCCTCCCCTTCCCTTTTCCTCTCTTATGCCCTTTCTCTCCTTTCCTTCTTTTTGGTAACCTCAGGCACAAAGAGCAATTGTTTTGCTTTATTGCCAGAAAATTAACTCCTCAGGTGATTCAAAGTGTAATCAATAAATTTGTATTGAGTTTTGACCATTTGGTGTTGTTTCACCTTTATTCACCCCAAGGTATCCGCTAAAGAACCTCTCGTTAGCCCCTTCCTCTGAGGTTGGGACACAACAGTGCCTCACACATCTGTGTATGGGGAGAGGACCCTGTTTTTCACATAACCTGACAGATAGGCAGAGGTGAACTTGAATCCTTCTCACATTGGTTTTGAATGTGACAACAGGTTATTTCAAATAGCAGAACGTCAAAGAGAAAATGAAAAAGCCAGAGTAGAATATGTATATGAGATTTTCCAGCAACAATGCATGTCAGTGGCTGAGCTTTAACACCCCCACCTCCTCACACCTCTTGGCAACAACAGCTCTCTTGGCACAGCTGACAGACCTGTGACCACAGCGGTGCTGATGGATACCACTATAATTCACAGGTAGTGTTCATGGGATATAATCTGATGTGACACTATACTAAGTAGTGCATATTCCCTGCTCAGAAGAATGCCAGTTGCATCCCCTTCTACATAATAATTTCAGCATCTCTATTTCTGAAGATAATTTGAAAAGTAGAAGGAATCATCTTCTGTTTATACATTAGAAACTGCTTTTCTGTAGGAAGCTGAAAGTCAGTTTGCAGCTCAAAGGTATGAACGCATTTCAAGGTTTCTTAAAATAACAGATTTCCGTAGTCACAGTACTTGCTTAAAATAATCTGTGGTGAAATTGAAGGAGCTATTTGAGAAAAAACAAACATATTTTACACTGTATTTCTGTTCAGCATTACACCTGGAACTCCCTGGTACCTACAAATAGATAAACTTTGAACATTGTTATCTACATAATTAAAAGAAAGTTCAAGATTGTAGAAGTATCAGCTAAGAGGATGAAAACATTGTAAAGGTTGCACTTTTTTTGTGCAGTCCCTTTGGAAAAGTTTTCAAACAGGTTTTGGTGTAAATCCAGTTAGAAGATTTATGAGAAAGAACAAACAGAAATGAATACTGTTCAGAGCTTTAAACTTGGTGATAGTATTTTTCTGAAGAGTGGCAATAAAAGCATGATGACATATCATAAAAGGAATAAAAAGAAGCAGAAATACCCATTTTTTTTGAATACTAGGTGTTTTGGCTCCAAAGGACTGTTGAGGATGATTCAAAGACAATGGTGATTCACAAGAAGCAACTGTGGATTGCTTGATGTGATTCTGGATCTTCTGGTGAGTACGACCACAATCCTGACACCAAAATATTAGGCTACCTTGTATGTTTTAAAATAGTAGTATATTTCTGGATTTTCAGGGAATAATATTTATTTATGATACTTTTATATTGTTACTGTAAGTAGTTAATGAAAGGGGAATGGCAATGACTTAAACATTCCCAAATCATTTTGTTTAAGACTTTGTGATATGCTGTATCCAGGGCTGTTAGAATATGTAGGTGCTTTGTTGAGTGTAGAATACACTTGACTGCTGGTTTAATCAAGAAGACTGATACTAGAGCATCTCATACAAGTTTAAAGGTGCAATCTAAATCTTCCGAGTTTAGGAGCTGGCTCCTTAAATGACATTTGCTGAAATCAGGCTGAGAAATTCATATAGATTCTTCCTGGATGTAATGGCTTGAGAAGTGAAGCCAGAAGAAATAGAAATATATTATGAAGTTATGGGATTTTCTCTTTCTGTGGTCTGTCAGTGCTTGAGCAGACAGCTTTAGAGGCTAGAATAAGTATCATATTTTTGACCAGAATTTTTCTCTATATAAACCTGAATTATAAAGTTGTGTCACATTTTAGTGGGTGGGATAATAAACATGGGAGTAGTTCCTTCTTTCTGACTATTTCTCTAATTCACATACCTCCCTGTTTTAGAGGCACTTAGTCCTTGATCAGGTATCTAAACAGCTGTCATTCCATGGGTGCACCCTTAGCATTTTGACTTGAAACAGTAGCCCAGTTCTGAAGTTAATCTTCCAATCAATTGCACTTATTACACATTGATTTGGTTCAAAGGGAATTTTTGGTGCACACAAACCAGCTGTCCATTAGAGGAAATTAAATCTGGGAGGTCTGCTCTAGTTGGGTACTTTATCACTGTAAAAGTTCAAATTAATGACTGATCCTTTGTAACATACATATGGTGATGGTGTTTGGTCCTGGGGACCAGTTTAAAGCTAGTCTGAAATAAAATCACAGACCATGCAGGTCTCATCACCAACTGGTTTGATCTACTGGTCTTCCTCTGTTTTGCTAAATTACTTACTAGTATAAACTAGGTCAATAAATACCTTTGCATGTAAAGAATGGAATATGTAGAAACATTGTATTTGTCTTAAAAACAAGGTTTGCTTTAGAATGTTACTTTTTTAAATATTATTTTTCTTCAAGGAAGCTGTGTAAAAAGGTATTTTTCTCCCACCATATGTACATGGAGATGAAGATACTGAAAGCAAAGCACTATGTGTTTGATCTTTCCTGACCTAATCTGTAGCTCCTTTGGCAGTTACAGAGATGATGGACAATCTTTGATGAATTTGTTCCTGTCTCACTGAGATAGAAAGTCAATCCAATTTCTCAACTCTATGTGATAACAATTAGTGCCAATATCTTGTCAATGGTGTTCCATGCAGGCCTTTTATATGGCAATCAGTATATATTGAATGGAAACCACATACAACAAGAAGGTAGATAACAACTGTGTCGATACTTTAGGGTCAAGTGCATCAGGATTTAATGTCAAACAAAGCCCTAAAGTGAATATTAAGTTATTTTTTCCTTAAGAACACAGAAGTGCTCATTTTTGAATGTTATATGAAGGTCAGCCTGATCTAACAACATTTTAAATGATCATCATAAAATTATTCTTGGATATTAAAATGTAGGGTAGAGTACATGTTTTGAAGTTGTGTCACTGGGTACATGGGGCATACAGTTAATCTATTGAACATTATCTATAAGCACATTCACAAGGAAGATGCTACAGAAAGCAAGCTCTTTAATTTAGCTGCAAAGGTATAATGAGATCCAGGGATCTTATTTCAAGGTGAAGCTAGATAAATTCAAGTTTGAAAAAGGAAGTACATAGTTCTAAAAGTAAAAGTAATTAATCTTTATAAAATCTTTTCTAGGGAAGTTGTGGATTGTTACTGCCTGAAAACTTTAAATAAATCCAGTGTCATACAAAAAGGTGTTCTAGCTAAAAACCCAGGTATGGGCTTGTATGGATTATAATGGAAAAATTGTTGGGGAAATTTATATGGTGTGTGAATATAAGAGGCCAGACTAGATGATTGTCAGGGTTCCTAGGACTCAAAGGCTATCAGCTTGTCTGCTAGTAACTTAATCAAGGTTTATGTTCTAAAAGAGAAAAAAAAAAAGAATTTATCACTTTGTGTCTTAGTAAACAAGGATTTAAAGAGTTAGATGCTCTTAGTTTCAAGTTACGGTGCTTTTGTAGACAAATGTTCTGAATTGACAAAGTTGATACAGGCAGGGACAGGTTGCTATAAAACTTTGAATTAATGAACAAAGTGTCACCAAATATTTGGTGGATTTTTCTGATTGCGGTAAGAGTATCAAGTTTCTGTACTTTAAATTAATGAACAAGCTACCACTGATTATTTGGTGTGTTCTTCTGAGGTGGGTGAGCAACATCTCTAACTAATGTCAAAAGTCTTGCTATAATGCCAGGAGTTAATGAGTAATTTTTGCAGTAAAATTATTACTATTATTATGTGTTTATATTACAGTGTTATCATTTATGCATTAATTGTGCAGTACTACCCAAGTTAATCAGGTTAAAATGGGTTAATTAGATTAGGTTCTTATTGTGATGAAAAGGCAAAAGTATTTCTGAGGTATTTATGTTACAGGATATTTCTGACTTTAAAAACAGACAAGATACAGGGGGAGAACAACAGAATAAGAGTGTGGAAGGGAAAATATAAGGAACTACTTTTCTAATACAAACAGTGTGTATACATATAAAATATACCATATGTATATGGGTTATACATATATAATATACAATTTTGAAACTTTCTTCTTTTTTTTTTTTAAAAAAAAGAAGCATACAAGAGTCCTTAACATTTAATTGAAAATTTTATGAACCATTCAAAATAAATGAGAAGAACAGACTCCACACAAATTTATTTGAATACCATTGAAGACCTCCCCCCCCCCCCCCCCCCCACCTCCCAGGAGATTTCTTAGTAAAGGACAGTTTAAAGAATGGTTAACGTATTTGAACACTTCAAAGTATTGTGACATAATTGAAAGACAGGGAGAGGAGAAGGATATAGACAGAAACTTTTACCTTAGATTTGTAAGAAATAGAAACCAAAATATTCAGATTCTGTAAACTGTGAATTTTAATGACTATTATTTCCAGGTTTGCTAACAATAAAATCAAGACATTCTGCAACAAATGCACAGGTATTTGCTGTTTGACTAGAAGATATTCTTTGCTAGTGGCTTTAGGCAGAGGCTAATATTGGAAGAAGCCAGATTTTTAAACTGTATGAATATCTTAGTGTGTGATATAGTCATATATAGTTCATCAGAACACCAGGCATTACATCCAGTAGAAGTCAATACTATAATTTGTACTAAATATTGTATTACAAGCATAGTTAAGCAATATAAAGCATCAAATATATCTCATAGGTTTTTAGGCCTTTTTTACAGGATAAAAATTCATAAATTATTCTGGCATTTATAATTTTTTCACAACTATTTGGTTACTTCAAAAAGATGTTATTGCTGGACAAACTCAAAGCAAATTTTGACAAAAGTAGACAAAGGCAGGATCTCAGAAAGAATTTAAGTACTTGAAGTGGAAGAGCAGCATATTTTGAAGTCTTAGTCTAAACCTGTGAGGTCCAGAGCTCCTGCAGAGCTGTTTTTTGTATTTGACAGGTCTGTAATCTGTAAGCACTTCAGTTCTTGACCTTAAAGTTGCCCAGATGCTTAAATCGCTGTTACTGCAGCTGTCAGAAGTATCTCAATCCTGGTAGTTCAGCAATTCAGCCTTAACTCAGGGATCCAGAAAATATTCACCTACTGCCTTCCTCCTTTGAGGGGTATGATCTGCTAAGCTTCCTCCGACTTACAGATTACTGAGCATGCAGTGATAGCTGCTAATTTCTTTTAAAACATAGCTAGAGGATAAATCTCCCTTTTCACTTAGAGATTTGATTATTTTAATATGACAGTGTAAACCCAGGTTCATTTCCTCCTGAAAAAAAAAAAAAAATCTTAGGCTTTTTATCTGTTTAGACTCACTGACTTGGTTTAGACTCTATGAACCCCAGTGCATATATTTGTGAGCAAAAATGCTTTCCATCTCAAATATGAAACCTATGTCTCTATGATGAATTCCTGAATCAAAGGAACTAGAAAACTGAAAAGCAAGTTGACTTGTAATCTATACAGCTCTTCCTAAGGAGGGAATTTTTGTATGTATTATCCAATGATGACATGGTCAAACAAATGTGGATAAGTCACTAGGACCATATTGCATTCAGTCATGAGTTTTGAAGGAACTCAGATAGGAAATTGCTGAATTTCTGGTGAACTTCTGTAAACTATCTACTACAGTCACTCTGTCAGATGACTTCCAGGTTACCAGCGTAACTTCTATCTTAAAAAAGGACTTTACAGGAAATCCTGGGAACTATGGAATGAATCTGACTTCCATTCCTTGCAAAACAGTGATAAGAATGACATTAATGAAGCGCAGCTGTAATTTCATTGTGTTAGGAGCCAGGCAACGTGGAGTTCTGTGAGAGTATGAGTGAGCAGGTGGGTAGAAGAGAGGCAGAAGACATAATATGTATGGATTTGGAAAGTAAAATCCTTGAGCAACTTCTATACCAAAGGCCATTAAAGAAATTAAGTTGCTATGGGTTTGGAGGAGAGGTACTTTAATAGCTTTACAGGTTAGGAAGGTTAGAAAGAATAAAGGATAGGCTACAACTATTCTTCAATAACTTACTTTTAGATCCCTTTTCAGGGGGATAGAAGAGTATGGATCCCCATGGATTAATTTTTATTCAGCATTTTCATGGATGACATTGGAACTGGGAATTTGTAATCAAATATTCAAGTTTGCAGATGTTACTGAGGTCTTTCAGGCAGTTAAATGGGACACTGATGGTGAGAAACCCCAGGAGGACATCACAAAACTGGAGTATTGAGCAAAGAAATGCCAGATGATGCGTTATGTGAGTAAATTGGAGGCAATGCAAGATAAATCATGCTTACATAATGGTGATCTTGGAAGTGGAACTCACAATTCAGGAAGGAGATCTTGGACTCCTCACTGGCAGTTTTCTGAAATCAGCTCAGTGTGCACTTTGTTCTCAAGAACAAATTATTGGACATCATCAGGAAAAATACTGAGACTAAACCAGAAATCAACATTTTTTTTCCCTGAAAAACATTGATGCACTGGATTACTTGATACAATGCTTTTCCTTACATCTCCAAAAAAGATATCATGTAGTTAAAAATGATGCATAGAAGGCAACTGAAATGATTATGGGAAAAAAGCACTGGTTTACATTAAAAGATTAAAATGCTTGAGCCTTTCCATTTGGGGAAGAAAAGCCTGGAGAGAGACATGTGATAAATATTGACAAAATCTTGAAGGCAGTAGATAAGGCAAATACTGCTACTATTCCTCAAATCCCAGAGTACTAGAATCAGAAGGCACTCACTGAAACTAGCAGGATGAGAATTTAAGACAGATAAAAGAAAGTACTGCCTTACATAGTAATTAGTGAGTTTTTAGTATGTGTTACCACAGAAGGTTGTGGAGATAAATAATATCAAGCAGGTTCAAAAATGGATTAATCAAATTCCTGGGCAGCAAGTTGATAAATGGATACTAAAATCAGGGATATACTCCCTGCAATTCCTACTGTGAATGATGGGAGAAGGTGAGGAGAATGGATGGCAGATAGTGGAAGGGCTTGTGTGTGCTCCCTAAATAGCATCTCCTGCTGCTGGAGAGAAAATACAAGGCTATGTTATGGTTTATTAAGTTTCCTTAGGATGACTATTGAAATGGTTATACCAGTGGCTCACCAAGGTTAATATGGTGGGTCCAGGTACAAGGTGATGAGGGATCTCAGGAGCCTGAAACACCTTATTCTTCATGAGCAATGAAGAATAATAGTGGAAGAATAGTTTGAGGTAACTTTAACTACATAAAACTTGAGAAATTTTTATAAAAAAAACCAAGCAAACAGGCTAAATTTAAGTTCTAAAGAAATACAATTTCCAGCTGATCTATATTCCAAAGTTTATGTATTAGAAGAAAATAATCCAAAGTGGATGGTTTAATTGATAATATATTTTTGTTATATATTTAATTAGTAGGGGAAAAGTAGTCTTAATGAAACTTCCTTGTATGTCTACTTATTTTTTGCATGGAGGATCTATTTCAGCTAATATTTAGGGAAAGATTCAGACTTGGAAGGAAGGATGATTCAAGCTGTTTTCTGAAATCACACCTATTTTAACATCAGTAGCTTAGTCATCTCTGTAAAGTTTCCACTTTTTCTTCCTAATTATCTCCATATGAAACACAAGTCTCCTGTTGATTTCATTCCTGCCTCCTCACCTTCATTTAAAGTTTTTTTTTTTTTTTGACAGACCTGTTCTCTTACAACTCGTTAAATTTTAAAGCATTAAATTCAAACTATATATATATATATATGTAAAACATTCATCTCTGTAAGTTTCTTCCTACAGACTTCAAAATAAATGAATTGAAATTCACATTTTAGGTGCTAAAAAGTACAACTGGATAGGAGGAATGAAGGAATCAGCTTTTTTTTTTTTTTATATATAAGAGTATAAAATCCATTTTTATGTCAAAAAATCTAGTGTGCCTATGATTATTTGCTGCCTAGCTGCAGTCTGTTTTCAAAATGTCTTAAGTTTATCTGGTCCAACCTAACGAAGAAGACAAAATTCTGAGTGTAGTCAGCCATGCCAAAAAAAATGAAGAAATATCAATTTAACATGACATCTTTGTTTCAGCAAACTTACTAACTTGACCTCATCTCTGGGCCCACAGAATGAATCAGAGATTTAAAACAAGCAGCCTTGAAGAGACTTGTTCTGAGAAGTCTTTTTAATATCTGTGTAGTATTAGACCTTTTTCAAAATACAAAAATGCTGTAAATGACTCCTGTAAAAGTAATATATATTTTTTTTCCTGTAAGATACTGTGACCATACTGGGAAAAAATCATAGGTTAAATTGTTTGATTTCATTGCAGAGGAAATATTCTGAGACTAAACATCATGTGTGAGAAATAATGAATTGGGAGCAACACATAATGAGAAGAAACACATACACACACTTGTGTAAGTAACATAAATAACAAAAGAAAGACTAGGGAAAATGTGGATCTGCAGCTGTATGGGGCAGGGGATCTGGTGACACAGGACACAGAAAAACCAAGGTACTGAATACTGCCTTCTCCTCAGTCTTTACAAGCAGGATTGATCTTCAGAAATCTAAGGGCCAAAAGACCAGGGGGAAAGGCTGAAGCAAGGAAGATGTACTCTTGGTGGAAGAGGATCAGGTCAGGGAATATATAAGCCCACTGGACATACATAAGTCCATGTATCCTGATGGGATGCACCCATGAATGCTGAGGGAACTGGCTCATGTCATTGCAAGGCCACTCTCAATAATCTTTGAACAATCATGGTGATTGGAAGAGGTGTCTGAGGACTGTTGGAAAGCAAATGTCACTCCAGTCTTCAAGAAGGACAAGAAGGCGGACCCAGAGAACTATGATGAAATGACTGGCTTGATAGATGAGGGGAGAACAGTCAATATTGTCTACCTTGTCTTCAGCAAGGCTTTTGACACTGTCTCCCATAAGAACCTTGTAGAGAAGCTGATGAAGTAAGGGCTGAAAGAGCAGACAGTGAGGTAGGTGGATTGACAATTGGCTGAATGACCAGGCTCATAGAGTGGTGATCAGTGGTATGAAGTCCAGCTGGAGGCCAGTAACTGGTGGTGTACCCTGGGGGTCAGCACTGGCTCTAATCTTGTTCAACATCTTTATTAATTATCTGGATGATGGGATAGAGCGTACCCTCAGCAAGTTTGCTGATGATACAAAACTAGGAGGAGTGGCTGTTACACCAGAGGGTTGTGCTGCCATCCAGAGTGACCTTGACAGGCTGGAGAAATGGGCTAATGGAAATCTCATGAGATTCAGCAAAAGGAAAGGCCAAGTCCTGCACCTGGGAAGGAGGAACCTCAGACACCAGTATACAATAGGGGGCTGGAAAGCATCTTTGACGAGAAGGACCTGGAGGTCCTTGTGGACATCAAGTAGAACATGAGCCAGCAATGTGCCCTTGCAGCAAAGAAGGCAAATAGTATTCTGGGGTGAATTAGACAAAGTATTTCCAACAGCTTGAGGAAAGTTATCCTTCTCCTTTATTCAGGCACTGGTGAAACCGTATCTGAAGTAATATGTTGAGTTCTGAGCTCACCAGTACAAGAGACAGATAGAACTACTGAAGAGAGCCCAGTGAAAGGCCTCTAAGATGGTTAAGGAGCTGGAGCATCTGTCATATGAGGAAAAGCTGAGAGAACTGGGACTGTTTAACTTGGAGAAAAGAAGGCTCAGGTGGAATGTTATCAACATATATGAACATCTGAAGAGAGGGAACAAAGAAGACAGAGTCAGACTCTTTTCAGTGCTATCCCACAAAGTAACAAGAAGCAATGGGCATGAACAGAAATACAGAAAATTCTGCTTAAACATGAAGAAAAAAATTTTTCCTGTGAGGGTGACTGAACTCTTGAACATGTTTCCCAGCGAGGTTGTGGAGTCACCCTCCTTGGAGATATTCAAAAACTGTCTGGACATGGACATGATCAACTGGTTTTAGGTGGCACTGCTGAAGCGGGTGGGTTGGCCAAGATAATTGTCAGAGGTCCCTTCCAGCCTCAACTATTCTGTGATTCTGAGATGTAGAAATACACATCTGACTTTTCTGGAGAGATACATTTAATTAATCTGAGTTTCAGAAATAACAGAACCAATCATCTGAACATTAGACTCCTTTGAATTTGGACACAAAATGTGGACACAATATTTTAAAAAGTGTATTCCTCTTTCCTTAGTGCAGAGTATCCTGATTTTGATGTAGGATTAATGTAATAATTCATTACCTCTACCTGCATGAGTTGTTTTCCAGTTCCTGCTAGTGCAGTAGGGGTGGTAAAAAAAGGGCCTCAAATTATTATTAATGATAGCTCAGATATACATATTCAGCCAGTTTGGGGAGGTGTTGGAGAAAACCTTCTGTCATTCATTTTACTCTGTGAGTTTTATAAAGATTCAAGCTCTGCATCTTCTTTCTTTTAGTTTTACTCAAGTGTTCATCAGTTTTGTGTCCCTACCGTGTACTGCACCAGGATCAATAGACAATTTAGAAAGTGTTTTGTAATTTATTCATTGAGTATTTCATGCATATTGAAGGCATATTATATACTGGAAAGGATGCCTGTATCAGTATTGATCCATATTCTGTAATGATATCTAGCCTATTAGGAAATCAAATAACACAGATTTTGTGAAACAGGGTTTATCACAGAAGAAATAGTACAAAAATGAAATCCTAATGAAACATAAATCCAAATGTACATGGTGTGAATTATTAAGAAAAAATAAGTTTTTTACATGTATGAACAAAAATCCAAAATGCATTTGATGTCCCTCCAGTTTAGGAAGAGATTTCCTGTTTTGATCAAGGATTAAACTGGTACAAAAGATTTTAATTATATGTCCAGAAAGGTTCCTTGTAGCCTCCATGGTTAGACCCACTATTCAGGGAGTATTTTGTACTTGAAAATAAAGGGACATCCAGTGATAAAAGAATTAAGATTATCTGTAGAATATCTAAGTTTAATTCTTGTCTCTATCACAGACTTTTTGTGCAACTTGGAGAAATGCAATTGTTCTCTGCTACAATACCTCATGTCTAATCTTCAGAAGAAAGAATATGTCTGCCTTGTCTGTAAAGTCTTTGAAGCAGAGACTGTCTTCTTGAATGTATTTTCTAGCATAAAGTACAATGGAAGCTCAGATTTGTGTTAGGGCCTTCCAGTGTTACTGTTACACGAATAAATAATAATTAGTAACAGATGTTTTGTCTACTTTCTTTATAAAGGATAAGTCCATGAAAGAAAGCTAATTTTTCCCTGTAAGATGAAAAGAACTTCAAAGGTCAAATTTTAGCTATTATTCTAATGAAAAATGAGATGCTTTTAAAGGTGTTGGTAAAGAGTATAGTTTCATAAAATTCTATTTCCTTTAAGCTGCATTAGAATTCTTACTGTGATTTTAAAGTTTGAGCACACCAAAATATTAGAAGCCCTCACAGCTTGCATTTTTTTCCCTTTAGCTCTACTATGAAGATGGCATCAAAACCTTCTCCAAAGCCTCCAACCACCCTTATTGTTATAATAAATTTAAAAAAGAGGGAAGATTTATGAAAATATCAGTACTGAAAATATATGCTGTGAGAAATATCAACCAGTATCTATCAAACCCAACCAGAGAAGGTGCCCTGCTGGATCTCCTCTTTGTGAACAGAGAAGGACTGGTGGATAATGTGGCGGTTGGAGGCTGACTAGGGCACAGCGATCATGAAATAATAGAGTTCTCTATTCTTAGAGAAGTCAGGACAGGGGGCAGCAGAACTGACATCCTGGACTTCAAAAGGGCTGACTTTGTCTTGTTTAGGCACCTGCTTGAAAGGATCCCTTGGGAGACGGTCCTGAAGGGTATAGGGGTCCAGGAAGGCTGGGCGCTCTTCAAGAAGGAAGTATTAATGGCACAGGAACAGGCTGTCCCCAGGTGCTGTAAGAGAAGCCAGCAACAGAGAAGACCACCCTGGCTAAACAGGGAGCTTTGGCTGCAACTCAGGGAGAAAAGGAGAGTTTACGGCCTTTGGAAGAAGGGGCTAGCCACTCACAGTGATTACAAAGATGCTGTGAGGCTATGCAGGGCAGAAATCAGGAGGTCTAAAGCCCAGCTGGAAATTAATCTGGCTTCAGCAATCAAGGACAACAAGAAATGTTTCTATAAGTATGTCAGTAGCAAAAGAAAGACCAGGGAGAGTATCCATCCCCTGCTAGATGCAGGAGAAAACATCGTAACAAGTGATGAGGAGAAGACTGAGGTCCTTAATGTCTTCTTTGCCTCAGTCTTTAATAACAAGACTAGTTGTACTGAGGGAATCCAGCCTCCTCAGCCAGAAGACAGAGACTGGGAGAACGACCCCTCCGCAATCCAGAAGGAGACAGTCAGTGACCTACTGCATCACATAGACACACACAAGTCTATGGGACCAGATGGGATACACCTGAGGATGCTGAAGGAGCTGGCTGGGGTGCTCGCCAAGCCGCTTTCCATCATTTACCAGCAGTCCTGGCTGACAGGGGAGGTCCCGACAGATTGGAAATTGGCCAATGTGACGCCCATCTATAAGAAGGGTCGGAAGGATGATCTGGGAAATTACAGGCCTGTCAGCTTGACGTCGGTGCCTGGGAAGCTGATGGAGCAGCTCATTCTGAGTACCATCATACAACACATGTGGGACAACAAGATGATCAGGCCCAGTCAGCATGGGTTTACAAAAGGCAGGTCCTGCTTGACAAACCTGATCTCCTTCTACGACAGGGTGACCTGCTTATTGGATGAGGGAAAGGCTGTGGATGTTGTTTACCTTGACTTTAGTAAGGCCTTTGACACTGTTTCCCACAGCATTCTCCTGGCAAAACTGGCTGCTCGAGGCTTTGCTGGGTAAAAAACTGGTTGGATGGCCAGGCCCAAAAAGTTGTGGTGAACGGAGTTAAATCCATTTGGCGGCCGGTCACAAGTGGTGTCCCCCAGGGCTCGGTTTTGGGGCCACTCCTGTTTAACATCTTTATTGATGATCTAGACGAGGGGATCGAGTGCACCCTCAGTAAGTTTGCAGATGACACCAAGTTGGGTGGGAGTGTTGATCTGCTCGAGGGTAGGGAGGCTCTGCAGAGAGACCTGGACAGGCTGGAGCGATGGGCTAAGGCCAACTGTATGAGTTTTAATAAGGCCAAATGCCAGGTGCTGCACTTCGGCCACAACAACCCCCAGCAGCGCTACAGGCTTGGGGAGGAGTGGCTGGAGAGCTGCCAGTCAGAGAGGGACCTGGGGGTGTTGATGGACAGCTGGCTGAACATGAGCCAGCAGTGTGCCCAGGTGGCCAAGAAGGCCAATGGCATCCTGGCTTGTATCAGAAATAGTGTGGCCAGCAGGGACAGGGAAGGGATCTTACCCCTGTACTCGGCACTGGTGAGGCTGCACCTAGATTACTGTGTTCAGTTTTGGGTCCCTCACTACAAAAAGGACATTGAATTACTCGAGCGTGTCCAAAGAAGGGCAGTGAAGCTGGTGAAGGGTCTGGAGCACATGTCGTACGAGGAGCGGCTGAGGGAACTGGGGTTGTTTAGTCTGGAGAAGAGGAGGCTGAGGGGAGACCTCATCGCCCTCTACAACTACCTGAAAGGAGGTTGCAGAGAGCTGGGGATGAGCCTCTTTAACCAAGTAACAAGCAATAAGACAAGAGGTAACGGCCTCAAGTTGCACCAGGGAAGGTTTAGACTGGATATTAGGAAGCATTTCTTTACAGAACGGATTGTTAGGCATTGGAATGGGCTGCCCAGGGCAGTGGTGGAGTCCCCATCCCTGGAGGTGTTTAAGAGTCGAGTTGACATAGCGCTGAGGGATATGGTGTAGTTGGGAACTGTCAGTGCTAGGTTAACGGTTGGACTAGATGATCTTCAAGGTCCTTTCCAACCTAGGTGATTCTGTGATTCTGTGAAACATCATCTTTGTCAGAACCAGCATTTTGCAGAAAATCAGTCAAATTAAAGCACACCATTGCATTTATGTTGACAATGCTCTAGTACATAGAACTCACTTTTTTTAAGCAAGAAGGAAACTTAATTTGAATCAATTCCTACAGTTGCACCATGACTAAAGAATTCTTCCTGTCTGTAGATGGAATCAAGAATAGAAAAAGTAAAATTATCAGGATAGTGTTTTATTTACAATTCAGTGAACTTAAGGATGGAAACTTCTGTCTCCAGTGATATCACCTCTTGCCTTATCAAGTTTTTATTTTCTATCAAAATTCTCAGCTCATCAAGAGAAATAAAGGATTAAAATAAATTTATGGTCAGATACTTTCTAAACTACTTTATTGTACATATGTTTTAGAGTTAAAAGTAAAATATAACGCATTTAACAATGAAATAGGATTCAATCTCAGAGAAGGATTTTAGAATAATTCATAAAGTAATTCTGATGGTTTCAGGAACACACACAGTTGAGAATTGTCAGTGAACTACTTTACCATTTACCTGATTCTTATCCCCTCATTTGCTGTACTGCATAGTGCCTCATATCAATGGTAACTTTGGAAGTGAATGACAGGAGAGACTTACAATCCACTTCCCTAGGCCAGCAAGCATACAAGGAGGAATAAATTGTATTCTTTGAATATAGCAGCTAAATTTATACTGAATTAGAATTATTCCCTGAATTTCTCCTGCAGTTCTGTGATATTCCAAGATCTTTAATGGGAGAAGTAAAGCATTTGGCTATTTCTGTGGAAGCTAAAGGAAAGGCAAATTAAAAATAAAGATTAAAACCACCAACAGTTTATGATACGAAATGTCTCTGACCCCTCCTATCATCCTTCTTATCATTAAAGTCTCCTTATTTTGTCTTTTGGCTCCTAGCTTTCAGCTGCTTCTCTGCACGTACTTTGTTATCTATTTTAAAACCTTTAGCATTTCTGCTAAATTAGTGTAGGATATCTATACCTCACATCTTTCCACTTGCACACACTTTTCCCAACACTCCTTTATGTTTTCCCACCATTCCCATTAATGGTAATTGCTAGTTCACTTTTCCTTCCTTAAACCTGAATGCTTGCTGTGAGAAGCATGCTTTAAATGTCAGCACATTTCCTTGAGTCAGCCTCATTTTCTTATGCTGTTTGCCATTTCTGCTTATATGAGAATTGTTGCATCTAATGCTCTAAAGCTCTTTTAACCAGATCCTCATCAAATGTAAATTTACTTAACATCATTGGAACCGTTGGAGCTGAAAAGCTGTCTTTCTATGCTTATTACCTTTCAGATTGTAATAGCTGCATAAAACGCAGAATCAGAGAGTTACTGAGGTTGGAAGGGGCCTCTGGAGATCATCTTGTTCAACCCACCTGCTCCAAACAAGGTCAACTAGAGCTGGTTGATCAAGGCCCTGTCCAGACAGGCCTTCCAGGGATGGGGATGGGGACTGCACAGCCTCTCTGGACAACCTGTTCTGATGTTCAGCCATCCTCAAAGTAAAAAACTTTTTTCTTATGCTTAATTAGAATTTCCTGTGTTTCAGTTTGTGGCCATTTACTTTTGCCCATTCCCTGGGTAGCAAGGAGGAGAGCTTGGCTCTGTTTTCTTTACTCCCTCCTGTCAGATACTGATACATATTGATAAGATCCCCTGAGCCTTCTCTTCTCCACTCTGAAAAGTCATGTCTCTCTCAGCTTTTACTCATAGGACAGATAGTCCATTCCCTTAATTATCTTAGTGGCCTCTCTCTGGACTCTCTCCAGTAGCTTCATGTCTCCCTTGTACTGGAGAGCCCAGAGCTGGACACCAGTCCTCAGCAGTGCTGAATAGAGGGGAAGGACCACCTCCTTTGACCTGCTGGCAACACTCCTCCTAATGCAGTGCAAGAAGCTGTCACCTTGCTTTGCTCTAAGGGCACATTGCTGACTCATGCTCAACTTGCTGTCCATCAGGGTCCTTCTTCAGTCACTTGGTCCATGGGGTTCTTCCCTCCCAGGTGTGGGACTTGACCTTTGCCTTTGCTGAATTTCGTAACATCACTGTCAGCCCTTTTCTCCAACTTGAGATTCCTCTGAATGACAGCATAACCTTTTGGTATATCAGCTACTCCTCCCAGTCTTGTGTAATTTGCGAACTTGCTGAGTCCCATCATCTATGTCATTAATAAACAGTGTTGCTCCCAGTATTAACCCATTGGGTATATCATGAGTGGCTGGCCTCCAGCTGGACTTCATGCTCTGATGATAAGCCTTTGAACCTAGCAGTTCAGCCAGTTTTCAGTTCATCTCACTGTTCATTTATGAAGCACATATTTCATCAGTTAGTCTATGAGAATGTCATAGGAGACTAAAGTCAAGATAAGCAATATCTACTGCTCCCTCTTTGTCCACTGAGCTAGTCATTTCACAGTGGTCAGGCCTCTTGCAAATTCATTCTGACTGAACCCCAGACACCTTTCTGTCCTTCATATGTCTGAAAATGGCTTCCAGATTTAGTTGTTCCATCATGTTCCTAGGGTTTGATGTGAGGCTGATCACCTTGTAGTTCTCCAAATCTTCCTCTTTGACCTTCAGAATAGGAGTGACATTTTCTTTCTTCCAGTCCTCAAGAGTCCCCTCACTCTCCCAGTTGGCATGATCTTTCAAAGATAACCAGAAGTGGCCTTGCATTGTCACTGATCAGCTCCCTCAGTACTTCTCTACTGAGGGTAAGCTTTCCTCACTCTGGGCTTTCCCACTGTTCTCAGGGCTCTGGGATTCCTGTAGGCAAATCTCACCATTAATGACTGAGGCAAAGAAAGCATGGAGTACCTCAGCCTTTTCCATGTGCTTTTTCACCAGGTTCCCTACCTGTCCTGATCCAATATCGGGGAGGGTTCTTAAATGATCGAGATTAAGTGCGAGATTAAGAGAGGTCAGATGCCGTGCAACCTTGTAAACTTTATTTCCCGTAACAACTGATAACAACGATAGGACAGAGAGAAGAAAGAAAAAGTCAGAATCCCTAAGCAAGCAAATGATAGAGATGCAGCAAGATTAGTTACCACCACCACGAATCCAGCGATGTACCGTTGGCTCGGTCTCGGTGCAGGTGATGGTGCTCCAAGTTCCGCCAGAGTCCCAGCTCCGACCAATAAGATCGAGATGATTTCAAGATTCAAGATCAAGAAGATCAAGATCAAGGATCCTGAGAGAGGAGTACGCAGTCCTTTTATTGTCCCAGTCCCCACGATTTCTCCGAAAAATCTGTCCATTTCCATGGAGCTCATTGTAATATGTGCTGCCCTGTGTTCCTCCATGCGCACACGCCCAGGTGTTCATGGTGATTGTGCTGGGGGGGGGGGGCGGTGTCAACCTGCGGCGTCTTCAGCCTCTGCACATCTTCCTCACCCTGATTTCCTTTCCACCCAGCTCGCGTGCAAGCACAGCTTGGTAGGCACTGCCAGGGATGTTGTTGCTCTAGCTTCGGGCGGATATCGTGGTTTCTTCAGGGACAATTCGTCTCCTTCAGAGCGTACTCCTCCATGGCGACAGGATGTTGAGGCCAGGAAGTGGTAGTGGTGCAGCAGCAATGTTGAGACAAACACAGTCCAACACAGTCCCTTACACTACCCCATACAGAAGTGGGCCCACATTTTCCCTCATCTTCTCTTTGCTTCTGATGTACCTGTAGAAGCCTTTGCTGCTACTCTTCACATCCCTCTCCATATTTGGTTCCAGGTGGGCTTTGACTCTCCTGACCACATGCCTACATGATCCCTGTGTGACCAAGCAGTCAGTATCTGTATATTCCTCCTGGGTGACCTGAACTTTTTTCCACCTCTCGTATGGTTCATTTTGATGTCTAAGTTTAGTTGGAAGCTCTGTGCTAATCTGAGCAGGCCACCTTTGCTTGATTTCCTGCACTTTGGGATTGACTGCTCTTGAGCTTGGAAGAGCTGATCCACAAAAATCAGACAGGTCTTCTGGACCCTTCTTTTCTCCAGAACTATTGCCCATGGTATTTCAAGCAGATCCCTGAACTGTCAAACATTATCTCCCCTGCCTGGAGAAGCATATATTCTATAGCTACTCCTGTAGGCTAGTCTCGTCTACTCTGTTTTATCAAGTCTAAATTTAAGCTAATAAATGCTATTCATCTTTTATACCACTGCTGCTGATAATATTTTAATTGAATCTTCATGTTAAAAAATATAAAGCTTAAAAATTCTCAAAATCTCACTACATCAAGTTTCTGCTCTGTAAAATAATTGAAAACAGTATTTATTATTTATTTTTCCAAGCCATAAAGAGGTGCTGATTGAGATGAGATTGAAGCTGTGTTGTTTTTGGCATGGTATAAGCACGTGTTAAAAGAGAACTTGCAGTCTAAACCTTAAAAAGTTCATAACCTAAGCCAATAAGACAGAAGTCAGGTGAGCAAGAACAGTTAAAGTGTCTTGTCTGCACTTGTGCAAGATAAGAGGAGCTTATATTTAGGTTAAAATCCAGCTTTCCAGATTGCCGTGTTCTCTCTGTATTCAGTAAATCGTGTTTCCCCTACTAGGTATTTTCTGTGCTAATATTTTTCCTGTTGAGTTCTGAATGCCACAATTGCCAACATTAACAGTTTCTATTCTTTCCTATTTGTTCTATTGCTTAGTAGAAGTCACTGTCAACAAAATCTTTAGACATTTTTTTTTTTTTTTTTACTTTCTTAAACAGATTCCATAGTGTTTCATCATATCCTCTTTGATCATTCTATATAATTCTTCCTCATCATTTACACCTTATCATACTCTAGCTGGTACCTCCTTACACTGCTCAGACAAGTGAAGCATAAATAATTATTTTAAAATCAATTCTGTGTTTCATGTGGTCTGCATATTCCCTGAAGCTTTTCTTTAGGATACAAGAACTGTTTTAAATGTGGGGTTTATAAAATCATAACAATAGTTGAATTGGCTGTGGTTTTATTAATGAAAGTTCCAAAGACCTCCTATCTCATTAACTTATCTAACCCTAGTTAAAGAGTGTCCTCATGTTTTCCTCCTAATTTTAAGTCTTCTTCCTACTTCTCTCTGAGCTGCCAAAGTGACTGTAAGAAATCCATTATGTATACTATAGTGACAGATTCAAAAACCTACTGAGCTGTAAAAAAACCCCACATTGAAAGATAGACCCTGCTTCAAAACCCTCCTTGTTTGTTGTTTGTTCTCAAATATCATGGTACTATCAGTAAAAACCATCATCCCTCCTTATCAATTTTTTTGTCCTCACACCAAGTAGCCAATGTAACATCCTGGTACTTTGATCAATGACTGGGTTACTTACTATGATACTGTGACAGATTATGTCCCTTTCCACATGTGGGTGTGCTTCTTAGTTGCTGGCTCCATTGGTCTTTTTCCACAGCCGTGGATAATCAAGTTGTAACATTCTCCAAACTAGCTTTTCTCATTAATACACTTTCCTATCTGAAACTGTATTTAGAACACATACATGTTCCATGGTGTCTGATGACATCTACCTTTAGGATCCTCAGGTTTCAGTCTTGGTTTATATCAATAATTTTGTATACTGTTATCTTCTCAAAAAAAATCCCACATTTCTGCAGTACAAGTTTATAGACCACCTGGTTATATACAATAAGGTGGGTATTTTCACAATAATCAGGTTAGATTGTCTTGCTCGTCTGTCCACATAATGTTTTTACCTTGCAGAGTAGTTCAGTCTTTTCTGGCAAAAGTTACCCAAATCTTGTTTTGTGTGAAAGTTCTTGATGAAATGTGTTTCCTAAGCCTGTTTTCTAGCTTTGCTAACACCAGAGCATCCCTTCACTGTCACTTCATTATCCTCATCTTTTCCCTCAACAGAATTTAAAAACAAAAATGCGGCTTCAACTCAGCTCTAAGAACTAGAAGTGCTTATCTTCATGTGATGACAGCAATATAATTTACTGATTATATATTACTGCATTTAGTTAGAAATTTGATTTTGTGGATCTGTAATCTCTTGTTATGCAATTTAAAATATATGACAAAATTTTTTTTTCTCATCCTAAGGACCTTTATTCAGCAGCATTGTACTAAGCTTGCCATTTCATATTTTTCCTAATGATTTATGCCACCTTTCATAACAAAAATGTAGTTATTTTTGTTTATTTTTGATAGAAATCACATCTGAAGCTCACCTATTTCACATTGTTAGGTATTCTTCCTTGTTTTTTGGCCAAGGTAGAAAGCATGAACATAACAAAGTGTATTTAGTATTATTCTGACATACTGACTGTGCCATAAAACTAAATTATGCAGTTTGAGTAGATTGTTATATTCACAGATCTGTTAGAGATCTTTTATACATAACTGGGGGAGAGGGAAGGATAAATAAAGTTGTGATGCATCTTTTATTGACTGACTATGAAATAGTGCATTCCAGGATGACTACAGTAACATTTGCAAAGCTGAAGTAAAACATATCACTGTGTTATTGATTTAGACATTTATGTTTTTATTTTTATTAGTAGGAAAGAGTGTATTTTTCAAGTGATGATGAGAATTGGCTCTGTACCGTTTCGATCCTAGTTACAATTATTACCATAACAATGCATTGCTGTTGCACTACTCAGAATTTTAACTATTCCATTCCATGAAGATAGATTTATTTGAAATCTCTGCCTTCAGCAATAAGAAAAAAATATTTTAAAACCGTGCAGTGCTTGATTTTCAGTAATGCTTTATTTTTTTCAAATAAAAGAGTATTCCATCTTTCATGATGGGAATGCAGTCAAATTTATACTAGCATTTTCAGATTAAGCTACTGCAAATGTTGTGCCAGGAACTGAAGGTAAAAGCCTTCAGGCTTCATGCATGACATGCTAGTGATAGACCATCTTAAAGGCAAAAAAGGGTAAAGTAAAGAGTGTCTTCTGGCTTTCTGTCCAGCCTTATCTAAAAGTGAAGCTAAACTTTAAAGTTATCATTGTCCTTTGATCATGCTAGAGCTGTTAGAATTCAGTGTGAGAATGCTCTCTGATGAGACAACTGTCTTTTCAGAGCAGTGAAGATATTGAAGAAAAAGAAATAAGGATTATTCTGCAAACCACATTGGGCACTGGACCAAGACCTGACAATCTAAGTTCTATTCCTGCATCTGACCGACTGACTGTGCTTAGTAAGTCATATAACCATTTTAATTACCAGCTATTCTCTATTTTATTTACTTAAAATGAGAAATAATTGGTCAGGGACTGTTTTGTAATGTGTTTGCTCAATGTCTTTAAATAGAATCACAGTTTTAGTTGAGGCTTCACTTCCCTACTCCAAAGCAATAATCACAAGAACTTCCTATGAAGCAGTTTGTGTTGTATTTCACAGATGAAAACTAAAGCAACATTCATATCAACTTTGAGTATGTGCTAAAGCAATTAATGTATCATTCCAAATCTTGGGGTAAAGAAAAATGAAATTTAAGTACTTTCTTGTAGACTTTTTTAATTGTCTTCTAATAGTTACACAGAACATAACTGAAAGCTTGCTATCGATTGAGGTACCTTGGTGACATGGGTGACCAACAGCTTCAGGTAACCCACAATTCCTTCTTGTTGTTTCCTATAAGAGATGAATAGAGAAACCTAATTCAGTCTAGTGAGTGATAGTGAATGTTTAATTTCTGAGAGAAAGAAAAATGATATAATCCTGATTTCCTTATGCATGCAGGAAAGATTCTAATTAATACAATTCTTGAAGTTGTAATTGTAGAATGGAAGTGTGTGCACTTTAGCTGTTTCTTATGCTTGCTAGTTATTCCACTTTTTTTGTTACTTGTACTTGCTGAATTGGTTAAAAAAGAATGATCAGCAAACATAACTGAACAAATTGCACTTCCCTCAGCTGAACTGTGTGAAAGACCCCAGAGACAAACCAAA
Organism: Strix aluco; assembly: GCF_031877795.1. Lineage (NCBI taxonomy): Eukaryota > Metazoa > Chordata > Aves > Strigiformes > Strigidae > Strix > Strix aluco. The sequence continues at coordinate 21,384,948 of NC_133934.1, forward strand.
CAAGCCTAGCACGGTCCCACAGGAACATAAAATTTCAGCTGGCCTTTTTAAGACTGTCTTCTCTGGGGAACAAATCCCTGCAGCTGCTTTTTAAAGTTGAGGGTTAAAAGCATTTTTGTTGCTGAGAATGCACATTGGAGCATATGTAATGCTTTAATGTGCATTTTAAAGTGAAAATACAATACAGCTTTTCAGAACCTTTGGAAAGAATCACAGGCTTGCTTCTGAGGTTGAATGAATTCAGAAAGGTATTTTCAGGCAGAGCTGACTGACACTCTGAATTTCCCTTCTGGAAGAAATTTGGATATTTCAAGAAAGTTTTCATTTTGAATGAGAATGAACATAAGAACTTCTTTCATTTTGCCTTCACCGGAAAAATAACTGTGGAGAAATGGAAATGCTTTGTGCTTTTTTTGGGGGGGTTGTTGCTAGCTATTAGAAGAACCCAAGGAATACCCAGAACCCAAAGGAATTGATTATAATTGAGAAAAGACTCCAGAAAATGAAGAATTAGAAATGGATGATAAAGTCTGGATTTTGCATGATGTTACAGTGAAAAAGGGAAAAAAATCAAAATTATGCTGTCAGCATATTTTGCGATTGTCATGGTTTGAACTCAGCCGGTAGCCAATCATCACATGGCCAGTCATTTACTTTCCTCCCCTGCTTCCTAGTGAAGTAGAGAAGGGAGAAAAATGAAATTCGTAGGTTGAATAAAAAAAAAATTAGTAACAAAACAATAGTAAGTCCAAATGGGTAATATATAATGCAGTTGCTCACCAACCAGTGACTGCTACGCAGCCTGTCCCCAGCAGCGATCCTGACCACACCAGAAATCCCGCCGCATCGACTGGAAAATGGAAGTGAAAGAGCATGCGTCTACTTTATATACTGAGCATGATGTTACATGATATGGAATACTCTAATCACTGATCCGGGCCTGGCCCTCTAGCTGTGCTCCCTCTCAGCCCAAGGAAAGTTAACTCTATCCTGGCCGAAACCAGGACAGTCTCCACCCCTTATTCCATACCATTTACGTTATGCTCAGGTTTCAAATACATTCTAAGGAATCACCAACCCTTTCCCACGTCTCACAGATATCATTCCCTTAGTCTATGTGCCATCCTTCCAAAATGTCTACTGAGTTCATTTAGTCCATAACTTTGGGTTCCATCTGCCATGACAGTCTTTAAGGCTGGAGGAATGAGGTGGAGTTGGCTCAGTTGGTGGAGCAGGAAGCTTTGGATGTGGCAGGAGGATGTTGCGGGGCATGAATTGCAATAACAGTGTTATTTGACAGTTTGATTTATCAACTGTTTTCACCTAAAAACAAATCTCCTTGAGGCACACATCGTCCTTCTGCTTAACCCACCAAGTACACCCAGGTCCTTGGGCAAAAGTAATCCCACACATGGGTTTACCTTTACCCAATGCAGGAATAACCTGGTCTTCCCCAGCATATTTTTAATGCGCGCTACGGGGGCTTCATCCCCATCTACAGTATGTAGGAGGTTTGACTGGGCAGGGCCAGCTTGCTTGGCAGATCCTCTGGTATTGACTAACCAGGTGGCTTTTGCTAAATGCACGTGCCAGTGTTTGAAAGTTCCACCACCCACTGCTCTCAGTGTAGTTTTTAGCAACCCATTGTATCACTCAATTTTCCCAGAGGCTGGTGCATGGTAGGGAATGTGATATATCCACTCAATACCATGTTCTTTGGACCAAGCGTCTATGAGGTTGTTTCAGAAATGTGTCCCATTATCTGACTCAATCCTTTCTAGTGTATCATGCTGCCATAAGACTTTCTTCTCAAGGCCTAAAATGGTGTTCTGGGCAGTGACATGGGGCATGGCATAAATTTCCAACCATCCAGTGGCTGCTTCCACCATGGTAAGCACATAGTGTTTGCCATGCCATGTTTCTGGGAGCGTGATATAATCAATCTGCCAGGCCTCCCCATATTTATATTTTGACCATCGTCCTCCATACCAAATGGGTTTTAACCGTTTGGCTTGATCATAGCACATGTCTCACATTCATGGATTACCTGTGCAACAACATCCATGGTTAAGTCCACCCCTCGGTCACGAGCCCATCTACATGTTGCATCTCTTCCCTGATGGCCTGAGGAGTCATGGGCCCAGAGAGCCATAAATTGTTCACCCTTATGTTGCCAGTCCAGATCTACTTGAGCCACCTTAATCTTAGCAGCCTGATCCACCTGTTGGTGATTCTGATGTTCTTCAGTGGCCCGGCTCTTGGGTACATGAGCATCTACATGGTGTACTTTCACAACCAGATTCTCTACCCGAGCAGCAATATCTTGCCATAATTCAGTTCAGCAGCCCAGCTGGGTTTGCCTCTGAGATGAGAGTTACTCTGTTTCTATTTCTGTAACCACCCCCACAGGGCATTTGCCACCATCTATGAGTCAGTATAGAGGTAGAGCACTGGCCATCTTTCTCGCTCAGTGATATCCAAGGCCAGCTGGATGGCTTTCACCTCTGTGAACTGACTTGATTCACCTTCTCCTTCAGCAGCTTCAGCGACCAGTCATGTGGGGCTCCACACAGCTGCTTTCTACCTTCAATGTTTCTCCACAATGCGACAGGACCCGTCAGTAAACAGGGCATATCGCTTCTCATTATCTGGTAGTTTATTATATGGTGGGGCCTCTTCAGCAAGTGCTACCTCTTCCTCTGGCGCCATTCCAAAATCTTTGCCTTCTGCCAATTTGTAATCACTTCCAGTATTCCTGGACGGCTGGGGCTCCCTATTCGATCCCATTGTGTGATTAATGCAACAGAGGGGACACTCCCTTTGAAGATCCAACCCAGCACTGGCAGTCAGGGAGCCAGAAGGAGCCAGAAGGAGCTGTGCTGATCACCTCTGAAGCAGCTCGGACCCCTTCATATGCTGCCAGTATCTCCTTTTCAGTTGGAGTATAGCGGTCCTCGGATCCTCTGTATCCCCGACTCCAAAACCCTAGGGGTCGACTCCAGGTCTCCCCTGGTGCTCTCTGCCAGAGACTCCAGGTAGGGCCATTCTTCCCGGCTGCAGTGTAGAGCACATTTTTAACATCTTGTCCTGTCTGAACTGGCCTGAGGGCTACTGCAGGAACTATTTCCTGTTTATTCAAAAGCTTCTTGTTGCTCTGGGCCTCATATAAAATCATTCTTTTTCCAGGTCACTTTAGATAGAGAGGGCTTAAAAATCTGACTGTAATTTGGAATGTGCAGTCTCCAGAAACCCACAACACCTAAGAAAGCTTGCGTTTCATTTCTGTTAGTCGGTGGGGACATAGCTGTTATTTTATTAATCACCTCCATTGGAATCTGATGACATCCATCTTGCCATTTTACTCCTAAAAACTGAATCTCTTGTGCAGGACCCTTGACCTTACCACGCTTTATGTCAAAACCAGCTCTCAGAAGGATTTGGATTATTTTCTCCCCTTTCTCAAATACTTCTTCTGCTGTATTACCCCATACAATGATGTCATCAATGTACTGTAAGTGCTCCGGGGCTTCACTCTGTTCCAGCGCAGTCTGGATCAGTCCATGGCAAATGGTGGGGCTGTGTTTCCACCCCTGGGGCAGTCGATTCCAGGTGTATTGGACACCCCTCCAGGTAAAAGCAAACTGTGGCCTGCATTCTGCTGCCAAAGGGATGGAGAAAAATGCATTGGCAATATCAATCGTGGTGTACCACTTAGCTGCCTTCGACTCTAGTTCATACTAGCACTCAGCTGTGGCGTGACTTCGTTCAGGGCACAATAGTCTACTGTCAATCTCCACTTCCATTAAACTTTTGCACTGACCATATGGGGCTGTTAACAGGGGAGAGCATCTTGCTGATGACTCCGTGGCTCTCTAGTTGATGAATCAGTTTATGGATAGGAATTACAGTCTCGATTGGTGCAATATTGCCGTTGGTGCACTGTTGTAGTAGCAATTCGCACCTGTTGTTCTTCGACCCTCAGTGATCCCACAACAAAAGGATCCTCTGAGAGACCAGGTAATACAGACAGCTGTTTAATTTTTGGAAACAGAATACACACCGATACCCTTTTGGGTCCTTAAAATACCCTCTCCTGAGACAATCTATACCAAGAATACATGGAGCTTCTGGGCCAGTCACAATGGCCCACTTAGGCTCCAGTCGGCCTCCAATACAGTCAACTGTTGAGATCCCTCTGTCACTCCTGAAATACAAATGGATTCTGCCCCTTTAAAATTTGATGGCATTAGGGTGCATTGCGAACCAGTGTGCACTAGAGCTTTATACTGCTGGGGGTCAGATGTGCCAAGCCATCAAATCCACACGGTCCAATAAATTCGATTGTCCCTGTCCTCCGCCTGGCTGGAGGCAGGGCCCCTCTAATGTTGGTCATAATACCTGCTATTGACAAATGGGTTAGTGTGGTATGTGTGGGTCTCAGTCTCATCTTGGTCACTCACTCCGTGTGATTACAAATCAGAAGTTCTTCTCACAGGATCGTGAGCAAAGTCGACCTTTCTGCTCTGTTTGGACACTTGATTACTGGAAACCAGAGCAGCATTTCTCCTAAAAGAACCCCGTTTTGTAGTTGTTCTTCCTTCCAACTCACGTACCTGCTCTTCTAGGAGGTAGGTAGGTTTTCCATCCCATTTCTTCATGTATTCTCCACGGCCATGCAGGTGATGCCACAGCTTCCCCTGTGGTGTGTACTCATTCTCTTGAGTAGGGAAACGACTGCTCCTAATAGCTGAGATCCTAGTCCATGCAGGTGGGGAGTAGGACATGTCCTCTTTAAATTGCTGGAATTCCTGAGATTTCTCCACAGCCGCAATGAGGGAGGAAGAGAGACTTTCTTCATATTGTCATAGTTGGCGAGCCAGTTCATCCACTGTTGGTCCCTCTTCATCTCTCCAGTCCATTACTGCTAATGCATTGGCATATGATGAGGGTGTGCTCCATACAAACTTCCTCCACATGGGCCAGGTGCATTGGACTTCATCTGAATCTGTGGGTAGCCGCGCATTATCTGGGTCATAGTAAACAATCTTCCTCAAGTATTGGCTACCTCTGTCCATAGTGGTCCACTTACTTGGATGACACGTAACATCTTCCTTGAAGGGATACCTCTCCCTCACACTTGACAGGAGTTGTCTTCAGAGACAGAGATTTTGTGTCTTCTTTCCAATGGCTTTGTCAATGCCCCCTTCCCTAGACAGGGATCCCAGCTGCCTGGCCTCCCTACCCTCTAATTCCATGCTACTGGCCCCACTATCCCAGCATCAGAGCAGCCAGGTAACAAGTTGCTCAGCTGGATGGCAGCTGAAATCTTTTCGCATGTCTTGCAACTCAGGGATAAGGATCAGGTGACTTATCACTGGCTCTGCCTCCTCCTCCTGTTGTTGTGATGGGCCTGGTTTGTCATCACCCTGTACACTGCGAGGGGATTTTGTTGTGTATTTTTTCTTATGTATGGGAGCAACTGACACCCATCATGGGTTGGTTCTCTGGTTCAGCTGCAGCGCCTGTCCTTGGGGTTGTAGTGGCTGCAGTTTCTGTTGTGGACTTTGGAGCGGTTGCACTGTCTGTTACTTTGTTACCAGACCCAGAGCCCTTCTCTTCCTCTCCAGGGTGCTGAACAGTGTTTAATAGCATTCTGTAGACGTGGGCTAAGCCCCAGCATGTTGCAGTGAGCTGTGCCTCTCTGGAATTGCCCAGGTGACAACATGCTTTTTCCAAATATTTTACTAGTTCTTCAGGATTCTGCACCCGTGCAGGAGTGAAATTCCAGTACACCAGAGGTGCCCACTGTTCTAGATACTTTCCCATGCTACGCCACACCCCCAGCCACTTATAATTCCCCAACCTTGGAGTAGATCTCCAGGTGATACTCTTAAATAGTTGCTTAACCCTGAACAAAACCTGAACCACATTCAGGAACACACTGGCTTGTAGCAGTAAGATGACCATGTTAATGTCAACTTTCCAAGGATATTTGAAATTCCTGAAATTCTCAAAGACAATTGTAAATAGCCCCAGAACCAATGACTGCATCATGTCATAGATCAGCATTACATAGTACTGCAAAAGCAAAATCTTAACCCAACTCTCACGGATGTTGAGCAACAGCATGGGGAATGCACACGGCAAATGAGGTGATAAAATCTTAAGGAGCCAAGCAATAAACTTTATGATCTGTTGTTATCTCAAGCCTCACACCCCATGTTGGGTGCCAAAAACGGTTGTGGTTTGAACTTGACTGGTAGCCAATCACCATGTGGCCAGTCGTTTATTTACCCTCCTCGCCCCCCAGTGATGTAGGGGAGGGACAAAAAAAGAAATTCATCGGTTGAATAAAAATAATTTAGTAATAGTAACAAAACAACAGTAATAATAGTAAGTCCAAATGGGTAATACATAATGCAGTTGCTCACCGACTGGCAACTGGTGTGCAGCCCGCCCCCAGCATTGATCCCGACCGCACCAGAAATCCCGCTGCGCTGACCGGAAAAGGGAAATGAGAGAGCACATGTCTCCTTTATATACTGAGCATGATGTCACATGGTATGGAATACTCCAATGACCGATCTGGCCTGGTCCTCTAGCTGTGCTCCCTCTCAGCCCAAGGAAAGGCAACTTCATCCTGGCTGAAACCAGGGCAGTGATATTAAAACTTTTGGAAAAGGGGTGATGAAGTTATGGGAGACTATGGAGAACAGGTAAGCTAACTTCTCTTCAGTGACACATTTTCTCCTCATTGAATGCCTAAACGCGATTTTTGATTGATTTCATCCCACAGGTGAGTTCAGTAGAATGTGCTGCTGGAAGCTCTGGGACTGCTTTTTTATCACCCATCATGCATGAACATCCTACACCAAACAACTTGTCTCTCTCAATTGCTCCTCTCTTGAAGCTCACTGTCCCTTCAGTGAAGCCACATGTGTACAAGCTTGTTTTAGCTTTGATATTTTGCTGTAGACAGGAGGGTTGCTGACTGAACTGACAGTGAAGGTAAAAGGGAGCTCTTTTCATACCTAATCCATAACACTCCTCCAACACAGCTCCAGATTACTATAGGCCTGTAATGGGGAAGTGGGAAGGATGGAGGCAGAGTCTCAGGAGGTTTGGGCCACTAGGGTAGGAGTGAAGTAGATAAAAGACTAGGGCTGTAGATACAATGATATGAGAATAGAATTAGTACTGAAGAATGTTAGTATCTGTTTGTTGTAAAACTGTGATACTACTATGGTACTGATATGTTGCCCATCACTGTTTAGGATCAGTGAAGATCTTTCCCATTCTTTCCTGTACCATGGCTCATCTTCTGCAAATGAGCGCCACTTGTGATGAACAGTGCTAGGGAGCATCTTAAATCTGAAAAGATTCTTCTGTGAAAGTGGAGCTGCAGTCAGAAGAACCTAGGCATCCTATTTCCTGGCATGTGTTTTAATGAGTGAGCAGTGGTGAAAAATTGAGGTTGCTCGTCCCCCTTTACTTGATATGTATCTTAAAAAAGGGGCTAAAAATTTTTAATCCCATATGGATCAACTATGTGTCCTGAGCCAAGTGCCCATCCAGACACTTGAACCTTATGTTTCTTATTTTCTTTCTCTAGACAGCCTCTTGCTAAACATGGGAAAATGATGAATTATCCCTCAGAGCCACTTACATCCTTTTTGTGAGGTTACTGAAGAGACCTTCATTTAGGTTCTCTTGTATATCCCTCTTGAATAGTACTTGTCTTTGCATGGTGTAGTTTTATTGCACAGGTGCTCTGAAACATTTTGCCTAATTTGTATTCCTACCACAGATGGCCTGAATATAGATCAACAACCTGAAATACCCCATTCAATTCTCTAAAGCAACAGTATTCTAGGAAAAATTTAAAATAATATATTTTGGAACATATGAGAGCTTTAGTTCTGTTCTAACAGAAAATGGAGATTTTGAACATTATAAGTCTATTTTTGAAGCAATATTTGTAGTTAATGATGCAAATCATAACTAATTTTCACCAGAATAGTAGGGGTAAACCTAGTAGGTATAATGTATCACTCCTCAGAGAGTGAAGTAATACTGAATACAGTGATGCATTCACTTAGCTGTATTCTCTGTATTGGAGGCATGTCAAATCTCTAATGTATTTCAGGTGGGATTTTGATAGTCATTGTCCACAATAAACTGTTAACCTTAGCTGTTAAAATAGGTATCAGGTCTAATGAAATAATTATGGTCCCTGCATAGTCAATGGTTGTAGAAAGCCATCTACCAAATTAGGCCTTTGGAATGGCTATAGGGAGCCTATACAATGAATGTAGGTATGTATCTAACTTACACATGTTAAGTACTAGATAAAAACATTGCAGCTTTATGCTGTGATGATATAGACTGTCTCTTTCCATTTCTTGTGTATCTTATATACCAGTGTCCCTGAGATACAGATTCTTGCAACTTGTCCATGTGCTATACAGCAAAGGGTTTTCCTTCCAATTAATAAGTACATTGCCCTAAATTGTAATTTACTTTCATATTAAGTAATATGATAATAAATTTGACACTGTCCTGAATGACATCCTTGTCTCTAAATTGGAGAGACATGGATTTGATGGATGGATCACTCAGTGGATGAGGAATTGTCTGGATGGCCTCACTCAAATTGTTGTGCTCAACAGTGCGGTCCACACACTGGAGGGAGGGGATGCCATTCAGCGGGACCTTGACAGGCTGGAGAGGTGGGCCCATGTGAACCTCATGAAGTTCAACAAAGCCAAGTGCAAGGTCCTGCACAGCAGTCAAGGCAATTCCAAGCACAAACACAGGCTGGGCGATGAGTGGATTGAGAGCAGCCCTGCGGAGAAGGTCTTGCGGGTATTAGTGGATAGAAAACTGACTATGAGCCAGCAATGTGCACTCGCAGCCCAGAAAGCCAACTGTGTCCTGGGCTGAATCAAGAGAAGTGTGACCAGCAGGTCAATAGAGGTGATTCTCTCCCTGTACTCTGCGCTTGTGAGACCCCACCTGGAGTACCGTGTTCAGCTCTGGGGCCCCCACTATAAGAAGGACATGGACCTGCTCAAGTGAGTCCAGAGGAGGGCCATGAGGATGATCCCAGGGCTGGAGCACCTCCCTTATGAAGATAAGCTGAGAGAGTTGGGGTTGTTCAGCTTGGAGAAGAGAAGGCTCTGGGGAGACCTTACAGCGGCCTTCCAGTACCTAAAGGGGGCCTACAGGAAAGAAGGGGAGGGACTCTTTATCAGGGAGTGTAGTGATAGGACAAGGGGTAATCGTTTTAAACTGAAAGAGGGAAGATTTAGATGAGATATGAGGAAAAAATTCTTTACTGTGAGGGTGGTGAGACACTGGAACAGGTTGCCCAGAGAGGTTGTGGTTGCCCCCTCCTTGGAAGTGTTCAAGGCCAGGTTGGTTGGGGCTTTAAGCAACCTGTTCTAGTGGATGGTGTCCCTGCCCATGGCAGGGGGGTTGGAACTAGATGATTTTTAATGTCCCTTCCAACCCAAACCATTCAATGATTATATGATTTTATAAAATAACATATAATCATTATTATATTATACTAATACTGGTTCCAGCACAGGCTCATCAGCAGGCCACAGTATTTTTTGGGAAGTACCTGCTCAGATGTAAGACCTCTGTGGGCTATAGTCCCTTCAAGCGGTGTACCTTGTCTGGCATGGGTCCTTCATGAACTTCAGTCCCTTTGGGGAAGGGATGTGTGTGCTTGCTCCACAATGGAGCACCTCCTCCTTCTTTGACTTTGGTGTTCCCTCTCTTGTTTCTCACTCTTTGTTGCCTTCTCCTCACTCTCATTTTCTGCCCTTACTTAATTATGTTTTCACAGAGCCACCACCAACTTGGCTAATGGGCTCAAATTTGGCCTGTGGTGCATTTGTTGTGGAGCTGTCCTGAAATGGCTATGTCTGTCACAGGGCAGCCCCTGATCTCCTCTCACAGAAGCCACCCCTGCAGCCTGTCTTGTACTAAAACCTTGCTGCCTACATCCAATACATTAACAAAGGGCACAAATCAGTTGCCTGAGTGCTGGCCTCCAGTGTCATCTTACATATCCTAAAGTACCCTGTATGTCCATAAGGAGACAGCAAATACAGCACAGAACCTACAGGAGACCCCTAAAGCAGCATCTGAGGATCAGGGTGCTAGATGCCTATGTGTAGATAACTGAATTGTACTGCTGAAGTTCTTAACCAGATCATTCAAAATCTCAAAAATCAGGTGTTCCAATGTCTAATTCTGAATGTCTATAAACTTCTGATCTTTCTAGCCTTGTAAGATGCAAAATAACACAAGTTTTTTACACTGTGTAAGACCTTGGCTAAAGAGAATAGAAAAATTTCTTATGCTGAAAAGGAAGTTGTTGGGCTGTAAATAGGTTACTGGTGGAGTTCCTCAAAGCTAGGTTCAGAATTGATGTAATTTAATATATTCATTTATGACCCTGGCACAAAAAGCAAAAAAGTTTTAATGAAATTTGCTGATGTCATAAAGGTGAGAGGAACTATAAATACAAAGCAGCACTTGAATATTGTGCAGAGTTAAGAGACCTTGAGGACTAGAGTAATAGAACTGAAATAAGATTTAATAATAAAAAATAAAAAATCACATAATTTGGCCTTTTCATCTTACCCATCATTACCTGTCTAAAACTTAGAGGTCTACCTTAAGCTGTTCACCGGGGCTTCTTCAAACAATCATAAAGAAATACCTCTGCAGGGACACTTATTCTATGCTAAAATAGTTATCTAAGACAGATGGGTTGTACTAGCTTTTAGAGGTGCCTTTCTCAATACACTGCTTTTGGAGGAAAGCTAGATATCTGCTTAGATTGGGTCCTCATGAATCCCAGCTTCAGGCTTTATGTATATGCTTGCTATATGCTTCTAGCTCTTCAGCTGGAAAGAGAAAAATCCATTAACAACCACCATATCATGTGGAGCCATCAACATAATGCACCTTCAGAGAATATAAATACTGTCCTTGGGTACATCAAGTTTAATATTTCTGGGAAACAAAAGAAAAGGATGAACATCCCTCTACAAATTCCTTGTGGTAGATCTTCACCATTAAAGTTCAAGAAATAAAAATGAATTGAAAGAGGTACAAAGAGTAATGAGGGAAAATAATTTTACAAGATGAACCTACAGAAATATTTTTCATATAGCATATTAGAGATCAGAGATCCATGAATTTGTGCTGATCTGAGTCAATATATGCACCAAACACAACTGTTCCATGTGGCATAAGACCAATAACGAGTAGGGTTAAAAAGCATAAGAGCTATATTAGTGTAAATCTGTGCCTCACAGCAGAGCTTGATTGGCTTGGACAACACATGTCACCAACTGAGGTGACTCTTGTTTCTAAAGTAAGCATGGCAGTAGCCAGTGGCAGCATGTAGCCAGTAGCCAGTAGCAGCAAACTTAGTCTCCATTACACAGTATAGGCTGAATCAAAATATGCTGGGTTAGATTAACCTTGAGAAAAGAAGATTGAGTTTGTAGGTAATTTTAAAATTTATCAGACAGTTTTCAAAAATATTCACAGCTATTTTCAAAAATCTTCTTTCAGTGTCATACCCACTGTTTATGTATGTATTCCAGCACTTCACAGAATCACAGAATCACAAAATCATTCAGGTTGGAAAGGACCCTTGGGATCATCGAGTCCAACCATCAGCCCTACTCTACAAAGTTCTCCCCTACACCATATCCCCCAACATCTGATCTAAATGACCCTTAAACACATCCAGGGATGGTGACTCCACCACCTCCCTGGGCAGCCTATTCCACTGTCTGAGCACTCTTTCTGTGAAAATTTTTTTCCTAATGTCCAGTCTGAACCTCCCCTGTTGCAGTTGAAAGCCATTCCCTCTTGTTCTATCACTAATTACCTGTGAGAAGAGACCAGCACCAACCTCTCTACAATGTCCTTTCAGGTAGTTGTAGAGAGTTATGAGTTCTCCCCTTAACCTTCTCTTCCTCAAACTAAACAGTCCCAGATCCTTCAATCGCTCCTCATTGTTCACCAGGTCCTTCACCAGCTTTGCTGCCCTCCTCTGCACTCGTTCCAGCACCTCGATATCTCTCTCATATTGAGGTGCCCAAAACTGGACACAACACTTCCAGTAGACTAAAGGTGTTAATACAAATATCAGTCCTTTACTAGTTCTGTTTAGAAGGAGAGCCACCCTCACACCATGAAGTCGGCTGGAGTGCTGTACTGGTGTGGGTGTGAGCACAAGTTACTGCTTTTCAAGCAGTTAAATGTTTTGGGTAGCACAGCTTCTGTAGGTGTTCTTTAAAACATTATAATTTCCATAATTTTGAGGATTCCCATTTTCCTTCAAAAAATGTTATGCTTGCAGACTCTTATTATTACAAACCCTTTCATATAGTATTTCCCTAATTCACTAGAATTTTACATTATATGCTTTAATTGCAGTATTAAAAATACAAGAAATGTTACTTTGAATATTACCTGAGAAGGGAACAATAAAATGCAGACTGAAAAAGTCCCAAGATGGTGCAAATCACTCCCTTAGCCTGGGTTAAAACTAGAAAGGACTTGGAAGGTCTCTTCTGATTTACACTTGCCAAAGAACTGACCCATACTTATTATCAAAACACTGTGCTGTAATCTGAAAAAATATATGAGAGAGAATATTGGTCTGGCTGAAAAAAGCATGTTTCTTTAGAAAAACTGTTTAACTCACAAGTTCAGGTAGCTTTGCATATTTCTAGTAACCCATGGATGACATCTGAGAATTAAGCCTGACCTGAAAGTTGAGAGAGATGTTCTCTTAAAATAGATTAGATTTATTGCAGAGGTGGGAAATGAACGGTGCTGCCAACTAAGAGAAATATCTGTTTGATTCTGTCTTGTGTTAAGATGCTACCTTGAACTTGCAGATTGAGAATAAATAATAATGTGTCTTGGAAATATACTATTTTGATGAATGCCATCTACTGGAAAAGAGCCAGTTGTATTTGCTTTCTTTCTGTTTGTTGTCAGCATCTCAACATTCAACATGAACTCTATCGTGAGAAACTGTCAGAAGAAGTTATTTCTAGTCTGTAATGAATGCTTCTATCACATGTTATTATTGAAAATAACAGGTCTCAAATGTGTATGGCATACAATTCATTTTCTTTTTCACCAAAGTACAGATTTTTTTAAGGTTAGAAAGAGTGTGAACACCTCTCTAGCTCTACTTTATCCAAAAAAGACTGAAGATAAAATTGTCTCTATAACAACTAGACAGATTCTATTGATATGTATACATAAGCTTTACAATTGATGTTTTGAAAGAATGGGATAAAATTTTCTAAGAAATAATAAAGATTAGTTTTACAGAGATTAAATTATCTGAAAATGTAGTCAAGTAAAATGAATAATGTCAGGAAAAAAAATCAGGGAAATATTTAGATGATATTGAAATCTTATGCAATAGAAACTTTAAAAACTAATATTTAATGAAGATGGAAAAATATAAACCATAGATTTAATTATGTTTAACTGCCTAGACTAGAAAATGAGCTAAAAATTTGTACAAACTTAAGAAAATAGTTGCATGTAAGTCTGAATGAAACATTTGGGTTCACACAATTTCTTTTTCATTTCCCCCCACTATTCCAAACAATTCTTTGCCAATGTGTTTTTCCCTTCCCCCTTGAATTACTATGCTTCCTTCTCCTCCTTTGTATACCTGATTGACCATTCCATATTATGTCATTTTTTCCTAAAAAAAAATTAATTTTTTTAAAGTATACCACTTACCAGTTTGAATTAACATTGTCCCTATTATTTTACAACTGATTTAATTAAAACATAAAAATGATTTAGCAGTGAAGAAGGAAATATTTGGATATTTGCTTCCTAAATTTGACTTTCTATGTATTAGATAACTAGGCTAGTTGATTGAACTTCCATAATTTATACAGCAGGACATACATTCTAGTCTGTACATCTCTGGCTGTTGTTTCACAGTGGAATGAATTTCTTTCTGAAAGCGGCTGTTTCTCTCTGGGGCAAGGTACATTAGGATTGTTAGGTTCTCCTCAATGCTAGTGTTTTCTTGAACATAGGCAAGGCTCTTGGAATTTTATCTGATCATGGTGAAGTCATGATACCAGATCATGGCAGCCTGAAAGCCTTGGGCAAGCACTCCAGATCTCATGCAGTATCTTCCCAGGCTAAGCCTGTCTCTTAGGCTTAAAGCCTCTGGTTGGACAAGGGGAAAACAGGTGCAACAACAAGCTGTATAACGTAGATGTAGGGTCTTCAACACCATTTTTTTTGCCCTCCTGATCTATTCCTATCACGCTGAATTACTTGCTAATGCAAGCACAGCCTAAAATAATCATATTATTCCACATATAAAGCTCCAGAGTTTTGACTTGCTGTTTTATAAAACTGTCATAACTGTTAAACAAACTAATCCCCAAATATGCTTGGCTTTTAATTTGTATTGATAATGAAAAGAAAAGATGCTTCAATCATTTATTTAAAAAGTACCCTGAAGGAGTGAAAATGTGGATGCCATTTGCAGTAGGGTCTTAAGAACTGTATGTTGAAGAGACAGGGTACTGCTGTGTGTGAGCATCGTTTAAACCAAGTGTATACATGTTCCTTATGGCTTAACACAGAAATAGTGCTCAAAGTAAAAAAAAAAAACAAAAACGTAAAAAAATGTACAATATGCCTCAGTTTTCAGTGGAAAAGCAGGAAGGGCAGAGATCTGTTTGGCAATGCGCAATGTAGAGCAGTTTATCCAGCAATTTGTAAGTATTCTGAGGTTTATTTTGTTAGTCCGTGTTATGTCTCACATCTAACCACTCAACATATCCAACCACATTCCTTGTTCAGTTTGCCCCATACCTGAAAATCACCACAAAATATTAATTTTTAACTGTTCAAATTCTAAAACCAAGGCAGAATTTCTCTATAAAAGTTCTGGAGATTGCTAAAGATCTTATTGAGTCATGACACCAGAGAAATAGAAATATCCACCAACACTAATTCCTGTTCCTCCTCTGTAGCAGATGATTGGATTTCAGAGCAGTTATAGACTAACACTGAATATCCCACTACTGATTAGCAATGATGGCTAAAGCCTGTTGGAAACAGTAGCATACTAACTTTTGAAACTGGAACATCACAGAGAACTGTTGTCTTCAGGGAGCTTGAAAAAATTTATTCAGCCTCTTGCTTGCAAAGACATCAGAAAATAAATCCAGTCCAGGGAAGCTTGTCGACAGAAGGGAAGGTTTTGTCTCTCTCCAAAAATATGCTGCAGATCTTTCCAGGTCTTGAGGGCTACTCTTTCTTCCTACAAATCTTCAGAAGTCAAGACTGAGTGAAGAGAAACCAATACTCATTTGCAGCTCCCTTGCCACATCTTTTGTTGCTATAGCATGCCATCCTTCTAAATTGCATTCTCTAACTCACTCTTGTTTGACTGTGATATGAAATCACAGAAAATAGAAGCACCCATGAGGGATTAAAAGGAACTATGAGGTGAAGAGTGAGAAGACTTGAAAAAGAATGGTTCCTCTGAACTTTACTCCTTTGTTTTGTACCATTCGTCTCCACTAGTGTCCTCTGTCTTCAAGAGAAATATGTACCATCTGATCTTTTTCGAGTCACTACCATACTCTAATAATTCCTTAATTTACTGCATGATTCACCACATCCTCTCACTTCAGAGTCCACATAAAACTCTTAGAAAGAGAGGATTTGTACAGTACAAGTAACTTTGGAGATTATCTAGAAAGCTATATTACTATGTTTAAGATAGTCTTCTAAAGCTTTGAAAGAGACTCACATTAATGGTAGTTTCAGGAAGAATTTTTAGAGATTCACCCAGTCTACTTGGAACCAGAAATATACACATTTCAAAGAAAACTCTTCTGCCACTTGAACATATTGTACATGAGTATATAGCGTGTAGTTTCTATGTGTTGGCATCATACGTTTGATTTCTTTACCGAGTAGATGGGGTACTGAGCTAAGTAGTCTAAATCCTAACTTAAAGTAACAGCAAATCATTGACTCAGTGATATGCTACCTATTTTGTGACTTTACTTTCACTATATTAATATCATAATTTCAATCTTTTATTTGTCAGTGCTATACTAATTTTAAAGAACTAAACACAAACTACAGACAACCTGACCTTAGTGGAGCTAAGGGAGCTAATCCACAGCAGAATTTGATTATAATAATGGTTGTATCCCAAATAAGTTTTGGGAACATGCTATCTGTACTTCATATGCACTGCAGGTTATTTATTTGGCTTGAGGAATCCATCTCCTAATACAATTTGCAAGATATGCAGTTTCCTGATTACAGGGGAAGCTTGAGGCAACTACTTGTTTAATTCCAAATGTGAACATTAGATTGGGTATTTTCAAAGTCACTTTCTCTCCATCGTGTGCCACTACTTCTACCTGCCAACATTTTATCAACATGTTTTCAATAGAAAATTCATTTCATACTTGCTGCTGGAGTTTATTCTAACAGCTGAATAGCCTGAACATCTTCAACATGATAGGTCAGAAGGTGCCACTGTGTAGAGCTGTGATAAGGGAAAAAAGAAAACCTCCAAGAAAGTCAGTTTTGACTTGTTTCTTCTGGTACGTAACAGCCAGCATTTATTCCTATCACTGTTTCCCAAGTGTTATAATTGGAAATGTAACATTTAGCTTTATAAGGGTCTTCCTTATTTCAGTCAGAGATTCCTATTTGTGTTTAAGAGCATGTTACTAATGTACTTAATTGGAGAAATATGAATATTTGGCATTCTGCAAATTAGTGAACTACTACAAAGTGTTCTGGATTTTACAGCCTGTTAAGAACTGTGCCTGTACAGAAGCCATACTTGCAAAGCATATTCATATTGCTGGAATGTAAAATGAAGGAGCTAATCTTCATTTCAATCTTCACTTAGTCAAAGGTCTTACTGAAATCAGTAGAAATATTTCGTAAGAGATTGATGTATTTTGTACCTTTGCATATTATAAAAAAACCCAAACAAAACCACAAATAAAAAGCTGAAACTGTCATCTTAATGTGGAAATACTCAGAATAAGTCCATATATGCCTCTCTTTGCACTGGTGAAAAGCTAATCAGACAGTAATGTGAGGCAAAGTTATGCTTTAGCAAGAAGGTAAGTTGTATTATTATCCATTGCAGAGCATTATATTCCTTAGAATATCTTAAGGAATCTCTCCTCGTTTTCAATATTTTCTTTAGAATACAGAAATTTGAATGAGATAAAATATTTGAGCAATGATGTTCCCAAATTCTTATATCACTTATTAAGTGATTTACTTTAACTAGTGTTCATTGCCCCAAATCGCATTTCTTTTAGTGTTGTACATAAGAGTGCATTCATTACAATAACTACTTTTAACCTTGAGGATAAACCAAATAAATACAATACTAAGGTTTTATTATCATTGTCCAAGTAAAGAATTTTCCCACATTTATTGGGTAAAAATGGAAACAGTCCACTTAGTTGGGCAAAAGTATTTGGGTTATACTAAAAGTTTCCACTGAACCAATTGAAATTTTCAGTTATTATTAACCTTATTTACAATAGAAAAAGTTTGATAGCCAGAATAAAATAATGTCAACTTTAAAAACTTTTTTAAAAAAAAACCCTTGAAAAATTGAACATATTGTGTAATTTCGAACTCTTCTTTAGGGATTTCTAGTTTGTTGAAAAAGGAGTTTGATCAACCTACACCACCATTTTATTTCTCTTCTTCCTTTGACTTCACAACTCCATTTTCATGAGAAAAAAATACTTCAGGAAAGATGTCTTCTAGATTCCTTTTAAATTTTCTGTGATTTGAAATAAATGTTGTTCCCATTTATCACTGGAAATAATATTGAGAACAGTCTACAGATAGCAGGACAAGAATGTTATCTTTAATTGACTACCTGAAGAACTCCAGAGGCCTGGATTTCTCTGAAAATATAATTTTTCAGCATTTCTGAAGCAAAACCAGTTTGGAATTCCAGTTGGTAGAAATTTTTCAGATTGTTTGTTTAGGCTTTGCTCTGATAGAAGTTTTGACAAGAATGAATTTTTCTATGAAGTGGACTCAAAAGTTTTTGTTCAGCTATGTTCTACAGAGGAGTTCAGGAAGTTAATTCCAGTCTCACACAGGAGAAAATTTAACGAGGATCTGCCATGGGGGAGACTTTCTGCATCAGTACATTTTGTGCATAGGCAGGCATAGTAAATATAAGAAGATGAGGTTTCCTGCAGTGAAATTGAAGGGACATAGGTGAAATAATGCACAGCTTCAGGATCAGGTAGGAAGTAGATGGTCAATGGCCCAACTATCTCAAGACAGAGGTGTTCCTGAATATGACCAGCGAGCTACAGTGTCCCTCAAATGACAGAGAAAAACAAGAAAGGATGCTTATTATTGGCATTCCTGGCTTCATATGGAAACTGGACTTGCTAAATAAGCTGCTTTTGATCACAGCTCAAATTCCAATGTGAATACAGTCCAGTTTTAAGTATTCAGGAAACAAGAAGCTTGGTCAAGGCTTTTGGGAGGCTTATTGCTGTGAACCTCTCCCTGCTGAAAGTCTGTAGCCAAGAGGCAAGTTTGCAAGAGGAGGTTGACTTCTTCAGCTATTTTAAAAACAGGCGTAAAATGTCCCTAAGGCAAGGTGTTTTAGGAAGAAAGGCATCAGCTAATTAAACTTAATTGGGTTAGCCAGGGTAGTCTGATTAGCATAATTAATTTAGGACTCTGACTAGGCCTGAGGGGTGTGTGTTTTTGTTAGGGATCCTGTGAGGGAAGTTTTTGGGACTTTAAAGCAAGAGGAGTAGTTAATTCTCTAGGTCAAGGGAGAGGCACTATAGACAAGCGAGAAAGTGTGCAGAAATGCAGAGGATTTAGCATAGCTGAAGGCTATGTACCCTTTCGAAACTGGTAATGGTTAAGGAAAAAACCAGATGGATTAGTTAGGAAATTTTAATCCACCTGGAAAGCATGGGGAAGCAGCCTAGCTAGCCTGTTATGCTTGTACTTGACAATGCTGTGATGTAAGTAAAAATATGGAGTCCAGTGAATAGTGGGTAGGTTTAAAAACAGACTGTATAGCAAAGTGGTAGAATCCTCTGGTTTGGGGAAGTTGAAATGATTTGGGCTCAACTGTAAGAAAAACTGTTGTTGTTGCAAAAAGTGAATGAAATACTGGTTTAAACTGTTTTCTGGGAGCTTTGTGTACTGTATCCTTAGCTTGTGAATAAGAATCCTTAAGAAATAAAAGCCTGCAAACATAAAAGACTTTTTCTCAAATGATAAACAAAAAATTATGATTGCTTAATGGCATTCCTGGTTTTACAAAGTAAGTGTACTTGTAAATATGTAAGTTTTATCTTTGATCACAGCACTACTTCAATGGAGTAATTGTGTAGCTGTTTATTCCTATATTAAATTATTATGTCATTGTTTTATTGGGCCTAAAGAGTGGCTTATCTGAACTGTGTTCAGACTTCAAGGTTTAGTTTAAAAGTTTTCTGGATGTATTTATATTTTGCTAAACATTTAATTTTCAACATCACTTTGGATGATGCAGTGGTCAAATGAGCCTTTTTTATCCTCTGTTTTTATCCAGTAAATGTTCTGAGTGCCAAGCAGATAACCTCTTCCTATTTCACTGAGAAAGTAAGGTATCTCTTGTTAAACTTATCCCACAGCTGATTGGTGAGAAGTGTAGCTGGGAATCCCTAAGGGGGGAAAAAATGTTCTGCAGTGTGTTATGTTTTGCCTACATACTCCTGTGGTTTCCTTTTATTGCTCTCAGATCTATACTTTAAGTCACTGCTGTTTCAACAGCAAGGTAAAAGTAAAAAAGAGGAATTATACCCTGGAAAAGCTTATAGTAAGTCTGTATACATATTTGTGACTATAGACTACTGTTAAAAAAAACCAGATGTGATGATTTTTCATTACTTATCTGAATGACCACTAATATATGAAGCTGATGAAGGATATTTGGCATATAATTTTGTGAGCAAGGATTCTCCTGAGACCTTATGATTTTTGTCTAAATATGACAAGATATTGTCTGCAATAAGGAAATACAATGATGAAATGTTAAAAAGAAATATATAATTTATCCAAATGAATTATGCAAATTAAAATATTGCTTTTTGTAACTAAAGTTTGAATTGCTTTTTACATAAACTTAATCTAATTTAGAATTTTTTTAGCTGACTGACTACATATCCATCCAAACTATCAAGCTTTTCTCAAAGTGAACTTTCATGTCCTAAATAATGATGGATATTTTAATTGATGGTTCAGAGAAGAATCTCAAAATGTGTGAAGTCAACTATAAATTAAGTTGGATATATTATAAGATCATGTTATGTGATAGCCTTTGGGAAACATCTTGGTTTTGTTCTCACTTGAAATATTATGAAAACAATTTTACAATGCATTATTTTTTTCTAGTGCTAGCTGGACCTGTATGACAGAAAAAGGCATGAAAATTAGAATCAAAGCAAAGCTGATGTATGGGAACCAAGACAAATAAATAAATCTCCAACTTTTCCTTTTTTAATCTTTGAAAAGATTCATGTTTAGGTCGACTCTTGCCCAGTTCTGCTTCAGAGCCATTCAGATGAGATTTTACAAACGGAAGGAAGGGGAAACATTGCTAAATTGCTCTGAGAAAGGTTAGCCACTCAACGTGAATAAACTATGGATTTCTACACCACAAATATATATGACAGGTTGAAAAATGTTTTAATGAAGTAGCAAAGGTCTGCTAGAGAGTGAGTTAAAAAGAAATGTGTAGCAGTGTAGTACACTTTGAAAAGACAGATGGATTCTTTTCTTCTTTCATATTTGAAAAGAATTAAAACCGTAGTGTTTCATGTCTTTGTTTTAAGCTCTGTGGCAACTCTGTATTGTTCAAAATACATACTCCAAATTTCAGGTTTGGCACCTGCATTATGTGAGGTATAATTGCATTTACTCAATGCAATTAGAATTTAAATTTCTGCTGCTGAAGCAGGATATTGTTGTGGTTTTTTTTTCCTGGGAGGTAGTGTTAGGCAGTCTGTTTTGTACTCGGAAAATTTGCCATGACAGTGCTTCATAATAGAACCAATTATCAAGAATGCTGTTACACATAGCCTTCCAGACCCCAATTTAAACAGAAGCGAATGACAATTCCTTCTGTGAAGCAGTCTCCATAAATCAGCCATTTGTGAAGAGCTACATGCTTATTGAGGATAAAACAAGAAATATGAAATTCTGTTAAATAAATACATGTTTTGAAGATGTTCTGATTAACTTTCAAACTAAAGGGAAGCAGCAGATATTAACAGCACCTTCTAAAAATGCTTTCCATTTATCTTTAATAGGTATCAGAAGTATTTAGTTCTTTCACATTTCATTATTAAAAAACAAAGATCCCACTTCCAAATACTTTAAAATAAATACTGTCTACTTTCAGCACAATAGGGGACACTACAACTGATCCTGCTATGTTTAACATTCCAGTTTTGTATGTTGTAGCTCTTTGTTAATCTTTATTTTTAATGGGCACCCTCAATTAAAATACACAAAACTGAATGACTAACCCCCCTTTTTGATGCAGAAGTGATCCATTTTTATTTGTGGAGGCTTCACTTTATTAAAATTATCCAAAAGAAGAAGAGTTCATCCTCAGAAACACTTGGGAATTTTTAGGTGTAATGCTTGGGACAGCCTATTAATTATGCCATGTTTATGAACAACCATGCTCTTTAACATTAAACTATCTAGCTTTGAACACAAAAATCTAAACACTGCCTTAGATGTCAAATTTAGTTTTGCATGCATTGGTTGTGTTTCTAAGGTATACAGTGATACACTGGAACAGAGAAACTGCAGATAGTTTTCTGTTTCACTACTCCTGCTCTTTTATTTTGGATGTGTTTCTTTACACATATGATTGTGTAGGTGTTTTTATAAGAAATGATTAAAAATTATAATTTTTATATAATTTATAAAAATAATGTAAATAAGAAATTATAATAACATTTTCATTGAAGATTTTCTCAAAGGACAATCTAAGCCATAAGCAATTAAGAATAGCAGAATTTTAGAAAAAGATTAGAAAATAACAACTTGGGCAAAAAACCCTGAATTGAACAGTTTCAGACACTATTTTACTGCATAAAATTTCAAAATATAGTAAAATTTTGTTTAAACAAAAATGCAGTTTTATTTAAAGTAGAGACCTTACTGAGGTTTTTGCTTTTTAAGTTGCCTTGACTGGTTTACCTACTGGAAATAGATGGGAACAGAGTATTTGAAAATGTAGGAAAGTCCTCTTGTCTGGAAACTTTCTTTTTCTAAATTTTTGTGGCCAAAAACCCCAAACACTGTAATTAAAACTAATCGTTTCCTAAAGAGAACATACAGTTTTAAATAAACTAGATTTACTAATGGAAATTCCAAAATTATTTCTTTTTAATTCACTCTGCCTTTGGTTTTTTTTGTATGACCAGTCACTAGGTCAAATTATATTAAAAGTTCAGTGGAAGAGTGAGGACAACCCTGCCTTCAGTTCTCTGCTTTCTGTTCAGGGAATTCATTGAAAGAAATAAAGTCTTGGCCTTCTGACTTCCAACTTCATTTCATCCAGGGAGCCATACACTGCTGCTCAGGACTGGCAAGCATAACTCAGCATCGTGCAGTGCTCAGCATGACTCAACATAATTTAAGATCATGCAAACAGAATTGCAAGATTTTCTCAATATTTTTGAACACAAAGGAACTATGAAATCAGCTGTGGTTGAATGTGTGAAAAATAAGGAAAATGGATTGTTTTAACACTGTATTTTTCACTATTATATGAGGTAGCTTTTCAGCAAAGAACTTTGTTCTGCTTGTGAATTCCTTCTTCCACTTAGCCAATAAACTAGCTTAGGTTATCAAGCTGGATCTTGGGCAATGCAAATAACAGATTCTTTGGTTTGTCAGAAAAAAATTAGCTATATAAATTTCATTTTGGGTCTACCTTAAAGAAAAAAAAGAGAAAATAATAAAAGTTAAAAACCTTTTTCATCAAATCTTTCATTGACTGAAATATTTCTCCTATTTCAGAATTTCCTTTTTTTTTTTTTTTTTAATATATGGGGTATTTGAAAATAAAGCACCATGAAAAATGAGAATTTTCACATTTTCTAGGTTTAGTAGGCTTTTAGTTCTTTTGCTCTTTGTAACAGAATAATTTACCAAAACATATGTGTATTGCTTCATTTACTCTAAATCTACCTTTTGTGTATGTGGTGGTGTAAGGGACTGTGTCAGCGCTTTTGTCTCGGCATTGCTGTTGCGCCATTGCCACCTCCTGAGCCACGGGGTGGTGTAAGACTGTCGGACTGTGTCAGCTGCCTGTTTCGGCACTGCACCACTGCCTAAACTGGGCCTCAACATTCTATTGCTATGAAGAAGTACGCCCTGAAGAGGACAAAAATATCCCCGAAAAAACCGCGGTGTCTGCCTGCAGCTGGAACAACAACATCTTTCATAACATCTACGAAACTGCGCTTGTGTGCAGGGCTGGGGGAAGAAGCCGGGATGAGAAGGATGTGCAGAGGCTGAAGGTGTCGCTGGCTGACCCCCCGCAGTACAACCTCTGTGAACACCTGGGCACGTGCGCATGGAGGAACACTGGGCGGCAAATATGATAATGAGCTCCGTGGAAATGGGCAGACTGGTTGTGGGGACTGGGATGATAAAAGGACTGCGTACTCTTCTCTCAGGGGATCCCCCATCACCTGCAATGAGACCAAATCAACGGGACACCGTTGGATTCGTGGTGGTGGTAACTGAGCTTGCTGCATCTCTTCGCTTTGCTTGCTTAGCTGTTCTGACCTTTCCTGCTTCACTCTGTCCTGTCGCTATTACCTCCTTTCATGGGAATAAAGTTTGAAAGGTTGTACGGCATTTGACCTTGTTTGTGTCTTAATCTCGCTCTTGGGATCGTATCAAAACTCCCCCAACACTGGATCGGGACAGGTGGTGGTAAGTTCACTCCAAACATTTGCTGCAGATACTGTAGTGGTAGAAACAATGTGCATTTGTTTCCTTGGCACTGGTAAATTAAAACCTTATTATGACTTATTATTTATGTGTTTTAAGTTTGGTATGTGGAATAAGTATTAGGTCTAGCTTTCCAAAACACATTAAGCAGAGACACATGTCAGAAAACTGTACATCTACCCTGCACACTGCCTCATTTGTAAGTCTCAGTTTGTGCAACTATATAGTTTCTATCTATACATAAACAGTAATTTTTTTCTGTTGTTCACCTACTTAAAAGGAGGCATTGCTGCTGTCCAACACTGCCTAAGTGCAAAAATGTCTCAGTATTTTAAAATAACATTTGCCAACTCAGGAAAGGGATGGCTTGGGATATAATCATCAGATCTAACCTCTCAAGATTCCTGAAAGCTCAGATTCACACACTGTTGATTCAATAAATTCTTCTTTTGAAGTAGATACTTTTATTTCCAAGAAGCTCACTCTCTTTGTGGTTTGTATTGCTGTCATTCTGAGAAATATTGAGAATGAGGACTTTGCTTTCTATTACCATTTCCTTGTTGAGGGGACACAGAGAGAAGGAATAAAATCTACAATATTTTTCAGTTACCTAGAAATAAAGTATATTTTCCATGTATTTAGGCAACATGCTGCTGTGTGAAGGCTTCCCACTTAGCTTTTACTCTGTTTTACCTTGGACGCAGTTTCATTTTAGAAAATGCTATAGGTTTATAATAATTTAAAAAAATATTTTAAAATATTTGGATGGCAAAGTGCTTGAACAACAAAGGAGTGATCTGAAGCTCATTAAAATAAGGGAAACTTTCTATAGTCTACCATCTGGGCTTCTAACTAGATCCTGAATTTTTTCTTTTTTGTCCTTTAAAGAAAATTCTCAATTCAGAAACTGTTTTGGAGATAATAAGATAAAAGAATGATTAAAAAATTATCAGGAGTTTCAGACTCCAAAATAGTAGAGGTATGAGTTCTGCCTTTGAAATCATCACAAGTTTGAATGGATAGTGCCAGGCTTTCTTACTGACTGCTAAATAAAAAAAAAAAATAAAATGTGTTTTGCTTTCTTGCCAACCCCTCATCAAAATGACCACATCATTCTCTCTCCCCATACATCTGACCTTTTTGCATTTATTACTTTAAATGAATCTTACTGACAAACCGACCATTGCATTTGAAATTAGCAAACCATTAGAACATCATTGTATAACATGTTATCATAGTTTGGCAACAGACAAAGCATTCAGTATTTGTCAGGGTTCTTCAAAGGATCTAATTGTGCAGAAGCTAATATGGTGATCATTCTCTGGTGAGTATTGGAAAGGATGTGCTTTTCTTCTCCTCCAATACATGGTCCACACAGGTCACAAAAGCATGCTGTGCACTGAGTTCCTTCAGTGCCTTGCACTAGTGAGCCCATTTCTTTTCACACTAGCTGCTGGGCTTTTTTCAGCTGTGTTACTAGTTCTCTTACACATACCTGCTTCTAACACCTTTGTTGTCCTACTTGGTCTCTGAATGGCCTCCTGACTACTTTTTTATTACTACTTGAACCATTGTTTCTTTTTTTATGCCTTCAAAATTTTATGCTAGGGACAAAACCTGTGCTCAGTGTGACAGAAAGCCTTTCCCCTTGCTGCCCTGAAGAGTAACAAATAACACCTAGGTATTTAATTTGTAAGCCTTTAAACCAGGGCCAAAAAGGAACAGACAAAGGCACCTTATCTGGAGACTGGAAGGATATTTGGAGGAAATGACCTCTGTGCTTGCCCTGCTCTTATGCTTCCCTGTACCTCTGCTCTGGCCACCACTGAGCTAGGTCACTGGGTTAGATAGACCTTGGTATCAACCACTAAGCATTTCTGTGTGTTTACATGATCAGTTTACAAACTGGACCAGTGAATTTTACAAAAATGAGGGAGGTATGTAGCATGAATCTACTTTCCATTAATTCTATCAGAATTCATTTGGTGGTGATTTCAGCCATACAGTCTTCTGTGGAGGAATTTTCTGCTTTCTCTCACCCTGCTGCTGGCACTTCTCCAAAGTGTTTGATTAGAGGTTATGTCTACAGTCAGTGTCTAACAGAATAAAATACTACTTTGCGGGGTGTTTCTTGTGTCCTCCCTTCATCAGTTTGTATTGTATGCTATTCTTTTGATCAGGGGTACATAAAACTGTACATAAGTCTGCCTGCAGGTTTGCAGGATTTTACTCTTTTGTATTATTTTCACTTCTCAATCCTAATTACAATTTTAAGCCATCTGTATTTAAAGTAATCAAGTAGCAATCGTATGCATTTATAGGAAGGATACAAACTGTTGATTACACCCTTTTATTATACTTTCACTTTCTTGGTTTTTTGTTGTTAGGCAAGTGGGTACGGCATACAGGGATGCTTTCATTCTAAAGCTTTTTTGTCTGAGAGAAAGAAACATCTAATATCTTGAAAACTCTGTTTTCTTTTCCCCACAGTTTTTCTGCCTACACAACAAAACCGAATCCTGTAGCTGACGGGGCATTGTGCTGAAGAGACCATGACAACATCTTCTGTATTTACATGAGCACCTCTGATCAAATCAAAACACCCAGAGTTATTAGACTTGTTTGAGCAGCACCACATTGCATTTTCTAGGCAAGTTTCCTTCAAAATCTCATAAAAATAGAAATTCATAAGAGAAAGAACATTACACTAGTGATGCTGAACGGGAAAGAATCGCTTGACCAGCAGTCCAAACATCAGAAAGGGTATTTTTACAATATCTTGTATGAAACTCATCAATTTACATTGAGTGCAGCTGGAAAACTGCAACTACAGCAAAGACAAGAAAGTCAACACATTACAATAATGCATTTCAGAACTCACTGTCAGCTTCTCAGCTAGACCTCAGATCCTGTTGTATGGATTGCTCATTCTGAGATATTGGTTCCATTTAATAATTATATATATGGAGTGAAATCTGGGAAAAAATCTCCAAAGGGCTTTTAGCTATAGGTGTGATTTTTTACATGCAAGCAAGAGTGTAGTCTTTCACAACTGATATATCATATTATGGTCATTTATGTAACATTTTTTTTAGAAGGACAATATGTGATGTGGAGTAATTCAGAGTGATAAATATCTAAATGCATATCGTTTATTAGAATATTGTACAAATATATATGTTGTATTATACTGCTGCAAAGGCACAATTATTTATGCTTAATTGGTAGGGATATGTCCCATTCTTCAAACATAGGCAGTCCTCTAATTTTATCAGTTCAAACTCATCAGAAAGAATATAATTTTATTATTTGTGTGTAATGACACCTCTTCTTTGATCCAAGACTAAACAGAAATAATTCAAAGAGGAGAGTAGCCAATAAACTTAGAAGAATGTTATTATTCTACAGACATGATTTCATATTGTGCCAGTGTTAGGGTCCATATTGAAAAGTGATGGTTAAAATTAAAAAAAAAAAAAAAGTCTAGAAAGAAATGCAAGAATATTTTAAATTTAAGGAAATTTATTTTAAAGTTATAAACTCAATATATTTAGCTTTCAAATAGAGTGACTGACCTGATAATGCTGTGTAAATGACAATATAAAGACATTTCTGATGGTGAAGGAATGCTAAGCATAGACCAAAACTCTTAAATGTTTTAAACAACAGACCTGGAAACTTCATAGGTGGTCTGCCATTTAAATCAGGAGAGGGTGCCTTTTTGAAACATGTGTGTTGACTGACTTTACCAGCTGGACTTAGCAGAAAGGGAATAAACTGCAGAATATACATGAACTATGTCCATCAGGACTTCGATGGCTGTGAGCATGATGATCAAGAATAGCTTAAAACTTTCAAAAATCTTTAACAGAAAAAAATTCGAGTCTGCAGGGCTTCAAGCATTCATGGTCATTGTCAGGTAAATATCTGCTTAAGTAGTATCCAGCATCCCTTTGTAGATTCGGCTCCTGAGTGGATGGCTCTACTAATGGAAATGTGCTTCTTAAGAAGGACTTGTAACCAAACTATATGGACAGTGGGGTTTGAAGCTATGCACCCTTGCCAAGATAAAATATAGACACACTTAGAGCTAGTTCAGTTACTGGAATCATCTATAGTGCTTTAAATGTGTGTTTCATTAATTTGCCAAGTCAGGACTCAACTGAGGAATTATCTTTCAGATGGAAGGTTAGACTTCAAATCAAGAGATGTCTGTTCATTTACTGGAACCACTCTCTAGTGGCTTTGTCTGGGTAACTGCATTTTCTGTATTTTTGTTTTCTGTGTGTGAAATGAGAGCAATAATTACTTCCTGAACTGGAAAGTTGTTGAGAAGTTTCAAGGCATGCAGTTCTGGATGAGGGGAAACAAAACTGAATTAATAGAATTGCAATCAAAAAGGGAATGAGAGCAGATCTTCATCTGCTTGCAGGAAAAAGGGAGACAGGTGCAGAGAGTTGAATGTTTTTATGCAAGTAATATGAAATATTTTATATTTGCACCTGAAATGTTCTTAGTGTGTATCATTCAGGTAATGCTGGAGGCCTCAAAACATACCTCTCTGTATTTAAAAAAAAAAAGGAAAAGCATTCACTTTCAAAATATACTGTAAGAAGGATTTACGTTTTCTATTTTTAGATCAATACAGGTCCTAAATCTAAGTGGAAACAGTATAGGAATCAGAGTGGAAAACTAGGGTTGGACCATGTTGATGCATGTTAATACACATGTATGTATGCTACTGTGTGAAGTTCATTGAGAATCAGAATTCCCTATTCATAACACTTACCTTCCTTTAGTTTTTCTGTCCCATCTTTTATCACCAGAACATGTTCAGATGAAGTTAGGACCTGTCCAAACTGTGTACTGAAAGGTTTATATATATGAACATCTCATAAGCAGTAAAATGCTGGACTTGATCTTACAGTGTTCTGTGTACCTTTTCTGAGCTTCTGAGTATTCCAAATCTCTATAAAAGTCAAAGGGAACAGAGGATGTTATCAACATGAGCTAATTGAAATGCAGATTTGTAATACATTCAGGGAACAAGCAGCTCATGCTGTAAAGTTCTTAAGTCTTATGTATAAGACAGATATTTAAAAGCATTGATTAATGAGAAATTAATAATTACTCTAAGGAAAAACATGAAATATTTAACACCATCAAGCGCTGAGTACGGATCATAGTCAATGTATTTAGTGTAAACAAAGCAATCAAATTTTAAAAGTAAATAAAAGCATTTTCTCAGCAAAGCTATAAAACTGTAGCTGAATAAATACAGCATGAGAAGTAGGCAACTGATTTTTCAAATCATATTTTGTAACATTTCAGACCCATAATCCCTTAGTAGAATCATAAATACTCTTGGAAGGTACTACAGCATTACAGTTATAAAATATAGCATCTTTTTACCCTTTGATTTTATTCCACAATGAGCCTCATAGAAATATAAGGATAGAAATGACTGAAATCTTCTCTTTAAATAATTCTAATATTTCCTAGAACTGGATAGAAAAGAATACTTTTCTTCTGTGGGAAATTCTGGTATTTTTTAAAATGCGCTTTTGTTCTGTATTCTAATGAAAAAAAAAATTTTTACAGTGTGAAATTCCAGAATACTTAAATGTGGACATATCAAAGTAAACTTTTAGAAAACATTGACATATTTCTTTTTGCGATAGTAAAAGGTAATTTATAAGCCCCATTTTGTTCTGGTATTGAACAGAGTTTTCCTATTGCCCCTTTTTTGGCTTTCTTTTTTTTTTTTTTTTTAAGATGAATTTAGTAAAGTGTATAGGCAGATGTTCCACTGGTATTTAAATGCATAAAGATCAAACTTCTGGTTTCACTTCTCTTGGAAATTCTACAAATACAGGAAGAAGCCTAATCTCATTATGACATGAGACTGTGGTAGACATATTGGTGATGTCTACTGAGAAATACATGTATTTGTTGTTTTTGCAGCATCTATCAAGAAACTGGAGAATATACATCATAGATTTACAGGTCATAGATATATTTGGTCAGCAAATCCTAAACTTTGTTTCTGAAGTGATATGTGTGGGTTTATAAAATGTACACAAATGTACAATACAAACACTGAGCTTACAAATACTACAATACTACAGATACATTTCCACATCCAATGAACAATTTAAGTCTGATACCCAACATGATTAATAATTGTCAAGATTTAAAAAGGAAAGAATTAATTGAAATTTTTATAAAATTGTTCAGAAGAGGACTTTGGCAATCTCAAGATGGTATTTGTAAGTAAATGCAGACATCAGCATTCCGCAAAAGCTGAGAAGAGGGAAAATAAAAATAAACGAAAATTATGTCCACTGTGAGTGAACAGTAGCAACCAGATTATGAGCTAACATTACAGACATATATGAAAAGGCTTAAATGTTCTGAATTTATCTCCAACTATCATAAATAAGGCTATGCCAGAGCTGTATCGAGAGAGAGAAAAACACACATTTTCTACACCCTGCCTTTCATTGTGAAGATTCTGCAATCTAACTGAGTCCCAGATAAGCAATGTAAGTATATTAAACCTGAATGCTCAGTCCTCAAGTTGTGTTCATTTCGCTTTTTTTTTAAAATATCTGAGTTATAAACAGGGTGACTTGCTGTGGTTGATGGAAAAAATGTGTAATAAACTGTTGAACTAAGAGTAAGAAGACATTTGCACGAACAGCAGAAGGAGAAAAGGAGAAAAGCTGCTGAGATGACAAGTAGCTGTTCCGCACACATTTGGATTAGTCAGTCAGTTCAATTTTGTCCACTGGTAAATAGTATTGAAAGAAGAAGCTATAGAAGACAGTGTTGGGCATAAATTGAAACAAACTGACATATCTATATTGTCTGTATTGTCTGGTAAGGAAGGAAAAACAAGATATGGCCATAAATCACACCTGAGTCATAACAGAATATATCATGTAAAGTGTGCAGGAACTAAAACCAGTGTACATTGACACCAGAACATGCCACAGTGCATGAAAGGGACAAATGTGGAGTCCAGTCTTGTAGATAAAAACTAATCATATGGAGAGCAGATAAAAGAAATAAGATCTGTAACTAATTACAACATAAGGAATGATCTTTCTACTTTAGTTATCTGAATGCACAGGAATGCATAACTGGTTATTGACAGGTGCAGCATATTTCTTGTGGTGCTTTTGTTAATTATGGAGGCTTTTTAACTACTTGATCTTCTATATATGTTTTTCTGCATCTCTTGAAGACTCTGTATTAGCCATAGTGACATTTTGCATAAATTTAGAAGACATAAACATTCCCAGGCTGTAATTAATGTTACTGGACAAAGCAGATGTCTCTAATAACACTAGTAAAAGCCTGTGTGATGAGATCCTCCTAAAAAGAGATAATTATTGCAGAGTTTTAAAACTATATTTACATTGTAATTAAATTTGTAAATGGGGGTGCTTTTCTAACAAATGACAGTTAATTAAAACAATTGTATAGTAGTATCCCTTTAAACTTTTGAGAGTTTCCAAAAGCTAAGTGTGAGCAAGGGTCTGTATGAGACAAGAATTTTTTTGTCATAGTATGATCACCTCCCCTAAGCTCAGGAGCAATGCATTGTGACCAAGAGGAAGTCACGTAAGGACTCCAGGAGGCCTGCATGGATGAACAAGGAGCTCTTGGACAAGCTCAAGTGTGAAAAGGAAGCCTACAGAGTGTGGAAGCAAGGATAGATAGCCTGGGAGGAGTACAGAGAAACTGTCTGAGCAGCCAGGGATCAAGTCAGGAAAGCTAAAGCCCTGATGGAATTAAATCTGGCCAGGGACATCAAGGGCAACAAGAAAAGCTTCTATAAGTATGTCAATGATAAAAGGAAGACTAGGGAAAATGTGGGCCCTCTCTGTAAGAAAACAGGAGACCTGGTTACCCAGGATATGGAGAAGGCCAGTCTTCACTGGTGTGGCAGGTGCACCTGCTCAATGAAAACAGGGCTGCTTGGCCGCTGAAGGGTAGCAGCTATTGATTGCCTTTGTTCTCAGGGCTTCACGGTAGTTGGGGCTTTTGGCCAATAGGAGCTGCTATTGACCACAGATCAGATTTGACCAGGGTATAAATGGAGTCCCCTGGGGGAGCCATTTTGAGCTACTCCCGCTGAAGCAGAATGCTGTGGTCAAGGAGTCTCCCCTTGGGTTGGGACGCTGCCCAAGGAAACTCCTTGAGGTTGCTTGAGTCAGGATGCTGCTCTGAGACGTTCCTCGAGATTGAAAGCCCTCACTTGTTAGGTGAGTGATAGAGCATTTTGGGTTGTTATTGAACCCTAGGAAGTTGTTTTGTTCTCCTCACATGGACATTCAAACCTGTAATTGAATAGTTGCGGATGGCTAGTTAATTGTGTTGATAATAAATTTTTAATTTTTGGTTGTTGTTTATTTATTTGAGAGCCTTCATAACAATCAGCAAGGGCTCCAGCCACACTGACCAAGATGCAGAAGGCAAAGGCAAGGACTGAGAGAATGAAGAACTGCCCACTGTAGGAGAAGATCAGGTTCAAGACCATCTAAGGAACATGAAGGTGCACAAGTCCATGGGAACTGATGAGATGCATCTGTGGATCCTGAGGACACTGGTAGATGAAGTGGCTAAACTACTATCCGTCATACTTGAAAAGTCGTGACAGTCCAGTGAAGTTCTCTCTGACTGGAAAAGGTGACATATAACCCACATTTTTCAAAAGGGAAAAAAAGGAAGACCCAAGGAACTATAAGACGGTCAGTCTCACCTATATGTCCTATGTGTCCAATAATGGAGTGGATCCTCCTGGAAACTATACTAAGGCACATGGAAAATAAGGATGTGAATTGTGACAGCCACCATGGCTTCACTAAGGGCAAATCGTGCCTGACGAATTTGGTGGCCTTCTATGATGGGGTTACAGCACTGGTGGATAAGGGAAGAGCAACTGACACCATCTACCTGGACTTGTGCAAAGTGTTTGACACTGTCCCACATGACATCCTTGTCTCCAAGTTGGAGAGACATGGGTTTGATGGATGGACCACTCGGTGGATAAGGAATTGGCTGGATGGTCACACTCAAAGAGTTGTGGTCATCGGCTCAGTGTCCAAGTGGAGAGTAGTGACCAGTGGTGTTCCTCAGGGATCAGTATTGGGACCAGCACTGTTTAACATCTTTGTTGGCAACATGGACAGTGGGATTGAGAGCACCCTCAGCAAGATTGCCAATGACACCAAGCTGTGTGGTGCGGTCAACACACTGGAGGGAAGGGATGTGCCATCCAGAGGGACCTGGACAGGCTGGAGAGGTGGGCCTGTGCGAACCTCATGAAGTTCAACAAGGCCAAGTGCAAGGTCCTGCACATGGGTCGGAGCAATCTCAAGCACAAATACAGTGAAGAGTGGATTGAGAGCAGCCCTGCGGAGAAGATCTTGGTGGTATTAGTGGATGGAAAACTGACTATGAGCCAGCAATGTGCGCTCGCAGCCCATATCCTGGGCTGCATCAAGAGAAGTGTGACCAGCAGGTCAAGGGAGGTGATTCTCTCCCTCTACTCTGCTCTTGTAAGACCCCACCTGGAGTACTGCATCCAGCTCTGCTGTCCCCAGTATAAGAAGGACATGGACCTGCTTGAGTGGGTCCAGAGGAGGGCCATGAAGATGATCCCAGGGCTGGAGGACCTCCCTTAGAGGACAGGCTGAGAGAGTTGGGGTTGTTCAGCCTGGAGAAGAGAAGGCTCTGGGGAGACCTTACAGCAGCCTTCCAGTACCTAAAGGGGGCCTACAGGAAAGATGGGGAGGGACTCTTTATCAGGGAGTATAGTGATAGGACAAGGGGTAATCGTTTTAAACTGAAAGAGGGAAGATTTAGATGAGATATGAGGAAAAAATTCTTTACTGTGAGGGTGGTGAGACACTGGAACAGGTTTCCCAGAGAGGTTGTGGATGCCCCCTCCTTGGAAGTGTTCAAGGCCAGGTTGGACGGGGCTTTGAGCAACTTGATCTAGTGGATGGTGTCCCTGCCCGTGGCAGTGGTTTTGGAACTAGATGATCTTTAAGGTGCCTTCTAACCTCCATGATTCTGTGATTCTGTTATGCTGTTAAACAGTCTGTGCTACAACAAAGGTATAGATGTTTGTACAGTATAAAGCACATATATCCCTAAAGTATAGAGTAGGAAGGAATATAATATCAGACAGTCTTTATCTGACAAGCCATTGCACATTAGGCTGCAGAATTTTACAAGCAATAGACAGTGTGGTGTGGTGAAGATCTTCAAAAAATATCCTGGTAAAATTACAAACTAATCCCCAGAAACTTTAAGAGTTAAAACCTTCACACCAAGAAAGCAATCATAGCATAAATGCCTCCTGCAAGCCTGATCTATTGACACTCAGCTGGTTCATATTATTCCATTTTTCAAAAATTTTCCAAGGTTTTAGAAGTTGCAATTAAATGGACCATTACAAGTATCATGTAACTAGAAGAAACTTGGGGTCTTGTGGTTATGCCAAAATTCCAGTGGAAGCTGTCTTTACTGCACTTCTGCAAAATGGTTATTTACACATTTTCAGTATAGATGTAACTACTTACTGGTAATAACTTCACTTACTTGTAAATAACTACACAAGTTACAGGTCAGTGGCAATTCTACTGGGTCTTAAGACTGAAATTTTATTACTGAGTTCATGGTCAGTCAGTAATGACAAGAATTAACTTCAGTGACCATTTGAGCAGATACTTTGGTTTACTTTCATTTACTGTGCATTTAGAATTAACTCCTCTGACTTTTAGAGAATGAAATAAAGAGCTGCAAAGAGTAATGTACTTGTAGTGTACATCAAGTTTTATCAGTTGAAAAGACTAAAACACTGTGATGCACACATTGAAGCACATCTAATGTAATATCATATATTACCTTTTTGCATTTTATGTTATATTCCACCATCTTTCTACTCCAGCAATGATGGAGAACATTTTTTGTATCATAAAAGAGAAAGCTATTTAAACAAATAAAACAAGTGTCATATAGTTTATTACAAATACTCTTCCACCATGAAAGAGTTTGGTTTGTTTTTAAGGCACTACAAAACAACATTTGCTGAATCTTATTATGAATCTTAATATGTTTCAACTAGGAAAACTATATTCCCTCTCATCTTGTACAAAACATTTCAGAACCTCTTTGATTCAGCAACATTTTAGAAAAAAAAAAAAAAGGCAGTCCTTACTAAATGTGAGTCTTATGGATAACTGTAAGCTATAACAGATATTTAGGAAAAATTACTAATGTCCTGCAATAATAAGTTTGGTGCAAATGTAATTTTCTTTGGAAATACAAAAGCTTTGCATACTTGCGCCTAGGGAAGAAACAATCACCTAGAACCAGCCAAGCAACTGTAATTCTTAATTACATTGTAGATTTTTTTCATGTTGCTCTGCTCAGGCCTATTAGAAGTCATTTAGCTGTAGTTTCAATTTTCATTCTCTTGCAAATTTAGTTTGTACCCATTAATTACAACTGTCATGAAAGAAACACAGCCATTAACAATGCCAAAATCCCAATACATGTATACGCATAATCTTGGGATGTGACACTAATTGTTATGAAAGCTTTGGCACAGTCCTCTCCTGAACCCATGAAAATTATTAGCTCAAAATATTGTTACTGGAAAAAGACTTTATAGCTACTTACACCAAGTGAGCAACAGAAGGCCAAATGCTTTCAAAACAGGCTAACAAGTTATCATAATTACTGAACAACTATTATCTCACAAACTGGAAGAAACTTTCCCCAGGGTAATTTCTTTTTACACTATGAACTTTGAAATTGGAGCCAGGCCTGAAAAAAATTGCATCAAACTAATGTGACTGATATAATCACCAATGTTTAGTTCATTAGATCTATATTTAAGAGAGAAATACAAAACAGTTCACAATGGCCTACATATTTATTTGTCATTACATAAATGCAAAATAGCTGTAACCATGCCTAAACTAAGATGATGACAGACAGTATTTGATAGTGTAAATGAGGATGAAAAGGCAACAGGAAATCCTGTGGCAGAGCGTGTATTTTTATTCAGATGTATTGGCAGAAGAAACATGTTAAAAGAGGTTAATCCAATATTTAAATCAATCTCCAGGAGCAGTGACTTGATAGTCATTAAAATGAGAAGTGCCTTAAATGAACTAAAACAAGACTACACATTTTTACTTTAGTCATGACAGCATCTAGAGGTCAGATATGTAGCACGTGAACATCAGACCAGCCTGCCTAAGGCAGATGTCTAGGCTTCCCATAATGTCAGAGAAGAGCAAGAGAGACAAAAGGAGAGAGAATAAGAAGAAAGAAGAAATAATTAAGGAAGAACAACAACAACTATCCAGAGACAGTACATATCATGTGAAAAGCCACGATAATAAAGCCAATAGGAGAGAACATCAAGCAAGAAAGCAGGAAATCCTGCAAATTAATATGTATGTGGCTTGGGAATTGCTCCTACACTTGTTCAGGGAAACAATCTACTAAGAATGGTGTTCATTTTGTATTGTATAGTCTAGAAGTCCCTCCATGTCCATTTTCAGGATGTGATCCTCTGGTTCAGGTAGAGAAATGAGGGACTCTCCCTGTCATACATGCATACAAACACTGTGGCTCTCAGTCTTATTGAATGATGACCCAAAACCTTTCAGGCTGAAGGAGTGATTAAGAAGCCAGCTTCCACTTCCTAGGTTAGCACCCTAATCAAAAGGATATTATGCAAAATGTAGGTTGTTTTGAATAAACATTACTATCTCTATTTCTGTGGATTGGCTGAAAGTGTTGAATTATATTGTGCTATTACCCCTCGTTTTCTTATCACTACCATCCCTCAAGTTTGTGTGATTCTTAATTCACAAGCAGTGGGAAACCATCTTTGTGCATTCAGATTACTAGTGAAATACCTGGTGAACATAGGTTTCTCAGGAGTTAGGAAATGATGAATACTAGGCTGTTTATATAACTTTACAAGGGCCTGAGTCAGGTTCCATCAGAGTTAATAGAAAGCTGTCCACAGATTTCAGAAGTGCAATGAATCCTGAAGAGTGCTGTCCTGCCTAATAAGTATTTTGATCATTATAGTCAACATCCATTTATGTAGGTTTTTAGATGCAATTGATACTACTGCATATATACTCACATTAGCTTTTCTAGTTAATTCTAAGTGGAAAGAAAATCACAAATTGCATGCTCAACTTAAAATAAAATTGTTTCATTATGTTATTGAAATCCTATTGGCTGCAATTATTTCAGCATACTAACTTTCAACATACACTAAAAATTATTAGGATTTTTTTTTTTGAAAAAGACTTCAAATGGGATACCAGCTATCAGGGACAATACCAGGTATCAACTCTCAGCTTTTGGTAAATAATTCATGAAGAGAAGATGGCATGGAAACAATCTGAAATGCTTCATTAGCCAGAAGAGTTTGTACCCCACATATCACTCTCTAGTTCTCACCTCATTATCATAAGGGCCAGTTTCAAGACCCTATGGAAGAAACTAAAGATACTAAGGAAAGTACTGGATTTACTGTCATTTGAACCAAAATTGCAGTTTCAAATTCATAAACGCATTGAGAGAATTACATTTTTATTGTGTTTAAACTTACTGACAGATATTCATCAATTTTATTAGTTATAAACAATAGCTTTTTTTATCTTATCTATATCCTGTTCACCTGACCTCATCTGCCACCACTGTGCTACTAAGTTAGCTCTGTGGACTGCATCATGAAGAGATACTCAGAATCAGACTGCAGTTCCATTCACCTTTTCTTGGTGGTGAAGCTGATTTAAGAAGTCCATGATGCAACATAATCATCCCCACCATCAGTTACAGTTTGCCATCAGTTCAGTTCACCATGTATTGCTACATATTACCACAATATATATATATACAGTATTTATATATTATAAGTACATTTCTACATGTTATTTATACAATATGTAGGTAAACATATGTGTGTGTGTGTTTGTGTGTAAATATCAAAAAATATATTGTATACCAAGTCAAAGTCATGATCCTGGTTTAAAAAAAAAAACCTACAAAACAGGGAGAGAGGGGGAGAGGGATGTGAGTAGGCATGAATAGCCAAAACAGAGAATGTCTCACATTGTCTGTCAGAAACAAAAGGTATGTGAAACCTTGTATACACATATATTACCTTGCTGTTGACAAACATAACTTGATGACGAAGTAGTATGTAGGAAGAAATTTAGGGCCCAGTACTGGGAAAGAATATTCTATAGCAGGAACAGTCACTCTCTGGCCCTTTCTAGTCTTTCCCCAGTCTTCAGTCTTTCTCTCTTTTCCACATTGGTTCTTCATATAAATTCCATTCTCCTTTAATTACTTCCTAGATTTCCTCCTTAGTTTTAACAAACCATTTTTAGGGGTTTCAAACTATTATACCTAGGATGTGTTGGCACTGCAGACCTCAGTGTAGCAGAAAAATACTTGAGCCATCCATAAAAACCATGCAGCAACTTTACAGGGCTCATCTAGCCTGTGCTACCATGGCCAAACTGTGACAGGGAGTTGACTTGGCTCATTGGCAATACCAGTCAGCCAAACAAGCAGCAAAGTTGTTTCCTGATCTAACGGTTAGAGTAGTGTATACTGTTAAACCACTGAATCAATCCTGACATTGATTCTTTGGAATGATTACCATATGATAACCTAATATTTCTCATGTATATCTATTCATAGAAATAAATCTCATTATGGAAACACCCTATAGCTAGATCTGAGAAGTTACTTTGGTCTCATAGTGAATGAAAGACCTTTGCCTTATGGAAGGGGGAATATTTCTAATGGATGAATCAAGAAAATGTTGAGAGAAATGATCTGGTTATGGTGTGCAGCTGTTCCCAATAAGTTTCCAGATGAATAAAACTTGGGGAAATGCAATTTTTGTAGACTCAGTATGATCTGTAAGGTGACAGGAAACAATATCTGTATCTTTAATATGGAACAACAGATGAAATCCCTGTGAGCCTTCATAAAACATTATTGAGGCTAATGTGTTATTGTTAATGATCCTATGGCT
Organism: Strix aluco; assembly: GCF_031877795.1. Taxonomy (NCBI): domain Eukaryota; kingdom Metazoa; phylum Chordata; class Aves; order Strigiformes; family Strigidae; genus Strix; species Strix aluco. The sequence continues at coordinate 21,424,159 of NC_133934.1, forward strand.
TACCATATGTCCAGGCAGTAAAGTTAGCTAATGCACTATTGTTTTTTCCAACTTCAATTCCTTCATTAACCAAGCTGATAGGAATATAATGGTATTAACACTAGAGAATGAAAACTATAGAGGAGAAGACACTCAGTTTTATTCCAGCATATCAGTATGCAGACTATATTACATTCATTAGTATTTACAAAATTTACTTCCTGACAGTAGCTGTTTGTATAAATTTTGATCTCGATTACAAATATGACCTATATGAATATGCAAGAAGGTGGCATTAGAGATTGTTCATTTTCAATAACAACAGGACATGGGATTAGCAAATTGATGAATACTAGATAATATATTCAGTTAAAATTTCACAAGTAGTAAGAAAACTAAAAACCACAAAAACATGCTGAATGCAAGAAAATGCAGAAGACAAACACGAATAATGATGAAGATGCTTGGTAACCACGGTAATTTCTGAGCAGTGTTAGGTGTCGCACAATTTTAGTTCTAGAAATTAATAACTTCAAAGAAAGAGTCTAGAGACAAAATTTTTCTCATTCCCATGGGTATAAAGACAGAAGAGTTCCAGTGTCAGTGAAATTATCCTAGAACTACCCTGGGTACAACTGGGATCAATATCTAGACTTCAGAAAACTAAAAGTGTACAAAGCTTTTTTCAGAAAATATCTGGATTACCTATTTTGTTTTGTGCTTCTGTGTTGTGCATTTTCAGATCAAGACTTTTTCTCATTTCTTCTTATTTCATAACCAAAGAGCATAATCAAAGAGTAAGGACATATATGTACATATGAGCATGCCCACACACAGCCACATGCATACACAAGTTATTTGTGAATTTTCCAAAGGAAAAATGTCAACTTCAGAAAAGAAATCAACATTTTCTACCTTGCAAGTCACAATTAGGAATTCCTCACAGCTGTTTTGAAAAACTGTATCAATTTTAAAATGTTGAATGTTTCTGTTAAAGTGAATTTGAAGCAACTATTAAAAATTTAATTTTTATTTTTGCTTGAATGTTCTATCATTAAAAAAAATAATTTATTCTGCTTTGAGTAAACTGTACCTCTTCTGGGTGACAAAAAAAATTTAATTGACTATTCATGTAATTACACTATGTGGTAAAGTTTATAATTGATTATTCCTCTTGTGGTCTAATTTCCCACTTTGCCTTTCTGCCAACCCAAACCAATAAAATGGTGCATAAAAGCATTAAATTACAATGTTTTTCACTGGGATGGAGCAGGTAAGGAGGTCATGTATACAGGTATCCAACTTTCCTGAAAGCCTGTAGGTACTTATCATGTTCTTTTCAGCTGTTGGTCATCACCTTAAAGCTGAGACTGGTGCTAAAGGGAGAGCTGCTTCTTTTCTGCTTCATTCTACTGTAAAGCTGAATAGCTTCATTGAGCCCTTTCATAGCTTTTCCTGGAAGAAAACACTCACTCTTCAGTCATCTTTATTCCTTCCTAAGCAAGGAAGTCTGCTTAGATAAGACTCTCCACAACTCCATCCAGAGCAAACAGCTGGAAGCTTAGGCTTCAGCATAGCACTGACATAAAATCAAGAATAAGCTCTCTCACAGTCAGGCATTGCTCAAACAAGTGGGACATCTCACAGTAGTCTCACAGCTGTTGGTGTCTGCTTTCCAGCTGAGATTATGGTTTAAGGTGTGAGTGTCTTTAATTCTGTTCCCTACCACAGCAAAGTTAAATGGCATAGCTAGAACAAGCAAGTCTGCACATAAAGGAAGGGAAAGCAAAATAATAACAGCCTGGGGCAACAAAAATGTTGCTACTGTTTTTTAAGTTCAAATACATCAAATGTGGATGCATTTTGCATGTTAGAAGGCATGCTATGTATAGGTTTGGGATGAGTTCAGTTCCTAACCATCAAGACCTACACAGTATTTTTCACAAGAGGATAGATTGATTTGGAATACTGGGTTCATTTGACAGACTTCATGCCACTTCCTCAAGATTTTTCTATTGTTTTAAAGGGCCATTTTTACACAAGGTGAAAAATAGTGAAAAAGGAATGAGATAGTATTCATTTCGATAGCATCCATCCATACAAGGGTAATAAGTTCATCTTCATTCAACCACTTTTAAGCCAAGAAAAAGGAAAACATAACTGCTTTTACAAATTGCCCAGTGAGTCCTGCTACTTATTCTAAATCATAGCATTATATCATGGAATCATAGAGTGGTTTGGGTATGAAGCGACCTTAAAGATCATCTAGTTCCAAAACCACTGCCACGGGCAGGGACACCATCCACTAGATCAAGTTGCTCAAAGCCCCGTCCAACCTGGCCTTGAACACTTCCAAGGAGGGGGCATCCACAACCTCTCTGGGCAACCTGTTCCAGTGTCTCACCACCCTCACAGTAAAGAATTTTTTCCTCATATCTCATCTAAATCTTCCCTCTTTCAGTTTAAAACGATTACCCCTTGTCCTATCACTATACTCCCTGATAAAGAGTCCCTCCCCATCTTTCCTGTAGGCCCCCTTTAGGTACTGGAAGGCTGCTATAAGGTCTCCCCAGAGCCTTCTCTTCTCCAGGCTGAACAACCCCAACTCTCTCAGCCTGTTCTCTAAGGGAGGTCCTCCAGCCCTGGGATCATCTTCATGGCCCTCCTCTGGACCCACTCAAGCAAGTCCATGTCCTTCTTATACTGGGGACAGCAGAGCTGGATGCAGTACTCCAGGTAGAGTCTTACAAGAGCAGAGTAGAGGGGGAGAATCACCTCCCTTGACCTGCTGGTCACACTTCTCTTGATGCAGCCCAGGATATGGGCTGCGAGCGCACATTGCTGGCTCATAGTCAGTTTTCTATCCACTAATACCACCAAGATCTTCTCCGCAGGGCTGCTCTCAATCCACTCTTCACTGTATTTGTGCTTGAGATTGCTCCGACCCATGTGCAGGACCTTGCACTTGGCCTTGTTGAACTTCATGAGGTTCACACAGGCCCACCTCTCCAGCCTGTCCAGGTCCCTCTGGATGGCACATCCCTTCCCTCCAGTGTGTTGACCGCACCACACAGCTTGGTGTCATTGGCAATCTTGCTGAGGGTGCCCTCAATCCCACTGTCCATGTTGCCAACAAAGATGTTAAACAGTGCTGGTCCCAATACTGATCCCTGAGGAACACCACTGGTCACTACTCTCCACTTGGACATTGAGCCGATGACCACAACTCTTTGAGTGTGACCAACCAGCCAATTCCTTATCCACCGAGTGGTCCACCCATAAAATCCATGTCTCTCCAGCTTGAAGACATTACACAGTTTAAAGACGGACTTGTTCATGTGCTCTAAAAGCATTCAGTTCCTTTGAAAGTTCATACACCCAATAGAGACATTTAGTGGGTTCTGGTTTTTTGAATTTAAGATTATTCAACCTCAGGCTGTGTATTAAGCATTGCTAAGGTTTACCTTCCTGAAAATGCTTCTAGGTTTCTTGAAGTAGATAGTTATACAACTGCATGGAGTGGAAACCATAAATTTGGTTGTGTTCTGCATACATCTAGTGATCAACATTTGATCCTAGAGGGCACTTAACAGTATTCTGGGTGATTGTGTTCCCATAAGTGAAGATTTCTTATAGTTGAGCCTACCTATTTTCCATGTATGCAAGGGCAGCTCAAGGAGATAGGTAGTAGCTATTAACCATGACCTACATTTAGCCAATAACATATTAAATCCTGCTCTTGGCAGAAGATGAGGAAGGGCAGAGATAATACATCTCCCACAGTCAGAGATATTTTTTAATGTTTAAGTTTGGAAAGGTGTAACTTGAATAGAGCATTAAATGTTCAACCTCTTTTCAGAATGGAAATGCAAGTAGACATGCAGAAAAGAAGGGGATTAGTAGGAGCAATACAGGAAGAGCTATTTAGAGCTATGATGATGAATTTTGGTGTTTTAGGGCAAATGTTGAAAATATGAAAGGGAGAGGATTTAAATTCTAAGGAGAGACTAGGAGAACTGGTAATGGATGTGGGATGGTATAAGTAGGATCCAGAATTATTCATGTAGACTTTCCTTCCTGATGTTGTTCAGCATTGGTATGAATTCTAGGGTTGACTGTGTTTCATTGTCTCTCTGTAATGTCTTTTACATTCTGTGTTGAGATTATGGTGTGGTCCTGTGTGATCCCCACTCTTTGAGCATCACTTTTGTCTCTGCCCCTTCACTCTTCTCTAGAGGTTTCTGATTCCCTCTCTTCCCTCAGGGTAGTGAGTGCCTGGAATACTCTTATTATGTTGAAGTAAAATGATTTCCTCTTCTCTTTTCTTTTAAATGAATGAATTAATAGAGTTCTTGTCTTTCTCAATGTGTCTGACTCAGCCTCTCGATTGCAATTCCATCACTGCCTAAACTGGTCAGAATTAAGGCTGCCATGACACTGTCCTGCTGTCTCCCTGACAGACAATTCTTACCCTTTTTCTTTGAGGTCCCATAAGCTAGGGCTGATTAATGAGCTGGTTCAGAGAATAACCCACTAAATATAAACCCTACAGAAGTGTGATTAGTACTTGGTAGGCTTCCTGAAATCCCCTTGCATGATTTTTGAATGATATTTGAAAAGTCGTGGAGATCAGGGGATATCCCTGATGACTGGAAGAGGGCAAATATCAAACCCACTTACAAGAAGGGTCCAGAAGAGGACTGAGGAAACTACAGGTCCGTTAGTCTTATTTCAGTCCCTAGAAAGGTAATAGAAAAGGTCTTCCTGGAAACTATTACAAAATAAATTAAGCAGGTGATTGGGAAAAAACAGCATGGGTTTACCAACGGCAAATAGTGCCAAACTAACGTGATCACCTTCTACAACAAAATAACATTTTCTTTCAACGTGGGAAGACCTGTGGATGCTGTTTACCTGGACTTCAGCAAAGCGTTCATCAGTGTTTCCCACAGTCTTCTCCTGTCAAAACTTGCAAGACACTGGATAGCTAATCTGCAAGACCGGTAGGAAATTGGCTGACAGGCTGCACTCAGAGGGTGGTGATCAATGGTGTTTACTCAGGCTGGCAGCCTGTCACAAGTGGGGTTCCTCAGGGATTAATACTGGGCCCCATGTTGTTCAACATCTTCATAAATGACCTGGATGATGGGATTGAAAGGACCCTCACCAAGTTTGCCGATAACACCAAACTGGGTGATGAGGTGGACACATCTGAAGGGACAGCCATATTACAGAAAGACTTGGACAGGCTGGTAGAGTGGGCTAGCAATAACACCATGAAGTTTAACATAGTCAAGTGCATGGTCCTGCACCTGGGATGACATAATCAAAGAGCCCAGTACCGGCCTGGTTCTCTGTGGCTGGGGAGCAGCCTTGCTGAAAGAGACCTGGGTGTCCTGGTGGACAACAAGCTGAACAGGAGTCAGCAGTGAGTCACTGCAGCAATGAAGGCAAATTGGATCCTGGTCTGTATATGCACAGGGGCATTACTAGCAGAGGTAGAGATGCGATCATTCCACTCTACTCAATGCTTCAGGCTTCACCTGGAGTACTGTGTCCAGTTCTAGTCCCCACAATTTAAGATGTGGACACACCAAAGAGGATCCAAAGGAGGGCCACGAAGATGATCAAAGATCTGGAGACCCTGCCCTGTGAAGAAAGACTGAAGGAGTTAGGTCTTTTCTGCCTGGAGAAGAGAAGACTCAAGGGGAACCTCATCACAGTATTCCAGTACTTAGCGGGTGGCTACAAAGAGGATGGAGGCTCTCTCTTCACAATGAGCCATATGGAGATAACAAGGGGCAACAGGCAAAAGTTGCACCAGGAGAGGTTTCATCTTGACATAAGAAAGAAATATGCCTTTGCTTTCACCTATGGTCATCTCTACAAGTTCATGGCCATAGTCGCCATTCCAGCACAGTGAATCTGGGAAAAGCAAGGCATATTTCAATATAATTAACTTTAAGTAGTTGCAGGAACATCCCAACAGGCTCATGTGCTAACATCACTGTGTATGTGAGGATTTATCCTACAAGAAGCCATTCTTTTTTGCTAGATGATAAAAAAAAAAAAAAAAAAAAGCAGCACCTGAGAGCTTTACTAATTTGAGATTAGGCTCATCTGATAATAACTGGCTCCATTTCCGAACATGGAGTTCAGCAATACTCAGACTTATGAAAATCAGTATATGAGGTATTAAGTGGCCTGTGACTGCAAGTCCATGTTCAATTACTGAAAAATTATCACTTTTCATTAATACTAAATTGCTTTAATATTTTAAGCTATAGCATGTATTACAAGATAGGTAACGATTTGTGTAGAATCTGATTGGGGTAGAAGGGTTGGTGTTTGGCTGGGACTAATTCACATTGGTCATTTCTTCCTGCAGAGAAAGCTTAAATGAACTTGGCTGGACCTAAAGGATCTATTGACAGGTGATAAAAGCTTGTGACAAAAAGAGACAAAAAAAGACATTTGTGAGAGATAAAGGACTCAGAGTTTGTAAAGGACCTCAGGCATGCATCACACTCAAGAGTAATGCAAGACCTTGCTTATTATAATAAGTTTTGTGCACATCCAGATTTTCAGCACAATTTAGTTTCTCACTTCTGTTAGGTTTCTTTCTTTAATTCTTATCCTTTCTTCAAGAGTGTCTGTAAGAGGATGCCTGAAAAAGAGGACCTTCCTTCTATTTTTCAGTCTCCAATTTTCAACACAGGGGACTTTGAGATATTTGTCATTTCTCTGTGAATTTTTTTTCCTCATTATTTTTTCCCCTGGACCTCATGGACTTCCAGCATCTATATCAACCTTTGGCAACAAGTCTCCCAGGCTTCCTGTTCCATGAATTATTAGTTATTATTGTTATTTTTGTTACTGTTATTATTTGTATCTGTTACCTTCAATTGATTCCTCATAGTTCTGTTATTGTAAAAGGTGGAGAACAACTAACAACTGTCCAGTAAGCTCATGGCACTCGGATACCATATACTATATTCTATATTCTATTTACTCTATACCGTAATTAACCTCTTTTCCAGACTGAAGAGTCCTGGTCTACTTAGTAATTTCTTTCACAGAAGCTGAACGATATCTCTGAGCTTTCTTGTCTGAACCTTTTACATATCTGCTGTCACTTCAAATGCCTTTCTCAATTGTATCTGAGGTATTTTAATCCATGCACTAATGCTGACAAACCTTTAATCAAAAAATATTTTTTTTTTCTTTTTACTGCTCAGACAGTGCTGACCTAGAGATTCTTTGAAAGGACTCTTTATTCATGAAACCACATAGCATAATTTTTGGAATTTATTCTCTAAACTCATCAGAGACTACCTGAATGAAAATCCAACACTGTCAGTTTTTAAAAAGAAAATGCTTTCACCTGCTCCAGATCCTGCCCACCTCACCAATTGTAGTCTTGCTTAAAACATTATCCTACAATGATTTAAATTAGACATATTTAATTGAATTAAATGTATTGTAGTAGGCCCATTGATTTCAAAATGGACAAAGATCTGGACTTTTATTCATAATACATACCACAAATTTGGTATTTTAAATTTTACGGCATAAATGTTGTAGTAATACATGTATGTTTGGCATTTGGAGCAAGGTAAATCAGTCAGTGCTTGAGTGAGTGTTGCACAATTTTGTTCTGTTTTTTTGTGTGTGGATGTCTTTAATCTCAAGATTATGACTATCTTATTTAAACTCCTGAGACATGATGGTAATTTCACGTCTGTGCTACACCAAAAATATACAATATGCATGAATTAATGAATATTATGAATGTAATCAATTACTGAAAGAGGAAGGAAAACTTTAGCTTTTGTAGAGAATAAATTTTAACACAGCAAAATACAGTATGTGGAAAGGATAACTTAACATCGGAGTATAGGAGAAAAGGTTTATTAAAGCCATTAAAGTTCCATCTTCTCTTACTGCTGTGGAAAGAATCAAAAACACAGCCTCCTTTAGTCTAGGAAAAAAAAGACAAAAAAGACTGAAAACCATGCTTGGATCTATGGAATAGAGGGTTGATGGACAGGTAAAAGAGGAGTTGGAAGCTAAAAGAAAAGAATATATTAGGTATCAAGAGACTGCAGGGGAGAGTGTGAAGGACATACTGAAAAGGAAATGTTCCTGCGCCAATACTTTGTGACTGTAACAAAAATAAATACCTAACTTTCAAGAATGAAGAGATCACATCAAAAATTATTTTGTTTTGCTTATATATTTGAAAGATTCAATTACATATTTCTGCTTCCTGAGTTTTCCTAGATTTGCTTGCCTGCCTGAGAAAGAAGTAGCCATTTTATAACCCAGAATGGCACATAATGACTCATATACTCTTAGGAATTTGTAATCCTCAAATCACTGAAAGAAAGTGTGGAAAAGGTTATAGAAATTATCATATACCTGAATAAGAATGAGAAGGAAGGAACATGCTTAATTTACAATTGTGGGATTTTTCACTGTTTTCCCTGGAAGGTTGCTGTTCTGCTGTATCCAGCATGCTGAGGACCTAATTTCTTTCTATAATCCTCACTACCTAACAACATATTTTTAAATCTGTTTTACATACCAAGTATTCTTACAAGCAAACCAGTTTTAAATGATTTAACATCTGCAAAATAAAGAATATAAAATTTGTTAAGCCTCTGAAGGCAAGCATGTGTAGGCATGTTTTAGTAAGTGGCAAAAATAAGCTGATTGTTTGACAGGGTTGTCTGAGGGACCAGTGTAACCTGTGCTAGGGTACTCATTCTGGAATAAACTGAACTAAAAGGGGAAGTTTAAAATTTACATTGGTTTATATGAAAAGACAGATTCCTTATTTCTCATAACATTTTCCTTTAATTTCATCACAGTGGCTCATTTTCTCAGCATGAGTTCATAAATGCTATGCACTGTATAACCAAGGATGTGACCGGTCCTATAGAAACATGTCTGAAGGCATGTTTCTTTTTCGTTTGCCCAAGCATGATTCTGGAGTCAGAATAATCACTGCAGCCTTTGGTATTGTGACATAATGAATCTGAATAAACTGGTGAGATTTAGCTCATGGTATTGTAAGGCAGCAAGTCCAGTACAGTGTAGCAAAAATGTGCAGAGAGGTTTGCAGATTCATCTATCTTTGAAGGGAGGGAAGAAAGGAAGGAGACAAAAGAGAAAGTTATATAGCTAAAATTAGATATGATGACAGGTAGCAAATCTCTAGCCTTTATCAAATGGGTTAAGCCTCTTTTCTATTGGTATTTAGGGCTATAAAGGAAACTCTCTGCTTTAGGAGCAAAATTATGAATGCATGGAGTGGGAGGACCATGTTGAAAGTCTAAGACCTACTTGATAACCTGATGAGATTCTGCCAAGTCTGTCATATTCAATCCTGACCAGACATGAGAGGACTATTGTTTCATTTGCAGGAATGGATTTTAGGGACTTAGTTTATATTGAATTCAAAACTTTTTTGTTTTTCCCCATTCTTTCCCTTCTTCTCCTCTACTTTGACTGGTAAAAGTAAGAGAAACTGAAAATATGTTTTGACCTTAAGCATTTTCAAAACTTCTACAATTATTGAGGTCAACCAATTGAAGTCTGCAGGATGATTTCTTCTGAAAAAGAAGTCACATTTCCAGAAACTTTTTCAGAAATGACAAATTAAGACCTTTGTTGATAGGCCACACTGGAGCAGTAAGTGGGAATAAAAAGAAAATCCCAAGAATAACAGATGTAAGGAAAAAAAAAAAAGTTGAAACTTGTACTTATTGTGTCAAAGACTGTTGTTATGCCAAGTTGCAGTAGATGGTGCTGATGGGCTGGAAGGCATAAATTCATTTTTTAGGGTCATACTCTGTTTTATGGAAACAGATATAAATAAGGCACTTTAGTGTAAGTAACAATAAACTCTATTTACTAGTCACACATTATCATTAGTGCATTTGGAATTCATTGGATTTTAACTGATTCAGCTGGTATTAATGAGGGTGTCATACTATTCATCCTTACCTAAGAGATAATTTTTTCATAGGGGAAGATATGAGTGGGAAAATTATTGTTATTACCTACAGTAACAAATGGAAACAGGAAAAGACTTTTTTACACATGGAAGAAGCAGGCTGTTGATTTGATGAGAAAACTAAAAAGCATGTTGATTATAGCATTAACTCCGCTCGTGCTTTGTGTACACTCATTGCCGTTCTTTGGAGTATACAGCTGATTTGGTCTGACAGACAGGGATATCTCCTAAGTTTGCTGTGCCATAAAAGTGTGGAAAACATACTGCTGAGCTAGTCAGTTGATAATAGCATTACTGGATATCTGCTATAGTCCCATCATATTAATTGCATCTTCTATCCTCAGATGATGATGAGGAAAAAAACCTCAGTGCAATCTAGATTGTTTGGCTGGAGACTTATATTTACAGCTCAGTGAAACTATGTCCAATCTAAAGGCAGAAAATGCTTCCTGAAACACACAGCAGAAGGAAAACAATTAGTAACACATGCAGTAATAACTATGATTACACATACAGTATTTATGCTGGCAGATACTTGATCATTCACTTTCCAGACAAAATATATGAATGTAAGCAGTTACTGCATAAGTAAGAAAAATACAACGTCAGGTTTCAAAAAATATTAATGTTTGCCATAGCTGTTACTCTTCTAGATCATGGGGTTATTCCAAATAAAAAATTTAAAGAGCAGAAACTGATCAGCTGAGTGACTGAACTGAATTTGCTAGACTGAATTTCCATGTTAGATGAAAAATTAAATATTTCGTCTTACTGAGACACATTTTAAGTAGCAGCTAAGAGCTAGATTTGACTTTTTCCATATCTCCTATCTGTAGCTGATCAAGGCCAAACCCTTGACGAATTTGTCAGAAGGATTTGAAGCCCTCTTAACTCATTAAAAGTGTTCTAAATATGGAGATTAAATGTACTCTAGGATGGGGCTTTCATCTGTGCAACTTTTTGCAATTTGGATAAGGTGTTTATTCTACTATTCTTCACGAACTCTGACAAATAATTGCCCAGGTTTTACCCTGGTAGAAATTGAAATGCACAAAACGCAACTTTGTTTCACATTGCTCATCAGTCAAATTTTGATCAAAATGTGAATAAGCTTTTATTTCATGTCACATGTCACTTACTGTGTTACTACAGCTTTCCTTCTCTCTCTTTTTTTTTTTTTTTTTTTTTTTTATTTCCCCCATTGAAAGAAGCAATGTGCAAGTAGGTGCACTGGACTCTTGAGATCTCTCCCCCACCTTCTGGGAGAATTCTTGTCTCTAAGACTCTAACTCCCAGCCTTTCTGCACTTTCCCTTTGCTAGCTGTTAAGAGTATTAATGACAGTCACTCTGTTGTTCTGTAAGGAATTTGAAATCTATCCATGAAAAGCATTAAATAAATCTGTGAGAACAGTAAAATCCAATATACTGTTGGACCCACTGCTGTCACCTTGCTAAGATACCCATATGTCTTAAGTCCATGCATATTTGCAGAACAGTACCTTAACTATTAAGGACTGTAAAGCTGAAAGCAGGCTGTATATTATATGAAGTAATACTTCCTCTACACTTTCCTTCTGAGAGTGATAAAAGCTATTAACTTTGCGTGTGAATGTCATTTAAATTTTGCATTCCTTTTTTTCTCCCTAGTGATGAACAGTAAATTAAACCACTTCTTGACTTGTTTTTACAGATGAACAGAGAATTAAAAGTGGTGCATGAGGGAGCTTTTTATTCCTTAAGACCCCACAAAAGCCAGTTTCTGTGGAATGAACCTTCTAAAAGAAAAGTAACAGAACATTTAAAATGTATTCCTCCACAACTCTATTTATAGTTTCTTAATCTGTTTTTAAGATCATGTTATTACATTTGTACACATATGAGAATAATTGAATTCAAAAATACCTATTGCTCTCCCCTCTCTCTACTCAGTCAGTTGTATTATATTTAAATTAATTAAATACAGAGGCAGCCATTGAGTCTCTCTGTGATATTGTGTCTTTGTCAGCAGTTTACTTATGGCTTTCCTTTTTAATTAAATGGGAAACAGTGAGTGGCTGATGCACTGCTATGCATGGTATGTAGGACAAACTACACCTGCCACTATGTATAAAATCTGCTTAATGCACATGATGAAAGCGCACATGCATATAGCATATGTGTATGTGTGTAGATATTGTGAAGAGTTAATTTCTTGCCAAGATATTTGCAGCTCTTCTTAGTTTTTGAACACTCTAGCTCCTTATCTTGCATTTTTTTTTCAGTTTATTTACAGAATTTTTAGTCTGCTTGCTCTGGTTTAAGAATCTCCTGAGCAAGCAGACTGAAAATTCAGTAAACAAGCTGAAGAAAACTTGAGATAAGGTGCTGAAATATCCAGGAGAAACAAGAGCTGTATAGCTCAGAAGGCAGAACTAAACTTTCAACATCATTGATTTTACATGGTGTGCAAAATATTTCTCCTTATACTGTAAATAAGTAATACCACTCAGCTATTATTTTCTTAACATGTATATGAAAAGAGTAACAATACTAAAATGCTGTTATCCACAAAAAGTTGACCTCCTCACTGGACATCACTCCATCTGTTTTGCATCTTCTCTTTACATATCCTGTTCTCTACCATTAAGCTTACTATTGTAAGCTACAATATTTTTCTATTCCATTACATCTCAGAGCCTGCATCTCAATTTATTTTTGTCTTGAAAACTAAACAAAAGTGATAGCATAGTGCATTGTTATTTTGCAATTCAGTCTCCGATTTCAGGGTTTTTTACCCTCCTCTACATGAAGGGAAGCAAAAGTATTTTTTTTCTCCCTTTTTCCCCCAACATCTTCCCCCACCCTCACAAAAAAAGGCTGAGGAAAGTGATAGCTCCAACATCTCCTTTTCAAAAAATTCTACTGAAATTAGCAACACTGAAAAACCTCCACACCCTCCATTAATTCATTCTGTAAAAGTAAGCAATTAACAATGAAATGGTTTCTTCTCTATGCATACTTCTATACACATTCTCAAGTCCAGCCTTGGCCAAGGCCTGAAATGGCTTCTGAATAATGCATTTATCTTTCAGGGAACACCATTCTACTTTTAGATCAGAAGAAGCAATGTGAACTTATCACACTGCCCCTTCCTTCAATTTCCTTTTGCTGCTTGACATGTCCCCCAGGCAGATTGTGTGAGACAGACCTTTCTTCTGTAAGATCCTGCCATTTTTGGCAGCCTTCTGACATATTGTCTCTTCATAACCTACACTTACTCTGGATCTCAGCTGAACCATTCCCAGCTGCTGGTATTTTGTTGTTACCTTCCTCATCCTGCTGTCACCCAGCTCTGTAACTCTGTCTCGTGTAACAAAATATTCTCAGTTGTGAAAAAGAATGGTGTGAGAGGGAGTATAAATAGACTTTCCTTTAAATCTTTACATAACTGACTTGCATAAGAGCCTGAGGGGAGGTAAGAGGTGTAAACATGTGCCCTGTGGGCGATATTCCAGCCTCCAGGCTGGAATTATGACAAGGACATTTAGACAGCCTGTTTGACAGACTGGTTCAACAATTCTGTTGAAATGTAAGTAAAGCTTTTGAATCATCCCGCATGATTTTCTCTTTCTCCAGATCACCCTCTGTATTTAAATATTTAATGTTAACTGCTTTGTCCTGCATTTTTTTCTCCAGGTCTTGTCTGAGCATCCTGCCCTTCGTCACTGAAAATGAACACATGCAGCAGGCCTTGTGTTGGCCTTCTGGACAGTTCTTGCACTTCTAAACAAAAAATGTCTTCATATTGAACATGTTGTGCACATTTCTGCACAGCTTTTAGCCCTAGTGTTGAAATTTTAGAACTCATTATCCTGGGATATTGTGAATGTCAAAAGGAAGAAAGACCCCCAAAGCTGCCAGAGTTCAAAAAATGTTTAGATGAATTTAGGGAGGATCAGTATCTACAGGTATCTAATAAACAAAATGATAGAGGTACAGTTTCTGGTGTAGAAAGTCCTCAAACCTTGAATGATTACAAGAGCCAAGAGACAGTTCACTCTGTGGTATCCTGTGTTTCTTTTTTTTAATTTGATAGTTTAATAGAAAATTTTGCAATATTTGGCATGATGAAATGATTACTTAAGCCCATCCAATTGACGTTATCCTTGTCCTACAAAGAAAACATGAAACTTAATTTTTAAAGATGATATTTGAATGTTAGGTTTACTAACTTTAGGTCATATCTCAAGCATTTTACATTACTATGAAAACCATCAGTGACACTTATTTTAAGTATAGAACCTTAGTTTAATAAATATTAAAACAGAATGGGCTCAGTAGTCAGAGATGCAGCTATATATATTTGGGGTTATAAAGGCTACGTAAATGGATACATCATGTATTAAAAATGAGACTTGTTTTCCCATTACTCATTATAAGGCAGTGCTGTCTAATGGGAATAAACTGGGTTAGTAAACTGCTTTTTCAGCAATTTACCTTAGGAGTTGATACCAGCTGCAACAATAAGATAAATCATAAACAAACATTTCCAGATAGCAAAATTATAGGCAAATTAGATTTTTCTCCCTTAAAATAGTATATCACATTTGTAAAATCTTTCTTCTACTTCACAGGGTTCTGTTGCAACTCCTTTTGGTACAAGTTATTGCAACCTAAGCACCTTGATAACAAGGAGAGGTGAATTTCTCCTCTGGAAAATGAGTTAGCATTTTGACCTTGTTTTATTTATCTTTTTATGAAATGTTTTCAGCAGGTCACCTAATTAAACCTTATGACCTATATGATTACTTGTATTTTCAAAACAATAGCAGAAAAATTCAAATTCAACTTATTATTTGTATAATGTGTATAAAAATGGAGTATAAAACTGTGCCTACTAGGAAAACTGTTTTAAAATATTTTGAAAATGAGGTAATAATTCATGAAAACTAAACCCACAGAAACTCCATAATATGGTGTATAAAAGTCTTCTCATTGCTACTGAGGAGGTTCTATTAATTGTAAGCTTATAAATTTTTAGTATATACCTTTGGTATATACCTTTAATATATATCTTTGAGACTAAATACTCAGGTATTTTTGAGACACAGACTCTTACATAATTGAAGGACAATTTATGGGAAAATTAGATGCCTACATGCATCACTGCTACCTCCACAACCTTTGCTTAGCCACTTAGACATGGAAACTCATGAAACAGAACTCCCTTTCACACCCTTAAAAGTCATATGGCTCAGATTATAATAATTCACATAAATGCTGTCCCTCTCACTCTCCAAAACAGGGTCACCATCACAGGTACTGGGAAAATTCCCCCTACTAGGATCAGTCCTCAGTCCATGCTATTACCTGAGTCATTCTTTGACATTTTTTGGAAGATTGCTGTTTGTCTGTACAAGCAGTATGGACAGCCAACCCTATAGTCTGTGTCCAAGTCCTGATCAGTTTGTTAATGCAGCTGTAGTCTAAGAAAGCTCCAGGGGCCTAGCTTTTGGACATAAAATGTAGTTGTGAGATTAGAAACCTTCTATTCTGAGCGATATTCCCGGAGGACAAAGAATCCTGAGTTCTGGACCACTTGTGCATTTTATCCACTGATTCTCAATGCAGAAGATAAATAAGCTGTACCTAAAGTACACAACAGAACTTCATTCTCCCTTGTTGTCTGAGAGTAGCTTAATGTCTGGCAATATTCAATTTTCTCTTGTTCATCTGTGGATTGTTTAGACTGTCACATATATCTTTTCTACCTGGTACAGTCTCAGCTGTACAGATTGAGAAAGATCTCTCTGCCTCGTAAGTTGCCTGCTGTTCAAATGGACCATAATTTTGCAGGACAAAACATCTTTCCTGAGATATTTGAGTTGATATTTTGAGACCCCTCTGAAACTGAGGAGGGCCTAGAATACATATCATTTATACCCTGGAGAAACACCTAAAGGTATAATGAATTAATTGTATATAAAAAAAAAAGGGAGGGTTCTAGCCACCATCAGGATGGGTTTGTAAATAATGAGAGCAATATTGGACTGTGAATCCCAGTCTCATCTAGTTTTAAGTCCAGAAAGGGGCAGGATATCAGCCATCCCCTTTTCTCCTGTATATACTGAGGCCTGGCTTAGGTGTCTTCCCCAACCACTGTATGGTGTTTTAGATGGTCTATTTAAACATGGATAATTCTTCTCATTGAATTGATTTAGGGATTTAGATGGCCATTTAGATCACCAAAACATACATTCCTAAAGGTTGGTATATAACATTAGCCATGGGAATGTCTGGATCCTTTGCTAAATATTAAAGATATTTTAACAATTCAATTCTCTTTAAGGCTGTGCACAGCAATATTAAAATCTACTCTTGTACTTAATGCTCTCAGGCCTGAGTCATTCCTATATATGGAACTACTGCACACTGGAAACAGCCACTGTCAGCAAAAAACAACATATCTGAAACTCTACAAAGCTTCACAAGCCTTAACAGCTTAACAGACCACTACAGATAAAAGTGTGAAGTTTACTGAAGTCCAATTGATTAAAGTCACGTGCCAATCTTAGCTGAAAAGCAAAGAAAAGGGGTATTTATAAATATTTAGAAAGGTCTTTCAAGTAGAGTTGGTGAGTACAGCTCCCTTGAAGATATCTCTGTCTTTGTCATATTGGGATAGATCTGTGAGTAATTTAAGATAGCACAGATCCATCATTTTCAAAAGTACATCTGGGTTTAAGGGAGCTGAGACTCTCACCCTGTGAATTTTAGAGCACAGCAGGGGCTTATTTCATATCCATAAAATACCTTGCTGTGAAGTTAAAATTATTGCCCAACAATCACGCATTTTTTGACAAAAGTGGTATCAATCATTTGGCTCAAGATAACAAATTTATCTGGAATACATTTAGCTAAACCTCAGAGAAAACTGACCAGTTGGGGAAGATATCTTGATTTAAGTAGAGCAATAGATCTTTCCTGAGATATGAAATAGCACAAGTCCTGATAAAATTGATAGCAGCCAGGGAGTAGAATAGAACATAGGGATATTTTTCACCCCCTACAGGTAACTAGGAAAATCATCTGGTTGAAATGCAAGGATTTCTTTAACTTCAGCCACTTTTGGATTGGAAGTTGCATTTCCTTTGTGGATGAAATGGTGCAAGCCTTCAGAAAAGAACAGTCACACTTATCCAGCTCAAGATATCTAGCTGGGGGTAGATGTGAGAGGTGCAGCAGGAAGAAGAACTAGTAAATGAGGCTTTACTTTAAAATTATTAAAATAATATTACCTCAAAGACAGGGAGATTTTAGATATGAGAATATAGGCCATAGGAACCCTAACAGATATTTTACAGCAATTTATAATATTGTTCCTGACCAATAAACTACAAGTGTAAGGAGAAAGCTTGTTCCTTCTGAACCTTATAAAATCTTTCATTTAATAGACAAATTGCTTGAAAACTTGCAAAGATTTTTAATGAGGAAGGCTCTGAATGAAATTTTCCTTTTTTTTTTTTCTTTGTGGAATCGGTTTTTAAAATATTTCAAAACATTATCTATGCAATACTAGATAGTCAGATAGTGAATGAATATAGTATTTAAACCTCTATATTTATTTGGATAACCCTGAAACTAAAGAGACAGCATAGGGGAATGTTGGTGACCATCTTTTCATACGAATAGTTTGGAATAAAGAAATAGGTTAAAAGTTAAAAGAAAAATATGAATTCTCATTCCAGTATTCAAGAATCCTATTGTGTCTGAATTTTAATTCCTTACTCTAAAAGCTTTGATAGAAGGTATAGATTCTGAAATGAAAATAAAAAACAATGACTACACAGTGATTTAGTTTGTTACAGTGGCCTTTATGGAGGTTGAACTGTCACAGGTACCCACTTAGTTGTTGCACAAAAAGAAAAATATGGTGGCTGCTCTGAATGTAAAGGCTTTAAGACATGACCTCAGAGGTTTCTGCTGCAAATGGCAACTAATGCAAACACTAATCAGCTGTTTTTATTTTCTTTCCAAAAGTTCCTTGTTTTGTGTCTCTTCTGTAAAATTTAAATGGTGTCGTAAATACTATTGGTTAGTGTTAGACTCATCTATGATTAATTCTGTTCATGCAAAGAAAATGTGTTTGTTTACATGAGGGTGGGTCCTTAAAATTTGTGTTACTGGGCACAATGCAAACTGACAAGACTAGTGCAAGTCCTAGAAATGAAAAAAAGCAACAAAGACTTGAGTTTATTTCGTAAAGAGCTTTAACCTTCTGTCAGTTAACAATTTTAAGAACATAAATTTTGTATATTGTTTCATTTTGTTTTTAAGGACATAGTTGGGTGGAGAACTGAACTTGGAAATAGAGGAAATGAGGAAATTGTAATTTTCAGGTGTGTCTAAATTGTGCAGTGCATTTCTCTGTTGGAAAATAAATAGCTCCAAACAAGCCAGCTTTAGTAAATGGATGCAAGTGCTATACACAGATTGCAGCTCAGGTTGTAGAGGGAATATGCTGCATTAAGGTATAGCTGTAGAGCTAATCGGCCTGTCAGAATTTAATGACAACTAAGTGTCTTAAATTCTAGATAATGCAGTCAGAGTCCTTTTGTTTTAGTACTTTCTCCAGGATTCTTTTTTTCTTGCTACACAATAATAATAATAATTTGGTGAGGCAGCAACTGGAATTAGGAGCTATAGTTAAGTTCCCTCAGGCAGAGATAACAGATCTTCCAGTTCCTGGCAGCCTGACCTTACTATTAGATGTTATTCAAAGGATAGCCATCTTGCTCGTCTTCCATTGACATGTTTTTTTTTTAAATAAAATTGGTTATGACTGCTGAGCTTTGCACTGAATAACACCCCATCACTATGAAAGAGGCGAAGGTATTTAGTATTCATACCATGCTGGACCCCCTGGATAAGGATGCAGGAGCCAGGGGCCTTCCTTTGCTGACAGAGGGTGATTTTGGGCATAAGCTAATGTTTAGAGATCATGGGAACTCACAGCCTGTGCAGAGCAACACCTAGAGCGGCTTTGGTGTCTCTGGGGTAAACAGCACTGCAGAGCAGGCTTTCTGGATAATTTTCTTGGCATTTTCAATCTGTCAGGCTCCCACAGAGACAGAATGCGAGTGGTCTGGATCCTGCCATAGTATCGTTAACAAAGAAATTATTCTGAAAGAATGAGATACATAGAGTGAGAGCTACCTTGTTTGTCTAAAATTTAAAAATCTATGATTTGAACAAATTGTCATTTTATCTTCCAAAGAACACATTATCTCTGCTGTGCGAAATACCCATATGATCTGCACTGTCAGATTTTATTATTATTGTGACAGATACTGTAGCATATAAATTTTAAACTAATGAAAAAAATGTCATCTATCTTTTGGAGCTAAGTGTTCAAAGTGCATGAGCTATTCAATTTGATAGATCATTCTTCAAGAGTTTGAGAAGAATTGCATATTAAAAATACAGTGAATGGGAGAAACCCTCGTTTTTATCCAGCTCCACATTTCATAAACTAATTCTGGAGAACTCATGAGAAGTCTACTTCTAAAAATGTTTCTTTACAGAAAGTAACTGGGAAAAAAAGGTAAATAGAATATTTCTCTATGAAGATAAATTTGATTTGAATACAAAATAAAAAGGGTATTAAAACTTACTAATGCTGGTTTTCCACTTATTATGGTCTCCTAGAAACAGCTAAGAAGGGAAGGAGTAGCTGCAGTTTATTGCTTTCATATTGTTCTGTAGGTGGATGGTATCAACATTTGTGATTCTGTAATAAAAGAATGCACACTTGGGTTTTATAGGCTAAAGCAGTTGATAATATTCCATAAAAATGTTTTAATGTAGACAACTTCTCTTATGGGGGAAAAAAAGCGCGGATTTGTAAATTCTATATACAATGAAATTTTGGGGTTTTTTTTAAAACAATGTATTATTCCTGAAGAGAAAAGCAACATTTTCAAAGCTGAAACCCTAAGGTAATTTCATTTTGAAGACACATGAACACAAGGGCAGACATGAATCTAAACATGAAATTTCCTAGACTATGTTATTAGCATGTTCATTAGCACAATGAATTTTTGTTATGTTTCAAATGCTTTATTTCACCAGTCAAATCATTGTTTAGAACGTCAACTGCTGCACGTTATCACTGAAGGCAAAGGTATCACAGTTCTGTTCACATATTTGTGTGACTTGTTCCTCTCATCTTCCCTATTCCTGTTTGATACATACTTTTGGTAACTTGTTGACAAACTATGAAGGATATAAAACAGAATGTAAAGAATTAATTTGTAGAGGCACTAATGCTCAAATTGAAATTGCTTAAGGTGTAATTTGAACAAAAGATATATATGTTGTTATTATGATCAATTTTCAGGGAATTGGGAATGTATTTATATACATAGACTAGCCCCCTCCTCACTTTTGGAAAGCCAAAGTTTGAGAAATTCACCATCTCATTTGGCCTAATTTGGCTAACAGACATTTCGATTGAAAGAAAACGATTGCTTCTTAGGAAAAGGAGGGAAAGAGAAACATTTACTCAGTAGTAAAAAATCCACACTTAGAGTAACCTGTAACATTTATCCTGTTAGTGGAAATTTGGTTATTTTTTCAAATGGGTTTCATTTCTATGGTCTCAAGAGATGCAAGGGCTTTTTTTTCCCATCTCTAGGCTGTGTGGTTTTGATGCCTTGAGAGCCAAAGTGCAAAGGAGAGGAAATTGGAACTTTTTGGGACTTATTCAGGCAATGCAGATGGGAAAAGCAAACTTGTTACATCAGTTCTCAGCTTCCTTCCAAGTAAAGCCCTCAGACTGCTTTGACAGCTACTACTGAATAATAAGTCAAACTTACAGAAGAAAAGCTGCGTGAAAGGAAAACACAAGATTTTTCACTCTAATAAGGAACATGTTCTAATGTGAAGGAACTTGTCAGTCTGAAAAATCCATGACATTTTAAAAATCATCCCTATAGTCTGATTAAATATGGAAATGATCTTTAGACAAAGTGAACATTTCACATTTCTGAGCTTGTTAAGTTTTTTTTTATTTTCTGTGGATTCAAATTATTCCAGGGGATGTAACTAAGTCACATGTGGCTTACCACTGATCTTTAACATAAATCAGAAAAATAATGAAAATTAAGGAAAAAGGTCAGTGAAGTTTTTTTCACTTCTCCTTATATCTTCTGTTATTTAAAATAAATTGTATTATTTTCATGCTACAATAACTTCTTGTTTTGGGGGGACAGCAAATAACAACTGGGATGTTATTTACTTTGATTCCATAATAGAGATAATTTGATATCTGGTATGAAAAAGCCTCAGAGGAACACAGCAGGAACTCTATAATACCAGATATTAAAACTGTTTTATTTTTGGGGTAGCAATAACAGGAGTTATTTACTTGATTCCAGCCTCATTGCATAAGTAAGTAGTACTTAACCCTTGCATTATAACTGAAGAAAAAAGATCTAGTTTTTCTAAGACTAAATTAGCAATGTAATGCAGTAAGTGAAGTATTTTATTTTGTTTCTTCTGAAGAATTAATGGAGGTATTTTAGAGGAAACTGAAGACCAGATACAGTATATTTCCTAATAGGGAAATTAGAAAAAGGGAAGCCTCTCCACTTACTTAAGGCTGCATCAGCCTTTTGTACCTTTGTGACTTCATCCACTGTTCATCAGTTTTCTTTTTGTCCATCAAAGAGCTATCAGAGAATATTTTTCCTTTTTTGAAACGTAAGAAGTTCTCAACTCTTATGAGTGCATTGGATTAAAAATCTTCAGTACAATATGTTTGATTTCTTCATAAATAATTTTACTGTGTGAAGTCAAAGCTGCTTATTATATCTGGACTTACTTATTTTGATGTGCTCTGATTTTTCTGTCTCATGCTGCAGGTCATGCTATGGGATTAGTAGTACAGCTATTCTGCTTCTGCCTAGTAACTGACAGAAGCTGTTTTCATGACCTTTTTTGAAGATTGTTACATCTGTGTTTTTGTTTCTCAGTTTTCCAGCTTGTCTTGACTTTTCAAAACACTCACAAGTTCCTTATCAGTAGAGTTTCAAAACTTGTGCTAAGGAATAAGTTAATTCTATAGCTAGCATGCTACCAGTTCAGGAAAATCACTTGAAAAACAGAAACAGAAGAGTCTCAATGTGTTTTAAGTATAACCTTAACAGAAAAAGGAACAGCATCTGAAATGACCAAGACAAATTATTCAAGACTTTAGAGATCATTATCAAAACCTACTTTACTTCAAAGTCAGGTTAGATGTACTAGATACACGTGATTTCTGGAAGGAAGTCAGAAGATCCTTGAGAGCAAGATGCTTTGGTAGGCCTAACCTTCAGCTGAAAGACACCTATGTACATGTGCACCCACCCTACCATGTGTTTGTAAGAAGATGTTTTTGTGTACAGCACAAAAAACACATCCCAATCTATTTTTTTTCCTAAATCAGAGCATTGAACTTCAGATAGTAAAGTTGTCTTTCTGCCTGAGCAAAACAAATATGAAAAAAAATCATAGATGATCCTATCCTGATGTGCATGAACAGCCTAGAGTCAGTATTATTATGCATGTGCTTAAAGATGGGCCTTCCTATTCATCTTTGCAGGATGGAGGGACCAACATTGTGCCTAGGTTTAATGTTGCTGATAAAATGCCAGCTAAACAGATTATTGAGAGCTATAGAAGCAGCTTAAATTCTCTAGCTAGATAAGAAAACACAGTGGTGGTCATATCTTCTCTGGCCTTTAAAGTGGTGAATCAGTGTAGTAGGGAAAACAGCCCTTTCTGTACTCTTCCAGTTTGCAGCATGAAAGTTTGCTCTGAAATGTGATTTGGAAGGTTCTTCATGGATTTTAAAACGTGTTTTATTTGAAGTTGTGAAAAAGATGTTTGATGATATTTATTCTGTTTGGTAACTTTATAATTTAAGATTGACTTTAAATTAAATTAAGTTTATTTTTTCCTACTCCTACTTTTACTTCAAATTTTGCTACAATTTGACATGGACATAATAAATTAAACACGATGGTAAGTACAGAGGTTTATGGAAATGTTTTTCTGCAGTGACTACTTATAGCACTGTATTCTATTGTCTTCTAACAAATGAGCAATATGTTCTCAATATACGTCATTATAAGCCCAACAGCTACTTTGAAAGAAAAACAAAGCCCAACACAGAGAAAATTAATTTTGTAGGATATATCCAGTTTGACTAGTGCATGGTACTATAAATGAAATGCCCTAACTAATATTAATTTTAACTAAACTTACACATAAAAATGAAAGTCAAATGGCTAAAGGTTAATTTCTACTCTATGTTTTAAAAAAGAAGGTAAGTCAGAAAGGAGATGGGACCCCTGGTAAAGTAAAGGAAATGCAATTTGGAAGGGGCAGTTTACTGTGTTAGCAGGTCTAGCATTATTGTTTCCCTGAGCTGAACAACTTCGTTCAAATACTCATGAGGGCAGGATGGGCTTTTGGGGAAATTTTGGTAGAGAGTGAGTGCTTTCTAATAATTTTCTTTTCCAGTGTTCAGGTGGAATATTTGCCACTCATTTCTTTTTTCTTCTCCATCACTTTCTTGTTTGAAATGCTTTGCCCCAAATTTTCATATTAAACGATCCCTTATCAGTCATAACACAAACTAATATTAATGATTAATTTACAATTAGAAAAGCATAAGCCATAAACATGTGTTAAGCAAATGGATTGTGTAGGAAAGAGAATAAAGGATGTAATGTATGCAGTCCTCAAATCAAATGATTGCAGCTTACCACCTGAAGATCCATTATTAGTTAACTGCAGTGTGGGAGGGATGAGTTACGAAACTCACAGATGCTGGCTTTATGTATTTTGTTTGTCTTTGCATGTGTCTATCTCAGCAGATAGCTACTCACACATATTCTGCCATGCAGTGGAGTGGTAAGGATCACGGCAGGCAAAATTTTAAAATTTATTAAAATCATGTTAATATTAATCTAAAACTCATATATGTTGGCAAATAATGAATGAGCTCTTCCAGAAACTCCAACTGAACGATGGCAAAACCTATGTAATAAATAATTATGTCTTCTATTTTACAGAAAATTTTAAAGTGATTTGCAAAACATTTTTTTTTAAAAACAGCTCAACAACAAACTTTTGGGGGTGATGAAAATCTATCTCTTCAGCTGTAATGATAAGTTTCTTCTTAGACAGTGTGAAAAGGAAAACTGCTTCCACCTGTATCTTTCAGAAGAGTTTACTTGATCAGATAATGAGAAGCAAAGTTGAGTGCATAGCAATGTTGCTGGGTCCTTTAACTGTTTTATTCTCAATAATACTTCTGCAGAGCTAAGATGTATGCATGTCATTAAACATGTAATCTAAGGTGCTAAGATATAACATATATATTAAACAGGCACATTACTTGTTCACTTTTAAAAATGGGAGATAATGTCATAACTATGAGCTAAATACATCCTTTGAATTCACATGGCTTCAAGTTTCCAACCAAAACAATAGTGTTAATGGAAGGTAGAGCATTTAATTTCAAATTTAGAGGTTTTGTTGATTTGTGTCATAAACATAGTTATTTAAACCCGAGAAGGTTATACTTAACTATAGATATGGCAGTATTTTTGATGGTTCAACCTCTTTAATGGATTATCTTTCCTCATTTAAATATAAGCAGTAGGAATAATAATAACAAAAATGAATCTACACATTTAACAAGCTTCTTTTTATATGCTTAATAATTACCTTTGAAGAAGAATACACACCATGTTGAGCTTTAAAAAAATGACAATATTTATTAAGCCACAAAAGAGCTTATGTATCTTTGTGATTATGGACAGGAAAGAATATTAAAAAAGGCAAAGTTAGCGAAAAAAAGCTTTAAAGTAAGCAGAAATTACATGTCAGTCATAGACATTAAAGCTGGCTGCTTTTAAAGTCCAAATGCTAAGCCTTGGGCATGAAACAAGAAAATGATGAGGTAGGCTGAATGAAATGCACACAAATGCTAATGTTTAGAACCTTACCTAAAGTTAAAAATACAAATGCTTTCTTTAAGGAAAAGGTTTCAAATAAAGTAAAAGAATCTATCATATGAGTCTGTATGAATATAAATATGCTGAAATCCACACATGCGGAATATGTTAAAGATAGACTTTCTGTTGAGAAATCTTCCTACTGTATGCTTTAAAGAAGAATGAAGTTTCATGTTTTCTGCTACAGGAATGCAGAAATAAGCTTTCTTTTATTGAATAAAAACATATGATTTGCCTGGGGGAGGAAGGAACCTGGCAGTGTTCAGATGGAGTAAGATTGTCATCACCGAATACAATACAATCAGTGTCGATTTATTTTCTGCTTTTTCTGAATGCTTGCTATAGTAGATCACAAACTTTTCTGAAAAATTTTGCAGTAGTACATGGACTGAGAATGTTTCTTAGAATAATTATCAGATGTAACATAATTAATTATTCCATTTAGGAAACCCCATCTTAATTTCCTTATCTATGGATAGGACCTATTCTTATAAATGCACACTCACATGAGTGTGTGTGTGTTTGTGTGTGTACAATATTAGACTGTAATAACTCTGAAAAAAAATCAATCTATTTCTATTGTGTTCATCTGCAAGATAAAGCAGTATTTGTAACAATAAGAAAATGGATGTCTGTGATAAATAAAAAAATCTCAAGTTAAAACATTACTATTTCTCTTTCCTGGCCTGCAGTCCTATTATGGACTTCCTTCGACTTCAAGAAAGAAACACAGAGGAAGCAATGAAGGGGCAAAAGTTCCCAAAACTCACCATGTATTCCTCACTGAAGATGGCAAGAAACACAGAGGAATCAGCTCACATCTTTTCCAATGCATATGTATTCCTTCTTCAGACTTCTTTGTCCTCCAGACCTTTTCCCACCTCGACCCCTGTTTGGTGCAGCTGAGTTGCAGCCAGTGATCTTTGGCTCTTCCAAAGAAGGATTTATGGTTCACCACTTAAATAATCCTGCTTTAAAGGGGAGAGCTGGTGAAACTGTCGAACTCCATTAATCTGAAAAGGATTTCCCTACAATATCACAACAAAACTGTTTTTAACAATAACAGCTGGCCAAATTATGGACTCCTTAGTCCATTGTTTTAGTAATAAAACTTGAATAAAGAAAACTGAATTTGACCTAATACTAAGAGAATAAACTGTGTGAGTATTGCACATAAAATGTAGAAGAATATAAAGCCTTGATGTAATGGCAACTGCTCATCTCATACCTTTGAAGTGAATAAGAGAAGTGCTAGCTGTTTGACTGAAATGTTGCAGGCAAATGTAAACTACAAACAGCAGTTCCAAGAAAGTTGGAATAACAGAATAAGCTTTGTTCTTCTATAACCTGAAAAGAAATACCATTATTAGGTAATCAATATCTTTTTGATAAAAGAGAGAGAAAGAGAACAAATACAGCCCCTAATGTTGTTGTCTATGTCAAAAAAAAGTACTTTTATCTTCACAAAAGAAGTAGAAAAACAAAAGTCAACATTCAAAGTTCCAGCATTCATGTCCTTTCATGATCTGCCACGAAAAATTTAATTCAAAGGCCATCAGAAGTGAAAGGTGAAACACTCTGCAGAAAGACTCTGCAACACTTCTGCATCTAGAATTCACAATGTCAGATCTGGAAAAGTGGTGTGTCCGTTGTGTTTTACAGCCTGTTCTCCTGCAACACCACTAGCTTTTTGCCATTAACATGAGAAACCAAGAGCATCAATACATCTGTCATTAGAATAAAAAGCTCGTCGCCTTTTTAAGAGGCACCGTGCCCTAAAATAAAGTTAAAATTAGTTCTAGACTTTGCCACAAAGTGGCATCTAGGGGATTTCAGATTTCCTGTGGAAGCACAGAAAATCATGAACTCAGATATCACAGAGAAACTACAAGTAAATGTTTTTAAGATGACAAGTGCAGTATCCAGGCACTTTGCTTGTTCTGTTCTCTGAGTCCTTGTTTCCAGCAGCAAAAAAGTCAGTGCAGAGGTGCGGCATGTAATAGTTTCAGGGAAGGTACATTTCTTTTGTCATTGGAAATGGGCTGGGTACACCAGTGGAACTATGTAGACTTGAATTCAGACAGAATGATTCACCCTTGCAGGTCGTTTTTCACAAGCTTTCTGAAGGTGACATTTCATCTCATGAATTTTCATCAGAAAATACATTTCACTCCATACAGGTGAAAACTCTTGTCTTGAATACATGCAGTGAATATTCTTATCTGAAATTTGTAAACATTTATCACGTAAAGGAATAAAAATAAAGCCATGAACTCTATTGCATCAATCACAATTAACAGCTATAACTCAAACATCAAATATGTAGCCCTTGTGAAGGCTGCATATTACTTGTGGAGAAGTCTACAGAGTTAGAGATGAAACTTAGAAGAAAAATAAAACAAAAAAAAGGAAAAACAGTTACACCCAAATGATCATATCTATTCATACAGAGGTAACAGATTTATTAGCTGGACAAAAATACAAAGGCTACTCCTCCACTAGTGAACTAATTAGTGCCAGAGTCTGTTTTTTTGACCACAGTGTCAAAGACCTGTTGCCACACCCTTAACATTAAGCTCTCTTAGTCACCAAAACCCTGTTTACATACCACACTCTGGATTTTTCGGGTGAACAGTAGGAGGCAAGAACAAACCTGTGCCATGGACCTTTCTAATATTAATGTAGATGATAGCTTTCTAGTGCTTGTTTCCACTTCTTAGCAGTATTTAATTTGTTTTTATAGAATTAGGGTGAAAGGCTAAATATGTTGGATGTTAGCTACTACAAATGTTGCTTAATGGCAGTCAGTGGTATACTTTATTGTAATCTTCAATTCAAACCCATTTTATTTTAAGAAGTGATCAATTCCTATTTTGAAAATTACTCTAAGGCACTGGGGAACTTAGTTCTGACTAACTGCAGGGTGCCTTCATAATTTTTATTCAGAAATGGGATTTTCTTGATTTTTTTTTTTAATTGTAATTGGACAGTCAACTTACTAGGTGTCCCACTGTGCTAGGTACATGACAAGATTTATACAGACATCACAGTCCCCAAACCAGTCACTTACAATCCAAAAAGAAAAATTATATAATTGAAGATTTAAGCAAACAGAGGGAAAGGAAACTAATGATAATTAAAAAAAAAAAAGACAAAACACAAAACCTGGTCTGGACATGGAAATATAAACTATATAGGAGCTAGATCACTGAATCTGAACAAAGCACAGAGTTTAGACAAAAACTAGCAATCCATGTTTTTCAAGAGATAAAAAGATCCTATGTGTTCAATAAAAGTATCTCTTCCTAATTACTTCATAGAAAATTACAATTAGCTGCTGGAATACACAGAATATGAACAAAGAACCAATGTTTTCTGAAAGTGTAGAGGAATCCTCTTTTAACATAAACTTCCTTGCTTTTTGTCCTTTACAGCTTCTTTTTATAGACTTGTCCTCTCTGAAAAAAAAATTACATTTTTTTGGTACACATTCACTTGAGTGTCAGCATCAAGACACAGTGAAACAAAATTATCTGTTTGTCTGCCTTTCTCTTCATCTATCTTGAAAAAGACAAAACCATGTTGAAGAAATAGGAAAAGGGAGGATATTTTATCACCTTAATATACTATAATACTCTCTGCCATTATGATAGTTGCTTATTTCTGTAATTTTTTTATTATCTTCCACTTTAATAGGAAGACAGGTTATAATATGTCTTTCTTTGGAAAGGTGTCCCTTTTCAGATAAATCTTTTCAGTCATCATGTTAATCTGTTTTCATTCCCCTCTCTTAGAATCAACTGCAATTACTCTCTCTCCATTTTATTCATATTGGCTGGAAATTGCAAGTGCATAGCCTTTTCTTTTCAGTAATTCTTTCAAAAATTATTTCCTATTACCAGAGCTAGTGATTTTCTCCTTTAATATAAATCACAAAATATATATTTTTTCAAAATATAAAGATTTTTTATTCCAAATTTGGTGAATGACATAATGAGATTACCTTATTATTACTATTATTATTATTATTACTATTGTTATTATTATTTCTTTTCCCTTTGCTTTAGGAAACAGGAAATGTTCTGCAGAGTTTAAAGTGTAAATAAATCATACAGATATTTAAAAAAAGCCACCCTTTACAGATTTGACATGACCAGTATCACCACACAAAATTGTGGTATTGCAATACTGTCATGGGGAGTCATCTGCAGTGTAGGTGAACAATTTTAACAGTTAATGCAATGGATCAGAATATTTCCTCCAGGATGAACAATGATAAAAATCACATGGGTCAGGCAGTCCCGAAGCATAATGCTTGTACTTCCTAAAATCTACAAGGTCCCAAGATAGTGGGTATGTAAACCCAGCTTCTCAGTGGTTTCCCAGTTTCATTTTGAAAATTTGCAAATAAGTGCATAGCTTTTGGTTAAACAGAATTTTTTTACTTGCTTCCAATTTGTGCTTATAAGATCAGCTTTAATTAGGACCTATGCTGGCATTATAAATGTGTGTGATTTTTTGCAACTAAACACAACATATAAAAAAGGGGAAGTATCTTATTAAAACAGTAGGTTTATCAAAATAATTAGGTGTATAGCACAAATGTATTGGATTTTAACAGTATCTCAAGGGTGATTTGATTAATTTTTCAAGCAATTGAAGCTGAATTTTCAGAGCTTTAACAAACATAAGATATTCTTTTCACAGTAACAATTCCTTCTCATTCTTCCTCAAATGAACAGTTTTGCTTGAGAAAACAAGAAGTTGGTAAGTCATAACTGCAACTGTGTTCTCTCAGTGGTAATGAAAATGTGCAGACAGAGAATCAGTTCAGACTGTGAGTTAACGCAGCCTCCTCAGTCTGTCAGAAGAACTGTAAATCCTATACAGAAGATTTGCAACCAAATGAAATGGATTTTGGCTATGCTCCTGCCCTAGATGGGTACTGTGAAGATATCCATGAACTTTCTATTATTCAATAGAAAATACACAGAAAGATGGAGACTCAGCACCCTGCAAACTCTGTGGCATTTCACTGCCCCACTTTTGCTGGAGAGAAAATAGTTATTTTGTACTGATTTTTGTCAAAGTGCCAATCGTTTTTTTAGTGGTAGCAATATATCATGGTCTCCAGTTCTGACTGCGGAAATACAGACAATTGGAAAACATCCTACATATCTACATCCTTGGTTTGTCAAGTGATGATTTTGAGAGAGATTGAGCAAGTGTGGTATTAAAAAAATGCCATTTTGCTATCATAGCACAATAGATAAATGACAGTGGCTCATGTTCGTAAGAATGTCAGAAAACCCTTTTATGGCTAAAACTAAACCATTTTACAAAAACCAAGGAAGATACAGGATTCTGTTTATGGTACCATTCTTTCCCTTTTCTTTAGATTTTGAGAAAATTACGACCTTCATTAAAGGGGTCTTGCTAATACCATACTCCTAGTTATAAATGTTTCCATTTAGACTGAACTGCAGTTAGGAAAACTTTTTTGGTCCATATGGAATTCACTTAATCAAGACACACTAGTATTTTGGACCCAGCTAATTAATAACAGGAATGGATTCTCACCATTGACATGCATTGACGTGCAACACAGCTTTGCCATGGTATATATTGGAAATTTTCTTGTCACCCAAGTATTCTTAGTGCTTCTTCCTCCATCTAATTAGCTTCCAGATCCTAAAATAAAGTTACAGAAGAACTGGTGTGCTTGTTGCTGACTGAATTCATGGTGGCATAGAAAAGGGCCAGGAGCAGAGCGGGCTGAAAGCATTGTCCTGCCTCCTCCCGTGGAACTGCATCGCTGCCATCCAGTTCCAGGGACTGAAGAAATGAGGTGGATTATGCTTCCTCCAGGAAGGAGAGAAAGGTAAAAGAGGTAGCAAATAATATAAATGGGACCTCCATTACTTTGATTCTTTTAATACTGTTCTGGTTACAAAACCCATCTGTTCTCCTGACTATTACTCGATCATTGCTTCTCACATTTTTCTTCTACTTTATTGGTTCTGTCCTCCCTTTATTATATTGCATGTATGATCACATGAACAGGATATGATGTTTATTTTACACTCACGCACTCCAATAACACACCCAAGTGAACTGAGGCCCCTGAAAGGGGGGATGGGGGATTACGAGGATGTAAATTTACAAAAGCTGTTGAACCTTGAATTTGTATAAAGTCGGACATTGCAATATACTATTTGAATTAGTTATGTGGTCCTCTATCTTGTGACTCCTGAAATTGTTCTGAATCATCCTTCTTTCAGACACAAGAGTTGTGCCTGACCTTGCAGCTTCTCATTCTCTCAACACCCTATTCTCTATTGGGAAAACTGCCTTCTCTCTAGTGGGAGTCAGAGGGCAAATCCTCAGTGGATCAAGCCCTTCACCAACAACAGTGATGGTATAAATTACCTGCAATTTTTGCCATATATATATTTTGCCTATTGTTGCAGATGAAAGTATTAACACAGTAATGATTTAACAGGAATTTTAGATTTATTAATAAATAAGAGCAACTGATCATTTACAAAATAATTTAGAAGATGTTATAAAAAAAGCGACTGATTTACAGATTCTAAAATGACAAGATTCACACTAATTTACTTTATGGTACCTTAATTTATACATATGTACATGCGCATACACAAACACAAAATGTACAAACACACACAGAAACAGAAGTATTTGGATCCAGCAGAATGAAGTATGCACCCACACACCAGTAAGCAGAGAAAGAGCGAGTGAAAGAGAAGCTAGCTCAAAGTAAAGTTTCCCTCTTCTTGAGTTTAGAGTTTAGACTCACAATGCCTTGGCATTTCTCAAGGGACGATAATTGAGACTTGAGCAGGTTGACTTCGCCCTGGTTTTCTGTCAGCTCTGGCAGCAGACGACACCTTAAGGGTTTTGGTACCTGAGAGGTGTCCCAGCTCAGGGGAGATGCTGGTCACAGGCACACTGCGATCCAGGAGAGCTCAAAGGGTCTCCCTTGTGATCACAATTTATAGGGTCCAAGAAAATTGACTTTTGTCAGATACCTTTTGCTCACGCCCAGCTTGAACAATGAAGTATTCTGGTGCCTTCCAGCAGTTGCACAAGAACTTGATGAATGTGCAACTCTGTTATTGTTCCCATTTGACCACATCCCAGGCACAGGTGTGCCAGGCCACTGGGAGATGATGGGCTATTATAACTGTTTCCGAGCAATCGGGAGGGGCAGGAGCCAGGCTCATTAAGGGGGTGCCTTAACATTATCAGTCCTTCTCTCCACAGATTGGTGTATAGCTCGGGGGAGGTGGGTGGAATCACACCTAGCACCAAGCTGCCCAACAAGGGGGGAGCTGGAAGGGGTAAGAATTGCACCACCACACTTATATAGATGGTGAGTATTTAGAAACTAATCAATAGATCCTCAAAACTCACTACAGCATGTGAATACTTCTGTGTCAAATAATTCTGTTCCGGTGACATATGAATGCTTCATTAGAGTAGTCATATCATATTAATGACTCTTCTGAGGTTCGTGAATTATGCTAGGAATGATCTTTTCTATTAGGAAACATAAAATTCATTAATATGTTAACATTGTGGTTAATATAGAGAAGGCATTGCTAATACAATATAGATTTTAATTATTCCTTTTTTCTGTCATGTTACTTGTACCTTCTTTTGGATTATGCAGCACTAAAATTTGCTAATTATTTTTCTCACTGCAGTATATTTTTATGGTGGCACCTTTCAGTTTTAGTCCAGGCTTCCTAATACAAGCAATGTTTCTGAAAATATTATTCTTATAAGTTAATAAATAAATTATTACCTTAATCTTATGTACTTTCTTCTGTGAAATCAAGACTGAAGAAAAATGTTTAAGGAAGTGACAGCTTTTGTATTTTGTATGTTTCCTCGGTTAGAGCTCCTGCTGCTGCATAACTCTGTATGTAAACGGGTTGCTTGAAAAATAGTGGTGTTGTTTTTCTTGGTATTTCATTTCACTTGGAATTAATCATGCCTCTGCTTTCAGATTTACCAAGATTAAAAGTACATCTAAATTAATGTCAACTTTAGATACCTATTATAATGTCAGTAGCTTGCAATCTATTATATTAATGTCAAATACATTTAGTAAAGTAGGAAGATGAGTCTAGAAATAGGGAGTTTTGGTGATCTGACTCTTTTTTTGACTGCTGTAACTTTCTGGATGACAATAAACAAACTTCTGCTGGTCCACATTCGCTGAAATATGTAAGTGCAAAATTCCCATTGAAATCAGTTATATATATATATAGTTAAGGTATATAGTTAAACATATTTAAAAGTTATCACCCTCAGTTTCCTATCTATAAAATAGGTTATTCAGACAGGAGATATATTTAGATATCTTAACCTATGTCTCCTTACAGCAATGAAGGACAACAGCCTCCTGGGCTGCACAGGTAGGAGTGCTACCAGCTGATCAAGGGAGATCACCCTTCTCCTCTACTAAGCACTGCTGAGACACATTTGAAGTGCTGTCTCCATTTCTGCGCTCCCCTTTATAAGAAAGAAATGGACATCCTGGAACAATTCCAGCAAAGGGCTACAAAGATGATTAAGGAATGGGAGTCTCTGTTATATGAGGAAAGGCTAAGAGAGCTGGGAACGTTCAGCCAGGAGAAGAGAATGCCTGGGAGGATATTATCAGTGTGTATATATTCCTGTTTGAATGGTATAAATATGAGCTAGACTATTCTCAGTGCGAACCAATGAAAGGACAAGAGACAATGGGCACAAACTAAGATACAGAAAATTTCATTTAAAAATCAGAAAAACACTTTTACTGTGAGAATGGTCAGACACTGATACAGGTTACCCAGAAAGGTTGCAAACTCTTCATTCTTGAAGATACTCAAAACCCAGCTGTACACAGTTCTGATCAACCTGCTGTAGCTGACCCTGCCCTAAACTGGGACCTGGACTAGACGATCTCCAGAGGTGCCTTCCCACTTCAGCCATTCTGTGGTTTTGTGATGCTGTGGTGAAACTCTTCCCCTATTTGAGTTCACTGAAAATAAAGGGAAGTGAAGAACAAAAAAATTCTATAAGAGCATACCTCATATGCAGAATTAATTTAAAATACAAGATATACACCTTCTGAGTATGCAAATGAACTGTTCAACATGATTCGATACCTGGAGAAGGGTGTTAGACCTTGACAGTTCCTCATGATTCTTATTAATTAAAAAATCTGGGGATATTTTTTCACTCATTTTCATTTCCTCTTGTTCTCTTAAAATGTTGTCATGCATCATTCTGAAGAGGTTATACATACTGTATAAAACTTTCTGTCAAATTAATAAACGGGACTTAGAGGCAGAATAGAAACAGTGGAACAAGAAATTACATATGTATCTCTGAGAAAATGCTGAGAAAAACATGAAGGTGGTCTAGGTCTCTTCAGATTTTCCTAAAGTGTTAGATCACATCTAGATGATTACATCTGAATCTGCTAGATTTAGCAGATTAAAAATTACCTTATTTGAAATGAGAGCAGTTTGATGTTCATGCAAAGGGAATATAATGATTGATTTAAATTTAGAACAGATATTAGGCTGGACTGTGTATCGTTATCAACTCCTTTTATCTATTATCGGGAGAAAAAGAAAGATCATCTCTCAAAATACAGGAGTTATTGGTAGAAAATTAGAAAATATGTATGCACAGAGACAAAAAAATCAGCACAGCATTGTTTATGATGTAGAGCAATTGTGTAATTTCAGAAAGACTAAAAAAATTTAGAAGGAGTAGGAGGGGAAGCAGAACATTTTCACTGAGAGCAAAAAAACTGATGACACTTGTCTATTGAAATTATAAAATTATTGTTATGTAAATATGAAGATAAGCTGGAATGTACTGAACCCTTAAAGCAGGTGAATACTATCTTTTTAAGGGATTTTAAATAGATCTCAGGGAGTCTATATAGACCTGGAATTACAACTGCCACCTATGGGAAGCTCAGTCACATTTCGGAAAGCAAAGCTATTAGCATAAAGTGTGAGATGAAACAGCTGTAGGTATTGGTCTTCAGCATCTTACTTTATGCTTTTGAGACATGAATGCCAAAGGAAATAAGACATTAAAAAGATTTTTGCCAAACTGAATTATTACAGATGATTGCTGTGAGTCAGCTATGCCTTTTTTATGACTAAAAAGAATAGCAGAATGTTTTCCAGGGATATAAGTCATTATTTGTGTTGATATTTATACCACCAAGATGATCAGACAATGAAAATTCAGGTTTGCAAGACCCGTATGGGCAAGATACAATAACCATAGTTAATCTCATAGCAAGTAATGAGGTCAATCTGGTTATAAGGACGTGGCAGGTAGTACAGGTTTGCGAATATGGTTTGATAATATCAATAAAGTATATGTATTCAATAGAAAATGATAATTGCTAAGACAAAAAACTGTGCCAGGCACCATACTAACAATTAGACAGTATTGCACAGTTTAATTTACCAACATAGGTACAGGCAGAGGTTCCAGCATCTGTTCGAGTGATAACTAAAGATGTCCTGACTTCAAAGCATTCTGGTCTGTGCTACACATACATAGGTACAGTTAGCCCAGAGATATGACTCTGGCTCTGCTCCATATCTTCTAAAAAAGTGTTCTCTCTTCTTTCTCTGGTATCATATAATTTCTTATGTTTTCATCCCACAAAGACCTCATTCTCAGGAGTCAAAAGTGTCCAGTGTGCTGTTGCTTGTTATGCAGTATGCTTGTTGGATCTCTTCTTCTGGACTCTTAACAGATCTCAGTTCTGTAAAAGAGCCTGAACTGCATAAGACAAGGTAGAGATGTAGTACAGTCCTAGAGAATCGGGCTTTGTGAACACCTACTTTTTCTACTTTGCCTTCTGTTCCCCATTCACTACAGAACATAGCTAAAATGATCTTTTATTTTAAAACATGCTATTCTTAGTATATCTTAGGGATTCTGTCTCTTTTCCATACTAAACTACACTGCACTGTATCAGGGAGCAGTAGGAAACTGGGTGATCTAAAATAATCCAGGATGGAACCAATGACCAATTTACCATTCTCCTTCATCTACATCTACTCTTGGAAGATGGCAGCGTTGTCAAGAACAGTATTCATAGCTACTTTAACAGCTTGCTATTCTTTCTTTATCCTTCCCTTGTGTCTGTGCAAAACATTTTCCCTGCTTCTCTCATCTTCGTACCAGGCTTTATCTAACTACAATACTTTGACCTAGTGAGGACTGGCCTTTAGTGAGGTTATTAAACATTTTTGTATGGCAGATTTGTTTGTATTGATTTATGGGCTTTTCAGATTTTCCCAGGCCCACCCTGAACAACGCTAATTTTTAATTCTTTAGCATTGGAAATTTCAGTTTTAGCAGTTAAAGAAGTCTGAAAGGCTATTTTTGGGAGGGGGGGGAGGTGGAGGGAATTTTATTTACTTTTTAAGTTAGAAAAATAGTTGTTTTGTTTTGTCTTCCTAGAGAAAAGCATATTGCTTTTGTCTGCTATAAGAAATTCATATGTTCTGTTCAGTTGGAATTTATAATACTCCCACACTCTTGACTGGGGCAAGATATAATCCTGCAGCTAGCAGTGTACCTTGCATTACACCCATGAAAATCTTAGGCTGAATTATCAATATAGGCATACTGCAGCTAAACTTTGCAAAGTAACCTGGACCAAAGATGCTAAAAGGAGACCACCAGCAGTCTCACAGAGCTTGCTGCACTGAACTAAAGCACCAAACTAAAGCTGCAGTGAACCCTTCTGCCTTCAGAAAACTGAACAAATCACAGTTTCTGAGATGCACTGTCCATTTAGTAAGCGGTATATAGAAATGGACTAAAGGAGAGGCTAGGCAGAGAGATAGTATTTCATGCAGTTACCATATTCCTAAGAGTTACTACAGTCAGTAGTTACTTCAGTTACTCCAGCCAGAACATTTTCACTTCTGAATGCTTAAATTTTTAATATGTGCTCTGTATTTCTAATTTAGAAAGAGAAAAGCAATAATTTTAAAAAAACCTTACAACCCACTGCTTTTCTTAGTCACCCACCATTTATGCCAAAATTAAGTCCCAAGTGAATTCTTTATGGTAATTTCATAAATTATATGCCAGGAAAGATTTGTCATGGACAAACTCACATGGTCTCAAAACCATTAAAAGAAGAACCTAGGAACTCCAGCTATGAAAGTGTCATTCTCTTAATGAAAAAGTAGACTATTGGTGTTGAAGAAGAGAAAAAATGAAATGTCAATTTCTTAATGATGTTATGTCATAATTAAGAATATCAGTAGCAGCAGGATTTAATGCTGATGGGATATACTATTAATGGCATTCATCCACTAGAACAGATAGTGCAAAGAATTCTGCTAGCATTGCTTATGGTCCAGATTTTCACAGGTATTTGTGAGATGTTATTGTGAGATTTTGCGATGCTTCTAATTTGTTAACTTTTGGTTCCTCAAGTATTTTTGCAAATCTTTTCCTTTGGCTTTTCTTGTAGAATCATCATACGGGCCTCAAATGTCTCCTCTAAATAAGTACATGGGCTAAGCAAGCTCTAGGCATGATGTTCAAGCTCACAGCTGTGATAGTTTAGCTAAGCCATTGGTACAGTGAGCAAAAGCTACAGCCTAGCAGAGCTTTTAATTGTACAATGAGAAGTATATATCTTTGTTGCACTCTTATCTCCTAGGAGTGAACAACCTTCTAGATTTTTTTAACTGAAAATGGATTCTTTTTCCTTTGTTCACTTCTTAGTTAGTCTGTTTCTTCTAGATTTTGTTTATATTAATAAATTGTACCCGACTCCTTTTTGCCCTACTTAGGCATAGTTGGTAATGTTTCTTTGTTTTTAATGTTAGACATAGATTTTTCTTTTCTCATCTTATTACTTATCATTCATATTTAATGCTGCACACAGAATTATCTTTTAGACTCTTTTTACCTTTTGATTTCTTATATTTAATGACACACCCAATTGTTTGATATCCTTTTTTCCCCTGGGAACCTGTCACTGCTCTCTATTTAGTTTCTTTGAACTAGCTTTCATCTTTTAGTATTTAAATCATCTAAGTCCTCATGTATCATACCGCATTGTTCCTCATTATTTACTCCTTCTGACTATAATGCCTTTATCTTCAAACTAGTGCTACTTTTTTCTTTGTTTCATGCTCTTTGTTTTTAATTTTCCAAGTCAGATTTACGCTTCTTACATGACTCCCACACCTTAGGTATTGTCATTAACCTCAGATGTGAGACTTCATCAAAAAGGCTTTCAGAAGATTGTGTGAAGTGTCTTACCTACAGTAGCTCGTTTGTCGTCTGTGACTGACGAGAGTTATTGAATGACAGAAGGCTTCTCTCCCTGGAAGCTAAGTGCCCAACCTTCCGAGTCCTTTGTTTGAATGTAGGTCTCCAACATGGCAGTCTACAATAGGAGCACTTGACAAAAGGATTGATTTTACATCCAGCACTGGAAGAATGCATATAATTTCCATGTATTACATGGTGTATATACTACATAATTTGAAACATTTTTTTCTAGCTACATTCAACAGCTTGTTTGAAGCCTCTGCTGTCTATATTGAATGTGATTTCTATTACAAAAAATGGCATTAACTTTAGAGTTAAAATCTCAACACTGGCAATCATTACTACAGAATTTTACCAGATATTATGAATTGTTTGCCTGCCAACCAAAATCCAAATCTGAAGTGCAATGAATTCTATGGAAAGAGCCTTACTAGAAATGGATGAGTTTATCCTGTAGATGCTTCAATAAAGAACTTTGCTTAATCTGCATTTACATTTAAAAATACTTTAAATCCTGATGATTCATAAGGAAAAGACTCAGTACATAGGAAACAATGTAATCCCTTCAAGAAAGTCAGTGTTATATTTTGATCCTGAATACTTGGGTAGCACTGTTCATCCCATTTCAAGAAAAGTATTTCATCATTGATGAATGATGAAACTGGAGTACAGGAAAACCTCTCATATGAGTAGAATGGGGAAAAACCTGGAACTTCTATGTTAAGAAGGAAGTAATAGTTGATACGGTAAAAACATAAACATGACCCCAAGGAGTAGAAAAACAGGTGATCAGGAACACCTGTTGTCCGTGCCTTATTCTTCAGAAATAGGAGACATTTGTTTAAATTAGAAGGCGGTAAATTCAAATTGGACTTTAAAAGCCACTGTCATCACATCTCAGTGGCCAGAAAAATACTGGGAAAAAAACCCTCATAGCCTAGTACTTAAGGCTGTATTGAACAAGATCAAGACAGGAATTCTTGAGAAACAGTGGTCAGAAGGCATTTATTCCAGCTCCATCTTTATCACATTTCTCTAATGCATCTGTTGATTGTTATCATCTGTGACTATGTGTATCACTGATAACTTGAATGACACCTTCCTTTGGTGCTTACTGCAAATTGTGTTAATAGAAAAGAAATTAAATCCATTAGAACTACTGTTTTCACAGCTGACTTTAATTCAAAGAAGTTTTGAATCAAGACATAATCAAACTTTTAGCCCTGAGGCTTCACAATCATGTTAGACTGATCAAAGGGGGAAGTTTTGTGTTAGGTTTAATCTAATCTAATTGAGGACTGCTACTAACACAGGTGGTTTTGCTCTCCTTCCTGTCATCCCTCCTCATATGATCCTGCCCTTCTTAATTCTTTGTGTCTGTTTGGCTCACCTTTCTGATCTAGCTCATTCTGCAGCTACTTACACGTATATCTAGTACTAAGCAGGCACTGGGAAAAATATGAGTAGGAGATCTTGATGTCCCACTTTTGAACTGGATTATGCTTAATGAAAGATGTGGACTTAGGTCAATTTTTCTTACCTATACACATGTTCCCCTTTCAGTTTTTGACAGTGGTCATATAGCCCAGGAGAATTTTTTTATTTTTTTTTTTTTTACATATGATTCATACTATAGCTCAAAATAAGTAAAGCTAACGGAAAGGAATAGCAAGGATGTCCTGGTGAGCAGGTGAAGGTAATTATGGACAGAATTACCCTTTCTAATGGCTGCCTAGTTTAGGTTGATTTAAGCTGGCGGTGGAGCTATCGAAAACATGCCAAATTCAGGTTCTTCTAATGAATGTATTTCACACAACCTTTCACACCACACTGAAATAGGTCATATAGGAACCATAGTCTTGTACTGAAAAAATCTTTCTCTCCTAGAGAGTTCAATACTAGCTCTGTTTCTGATTTGAGAGTTTTAGGTGACTTGAGGCTATATGCAGGATAAACAACACAGTGAATTGTACCCACAAATAAAAGTGTAACTGCTGCAGAACAGACAACAAACGTTAAATATGTCCTCACAATGACTCAGCTGACTCCCAAGATGAATTACTTCAGTTAGCACTAGATTAAGTTGCCCTTGCTAGGTGTTTGTCTAACACAGCAGGATAACCTGTTCGGGTAGTATTTGGGCTGCATGGATGTGGTCCCTGCTTTCAGCTCAGACTCGGAGAAGAATGCCCAAACTATACATGGCAATAAGATAGGGACAGTGAGAGAGGAAGAAAGAAAAAGCATATATGCCATTCTGAGGTCTAAATATGTCTTGCAGAACTCTGACAGTGAGATGTATTGACAGAGTTCAGTTAAATTTACTCAGTAGAAAATACATCACCAACAGAGTTGTGCTGACTGTGTCTTTGCTCATCAGTATCATTTCTATCCTATAGGTACTGAATAGAAGTCCATTTTTCTGGAAATCTCATGCCTGCCTTGCTAGAGTGAAATGGCTCTTCTTTTTATAGACTTTTAATCAAGACACCAGAATTACTTTGAATATTGATGACACTACAAACTTAAATGTTGCTGCATACTTGTTTTACTGTTAAAAAACAAACCAACCAACCAAAACAAAGAAACAAGACAAAGGACAGAGGGAAGAAAACTGCAGAAGAATTTGTTCATGGAGCTCTTGGATAGGAAAAATAAAATGAGTCTTTGTTATTCTCCAAATCTAAAGGAGTAAATCTACTGAGGGTTCATACCAGCCAACTCCACAGAGAAATCACCAAAGGCAAAAGTAAATATTTTGCAATATTTACTAATGAACCAGTTAAAACATTTTTACGAACTTTGTCTTTATCCAACATTATCAGAAATTTCCCAGATTCTGTTGAAACTGAATGGTCTGCTGAATAAAGATGTCTATAAAGTTTAGAAGAGTATGAAATTGCTTAAACAGGACCTCACTGGGCAAGGCAGGTTAACATTTGAACATGAATTGATGTGAGTGTTAGTTTCAATAGATTTTTTTCTGATTTAGTAGTTTCATCTTCACTTGTTTAGGAGTGTTTAAAATCTACACTTCTGAAGAGCTACACTGATCAATAACAGAGTTAGGCTTTTATCAGCTGTTGAGTATACTCCTTGACTAGTTAGGTGTAGTCAAGACTATCTAAAAGTGACATGAACATCAACACAGATTCTTTAGAGTTCATTTCCACTGGTGTTGCCCAGTGACTACTTGGAAACAGATGCAGGAGTTCATTATTTTATTCTCATAGTATACAGTATATGTATACCAGTATATATATATATACACACATATAGGTATACATATATGTATACACATATATATATGTATACCAGTATACATATCCACCCTCATGGCAAATTTTTTAAATATGAACTTTCATTCCTTATCAGTTTGCTGAAGGGTTGGATACAATATGCCTTAACACTATCTGTCCACATTATGAATAAAACCATGGCCATATCTACAGTCATCTCATCTTTCTCTGTCTCTTTTCTGCATATATATGTGTGTGTGTGTATTGCATGTGCCTATAAAAACACACACAAACCTATACATCCATGTGTTACATACACTCATATCCACATAATAGGTATAAATATAAATTATTTACTTTAATCATGTAGACATAACAGATATATACAAACATAAAATAGATTTATAATTGTAAATCACCAATCTACTTAGTAAGTTTTCATAAATTAAAATTTACTAAAAGCATCTTTCAATAGATGCTTTGATTTTTTTAATCAAAAGGTTCTTTCCCAGATACTAGACAGCTGAGTTGCTTAATAATTCAGTGGACCCGTAATAAATAGGTTCAAATCTCACACTGTGGTAAAGTTTCATTAATTTGTTTCTGCTTATATTGAGCTCAAGTACCTGAAGTTCTTGTAACATAATGGCACACTGACAGAGAAGGGACAGTGCAGGAAGAAAAGGAAATTACATGATTATTTTTAGGAAGTTTCATCATTCCCACCAGAGCTGAAGCACATTATAATTGTACTCAAATGCACATAACAATGTAATTCATTTTTCAGAGCATTAATAAGCTGAAAGTATCAATAAGCCTCATAGTAACAGGTTAAAATTCATTGCACTTCTTATCATCAAATGAAAATTGTATCAACTTTCAGCAGATACACTATTTTTTTGATGCTTCATACCTATTACACTGTTCATATTGTGTTACATACAGTAACTTAACACAATATGACTCTTCAAACTGGATATGGCTCACATTTGAAATACTGACTGGGGGAATAATATGGGGTGACATGGATGGAATGAAGGATTTTGATTCTGTTTGGTTTTGAACTCTGTTACTTTTTTGACTTTAAGTCAAATCCTAAAGATAAAATTGTATGTGTTCATCATCAGTGGCTTGAAAGTTTAAAGGAAATTTATGCACGCATAAACTATTAATTTAATGTGAAGGAAAGCATTAATTGCATTTTGCATTTCTCAATTCAGTTAAAAATTGGTGCTATTAATGATGCTGACAGGCAGGGACCAGGACTGAGTCTATAAAGCATTTTCATACTGTAGGCATTCTCTCCCTTGAGGGTTTCTTTAGGGATCTTTTATAGGAGCTGAAAAAACACCAGATGTCTGAGGTGTTCAAATACTATATTGAGAAGAACCGTACAGTGCCCTGATAGACATTTTGAATTGTAAAGCCTTGTATCAATATCTCTTGCTGCTACGTACAACCATCTTAATTCCACAACATTTTATTACACTGTTCTGAAGCAGCAGAATCTAACTTTGATGTTTGATATTTGATTACAGCTGTGATGAAATTGTTCTCTTGTATGATCAAATTGACCCACAGAAAGGAAGAAAACCTCAGAAACAAAATAAAACAAGTTTGAAAGCTATAACTGATCTTAAGTGTACATCTCTAAAACATTATTATTACCTGAGATATTAACTACATTATAACTTAAGTTAAAATTGAATAAATATTACATTGTTTTGTTTTATTTCTATATACTTTTTTCCCTGTATACAGTTATTGAATAAAATTGTTTATAAAACCCTATAGCCCATAAAACTTGGGGGGGAAGCAGAGAATGATCAACATACCTAGTAATTCCCTTTGGCTGGGTCTCAGAACATGAGTGGAATTTTCTTAGTGGCTAAATATTAAACACTGATTTTTTTCTCTCTTGTTTAGTTTCCAGTAAATTGAAGTTTACTGTATAGCCTTTGATACTGGAGTTCTATACTATCTGTTCCATAGTCTATAACTGTGCTTCA
Organism: Strix aluco; assembly: GCF_031877795.1. Taxonomy (NCBI): domain Eukaryota; kingdom Metazoa; phylum Chordata; class Aves; order Strigiformes; family Strigidae; genus Strix; species Strix aluco. The sequence goes on from NC_133934.1 coordinate 21,467,817, forward strand.
GGCAGATGCACAGTTGCTAGCAGAAGTTTTGAGTATGACACTTTGTTTTTTAAATATATTTCATATGTCATTTATTTTAAGAAGGAAGGTAAAACTACTAGTGGTTGATAGGAAATCCAGAGCATACAGAAAAAATTGTAAAACATGGAAGAGAAATCATCTTTTAAATGTTATATACAAGAAGCAATCAACATGGCCAAATTGTATAAATACACTTACTAAGATAGCATCAGAATCAGAACTATTAAATGCCATTTTTGTGAATTCAGTAGATTGTGTCATTTGTAGAATTAGTTTTTACAGGTCTCTTAAGTAAGTACTAGGTATGAGATCACACAAATACTTCAATGAATCCTTTAGCATCTTGAGGAAAATTGCAGGCAGCAAAAGTTCATAAGCAAGAAATCATAATAAATTAGCCTGCTATCAAAGAAAATTCAACAGTTTACTACAGAAGGTAGGGTTAATGCAGTGGACATAATAGGCACTGCTTAATTCCTCTGGCTTCAGTAAAGTTCTAACCTATTAAATCAAGGGTAAATTTGAAATATTTTCAAGAAATCACAAGAAACATGGTATGTGTAACAGTGAGTAGAATGAGAGCTTGAAAGAAAAAAATAATTAATGGAATTATCTTTGCTTAGGATTGATCTCTGATTAGATTTTTTTTCTTTGGACAGTAGGGTTACTAATGATCCACAAAAAACAATGCTCATTTAACATCTTCATGAACACAGAACAAATTCACAAAAGTAGAGCTGAGTAAATTATGTAAGGTGAGGTATCTTTTCTTTTGATGAACATAACTTTGAATATCATCATCCAGATATCATACAGGACATTTTTTTGTACAGAACATTTGTTTCTGTCACACCGCAGGAAACAGATTCTGCTCTCTGTTATAGCAGATTTGAACAGGGAAAGATGTGATACAGTGTTTTCACTCTAGGTAGTTTCTGGCTAAATTTTTGTCTGAGCAAAAGGAAGGAGAGGAGACATTTACAATATGGTTATTGATTGGAGAACTTCAAGTACCGAATTCTGAAAAAAAGATTAAAAGAGTTAAATACACATCATCTTGGCCAAATAAAAGTTAGAAGAATTTATAATGACAGTTCTATGGATATTTGAGGGAGCAATGCCAAACAGGGTCATATAAAAAGAAGAGAGAGAAGGCTTATTGAAAATTACTGATCAAATCAATATAATAATAAAATTATTTCCTCAGATAAGTTTGTCAAACTAAAGCCAAGTGTGGAGAAAAAATCATAAATATAATATGGAGGCATACTCTGTGCTGGCAGAGAGTTGGACTAATGATGCAGTGTATCTTTCTCAATTTTAGATTTTATGATTCTGTGATCCTCTATAGCCTGAGAGAAATTGGGCTAAGTATCTTCCTCCTGAGACTACTTGAAAGGTTAAAGTGGGGGTACTGTAAATTCCTCAAAGTCTGAAACACTTACTGCTATTGGTATAACTTCTCACAGTAAAAAGACTAAACAATGATTAGTAATGATTCTGGATCATAAAGTTTATTTCACATATACATTTTCATATGTATATTACTCCTACATATTTCAGTGCTTGTGTCTATAATCCCTATAATCAGAAAGATACTCCCAAACTAGAAGCTATGAAGAATTTTAACTTCTTCTGTGACTGCCAAATTCCAAATAATTTTTGTAAATTTGGGCTCTATGCCTCTGTTTCAGTCACAAAAAATTTGGGATTATAGGAGTTGAATGCTAAACTCTCTCCTATTCCAGATTATTTTTCTGAACAGGAGAATTCAAGAGGTCGACCTCATGTCTGTGTGTATCCATTCATTCATGTTTTATGGAGAATAGGTTATGCTTGTTATCTTGCAGGTATCCGTATCAGAGAACTTTATCAGAGATTAGCTGAAAACCTAAACCAGTCGTAACAGTATCACAAGGCCTGTCAACAACGTCAAAAAATAGTGTGTGTTCTTAGCTTCATTATTTCCATTGCTCTCAGATACTTCTACATTCTTTTACATATACTCACCTCTGAATAAAAAGGGACAGAATTTTTCACCTATAAAGACATAAATTGCTTCAGGAATCCATTCAAAGAATTTGTACATCTACTTCTAGTGGTAATAAATATATAAATAAGCAAGTGTGGCATTTCAATGGAAAGTAGTATGTTTGAAATTACAGCAGTCAAGGACCATCAGCTACCAGGCTAAATCTGTGCAAATATTCTGTTCTATACTGAGGACGCGCTCACAGAAACATAATCCCAATTTAGTGTTACTGATTTGCGGAAAACAGACTCTACAACTCGAATAGAGTTATAAAGCAGGTATGTTTACTCTGGTGCCGGGGTGCAGGGGGATTTCTCCACAAAGCTTGCACACCCACCGCACATTTTACCAAAAACTTATAGAGTGTGGATATACATACTCACTGGATTACATAACACAAACATACATATGCATGAATAAGGCTGGGTTAGTTCGAAAGGCTGATGTCAACAGTTTATGTTATCTTTGCACTTGCGCATTCCCTCCTGGTGGTCATCTTTGGGGATCTTTGGAAGGAAGGCTTGTCGTCTTTCTCACCTTGTGTTTTACCCCAGAGCATGAGCAGATTCTCTTAGGCAATTTCTTGAAGAACAAAAATGTTTTTCAGCTGGTTTACTCATCCTATCTTATTTAAGGGAACCAATGAAACTTCTACAATCCGTATATGGCTATCTTTACTCATTACCGAGGCCCAACTAGTTAGAGCACACCTGTCCCTCAAGGACAAAACCACGATATTTTGCTGAACACTGCAGTTCTTGGTAGATTTTCACAATAAACTGCTTTGTTTTGATGGACACAGTAGTCCTTGGTAAAATTCCACAGAACAGTCTGGGCAAGCAAGATTCTTAGCAATATTAAAAAATACTATAAGTAATACTATAACTTGCTAGACGTAAGTAAATAAGTTGCTAAGCAGTTTTCTATAAGTAAATAAGTCTTAAAACAAGTAATCATTTCTCTGTATCACTTCATTACAGGCAAGAAGTAATATCACTGTCCACTGGTGCTAAGCTTTCAAAGTAACAAAGTACCACATCAGAAGAAAACTGATGTGAATAAGAGTACTCCACTGATCAGAAGACTAGTTCAGGTAAGTTTCAATGTCTCTGTCTTCATCAGTGATGCACTTATTAGCTGTGTCCAGAGAGGCTGACACTAGCATAATGAACTGATCTTCAGCCATGAGCTTGCATGTTGGTGTATGTCTGCTGACTAATCAGTAGTCAGCAGAGGTCATCAGCAGTTCTGCCAGGGTCATCAACTGCTCAAATTCATTTCTGCAATTGGTAGAGTCACGTTGTTAACACAGTTCAGCCAACACCCAAACAAGGCCAAATCACACAATTGTTTGCATGACTTTAGTGGTCTTTGGTCAGCTAGCAAAATGTCAGTGTCACAGTAACAGTTCACACTTGCTCCTGGGAGTGACTTTTGGTGTCATTCATCTCACATCTCCTTCACTCTCTAAAAAACTAGGAATCTGGTTCAAATTAGTCTATCTAGGCTTCCTCTTGAATCATCAGAGAAAGAGGGGCTTCTCAGAAATAATTAATCAACAATAGTGTGTTTATAAAAAAATGAGTTGCCCCTTGAGAGATGCTTCTCTTTTTCTGTTAACTAAAGAGAAAGAAAGGCTAGATAACTTAGAGGTGAGGCTACTCACCCAACCTTTTAGAGGCCTGTGTTACTTGAGATATGACTGTAAAGTCAAGAGCAAGAGCATCAATATAAAACTGAACTAATAATAAAATTTGTAGGCTCTGATGACTCCTGGGTTAGAAAGTACCTGTTGTTACGTCCCACTCAGACGAGGGAGACAAGTGACTCAGATTCATAAATCCCCAATGGAGTGGACAATGGTGAGACAAGTCTCAAAGTCCAATCATTTATTAACTTCCTACAATGTACCAATTGGAATCAAGATAATTGGCTAAGTATATAATGAGTTGTGGCAAGCAATACAGTATGCCTTGCATTTCTTAATGGTAGTGAAGGATAAGGGGAAAAATGAAAGGAAGGAGATGGAGAGAACAGAGAAATAGAGCTGGTCTGGGTTCCTGCGTCAATCCTGACAGCGAGGGTTCCAGGAGACACCCATCTTCTTTGCTTCACTTCAATCTCTACTTCCCCCCATGCTCCCCTTTTGCCCCCCCTCGGTTTATAAACACTTTCCTTGGGTCCATCCCCTAGGTCGACCCTCATACCTACGTATCCCATGTGTGGGAAGGGGTAAGGTATTTCATGGGATGATGTAATTAGCATGATCTTGTTAGTCTTCATTAGCATATTCAGGGGTGTTAACTTTAATATGCATTTCGTGGATAATGAAGCAAAGGTCATTCACCAGACAGATGGCCCTTGAAATTTGGCCAGGTGCACCAGAGCAGAGCCGTCCTGTCTCCACAGGGCTGCCCCCTCCAGCTGCATCCTGTGTTATTGGGGCAGCCTTATCAGCTTTGACCTCCACACCATCCACCCCATGACTATAGTTTCATTACTTACAAGTGTTTGAGACATTCCTTAGCTTGGAGGGCCTCCACTCCCCCCCGCTATCCTTTATCTCTTTCTCAGGTTGTTTTTCTTAGTCTTTGTTTCTTGCAGGCCTGTTTCTACAAGTTGTCTCTCACACCTGTCTGCAATGCTTGCCACTGGAAATTTGTCAGGTCTTATGGAATGATGTGGCTATGCACCTTTTACAGGTTAAGTATCCCATCATTTCTGGTATAATGCTTTTCATCAGGCATACCTTGCAGTTTGCATAAGAATCACTATGAAGTTGTACAATAAACTGCTTTTTAGGCAACAAGTTCCGTGCTATAAGAGTGACTGTGACACCCTTTGTCTTTTTTTTCCTATCCCAAATTAAATCTAGATACTTTTTTACTGCTAACACATGTGAATAGAATATGTTATCTGGAGATAGTAAAAGAGTGATGGACTGATCTATGTAAGAATATTTTAATCATGTTTCCTCATACCTGACTCTATAAATGAGTCAACTCATTGGGTCAAGCTCTTAATTGTTATTAAGCCAAACATTTGATTTTTCCTTTAAGTGTGCAAACACAGGGTTTCATCTGCTGCACAATGCTGTGATAAAATCTTTGTACATTGGTTAAGGTCCTAGAGGCTATATGAGTTACAGCATGAGAACAGAAAACATTTACACTGCTAGTTAATGTATGTCTGACTAGCTGGTAAAGGAAGAAAGAAGGATACTCATGTTCCCTTAGTACAGTGTCATTCTTTCAGCTTTCATGGTGACATAATCCATGTGATTAAAGAGAATTTCTGTAACAAATCTTCAAATAAAATAAAATAAAATAAAATAAAATAAAATAAAATAAAATAAAATAAAATAAAATAAAATAAAATAAAATAAAATAAAATAAAATAGTGAAGAAGTAAGAATAATTACCAGAACTCAGGAAAACAAGGTTTGATATGATGGCATGATATATAAAGCATAGGAGGAGAGCATAGCCCAGACATTGAAATAAAAAAATTAGGTTACAGACCCACTTCTTAGGAAAGCACAGGTGATTCTTCTCCAAAATAGCCCTGGTAGTGTTCTCCAACAGAAAAGTGATATCTGCGTTTTCAGTATAACTACAGAATTGGAAGAATTTTCTCAATCCAACTATACCATCATTTTTCTGTCTATTCTAATCTTGGACTATAGGGGAGACCTCAACATGCCCTACTATGATCAAGGTCTAGACACAATAAAATTGACCTTTAATCATGATAAATGTGAAGCATGAAAGAGCCTAGTGTGTCACATGGACAAAGACTAATTTGGAAATTTCCATGGCTACAGAAACAGACCAGGCTCAGAGAAAACCATATACTCTGCAGAAGAATACGGAGTGATATGCTGCAAAACACCAAATACCATGTTGAGCATGTACAGTATAATGAGAGCAATTAGGTCAGGAGAAGGGGAGCAGGTAATTAATTTTTTATCTCAGTGTAGAATTGGTGAGACTGTATTTGAGTGTTTTACACTGTTTTGGGCTCCATAATACAAAAAAGATTTTGCTGAATTGGAAAGAATCCAAAAAAAGGATAAAAAAATCATAAAAAAAGTTTATTAAGAAAAGAGAATTTGCAAAGCCTGGGGAAAGTAGGACTAAGGCTCAACATGAAAGCTAATTCTAAATACCTGCAGGGGATTAACAAAAAAAGTGGCTGGGGGTGGAGTAGGGAGAGAAAATGTATTTCAGCAATCAGTTCAGGTACAAGAAAAATAATTACCTCAAATTAACTTTGTTAAAAGGAAAAAAAAAAAAGGTGTCTGTGCACAGCTTGCAGTCACTCTCACACAAGTTAGTTCATTGACTTTCTGAGCAGGAAAATCTGAGGTGAATATAATATAAAAGGATGTGTTCAAAAACTAGTTATTTGTTAATGGTAAGTAGGTATTCATCAGTGTGAGTAAGGGCATAGTTTTTTTCTGTTTCTGGAACTCTGAGCATGGGCTAAAAAAATCTGTTGTTCTTTCTTGCTTGCTTGCTTGTTTTCTTCCTTTTTTTTCTTGTTTTCTTGCTTTCTTTTTCCTTGTAAGAAACACCCAACTGTTAACACTGGAGTGCTGATAAAACCTTTACTGAAAAACATTTTCAGATATGTTCAATATCTGAGCAGACAAATAAAATATAAATAAAATTCTATGGAATTATAATTTGTTCACACATATTTGACCAGGAAAGCAAAGGGTTGATTCTAACTTACACTCATTCCAAGTGTTCTTAAAGTTCCGAATAGTATTTCAGTATCAAACTAGTCAATATCTAACTACCGAGTCTTCTGGTACACTATTTAAAAAAAAAACCAAAAACCAAGCTAAATTCAAGTAGAAACATAACCAAGCCTGTACACTTAGGCTTATGCCTACTTACCGAGTTATCATATGCCATATATATTATATACATATGGGCAAAGACCTGTTAGGGCAAGAAGAGTAGAAAACAGTGATAGGAGTCAATTTTTAACTAGATCCTGAATACACACTGCATGTACCCAAATGCAAAATTGGGAGAAGAAAAAATGTTCTTCCCCGCCCCGCCTTAAAATTATAATTACGTTCTCTGTAGTGGAAATGTATGACACTGCTCAACAAATGTCAAAGCAAGCTGAGTCTTCACCAAGCTCTAAGAATCCCTGAAATTCCCTTCTCTTTATGTTAACGAGTCTAAAACTAGAAAAACATCTTATTAGTTGCACTTGATAGCATACACATTAACAAAATACCTCAAAAGAGAATGTTTTCTTATACTAATAAAATGGCAATTTAAAAAAAAAATCAGAACTATGGGATCTTTGGTTTGGGGTTTTTGTCTGCCTTGCATTTCTTTTAAAGTAAACTTTGATTTTTTTCTGTTTATCAGTAGAGAGCTGTGATGAATCATCTCTTCAAGCTTTGTCGTGGTTTCAGCTGAAACAGAGTTAATTTTCTTCCTAGGTTGAACACTTGATGTCACAATAAATAACTTTTAGTTTCTCGAAAAAACATACATATTGAAACACAAAAATACATAATGAAAAGACATTTATCCATATGAAATCAGAAAGTGCAAATTACTCTCCCATGAGTAAAAATACTTTCAAAGGTGTCTCCTGATCTCCAAAGCAGTGAAAGATTTTTAGCTGTGTGATTTCTGTGGACTATAATGGGAACTGTGTGGCTTAATTCCCAGACACTACTTCAGAATTTTGAGTGCTAATTATCAATTTCAGTTTTCTGTTTTACATGTTTAATTATATACAGCAGCTATATGAATACATTGTACATTGCAGATCTGATGAATGGTGAGAGCAATACACTGTAGTTGCTGGAAATATGCTGTTGGCACTAAGCAGATGATATTTATAACAATAAAATGAAATATACATTCCAGTTTTAAATTTAGCCATGTTTATTAAGGATGAAAGAATTTCTGTGAAATTCTGTGAAAAGGATGAAAGAACTCCCTGCTCTGGAGTGTACATTTAAATTTCACATCACGTCACCTCCAGCTAATTGTTAAACTGGGTCAGAGAATTTTGATCAATTATGTTAACTCTTCATTGAGAATTTGGTACTTTCCTGAGTCACATACCTAACCTCAGCTTAGGTATGAATGTACCAATTAATTGGACTAGTTACAATTAAATGACAATCATTTTGCACTAAGATTATTTGTGGTTGATCTGGACTTTTCCTGGACCTTGCACTTTCCTCTCTCTCCTCAATGAAAGGGAAAAACTGAAATCTTGTACCTTTCTAAAACCTAGTTCTGAGGAAGAACAATCAAACATAATTTCTTAGGTTTTCTAACACTCACAGAAAATTGTCTATGGGAAATGAGTCCAATGGATTTAAGCCAACAAACACATCTGGATAAACCTTTTGTGTGGTAGTATAAGACTGCCACAGCACAGATACAAATCTCTGTGCACCTAGAAAAGCTCACAGAAGTGCATGCTCTGTGCTGCAGTTGTTCTGTTACTTTCATTTATCATTTCAAGCTGTGTTATTTTGATGGCTTTTCAGTTGCAGGACTACCAGTGCTGATGCAGAGATAATGAAATACTGAAAGCATCAAACAACAGGGATGTCTGTAACTGGTAATGGGCATCCTTCCTCAGTTTATTAACTCCAGCTGTGCTGTTTGACAGTTTTTGTGAAGAGGTACAGCACAATGTGAGAATACTGAATAGAGAGTGAAGAAGCTAGTGTCAAGAAGTAAACTGCATCACACACAATCCTAACAAGCAGACTTGCAGAATGTGTAAATCATCATCATCTTTTCAAAACTACAATCTCCATCTTCAGCAGAACATAAAGTGACCAGTATAGAGACCTGCAGTGCAAATCTCAGAGTACAGAACTTCTATCACAGTGCAGTAATTTTTGTGATATGAAATGTTTTGCCAACACCTTGAATATAGTTAGGAAAGAAGAGATGTGAAAGTACCTAGTCTTTTTTAATAATAAGATTAGGTGGGATTTAAGATTAGATACGTAAATGATAACACTGCTTCTGAGACACTCAACAACATACTTGGAAATCATTGTTATTATTAAAACTTTGTCCAGAATAAGATATGGAGGTTATTATATAGAATACTGAGCACTGAGAAGGACTGTGGAGGAGGAAATAGATGTGACCTAATGTTGCAGGTCTTGTTGCTTCTTATTGGTGTTTATCCTTGTTTTTTAGTGTTTTTAAGTGTCTGAAGGTGAGTATGCTAGAAAGCTTTGGAAAACCTGTGAAAGCTTTGTAATAATGTACATTAAGTGAGAGTATTGTACAGTGTGTTCTCATGAACGGTATGTTGACTTAGACATGCCGCAAAGGCCTGTTCTGTGTGAGCTGTTGTGAACGGGCCCCGCAAGTACCTACAGGTGTGGATGGCAAAGTACTTATCAGAAAGTAGCAGGCCAACAAGAGTGAAAGAACTTGCCAAGAGGTATTGCTTGAATGTCTCACCAGAATGAATAAGCTCTGGAGCCTAGTAGCTCTGGTGAATCTGCAAGAACTGTTAAACTCAGGACACGAAGCGTCTCTCCAAGGCCACCAAGCACCAACAATAGGTTGTATAACTCAAGCAATGTACAATCCTACAGGATTATATATACATCTGAAACAAAGAATCTTTGAGGAACTTTATCACCACCTACCAAAGAGTCATTGTGTATTGGCTTTGTGTGGCAAGGTTTTGGTAGTGGGGGGACTATATGGGTGGCTTCTGTGAGAAGCTGCTTGAAGGTTCCCCTAAGTCCAATAGAGCCAATGCCATCTGGCTCCAAGATGGACCTGCCGCTGGCCAAGGCCGAGCCCATCAGCAATGGTGGTAGCACCTCTGTGACAACATGTTTAATAAGGGGAAAAAAAACCTGTGCAACTGCAGCTGGAGAGAGGATTGAGAATATGTGAGAGAAACACTGCTGCAGACACCAAGATCAGTGAAGAAGGAGGTGGAGGAGGTGCTCCAGGCACTGGAGCAGAGATTCCCCTGCAGCCCATGGTGAAGACCGTGGTGAGGCAGGCTGTGCTCTGCAGCCCATGGGTGTTAACAGTGGAGCAGATATCCACCTGTAGCCTGTGGAGGACTCCACATCAGAGCAGGGGGATGTTCTCAAAGAAGGCTGTGACCCCATGGGAAGCCTTTGCTGGAGCAGGCTCCTGGCAGGACCTGTGGACCCATGGAGAGAGGAGCCTATGCTGGAGCAGGTTTGCTGGCAAGATTTGTGACCCCATGAGGGACACACACTGGAGCAGTCTCTTCCTGAAGGACTGCACCCCATGGAAGGGAACCGCGCTGGTGCAGAGGAAGAGTGTGAGGAATCCTATCCCGAGGAGGAAGGAGCAACAGAAGCAATGTGTGGTGAACTGACTGCAACCCCCATTCCCCATCCCCCTGTGCTGCTGATGGGGGGAGGTGGAGAAATTGCAGGTGAAGTTAAGCCTTGGAAGAAGGGAGGGGTGGGGGGAAGGTGTTTTTAAGATTTAGTTTTTATTTCTCATTACCCTACTCTGATAATAAACTAAACTAATTGCCCCAAGTTGAGTCTGTTTTGCCCGTGACAGTAATTGTATGATCTCTCCCTATGCTTATCTTGACCCACAACCTTTTGTTACATTTTCTCTCCCCTGTCCAGGTGAGGAGGGGAGTGATACTGTGACTTGGGTGAGCACCTGGCATCCATCCAGGGTCAACCCACCACACTTTGGCAAGGCAGTATGACTCTCCCCTTCTTGGTAAAGAGCTGAGTTTGGCCTTTCAGCTCTTACTGCAGCTGCATACCTGTGAGTTTGTGTGAGGAAATAATTGAATGAATGAAAGCACCTGGAGGTGCTTTGATGTTAAGGTCAATGTAATTGATAGGCTGGAATCTGCAGTTGTCACAGTACAAGGCTGCTTTCACTCATACCCTGGGGTTTTCTGTCACCAGCTTTCTCTACCAGCAACTTTGTGGACCGACATTTTATTTTCAAGACAGAGGCTTGAAATTTTTTGCTCTTACTGCAGCTTGTCAAAAAAACAAGAGGTGCCCAGCAGCCTGGTTGTAAACCTAAGCAATGGGTACAGGTGAAGGTTACAAGAGAGGAGATCATGTTCAGAAAAGCATTCAAAAGGCATCGCCAAACCTGCTCGCAAGGCATAAAATAGCACAGATTAGCAAAACATGCAGTTTGGCTATACCATATCTGAAATGGAAGTTCAAAATAGGGTCTTCTGGCTGTTTTTAGAATGCTTTCAATTACAGGCTAATGAATGCCTCCATAAAATGGTATGTGTGTGTATATTGATAAAATATTGGCATGTCTATATAACTAAATGATAAGAAAAGTATGTGGGGGTATTGGATATAGATAGAGAGGATGGCAGAAGCATCAGTGTATACTTTTATTTCTTTGGAAAGGTGTAAGACTGAGTATGGTAGCATGCCAACTGCAAGACCCCAGGATGCAGCAGTCCTGCCTACTCTTGGATGGTGACTACTGCTGAATTGTATGCACTAGCTGCCAGGATCATTTTAGCTCAATCTGCAGACTATGTTTCCTTGGAAATGTCATACAGGGCCAGTGTGTTAGCAAGTCATGTCTCTTATTCTTCTGGAAAGCTCATGTTCTTCTATGGAAGAACTAAAAAAAAAAAAGGAAATAATTTTTTTTCTTGACGTTAAACAAGATCACAATTTCCAGTTGATTAGCCTTTCACATCTTCCTTGATTGGCTGGAAGGCTTGAGGGAGCCATGAGTCAAAGTGCTGGTAAGCTGGATGTATGCCTACTGCCAAATGGCAGTTCTACTTTGTTAAAAGGATGCTACTGGCTAATTTCAGTACTCTTTTCCAATACTGGGACTGACATTTGGGAAAGGTATTATTAAAAACCAATCTACCTGTCCATGGCATTCGTAACATCTGGGAGTAAACTGTCTGTAAGTGCCCCAACAAATGCTATAACTATATAACAAGGAAAATCATAAATGTGATCACAGTCTTTCTCTTGTGTTCCTTCCTCATAGATTGCCTTTATGATATATCCTCAATTTTAGGGAAAATAAGACTAGCAAAAGACTGGGCTTCAGTCTATGTCTTAACAGAACTCTAATACTACCAAGGGGTGCAAAACAAATGCTTGGAAAATCACCCAGCACCAAAGGATAATGTTGGGTATAGTTTAGTCCAAGACTGGCATGTATATAAACACACCAGTTACAGCAGAACAGGTTTGTATCATAAAAGCTCAGTATCTAAAACCTGAGAATTTTTCCATTTCTCACCATGGTTTGAGAAGCTTCAATTTTCTGGCTGTTTTGCTTTGGTCTTCGTAGTGTCAGAAAACATATTTTCATTTTCAGTGGTGTCACAGACATCTTGACAAGTCTGGAGCCACAAGGCAGAAATGACTGCACAGTCCCTGATGCACCACTCAGGAGATACACTTCTGAGCTGGCCTGGAAGGATATGTTATGCCATGCATCTGTCTGATGCACCAGGTAGCCCTGGGCATTTCTCCTGAGGCTGGCAGTGTAGAGGTGAATTCAGCCTACAATTTGTGAAAGACAGCCACCCAGAGGTAACAGAGATGCTCCAGTTTATATCTGGATCTCAGTCAATTAGTCACTGTAGTGGTTAAAAATCAGCTCAGTGGATTGAATCTCTCTAGATTCCAGGGGGGGGGGGGAAAAGGAAAGAAAAAAAGTGATTTTCAGAATAATTTAAATTTGGCCTAACACTGCTCTGATATGAATGGTTTTGATCTTACACTTGCCCCAATGTCTACTTTTCTTGTGCTCTGTTATCCCCTTTCTCAGTCATTTCTATAGGCTTTTTCCTCACATGTATATGCATGGGACATTTTTTCTAGAAGGTTTTAGTTTTCTCCCATGTTTTACCTGATATCAGTTTAATCTTTTTGATCCATATTATTAAAATACTCTGCAAAAGAAATAACAATACATTGACTATTTTGAAGCTTCCCACTTTGAACCTAGAAAAACTAAATGCTTGAGTTTGATAGAGAAGAGAAAAAAGTTCTACAGAAATGAAATGAAAAACTTTTCTTAACTACCTGAACAATGGCTCACTCAAGCCAGTGATATCATGTTTCTTTCTTTCATCACCTCTAAATGCCTGCACAAAGAAGAAAAAAGGAAAGCTAAAAAATATATTACATACTCCTGCTCCACTTGCAAAACACAAGTCTTGATTCAAAGCCTGGCAAGCCTGTTAAGGAATCTTTTGTTGTTTAAGACACTCATACATCATGCAGCATATCACCTTATTCTTCAGCAATCACTTTCTCTACTCAAAGCTAGTATTTTGACTATGAAAAATGTATATATTTTACTTTGTCTTGGATTCTCTCTTTTAAATGGTGCATGATAAAGAGTGGCGAATAGTCTTTTACCATTGTAAATCCACTAAACCAAAATATATTGCACTTGTCCTTGAGAAGTCCGTATATACAACTGAGTACACTATAGTGGTAATGACCCACCCCAATTTTCAGTGTTCTTCTTAGCATTATATAAACCTTAGCAAAAGCTTACAGTGAATTACTTTGACTTTCAGTACTGTGGAGACTTTAAGTATGTCAGGAACAAACAACAAAACACCTTGCTGAAAATCAGAACTAGTCGTTAACAAGAAAAGAAGCATTTTTTTTCTTCTAAAGAGGAGATACTTGAAAAGAGTGTTAGGCTTTATTTCCAGCATCTCTTTTATGATTATCAACTAAATGTGCCTTAGTCCGTCAGGATGGAAATGAAGAAATAATTCACAAGGAAGACTATTTGACTTAACAGTCCTGGAATTCAGGGAGCTAATCCAGTTTACACCAGCTATGTCCTCGTCCTATACATGTAAGGATATAAATGCAAAATCCTTTAAGTGATGTAGGATTTTGGCATACATTTTCTGAAAGAAACATGCTATGCTGCTATGTAAAATATTTTTCATCATTCCTTCTATTTATGTTGACCCAGTTTTGGGTATTTAAGGTGTTTGGTCTAAACTCTTCAATTCCAGCTTTGCAAAAAGAATCTTTCCAGATAGTAAAGAAAATCAAGACTTTTCTCCTGTATTAATACCTTAAAGGTTTTTTTTTCCATACTAGTTCCAATTAGTTTTTTTTTTCTTCTGATCAGTTATTCTATTTATTAATGAATGTTCAGATGAAAACAGGAAGAATTTGATAAGCAATAGTGATGAAAATACAGCCAAAGGAAGCTAAAATGTATGCGGTTTTCAGGGAAAACAGGCATTTGCATTTCTCTAAATAGGAGACATGAATCCTATGTTACCAACAAATACTTTTAGTATTTTAGCCAGTGGTCAGCCTGCCTTATATCTTTTTGTAATCAAAGGAAATTGGAACTGCAGTAATTGACGGTATCTGTTGCCTAAAAATTATATCAATAGTTATGATGTAATTTAAACAAACCCTATTGACTGAACTGCCATTAACAGTTATACATAATTCTGTGTGGGGAAGGATTATGAGTAGTTTATATTTGGCTGAATTGTAGCTAGGTTTTTGTTGGATTAATTAAACTATTTATTTACTGACCTGACAATTAATAGTTGAGTTTGATGTCAGCTTTCTGTTTCAAAGTTGTAGCCATTTTACAAATGGTATTTTCTGACAGTACTTTTTATGAAGTTAACTACTCTTTGTGAATCATTGAAAGCTATGCTGCCTCTGACTGACAAGACAGTGACTTGCCTAGAAATTTATTATAACTTTAATAGGGAAAACTGCTCATAGACTACACTTTTGGGGAGATGTGAAATTCTCAATAAAAAGTAAATAACTTTTGGAGACTATGAAAAAATTACCTGGCTGGATTAACAACAGTAATAAAAATATTCTGCATTGCTCTAACTGGAAAAAAGACAGCTGAAACCAGAAAAATCTCTCCAGGTAAAGAAATCTGTTAAAGGTATTCTTTGTCTCCTCCTACCTGATTCTAATGGGCATACCCTAATTATCACTAATTATATTGAAAATATTTATCTTCAAATTATCTATGTATCTAGGCTGTATGTATATGCAAAGGATGGATGAAGAATTCTAACTATTAAGTTTCTTTTTGCAAATGCTACTCATGAAGCTGAACCCACTACTAATTTTTTGAAGGAATGATGTTAATGAGGAAGAAAAGATGAGACAGGAAGAATAGAAAGGAAAAGGGAAAAAAGACAAATAAAAAAACCAAACCAAAACAAACCCCAAAGTGATTAACAGCCAAAACCCCCATAATTTAACCCACCCATTATGAAAAAGACAGCAAAAAGAAACAGCAAAAATAAAAATGAAATGAGAAAAATATGAGATAAATGCATAAAGGCAGGTCTATTCCCAGTGCTGAAAGAATTCAGTAAAGAAATGTAAGTGATAAGGAAACGCAGTATCTCTTTTAATTTTCATTGAGAGAACCATACAGGAAGAAAACCCACTTTTTGTAAAGTTGTTTCTTGATATCAGGCTTTTGGCAGCTCATGAGGACTGGATTATGTAACTGGGTCTCCATCAGGTATGTCCTATGCTTTTGCAGAGCCCGTTGATTTCACATAGTGTCTTCCTATACCTGGTTAGTAAGAGAGCCTCTCTGCATACCGGATATAATATGAACAGTTGGACTAGATGATATTCAAGGTCCTTTCCAACCTAGATGATTCTGAGTGATTCTGTGTGAAATCAGTTTTCCCTCCTTTGCTGGTCTTTCTAGAACTGTTGAAGAAAGTATTACTATTTTGAATACCTCTTTTCACTTATATTTCCTTATTTTAGTGTTGCTCATGAAATCTTTACCACAAGTCTTTTTCTGCTACCTGGAAGCTAACTTTCATATGGACAGATAATCCACGGATGTGGTAACACACTATTGTATAATATTCTTAGTTGCCAGCATCCAAAGTCGACATGACGATATGTGTGTGACAGCTGACCATAATAAGTAATGTCCCTATGGTGTTGTGAAAATCACCAGAGCTGAGGAGTTGCATATATTTAATCAAAGATAAATGTAGGATATTTTCTCATTATATGAGTGACAGGAACTGAACTTACAATTTATAACAGGTTAAGTTTTTGTATATAGGAACAGTGAGGCTACACTTAAAAAACTGGCAAAATGGGTCTGAGACTTTCTAATAAAAATGCCTTAAGGTTATTATTATCTCTCAGAAGAACATGCAAAAAGGCAAAGCAGCAGTAATCTCTGGTACAGTAGTAATCTGCAGTCAGCTCATGGATTTGATTTAGAGCCTTTGTCCATGTTGTGCACAAATCTAGTTAAAGCAGCTACACTTGCAGACAGTACTTCCTAGTCTTCCACACTAATGTCGTCATTAATTTTTGGCAAGTAGTATAAAGCTCTTCTCTCATGATATAACATACTGTAAAAAGTAAATAATATTTGGTTTTCAGTGCTTCACTATTTGTGCAGCTCGATAAAACTTCCTTAAAATTTAAGCTTTAATTCAACAATCAGAAAGTTTTTGAGGTTTTAATTGAGGATAATAGAAAGAAGTGAACAAGAAAACCCAGAAAAAAAGGGCAATGGTTTGTCCCTAAAAATATGTTTTAAGAAAAAATTGTTTTGAGAACTTTGATACATAGTTTTTGATGGCTTCACAGAATCACAGAATGGTTGAGGTTGGAAGGGACCTCTGGAGGTTACCTTGTCCAAACCCCTTCCTGCTTAAGCAGGACAACCTAGAGCCAGTTGCCTAGAACCAGATGGCTTTTGAATATCTCCAAGGATGGAGATGCCATGACATCTCTGGGCAACCTGTTCCAGTGCTCAGTAACTGTCACAGTGAAAAATGTGTTTCCTGACATTCAGAGGGAACATTCTGTGTTTCTGTTTGTACCTATTGTCTCTTGTCCTGTCACTGGGCAACACTGAAAAGAGCCTGGCTCTATCTTCTTTGCACCCTTCCTTCATGTGTTTGTATACATTGATAAGATATCCTTGAGCCTTCTGTTCTCCAGGCTGAACAGTTCCTGCTCTCTCAACCTTTCCTCATAGGAGAGATGATCCAGGTCCTTCATCATCTCAGTGGCCCTTCACTGGCCTCTCCTCAGTATGTCTGTGCCTCCCTTGTACTGAGGAGCCCAGAATTGGACACAGTGTTCCAGGTTTGGTCTCACCAGTGCTAAATAAAGGAGAAGGATCACCTCCCTCAACCACCTGGCAATACTTTGTCTAATGCAGCTCAGGATACCATTAGCTTTCTTGTTAGCAAGAGCTTGAAACTAAGGCTGCTGCTGTATATTGTCTGGACTGCATGGCTCTTTTGCACAC
The DNA here is from genome assembly GCF_031877795.1 of Strix aluco. Taxonomy (NCBI): domain Eukaryota; kingdom Metazoa; phylum Chordata; class Aves; order Strigiformes; family Strigidae; genus Strix; species Strix aluco. The sequence goes on from NC_133934.1 coordinate 21,485,184, forward strand.
TTTCTTTTGTCAAATGAGCTCAATAGAGGATCTCCACATGGAAGGGAGATGTCATCAAGGGAGAAATGAGGTAAAGGAGTATTAAATTTTCACCAGAAAGCAGAGGAAAGGAAAGAACAGGAAAGCCAGTGACTCACAGGTACCTCTATTTACTCTATTTTGACTTTGTTAACATATGGGCTCCTTTTCCTTGACCTGTTTCTGAGGTACTTTATGAGATCCTTAATGAAAACATCCTCTATCTTGTCTAAGTCTTTGTATTCTTGGAGTAAGATTTTACATGGGAATTTTACATGTCTGCTGTGCAGAAAAACCCCTGAAAATTCGTTATACTCAGATCATGCACCTAAAGCATCTGTAAGGCTAACATGTTCCACTTCAGAAAATAGCAAGGGAGATCTGGGAGAATGTGAAAATTATTTCAAATCCTGTTGTTTCTTTCAGTTAAAGACAAGGTGTTTTTAAGGTTTAAAACTGTTTAATGAATTTCTTCCTTTCCATTTTCCTTGTCTGTTCCTTTTTCTACATCTCTCAGCATCACTCCCACTTTTTAATTAGTATAATTTTCCTTATTTTTATTTTTCTATTTTTAATAATCTCAGAAATATAGCTGCTATTTCATAGAGAAACCGCTGGTTCTGCATCATGCTCTGTTCATTGAGGCATCTCATTTGTAATAGGTATTGAGATTCAGCTGGGAGATAGTCTTCTATATTATCATTTACTTAACAACACTATAATACATCTGGCCTGATATGTTCAGATCTGAGACATCTACTTCCAGGAGAAAAAGATACTTAGATTAGTTTTGTCTGAGTATCTCTGAAACTGCATCTATGAAAAATAGGTAGAACAATTATCCTATACAGAAAATATGGTGGTGGGTTTTTTTTGTTTTCCTTGGGTCTTGATTTAGCAAATTAATTACAAAAGCTAAATTCATTGCAACTGAGGAGACTTTTTCTGTCATTCAGGAGGTTATTTGGCCCATATCAAAAGATCCATATTTGTTAATATGTATCATATGGTTCACTGAACTGTACCTCATAAATTCTTATGTATAGCTTGAAATAGATATATCTCTGCTAAAAATTATAATAGTTTTGGTTTTAGTCATTATTTTTTATTTAGTATGCTTTCATTTTATACAGAAGTTAGGAAAAATTAAGAACAACCTTGTAAAGTAAATTAATCTGTGTTGTAATGTCAGGGTGTAAGACCTGGAAATTCCACACTTGCTCACTCATCCTTAATTCTTCATGCATTGTCTTTGGCACTGAACAAAATGGGCATTGTGGGGGAAAAAAAACCCAAAACAACCCCAAACCCTGCAGGTGAGCCTGCATCATAAAGAACGTGAACACACGTGACAAACAGAAGATGCAAAGAAATTTGGTGCTTTAAGACTTTCTGAGCTGAGACAGTTTGAATGCTCAGTTTTGTAACTTAAATAGCAGTAATGTAAGATTTTTATTGCAAATTTTAAGAAATTGTCAAGCATGTTATGGCAAACCCTATTGCCATTCATCAGCGGCAAAGCTTGAAGTCTGACTTTCAGAATTGTGAAATATTGCCAGAGTTTGTTATGCTAACAGAAGACAAGACAGAATGTAAAACACATTACAGAGCCATGATTCTCTTGGATCAGATGGAAAGTATTAAAGGATCCTAACAAATTAACAACTAGGAATGAAGTGATGATCCACCACCAGAAATATGCTCTCTCACTGTTTGAAGCACTGAATGTATCTATCTTCATTTCAGTTTTCTAAGGCTTGAAATTTTGATGGCATGTACATAATACCTATGTGGGAAAGAATTATGAAAAAGTATACTCCCTTCTTGTAATTTCTGAAGTTGGCCAATTTCAACTAAATTTGTGAGAGGAAAGGCTTCAATAATGTTATACTTTACTAGGCACCTGAGAATCCTAACAGAAGGTAGTATCTGAACAAAGCACAGCAACTAGGCAGTGGATTTCTGTATTACAGTACCCTTATTTATAATTTCTTGCGCAGAGGAGCAAAGGATATAATTCTTTCTTGTACATGGTAGATAAGGTAATTCACAAATGAACTCAGAAAAAGCATTATCCGTTATGCTCCAGTGAATAAGCCAACTACTCATTGCCACAGGTTAGGAATAAACTGTTGCTATCTCAAGTTATCTGAGATGCTCAAGGCAATTTATTCCTTAGAGTTTAAATTCACAAAGGTTAATATCAACGCAACTTAGGTTTCCAAATGGCTTTGGCAATGTGGGCATAAATATGAAGTGCTTTTTTTAATCATCTTTTGGAACATCTGGCATAGGTCACTATTAGAAATATGATACTGAATGAGATGGGCCAGTGGCCTTGAATGCAAGGTTATTTCCTTTGTGCCTTTCTTTCTGTTACTTTAGCATAGTCTGGAAATCTGACAAGACTACCAGTGGAAAGAAATAAAATAACAAATAGAGTGCCAGGAACTTTCAAAACCATCTGTCTGTGCCATAAAGCTACTAGTAGCAGAGAGGACCTTTACTTCTAAGCATTTATTAGATTGTGAAACATTATTTTGAGTAATGAACTGTTTGAAATTATTTAGTCACCATATGAACCATTCAATAGTTTTCAAGCCTGTTGATCACCATTCTTGCCCCTCTGAATTGCCCTTTTATCTCACAATACTGTTATGAGTTATCTTTAAATAGTATTTTGTTTCAGTTATACACATGGACTAAAGAAGACAGAAGTAATTTTATTACTGTCTTACTAAATACGGTGTGCTACTCTTTGTACCAAACAGCATTTTATTGAAGTCAGGTGTAATTTAAACTCTGTTTTTCTGATCTGTTTTTTAATGGAAAAGATAGAATATCTCAAACTAAGAAAGCTACAGTTTATCTCAAAAATAGCAATACAAATAGCACTTCATATGCAGAATATATATGCATGCCCAGAAGAACATTAGGCATCATGAATAAGAAGTAACGATCTGAGTAACACTGGGGTTGTGGGTGTGTTAACATGCTTCCCCAGTATTTTACCAGATGCTGGCATTCAACACATTCCTAGGGAATATGTTGAATCCATCTCTCTAGCTTTTTGATCCCATATGAAATATGTAAGGAACAGGGAGAAAATCTGTGACACTTGACAGATATATAAGTCTCTTTAGGTCTAAATTGGTGTCCATTCATCACATTAGCAAACATTTGGCCACACACACACACTACATGACCCAAAGGACTGAGCTTCCTTACTCTCCTTCCACAGTTCTGGCATTTCTTATGGCTTGGTACATGAACTTCAGATTCAAAAAGCAAAGGGCAGACAAAGCCAGCCCAGTAGGTTTCTTACTCTTGCCTGAGTCAGACACAGGCATCCAGTGGTAGCAGACCAACTGACAATGACCAACTACCTTCAGCAGTGTTACAAAGACCAGGCAGTGTGCTATAACTCAAAGATGAGAGCAGAGCAGGAGTAGCAGTTCAATGGTGGAGAAGTCCCTGTGGGAAAACCCGAAGGATTTTAGTAGTGTTGGGATTTTTTTCTGTATGGAGAAAGATTTATCCGTAGAAGACCTATGCAGATAGTCACTGGATACCTTCAAATAACGGTGCTGCATCTGCAATACAAATACTTTGTGGTGGTTGTTAGAACAAATCTCTTTCATAGAGTTGCATCTCATTTGTGCTGCTTACCACCCATGTCCTAACACCACCCAGATTTATAGGTGACTACTGGGCTATTTGTCTCACTATCAGGAATGTGGACAGGCTGGTGTTTAGAAAAAAAAAAAAAAAAAAACCTCTTCATGTGGGAATATCAGCTTGTAATAGTTATGATACAAACAGCAGTGAAAAAGACAATATAGAGAAGTTGGAAGATGATAAGAGTTTTAAGCACTAATAGTAAATACATCATAATCACTGCATGTAAATGTGAAATGCATCCAAAGATTTGTCTCACATGTGCTTTTCTGTGTGTGAGTGCAGAGAACAGCTGTTAGTCACCTATGCTTTATAATCAGAGGATTATAATTTTCACTGTGGTCTGGGTGGACATGAGTGTGCAAAAGAGAGTATACAGTGGGAAAAACCGAAATGCACTGATGAAGAGAAGAAAATTAAGACATCTGAGATAAATTTCATCATACTGTGACTTTGGAAGTTTCACTTTTCAAACTCTTGACAGGAATCCTTTATTCTAACAGGAGTATTTAGGGATCAATTACTTTAAAAAAACCCAGCACAGCACCCAAAGGGTCAGATTCTCTAGTGAATCTTCTTTTAGTTGAGATTAACAGTCTTCTTTCCATCATGGGTGAATTTTGTGCTGGAAGTAATTGTCACATGTACAGGTTTGTGTACCTGTTCCCCATCTTCAACTTCTGAGCAGAGGATAGTGTCTTGGAGAAAAGGAAACTAATTACTGCTTCTATATCCTTAGCAGCTCACCCAGATATCTGTTCTAACACAAAATACATTGATTATATTCTAAAGAACAAAAGAACATTTTTAATATGACCTTCTGCTCACCAGACTCAATAGAGATGCTTTGGATCCACAACGTTGCCATAGTGCTGCCTCCAACATTTATTTAAATTCAATCAACACTCATGGTTTACCACAATGTAATAAAGTCTTTGCCACATACTAGTTAGAAGTCAGTAACAGATTCGTGCGTGCTCTATCAAGCTGTTGTAATTAGGAGGTAAAATGCACTAACTTAAACTTCTTTCATTAACTGTTTATGATAGGGATCAGCTAAGGAATAGTAATTCATTAAACCACGTTAACTCAGTGCTGTGTTTGAGCCCTGAAAAAAAATCCCCTTGAGTGTATTGCTGTAGTTCACTTCGTGCTAAATTTGAAGAACTCCTCAGAGGGTTTTGAGGAGTAGCTGCAATGAGATACAGTTGTCACTTTAATGTTTCTTGGCAATAAGACCTCATCAAACAGTATGTGATTCTATTTCTATTTGTAAAAAGTCAAAAAAATTTGCAGAAAAGTGAAGGAATGCTGAGTCAGAGCCAAAGCTGAAAATCACTGCTTTCCCATGCTTAAGCATGAGTATAGGCTTGGTAGGTTTAGGATCAAATTCAGTGTGATTAAATGGAAAAAATATGAGTCAAAAAGTATTGCAAAAGATCTGTTAATTACGTAATCCAGAATTTTAATGTTTCTGATGGAAGAAATCTTCTCATCTGAACTCAGATTCTGCTCAAAGGAAATTCTGAGTCCATCTAGTTACTCTGGTTTTCAGATTTTAATGTGACCTGTTTGTAATCAAAGTAGAACAGAAAAAACCTGAAAACTTCTTGGTACAGAGCAGAGGCAAATGAAGTTCAAATATTTACTGTTTGCAAGAAAAATATTCATGCAAATTAAGCTATGTTTTTCCTATGATAAAGACAAATCCAAAAAGGTACTAATTGCTACAATTAAATTAAATATTTTATAATAATAGAGAAAACATTTCCAATAAGAAGCAGGTAAATTTAAGCATTGTTTTTTCAGTTGATATTATCGTTTGCACGAGCATATGGAACATCTGTGTTCCATTAACTTTATTTACCAGGAAGAACAAATATTGCTTCTTTTTCGTTTGTCTTACCCTTCTCCCCAGTTTGGAGGTCACCTTTTCCAAAGGTGCTGGAGGTCAAAGAGCAGTGAAGACTGCTCAGTACCTTGCCAGTACATTCACCTCCTGTATTATTCCTTTTCTAGCTGTCACTACATTTAGCTAAGAGCTAATTTAGCTAGGAAAACAGTGTTCATGCCAGGACTGATCTGTCAAAACAGGCATGTAAGTGAACCGATTGCACAGGCCTTCTTGTGCCAGCTTTGCTCCTGAAGCCAGTTCTTCACTGTCTCCCTTGGAGTGTTGTGTGAAACACTGTCTGCATGTGTATGAGGAGTTCACTTAGGAAGACCTCATACGCTGTGCACAAATCTGACATGTAGGCCTGGGGGTCAGAGGGCATGTTACAAGGATTTCTGCAAGGTGTACAACTTGTCATATGAAATAAAACTTCCTGTTTTCTAATGTCTAGGAAAGTACTCCCAGTAAACACAGGCAAAATATCTAGGTCAGTATGAAAACTGTCTCTGCTGTTAAAAATGAACTTTTGTTCATTTTAGTTTGTTATCTATTAAAAAAAATTGAAAGGATTTTAGCTGTTTGAATAGTAGTCTTAAACCAACAATAAAAGAAAATATCATGGCTTGAGCTCAGAGGGAAACTGAGCACCACGCAGCCTCTCACTCCCCTCTTCCCCCCCAGAGCTGGGAAGGAGGAAAGTAAAACACCCAGGAACTTGAGATAAGGACGGGGAGGGATGATCTCATCCTTTAAGGCACAGGCAAAAACCAGACTCATTAGGGGAAGAAAAAAAGAACATAAAATTTAATATAGCGACTAAGAACAACATGTAACAGTGTAGGACTGTGAAAAACATCGCCACATCCTGAAAACACTTCTCCTTATCTCTCCTTTTTTCCCGGGCTCTGCTTTGCTCCCGATATCTCTACCTCCTCCCCTCCAGACGTAAAGGGGACAGGGAATGTGGGGTGCAGTCAGTCCTGCCACTTCTTCCACCTAGGGTGGGGCGGAACTTCCGGCATTCTTCCTGTGTTCCAGCACAGTCACCCTCTCACAAAAGACAGTCCTCCACAAACTAACTCCTGTGTGAGTCACTCTCACAAGCATGTGGATCACCCCCACATGTTGCAATCCTCACAGCATCAAACTACAACAGCTGGGCCTCTTCCCATGGGCTCCTGGCTGCCTTCTTTGGGCACAATCACCTGGCATGATGTGGGATAAAGAGTTGTAAGGCATACCTACCCCACAAGCCTGAGGACATCTAAGACAGGACTGCATTTTGAAGGAGGAAAAATGGGTTCAGTCAAGTGATTAAAAAAAGACTGGGAAGTCTGGATAAAATCTGGTTAAAAGGTATTTTCTCTTTCAGTGTACTCCTTCCACATTGAGAGGTAATGGTGTTTATTTCAGGGAGCAAGTGGAGTCTTCACAAGCGAATGCAAGATGGGAGAGAAGGGAGACAACAAGGCTGGGGCACAGTAGCAACCATGAAGAAGAGAGCAGGTCTGGTGACAGTAAACTGGTTCAGTCGAGAGTCCACTGATTACCAGATGAGTCAGTACTGCTGAGTCAGAAAATCAAACATCAAGACAAGGTCAAGATTCTCAAGGTCAGACACAGCATACATACTGTGTAGCTCAACAAGGGCCATGGGCTAGGACCTGAGCTCAAATGCAGCTATGGGCCCAGATGAAAGAGTGTGTGTGGGTGGGGAGACTGAGGGTGATACTGGTGCAGTCAGGGCCCTAACCTTCCCCTCCTGGAGAGCTCTGTAATTTCTGCATCAGTGTGTCACTCTTAACCCCATTCAATAAGGAGAGTCAACAGCAAGCTCTTCTCAAGTTTACTTTCCACAGGTTTTGTCTGTTTTAAGCAAATCTCATTCATAAAGAAATCTGTGGAGATGTTCTAGTTCTGCACAGTCACAGTCAGGAGTGCCTGAATGTGTAATCAGATCTGACCTCATTTTTGGATTTAGTTTTCAACAGTGCATTTCGGAGGAGTTTAAAACACATTGATCTTTTAGTTTTAGTATTTCAATTACATAAATGCAGTGTCTGGAAAGCTGATGAGAACTGAAATGGATATATTTGTGTTCATGGAGCCATGCCAATTCATGCATGCAATTTTAGCATTTTGCAATGGATGCTGCCGAGCACTTTAACTTGTCTGACAGTTTAAGAACTGTTTTAGAGCAGTGTATTAAATGAGGCATGTAAAATATACTATCTGGATAATCAATGGGACTGACTCTTCATATTGCAAACTTATGCTTGTTCTGCAGGATTGTTCATCTTTTAGAGACCTAGAGTACTGTCTATAAAACAGATTTGAAGGGAATTAAAATTTACTCAAAATTTTCTCTTTTCTTGCACTGCTTATTTAATTTGACATTCTCAGTGTATTTTGCTATCACTGTATATTGTCTGTGTCTTAATTTCACTTAACAGCATTATCATGATTGTTTTCTTCAAACCCCATCATGATGTCACCAGCATATCAGGAATTAATTTGGTTTATTCCCAGTTTCTGTTTCTTTGTACTTTTCTATCCTTCATGGAAAGATTGTCATCTCATTTCCTTTCAATACTAAGGAAGGCTTATTATATCCATCACTACCTATGAGATTGACAGTTCTTCTATGAAAACATGTATGCATCACTTCAGTCAAAAGAGTGGTTGTGAGTCCTAGTAGACTGTTATGATGATGGCTCCAGTTGAAAAGGAAGAAGAATCAGTACATACATAGGTAGCCTTGTTTTAAAAACTACTAAGAAACACTGTTGCTGAAGTCAACAGGAGAAACAAGTGCCATATTGCCTTTGAAATTTTGTCTATCTTTGGATTTTTGATATGAAACCTTCATTTTGAGCTATTTGTCCATACAAGGCCAGAAAATTATTTGAATCAAATGGTATCAAACTAAAGGATAAGTGCCTCTGTCATTCCTCATGAGATGTTGTTTGCAGCATTCCATTTTCACTGAGTACAATGGAAAAGAAACAAAGTATCAAGGACTCTGGTTACTGCCTTACACTGGCCCAGTTTAACATAATCTGCATAAATTGGAAATGGTTCCTAAAGGTGGAATTCTTACACTAAATGCAATGCTCTACATCTGAGCTAGTGACTGTACTGCTAAGTGCATGTTTAGTCAAAAGAATCTCATCCTATATCCTACAAGTAGTTTAAGGTAACTAGACTGTACACATTCCAAGTTAGGGAAAATGAATCCTACCTAAAAGATTATTATGCCTATTTGGGTATGATTAGAGTGGTAAGCAAACTATGTAGTTTTTCCTTTCTTCTTGTAAGTTCCTTGTCTAGGGTTTACAGGCATTACCTGTTCTAAAAGACTGAAGGATTTAAACAGGAGCTGTTAACTGAGGTGAACTGAAATTCCTGTTCTAGGGCAAATTTATTTTATTTTTTTTCCCAAATCTTCACATATATTTTGTATTAGCTATACAAACTTCCTACACAGGCACAAGCAAAGTTTTCATTTATTTCAGAATGAAGTTTGCCTGAGTACATGTTGATGACAGAAGCTGTCTAGAGAGGCATATATTTAATGATACAGAAAACTAGGGAGATATTAAAAAAGTTTAGTTATAAGTGTAATATTTATATAAGCAATGAGAAGTCACAAGAAAAAAGTTAATTTCAAAATCCACAGAACGACCAATATCTCTATGCTTTTCTGCTATATTCACGTACATAATAGAGGTCATAGTGTTTATGCAGGTCTTAAAACTAGGAACCTGACTCTCAGATTTAGCAAATGTATGCACAAATTCAATAGTTAAAAAAGCCAAGTATCTAAGGCTTAACTTTTCTGGCTCGTGTATTGTATATCAGACGTTCTTTGCTAAAAATAAGAGGGAACATAGTTTGAAAAGTCTTATGCCTAAGCTTTGGAAGAAAAGATGATCTGCCTTTCATCCAGCCTTCACTAGCATGTTTCTCATAGGTATTATTGTCAAGATTGTAAATGCAATTCTTGATTTCAAACCAATTTGCCAGCAGGAAGCCTCCTCGGGAATGACATGAAGCAACACCTGCTGGGCCAATCGGCCCAGTAAGGTAATAAGCCAGTCAAAAAAATAAAATAAAAAAAGAGATCAACTAAAACTATTCACTGTTTCTTGCATCTGCTATTTTAAGGATCTCTGATAATGTTTCCAACTAGGAGGGGTGCTCTATGCTGGAAATTTTGAAACTATTTGAAGGAAGAAGCAAACCATTTGAAGGAATAAGCTGTTTCTTACAGAACACTCTGGAGAAAAAATACACTACTTTAGACTTCTGGATACAAGCAGTTTGAAGCAGTCTTCTGGACTGAATGTCAATTTAACAAAGAGTGTGTTTTGCATAGGACATCACAGACTGTGTTAGCTTTGGCCTACCTAGAAAGCATTAATTTCCATTTAGCTGGACAAAAATATGTATAATCTAAAATGTGGAATACTCTGGAAAACATGCATATGAAATTAAAGCTGTAATTTTCAGATTTTTGCTTTGTTTCCTATGCTAACCTTCAATGCTTATAGTGATTTAGTGTCTTCATGTTCTGTGAAAAGAAAGCCTACTTACTGACTGAATGTTCTCTATAGCACAGTAGATCGTCTGGAAAGATAAACTTTAGGAAACAGAAATCCATGTTTTTATATCACACTCAAAGAACCTGTATAGTTTCTCCACCTTTGTGTAGATGACCATTAACAGAGTATATTGCCTTTTTCAGCCTTGGAATATTTTAAGTCATTCTAGAGTGTTAAAAAGGCTTTGCTGTAATAGCAGGTCTCTCCTGTATGACCAGAAAACCATAGTCAATGTCTTAAGGAGATTTTTGCTTTTATACTGACTTTTTATTACCATCTTTGAGCTGTTAGTGTCAGAGCTTTTTGTTTCTCTTTAAATGATTAGCCAGGCACCTCTGAAGTAAGCTTTTACACTTTGTTGTGATTTTCATCAAGCTGAAGGCCAGAAGGTCTAGCCTGACCCCACTGTATACCACAGGTTATTGATCAGTTCAGTTGCTCCATAGCAAGGCCAGTGACTTGTACTTTTCTGAAACATGCTTTCTAGCAGGTGTTCTTCTGTAATTTAAAGACTGTGAACATCCATACCTTCTCTTGATATTCTGTTCCAAAAGCAAATCGCTTAAAGATCACTTAAATCACTATCTCTTAAAGATAGAAGCCTGGTTTTCAATTACAATTTATCAGACTTCAGTTTATTGGTTATTGATAGGTCTTTCTTAATGGAGAGGTTAACAAAGTAACTAACAAGTTGCTATATTTTTCTTGTGAAAGTATTTATATCAAATAAGCTCTCAATTTCCTTTTGATTGATTCTTTCTTTCCATCTCTATATTAGTTCTTGTGGCACTTTACCTGTTTTTCTGTCCCCCTCCCCATATCCTTTAAAATACGTGCACAGCAGAAATAAGTGGACTGGTCCAATATCAGTTTCTGTAACAAATACTGAGAGATAGAACTTCTTAATAAGCACTATTTCATTTTTCACAGTCACGGTCCTCATTAGTTCTTTTGCCACCACTCTCTTATGAGAGATTAGGAGGTATTTCTTTGTATAAATATTCTCTAAAGTATAGACTTCCACTTTGTGGTTGTGGGCTCCATTCCATGGTCCTAGATGAAGAACTTTGTATTATTTTTGTTAAAACACATCTTATTTTAATACATTTCAGTTTACAAGTCTAGCTAGTCCTCATGAATTCCACCTACACCCTGAAGATTCATCTACAGAGACATCTTTGTATTCAAAGGAAAGAGTTAGGCATTTTTAGGGAGTGATTGTCTGAAATCAGATAAGTCATACCCTAGAAGAGCCTAATTCCTTTTACAGAATGTAAATGTAGCTAGTCTATGACTGAGATGAATGAATGTAGACATCTACTTGTTGCAAAATATATTCTCAGTTTTTGTGCAGGAATGACTTTATGTTTGTGGCTATAATTTTCATTAAAAATATTGAGTACTGTAAGGTATGCGGAAGAAGAGACCATCTACTCCTTAAATGGTATCTAGTCAAGGACCTTTTCAGTGCAAAAAGTGTTAATGAGAAAAAAAAGAAGCCATGAGCAAGAACATCCAGAGACACAAACCTGACCAACAAATGATAAGGGAGGCAGTAAGGAGGACCAAACCTGGTCAGTCACATTAATTGGTAAGGTTATGTGGAATATGGGAATGCTTATGTTGGTGAGATTATCTGATCTAGGACCTTGTCATATGTGATGAAAAGGAGAAGGGGGGAACAATAAACAAAACATATGGAAACACAAACATGACAGACAAACCTAATGGGACAAAGACAAGATACAAACCTGACCACTCACGCTAACTGATGGGCTATCAGGAAACTGCAGGCAAACTGGGACTTTGCAACTGACAAAGTTGCAGACCTGAGGGTCCAGGATGTTGCAGGGAGTTGGTGGTGCTGTACAAATTGGTGGGGGAAGGGGATCAGGGAGGAACAAAGCGGGAATAGACAGAAAAGGGTACGAAAGGGGTTGGTTACTTGTAAAACAGCTTGTTGGTATGCTTGTCTGACTGAGTCCTGCACCTCATCACCACAGTCTGCCTCATTTCCTGATTAAATTATTTCTTAACAATCTCTCTGTGTAATCTCACTGTATGTGAGTGCTGCAAGGACTAAGTGCCAGCTTCTTGGGGGACCAGGGTGAGTGGATTTGAGGCCAGCAGCTGGAGTCGGACTGGGGGTGTGGGCACCTTGGCCTGTGGAGTCAGCTACTGGAGCCAGCGGGGTCTCTGTGCCACCCACTGGAGTGAGTGGGGGTCTTGATCCCAGCCAATGTGACAGAAATGATGTCTCTCCTGAAAACCAGCTTCTGTTTGGTGCTGTCTGCTGAAGAGACAAGTGTCTGTATCTCCCCTAAGCTCTATGTGTGTGTGTGTGTGTTGAGCATATAAATGTATGTGCTTGCTAGTGAGCACCAAACCAGTCAGTGAGTGGGAGACTTGTGCAGCAGATCAGAAGACTGAGGACCTGGGCAGGAGTGTTGGATGGACAGAGGGTCTGTGCCAGTACTTGGGAATCCATAGATGTGCATCCTTGTGAATCTAGTGAGTGAAGAAGAGCAGGGCACTTGGTTGTCTGGGTTTGTGTTTTATGCGAGTCCTGTATGTAGGTGCAGTTGAAATCAGCACCTTGTCTGTGGCAGCCAGTGTGACCAGTTATGTCAGTATTTGTGTGCGTGTGTGTCTCTGGGACATGTGCACAGCTTCACTACAGGTTGAACATGCAAACAGGAAAGCAGCAGCCATGTCACTGACCCTAGACAGAGACCCCAGGTCCCTGGGCACCAGGCTGAGCTCCAGTGGCCAGTCATGAGGGTCCTGGGCTGGAGCTGCAGGAAGTGGTGTCTGCTCCTAATATCTCTTAACAAACACTGGAAGACTACATTCAAACAAGGTTTCTAATGTTTTCTGTGGAACCCTCTGAAGAACAATTCTCTTCTACAATGAGGTCTCGCTCTCAATTTCTTTCTGAGATGTCATTTGCCAGTACTTCACAGATTTAGTTTGCTTTCTACAGATATATACAGATAGATTTCCTGTTCAAACCAGGAAATGGCATAATGAGAGGAAAACAAGAAAATGAAAGATGTGTATATTTAAAAAATATTTTAATTTTGAAGAGGACTTGCCTATGCCTAACATATTTGTCCCTGGATTTGCCCTGTGACCACAAGACAAAAAGGAAAAATAATCTTTATTTTACTGTTTTGTGTATAATATAGCTATTCCAAAAGGCAGACAGGATGACATGAAAAAGTGAGTGACCCAGTGTACATAATCCCTGGCTATACTTGTGAGCTCTAGGGAAGACCAGCAGGATGCTGGTGACACTGTATAGATGCCCTCTGTATGAAAGTTCATGTGGGAGGGGTGGTGTAAACCTCATTTACCCTTTAAACAAGTGTATTACTTTGGGAGAAACATTTTCTTTCCAGATAAACTTGCTGCATCACAGCAGATTCTCATGACATGTTAGCATAGAATGAAGCTTTGGCAGAAGAGGTTCTGCTTGAGGCAGGAGAGAGGGAAACAGTGTTTCCTGGGAGGTGTCTGCTCTGTGGTTTTCAAACTTTTTATCTTGGGAGAAGTCCTCTAACTTGTCGGGTTCAGATTCCTAGAACAAGAAGCAGTGGAGCCAAAGCTGCCCCAGCCTATCCAGGGCTGCCTCAAAGACCATTTTTGACCATGCCAAGAAACTCTTAACCCCTTAGAGACTCAACCATGCCAAGAAACTCTTAACCCCTTAGAGACTCAACCTATATATGACAGAGATTTTTTTCTCAAAAAAGTGTCCATTTCGCTGACTGAAAATAATTTCTTCTCACAACTCTCAAAGTGACAAAGATTACTATTTTAATACGTATCAGCCTGTCATAGTACAGACTGGAATGATAATTTTCCAGAGACACCACATACAGTGGGGCTTGGCTGCCGAGCCAAAGATGAATCTTGACTCTGTTAATACCAACTAGAAAACTTAGATATGACCAAAGAGTATAGAAAAAAAAAGGAAAAAAAAGCTGGTTTTACCACTGTAAAAGTAACTGAAAAAGCAGAGAAAAGACATTTTAATTTAGATGGGTTGTATCACAGTTGCTTTTTTTATAGCAGTAATTTGACAGAGAAATAAAATGAAATTAATTCTGATTTGGTATTGATTGAGATCCTCCACTTGTAGTATAAATATACATAAAATTTGCACACATAAATAAGATTTTAGCAGCCATTTCTTTTATGAACACAACAGCAAACTAAACACCACTTTATAAGCTCAGATAATGTTGAAAGTGGTAAGTGCTTGGAAAGGAAAAAAAAGAAAAGAAAAACCCTGAGTATTTAAACCCTTTGTCACTTGCATAGTTTACACATTAGTGGAAAATTGCTCGTCATTTTTTTGAGTTCAGAGTTATGCTTCTGACATTTAAATATGTGGTGCAAATCTGTAAACCAATACCCTTATTCTAACGATTCAGGAAAGCTTTCAGAGCTAATTGAAGTGTTTGTGTCACTTCTGTGTGTGTTTTCAATATCAAGGGCTGTAACATGGCAAAGGAAATGCTTTTGTTGTACAAAGCAATTTTTAAGTGCTTTTAATTAACATTCATTTCCTGGTTGAGTTTGAGTGCTTAAAGACACTTTTGTTAAACATTCCTGAGGATTCTTCAGTAACAGTCAAGTGACAAGTGGCTCTCACAAATATAAAAGAAACTTTGGTGAAGGCAAACAAAAATATCCTTCCACTGCTGACAAAATTCCTTGTTTTGTTTGATATTTGGCATATCCATTCTTTTCCTTCTTCTTCATGGTTGTCACAGATAGCAGTTCTATGGTATAAACAAGCACAAAACATACCCTGGGACTTGGAAGCAAGCCTGATGTTGAGATTAATGTGGTATTAGCAGAAATGTTAAGAAAAAACCAAGCAAACAAGCACATGTGGGTGGTGCCAGATGCCTTCGTGTTTGTGCATACATTGTGCATTTTCAATTCCAGATTAAACTCATGTAAAGAGGATCAAAATTACTCTCCTGGGCCAGCAAAGGTCCATGTCAGTTACATTTGGACTGTTAAATGTGTCCATGACTGAAAGTGATCCCTGCCCTGCAGGCTGAGTGGTCCAGTGCGGTTTACCTCCGTGCAGCTCACAGATAGTTGCATCAGGAAGAGCAGAGTGCACCCACGTGGTCTAGCATTTGATCAGATCTTTTCTGAGTCATGATTATTGGATCTGTGGTCATAATATTCAGAATAACGTAGTTATTCTTATATAATGTAATTATAGTTAATGTAATTAGCTAATTTATAGCATGATGCTATAAATATGGGCTGCATGACAGGGTGTGGCATGTGAGGATGTGGATTGTTTGAGAGTGAAGACTGGGCTGAAAGAGGAGTAGAAATTCTTGGGAAGGTAGGAAGGAAAAAAAGGTGTGATCCTACTAGAGGCAATTACAGCCTTAGTTTATCCCTCAAAATCCACAACTATTATTCCTCTTGTAGGAAGGATAATCAGCTCATTTATTCTGAAAGTGAGACCGGGAACTAACTGGGAATGATCAGATGATCAGTACCCAGGAGTGAACAGAGAATGTAATGATTTCACAGTTATATGACTGTTTTGCTGTACCCCAACCCAATATCATGTCTGCAACAGTCGCCAGTAATGGAAAATTAGGGAAGAGTACAAAACCAGAATAAACACACAATGATGTTTTGCCTCCTGAGCTTTCAGCAACCTGTCGTTTAGGCACAAACTACTTTAGTGATAATATTGTTGTGTAAAATAACCCATGATAGATTTCCATAAATTTGTCCAGTTTCTTTTTGTCTCATACACACTATATCCAGTGGTGAGAATATCAACAGCTTAACTGTTAATGCTGTGTCTTCTCAGTGTCACCTTCTCAGTGTCTCTAACAGTATTTGACAAGGAACCTTGATAAATACTTCTAGAAATTCAGATAAACTATTAGCTATTTTTCCATTATTTACATGCCAACTGCAGTTTATATTAATATGAATCATCAGGTAAGAATATGAGATAAATTCGATGAGAAATGAAAAGAGAGTTCAGACTGGATGCAAGGAGAGTTTTTTTCTCCCCTAGGAGACATTTCAGCAGCAGAAGAGGCTTTCCAGAGAGGTTGTGCAGTCTCTATCCTTGGGGGTTCTCAAGAGCCAACTGGATCAAGCCCTGAGCAACCTGGTCTGACCTCAGAACTGGTCCTGCTCTGAGCAGAGGGTGGTCTAGAGACCTCCTGAGGTTCCCTCCAAACTGAATTATCCTGTGATCCTGTTTTTCTCAAGTACCTGCTCTTAGCTGTTGGCTATTGTTAATGCATATGTGTTCCAATGTAGCTTTATAACACCACAGACCTCAGTGTTGGCACGAATGCTCAGAGACACCACTGATAACCTTATTCCATTAAACATGACTACAGGTTAAGTTTGGTGTCAAACACTTGTCGAGGTTTAGTGCTCAATGTGATAGACCTTTATATGATCATTTCAACAAGGTGTTAATGTATGCAAATCCATGACAAGGCATCAGCAGAAAAACACATTAATTTTACTCTTGAGAGTTAGCCATGAAACATTAAGGAAAAGATTTACACTGGGCAACTGAAAAGTCTTGACAACTTCTGCTATTCTGTTACCTGAAAAAAAATTAGTTTCTGATAATTATTATCCTACTAGAAAATAAAAAGCTAAATGTTACCTTTTCTGAAAACTGAAAACACTGACTTCTGCTCAGCTGTGCCTAACAGGGTCCAGAATCCTTGCATCTTCCATGTTTATAAATTTTATATTTCAGCCAATATTGAAAAACAGCCTGTTTAAACCTGTATTTTTATGCCTATTGTGTTTTATGTCTCAGCTATCTTTTCTTTCTTCCTGATGTTCCACTGACGCATAGGTAGAAAGCAATTGTATCCAGTTTCATTTTCAGTCCCTGTTGTAATTAGCTCTGCTTCTTTAAAGCTGCCGACCCACATGTCGGTGGTGCTCAGGTCGCAGGGACTAATACCGCGGGAGGTTAAAACCTTCTCGGAGACATCAGCACAAACACCAATGTGGTGGTTACAAAATGTCCGTTTATTAAACTGCGTATCTTACATATATACGTTCGCCAAGCACCTCCTTCGTGGGTGTGCCCTTAGCGTTACAAGCCTATCCATCACCTTACATCGTAACAAGGGGGGCTACAGCTATTCCTTCCGTACATTGCAAGATCTTCCAAACGCCACTCCCTACACTTCCCCCTCCCCATGCTTTATAACATCATTATTCTTGGTTGATTGTCATTATTGTGCTGTTCCAAGCGCTGATAAGCAAGACCCATATGTTGGTCTAAAAACAAAACATTAACCTTCTTAAACAATCTACGAACTACGGCGCTAATACATGTAAAGGCAATACAAATAGCGAGAAGCACACCACATATTCCAATAATTCCCCAAATGAGCCAATCCCAACTAAGCCAACTAGTAATCCAAGCCCACACGTTGTCAAGCCACCCAAACCATTCTGGTTTTACAAAGGTGGCTGTGATGAAGACATAACAAGATTCTGCCCCTGTATCCAGAGGAAAACAGACGTCTTCGCGGTGATGTGCTCATGCCCACTCTCTCCAATATCCTGCATGAGTCAGCGACACGCAACCAAGGAGGGTGATCCACCACCAACACTGTAACACAAAACTCCATCTTATGTTAGATCAGGTTTTACACACCGTGTGGGTATCCATTTGATTAGGCCGTCCTTTTCCACTGCTGCGTACCCACGCCCAAACACTCTCAGTGATCACCCCGACTCCCAAGCTATCGCGCCCGGTTCCCTGATCTGGACCAAAGGATAGTTTTTCATCGCCTGGGCTGGCATAAAGTGTTTCCACAGGGGAGGTGTAGGCTCATCGCCTCAAACAAAACGATTTAAGGTATACAAAGCACGTGACAAAAGAGCCTGTTGGCGGTCTATGGGTATTGTCCCTCTATGACCTTCCCCCTCCCCAAGCTGTTGGAGCTTTGCTTTCAGGGTGCGATGTGCACGTTCCAGTGTTGCTTGTCCTTGACTGTTATAAGGAAGGCCGTGTACTAATTTGATGTCCCACAATGCACACCATTCTTTTGTGCGTCTAGCAACAAAACAAGGGCCGTTATCTGTTTTGATCTCTTGTGGCTTCCCTAACAAGGCGATAACGCCCTCCCAATGAACAATAATGTGTCTGACTTCTTACGAGCCATTGTGGCTAATATTGTAGAGCTAAAGTTGTCAATGGTTACTATGAGATACTTATTTGGTTTTAACAATTCACATGCTGTTACATCAGTTTGCCATATCTGATTGGAAGAGAGACCCCGTGGATTGACACCTCCCTCCCACAGTGGGCCTTTTTAGCACCATCGGGTAGGTCTGATTCTAAAACCGTGGTGTAAAGCCTGTCAACAAACTGAAAGAACGGTTCATTCTGCCCCTGCTTGATAGAGGTCCAAGTGGGTCCCTTCTTTTCTAATTTGGCTACGTCCATAAAAGCCTGTTTACCAGCTTCAGTAGTGGCTGTAAATTCTCTGGGCCGCAGTTGTACCTGGGCCGGCATTGTGGCAAAGGCGCCCCGCCCTAAGAGGCGATCATGTGTGGTCCCATGTAAGGGGTGCTGCTGATTGGCAGCCGCATGGACCATAGCATTGACTCGGTTTCCCCATGCCTCCTTCCACAGCAAATACATTGCTGGTTTTAATACTGCTTTCACTAGCTGTCGCATATCAGAGGGGGTCAATGGCAGCGCTAGAATGGTTTCTAGTAATAAGGTTGTTTCTGGATGTCCCAAACCATGTTCGGTAACTGCCTTAAACAGGGCCTGCACAGCTTTTGCATCAAGCGGGTACCACTCCTGCTGCCCTGCAGGGGTGACTCTGACTGGGTAGGCATGTATCGCTGCAGGCTCAAGCTTCACTCCTGACATGACGCACTCCTTGGCTATAAGTTGCCAGTCTGTGGGTGCCTTTGATGCAGGGGATGGTACTGCCCCCCCCCAACAGCAGCCGCCTGTTCTCCTGAGCAGCAGCAGATAACTCTTGCACCGCCCTAGTAAGCTGCGTCATCAGCCCTTTCATTTCCACTGCAAACAGTTCTAACTGTGGGCGGACCTCTCGCTGTTTGGGCCGCGCCCCCTGATCTCTTCTATCCTCCCATTTTTGGTTATGTTCTACCTCTTTGCTCTCTGATTCGCCGTCTGACCCCATCCGGGTCTTTGGCGCCCGCCAATGAGCGAACGGGTCGCTCGATTTCCTTATAAGGTGAGGCTCCGCCAGCCGGCTACACTCCATGGCACAGCCCCCATGGGGGATTGGGAGATGCCCGGCAGCCAATCAAGGAGCGGGTCCTGCTCCTGAGCAACTTGCTCCTGCTCTTGTTGTTGCCGGACCGCCTCCATCTCCACCCCCCAACGCTGCATGTCCGCCTTCCATTTTTCTGCTAATTCTCCCCTACGCACCTCGGTTTCCACCCCCTGCATCTCCCCCCAAGGGTACACAGGAGGAGACGCAGGGGGTGCAGACGGGATCGCGTCTCTCCTTCCCTGTTCTCCACCCCCGTCTCCCCCTGGCTGTTTGTCTTCTACGGGCCACGCCTCTGGATTTCCCGTTGTGTCCTCCCCCTCCTCATCGTTGGAGCTCGCTGTGAGCGCCTCCGTCAGGGTGGTCTCCTCTGCGAGACCCTGCAAACCCTTCTTTGCATCCCGCCACACCTGTTGCTCCTCTTGGGTAGCTTTCATCATCACGTTCGCTTTCTCCCAAGCCATTAAATGCTCTGGCTTTCCTAATTTCGCTTGTTCTGTTAACTCCGCCTCTATTTGTGGCCAGAGCTCTGGCTTCATACAGTCTATCGGCTCTGCCAAAACGCCGAGCCTTATCAATCTTTGCAGCATCGCTTTCAATGTCCCCGACTTCATAGAAGTCTTATGTTGTTTACCCCATCTTTTCAGTGCCTTAACTGTGGCATCCATGGCGCGCCGCGGAGTCTCCCGTCCTGCGTGGAGCTCCTTCACCTCCTGCTGTGCACTGCCAACTGTCACAGCTCGTCTCTCGCCGGATCACGTCAGGGTCACCATTTGTTGTAATTAGCTCTGCTTCTTTAAACCTGCTGACCCACATGTCGGTGGTGCTCAGGTCGCAGGGACTAATACCGCGGGAGGTTAAAACCTTCTTGGAGACATCAGCACAACCACCAATGTGGTGGTTACAAAATGTCCGTTTATTAAACTGCGTATCTTACATATATACGTTCGCCAAGCACCTCCTTCGTGGGTGTGCCCTTAGCATTACAAGCCTATCCATCACCTTACCTCGTAACAAGGGGGGCTACAGCTATTCCTTCCGTACATCGCGAGATCTTCCAAATGCCACTCCCTACAAGTCCCTTTCAATCTCATGCAGGGAAAGTTTTTCCCATCCAAGCAGCCTCATACAATATCTCTAACAGCCTTGCTAGCTGTCGTGATCATGGGGTGGCCTTTATGCAAGATTGGGTCTACCTCAATGCCTTACTTGTTTTATTTTTATTACCTACTGTCATGTCTCACCTGTGGGGAGAGGTTAGTGACTAAGATTCTCAAATCCCCTCGGTGTGGATTAAGGTGAGATAACACTCAAGGTCCATACATAAACATCATCTTTAATGGGAAAAAATATTCTGTAAATGTTGGCACTCTCACAATTATATCTACCTAAGCTATGCAGCTTTATGGAAAACCAAGGTAGGCGTTTAACACTTTAACACTTTAACAACTTTAAGTGAACAAAGAGATAGAGAGGGAAAAGAAGAGAGAGAGAAAGATCACCAGTCCTGGATCCAGTGTTGGACCTGCCAATGGGGATATTCGGTGTAGAGAGGTCCCCCCTAGACTCAGTTCCTATTGGCTCCAGCTCCTGGGATTCTGGAACCTTCTCTCGCCCCAGTTCCAGGAGTGGTTGAGACACCAGTCAAATCAAGAGAAGTGACACCAGGCCCCTCCCCGTGACTTACTTCTGGTCCCCTCTTGGGGTGTTGCCTGGGTTCACAGTACAGTTACTTGGGGTGCATTCCTTACACCTACTAAGAAGAAATTAATAGTAATGATATTCTATGGAAATGTACAATATTTATCAATTAAAATCTTTCAGAACAAGTTAGACAAACATCTTCCAGAAATTATTTAGTTTTTGTTGGTGACGAGATGAAATAAAATTTTTCATGCTGATTTTCTAACCCTGTGTTATTATTCTTCTATGTATCAACACTTTTCTAAACTCTACTACAAGCACTTGGACAGATACCTTGAAACCTTAAGTACTGAAATGAGAAAGGGCTGAACGCAATCAGAAACTTGTAACCAATATCTAAAATTGTTATTCAAGTTACTGAAACTGCTTTATATAGTTGTCCTGGTTCAGCTAGGATAGGGTTAAGTTTCCCCAACAGTGGGGAGGAAGCTCTAGCCGGGTTATTCAATACCATGCTGACGTCAGTTCGGGGCGACCAAGCGCGGGAAGATTGGTAAACTCATGGTGTGCGGTCGCTTTCCCTCACTGCTGTACCTATACGGTATATCTCTTGCTCTGTTCATTGTTATTACTGTTATTGTTATTGTTGTTATTCATTTTGTTGCTGTTACACTGATGTATTAAAACTCTCCTTATCTCAACCCTGGGGTTTGTATTTCACTCCCTGCCCCATCTGGTACGAGGGTGGGGGAGGAGCAGCGGCAACATGGTCTCGGGTCCCAGCAGGGCCTAAACCACCACAATAGTCAAAATGAATTAAAGCCCATGCAACAAGAGTATAACAAGAGTAATAGTACTGAGTTTTCCAGTGCTGGATTGAGTGCAATATTTGAAAAGAAATGCAGCTAAACAAAATGAAGGCACTGAAGGGATATCTAAGGCAATATGGAACACAGCAGCAGTAAGAAAGTGTTTTGAGAATAAATATAAAAACAGGGTAATGTCTTTTAGCCATTTTTTCCTGACTGAGAGGTTGTATTTGCTTCCTTGTATTTGATAGAACTTGATAGACTTTTCACTAAATTACTTAATCACATATTGAACCTACTTACACTTTTCGTCTCCACAGCATTTGATAGTAATGAGATTCACAATTTAATTTTATTTTGTGTGGAAATGATCTTCCTTTTGCCTGATAATTTCATTGGTTGCTCTTATTTCCTGGACTCCAAAAGAGAGTGAATAATTGTTCCCTAATCAATTTCTTCATACTCTTCACAATGCTGTGCAACTCTACCACATTTATCCCCCGCTGTCTGTTTTGCAGGCTGAAGTCCCAGTTTATTAAGTCTTTCCTCATACAAAAACTGTTCCATGTCTTTGATCACCCTTGTCATCTTTCTTTGTACTTTTGCAGGCTGCACCTTTCTGAGATAGGATGATTAGAACAGCATGAGGCACTCAAGATGTGGATGTACCATGGGTTTATACAACAGTGTAATTAAATATTGTGGGGTTTCTAAATTCTTTTGCTAATAATACTTTACATTCTTCCTCTCCATTGCTGAATCTGATGAATCTGATATATTTATATAGCAGCTCATAATAATGTAAGATGTCTTTGCTGAGTAGAATCCGATCATTTACCTCACAGGGTAGGTATAGCAGTTATCTTTTTGACTATGTGCATCGATTTTAATCTCCTGAAATTATTCACTTGCCACCTGTTTTGCTGATTAAGGATACCAATTAAACTCGGACACCAGAGTGAAAAGAGTAGGCGTACTTTACTGGTGATAACCAAGTAATGTAACAGTGTAATACAGAAAACATGCAGTAAGAAGAAGCAGAACAGTGCACTTAAAGCAACAAACAGGAAAATACAGGGTAATGCATCAAATCATTACTGCATGAGAGAGAGAGAGAATAGTGATTAAGAGAAATACATCACCACTTGCATATATTATCATCATCATCCAGATCTGCAGACGCTGGGGAGCCCCGGTTACAGCGAGGATTTGGAGAGCCTGTCCCGGCAAGTGGGAAATCCTACGCGGTGCGTCCACCCATAGGTGAGGCATCCAAAGTCACTGCAAATGGGCCCAGCCTTATATACCAGAGATCGACAAGCCAGAATAGGTGGCACCTTTGTTTTGAGCGGAAAGTTTCTGGTTTCATTCTCCTGTTGGATTCCACCCAAAGCCTGGCCAGGGCTCGGGGGGGGAACCAAGGGAGTTTCTAACAAGGCAAAATACTTGGGTTCTCAGCCTTGAACAAGGCTGCGAAAGGAAAGTTGGATACCTTCTCTCCCCTCTACTGATTATATTTTGTCTTTCACTAGCGAGTTTACATATTTTACTAATGACTACATGCTAAGTGTAATGGTTTAGCCCCTGCCGGGGTCTGAGACCACGTGGCCGCTGCCCCTCCCCCACAAAGGGAGTGAAATACAAAGCCCCAAGACTGAAATAAGGAAAGGTTTAATACAGAAGTGCAATAGCAACACAACAAACAACAACAACAACAATAACAGTAATAGTGATAGCAATGAACAGAGCAAAATAGCTACCAATACAGCAGTGAGAGGAGCAGATGTACAAAACCACACGCACCACACTCCCGTGCCAGGAAATGTGACGTGCCAGGATGTGACGTCCGCATGGTATCTGAATAACCTGGCTAGAGCTCCCCCCCCACTGCTGGGGAAACTTAACCCTATCCTGGTTAAACCAGGACACTAAGTTAGCAGCTTCAGCTTGGGGCCTGTTGTTCAGGCTGCAGTATTTCAATGCTTTAGCACTTTTTACACCAGCATAAGTGGGTTGTTATAACTTAGTACAATACCTACTAGCACAATGATTATCAGTTATAAAATATACAGGATTCATCTATAGGTCAACTCTGGCTTGGGCCTGTTGTCCAAGCCTTAGCACTTCACTACCTTACTGAATAACCATTGTTATACAACAACTTTGTGCTATTATTTGCAGCCAATGTTAGTTTTTAAAAAAAATCTCAATTGTTTTGACTCACTAGCAAAATTTTCCATGTCACTATTTACTCCCTTCTTCAGTATGAATATGTTTGCATGGCAGAGCTCCCCGAAGAGACAATAATGTACCTTCACTGGTAACCTGTGTTGAAAACATCTTACCTCAACTCCTTATATTAAGAGAAACTTCATATAAAAATTTTTTGTACAGCAATGGGAAAAATAATGGAAAGGGGTGAATAAATATATAAAATATTAGTATGACATAACAAAATTACATTAAAGGTCGGTAATATAATAGTTAATACACTAGGAAAAAGGTGATCTAAAATACCTACATACAATGAGAAGATGAGAAGACATTACATTTGCTTGTAAGAATTGCTAAAAGAGAAGAGAATGATCTACCACTTATATACTCTATATGAGTTTGATTAAAAAAATTACTACATTTTGAATTGCACTGGCAGGTGCATCCAGTTATGGAGCAGAAAGTTTTAGTATACATGATATCAAAAGTCCCTTGAGAGATCTCTAATTCAATCCTCTGCTCAAAGCCACATCAAATGAGTTCAGCCCAGGTTTCACACATCTTCGTCTATGCCTTGAAAACCTCCAAAAAAGAGAAGCCAGCACTGGTTGGAAATCAGCTCCAATATTAAATATCTTCACAGCAATTTTTTCTACTATCCTGCCTGTTGCATTTAAGGTAATGAATTAATTTGGTAAGAGATGAATCCCCTTGTGTTCTAGTCGGTCCTCAGAGATTAGAGGGGCTAGGGGCGGCTGGACTTATTTCTTAATAGGTATGCCAACTGGGGCCGTTACTATATCTCTGACCCAGATGCCCGAACAGCCCATATGCTGTAGGTCCGGTTGCATTCAAGAGAAGCCATCAGATTCACAAATAGTACTGTTTATTCTGATGCAACATCTACTGATTCTTTGAGACTGCCTACGATAAATGCACAAACTGCAGGTTGGTTATACAGCACTACACACAAAAAACCAATTGCAATCACACACACTTAATTCCAGGGTAATCACTTGGCATAGCCGAGGTCCCAAATCTTACCAAAAGGCATCCCTCCTGAGGGGGGGTGAGGAGCACAAACCCGTCGATCTGTCCCTCCAATTTGGTATTGGATTATCGTCCCTCTGAGTTAGATACAAACTCAGGGTAGTATTTATCTAAGTGTGTATGTGTGAGTGGGTGGGACTGTGGTCAAGCCATTGTTTCTTGAGTAACGACATAGCACATTCCTTGGTGCAAGATGTGCACTGTTTTTGTGGGAAAAGAGGAAGAATGAGAGATAAGGTCCACAGGGTACTGCAAAACAGTCCTTGAGAGAAGGGGAAGAGCAGGAGATAAATCTGCATAGTCATGTCAAATGTTCCTTGAGAAAAGTGGAAGAATGGGACTACACAGCCTCCACCTGACTTCACATTCTTCCTTGGTGCCATGGCAACACAAATCACTGGATCTCCATCCCATCCTGTGTTTGTTCTGGGCACCATGTGTTAAGGAAATGTGTGTTTTGCAGATTTTTTGCTGTTTGGCTTTTCCCACACTTTCAACACTGCCTGAACCACTGACTTACGCCTGTTGCCTCTTATCTTCCTGTCATGCACCACTGTGAAAATCCTGTCTTTATCTTCCCAACCACCTTGCCATAGGTGCTGGAGGACTGCTCTTAGGTCCCCCCCCAGGCTCTCTCTTCTCCAGGCTGAATAAACCTGGCTTCCTCAACCTCTTCTCATGGGGCAAGTGGTCCAGCCCCCATCTGGCTTGGTGGCTCCCTGCTGGACTAGGTCAAGTTTATCAAGTTGACAATTTCCCTCATTTTATGTATCTTTTAATACCTCAGGGATTTTAGTTTGGTTATCTAATAACTATTATCATGGATCTAAGATTTATGTAGGAATAAAATTCTATGTGACATAAAAATGTTAGTTAAGCATTTCAGAGATACTGTGATTATTAATAATAGTTTGTAACAAAAGGAAACAAATTTCTAGGAAAATCTTCCTTAAGGATAATATGACAATTGTCACAAGTGTTCTTAAATGAATTCTTTGCTGTATTTGTTACTGTAATGAATTTTCACTGAGTTTTCTAAAATGAATGAGCCTAACACCTTTAAAGTACTCCACAAATTTCCAGATAACCTATGGGCAGCATTTGTTATGCAAGTATATACATATGCACACATGTATGTGTATATGAAGGTACATACAGCATCGAGTCTTGACTAGTTACTTTGAATTAGTGTGTGAAATCATGCTCATTCACAATGTGCATAACAAATATAAAAAGCAGAATATTTTCAAACTTTCATAGGATCTATAATTTAAATTATTTTTTTTCTTGCACAAAAAGAATTGCAGAGGATTTCTCATTTATGGAAAATAAGGTGCTTCAAACTTTAGTCAAATATAACTGCAGCCTGTCAGTAATTTGTGGTCAAAGTACAATTTTC
Source organism: Strix aluco (assembly GCF_031877795.1). NCBI lineage: Eukaryota > Metazoa > Chordata > Aves > Strigiformes > Strigidae > Strix > Strix aluco. The sequence goes on from NC_133934.1 coordinate 21,511,796, forward strand.
CTGAAACGTAAGCTCCTCTTTAACGTAATTGTCATGAAACCATCCTTCAGGATGTGTGCAGCCTTCAGGCCTGTAAAACACAGATCTCAAAAGACCTTATTCTCTAAGGAAAAAATATCTGTGTTGTTATTTAAACGCATACACACAAGTAGTCAACAAACCTACAGCTTCCTTAGATACATCATTAATTTATGTAGGCTTGGAAACTGCAGTTTAGGCCTGATTTAAATTTATGGTGTTCAGCAAAGTGTTTATTCTGATTGTTTTTTTTAATAGAAAAGTTTAGGACTTAAATCAGATTGTCTGATTATTATTGTATCACAGTGATGAAATGTATTGAAAGACACGCAGTGTATTTCAGATACTGAAATTAAAGTTCCAGTTATCTACCATAGGTAAAACTTTCTAGAACACAGAAAAATGTTGAATTGTCACTTTCTGAAAGCTTTCATTTATGAAGGTGTTTGCTTATTTATTCTTCTTTCCGACTTTGAGTCATCACTGTTTCTTTTGTAAGTGGAAGTAATGGCAACACTGAAACAGTTTTGAGAGACTATTCTCTGGTTCAGTGAACTGAAAATTACACAACCTCTCTTGAGGTTCTGTTTAAATTTTTGAAGTGGTTATACAAAGTCTTTGAAGATGTTTGCATTAAAATAAGTTAGAGAAGAAAATAAATTGGGGACAAATATAGCTTACCTTACCCATTTAGGTTGTCCTATGGATGTTAATGACACTATTACATGAAAAAGATGGGAAAATAAATTTTTATTATATTAAATGTATAGTCAGCAGCACATAACATACTTTCAATCCATGAAATATTTTTTTTAACAGGGTCATATTTAAATCTATTGTTCTGCAGTAATTTCTGTAACAGTCTTTATTTTCTGTGGATCATTATTAGAATTCACAGTACTTTTCCATGTTGAGGGGGTGACCTAGAATGTATGTTTCCAAAGAGGTTTTCAGAGAAGAAAGTGGGGGAGGGAATATGGGCTTGCAAATGTTTATGACTATTTCCTCAGCAGTTCTTCAATGCTTTCTTGTGCTTTTGATATTTTGGCTAATCTTAAAGTGGATGTGAAAATATATGTGTTAAGAATGAAAGGTAAATCCCCTATTTCATGCTGACTATTCCTCCTTGCAAAGAGAAGGGGAAAAGTGAACCAAAAGCAGGCTGAATGCTCTGTCCGCCTGAACTATAAGGATTAGGAAAGAGTTTGTTTCACCATACACATGCTTTTCTGGGTTTCTAATGAGATGATATGACATAGATTTTCTTATAATGCCATTTCAGTGGATGAAAAATTAACTCCCCAGATTTTCAGGAGTTCTGAGAATTAAAATAAGAAATGTTACCTTAGAATTCAAGAAGTTTCCCAATAACACCTATCTTGTCTGTTAGTTCTAGAAATGTCACTTCTTACAAAGGTTCAGTCAAGAATTCATATAAAAGGACATATATGACTTCTCTACTTCATGTTATTATCTGTGTTTTTCTTATGTAGAGAAGAAATATGAATCTAAACATCTCCTTGGCCCTAACACCCTAAGATTCTTTTAACATAAAAACAGTAAAGCATGTTAAACTCCCCATTATAAAGAAGATAATGGGGATCTTGTATATAGAGGGAAAAAAATGTAATAGAACTGTGATTATTTTCTACAAATACACTATGATGAAACAGAACATGTTAATCTAATCTGAAAATATGAATACCAATGCCTCTGGCTCTAAAAACATTGATCAATATTTTAACTATATAACATGAAATTTTTACTAAATATAGTGTTGAGTAATGTGCAGTATTTTTCAATTAGCATATACAATTCACCTGGGAAAAATTAGCACAGTTTTTTTTTCTTTTTTTGTTATATGAGTAAATGGCATTAAAAAATATATTTTAATCTTTTCTTTAAATAGTTTTTTATGGTGCCTTAAAATGTTATGTATTAAAAACGAAGTACTCACCATTATTCAGAAATAATACACCAATACATGTGGTATCTGAAATAACTGTAACATGTTTAGATTAGTGCTATTTAAAATAAAAATGTGTATTCAAATCACCACTGCATCCTTCAGAGCTATCAAAGACTATGGCTTTATGTATGGTTTCACTAATGATAATTCTAAGGTGTTGTGAATTGCTTCACTGGGTTTGTATATAGCCTGTGGATGCATCCTGATATACTGCAATAAATATGAGGAAAATAGGGAAAAGAAAGAGAATGTCTGTTGTCTACAGCTGTACACAATTTCTACTCAAATGAACAAATACAATCTTCAGACTTACACTGATGTCACACCACGAATGGCAAGGATTCTAAACAGAGTTTTATTATTGCTCATTAGTAAAAATTTTGATCAAAGTAGTAATCTATTGAGTAGGTATAACAATTTATGAAGTAGGTAAATGCTGAAATGATTATATTTTTGTTTTCCATCTGAAATTTTTCCTTAGGCATATAATTTGTTTGGCAACATGCTAAGAATGCTTACTACCTGTTTATGGGGCACCAACTTTATTCTTTGCTAAGTAAACCCTGAAGCAAAGTTCCAGAAGGCTTGTCAGCTTATGGTATAATTACTATAGAGACAAAAACATTAATTCTCAAGTCATTAATTAATATTCTTATACTTATTTTTACAGTTTTATTGCTTCTTATCTTTTACTCTGCTTAGTTACTATAAATTTATTCAGATTAGCTGTTGCCTTTAGAGATATTTAATGAAAATGTTGGTCAGAAGTTTTGTCTCTTTTCTGTCATGTCCCTTGGTAAAAGTTGATCTCACCATGAGCAGGTCCCATTGTTACTAATGATATTGCATATTTGAGGTGAAATATTTTGACATAATGAAGAAATGACATTGAAGATGACACGATCATATCTGTAATGAGAATATGAATAACAAATGTATAGGTTAGTTATTGAATTGGCCCATCAGAGTTAAGAGTCTCTAATACTAACCTGTGTTCAGCAAATCTAGGAAGTGTTGGTGATCAGTACATTTCTTTACTTGACACATTAAAGCAATGACAGGAGAAAATCTGTTGGTGGAAATCAAGGTCATCCTTTGATTTGTGAATTTTAATTTACATTAGTAAGCCTGAAAATGATAAATAGACATGACCATGAAATTTTATTTTGTGTGACATGGGATATAGACAAATACAATTAATTAAACTGGCTATCTTAAATGTAAGGGAAAATATGTAACAAAATATTCATATAAATAATTGCTATGCTGCCATTGATTAGGTTGATGACCACATATGATGGTTAAGCCACTGTCAGATCTAATTTATTCACACATGCCTGCCTGGACAGTAACCTTCTCTTCCCCTGCAGACCCTGTTTGTTAATGGTTGTGTTTTGTCAATTATTTAAACTATGAGCCATCTGGGACAGTCTATATCCTGGTGTTATTTCTTTTTGTTATACCCAGTACAGGGGGATTCTAATCCCTGGCAGAAAGCATCAAGCACTATGCAAATGGATATAATTTTTGTTGTGCTTGTGCTTTATCCCATCTGCTTTATTTATTTTTTTTGTTGATTTTTTTTTTTTTAATTTATTTGAAGATTTGGGGGGGTTGGTATCTATCTAATTACTTTCATTACTATGCTGTGGCAATTTTTTGATGCTTTTTCCTGGCTATATATATATGTATTTATGACGACTATATCATCTTGTCTGACCTTTAAATTAAGACAGGTCCTTGAATATTACTCAGTTACACTGTAATGAGACTAATAAATTGTGTTGAACTTCAGGTTACATGATACACAAATATATAGAAACTTCAAGTGACAGAAAATTCAGTACCTTAGTAAATTTTTCCAGAGTAAAATACTGTCAGTGTTAAAGAATTCTGCCAAGTTTCTTATTTCAATGTTTTTGGCTTTTATATTGGGTGTATTCATCTCTTAAGTTGAGAGTCCCTTAGCAGTTATTATTTTTCCCACATGGAAATGCTTATGCACCACAATGAAATGCATTCTCAGCCTTCTCTTTAATAAACCAAAATAAAAGTATGGACACATTTTGTTCTTATGCTGTATTTTTTCCATGTTTTCTTCATTTTGGATACATTTTTTTCTTCATTTTGCATTCTTCTCCCACTTCACTGTATTGTTAAGCTATACTAAGGTCTGAATTTCATTAATTTACACATTTATTTCCATTTTAATGTCTTTCTATATTTCTCAAGTGTATGTCTGAGGTTTTTTTCCTGTAATTGTATGTTTCTACATTTGCACCTTTAGTGAGGATTAAGCATTCAGAAATTACTTAAGTAAAGCTACACATCTTACTTAACCCATTTGGTGGGATGTCAGCCTAATTCATTTGTAGCTCGACCCCTGAAGACCATTTATGCTTTTGAACATTTTCTTCAGTGTTTTGTGTCTCTTAACTCAGGGCCAACTCACCTCAGAGAACTCAGGACCAACTGACTTTAGAGAAAGTTTCTCATTAACTCCACTTAATTGATCAATTTTATCCTTTTTTTACAACCTTTTTTGCTCTCTCTATTGTCTTTCTTATGTTTATTATTGTATGTTGTGAACAGTGTTATTGTGAAAATACTAATATACAGGTTGTATCTGGTTTAAATGTGCTACCTTCTTGTCCCACTGTAGTCAATTAAAATTGGCCAGATTTGATTTTGTCTTTGTGGCCTCATGTTGATTTCATCCAGTCTTCACTACAACCCCTTAAATATCTGCAATATTTATTCCTCTTTTCTTCGGACATATACTAGTAGGAAAGAATATTATTTATACAATAATTTTAATTATGTACTCAGTAAACTGGATGTTTCGGTAATATTTCATAAGTCCTTAAGTGGACTAAGCAAGAACAGAAGACAAAGTAGTAGGGAAAAAATAGATATCTTTGAAGCGAAGGGTCTGGGTGAAGCAACAGACGTGAGGCCCACTTATAATTTAGAGTAAAAGGCTAATTTATTTTCCTGTACCAACATAATTGGCCTTAATATGTGTTTATTTTATGGTTCCTTTATACTGACAGGGTTATGAAACAAAGATTTAGCCTAAATGAGAGCATAGACCTAAGCAAAATGTGTTTGAACTTTTCCTCATTGAAAACAATGACAAATATCTGAAAGTAAGGTCAAGAGCAATTAACAGTCCGCAGAAACAGTATGAAGATATTATTTTTTTTTATTTTTACTTTGACCCAAAAGTCAGAGCAAATGTAATTTTTTTAAAATAAAAATATTTTCTGCAAACAGAAAAATAATAATAATAATAAAAAGAGCTTATAGTGGAAAAGCTATTTACACAAAAATTAAAGGCTTGATTTTTAAATAAAACTGAACAAAAAATCAAGTTAATAATATAAGAAAATGTAATAATATTTTATATTAGTTATTTAAAGACTTTAGAAATGTATAATCCATTGATGTTAATAAACAAATACATCATGATTTTGAGACACTTCATTCAATACATATATGGGGGAATAATAATTTGTCAAAGTATTTCTGAGCTAACAGAGTATGTTATTTCATTTTTTGTGCACAAATGGGTTGGTAGACATGTACTGAACCTGTGTAGCAAAACATGCCGATTTGAATTCCTATAAGTGAAAGACAAGATGAGGAGAAGCAAGGCGAAAGGAATAAAAATTGTCAGATAAGAAAAAGAAAAGAAATTGTAAACTGTTTCAGAAAGAGACAGTTTACTGGAGAAAAAAAGTGGAACTAAAATGACTGAAAAGTCAAAATACAGATTTTTTTATTTCCACACAATGGAGCCTAGAGAGAGTTGGCCCAGCTTTCTTGCAATAACACACACAAAAAGTCTTACTGGAAACAATCTAATTACATACTCTTCTTTAGAAGAAAAACATCCTTGAAGTTACTTTCAGTGATGTAGATGACCCTGAATACTTGCCCATAACTATTGTAGTGTTGTGATAAAAATACATCTATGACTATCTTCATTTTTCTAAAAATTTATTCTGAGAACTGTGTCCGGACAAGCATTCACATTTTGAACATGTTATCTAGAATTTCATGAAAATAAAAATATGAAATGGAAGGAAACTGAAAAATTCCAAGATGGGTGATGTAGCTAAGCTTCTTCATTTTTATGTACTGGGATCAGTATATTTGAAATAAGACTTTATTCCCAGACCCATGTCTTTTGCAATTAGAGTTGAATATCAGAGTAAAGGAACAGAATTGTCTGTGATATTATCATGAAGTAATTTGCACCTTTGCATTGTTTATATTAATTTCTTCCAATCAACTGTAATTACATAATTGGAAGCAAAGTGGATTGGATACAAACTCCTTTCAGATATTTTAGAAATGAAACAAGATATATTCTAAATTAGAGAGTGAATTCAGCTACAGACAAATCATATTTTGATAGCAGCAGTGAAACTTTTGAGAGAGATTTTCATTTAAGAAGGTCATAAAAAATCAGAAAAGAAGTATTAGTCTTTTTCAGACTAACTACTTTGCAAAACCTACACTGACAGTTTGCATGCCTTGGATTCAAATATTTCAAAGCTTATTTTAGAATCTAGGTTTCTGAGTGCAGCTGTGTCTCATCTTCTTGGCCATGACATTTCTGCAAGACAAAAAAGGTGGTACTAGTTAATCTGCCTCAATTAAAATGAAAATAGATGAAACTTTTTTCATGATGGATTTGAACTAATGGTCCCAAACTATGACTGACTGCTTTGGAAACTGTTATTCCACAAATATCCCTTCAGTTACAAATACTTGAGATAGGAAATGGAACACTCGATCAATTATATTAGGTAGCTCTGTCAAGTTTAGGCACTACTGCAACCTTTGTTAGTGGAAAATACACTGGAAAATGTGTAAGACAAGTTTCTGCAAATTTTGGTCTCCTAATCTCTTTTTGTCTTTAAAAGATCCATTTTTCTAATGGTAGAAAGCATTATTTACATCATATTACGTATTCATACTCCACCTTCTATGTGATCTGCCCTGAAGAGCAGGTAAGTGGCAGGAAAAAAGTGACAATGTGAATGACAAAAAGGTTCAGGGAAGAAACAGCCAAGGAATTCCTGATGATGACAGAAATGAGAAGGAATATGCTGAACAAGTACCCTGTAAAAAATTAATATAGTAGAACAGCTAACGTAAAGGATAAAAACCATGAAATGTTACTGTAGTATTAGTGATTCATGAAATCAGTCACAAGGGATCAACAGATAAAATTGTTAATTACAGAGGATGAAATGAGCTAAGAGTAATAGACATTGTAAAATGTATATAGCTTTCACTATTAATTGATTGAAGTATAGTCAACATCTAATATTGAAATAATAGAAAAATCATTATTCACTCAATTTTTATTTAGCTTATCTAAGTACATGCAATATTTCCATTCTGATTTGTTTCTGGTAAAAATCTTGATTTAAACCACATAACTCTCTTCCTAATTACAAAACAGTCCAGAAACTAAAATGACTATGACTTTATGCAGACAGTCTCATAACAACTACCATAGTACACTCATATATACACTCATGGTACTGTATTTCACATTTGCAAGATCATGCACTAGTTAATTAGCATCATGAGCTTAATTTTAGTTGGAGGAACATTAAGCAGCAAAGTGAGATAAGGAGTGTGACTAACATAGGACAGTCATATAACCCAGCACAGTCTCATACTTTCAATCCTTCTTGATTGTTGCTTCATGATTACTAAATAGCTTACTTAGTTGTGCCTTATTCTCTCCTAACAGTTCTATTCTGAAAAAAAAAAAAAAAAGTCAAACTGTTGGAAAAAGATGAGGTTAGCAGTTTGAAATACTGAACAACAGTGCAGAACCATGTACTTCATACAAATTAATCCATCCTTTAGTAATAATCTAGCAGCCAATCAGAATTCTCCCTTAATCCAAATAGTTTTATAATGTATTTTAAATCATCCAAGTTCAGGTGCCTTACACTATTTAAATGAAAAGTAACAAGGAAATTTAATCTTAAGATTATTAAGTATTTATAGCAGTGGCTAGGGGATATCACCTAGCAACAACATGGCCCACAGAGTAAATCTAATAAACTGCAGCTCATCCTTTCTGTCATCAATGATCAAATAATCAAGACAGGAAAAGCACAAGTAGTGATGACATTGAGAGAATCTAATGATAAAGTACAGGAGCATTTTAACAGACAAAGAGTGTGTTTAGATAATGGAATATAGACTGCACAATAATTAGGATAAGGCAAAGCTGGACTTGAGCCACAGTAAACTGAATGGAAAGAAAAGATTGCAGTGAGGTGGAGGGGGAGTAAACCTGGAGGAAGAAGATAAATGATTAAACATGGCAGAGATAGGGATTCAGGAAAAGTAAATAAAATAAGATGCTGTCAAAGCATCTTTCCTGGGCAGACTTCTAAAAGAGAAAGGCAGAGAGATTAAAATTTTATCAGATAGCTTAAGAGATTATGGTAGTTGTACCTTAAAACATAAAAGCTACTTTGCAGGGCCTCATGCAATTCAGCAGGATGCTGTTGGGTCAGAATTGATATCAGCAAGGCACTGAGGATAAGTTTGAAGTTATCACACTGTAGAAAGTAGAAAAGTTCAGCCCAAGATTTACAATAAGTAGAAAAATAAAAACCTTGCACCAGGGTTTGCAGTAGATAAAAAATGCATTAGAAATATATGTAATTACAGTTAAGCACTTGTCATCATTTTGGAAAGGTGGTATTTACTCAGGCTTACACTATACAGAGACATCTCTGCTTTTTTCCTTTAGACTCCATGGTGCTGAATTCCACATGCAGGTTCACTAAAAACAGGGAGAACTTTCTGTCTGAGAGTTTTTCATATTCCACATTACAGATATCTACAGGACCTCAATTGATCAAATAATGGAAAAGTACATATTCATAATGACACATAACTGTATATGCTTCATAGCTCTCCAAAGCACTGAATTTCCTCTTTGTTATATTCAGCACAAACCAGTTGATTGACAGACAGTAACTCTGGCTAATAATAACTTGAATCATTGGTCCCTGACAACATGCTTCTGAAGCTCCTATATTGTTAGACTTTTCCTAAAACACTTTCTGCAACAGGTAGTACTTCATGTTAGTGTCAATGCTATTGTTTGAACTAGTTGGACAGAGGTTGCTGGAGAGCCTTGTGGAGAACGCTTTTCTCCCTGTAGTCACGGAAGAAGTGGACGTAAAAATTACAAAATGAAATGAAGGCATCCCTAGGTAGAAAGGAAGTAAGAAAGGAAGTGCCATCTTATCTTTAATCACACTTTCCTCAGCACAAGCATATACTGCAATTATTTAAAACACTGTCAGTTTATTTCAACTAATTAATCAGCCAGAAACAGTAAATGACACTTTCAAGGCTCAACAGTTTTCACATATTCACCCAAGGTAACAGTATTTAAGACTGTAAGAAAAAAATATATGTATCAGACATCATACAGGGAATAGTTTATTCATGTTATAACTTAGAGCTAAAATAACAACTGTTCATCATGAACTACATTCCTCCTTAAAGCGGAGACTTACTCTAAATTAGTTCTTTGGAATAATACGAACTGTAAACAATTTCTCTGCATAGGATGAAAGAGCATTAAAATATTATTTAACACTTAGGACTTAAGTCAGTTGGTCATATATAGATGTTTAATACAATTTGACAATATAAAAACTCTCTGGTCCCCAGATCCAACCTTAGAAGCATATAAGTTTCCTACAGGCATTGTAGTATCTGCCACTCCATGCAGATACCTTGTTTACCATAGAGTATTTCAAAAAATGTATGGATAAATGAGTTAAGCCTCAGTTTCAACATATTCAAAATTAATATTTAATCCCCAAAACAGAGACCAATAATTTTTTAGAAGCTAACTTACCATACAGAAATGGAACACAATATTACTTAGAGCCAGAAGTTACCTTTAATCTTTAAAAATAAAGACTTATATTGCTCTGCACAGTAGCAAAATTTTTCTCTGCAGGAGGCACTTCAATAAAAGAATTAGGTAACGAAAAGAATTCTATATATCTATAGTGATAACTGTGAAACCTGAATCTGAAGTAATGATTCAGTCTCCCCCACAATCCTCTTAGCTGCTGCGCAGACACATTAGGAACTTCAGACTTTGTAAAGTCCTGTTCGTTTTTATAGCTCTTCTCCTGTGCAGACCCAGAGCTGCCTTAGTCTGTTTAGCTCATTATCTCACTTTCATAAAAATACAGAATGAAAAATTTTTTGCAAAAGTAGCCTACTGAAAGAAAAAGCCAGTGCATACCAACAGGATCTGGACCCACCACAAAATCCTTCCAAAGCTACACATGTTTGGAGAGTCATGACATTTCCAGAAAATAGCCTTATGAGGTACAGATGATCAAGAAGTAAGAACATAAATTCAATTCCCTCCTCATCTTGAGTGGTGTAAACTCCATAATTCTGATTTCTGCGAGAATTTCTGGTAGACTCCACAATGGGCATGCAGAGAGAAGCAACATTCCTAACCTCTGAAGCTGGCACAGGATACAGGAAGTTGGGCTTGTTTAATGGGCCAAAGTCTAGGTACAAATAAAAGGAAAAGAATAACAAATCAAGTCTCAAAATAACTGTGGTCATAGTGATTGTGCAAGATGAGACCAGTCAGAAAGTAATTAAGCTTACAACATTGTATGTCTAGGAGGGCACATCGCCATCTTCTGTAATCTGTTGAAGAGAAAGCTGTCAGTACAAAATGGAATTTTGTTCAAATATGCAATGGTAGTAACCTTGTAAGTGTTACATAAATACTATAAGAATAGGACATGTCAGACAGCTCAGACATAGATTCAGTTTCTAAACACTGTTTTTGAACCAATCCTACTAATTCAGCCTGCAATTTTGAGATATTATACAAGGCAGTAATAGATACTTTTCTGCTGCTTCTCTCCCCTCCCCCTTTCCCTGCTATTAGTAGAGTGAAAAGTTTGTAGTGAATATAAGAAAATCAAAGAGAGAGGTAGATTCATGTAAAATTCTAAATAAAATACAAACCTGGTTACTGATACTAATCTGAAAAAACAGTGTTGCTTCTTTTGTGTGAATGTTTGAACATCTAACAGCTATTTATAGTACCTAAAGCTAATGGGACAGAGGTCTTGTATATGAAATCTCTGGGCCCTGAGTAATTAAGGTTTTCTGAGAAAACAAAAAAGCACAATGTGATTCATAAAACTTAAGAAGCTGATATGGAGGAAAAAGGCAATGCTATAAATTATGCATAATTTGCATCAAGAAGGAAACTGTGCTGCTTATTTTAGGAGAATATCCACTAAGATGTGTTAAAAAAAGTCTTTCACTTAAGCTCTAGATTAATATAAGATTTCAAGATAACACTTGATAAAACTGACCCAGGATAAGAAAAGCTCATTAATGCCTTTCTAAATGACAGTAATAATTTTTTTAACTCACTCTTGTATTTAGGGGAAGACGTTTTCTCCCCACAACAAAATAACTATAATGAATTCAGTCAAGTTTCAAAGTCACAACTGAATTTTACTCTGGATGTATATTTTTGTTTGCTTTTGAATAGTCACTCTGGTTTCCTCTCATACTCCCTCTCATTCTTCATCTTTCATTTTGTAATGGGACAGTTTATTGTGTTCAACCTAGCACAGTATGATTGCATTTTATTTTAGAATTTATTGCACTACATTCCTTGTATTATAAATAATTAAAAATGTATTTTTCATCAAGGTTCTCAGAGTTATAGTAAGGAACCCCAGAAATGCTAATGATTATGAGATTTAGAAAACATAATGGAAAAAAATCATACTTCGACACTAACATTGGTCCATAACCACCTTTTGGTTTATTCCCCAAAGATTAATGTCAAAAGTCCCCTGCATTTATGATTGTCCTTTCCTAATGTCACAGTGTGCCAAACTGGCTAATCAACATCCAGATTAGGCACTTATCCAGACTGATCATGTTTGTAGAAATTGGGTGCTTAAAATTGTGATAAGCTGAATAGGGAACAACTGAAAAAGTGAATAACACCCAAAAACAACAGAGCACTGCTTCATTTTTTCTTCCTCTTCAAGACATGAATCCTATATGCTTTGTGAAAAGACTGAAGCTGCATCTCCTAAAGAAATACACTAAGCTATAAATTTGAGTAACTCTCACTCCTGAATTTATTTTATCTTAGGTTTTACAGTTGGACATATTGAAAAACTGGACATAATTCTTTGAACCCCCTCAGATGCAGAGACTGAAATCACGTCTTTTAGACTCTAGAGAAATATTCTGAAGCTAAAATACTGAGTAGAAACAGGAATCATAACATGTTTAAAGAAGGTGCTATATTTTAGAAGCCCTATGTTGAGAAATTCTCAGAGCACTTTTATCAGATCAGACCCTGTCAATAGAAGACAGGTAGAAAAATGTCTTTTTTATGACTTCTGATGGTTCTCAGGGTGAATTACATCCTAAACACCAGAAAATATATACTGGGGGTGGGGAATTTTAGGGGCCTAAGAACCTTCAGTGTCAGAAGCTAGAGCCACTGCAGTGATTAGGTTTTTTGGAAATCAGCTGGCATATAAAGGATATAAGTCAATTCTGCATTCAGATATCTAATTCTTCTGAGGTACCATCACACATGAGGAAGTTATTAGATGAATCTGGACTAGTTAGCAATAGAGAATCTGTACCCCAAACACATGCAGCTGCTATACAGATTTCCTGAAAGTCCTCTATGAATTTTAGTTTCTTGAAAGGAAAAATAAAAGTTTATCCATACTTTTGGGTTTCTGCTTATGCTCAACCTGAACTTTATCTATGCAAAGGCAGTGAAGAGCATGGAGGACAGTTCTGACAATAGGAGGAAAGTTCTGACAATAAGCCTCTGCTAAAGATCGTGCACAGAAAGAAGTGAGCTGATCTGTAAATCATATTAAAATATGTCAGGTAGCCTGTTAGTATATTACAACAGCATTAGTGTGCCCACAGTTAAACTGATCTCCAGATTTGGAGTTAAAAGAGGGATTTTTCCTCTTGTCTTTCTGACAGGGACTTATATTTTATTGATATTGGATATTTTGCATGTGCTTTCATAGTATGGGAAATTAACTGCTTCCTTGATTGACCTGGTTGTCTTATAAAATTTCTGCTAAAGCAGGAACTTAGGATACTAGGAATGCTCCTCATCTCTTCTGCTGTTTGCTAATGGCAAATTAGAATTCTGAGCTTGTGCATATATAATTGGGGGATCTAAGTTCACTACAGAGCATGGAGTGCTGGATGGTACATAAGGGCATGTGGACTTGATGTTAGAGACAAAAGTCAAAACTGAAATGTGTTGTGAGGCCTATGATTGAGAAGAATTGGACTCAGATATCTAGAAGATCCCTGCCAGGCAAATATTCCTAAATTCCACTTTCTGGCTGCTCCTGAATCCTTCCCAGGCACCCAAAGACATGGAAAGAAGAGAAAGAAAAAATTTAAAAGTAGGTACAGCAAGTAAGCCACAGCCTTAAAACAGTTTCTTCTGCTCTGTTTTCAAAGACAGTAGCTTTTCCATCACTGGAAGAACAAAGGACTCTAACACACCTGTATCTTCTTTCTTTACATGCTACTGTAATAAACACTTTTTAATGAGCAATAACTTCTTAAAAATAGCAATAAAATTTAATGACAGTGTCATTATTTCAGCAAAATTCCAGAGGCAGTACAGAAATAGATATGAGAATCTAATATCAGGATTTTGATGTGGAGCAGACTGTTAAAAGAAGTTTCAACATATTGGAAAAACTGGCAATATTTGACCCCAAATAATTAAAAAAAACCCCAATACCAATAAGCAAGCGTTTCATGCCAAATTAACTGTGTCTCCCTTTCTAACCTTTTCAGTTTCTGAAGAAGGAGGCAAAAAACTTGTTGAGTATCTCAGCCTTCTCCTCGTCTGTTATTGCCAGTTTGTCAGTCTTGTTCATCGGGGCATACACTTTCTTTGACCTTCTTTTTCTGGCTGACATACCTGTAGAAGCCCTTCTTATTATTCTTACATCCCTTGCCAAATTCAGCTCCAGCTGCACCTTGGTCTTCCTGACCCTACACAACTGGGCAGCATCCCTATACTCTTCCCAGTATACCTGTCCCTGCTTCCACTGCCTGTGCATTTTCTTCTTGCCCTTTAGTTTGACCAGCAGGTCTCGACTCATCCATGCTGTCTCTTGCCTTCCTTTCTTAATTTCTTACACAGGGGGATCATGAGCTCTTGCAATCTGTGGAAAGCGTCTTTAAAGATCTGCCAGCTTTGTTCTGCTCCCTTGTCTCTGAGGGCAGTTTCCCAAGGGGTCCTATTGACTAACTCCTTGAACAGCTGGAATTTTGTTTTCCAACAATTCAGGATTCTGACTTTACTCTTTGCCTGTCCCATATCCCTCAGGACTGCGAAATCCACCAGTGTATGATCACTGCAGCCTAGGCTGCCTCCAATCTTGATGTCTCTGACTAGTTCACTTGCATTGGTGACCAACAGGTCCAGCAACATATCCCCTCTGGTAGGACTGTCTATTACCTTGTTTAAGTAGTTATCCTCCATGCACTCTAGGAGTCTCCTGGATTACCTACAACTCACCATGTTGCTTTTCCAGATGTTGGGGTGGTTGAAGTCCCCCAGCAGGACAAGAGCCTATAAATGTGATGTCTCCTGTAGCTGGAGTAAGAAGACTTCATCAATAGACTCCCCTTAACCAGAAGGCCTGTAGCAAACCCTAACCACAAGGTTCCTTTTGTTGCCTTGGTCACTAATTCTTACCCATAAGCTTTCTACCTGCTCATGGATATTCTTCAGAGACAGCTCTTCACAATCTATCCATTTCTTGACATAGAGGGCAACTTTTCCATCCCTCCTTCCTCACATATCCCTTCTGAACACCTTGTAGCCATCAATAACTGCGCTCAAGTAATGGGATTCATCCCACCACATTTCAGTAATGGCAACTAGGTCATAGCTTTCTAGAAGCACAGTGGCTTCCAACTCCTCCTGTTTATTGCCCATGCTACATGTATTGGTGTAGAAGCACTTTAGCTGGACTGTCAGCTGTGACACATTTTTAGAGGAACAGACCTTAATTCCTTTGAGGCATTTCACTGGTGTTCCCCTGTTGGCTCCTATTACCTCAGGAGCCCCTGACTCATCTTGGTAAGACTTAAGTGTGCTCCAGTGTACCCAGCAAGTCTCAGAGCAACAGATCTAGGTTCCTTGCTAACACCCCATTCCTTTAACTTTGGTGTTTTGTTCCATGGCTTGTCACAGGCAAGCCTGATATTATCCCCCTCTCCCTTCAAGTGTAGTTTAAAGTTCTGTCAATCAACCCCACTAGCTCATGAACCAAGACCCTCTTCCCCCTTTGAGAAAGACGAATCCCATCTGATGTCAGCAGGCCTGATGGTGTGTAACCATCCCATTATCAAAAAAATCAAAAATTCTGCTGGTGACACCAGCCACAGAGCCATGTGTTAATAGACTGGGTCAATCTGTTTCTTCCAATATTGCTGCTCACAACTGAAAAGATAGAGGAAAAAATTATTTGTGCTCTGGCTTCCCTTAGCCACCATCCCAAGATCTTGAAGTTTCTTTTTATTGCCCTTGGACTACATGCAGCAGCTTCAGCACCACTCACATTGAAGAGCAATAATGGGTAATAGTCTGAGGTCCATACAAGGCTAGGAAGTTTCCTAGGAATGTCCTTAACCTGGGCCCCAAGGAGGCAGCAGACTTCCCTAAGAGGCGGGTCTGTCCTGCATATTGGACCCTCTGTTCCCCTCAGAAGAGAGTGACCTACAACTATAACCTGTCTTTTCATCCTGGTGGAGGTGGTCATTGTGTAGTTGAGAACGGTCAGTGTTAGGTTAATGGGTGGACTAGATGGTCTTCAAGGTCTTTTCCAACCTTTGGAAAAGATGATTCTGTGATACCGGGGATAGGCCTTTCTGACCTTGGCAACACTTCTGGTGTAGATGGACCATCAACAACAGCATCAGCTGACTGACCTTCCACATCCAAAGCCTCATACCTGTTGTACAGAGGCACCTGGAAAGGTGAGGTAGACAAGAGGGGGTTTGCCTGCCACCCTGAGCATCAACTTGCCTCCATTGACTCCTCTTCTTGAAGCTACTGCCTTTTACTTAGTAGGGGGAGGATACAGGATCTCCTTGATCTTGTATTTTTTCTGTTTCTGTCTCAGGGAGGGCACGGCACGGTTCCACCAGTCTATCAACAAAAAGTCACATTGTGCTACTGCCAAAAAGGACGGGTTACTCAGATTTCTATCAGAGGTGAATTTTAGGTGCATTACTGAAGCAACTAGTGTTTATCTTCTGTGAAAAGGAAAATTATGGATCCGATAAAACTATAGGTAACTACAGTTTATATCCAGAAATTCAGAGCAAGTACTCACATGTTCTAAAGAGTATAGAAAACTATATTTGTTTTCAATTCCAGGAACTACATCCTTCCCCAGATCTTAGAAATTAATTTGGAAGCATATTATTTGCCATTTCATATTCCACAGTGTAATTGAAACAAGTGAAACTGTAAAATTGTTTTTTTGAAAAGTACATACAGAATAGTCCACATCAGAAGACCAAGGCCTAGAAATTCTTCACATCAGCAATTAGATATCTTTATTAGAAAATCTGTGTTTTCAGATCTAATTGATGGATTGAAATTTAGGGGTTTAAGGATAAAAGATCTGTGAGAAGAAGAAATCTGAAAAAATTGTTTTCTTTGAGTAAGGCATGTCTATCTATTATTCTTTAAAACAAAAGGTAGGAACAGATGTTATGCTTTTTTAGACAACAGTAATATTCTCAGGAGATGGTTGTTCACCGGAAAGTTCTGAGTGTCCTTATGCAGTTATTGTATCTAAAAATTTATGTAACAATACAAGAATAGTTGCAAGAAACTGTTGTTACAACTATTGAAATAATTGGGTTTTAGTGTGGGATGAATTTTTGGAACTGTAGGAAGAAAATATTTCTGTAAGCATCAAATCTGTCACTCCAGCCACCATCAAGTATAGTTCCTTCTTAAAGAGATGATAACACAATCAGCTAGGGAATTTGAGAAAAGAGTTAAACACACTTTTGTTTGTAGTTACAGTGCTGAAGATTCTTTTGTATAAATTTACTGTCTAGAACTTTTGTGTCACATCTAAATGTACTTAAAGTTCTCAATTTTGGAACAAAGATTACATTTACCATTGAAATGATAATATATGTATCACACCATGGAACAGTGATTACTTTTGACTCAATGTAAGGTGTAGCTGAAAATCATAAAATATTTAGAACTATTGTCCCAGGAGCAGCAAAATATTTTTACCCATGTCAAGCAATATTCAGGGAGATCAGGGCCTGTTAGACACTAGGCTTATTATGACTGCTGTAAAGTGTTTTTTTTGGCTTCCAAACTGCTAGTTTCTTCTTGGCCTTAAATAGCAAAACAAGAAGTGTCCTGCCTGCATCGTAGAGAAACACCCACAGAACTCCTTTAAAAGAGAGCACTTTCTCTCATCCTCTTTTAAAGATAATTCTCTGGTTTAAAAAAACCCCAAAACCTCACACTATAGTTGGTATAAATGAGAATTCAAAAATGTGTACAAATTAACTCATGTCCTTATTCTTAATTAGTCTTTTCATTATTCATTGAGCTTTTTCAGCATTTCTGTTCAGCACCAATTGATATTTTGAAAAGAAAGAAATTGCACTGAGTTTTACTGATATTATTAATACCCAGGTAGAAATTTATCTACATAATGCTTTCTGACACAGATGTCACTCTTTAGTTCTGTTATTTCTTCCTTTACTTGTGCCTTTTGAGTGTCTGCTAGAAACTACAGAATATGTTGGAAGGCACTTGAGCAATAAGTATAATATTAAAGAGAAACTATATGATACACATAATGTGTATAATACACATTATTCAGCCATGGTGAAAATTAATACATTCTCAAATGTTATTGCTTATTATTGTTTTTTAGTTGCATATTAAGTAGTGAAATTTTATTTTCTGTGTATCAGATCAGTGGATCTGCTGTATATAATGCTGGGAATGCTCAGTGGTATTGCTCCTGTTTTATTCCAATGATCCCTGGGGTTTGTCCCCTGAATCACACAGAAAACGTACAAATCATAGGGACTGAAAAATATTCTGCAATTATATACAATTAGTGAAACAAACTGCAAGCACTATAGCTAACTTTTTTCTTTATTTCAGTATGTATCTGCTGTTGATCTTTCATTAAAGGATAAAATCCTAATGAACGCTAATAAAAATAAATACAAGTAAATGCCAAAGCATTTTTATATAGTCCGACTGAAAGCAAGTATTTTCTGTGTAAAAAAACAACAGTAATTAATCTTGTTTGCTGATTCGGATAGTTTAGAGTCTCTCTAATACAACAGCAATGTCCTTTTGCTGCATTTGCTGATAATTTATTACCAGTAAGTTACACCATGATTAATCAATGTAAGTGCAATACTGTGAGTACTGTTATTCCATCGTGTTATTTGCATGCACTGTGACTTTCTGAAGTGTGCTATGTCAGACATAATCAGTAGGTGAAGAAAATTAGTCACATGATAGCAGCATTTATACCTCTAAATTAGGCTGTCAAGTATCTTTTGGATGTTGTATAGCTGTCTGTACAAAGGTAATGAAAAAAGTCTCTTGACGGGTATCAGATAAGAAAGTTTCCTGTGTTGAATTCTCAGAGTTTTCCTAAGCCTCCAAAATACTCTTTTCAATATTAGATACTGTCCTGAATGATTAAGGTCAAATTTCATCTGTTCTCTTTTGCTCACAAGATCAAATGTAACTCCATTAACATTTTCATAATGTAGAACACTGAGATTAAGTTAATTTGTGTACTTTGTAGAAACAGCTTTTCCTATACATCCTTCCAATCCCATCAACAACAAAAAACCCAAGCAAGCAAGCAAAGAAACAAACCAATCAGCAAACCTAAATACTAGATTTTATGCCTAGCAAGACAGAATTTATTACATTAAAGGACAAGGAATCATAGGCTAGAATTTCAAAGTGCTAACAACTGAAATAAATATGGATGCACATAAGTAGCAAATAGCAGTATAGCTGTTCACATCAGTTTCATATCAGATGCTTTTTGAAGCGCAGTAGGTTTTACAGGAAGTACCTTCCACAGACTCATATCCTTCCACTACAGAATGATTTTGGAGATAAACAGGCATAGAAATGACTGAAGTTCTTTTGAGAACAAAACTTGAAAACCTATCCAAGAGTAAGTTATTTGCTCATTCAATATGTTTTCCCTAGAAAGACCATTACTATGACTTTGTAATGGCTCTCATTTGTACTAGAACAAGAAATCAAGTAAGCATGCAGAGATGGAACATGCAGTTACTCACTGGCCAATCTTTGTCTACAACAGTTTATAATGTACCCCACATGGGTTAAAAGCCTGCTTTTAGCATACATGGTCTAGGAGATACGGAGAAAGAAGTTATCTGAACAAAAAACAAATCAAAATTTCCTAGTCACCAAAAGAAAGCATCAGCTATTTACCTTTCTTAAAAATCCGTCATCTTTTCTATTAGTTTTGATCACAGGTAACCTACACCCAAATATTGCTCAAAAGTCTTCTCTGAGATTATTAGAAAGCAACTGTACTTTACTTTCAAATGTAATTGTGAGGATTACACAGTATCAGATACATATGTCCCGATGCAATGTCGGGGAAGTTTCTATATGATCCCAAGAGCAAGATTAAGATACAAAGGATGTCAAATGCCATACACTCAAAACAGTTTTTTATTATTAAAAGTGAAGTAACAATAGGACAGAATAGAAGGAAAAGACAGAAATCAAGTAAGCATCCAGAATAGCATCACAAGAATAGTCACCACCATGGATCCAGCAGCATCCCATTTTCCCTCAGTCTTCAATTCTTCAGTGGTGGGTGCACACTGAGCAAAGTTCTTGGTCCCCTTTTAAATTCGTCTTATCAGCTGATTAGCATATCTGCCCACCTTTAGTTTTTCTCTATTCCCACAGGTTTTTGCTGACTTCATGATTCTTGAGCAATCATCTGGTTTCTGGGGCAGAAATACTCATCTCTTATCTGTTCAATGGCAAAGGTGAAAAGTCATTAACAATATAATAGAGCCACAAAGTATCGGGTTTATATAATGGCCGGTGATCTTTGTGCTTGATGAGAAACACCTGGTTTCACTCAGTCCACCTCTTTGGGACTTATCTGAGTTTTGCAAGGGAGTGGGAGGGTGCATCCTTTGATACACTCCTGCTTCCTTGGGTGATATTCCTTCGACTAATTACAAAGGCCATAGCTGGTCCTTGATGAATGGTTGACGCGTTACTGACACCACCCCGTAACTCAAAGCACATGCAGAAGCAAGCTTTGAGACAATCATTTGACGTTTCAGTCTCTCACAACATATCAAACACTATAAGGATCAACAGCAGTTTACAAGAAAACATTGAGCTGCAGTGTCTAGATGATGTCTTACAGCTGTGTACTATTGATTTCTTTACAAATGCATATTTAAGGAAGAATAAAGAAAAGGAAGGTGAAAAAAAGGAGTGGTGAGTGGACTAACTTTCAATATTTGTCAGAAAACTGAATCTTTACAAACATCTATTATGTACAACTTTAATTTGATGATTACATTCCTTTTCTACAGTTGTCATGGGTCTGACTTATTCTAATGGACCAAACTCCATGATTATTCACATTTTGCATTAATTAATGGGAATGAATAGGTAAAACATGAAGCCTGTGCATTTGGCTGAATAACTGTAAGTGATACTTCCACCTATGTAACAAGGCCATGACAAAATGAGACATTAGAAAATTACCTCCCTTTCATAGCTCCAAGGCAAAATCTGGCTTGTAAATTAGCATGTTTGCCTGTGCCATCTTCCCATATGAAGTATATAGACAACATATATATCTAATCAGAATGAACTTTTGTTAAAGGGTCCCAATTGTTCGGGAATAGCTTCAGAAGTCTCAAAATCCAGTCTAAATCGAACCTCTAGTTTTATAACAGGATAGAAAGAAACATAATTTACAGAAATGGAAAACCTGTGTAATATGGTCTTGTAATCATGACACAAAGAAGTAGTAGGGAGCCCAGGGCAGGAGGGATATATTATGATGTATCAAGCCTAAGTCAGGAAGAAAAGCAGCCTAGGTGGTCTGAGCAGACCTGCCTAAAAACCATGCAATAAAACCTAGGAAAGTGCAACAAGCTCTCTAAATGCCATAGTATGAATGATGCCCTAATTCCTCTGTTAGATTAGTTGCTATAGCCATCACAGGGAAGTTCCGCTACAACCCCCTGCCCTAACTTACTTTGAGGAGTGTCTGATTTTTATCTTTTCATCCCATTCACACATTTTTTTCTCACACAATGATTACTTGGGCTTTCAGGGTGAATTTTATCCTCTAAGAAATAATGTATTGTATTGTATTGATGAAAAGACTCCATTCTGTTCACAGTTGATTCTTCTCTCCTCTATTGTGTGCATATATATTTAAATTACTCTTTAATTGATGTAGTCCTGGCGTCTTTCATTGAAAAAATGCCTGAAGTTCTTTGAAAGAGAATGGATCCTGAGAAACTGTGGATGTAAAATAAAGATCAGGCTGTGCATTTTAAAGCAACCTATTTTCGTAAATGAAGAAACTATTAGCCTCTTTGTGAAATTTAACAATGTATATCTGATCTATAGGATTGTCATTAATTATATTTCAACAAGCAAAAAGGCTATGAATTTGCAGTATGAAATACTTCACCAGCACTTGCAGTTGTGAACTATCCACACAATTTGCTGGTATGTCAAATATATTTGAAATGTAGGCTTATCTGGAACCATTACCTTCTGGCTTCCACATTCCTTATCAAACTCATTTTGTACTTTAAAGACATATTTTTATTATACGTGACCTTAGCAGTAATTCCAAGGAGAAGGTGCCCCACAATAATAATAATAATAAAAAAGTAATTTATTCTAGATGTAAATTTTTAGGACACATAGATTGAAATTAGGGACATTTTATGGTGTTTGTGAAAGCTATTGGTTATGACCAACTAAATAGTAGAATAAGTTTAATTTTCTACCTATCAGGTTTGAATGTATTCCATTACCAGTTGCTCTCTTTTCTCAGTGCAAATTTATAAGCTGTAGCATTATGATGAGTTCTGGAAACACAAATTCAAGATAAATCTTTATAACACATTATATGGAGTATCTAATTCTTATAGTATGGAGGAAATGCTTTCTTTCTACTATTGCATAATCCATTTTTGCTAGGGGAATCATTCTGAGACACTAGCACTAATATATGGCTAAGACATTTCCTGGTGTGTGTAAGTAGAACATTTTGCCTTACGAAAGAAATTCTCTCCAGAGCAATAACACAAGAAAGTGTACTGTGCTTTCTTTAAATCAGTTTTATTTGGCCATAGTTAAAATAAAACAAGACAAAAAGAAACTTCAAACCTGCACAAAACCCTGTTATTAATATGGTGTTGTCAAATCCCATTATAAATGCCATAGATCACAGAAATCTGTACTTGATCAAGCGCTATTTGGTATTGTCCTGGTTTTGGCCAGCATAGAGTTAATTTTCCTTGGGCTGAGAGGGAGCACAGCTAGAGGGCCGGGTCTGGATCGATCATTGGAGTATTCCATATCCTGTGACGTCACGCTCAGTATATAAGGGGACAGTGCTCTCTCAGTTTCCGCTTTGGTTTCAGTTTCCTGGTCGGTTTGTGGTGGGATTTCTGGTGTGGTTGGGATCGCTGCTGGGGGTGGGCTGTGTACCAGTCGGTGAGCAACTACTGTATATTACCCGTTTGGACTTACTATTGTTACTGTTGTCTTGTTACTATTACTATTTTTTTTTATTCAACCTATGAATTTTTTTTTTTGTCCCTCCCCTATTTCACTCGGGGGGGGGGGGGAAGTAAACGACTAGCCATGTCGTGATTGGCTACCCGCTGAGTTCAAACACGACATATTTTCATGAGACTGATATGATGGCATTGAGAATACAAGTATAAGCTGTATGGGTGATACAAAACCATGAGGTTTTCCAAACATTTCAGAAGACAGAATGATCTTTATAAATCAGAGAAACAGTCTGAAATAAAGACTATGAAATATAATAAAGACAAAGTACACAATCACACTTAGCTTAGAAACTTTACACAATCAAATATAAAATAAGTATTAGTCATTAACATTCAAATGGAAAGATTTAAAAAAATGATCACAAGTTGGTGATGCTCTTGTAGAAAGGAAAATGTAATTCTGGGATACTTTTAACAACACCGTCATGTGGCATACAGAGATTTATTACTGAGTCCTGCCATGTGGTACTATGATAACAGTGGGAATAGGGTGCTTAGTTGTGACCAGCACACTAAGCATTAAGACAAACTAGATAAAAAACAGAGCACAGTAATAGGAATTATTAAAATTTTATAAAAGTGACCTAGCCATGAAAATTGTAAGAACAAGGTTTTCTTAGTATAGAAAAAAGAAGACTGAAAAGGTGAATTTCCAATACTTCTGTCATGGGGATAAATGAACACCAGGACAGTGTGACACCACTAAACTCAATTTATGAGTGAGCTACAACTCCATTACAGAACACTGGTTTTTGTTAATGGTTTCCTATAATTCTTTGTTTGTAGCTATGGATTTTGGTAATGGTTACTTTACATTATGCCTGCACATAAACTCATAGCATTTATTTCCTCTCTGAGTACACATTTAATGCCCATAATAAAGGCAAATAAAATTCAGATGAAAAATGACATACATATTACCAAGCATCTAATTACTGTAACATTTTGTCAGCTGCTCATTCATGCACACTTTGCTAATCTACCCATTTATCTTGCCGATAATATCCAGGTTAGAAGACTAAAAAAAAAAAATCTGATATTAACAGAGGTTTTACAAAAAAATCTTTTAAAGACTATGATAAAGATAAAAGTTCACCAACACCCCCCCCCTCAATTTCTCAGTAGTATTTGAACAGATTTTCAAATGTAAACAATCAAACTCTTTGAGGCATTTAAGATATGCCATGTTTTACAGATTGTTGTTTAGTGCATCTCATGATCTGTTTCAAACATGATAACATTCATTCTCTGCGGTCCACTCTCCTTTTATTAACTTAAAAATGTTTTAGGAAGTTTCATTACAACTGTTTCTCTTGAATGAATGAAATATTTAATTAGTTTTTTTCAGCTGAGGCAAAGGTCAAAATTTGATAACCTCAAGATTGTATGGAAAACAAAAACTAGGACAAATTTTAGAGAATATTTCTTTCACTCCTCTTTATCATCGCAACCCTTACCTCTTCATTGATAACCCACCTCCATTCATTTTTTTTTCAACCAGCCACTGGTTAACTTACCCATGGTGGTTTTGTCCATCAAGTAAAATTTCTCCTATAAATGAAGAAACAAGAAAAGAGGGATCAAAGATGAGAATGACTAAAAATAACATTTTCTCATATGCTCCCTTTTTCAGTTACAAGATATACATGTAATTACTGTCAGCTGGCATACAATTACATTAGGCAGGCATAGTCCCAGTCTATCTGAGGCCAAGTTGAACATAAGCTCTGTCAGAGGAAGCCCTTTCCTCTCTTCCACAGGTAGGAATCAGCTGTTACAGAATCAAATTCTACTGCTTATTTTGTTTTTTGATTTGGAGAAAAGCACTGCTTTCATTTACAGTTGGAGAAGATCAAAGGAACCAAAGATAATTTTGTAAAATTTAAAATAAACTGAAGACCAAATTTCTCAAGATTAAAAAATTGAGTATTGGAAATTTGCATCATGATGATCCGTTGTTGTTTCTCATATTAAGTATACCATCTTGAGATAAAAAACTAATTAGGGTCTTTTTGTATTTAAGGTAATTAAGTTTTCCAGATCATGAAAGGATTTAGAGACTCTGTTTAACAACCTGTATATCACTTGCACCATCCAAGGCCTCATTCAGATCAAGCTACTGTCTGTAGAAAAGAAATAAGTACAGCTGATCTGTGCATCATATCCTGAAGTTCAGCAGCAGCCTGGCAATCCCCTGCCCATGCAGTCTGATTTTGACTGAGGCAGCGATGCTTGGCCCCCACTGGAACAACAGCCCTGCTGTGTTGCAGCCTGATCCAGGCCCAGGCCCCCACTTGTGTGCTGATGTCCCAGCCTGGCCTCGGTCCATCCCTGTCCCCACAGCCCTGCCTGGTCACCCTGGGCTATGTCTGACCCCAGTTCCCCCCACTGGGCCTGACCTTGACCCCCACATGCAGGCCGACATACCAGCCCAGGGAAGTGCCTGATGCCCAGGTCTGGGACTGTCCCCAGCTGCCCCGATGCCTGTCCTCCTCCCCGGCTGGGGAGGTGGGATGGACCCAATTGGAGAGGCCCTGCCTCACTGTCCCCAGGTAGCCCTGGAAGCTCCCGGACCCAGGAAGCCACCAGCCCCTGCTGCATTGTGACATCTGGAGAAGATATTAATTATCACAGTTCTCATGAGAACAATAGATCCAGAGTGTGGGATGATGACCAAGAGCAGTATAAGTAAATCTAACCTCATCTGTCTCTATTCTGGTGTGTTAGCTATGAAATGCAGTTATTACACTTAACATGTTTGTCAGAGATACAACTTTGAGATTGTTTTTTGGGTGTCTACTTTTTTCTTTCTTCCAGGACTCCAATGACATTACATGGCAGCAAACTTCTCCTTTGTCCTAACATTTCTTTATTGTCTCCCTCAGTCTGTATTGATTTGGACCTGAGACAATGGGTTGACTAAAGTATCTCTGGTGATAGAAAACACATATTAATTACTTCCCTTTTCCTTTTTTCTTTCCATTGTGAAAATGGATGATATAAGAATCTGTTAATATGCTATACTTTAAGGTGAAGGATCTCCAGCAGGATGAAACTGTTGGCATGTTTTTAGGAACTGCTTGGTTTTGATATCAAAGAAGGTCCTTGGGAATCAGTTAAAAAAATAATTATCTTGTGCAAAACAGACTCTCAAATCCTTCAAGGAGTTTGGAAAGATATTTTCTGGTGATTTCACCACAAGAGTAGCCAGTGTCCTAAATACTCCTGAAGGTACAGATTATAATTCTAAATTCTCTAACCCTACCAGCAAGTAAAGATAGCTCATTTGGTTGCCCAATACATACATACATACATCTACATGTATATCTGTGTGTATGTGTACATGTGTGTGTGCATGACTGTGCATCTATGAATGTATATATTTATATAATATATATTTTTGATAAATACATATATATACATACATATGTACAGGTATATACAATACGTAACTTATGTTTTGTAGTAAATGATGCCCATCTAGTTAAAATATGGATGATAATTCATGTTTGACTTGGATCAGAACATAATACCTTTGACTGGAATAACAGAGGAAATATTCTCAAGGATGAGACTGCAAATAATTTTGGGGGTCAGGCTTTTGTAAAAAATATTTATTTTAATATGTCTTCATCATCTTCCTTTTTTGTGCTTGGTAAGAGAAGACAACTATGCATTCTGTCATGTCTCTGTCATGCTTTCATTTGAAGAGTTAAGTTCCTCAGGTAAAAGCCTGTAAGATATATTTTAGAGGGACAAAGAAATAGGCACATCTTACAAAACTCCACAAAGGACAGGACTGCTGATTTTTAACATTCAAAGTTGGAGAAAATATAAACAATATGAGACAGAAGAACATAGATAACAGCCTTATGGGTAACAGTGTCACTGGATGGACAGTGAAAATGTACTTGGTGTCTTTACAACATCCTTTAGTCAACCTTGTACTGTTTATTTTTGAATTCTTTTTTCCAGAATCACACAAAATGTATATTATTGTATGCCTGAATATTAAATAAATAATACAGAGTTAAAATTGCAATTGCCATTTAATCTCACATGGCAGCAGTTTTGATAGTTTGAAGTCCTTTTAAAGTTCCAATTTGACAGAAATAAACTAAATAAAATTCCTCTAATAGTTGGTTTAGATGTTTCTTTAGCCTAATTGAATGAATTTAATTTAATTTTCAAGGACTTTTAACTTCTGTCCCAAATGAGAATTTAAAAAACAGCTGCTATTGTGGAACAGCCTGGAAAGAGATGAGACATATTTCAGTTTATCAGGAAAGCAATACAAGTGGGGTATTTAAATATACAGCCTTATAGCCCTGCTGGAACTAATTGGCTGTAATGTTTCTTAGCTGTATTTGAAATTTAACAAATTGGTAAATTAGAGCTGCAAAGAGACATACTCCAGAGATTTAAACTCCAGCACATGAGTTCCCCATTTTTTATCCATTAGGTTAATAGCTCACTTGACTCACTCATTTTTGCTTCTTGTGTTTATCTGTTTCCATGAAGAACTGGAGAGAAGAAAAGTTGCTGTTTACTATCAAAATTAGACACTCTTCTGCATCCGAGCTACAACAGTTGGTTGAATTTGACACAGAAGCAGGCAGCAGTGATGCACACTGAAACCTGGGCTTGTGACAAGAAATAGGTGTAAAATATGATCCAAGCTTAGCGATGCAGAATTAGCAACTTTCTGCAGCTTCACTGCAACGTTTAGGTTTTCATTTGCCATATATTTAAAAAACGTGTTTAAAATGAATGATCTTACTTCCTTTGTTTTCTTTCAGGAACATAACTTGTGAGACATGTATTACCTAAAGAATTCCAGTCATTCTGGTTATAGATTTTAGGTCAAAAAAGTTCTCAAGAATAACATGACTAACTTGCAATAAGCAAGTGAACTGTTGCCCTTACTGAGTCAGATTTAATTGTAAGACTTTAATGACTTCTACTGCTAATAATGTAAGAAGGGTTTCTCCTTAATTGTAAGTAATCTTATCTGTCTGAAATCTCTGACATAGATTTCAGTGTCTTAAACATAAGTGGCAATGGTTTCTGTCAAAGTGACAACCATTATGTTTCCTGATTACAGAAAAATTGTTATGAAAGGCTATTAAGGAACAGCCCCACACTAATAGAGGCAAAAGTACATGTCCTATTTTCATCCTTAGATAAATGACTTTATAATGTTTTTATATATTAATGTTTTATCATTAACATTTTATTTTAGAGAATTTAGAAAATTTGACTACAGGATTCCGAAAACCTTGTTTCCCTTGTTTTCATCTAGATGTCGCTCTATCCTAGGTATACCCAACATAAACCAGATATTTCCTTTTGGTTGACCATCTATTAAAGGTTTGTATGATAATCTCTGATTTTTTTTTTTCCAGAAAAAGACAGAATTCCAGAAAATAATCTTGTTTTTTAGTTCCTTTTAGTCTCAGCTGTGATTTGTAGTTTTATTTGGCCTCCCTAACTCCATGTTTCTGTGTCCTGGTGAGGCTTAGGGGAACTGTGTTCCTCCTTCTCTAGAAATCCACTAAACTGAACACTACATCATGAGAAACTTCAGAAAAAGCAAAATGATGTTGTCAAAAACATTTAAAAGAACTGTAAGAACTGACTTGGAGTGTTCACAGTGAAGCTGTCAATATGTAGAAATGCAATAAAGTATTCACTTGACAGACATCAAATAACTACAAAAGTTTGGGTTTTTTTATAAGGATGGCAATTAGACAATACACAGCCTTACCTTAAATTCTACTGATCAAAGACAATCTATCAAATAAGAGAGTCAGAGTTAATAGCACAAGCAGTGTTTGACCACTCATACAACTAATGATTAACAGCTGAAACAGCAGCATAAACAAATTAATGGTCAAAAACGATAATTCCCCAGTTACACAGACTTAGTGTAGAATACTATATCACTGTTGAAAATCCACTAATGCTAAGGATAGTAGAATCCTGAATATACTGTATTATCCTGTATTGATGGAGGACAGAGGAGAATTGGAGTATCTGTACCAAAATATCCTTCTGTAGGTTAAATGAATTCTCAGTGTTTTCTGCATTATTGTTTCATCATTAACCAAAGTGGAAGGTGAATTTAGCTATGAGTTTGAGTGAGAAGTTCTGGAGTCCTTTGAAGAACTTTATAGGACTTTTTTGAGGCTGTGTGCCTTCTAAGGTTGAATCCTAGAAGAAAATGTTTTTGTAGCAACACTTAATAAGCAAAAGGATTTTGGAACCATTGAATAAAAATAGCCTAAAAATATTTTCATTCAGTATATTGTAAGTATGTCATATTTAAAACACAGGATGATATAATCTGGATCTCTACTTAAAAATACACTAATGTTTATGCAGATGAGTTTAATTCTAGAATTTCATATTTAAAATATTAAATGAAGTGCTACTACATTGATTTTTTTCTTACAAACTGATTTGAGACTAATTTAAGTAGCAATCACACAATCTGAATTCATTGCATGTTAACACATCCCTTGAAACTTTTTAAAGAGAGACTGCTGTCACAACTAACCCATTACACAAGTAAGTTTAGAAGCAACAGTATCATGGATATTGAGTTTGGATTAAAGATTTTGTCTTAGAACTAGTGTTATGTCTTGACAACCATTTCAGTTTTGGAGGGAAAACAAGTAACATTTACCTAGGATCAAGGTTGCAACTAAATGTCAAGAAACAAGGAATCATAGTAAAAGTCTCAAAAGTGAAAGCAGTGCAAATCTGTGCCTTCATGTCATTATTTAGCGCTGAAGAAATCACTGTCAAAAAGTTGAATGAATGTGAAGCAAGGAATACATGATGAAAACAATTCATGCACGTGAAATACGTGGATGTGAAACACAACAGTTTTAAACCTAGATGAGCTCCACTGGTTATTTTGCACTCCTAACTGTTAGAAACCATCTTTATTGATTAAAGGGGACAAACAGTATGAGTAAAGACACGTGTACGGTCTGCACAAGAAAAGTAGACCACATCAACTGGGACTTGAGGAAATGTAGCGAGTGGGACTTGTTGTGTCAAAAGACAATAAGAATGATTAAAATATTGAAAAATATTCCTCATAATGTAGACTTCAAAACCTCAGAGTATTTAGCTTGCCAAGAAAATACCATGACTTTGGAGTTTAAGTCATGATTTTATCACCATATACAAGGTCGCAGCTGTTTCCTTGAGATATCTGAAGATGTCCAAAAGATCCACACAGCATTGACAGATATGTCACAGAACCTGTGGGAGACTACACCCTCTGAAATGACACTGTGTCGTGAATGAGAATGTGTTGAGAATGGTCAGTGTCAGTGTTAGGCTAATGGTTGGACTAGATAATCTTCAAGGTCTTTTCCAACCTAGATGATTCTATGATTCTGTGAACTGTAGTCCATAGGGAATACATAAAGCATCCTTTACATAAAGGTAAGTAGAAGGCTATATCTAGGCAACTGAATTATTTATTTACCATATAGGAAAAGAAATTGGAATAATAGGTTGTTCAAAATCACTTGCAACTGTACAGTGAGCTAGAAAAAGTAAAAACAGGGCACAGAATGTTCAGATACCTTTAGAGCTAGCCAAGGAGTTGTGGGTTAATTTTATCATAAGAAATATCTTAATAGGACAGACTTTATAAAAGATATCATTTTAGTTCAACTCCAGTAATTGGATTTGAAACAGTCCTATGATTCCAGAGTAGAGGCTGTGGGGTTATATGAGAGTAGTCCTTTTTGAATAAAAAATCTACTGATTAGTCCAGTAAGGACTGTGATTCATGAGGCCTCCATTTTTGGTTCCTCCTAAAAAGCCAGTATGTTTTAAGTGAACTGGCTCCATACTAATGGATAGCATGTATTTGATATAAAAGACAGACTACCTTGACCCGAACCAGATGTAAAACTGTGAGCTGCTCAGAAAATAAAATTATGATCTTAAAAAACCAAACACTGATTCTGATCTAAAATGAAGAATAAACATTATCAATTTTCCTATAAGATAGGAGGGTTTTTTTTAAAAAAAGTTTTTTTATCTTCTAAGTGTTACATATTCCTCATATTATCCTGAGTGACATTTTCTATT
The DNA here is from genome assembly GCF_031877795.1 of Strix aluco. NCBI lineage: Eukaryota > Metazoa > Chordata > Aves > Strigiformes > Strigidae > Strix > Strix aluco. The sequence continues at coordinate 21,542,907 of NC_133934.1, forward strand.
AGATCAGAATCTTGAATATGGTATATACATTTAAAAAATATTAAGAATTATTATTGACTGTGTCTAACAGGATTTTTAATGCAAAATATTATGTTCCTGAGAAATTGTTTTGATCATTTTTAGACTTAAAATTGCAAAGGTTACAGCTAAAACTTGCAGCACTAAAACCCTATCTAATTCATTGCCAATCCTAGAGCCCCAGGTTTCATATATTTCTGCCAGCAGAACACAGAAGAGAGCTTGATATTAATCTGAAAATATTAGGTGTGAGTTTTAAGGATATCTAAGTATGGGAAAAAATAGTGGTAAGGCTATTGCTGTGGATAGTCTTGTCAAAATAATTAACAAGGCAAATCATCATCTATGAAACTTGGCAGTTTTCAGCGCACTATCATACATTCTTGGCACATCATGTTTGCATATTCTCCTGTTTGTTAAGAAATTGGTGTCTACATAATATGGCATCTTGTCAGGAGATAATGTTGGAATGAATTAAAATGAAAGTGAGAACTAAAGAATATGTTTGGTAAGTTAAGAATGAAGTTAAAACTGATTGGGAATCTCATAGGAGAGTTGAAGCTGATTATTCATCAGTGAGCAGAAAATGGCTAGGAAAAATTTTATAGTGTTTGGCAATTTTATAGGTAACCATTCTCTGCTAGTTCCTATACTTGCTGATGTACAAGAACATCACATCAGGAAACACTGAAATGAGTAAAATTCAACAGGATTTTTGAATCAAACTGACTTGACATCAAAGTGAGTTTAAATCAAAATGTGTTATCATCAATGAGCTAAAATTGGGTCATACAAATAGAATGAAAACACTGAAGCAAACTGATGAAACTTGGCAAGGTTCATCGATATAAACATTCTCTGCTAAGATCTATGCTTCTCTGCTAAGATCTATGCTAAATCTGACAATAACTCTGTATTGTTGGGTTTCTGTTGTGAAAAGATGGTCATACCATATGAGCAGAAATAGGAATGATGGCAATCCATTTTGTTTGCAGTAGAAGTACAAAATGATTGGTATATATTTTGATTGATGTTTACTAGCAAATTAGTGTACTTTCATTAAAGTATGATTTGCAGTGTACAGGACAGCATTTATGTATGACAGAAAAGTTCAAATATTGCATGTGTGCATGCTCCAAAAATACAGGAGCATTTTTATCCAGGTGTTACTCAAGTAAGCTCTTTAGGATTTTCTCAGATTAAGTATAACCACGTGGGTGAAAGTCCATATTTACTATCTCATGTTTTTGTCTGCCTATGGAATGGAATTAGAAATAATGAAATTGTGAATTTTGAGTTCATCTTTTTCTGGGTGGAGAGACAGAAGATAACCCTAGTAGAAGCTGAAACATAAGCAAAATGAGTGAACTTTCTCGATATCTCATGGATTTTCCCAGTAATGTAGAGATTGTCTGCACAATAAGAAAGCCAATTTGAGGTCCTCTAATTCAGTACAGAAACTGGTTTAAGCCAAGTCAGAATCAAATCCCAGCAGTGACAATAATATTTCATCACTGTCTAGAGAAGAACATGGTAATTCATACAGAATGACGTTTTATTGTGCTCTGTGCATCTTCCGATTCTATTTTAGATCATGTAAATTCCTACCTATAAAGTCTGTATCTCTCAAGGAGGGTAGGGTATAGAAATCTCCTACACTTCCTCTTGACATCCATTGCTAATTGGCTCCTGCTTTATTATGGTATATACCTACAAAAGAAATGCCGTTAGAAATACAAATCTATGCTTCTGATAGGCCAGATTCAACATTTATGCTAAAGCTGATTTGATCTTCTTTGGTGATGCAAAGCAGAACAATTTGCAGAGTAAGTTGCTAGTAGTATACTTGCTTCCTACGAACTGAAAACCAAAAAAGTAATTATGCACACTGAGCAATCCACTTCTGTATGTTTTCTACTTATTAGAGCTCTGGGTTGTAGCTGAAACTGAAGTAATAATGTAACAAGCATCTCAATACCTGCAATTATCACAGAATCACGGAATCGCAGAATCGTCTAGGTTGGAAAAGACCTTGAAGATCATCCAGTCCAACCATCAACCCAACATTAACAGTTCCCAACTACACCATATCCCTCAGCGCTATGTCGACCCTACTCTTAAACACCTCCAGGGATGGGGACTCCACCACCTCCCTGGGCAGCCCATTCCAACGCCTAACAACCCATTCTGTAAAGAAATGCTTCCCAATATCTAGTCTAAACCTTCCCTGGCGCAACTTGAGGCCATTACCTCTTGTCCTGTCTCTTATTACTTGGTTAAAGAGACTCATCCCCAGCTCTCTGCAACCTCCTTTCAGGTAGCTGTAGAGGGCGATGAGGTCTCCCCTCAGCCTCCTCTTTTCCAGACTAAACAACCCCAGTTCCCTCAGCCGCTCCTCGTACCACATGTGCTCCCAACCCTTCACCAGCTTCGTTGCCCTTCTCTGGACACGCTCGAGTCATTCAATGTCCTTTTTGTAGTGAGGGGCCCAAAACTGAACACAGTAATCAAAGTGCGGCCTCACCAGTGCCGAGTACAGGGGTAAGATCACTTCCCTGTCCCTGCTGGCCACGCTATTTCTGATACAAGCCAGGACACCATTGACCTTCTTGGCCACCTGGACACACTGAAATTAGTACCTACAATACAATTAGTACCTACAATTATGAGCATGATCCTGCATAATTCTGCACATATATATGATCCTCATATATGGTGGATTAGCCACTAGAGATAGTTTTACAGAACCAGGACAATGTATTTTGCTGCAAGTTTTATATTACAGTGTTAAGATACAGAAACTTGCTGAAACACTTCATTGGAATATGGCTTAGAGTTACTATCAAAGCTGTAATGTCTGCCAAGAACTAATTAAAAAGAAGCTATCTTGAATAAACTGGATTAAAAAGTTGTAGGCATGGCAGTCAAGTTAATTATCTCATCTACTTGTGATTTTAAAGGTACAGTAATAGCTTATGTAGAATATTATTTATCAAAAATTTTTGTAACTGTAATGTGCATATTGCATCAAGACAGACCAGAATGAGACCCACTGTGCTGAATCCTCAGTGAATGGGGGAAAATCACAGAAATTTTGTTTATACCTAGTACATTCCAGTGTATTCAGTATTGTGTATGGACTCTCTCCTTTCTGCCTCCTTATTCTTTCAGGTAATATGGAAAATGTCAGAGTGGAAATGGGGAGATGTGAAATATACAGAACAAGAAGCTTATGTCTGAATCCAGTCTCAGATATAGTGATTAGTCTGCATCCCATAAAGGGGACATCAGCACATATCTCTTTCTCTGCCTTAGGGTTTTGCATAGTGCAGTATGTAAGAAATACTGCATTGGCTCCCAAAAGACTTACTGAAAAATAATCTCCCTGATTTTATCCATTTTTCATTTGTTCATACATCTACAATTTTAAGGTACTTCTTTGTTCTTCATCACTAGGTTGTATAGCAGTTGTCATTGGCAAAAGAAATGTTCTTCTGAGTACTTTGAGGAAAACTGTCTTCCTGGCTCAACTGGAAAATACTACAAAATGTTACGCAGTTTTTCTGCTTCACTCTGCAGATCTGCTCCTTTCATGGAACACTACTTGATAATGTAGATATAGTCTCAGTTTCCTAAACACTTATTCCTGTGTGTGATTAATTTTCCCCTTGAAAGCACAAATAGAGAGGAAAAAGGAGTATGTGACTGTAGTGCCATTTTACAGTTGTTAAACTACTTAGCAAAAATCAGTAGCAGAATGTAAATCTTCAAGAAGCCATGAAAAACAGACGTGCTTTTGAACTCCAGCCTACATAGTGTGTATTGCCAAATCAGTGTATAGACATAATACCTCCTATTCAAATACTAAAGCTTTATAGCAAATTGTAGAGAGATCATTTTATCCTTCTAAAAGTTATTGCTTATTAATTTCAGTAAGCTGCAAATTATATCATAGGAGAAGCAGAAATATCTACCTGTCCTTTGTATCATAAAACTTCAGCAATTTTAATAATATAAATTCTAAAATATATATTTAATAATATAAATTCAGTTCTACTTGTGAAATGTATGCATTATTTCAATTTTTGGAGCTTACAATTCTTACATGTTTATAGTAAGTGTTTCTTTTAATATTCCTTGAACAGACAAGATACTTTTTTCTCTCAGATCTCCAAATTTTGCATAATGCTACTGAAGTCAAAATAATATAACATTACAGTGAGGTCAGAATCAAAGTGTAATGGTCAGATAAGTCAGCAAATAACTAAGCTTATATGAGGGTTGCATGAACTTTTACACTTGCCTTAGGATATTTTTGATCATCTCATGGTCTTCCTCAAAAATATGAATGTGTACAAAAACCACAGGAGTGGGCACACAACAAATACAGAAGTGATTGTTAAAGAAGCAAATAGGCAAGCTGGCAAACAAACAAACAAACAAACAATCAGTGTCCAGCCTTGTGTTTTAATCTTATTTTAAAAAGAGTCTCATCCTTAAAAAAAAAGTCTGTAGGCAGGTTTCTCTTCCTTCTGTCCAGTGACATTTTATTAGAGGCACACTGCAGTAGAAAATGCAGCCTTTTCAGCAAAAGCCAGAACATTGTCAGCCACAGATATAAACCATAAAATTTGCTTTGACATCAGATAATGAGCTTCTGGCAAAATTGTGTCCTCTCCTTGTGGTTGTCTTTGCAAATCATTCACCTCAAAAAGAGCAATGTGCATTATATCCAGATTCTGACCAGATTCTATGGATTAATAATGCAGTTTTAAGTTTGTTGTGTTCTGTCTGCTGTCTTTAGCTAAGTGACTGAGAATTAAATTACACGGCCATGGATGGCATTGAAAGTTTGATTCTTCATGGGGACCAGAGTTTGTGCCTACATATGCAAGTGTTTTTACTTAATATTTGTATTAATGTTCTCAGAATATTGTTAAAATTTTCAAAGAATGAGAATATTAACCCCACCTTATATTTTAATTTATAACTGTAAGATCTGATGTAGGACAAATGCTTTGTCAAGGCGCTGGTTTTACGAACCGTAGTAATAACTGACAGAAATGTCCACCTGGCCCAAATGCTTAGCACTGAAAGAAAAAAATGAAAGAAACAAATCTGGAGGAGACATGATGCTTCCCAGGTTTTTCTGTTAGTGCTGAAAAGTGTGTGACTGCAACATACTACACCCCCACCCTTGACAAGTATAGAATACTCCTGTCTAGCCAACTTTTTTTTTTATTGTGCACATGCAGTAACTGTGCCTTTTTTTCCCACCTCAAGATTGGCAGTAGGTTTCATCTAAGGAAAATATCTTACCAATAACAATAACTTTGACCCAAATGACACCTGCAGTTCTGGCCTTTTTTTACAGGTATTGAGCAAAAGCCTGAAGAAAGAGTTCTTTTGCTGGGCTGATAAACAAAACTGTTATTGAAACAATAACACTTATCTTCATATGAAGACCATATAAGCTCAAAGAACTTAAAGGAAAGGTGCAATATGCTTTATATAGTTGTAAATTCCAGCTTGCTTGTGTTTATAGTACCAAATTCCATCACAAATTATTGAATGTTCTTGTTCCAGTACAATCTATCTATCATCTATCTATCTATCTATCTATCTATCTATCTATCTATCTATCTATCTATCTGTATCAAAATAAAATGTGCTCCACATCTTAGACAGAATGCACTATATTACCATAGTTATTTATTTTCTAAAGTCATAGACATTACCCTAGGTATATGTTCAAAATATTATTCAAGAATGGGTCTATCTTTAAAAAATGGGTAATCTTGAATTGTAAAGTAAATATGCACATAATTCTGATTAGGTATGCTAGTATTCCTTAATGAATTAGGATTTGTAGGAGAAAAGGAACCAGTTATTTTATTAGAAAATATAGGTATTTCTGTTTCAGCCAAATCTTAAGGCTTCTGAAGTGGTAAAAACCTAGCCAAATTAGGCTACTTTTTTTTTTTTTTTTTTTTTTTTTTTAATTATTGATGCTTCTGCATGAACTCTTCATTTATGTCATTTCTACTTCATTATTTACGAAATTTGATTCCAGACTGTTTGGTGAGAAAAAAAAAAGAGTCTATGTGAATAAATTTGTCTGGTAACATGCCACAGAAAAGTATGGCTCAGAATCAAACCACCTGCAGAAGAAGCTGGTTATACAGACATAAATTTTGGTCATGAAATTTTGATCCCCATTACCTTGGGGGATAGTGAAAGTAACAGATATTTAACTGTTTACCAGATACTTCTCAGGCCATGAAAGAAAACAATCAATTTCTTCCCCTGAGGAACAAAGTCTTAAAAATATACAGTGACATAAATGTGTGTGGTGACATTTTTAAAATATGTTGTGTGTTGTTAAGGATACAGATGCTGAACAAAACACTACCAAATCCCTAATGCTTCTCTTCCACAATTAGTATTAGTGTTTGATTTTTTGTCACCTAAAGGGTTCATTCTGGATTTGGAGAATGGGTTTAGGACATAAAAAATCTTTTCCTCAGATATTTTAGCAAAGTGATTAGAATAAACTATCAAAAGTGTCTCTGAGATATAAAAGCTTAAGTCATATTATAAAAATGTGCTGGTATGATATAGAATGTAGCACTTCCATGTGGGAATTAGGTATCCAGGTGCTCAAGATGCTTGTGAAACCTTATATTTATACCCTTAGATGCTTAAATCCTTTTTTCCCTTCTGGTCCTATACAGTTCTCAGGTTAAAATCACAGTGATAGTTTTAGGTCACATAGACATGGATATTTTGCCGTAACTCCTAATAACAGGAACTGAGTCTCATCTAATTTTTTCAGAGTTTGGGGTTTCCTTTCAAAGCAGAGACTCAGAAGCTTTCAACCTTTCCTCAGTAGGCCACAATCAGGATTTCAGCTGAGCATGCAGGATAAAATCCCTGGTAAGTGTCTAGAACTTTTTTCAACTCTTTACTTTTTTTTAGTATTGAGTATGAGCTATCTTCTCTGCTTGTTGGAAACCTCATCTGGACCACCCCAAGGCTTGAGCACATTGGATTTTCCTGTGTTTCTTTGTCAAACGCTTATGCTATGCCACCGAATGTGCACATTATTTTTGTCCTTGATGCCTTATTATGGTGCTTTAGCCAACAAACCAAAGAGAAACCAGTAGCCTTTAATTGTTTTGAGTATGGTTGTCACTTCACCAACCAGTCATGCAAATGAGTTTGTTTTAAAATAAAAAGTCTTCTGAAAGGTCACTGATATTTATATTTTAAGTGGAAACTCAGAGCAGTATTAAAGTGTTTGGAGTTCTCAGAATTGTATGAATGGTTTTTCTGTTCCTGCAGTGCATGACAAAAATGCTGACAGGTAACCCTCAGGCCACCTGCTAGGCATAGCAGCATTCACTGTGTGCCATATTAAGGCCTGAATGGCAAGGCTGACACTGAGTTGCTCGATAAAATAGATCTTTCACATCCTGCAAAAAATGAAACCCCAGTGTTTCAGGACAAGCATCTATAACCACCCAAGAGAGCACTGCAATATTTATATTTTTTAAATGGGATTGCAGTCTGCTATCTCCTTCAGCCCCCGGCTGGGAATAAGAAAAGTAAGGAGAACTGAGCAGTGAAATCCAAGAATTCAAGCAGCATTGAGGTATTTGGGTTTTTTACTCCACATTTATAGTCATACTACATGCCATAGATATGACATTTTGACATTATCTAGGCTCTGCATTTGAATGAAGCAGCAGCTGCTTGTTGGATTACAGGATTTCTATTAAAAAGAGCTGTTGCTTCATATTAGAAAAAAACCCTGCAAGCACACTGATTTTAATTTATTTAAAATTGTAAAAAAAAAAAAATTGAAATTCACAAGTCTGACCCTGCACTCTGGTTTCTCTGCCTGACCACCAGGTCATTATTCTTTTGCCCTTGCAGAGAGAGTGTCTGTTTTCATGAAGCTTAGGTTGCACACTGCATTAAGAGTTGACCTTCCTATTGAAGTTAATAGTGAGTAATTCAGAATCTAGCCAGAGTTACACTAAGTAATATATGTAGATCCATGAAGTAATGCTGATGTAATCACTGATGTAATGTCAGACACTGAAAGAAATTTTTAATATTTCCTTTGAAAACTGGGGCTACTATCCAAAGTCATTAAAATGAAAAGGAAATTGTACATGAGAAACAACTGTTTATTAACTCTAATACAAGTGGAAGATCATATAGCATGATGGGATTATAAGGAGAGAAGGCAGTTACAGGAAAGAAGCTCTGAATCTTTAAGGCTCCTTTCTCTAGGGAAGGTATTTAGCTAAATACTTACTATTTTCTTCTGTCATACTGTAATTTAACAAATTGGCAGAAGAGTATGGATCACTTTGCTTCTTTATATCTTCATTTTCTGTTTAACCTAATCAATTTCTGGTGTGTCAGCACATCAAATCTGAAATAAAATTTACAGCTGGGAAAGAAGAAGATACGCCACATGGTGGTGTCTGATGAACAATTAGAAAGCAAAACTATCATGAGGGATAGACAATATATATACACACAGGGTCCACCTTTGCTGAAACAGGAACCTTAACATTACTTGTCAACAGTATCCTTACCTTTGGGAGATAGCCCAAAGATCAAGAATGTAAATTCATGGAAACAAAATATTTTCAATAGATAAAAGACACAAAATGATAATGAAAAATGTTCTGTTTCCTCTAATGTATTCTAAATCAAACAGTATGATTTGTATGATATGTTTTAGGTTAATTAGTTTAATCCATTTTTAATTAAGCTGATGTTTCCATGCCAACAAATGGTTTTTAAATTGTGGAAATCTTGATGATGTAGAATGAGAGTAAAAAATTAATTGCCTAAAACATTATTTTGTTGTAATTCTTTTAACTAATATGTGAAGTGCCACATTTGCAGCTCAGGTTCAGCTAATGGCCAGAGCTCCAGTTCTGTGAGGGAATCATTTAGCTAAACTGTGCTCATACATCAAGATTGATTGTACCACAGTAACAACTTTTCTAAAATTCCTTCTTTAAATAGGGATATGCTGGAAATGAGATATTCACTATCAACAGCTACTGCATATAGGTCTACCACACCTCAGACCACTTTTTTTTAATTCAGATTGATTACCCCAAGACTGTTTCATAGATTAGGATCAAATGTTACATCAATACTTATAAACACAGCTGTAGCGCAATGGAGACAGTGGTCTTGGAGGAAAATAAAGAAATCTTAGATTATAGGGTTTTTTTTTACATTCAGACTAATTCAGTTGTAAAACATGGTATAAGAACTGTGCAAACAGTATGTCACTAACATGGTCAATATTGAATAGATTTAAGAGTATAAAAGTAGTTTGTCAGTTGAAATAAAGGACCCCTATGATTTCTTTGGGGAAAAATACTTACTTCCAGGTATGTAGAGAATGCAGTACTGCTGGCTACCATGGCAACTCTCCATCCTGTTGACAAGCAATATGTCTTCCTTCTCCTCTCCCCTCCCTTTCCCCCTGTTACAAAGGCTTTCAAATAATGAACAGCAACCATAAACTAAAAATTTATCAACACAATTAACTACCCCCCCGCAACCATTCAACAGCAGGTTCAAATACACATGAGAGGAGAACAAAACACCACTTTCTAGGGTTTAACAACAACCCAAACCACTCTATCATTCACCTAAAAAATGAGGACTCTCAACCTTGAGGAACTTCTCAGAGCAACATCCCAACCCAAGCCACCTCAAGGAGTTTCCTTGGGCAGCGTCCCAACCCAAGGGAAGAGTCCTCAACCACAACATTCTGCTTCAGGGGAAACTAGCTCCAAATGGCTTCCCCAGGGGACTCCATTTATACCCAGGCCGAATCTGATCTGTAGTCAATAGCGGCTCCCATTGGCCAAAGGCCCCAACTACCATGAAGACCTGAGAATAAGGGCACAGAAAAAGAGAATCAATCGCTGCTCCACTTCAGCAACCAAGAAGCCCTATTTTAATTGGGTGGGTGCACCTGACACACATCCCCCTCCCCCTTCGCCTTCCCCTCTTTTCTTTTCCTTTTTTTCTTTTTTGTGTTTATATTCACTACTTATATTCCTTGTTCCTGCTAAAAGCTAATGCTGATATTTTTTTATCTGACCTCCAAGCACTGTGAAAACCCTGTTATGTTTGGAAACTATCCATGAGAACAGGAGTTGCAGATAATGCAACTGACATTAAGCAGTTACTAAAGGAAATACATAAAACAGTCTTGACAGAGCTGGAGCCAGAGGATCCATTCTGCCAGGCCTGTGTCTCGGATCTCTAGGCTCTTTCATCCCCATTTTTTTCTCCTCCTGATCTCGTAAGTCTTGAAATATATCCCAGGATAACACAGTTCAGCAGCACAGGGGAGAAGGCACAATGAGTAGACTAAATCTTCTTCAAGGACTTGAGAACAATGGGTAAAAATCCTCTAAAACTGATGATTGTACAGAATACGGGTTTCTTACTTCTTGGTTCACTGGTTTAATCTCTGAGCTGATACATTAAAAGACAATGGCACAACCACCAACTGTATTAAAGGATCTTCTCATTTTACAAGAAGAAGAGGCTACACATCTGAGAAGAGGATCTCAGACTAGTAATCCAAGCCTGACTATACCCTCTTCTTACAGCCCAGAATTAAGTTTATAAACCGTGAGAGGTATAAGGTTTCTGGTCCATTCTGCTATCTCATTTTCTATTAATCAGTTCAAGATGGAATCTGTTGTAAACTCCTACTGTTCTGCTTAAAATTTCCATATAGTGTATTCACCCCTGAAGCAACAGAAGAAAATGGAGGCTCCAAAAGAGGCAGGCAATCCCTCACCCTCTTGCTACCAGGCAGAAGGAGAGGACCTAAGAGATGGGGGAGACTGGAAACAGGTCCCTGCTCAGGGAGGCAGGAAAATCCCCTCCTGACCTCCCTCACCTCCCATGGTGTACCTTCACAATAGATACAGGGCCCTGGAACTTTTGAGTGAAGTAGAGAAGGATGAAGAAAATGAGTCAAACAAGGAGGAAGATCAAAGTCCACCAAGGCTGGGTCGCTCTAGACCAGGTATTAAAACCAATTCTAAAAAGAACCCCAGAAGGGTCATTGTAGTGGATGACTCCATTCTGAGGGGTGTCGAAGGCCCAATATGCAGACCGGACCTGCTTCATAGGAAAGTCTGCTGCATCCCTGGGGCCTGGGTGAAGGACCTCAGCCCATCTGAAGTGCATGTATAACAATGCACACAGCATGGGTAACAAAGAGGAGGAGCTTTAAGCCATAATAAAACAGGAAAATTATGATGTAGTGGCTATCACAGAAACATAGTGGGATATCTCCCATGACTGGAGTGCACCAATTGATGGCTACAAGCTCTTTAGGAGGAATAGACAAGGAAGGAGAGGTGGTGGGATGGCACTGTATGTTAGGGACTGTTATGATTCCTTCGAGCACAAACATAGTGAAGACAGGGTGGAGTGTCTTTGCATTAGAATCAGGGGGAAGGCCAAAGGGCAGATGTTGTAGTAGGAGTCTACTATAGGCCACCCAACCAGGACAGAGACATGGATGAAATATTCTATAGGCACTTAGGAGAAATCTCACGATCACTTGCCCTTGTTCTTGTGGGAGACTTTAACTTCCCAGACATCTGCTGGAAATACAACACAGCAGAGCAGGACCAGTCCCAGAGATTCCTGTAATGTGTGGCAGATAACTTCCTGACACAGCTGGTGAGTGAATCGACCAGAGAAGGTACCCTGCTGGATCTCCTCTTTGTGAACAGAGAAGGACTGGTGGATGATGTGGCGGTTGGAGGCCGACTAGGGCACAGCGATCATGAAATAATAGAGTTCTCTATTCTTAGAGAGGCCAGGAGAGGGGGCAGCAGAACTGACATCCTGGTCTTCCAAAGAGCTGACTTTGTCTTGTTTAGGCACCTGCTTGACAGAATCCCTTGGGAGACAGTCCTGAAGGGTATAGGGGTCCAGGAAGGCTGGACACTCTTTAAGAAGAAAGTCTTAATGGCACAGGAGCAGGTTATCCCCAGGTGCTGTAAGAGAAGCTGACGACAGAGAAGACCACCCTGGCTAAGCAGGGAACTTTGGCTGCAACTCAGGGAGAAAAGGAGAGTTTACGGCCTTTGGAAGAAGGGGCTAGCCACTCACAATGTTTACAAAGATCCTATGAGGCTATGCAGGGCGGAAATCTAAAGCCCAGCTAGAAATTAATCTGGCTTCAGCAATCAAGGACAACAAGAAATGTTTCTATAAGTATGTGAGCAGCAAAAGAAAGACCAGGGAGAGCCTCCATCCCCTGCTAGACGCAGGAGGAAACATGGTAACAAGTGACGAGGAAAAGGCTGAGGTGCTTAATGCCTTCTTTGCTTCAGTCTTTAATAACAAGACTAGTTGATGGAATCCAGCCTCCTCAGCCAGAAGACAGAGACTGGGAGAACGACCCCACCCACAATCCAGGAGGAGATAGTCAGTGACCTACTGCATTGCATAGACATACACAAGTCTATGGGACTAGATGGGATACACCTGAGGGTGCTGAAGGAGTTGGCTGGGGTGCTCGCCAAGCTGCTTTCCACCATTTACCAGCGGTCCTGGCTGACTGGGTAGCCTCCATAACAATTCGGAAATATTTCTTTACAGAACAGGTTGTTAGGTGTTGGAATGGGTTCCCCGGGGAAGTGGTGGAGTCCCCATCCCTGGAGGTGTTTAAGAGTCACATTGACATAGCACTGAGAGATATGGTGTAGTTGAGAACTGTCAGTGCTCGATTAATGGTTGGAATAGATGATTTACAAGTTCTTTTCCAACCTTGATGATTTTGTGATTCTGTGATTCTATGATATTGGGCCCTTCAACATACAGGATGTTCTGCACAAATTCCAACACCACCATGTCAACACCTTTGTGGATATACTTCTGGAATATAAAATTTCTTAATACCAATATAGTCAACACATCTAAATCTGTCCTTATGAGTACAGAATAAACACACTGAATGTAACAGCTTTTATATTTTCTTAATTAATTTTTTAAAGTCTCTTAAATTATATATCACATTAAATCTTTAAGTTATAGATACTCATGCCAGTTTTGACCGCTTTTTTTTTTTTTTTTTTGGGTCAAATTTTAATGAGCACTTCTCTTGATGACTATGTTGTGTTCTGTTTCTGGCTGCTTCAATTAAGGAGATGATCATTACCATGTTTAAAGTCTAACTTCTCTAACAAATCTGATTAAAATGAGTATGGCACTGAATGTGCCTCTTTTGCCACTGATTTAAAAGATACAGCGATAATTGCGCCAGATTGCTAGAACACAACAGTTTAAGAACTGTGTGTGTCACAAATTGTCTTCATTTTTCACTAGGTTCTTCCCATCAAACTACATTTTCCCAACAGGATATAAAAATAGTCTCTTCAAAAACAAATTAAAGATCTAAGGAATTCAAAATACTGACCCTTTCTATCAAGTAAACGCAAACTGCAAAATGATGAAAAGCTCCCAGAATATTCTCTGGGATGTCAACTAATCCATATTGTTGTCGTGGCAACCAGAATGAATGCAAACTTATATTTATACTAGAAATTGAAAACATTACTGTCAGTTACTAAAGCTAACTATTTTTAATTACTAATATATCTTGAAAATTTGGAAATTTCCAAATATAAGTACTATTAGATTTATACAAAAATTTAGAATCAGGAGAAATAGTAAATATTAATTCTTTGTATTCATAACAAGAATGGAAATACTAAGCAACTTATCTTTCATTAGAGAAAAAAGAATTCTGAGCTACCATTTTTGCTAGTTTAGAAAATATTACACTAAAAACAAAACCCCAAAACTTGAACTAGTACCACAGGAAGCTGGCATTAAAATAAAAATTTTGTGTTTTTCTTTTCAGAGGGGTATTGCAAAATTTATTAGAACTACTAGAAAAATCATAGCTTGTTGAGCAGATGGATTAAGCGAAAAATCTGTAAAAATGGCTAGCACTCTAGATGATTTCCAAAGTAATACTTGCAGTTCTAAATAATAACCATTGACAGTGGAGCTGTACAGCAGAGAAATGCTAAGCAAAGATCTGTTTCAGTGGGAATTTTACAGGAAAACAATTTTCATAACATTTTGCAAAAAGAAAAGAAACTCACAATCTTTTTCTTGCAGAAAAAATGGTTTGCAGTCAGACATCTTTTCTTCCATTCATGTTATACAAACTGCTAATGACAAAACTGGTTTAACCTGAATTAAACAGTTCTTAAATAATTTTGTGTTCTCTACTAAGCAAGGTACATGGCATTGTTCTACAGTTAATTCACAACCATAGCCCTTGATAGCTTAATTTGAAAGCTAGTGCCTGCAAAACATTCACTCCTGAAGTCTTGCTCAGATACTGATGTTTGAGATAATGGTGTTGTAACCTGCTAAATTGGAGATTTTGCAGTGAATTCCATCACTGTAGGGATTAATTACTCAAACCTAGGGTCATCAACGGTATTTTTCCCTTTTGATTATTTGGTGACACTAGTAAATCTTGTATTTGCAAGATAGTGAATCTCGTATCGTTAGTACATACACTTTGTAAACAGATGGGTACAAGAACATCCATAGACACAAATGTGTTTGAACAAAACCATAAATTTTCTGAGGGTGGAAGAGCGCAGGTTCTAAAGGCTCAGTGGTTCCAGGTCACATAATATCTACTTCTGCCTTCTGTATCAAGAGACATGAAAATCCAAATTTAAAGTCTGTTTTTGCTCCAAGAATGATATTATAATGTCTTAGGGGCTCTAGGTTTTTTGTTCTAAGAGTTTTCCAGTGACTCAGAACATAAAAAGCAATACATACTTACCTATCACACAGTAGATGTACAGTGTCTACCTCAACTCTTGACCTACCTAGATCTGTCAGGCATCTTTCTTGGTATAACTTTTTAACAGGATAATGGATTATGACTAATAATGATGAAACTTGGACTATACTGACATAAAATTAAGGGGATTTGATCCAATCTTTTCAAATCATGGCATCACTGACACATGTAAGAATGTGTCCTCTGTTTCCACATATACACATTAAAGGGACTGAGGCACCAGATGAAATAAATTCCAGTACTAGCTCTCATCTGATTTGGTGTTGTAATTGAGGCAATAAGCAATTAACTCTAATTATTGTCATGAAGATAAGTAAGCATGATCTTGATCTGATATGGCCAGGGAATTAGTGGGATGTATTAGAATGTACAATCATTGAGTTGTAACTTTTCATAGGAAATCTATTCTTTAACATGTGAATTTTATTAGAAGAATAGGTTGGTTGGTAATGAGATCCATGAGCTTGCAAGAAATAACAGACATTCCAGTTGTCTTCTGAGTGCATTGAATAATCAACTAGGGTTTTAATCAGACTTAGATTTGCAAAAGCTATTTCTGTACAAATGTTAGCTTTAGGTGTTTTGAAAATTGATGTGCAGTTTATATCACAAAGAATTAATTTGATGTTCTGTTTTTTCCTTTCACATTCTGAGAAGTTTAAAGATAAAGGGTAATCCAATAATAAGGTTTGGAGAGGGAAAATTAATGTAAGGACTTCATTAAGTGGCACTAAGATTGCTAATTCAACCTGCTATTTCTGCTTAGGAATGTAAGATTGGGATTTATTTCTATTTGAAAGAAGCAGAATTTAAAAAATAGCATAAGATCCATTACAATGAAGAAGAAAAATAATAACAGACTAGTATGATTTTTTTAATTAATACTGGCCTAACCCTGAGTAACTGGAAATGTCAGCTGCAATTGGCCATGTCAAGGCACAGAAGTGTTCAGTCTAGAGACTGAAAAGATGATAATCTGAGGAAAACAGAAAGGAAGAACTATAAAGCAACTCACACTAATGCACATGAAAGTTAAAAGAAATTGAAACAACAGTTGTTGTGCTGGACTGAGACAGTCACTGATACTGGCACTAAGCACTAGCTTCTGGCAGTGCCAAACTATTTTAATCAAGGGTTTTCTGCAGAATATGATTGTGAAAGTAATGCATATTTTTCAATGTATAATTTTAATAGCCCCGTCTTGGCTCCTCTTTGTCTGTTTTACTATGCATACAATGAAAATACATATTAAATTTTTTTCCTTCACTCCCTTTTGTGGAGAAGATTGGTGTCTGAAATTCAGCTGTGGCAAGTCATTTTCTGCAAGTAATACTATCACATGTGTACCATTCTTTAGCAGAAAAAATGCTATTCAAAGTTCTCCGCAAAATAAAGAAACATTTTATTTATGCTGTAACATTACTGTTTCCACCATCTTCAGAGTACAATATAAGGAAGGCAGCTGCTGAAAGACAGAATGTTATCTTATAAATAAAGCATTTATCTACCTCATCTTTTGAATACCATTTACTTGCTAAAAATGGAGTGTGCAGGAAATAAATAATATTACCTAGGAGTGTGCTAGATGATAGACTCTTTTCCTTAAAGTTTAAAGTTCTTCACAAATACATGGTTCTGTTGTCTCTCTCTAGGATTGACAAAGTCCTCTTGTATATTAAATATCACTTTGAAGATTTTGTGTTTTGGTCAGAAATGTAATTCTGACTGCAAGAGTACACCAGCTGTTATAAAAGAATTAAATAAAATCAAAACCCAATGCCAGTGATAAGAAAATATAAATGACTGTTTTCAGGCACTGCTTAAAGCATTGATTGAAATGCAATTATAAATCTCCTGGAATAATATTGGAGAGATTATTTAGTAAAAGTTTCATAGGTGGGTACAGAAAAGCAGTGTAGTGTTGTGTAATTTGTTGTGAACATTTTCTTTTTTACCCTGATGTGGAATACTCCTGGGTACAGTTATTAGCACTTGAACTAGCATGACAACAAGTACTCAGAATCTCTCAACTCAAATTAAGGTGTAGATAGAAGTTTTCTATTAAGATAGAGAGAGACAGACAGACAGACATGTGGAATCTTTATGATGACTTCATGAATCACTCAAAGAATCATCTTCAGAATGAAATTTGCATTTAGTTTATTTGTTTTCTAGGTAGCCTATTCTACTATTGATCATGGCAGGGTCTGAAAATCTTCCAGTGAAATACTGAGCCAGATGAATAATATCATTCATCTGTCACTTGTTTTCTTATCTTAGCTTCTGGAGCACTATACATAGTGGGTTGATTTGGTTTTAGGGTGTTTTTATTAATATTAATAGTTTAATAAGTATGCTAGAGGGGGGCAGATCAGAGACAAGCTTCTTGTCCTTGGAATAAAAAATAGTGATGTCTGTGTTGGTCTTTCTTCTGCTGTGTTTTCCAGGAATTTGTCCTAGGAGTATTTGTCAAGTTTTCTGATGTGTTTGAATGTGTAAATTAGGCATTTTACTGATACCTAAATCTTTTCTTGAGTTCATCTATAGTGTTTTGCCAGGTGATGAACAAATCTCTTGTATTCCTTTTGCATCTATGCTCAGTTAATATTTTGTGCAGTTATTTCATTTACTGGAGTTTATCAAAATGGTTTATCCTGACTTTAGCTGCTGTTATACTGAATACAGGCTATGGTTAACTGTGTAGCTCTATATTATTAAATGGCAATTCACTATATCGTATTTTATTTTCAAAATTTGTTGAAGTATTCATTCAACTGGAACAACAGTAATAGTAGTGCAAAATAATGACCAGTTTTCTGTCCCACCTTACTCTTGTACTACAGAAGTCAGATATGCATCCCTTGTTTCTCAGACTTGGACTTTGCTGGATGTACATTGCTACTGCACTTGATTTGCACCGCTGCAGTAGAATTACACTTTTCCACCCTGCAGTCTAGAGATCTGGACAATTACTTTCATTGTGCCTCCTTAAAGTCATCTTTGGATAGATACGGATTGATCCTTGCTGGATCACAAAATGCGTGTGTAGAAGCAGGTAGGAGACATGGCTTGAGCTGGCCCCATCTGATGTGTAAACCAAGAACTTAAGTGAGCGTAACAAAGCACTCTGTACTCTAGAAAAGTTTAATTATTCTTCTCTACTAGGAAGTAAGATGCCAAAAAAAAAAAAAGCTTGGATTTTCAAACTGCCTTCTGGAATGAATGTGCAATCTAATGCCTGAATAAACTCACTCAACTCTCATGCAAATGCAAGTTAAGTGGATGAGAAGACATTTATCTTGCGCTGTTTCTGAGAATCTAAACTTCTCAGTATTTTAGGTTTAAAGTTACAATCTAATTGTCTATTTTTGCTATATGATTTTAATAGTAATTTTGCCTGCACTTTAGGCTCACCACCACTTTGTATGCACAACATGAAATAACTTTTAGACCGGTAGTAGATATGTTCTCATTCATTACCAGTCCTCTGTACCTTCAAGTCAGTTTGAAATCAACATATTTTAATTTTTTTCTCATTTTACTTCAAATTGCTTTTCCATGCTGCATTAAGTGACCAGATTTTGTATCACAGAACATGTTAGTTTGAATTGTAGATACAATATGAACATATTTAAATGACAGCTACTTAATGTTATGGTGATATTTTACACCAAGTAAAGTGTATTTAAATTCATTAGATTTAGAGGAAGTGCAAATCAGGCAACAATGGATAATCAGTTCTTTCCTGTAGTTATTGCTTCGGGCAGATAAGATTATTTAATGAGTCACTGTTGAAATGCAGTGACAGAGGATCTTAGCACTGTACCTGCAGAGTGTCTAAGAAAACTCAAAGTGTAAGTGAAGAAACTTGAAAGAAGTACTATTCCAGCATACTCATAACAGGCACATTTTCTGTGATTTTTATCTTTGATAATTTTTTTCTTATTTACAGAAAAATAAAAACTGAATAAAACATCTGGTCTGAATACTCAGCAGTTATTAGTGATGATTTCCTACAACTCATTTTTCGTTCAGCTCAGGACAGTTGCCAAGCAAGATTTACAGTCAAAGCAAAGCCCAGGGTCAATGATAAACTATTTGAAATAAGGAGAAAAAAATAGAACTGATTTGCTACCTAAAGAAACAGAGGGAATTGGGCAAGTTGTCCTGTCAGCTAAAGCCATTGTATTCCATAAAAGTACCATCCAGAAACTATCACATGGGTAGTGGAATATCTTCAACCTCAGGAGAAATTGGTAGGGATAGCAATCCATGCCCATATGAACCTTGAAGAAGAGAAAAGAAGGAACACCCAATGTAAAGAGAAAGATAAGGAAGTGTGAAAGAAAAATGAGATATGCCTAATTTTGTACTGCTATTGTAGATATTATACTAATTTCCTGAATAGGCCTTATGTATTTCTAGTGTGTACTAAGATTAGAACCAAAGAAAGGATGGTAGCTGACTTCCCACTGCTTACTCCTCAGAAAATCAGAACATAGATACTTAGTACCTTTAAAATGTTATTAGTCAGATTTATAAAATATTTTCATAGAATGTAATTAATAAGAAATTTATTTTAAAGTATTATCTGCAGCTCAGAAAGCAATGTGTTTTTTGTGGGTTTTTTTGATAGTGTTTCTGAAATGAAAAAATAGGAAAGATTGTTTGGTCAAAATAAAATGGAAATTATGGTATTTTAATTGCTTGAAAATAAAAAACAGCCAACAGCCGTACAACCCTAACCTGGACAAATATTGTGACAAACCTTAGGTAAAATTTTCAGTTTTATTTTCAGATAGTTGTGGTGTGACGATGTGGCCCTGAAACAGAAGCTCTCATGCTCAGGTAGGACAAAGTCATAATAATTTTGCTAGAAAGAGGAAGGGATTCATAGCTGTGTTAACTTTACAAATTCCTCTCTGCATGTGTATGAGACTACTGCTATTACAGAAAATGTGTAGATCAACTGCGGTATAAAGATGGTTCTGTTGCTTTCCACTTTTGACTATATGTTTGCTATATGGTTTCTTATGGACTAAAAACTTCCTGAAAGCATCATGCAGTAAAATGAGGCTAAGATCACATCTACCCATTTCTAACTGTAAGGGCACACTGTACTCTGGTATAAGCTGACAAAGCATGGAAACACAGGACTTAACATCTTTGTAGCACACTTGGGATCGGAAACCAGAAGGTGATAATAACTTGGAAAACAACCACTAACTGGCTTTAGATATAGGGAAAGCCAAAAAAATTGGCCTGGAGCTATAAGACTAACAAGACCATTGGTGGCTTATGATGATAGTCTAATTTTAAAATAAATGTATATTTAAGACAATGGTCCCTTGGAGGTGGGGGGAAAAGGGCTTTATGCATGGACATCCAGCCCCAGTATGGGCAACACGTAGTGTCCTGGATACAAGCCAGGGCTCAAACATGTTGAGCAGTAGACTGTTATCCTGGGTCTACACTGGCTGTCTAAACTGGACTAAACTGCAAGTTGTGTGTGAGTGCCATAGAATAAAAATCTTATACTAGAAACTTTATATAATAGTCATTGCTATCCATCCACTAAACCCATCGTGTTTAGTAAATAAATTTCAGATTATGTCACTGAGTCATGTGGTTCTTTCTTTCTGTAACCCCACTCTAAGTCCCCCCGTGACATATCTACAGAGCACTCACAGTCATTTCACAGCTGTCTCATCTTCATGCTAGTCTAATTTGCATGTCACAGTAGCTGAGTTAGTTCAACTCAGCTGTGTTTATATCAGGACTTTACATGTATATCATATTAGTCACAGGAAAGACTTACAGATAAGTATAATCTTGACTGAAACTCTAGATCTTCTTAGCAACAGATTTCTGTACGTTCTTTCTTTGCAGAATAGTGGCTGGTGCATCATTGTGAGCTGTAGGAAGAGCTCACATTTTGGGAAGTAAGAAGTTTTATGGTTTCAGCAGCAGAGGATGCAAACAATCTTTTAGAATGTACTGAAAATAACCCCTGTAAATGGTAGACATAGATTAATAGATGTCAACTGATACATATTTTAAAGTATATTTTGGGTAGCATATTAAAAAAAGGAAAAAAGAGAACACATGGAAAATTTATATTGTTTATATAAACAAAAGTTTGAGAATTTGTTAACAGAGTGAAGAAAACCTCTGTGAGATCACAGTAGTTTTTCACAGGCCTAAGCAAAAATGCCAACAGAGGTTTTGGAATAACTGTATAAGTTTTTTCAGAAATTCTCAGTCCTGGCATTCCTCTGTTTCCCACCAGTGCCTTCTGTATTTAGAAAACCTAGCCTCCTCTGTGCTTTCAGTTTTGTCACTGTCTTCTACCACAGCAGCTTATTTGAGATTTCAATGAGGAAAACACTTACTGGCTTCATTTTACATATAAGCTTCCACATCTAAATATATACTTACATTTTTGCTTAGGTTTTTCTGCTCTGAAATAAATTAAAAATATATGCAAAGCTTTTTGCTTTTGGGTTTTGCTTGCATTTTCTCTCTCATTCTAGCCAAGGAAGCAGCAAGTCTTCCTGCAATGTAGTGTTGCCAGCAAGATTTATAACACGGAAGGACAACAATTTGGTCGTGTCTGAAAAAGCTGTTCATGATTTTAGAAGCTGACTTAAAATATTAAAATATAAAGTCTATTTATTTAACTCATGACTGTTAATAAAGACCAAATTATTTGCCTGTTGAATTAGTATGACACTAATAGCCATGCAAGCAGTGTCTGATGTGTTCAGATTGGGTTTGCATTTAGTTCTAGAGGCAAAAGTTTAGACTGATGAACAATGTAAATGAATCACTCTTGGGCCTTGCACTGGAGTATGTTATAATTGTAACATAATGAGATAATGAAGAGACTGACTTTTTTTTTTTTTTTTTTTTTTTTTAATTTAGAGAGGCTTGGGGATACAAATAGTTGAAAACAGAGAATACCAATTAGCTTCTCCATTTCCCTCTGCTCTTCTGCCCTCTCTTCCCCAGTCCCTTTCCATTATAGAGCTATTTCAGAATTACAGTTAATATATTTTTGAGATAATAGGAGTCTTTGAATAAGAAACAAAATGTACCACATGTAGGACATTCATTTTGAGCATGCTATACACAAAAGTGGAATTGAAGAGACAAATTCATTCCAGATTTCAGTGTTTTGAAACTTTTCATTTTAAATTTCAAAAGCAGCAATTACATGATGATGTTTGATGTACCCCAAAACTGATATTTCATATATAGCATGTATGATATTTATTGAAAATACTAGAAAAATACTAGAAAAATACATTCTATGTTCATACTCTCTCCAGGATATTTTAAAACAGGCCTAGAAGGGTCTATTAAATTGCATTTAAGCCCAGTACACTTTGCAGGTGTCCAGTATAATGAACACTTTAAATGGCTATGCTCTAAGGTTAATTTGTTCTGTAAAATTGCCCAGACCCCTCTAGAGTATTCATTAGTAGAATAAAACAGAGACCTAATCCAGATAGATGCTAAAGGATTATCATTATTGCTGTAAGGATGACTTTGATAAAATTCTAATTGGTATTGCCGCATGGGGACTGAACAAATGAAACACATTATGATAAATACTGGGTTTCAGACCTCTCTAACTAAATTCTAGGACTGGGGTAAAATAAAGTGATCAAATTCATCTGAAAACAGATAGCTACCTCAATTTACTCTGGAATTTCTTTGAGTGACATGAAAGATAAAATTATACTCAACTGCAGATAATTACACCAAATGTCAGCACAATACAATTAGAGCTAAAAGACCATTGCAGCACTCATTTTGCTTTTAACAGCATCTTCATTGCAAACAGTGTTTTGTCTCATTAGTGCAGGACTGACAGATTTAAACCTGTAGTTATACAGATTCATCCATAATAATATCAAACATGATCATTATATTTTCTTTCCTCTCTGCATTATATAAAAAGGAGAAATTTTCTGCTGGATCACTTAAACACAAGAGAGAATTTATATTATCTAAATAAAATTAAAATAAACTAATTTTTATATTTAGATCTATAACTGGTAAAATTCCTCTCTCATGAAACCACAATTCATACATCATTAAAACACATTGTGAGTTAAGTAGTCATTGTATAGGTCCATCAAATAGAAATTTTAATTCTTTGGTTGTCATTATGGTTTTTGCCCTTAGCAAAAATTAAAAATCGGTATGTTTTTATGTGAGTAAATCTTAAATTATCATCCATATTTGATCTACTTTCAACTACACCACTCCTGGAAAAATAGTTCCACTCAACATGAGTTATGGTAGCAGAACACAAACTTTATTTTTATTACTACATAAAACTACATAAACCAATGCCTTCTTTCTATGCTGTCTCCACCTGTAGAATGTTATTCTGGATATTTTTATTTTACAACAATGTAAATATAATAATGTAAAGTCAGACTATTACTTAGATTGTTTATGATACCTTAAAGGCCTTTTTAATTAAAAGAAGTGCACATATTAGTATAGTCTATATAAAGTTAGATGTCATATGTCGGCTGAATGCGTATCTATGTTGTTATGCTCTTTTTAAATAATGACACAAATCCTGAAGTAAGCAAATGATATATACATGTACACACATTGGAGGTATCTGTATTTATATCTGCAACCACCTTTCCCAAAGTTTCTGAGTAAATAGGACACAAATTTTAACTCACACTTAAAGAAATTTAAGAAAGCCCTGGTTAAGTATTTTTTTTAAAAAAACAGAATCAATATTTCTTACTGAACTAAGGTTTTCCCAGTCTAGGATTTAAATTTTAATCCATCTCTGCCTACAAAAAATTATCCAAAATGTCAATAGACTATAAGAATAATATTCAGGAAGTATAAATTATGTAGAATTTAAAGATAAATACAGTGCCTAAAATTAGGGGAAAACAAAGAATAGAAGGTCTGTTTTTATATTTTTGAAAAAAATGTTGAGGCAGTTTAGTGAAATTATGTTTAAGTATATATTTTCAGCAGTCTTCAAGCAAATATCATATCTATAGTTTTTCATTACACTATTTACTTAGAATCCCTAAAAGTTATAGCTGAGCATAGGCTGAATAAAGCGATGCCATATAATTCAGAAAGACCAAGATAATGTGATTTTTCTGCGAATCTGATTTGTTTCTATAAACAAGTTCTCAGATTTAATTCCTTTAAAATTATATGTTCCTATGACTTCATTTTACTGCTGATAGTCATCTATTCCTTTATACTGTACTGGAAAATCATAAAAGAATATAATCTGTTCAAGAGTTTTTCCTCATGAGCATTTCCTAATGATGTCGTAAGGCTTTATCACCTATACTCTATCTCATCAACAGGTAGCACTAAGACCACAACCACTTCCCCACTACAGGCTCCAGTAATGTATGTGTATAAGAGACATTGCAAGTATACATTTTTAGTCAAAGATGAAATATTTAGGATTCAGGTATATATTTCTTGTTCCTTTTTACTGTATCACATGGTTAAATGCAGATTTATGCAGCATGAGTGATGTTTTTATCATAAGGCATATTGATCAGGAGAGGTGCTGCAATTGTAATTTACCTATGTGTGTCACAAGAGTATTTCAAATGGCTCTATTATACCTGTTTGTTCAAGTGTGCACATTTAAAATGTTATGGCTAGCTCCGGTCTTATCAGAGAATCATATTTAAACTAGTGTCTACCTTTTTACTTTATTCACAAATCATCATAGATGTACATAAACTATAATTTATGGCTCCCATATCCTTTCAGATCTTTTCCTGTCCCGTACATCTGCCTTCACACTTATTGTTTTCTATTTTCTTCTATACCCTCAGTTATAATTGAGTTAGATGCTTAAATCAATGTACTAAATAACGCTTTCATCTAATTTAGATTCAGCATGAAAGATATGATTAGGTCTCAGTAGCCTAATTTTTTTTCTGACAGACAGCTAATAGGAACTAAAAATTTTGTTCCCAAAAGAGGCTTTTAAACTACATCCTATTTAATTCCATATCTGAATACTAGACATCTAAAGTTTGTGGTTTTAAGATTAGTTATTTTTCACTCACAAAGTGTAAAGAAAATATATAGAAAAGGAGAATAACAAACTGTTGAAAAAATGCAGGAAAAAAATAATCTTAATAAATGATCTTTCCCATTCAGCACCTTTATCAACATCTTTGTCATTTCAGTTCTGTACATCTTGCTGATCGTATGTGTCTGAAGTGTCACTTTTTACTTTCCTATACAAGAAGCTTCCAATGAGGTTCAGTATGAGAGGGTAGTATAAAGTCCTGAAATGATCTCAGAGAGACACTGGTAATCTTCTTATTGCCCAACATAACATTTATGATTTTAACTTTATTTATTTGTTGGGTAAATTATTTTACAGATTGCTATTAAATCTAAAAATGTGCTGTCAGATCAAGAAAACACCCTTACACGTCCCTTGGCAAATTCATCTTAGTGGCAAAGATCTATAATAAACATAACATTCTTCATCACAGTACTTCAACAAGACAGGCATTCTTTTCTTTCTCTCTTTTTGATTCAGATACCATACAATGAGCTGTTGTACACTAATGGTGGTGCCTAAGAGCATCATCATACAAATTTTGAATAGAAAGCATATGTACACCAGCTCATACTTGATATCCATCAAGTAATTGCAATTATACTTGCTGCATCATCATGCCTTATAAGTGAAATTTTTGTTGGACCATTAGTAGGTTATATAGTTGCAAAGCTATTTGCACTAGCTGAGTATTTACTACAGGATGAAGTTGAAAAAATTTGTTTTGACATAGACAGTACTAAGTGATTTGTGAACTTCAAGCCTGAAACATTTTCCTTTCTGTTACTGTTTGGTGGACAGTGACTATCAGTCACAGACTTCCTTCTATTTTGCTTGAAGATTTCTTGTTTGGATTATTCTGTGTATTCAGTCTGGGAGTTCTTTCAAACAAACTGCTAGTCTATTCAGTTTTAATTGTTTAAAAGGGATAACTTTTAAGATTAAATCATATTTGTAATTACCTATGCTAAGAAAAATATATTGAAGGCCAGGTATAGCCCAAGTGTGATTTAGAAGAGGGGAGCCATCTCAATGCGGAGGCTACTGTCTGTACTGCATGGGAAAAGCAGAACTGGATGAAATAGAGGGCTGCTGAAACAGTCAGCATGAATGTTGAGTAGAGTTGCAGCCACACTCTCACTTCCATTCCTCCTATAGTCCAAGATAAACAGCAAGAAAATGAGGGACTAATGATGAACCTAAAGGCCTCTTAATACTTTTCTCCCCTGAGTGTATCCAGACTATCCTAATTTGATTTGTTAAGCCTACACATCCAATATGAAACCTCTGAGTTATCAGTCTTCAGAATATTCATTCATAAATACTGTGCATAAGAGGGAAATATACAATCACCTATGGAATGTGTGGAGAGACACTTAGATAAATAGAAAAAAACCCTCAATGAGTATCCATCAACAGTTCAGAACAATTGCAAAGGAATGAGTGAAGAGAGATAAAGAAAAGAAAATATTAAACTGTACTTCAAGTTTTTCGGTACCACCAAGCAACTGAATTTTCGGATGTATCAGTGGGAGCAGGAAAATAGGTACATTGACAAGAGAATCCTGAGGGTGCTCTTTCTGAGAAATTGTTCTGCAGTGGTATGTAGTGTTTACCCAGTTATTTCTGGTCATGTCTGAACATAAAATTTTCCTGCTTCCTCTCCAGATGTCTAACACTTATGAAGTATTGCAAAAGTTTTAGAAAAAAAAAAGAAAAATCACATGACAAAGCAGTGCCCATAGCACCAGGAGCCATTTAAAATCAACAATAAGTCACTCAAGTCCTACCAAAGTACAATGTTGAGACATAAAATTAATTAACAGTCAATATAGTCTAAAATGTCTAATATGAAATCTTTTTGCAAAATACCTTTTATTTCTATTACTTTTATTCATCTGAGGATTATCAGTGCAACACTGGTCCTCTTAAAATTCTTTACTAGTAAACAGCTAATCTGTTCAGGTGTTAATTACTCTGTTTCTACTTGAGATTAAACCAAAAAAAAAATGACCATTAGCCACTGAAAACACTTGATTGGCAGTTACTCCTTACTTTATGATAACTTTGATAACTTTCAACACTTTTGCTGTGTAAATAAGGAATGATGTCATCTTCCCTTCCAAATACTGAATCATATTCTCACCAAGGCCAGTGACACACTCAAGTCTCAGCTCACCAAGTCTAGGAAAAATTCTTCATTATTGAAAGGAGAATAGAAGTTTTCAGTCCTCATTTACAATAGCCTAAGAGGTATTTCCAAAATAATGATCTTAATGTTAATCTGATGATCTTAACACAGTTTCAGTATGAAATATGGAAGCACTACACCACTTCTCTTATTTCTGAATGCTTTAGCTGTACTTACTAAGCAAGAGAGGCTAATTTTGTTGTAGAATGGCCTAAGCAACTGTTACAGAGACTCTCCAATAAAAAACCAACCACCAAAAATTAAAAATTTATTGTCAACACAATTAACTGGCCCTCTGCAAATTACAGGTTCAAATGTCTGTGAGAGGAGAACAGAACAACTTCTTAGGATTTAACGACAACCCAAAACGCTCTATCACTCACTTAACAAGTGAGGGCTCTCAACCTCAAGGACCTGCTCAGGGCAGCGTCCCGACCCAAGCCACCTCGAGGAGTCTCCTTGGGCAGCGTTCCGACCCAAAGGGAGAGTCCTCACAGCGTGCTGCTCCAGGGGACGAGTTCCAAATAGATTCCCCAGGGGAATCCATTTATACCCAGGCTGAATCTGATCTGTAGTCAATAGCGGCTCCCATTGGCCAAAGGCCCCAACTACCATGAAGCCCTGAGAACAAAGGCTCTCAGGAGCTGCTACACTTCAGCAGACAGGAAGCCCTATTTTCATTGGGCACCTGCCACAACAACATTCCTAAACTTATGCCTCTTCTGCACCTCCTCCTTACACCACTGTCTGAAACAATATTTGCACTATTGTCTAAAAAAGCAACTTCCAAAGATTCTCATTTTTCTCATGCAAGGAGTACCATAAGGAGATAAATATTAAACACTTTGGGGTGCAGGGTTAGTTGAAGGCAAAAGGAAATAGAGGTTGTTGTTTGGGCTTTTTAGGTACAGAAGTGAAATGTGTTGAGTGGAAAAAGTTTGTAAAACAGTTTCCTTTTATAAACTGATAGGAAATATCAGAAGAAATAATGGTAGACAGATTAGAGTATTTGGATGCTTCACGAAGTAAGTTCCTTGTTTTCACCCAACCATCATCATAATCTAACCTTTTTCATGGGTGTGTTTCTTTTGAGTGGAAATTCTTATTCACTGCACTTTAACATTGGACCAGATTAAATGATAGCAAACATACTGTACTGAATAGTGAGTATAAACTTCCTTACACTGAGAGGAAAGTGAAGTATCTGAGTGGATGACTGTGTTGAGTTTCTGTGTGGCAGGTTCTTGGTAGTGGGGTAGGGGGCTACAGAGGTGGCTTCTGTGAGAAGCTTCTTGAAGCTCCCCTGGCTCCAAGTCAGACCCACTTCTGGCCAAGGCCAAGTCAATTAGTGCTGGTGGCCGTGTGTCTGTGATAGCATATTTAAGTAGGGAAATCCGTGAGGAGGAGTTGGAGTTGTGCGTGAGATAACTATGTAAACACCAAGGTCAGTAGATGAAAGGAGGAGGAGTGGGAGTTGCTCTGGAGCAGACACTCCCCTGCAGCCCTTGGTGAGAGGACAGGATGTGCCTCTGCAGCCCATGGAGGTCCACGGTGGAGCAGATACACACCTGCAACCCATGCAGGACCCCACATCGGGGCAGGTGGCTGTGCCTGAAGAAGGCCAGGACTCTGTGATAAGCTTGCACTGGAGCTGTCTGTTGCTGGGAGGACTGCATCCTATGGAAAGGACCCATGCTGGAGCAATTCATGAAGAGCTGCAGCCTGTGGGAAGGGTTCACATCAGAAAAGTTCGTGGAGGACTGTCTCCCATAAGACGGACCCCATGCTTGGAGCAGGGGAACCTGCGCCTGAGGAGGAAGGGGTGGCAGAAACTGGTGATGAACTGACCCCAATCATAGAATCACAGAATCATCTAGGGTTGGAAAAGACCTTGTAGATCATCTAGTCCAACCATCAACCTAACACTGACAGTTCTCAACTACACCATGTCCCTCAGCGCTATGTCAACACAACTCTTAAACACCTCCAGAGATGGGGACTCCACCACTGCCCTGGGCAGCCCATTCCAATGCCTAACAACCTGTTCCATAAAGAAATACATCCTAACATCTAGTCTAAAGCTTCCCTGGGGCAACTTGAGGCCATTCCTTCTTGTCCTATCGCTTGTTACTTGGTTAAAGAGACTCATCCCCAGCTCTCTGCAACCTCCTTTCAGGTAGTTGTAGAGGGCGATGAGGTCTCCCCTCAGCCTCCTCTTCTCCAGACTAAACAACCCCAGTTCCCTCAGCCGCTCCTCGTACGACATGTGCTCCAGACCCTTCACCAGCTTCGTTGCCCTTCTCTGGACACGCTCGAGTCATTCAATGTCCTTTTTGTAGTGAGGGGCCCAAAACTGAACACAGTAATCGAGGTGCGGCCTCACCAGTGCCGAGTACAGGGGTAAGATCCCTTCCCTGTCCCTGCTGGCCACGCTATTTCTGATACAAGCCAGGATGCTATTGGCCTTCTTGGCCACCTGGGCACACTGCTGGCTCATGTTCAGCCAGCTGTCAATCAACACCCCCAGGTCCCTCTCTAACTGGCAGGTCTCCAGCCACTCCTCCCCAACCCTGTAGCGCTGCTGGGGGTTGTTGTGGCCGAAGTGCAGCACCCGGCATTTGGCCTTATTGAAGCTCCTACAGTTGGCCTTAACTCACCGCTCCAGCCTGTCCAGATCTCTCTGCAGAGCCTCCCTACCCTTGAGCAGATCAACACTCCCACCCAACTTGGTGTCGTCTGCAAACTTACTGAGGGTGCACTTGATCCCCTCGTCTAGATCATCAATAAAGATGTTAAACAGGAGCGGCCCCAAAACCGAGCCCTGGGGGACACCACTCGTGACCGGCCGCCAACCGGATTTAACTCCGTTCACCACAACTCTTTGTTTTTTACCCAGCAAAGCATGTGCCCATCTAAGCCTCGAGCAGCCAGTTTTGCTAGCAGAACGTTGTGGGAAACGGTGTCAAAGACCTTACTAAAGTCAAGGCAGACAACATCCACAGGCTTTCCCTCATCCAATAAGCAGGTCACCCTGTCGTAGAAGGAGATCAGGTTTGTCAAGCAGGACCTGCCTTTCGTAAACCCATGCTGACTGGGCCTGATCATCTGGTTGTCCTGCATGTGTTGTATGATGTTACTCAGAATGAGCTGCTCCATCAGCTTCCTGGGCACCGACGTCAAGCTGACAGGCCTGTAATTTCCCAGATCATCCTTCTGACCCTTCTTATATATGGACATCACATTGGCTAATTTCCAATCTGTCGGGACCTCCCCAGTCAGCCAGGACTGCTGGTAAATGATGGAAAGCGGCTTGGCGAGCACCCCAGCCAGCCCCTTCAGCACCCTCGGGTGTATCCCATCCAATCCCATAGACTTGTGTATGTCTATGTGACTATCTCCTCCTGGATTGTGGAGGGGTCGTTCTTCCAGTCTCTGTCTTCTGGCTGAGGAGGCTGGATTCCCTCAATACAACTAGTCTTGTTATTAAAGACAGAGGCAAAGAAGGCATTAAGCACCTCAGCATTTTCCTCGTCACTTGTTACCATGTTTCCTCCTGCGTCTATCAGGGGATGGAAGCTCTCCCTGGTCTTTCTTTTGCTGTTGATGTACTTATAGAAACATTCCTTGTAATCTTTGACTGCTGAAGCCAGATTAATTTCTATCCCCATTCCCTGCCCCCCTGTGCTTCTGGTGGGGAGGAGGTAGAGAAATCAGGAGTAAAACTGAGCCCAGGAAGAAGGGAAGAGTGGGGGCAAGGTGCTTTTAACATGTGGTTGTATTTCTCACTGTCCTACTCTGTTTGATTGGTAAATTAATGTTGTTGTTAGTGGTGTTCAAATTAAATTGATGTTCTTTTTCTTCCCCGGTGGAGTCTGTCTTTTGCCTGTGACCATAATGGGTGAGTTGTCCCTTTCTGTCCTTGTCTCAATCTCCAAGCCTTTTGTCTTATTTCTCCTCCCCATCCCTGAGGGGGAAGGAGTGTGCAAGCATCTGCGTGGTGCTCAGTTGTCTCCTGGGCTTACACTACAACAATGCCTTCTATTTCTCTTGAATTCATTCAGTGGCCTTGTCCTGAGTCTTCTTGCTCTTATGCAGTTTTAGTTAAACTAACTAATCTTGCAGTGAATATAAGGTTGCCTATAGGTTACAATGCAAGTCACAACCCAAAGTATAATCATTATACAGGTTGAAATTTCTTGGAGGTGAAACAGTTAACAGGAATGGCACTTAAAAGATCATAATAAATAAGTAATTAAGTTAAACTAAAAAAGCTAAGTTTTCTAACATCATTCTATTTCTAATGATCTCAGATAATAAATGCAGCAAATGGGAAATTTTGTTAGAATGATTTACTAGTCATCTAGACTAATTAATGGGATATGATAACATATTATTCACCTCTTGTTCTTACATGATTTCTAATGCAAACTTGATTTACTTTTATTCTCCGTTACTCTTCCCAATACTGTACCCAACATTTAAGAATGAAAACTGTGCAAAGAAACAACTGTAAAATATATAAATACACGTTAACAAGATGTGATTGGAAATACAGATAAACTTAAATATCACTTAAATTATACATAGAAATTTTTGCAAAAGTAATCTTATGTATTCTAGGAATTATGTGCACTGAAGCAAGTGAAATGCCAGTTAGAGATATGAAGGTGTGACTATATAAATAGTAATTAGTTTGATGTAGAAAATTGCTGCCTCAATTTTGGACTGTCATTTTTCTGGTCTAAGGGGATTGGATATGCTTTCATCTGTGTTTTTCTGTACTGCATTGAGCATCAACAAGTGAAATTATTATTAATTATTCTTATTATTTTTATTTATGTATGTTTGAAAAATCTTACTTTATAAAGCATTATGAAGAGTTACTGTTTTAGTTCACAATGTAGGCAACAGACGATCGGGAAAAGCTTCAATTTATTGTTCAGTTGCATTCTTATTATGCAAATTACACATCAGAATAACAAATGATGGCCTGAATGATAACACAGTATTGATGCTAATTTATCCTTTTATATTATTTACTTCCATATTTTATAGTTTTCTACATTCATGTAATTAAAAAAACCCCTATCAGTTTCATTTTGTAACTAAAAAAAACCCTAAAAAATTATCTAAATCAGGAACACACTATAATATCCCCAAACTACTAATTAGGACTAAAAATTGCAACAGATTCATTTCTCAGAGTTTGAAATTTTTAAGAGATTTTATTATTCAGGGAACCTGAAGGAAAATAATTAAGCTGTGTCCATATTTCTTAACAAGAGCTTTAATGAGACTCAATCTCTACTTTCCTAAAGGCGCCTATTGCACATACTGATCTATGGAAAAATATTAGAGAATTCAGTAATGAGATACTCTGCTAGTGAAAAAGACTGTTCTAATTCATACACTGATACGGTTAGAGTGCAAACAAAATATGTGCTTCCTAATCAGTCAGTTATTTCAGCAAAAAATGTTTTATACACTGTAAATACAGAATTGAAGCAAATTAATGTATTAGATAAAACAGTTCTATGGGAAAATGCATGGATGCAAATATACAAAATGGATAGGAAATTATCTGTTAATAGCCTGAAAGTATGAAAAAAAGAGCTGGAAGAAAAACTGATTGGAGGATGGTGCACATTTGGTTGAAAAATTGTTCTTTGTCAACATTTCCTGATTAAGTCAATTGTGCATTTCAGAGAGGGTACTTTGGAGACTCTATATAAAACCTGTGGATGACACAAAGCTAGTTGTGTCTCCTCATACACCAAGTCAATATCAGGGCAGAATGAAATGCACAATGACCATGACAAACTAAAAGGCTAAAATTAAGACAAAATGTAATAACAGTACTAAAAAGCACAGTATTTAAATAGAAATAAAATCAAAAGTATGAGTTGGAGAATAAGAGGCCTGAAAAGGACCACAAGCCAAGTATGAAACAGCAGTTCATACTATGGGGTGCCTGCATATCCTCCCCTTTTGGTAAAATGGCTGGCATAACAACAGAAGATTCAATAAGAACATGAATCTACACGATGCATTTGTATACAGTGCCCAAAACTTTCTGTTCTGATGGTGTTTGCCAAAAGTGGAGGATGCTAAAAAAGAAGCTACAAATTACTACCATACAAGGATGCAGTAACAAGGGGTTACAAGGGGAGTTTTTTAACAAAGAAGGAATCAGCTCAAAAAAAAAAAAAAAACCCAAACAAAAAAAAAACCCCAGAAGCAGAAAAAAGTTTCAAAGTGTTAAGAGAGAGGAAGAGAAACACAGCAGCAGAAAGAATATGTTTTGATGTTGTCAGTCTCACTGGGGCATCATGGCCTCTGTTCATATTCAACCAGCTGTTGACCAACACACCCAGGTCCTTTTCCACCAGGCAGCTTTCCAGCCACTCTTCCACAAGCCTGTAGCATTGTATAGGTTTGTTGTGACCCAAGTGCAGGACCCATCACTTAGCCTTGATGAATCTCATACAGTTGGCCTCAGTCCATCGATCCAGCCTGTACAGATCCCTCTGCAGATCCTTCCTACCCTCAAGCAGATTAACACTCCTGACCAACTTGGTGTCATCTACAAACTTAGTGAGGGTGCACTTGATCCCCTCATCCACATCACTGATAAAGACTTTAAACAGAACTGGCTCCAGTACTGATCCCTGGGGAACACCACTTGTGACCAGCCGCCAAGTGGATATAACTCCATACACCACAACTCTTTGGGCCCGGCCATCCAGCCAGTTTTTTACCCAGAGAAGAGTACACGCTTCCAAGCCATGAGCAGGCAGTTTCTCTAGGAGAATGTTGTGGGAAACAGTGTCAAAGGCTTTACTAAAGTCCAAGTAAACAACATCCACAGGCTTTCCCTCATCCAATAAGCAGGTCGCCCTGTCGTAGAAGGAGGTCAGGTTTGTCAAGCAGGACCTGCCTTTCATAAACCCATGCTGACTGGGCCTGATCCCCTGGTTGTCCTGTACGTGCTGTGTGATGGCACCCAAGATGAACTGTTCCATAACCTTCCCCATCACTGAGGTCCGACTGACAGGTCTGTAGTTTGCCAGATCCTTTTTCTGGCCCTTCTTGTAGGTGGGCATCACATTTGCTAACCTCTAGTCAATGGGGACTTCCCTGGTTAGCTAGGACTGCTGATAAATGATGGAAGTGGCTTGGTGAGCACTTCCGCTGACTCCCTCAATACCCTTGAGTGGATCCCACCCAGCCACATAGGCTTGTGTGTGTCTAAGTAGTATAGCAGGTCTCTAACCATTTTGCCTTGGATTACGAGGGCTTCATTCTCCTTCCCTTCCCTGTCTTCCAGCTCAGGGGGTGGGTACCCAAAGAACAACTGGTCTTACTATTAAAGACTGAGGCAAAGAAGGCATTAAGTAACTCAAACTTTTCCTCATCCTTTGTCATTATGTTCCTGCTTCATATCCAAGAAAGGATGGAGATTCCCCTTAGCCCTCCTTTTGTTGCTAATGTATTTATAGAAATACTTTTTTTTTGTCTTTTCTGACAGTAGCTAAATTAAGTTCTAATTGGGTTTTGACTCTTTGAATTCTCTGCCTGCGTAACCTCACGACATCTTTGTAGTCCTCCTGAGTTGTTTGCCCCTTCTTCCAAAGGTCATAAACTCTCTTTTTTCTTTCCTGAGTTCCAGTCAAATCTCTCTGTTCTGTCAGGTCAGCCTTCCCCACCAGCTCATCTTTTGGAACATAAAGATGGCCTGCTCCTTAAATTTGATTTAAACCACATTAGCTGAGCAGTTTTTCCTGTGAAACAACACATGTTCTTCACAGAAAGGAAATAGTTTGGAGAGAAGCAACCTTATATAAGATAGCAGGAAGCTATTATTTTTGTTCTTTTAAACGTGTATAATACTTTTTGTGGAACACTATTTAATTTCAGATATTACTAATATGATATTACCAAAAAATAACCTACAATATTGTGGCAATATGAAAAGAATCTTGGATTTATAAGAAACAAAGAAAGAATTTCATTTGTTGAGTCTAGATAAGAGAAGGTTGAGAAAGATATGGTTGAAATTTTACAAAATGTAGAATAGGATACAAAGCAATGATCATCTCAGTGGCCACTGTGGTAAGGACACCCCTTCACATACAAACACAAAAAATTGAATTAAAGTAAAGTAAACAGTAATATAGATTTTATATTAGGAAAATGCTCCAAATATTGATTTTTTAAAGTTAATATTTCATACGTTTAATAAAGTAGTTGGTTACAGTGGAAATGAATTTTAGTAATTTCAAGAAAGTTTCACTGAAAGCACATGCAGATTTCCGTACTTCTTCAAAGTAAAATTGAAGTTTTGTATTATTTGAGTCCAGACTAAGAACTCCTGCAGTAATCTTCTGGGCATTCCTCTGTACTATTGCTCTGAAAGCAACAGACATAGAGCTGGAGGACCCCAAAGCGGGAAAAATACTCAAGGAATAAGCTGCAAGAAAATAAACAAAAGAAATTCCAGTGTTGTTTGGTTAACCTTGTGAAAAAAATCTGAATTTCTAACCTCTTCTGTCTTTCCAACACTGACAGTAAAGCTGGTATAACAGAGTCTGGCCTCCCAGGTGATAATTTATGTCTTTTTCCTTCTCCAGCTATTTACATTTTCCTTTATAGACAAGCCACCAGGTGGTGTTACTATGGGATGAATATTGGTAGGGATACAACATATTCAAGGCAATCACTTCTCACCTAGTGTCACTTGCTTCTTTTTGCAGGCTTACTATGATTATACACTACCCTGATTTGCATTGGATTAGTGGAATTTCCCTGTGTCTTTAATGGAAGGGAACATATGGCACATAGCTTTAAAAGTGTGCTACCAAACATAATGAATGTTGGATTGACATTGTTACACCCATAGGCTTTGTTGATAAAAACAAATATTTATACACTATGACATTCTTTCTGCAAATTGCTACCCCTACTCAATGTATGATTCATGAGGAAAGGATCAGATGGAACAGACTTGGCAAATGGGTAGAAACAGAAATAAACAAGCAGAGAGTGGAACAAATTCTGTATTATGGATACAGGACTATATTGCCATTGTTAGAAACAGACCATAAACTTTTTACTGATTTTTGAGGGCCTCAGAAATGAGACTGGTCAGACTTGCTCTATCTGAACTTTTCTTGACCTGCCTGTAGCTTTGTTTTACTTGATTCCTCTGTGACAGCAATTTCTCTAATGGACAAGGTGTCCACAGCTAATTTGTTTTAGTTTTATTTCTCTTTGTATGGTCCAACCATAGTTTTATATAGATAGAACAGTTATTCTATGTAGAATGATATATTTATGACTCTAAAATAATGATGTAGCACAGAGATACACAGACCTGGTATGACAGCAGAGGCCTTGAGAAGCAGAGACACAGCATGAGGCATAGAAGAGCACAGATGTGGACTGATAGGGGATAAATCTCAAGGAATTAAACAAGAATTCCAGTGGGTTTTGGTTAATCCTGTGACAAAGCTTTGTCTTCCTACTGTTCCATGTCCTCCATTACACCTCAAGATCTCCTAACCTATGAGAATCATGCCATTTTTTTCACTGTGACTCCTTTCTTACATTATAGAGGTGGAACATACCTATTAGTCTCTATGGTGTATGAAAGGTTGCTTCTTAAGCTACTAAAGTAAGTAAGAATTTGCAAAGTTGCTACCATGTTAAGCATAACTATCTTAGAACTTGATAGATTCCAGTTGTTTCTTGACCCTGATTGATTTTATAATTCAGGAAAATGACTATTTTTCAGTGAATGGAAAATATTCTGGCTGTGGCAGACATACTGGAATCACTGCCTGTACATTGCATGGCATAAAGAAATAACTTAGAAATTTCAGATAGAAATAATTTAATTCCCTTATTGTTATTTCATATTAAAGTTCCAAAAATTTACCAGTTTAAGTATAAAAATGTATATGAGGCACATATGGATACTATATATACATAGGTTTGTCATATAAGTATATATGTATGCACATGTATATATATATAAACATATATATGTATACATAGATATGAGCACCCAGAATTTCACAAAGCTTGATGTTTGTAATGAATGTTTCACAGATAAACAATTTGGTCGTAAAATTATTCAAGAGATTTTTGTACTCTATATTGAGAAATCCTGAGCAATCAAAGTTTATCTTCTACAAATAATAATTGCTGATTTTTTTAACTGTCTTTTGCTAGTCTATGTATTAGAACTGCAGAAGGAAGAGTTAGTCCCACATAAGAATTTCTTCCACGGGAGAAACTATGCAATTGGCTCTGTAGCTATGCTTTATGTAATATATAGTAATCATGAAATTATTTCATGGATTTCTGCTATATTGTGGAATAATAACCACATATATAATGCAAAATATGTTATTTTTATGGATTGCTATAAGAATGTATGGTAATATGTTGCCATGTTGCCAGGAGCCTTTCTTTCCCTGTGTCTTGGAAACTGAAACACATTTCCTCTATTTCTCCTTATTATGTATTTTTTTTGGTGACCATTTCATAAGGCAGTTGGACAACTTTGTATGGT
This sequence comes from Strix aluco, assembly GCF_031877795.1. Taxonomy (NCBI): domain Eukaryota; kingdom Metazoa; phylum Chordata; class Aves; order Strigiformes; family Strigidae; genus Strix; species Strix aluco. The sequence goes on from NC_133934.1 coordinate 21,580,705, forward strand.
AATACTGATGTTGTGTCTCATACTGAATATAAATCATGAGTGTGGCAGCTCCTGGCACCCCACATTATATTGACACTTCTGTTTGTCTTCAGCTGTGTTTTTAAACATCTGTAAATTTCCAATTCAGTTAACACAATTTCTCACATTACGGATATTCTTGATCTCAAATGTCTGTTATATAGAGTTATCAGTAGGTGTCAGTCAGTGAATCTTTGGTGCTCTTCCTGCAAGGTAATGACACTAAATACCCTACTACTTCACCCTCCAGGCTTTCAATATCTTTTTATTATTCTGACACTGATTTCCAGTAGCCCATACTATGTAGGCTATATGTCTAAACCCAGATTTCATGGCATATTATCTGAATTCATGTTGAGTATCTACAGTTTATTCTCAGACATTGCTATATTAAACCTATCATATTCTGCAAAACCAGTTTTGACTTGCAGGTAGTCACCTTTTTTTGCTGTCACATCTTCCAGTAAAGTTAACTTAGGAGAACTTTAATAATAGAATTATGAAAAAGTAGAACAGGAGGGTACTTTATAGGTTCATACAGTCCAGTATTTTCCAAACAGTTTTTAATGGATCTAAAAAAAATCCATGGACTATTTCTTAGGAATCTGTAGAAGTTTAATACAAATTTAACTATCTGAAATTTGCTGAAATATTACAAGATGTTCTATAGTTCTGCTCTTCAATCACATCTCAAATTAGTATGAATATCTCCTGCAATTTAAGAAATGACATTTTATGTGCCTCCAGGGTTCAGAAGACATGTTGTTCAAAAAGGTACTTAATTATTTTTGGTTTAAAAAGCAGAAAACTGCTGTGACAAATGAGTGGAAGGGGGAAGGGACAGTCCAGTGGAACAGCTCAATTCTGATAGTGATAAGAAAAACAAGTCCTTCTTGTTTTGTCACACAGTTGTCACAGCTTTGAATTGGGACCATTATTTTGTTCCAGTTTTGAGGTACAGTTACAGAGTTGGTTAGAATCAGAGTCCGTAGCTATCGTTTTCTACATCTTCAGCTATTTATTCTTCTATTTGGCTGTCACCAATGTCATCATGGCAGTAAACATAATTCCTTGTATTCCAATATAAAATTATATATTTCCTATTATTATAACAGGGCTGTCAACTTTGAGTCATGTCCGGTAGTTTAGCTACCAAAAACTGTGTTTGTGCATCTTGTGACTAACAGTGGGCCAGTGGCTAAAGAAAGGAACTGTGAAGAAAAAAATTTCACTTTTACTGTCTTTTAGCAATGAACACTTAGATGTAAGTACTGCTCAGAAAAAATTCCTGAAATATTCTCCCAACTTCTATTATCATAACTTATATTATCATTATATTAAAAGCAAAAGGATGAATGATATGAGAACCTTAAAAGAAAACTAGGTCATATGGACCAAATTATGTTTAAATGGACTTTACTTAGACTGTGTCAACTGATGAACAGTAATTTCAAAGCTGTGTTACAAAGTATTTGCTAATGGAAAAATGAAACCGTTTGATCTTTGACACCACCTTGAAAGAAGGCACCTTAATTTCAAAGACAATAGGGAGAATTCCTTCAAGCATAAATTGAATGAACCGGAAAAAAAATGACAACAGGAAAGACAATTTTCTGTTCAGCTATTCCTGTGAATACAGAAGTGCTCAAATAATCTCTTTGTATGAGCCACCAAATTATGAATATTAGAAAAGATCACAAAGTCACAGGAGAGCGGTAACTACCTTGCAGCAGAAAAGAAGAAATTCCTATGTGGATGAAAAGTTGTATTCAAGCAAGCTAATTTAATAGCTCTTACAGATAATACCCATATTCAATATTTTCAAGACATGGCCAAAAAGATACTGTTTTCGGTTACTGTTAAAATAATCTTTACTATACTTTGCAGATAGATGAGACTGTAGAGGTTTTACTGGCAATAATTTTCTTTATTATTTAAATAAGAATTAGAATGTGAACCATTGGAAGCTATGTTTGTTTTGTCAACCTCTTCCTACCTGAGCGTGGGCAGATATATATATATATTTTTATATACATAGAGAATGTGGATAATAGCTTTTTACAGGAAAATGGTATGGACTGGGGCCAGTGCATCAGAGTTTCACAGATGGTGCATGTTCAGTGACGACATGTCTTGCTGTGCTGGTCTTGCTGAATTCAAAAAATGGTCACTAATATTTCCTAAGAGCTTTGTAGTATTCACAAAAAAGCCCCATCCATTGGGATCAAGAAAATGCCTATTATCAAAGCTTGATGGATGAATTTACATGTATTTTCAACCTATTGTAATGATATGGATTGTGAACAAGATCATTTGCCTCGCATTCTGATACGATGTAACTATCAAAAACACCTGCCTTTTTTTTCCAGTGTTCAGAAATGCAAGTCTTTTCTCTTGAACATTCATTTGAACTATCATATTAGCATGAAAGTGAAACACTGCTTAACACGTTTGCTTACATCTCTGGTGTTTTCTTGTGACTTAATGACCTTGATCTAGTAGAGCAAGAAAAAAGTATAATGCTTTATAATATAGCTGAAAAAAAAAAAAAAAGGTTTTATCTAGAAGCTTCAACTCCAGGTTGAAAGAGAAAACGGCTTTGACACATTTAAAACCTTTCACACACTGTGGCAGAAAAAGGTTTACACTCAATAGTGATATAAAAAGCTGAATGAAATATTTGACTGTCACTTTCATTAGTGTAATGAATGAAAGAATGACTGGATATGAAAACCATCTGCAAAATCTTGGAATTTTGGTTATGATTTAGCAGCCAAGGAATAAGCTCAAGGGTGTTGTGTTGGGGAATAGAACTTGAATTTATATAGGAATCTCTTGCTTTATTATGATAAAAATATAGAAAAGCACTCTTGCCATACATTAGCAGATAAGACCAGAGTACCTTTCTTGCCACTATCACTGTATGGTCATAGTTGTTCACTATTTCAGCCTTACTAGTAATGAAAGTGAAATATTGATATAGCCTGGAGGGTTGCTGTTGGAAATGCACATTGATCCATTTGAACCTTCACTCACTTTGAATTTCAACCCTCTCATTAGAACTGATACATATAATTGTAGACATGCAGAGTCAAAACTTTTTTATTGCCTATCAAATATTTTATCCATAGACCTAAACTTTTTGACCCATGGGAAAGCTTTTTTGGTGTCATGTAGGAAAAACATCTTGTTGCCATTTAGACATACTACTCTCTGTGAACTTTTTGTGCAGTTAGAACATACTCTCTTTAAAATATATGAGGCCTGCTATCTGGTTCCTTTTTCTCAGTCTTTTCAAGCCCAAATGAACCCAGATTTTTTTGGGTCTATTTTTGCTTTGTGGGGAAATTTTCAAAGCTTCTAAACATTTTTGTTACCATACTCTGGATTCCAATTTTGTCTACACCTTTCTTATAGTTCAGTGGCCAAAAAACCAGAATTCCAACTGAAACCTCACTAGTGCCAAGTAGAGCAGAAAAATTACCATCTGTGTCTTATATTTTACATCTCTGTCAAATCCCACTAAAATGACTTTTGCCCTGAGTCACTATCAGGTGACTCAGATTCTAATAGCAATTTTCCACATCTTTCCACAGTCTTTTTTCAGTACAGCTGCCAAGCAAAATATTTCACCTTTTCTATCTTTGTATGTGATTTTTCTCCTGAAGTGTGCTAATAGTTTTGCTTTTATCCTTATTTTGCTTCATTTTATTGATTTCTTGAGTTTCTTTTGCTTAATAAGAGAGAAAAAGACAGTCCATTAAATATATGCTTTTAAATTGGATTCAACCTTCTTAAAAGTCACATTAGAATTATAATAGGAAATATTGCAAGCTTACACTGTAAAAACAACAAGATTGATGTTAAGCACTCTCTATTACTAACCTTCTGCAAGGATTCCTATGGAAATCCCTAAAGATTTATAAGCACATTCGCAGTCCCTTTGGCTTATGCTTGCTGAGTGCACTCAAAGCATAACCTATTTTCATAATCCCTGCTTCACACACTCTGAGGATTTGCAAGCTCTTGCAAGATTGTAGAATCCATTACATTTCTTCCATCTTTTGTCAATATACTGTGTTGGCAATGACTGTGAATCCAAGATTTCTTGTTTCTTTTTAACTCTGACCTGTAACACTGAAAGTCTTTTGTTTCAGGATAGCTTTTTCTTCACATTGTCAGACTTCTGTTCACTCTCCAGCCTGGCCTGATTCCAGACTTACTGAGTCAGGGACACATTTTCTCCATCTTCCTCACTCTTTTTTCTTGGCCTTTGCCCCAAGTTCCCTTAGTGACCTAGTATCTCAGTTAATGAGTTATTAGATCCAGTGTTGTAAGATCTACCCATGTATCATTCTCTAGTTATTCACAAGATGTTTTTTTTTACATTATCTTTCCTTCTTCTGAACTGGTTAAATATGTTTCTGTTTTATACTTATTTTTGGGTTGGATTACAGTTTAACTTCTGTCCCATGCTTTTGCCACTATTGTCATCAGTGTAAACTAATTGAAAATAAGTAGAAAGATGGTGCTGCAGAAACAACTGTTCTCAAAAGTGAGGCTGTGTTTTGCACGTTTTTCTTTTCACTAACATTTATTGCTTCCAGTCAGAGAATGAAACAGCACTAGAGATTCTTTCCTTTGTCTTTCATATTTTCAGAAATTTAGTTCCACAGAGTTCCATTATTTAACCCAACCCTTTTACATCTAATCATGAACCTAAAGTAGATAATTTCCTTTATTCTTCACCATACACAGTGTAACAAATAGTCACTACTCTGTGATATGGTGCTTGACAAAGAATTTTTATTCAGTATATTATTTCCTACACTTAATATGAGCCTTTTCCTAAGCTAATGTGAGATTCCTAAAAATGATACTTTAAAAAATGTTAGACATATATATAAATGTTGACATATATATATATGTCGGCGTATATATATTGACAAATATATTTATATAAATAAAAAATAATTTGTTTTCTTTATGTAAATCACACACACACACACACCCCCAGAGACTCAAACTATTGTAACTTTGTCATCTGATTTTTATGCAGATAGCTTATTTTTTAGAATACTTATAAACACTGAATGTTTGGAATAATATTTTGATGACACAATACTAATATAACACAGGGTATAACCTGTTTGAGTTAATGATTTGATTTTGTTTTGACATGGGTGGCATTTTGTTTAGTTTAGTGTTGTACTGCAAGCAATAGTTCCCGTGGAGGAAGTACTATGGAGGTTTTATTTTACAGTGGTTTATAATGGATATGGAGTCACATATGTTTGAACAAGCAGCCTTTGAGAACTAGCATGTACACCAGCAGGGTAATCTACATGGCTGACCAGCTCCTTAATTAAAATTTGTCTCGTAAAACTAAATGCACATTGATTCCTCCTGTACATAAAAAAGAAGATGACAGTGAGTGTCCTAGAATGGAGATTTCCAGATCATTAGGCTGAGGGTAAAATTCTCTAATGTACAGCAACACTACTCATGGATAAAAAGTCCGGTCCATTGTCCATCTGGTTGTGGTATACAAGCAAAGGCATACGGAGATGTTCAGGAGAATTTCTTCATACTGCAGGGAGCAAATATAGTGCCTGTTCATGCTACACAGTCATCTTATGTGCTCCTTTATATCTTCCTTGCTGGGATTCCACAACTTTTTCTTAAGGGCCAAGTTTCAAGGTAAGTGGACATAGTGATTCAGTTCTTGAAATGGAGGAGGAATTTTCTTTTATTGTACAACTGTGAAAAGTTTTTTGCAGTAAAATTGGAAATCTTGTTGAGAGGTAGAAGGTTGCTATACACAGACTGCCATTGCAGCTGTCACCATAATCCCCTGATGGGCCAAATAGTTCTTGAGTTAAACCAAAAAAATCTTGAGTTATGTAGCTGGGTGCTAATTTCTTGACTATATCTTGACTTTTACTCTCAGCAGATGGAATGAATAGAAGGCTCCACATTGTTATGAGAAAATTATACTTTCCCTTTCTGTTGTGTTGGATTTAAATGGCCATATCTGGCACACTTACTGCTCAGTATTTTCTTCATGATGTTTTTTCCTGTGGCCTTCAAGGATGTCTCCTACTTGTATGTTAAATGTTATACACATATTGTGTAGATCTGAGTCTTTCACATAAGCAAAGATTTCCTTGAAGGCTGATGTTGCGGTTAATAAATTGCTATTCTCTGCTCTAATACGGTTGGTTTATGTCTTCTTTCTCTGAGTTACTCTAGTATTTACATAGTCAGATGACAACCAACATATATGGTTAAGATCTGCTGAAAATCAGATCTTCTTGGGCATTCAGAAAGAAAACAAACTATAAGTAACATAAAACTTGCCTTATTTTTTCTTTTTATATGTAAATTACACCATCTTTGGGATCATAGTAATAAAGCTTATTTTTTCCGATACTGTATGTTTTATTCTGTTTCATGCTGTACCTCTACCTACCTAGCAGATAGGCTGGAGTCTGTACTGATCAAAGATGAGACAGGAAAACTCACTAAAAGTCTGAATCAGAAAAAGATTTGAATGGTATTATGTGAAAGACTTTCACATACTAAAATGTGAAACCAAAGCAGAAGCTGATTGTATTTTATTTTTTATTAAATCTTCACCTTCTGGCTTCCTAAATGCAATTAAAAAATGGCTTTTTGACATTTACACAGTTCACTTCACTCAGTTTAAGTATAACTGTACCCAAAATACTCTTTCTCCTTTCCTTCACATGCATGAATTTCATACTTATGTATTTTGGCTTTTGTTTCTACTGATTACCTTTTTGTAAATCTTGATTTTGATGAAGCCTAGTACAAAGTAATCTTTAAGGGAATAAGTTTCAAGTCATGTAAGTACCTCAAAGTTGCCATGTGCAGGCTAAATGTTCTTGTGTTATAACTCAATATTTCTAGGACAATGTTGCTTTCAAGTGCCTGATGCTCATGATTGTGCTTATCATGTGATGCCATGTGTCAAATCCCACTCTAGCACTTCCATTATGTGATATTCTGCAAAGAGACTTATGTCAAAAATTTAGAAGTTGAGGAAATTTAAATATCAAAAAAAGAAAGAAGAACAACATTGTCAAGAAGACAGTTCTATTTCATACAAGGATAAAAAGGAAGAATGTCATTGTGAGGGTATAGGTCTCTTAAGAAAAAAATACTTAAACCTATTATTTTATGCAAAATGTTAAGTAGCCATTCTTTTAATAAGTAATATAATCACTGCTAATGCCAATAGCAATTATGAATATACACACTAACTGGAACATATAGAAAAAGAGGTCACTGTCTTAAATGTGCAGAGAAATAACATGAAAACCTTTTAAATGACACATAAAACATAATTCAAGTGCATTATTCTTTTGTTGAGCCCTTTACACAGAGGTAAATCTGAACACTTGCAGAATTAAAATTATAGCACCATTACCATGTTCTGAAGAAAAAGTGCATGTTACAAGGAGACAAAGTAAATTATCTCAAATTTATCACCTTGAACTAAAACGACCTCAAACTTAAATTAAGTTCCTAGTCATCTTTGGAGGCCATCTCAGCACAAATTTATGAGAAAATTCCCTCGTGAAGAACAGATTGCATATTCATTGCATACTTGAATTTATCTTCTTTGCCAAATCTATACATTTGGTTATGGACTGGATAAATGCACTGGACATGAGATACTTTTTCAAGAGATATTCATTGAAATGTAGAGAATATTAATAATTTTTTAAAATTTTATATTATCTGCAAATAGGTTTGAGTAAAATTCCTTTTTGTGTTTATGTGTGTATGTATGTCATCATAGTCCATGCTTTCACTGGAAGTTTGTAAGCCAGCGCAGGAGTCCTTTGGGGAATTTTTCAGAGTTCTTCCTTACAACTAGGCCAGATGTTTTCACTGCATGGTTTTCTTATTTCATCTTTCTACAGCAGCTTGTTACAGTATTTGGAGAATCTGTATGTTAAAAGATCCTCCCCAAACATTTTCTAAACTCTTTGTATATTTTGCAACTTCTACAATCTCCTGATGCTGAGTTATTATTACCAAAGGCGTACTTCTTGAGGAACTGTGCTGAAAAACAATAGCTGAGTGCCTTGCACAAATGTGCTTTGCACATTTTTCTAATAATTTCTATAAATGAACTATAGTAATTTCTCATAAATCTGCTTAAAGTTTGGAATTTACATATATATATATCTGTTAAAATATTAATTTATTAGTTCAAATAGGATGTACTAGTAAATAACTACAGAACACAAAACTATCTAGATGCTAGTGTTTAACAGAAGTAATTAAAATCCCAGCAAAAAAAACCATTGCTCAAAGGACAATTTGGCCTATTTCATAAGGGCCAGAAATGAAGGCTCAGGAAAGAGGACAAGAACAGATTAAACAGTAGGTGCTTCTTTTTGCTAGCATAAGGCCAAAAAATCAGAAGATTATGCCTGAAATATTTTGTGACTGTGTCCTATTGAAATATGTGGGATGTTGGGTCCTGAATTACTTTGTGAACCAATGTTTTAGTTTCCATTTTAACAATGGATTTTCAAATTGAGATCCTAAAAACTTTTATTCAGATGCTGCCCTGCACTTAAGATGCATAAAATGCCTGGAACTGGAGACTCTCAGCGTTCCTCTGCATGCTGACTGAACACCTAAAGTGTTCATCAACAGCAGTGAGAAATGAGGTACCCAGTGCAGTACAAGTTTCATTGGGAGCTGCAGATTAAGCATAGACTTCCTTTTCATCTACCTGGACTGTTCTGTTCAGCTCTCTTGAAAAGCATCTACAGGATCAGACTACATGGGAAAAAAAATAGAAGATTGTTGTGACTCCAATCTTTCCATCTTTCCAACTTCTTAGTGTTTAGGATGTTCACATTGGATAAAGGAGTCACAGATTCAACTCCAAATCAACTTTGCAACCTCCATTTTTCAGTATTTTTGAAGAAAGATTCCTTTAATCTTTTCTTATTGAAGCCTTCCTAACAAAGTCTTTCTATTATACTAGCCCCTAATGAGACCTTCAGAATCAATTAAATATACAAGATACATAAGTGCATAATTGCTTCTGAAGAGCTATGAATAAAACTAACATTTTGCAAAAAATACTACTACTCTTGGAGATACGCAAAATAGTTCTGACAGCAAACTAACAAAGTACTTTAAGACAAAATTTAAGGCACGTGCTTCATGTTTTCTACATCCTCTTTCTGAAGCACAGCAGAAGGCCACCATTTTTATAAACAACCGGAAACATACGTATGTCTTCCCACAATGTTGATACTTTTCTGGGGTGTAAATGACTATGCTTCAAACTGCACTATTCTGTATTTGAGTTGAATGTGTAAGTCACAGGTCACTTCCAGGACTGAGCTGTTGACAAGCAAGATAGTCAACAGTTCTAAGGTCTAGAAAGGCATTTTTCTTACCTCTGATATAGCATGCCTGTTATAAAATGCTAGCTTTAACCCAACTTGTAGCTCACTCATGGCTTTCCTTTGGTTTGATGAAGAATGAACATCTTGTATTTGTATTTTAGGAAGCTCTTCAATATGAGTCAGAATATTACACATTTAAAGTAGACAAAACAAAATAAAGCAGTTTGTCTCTCTAGGTTGCTTGTCAAAGTTTCATGAAAGAAAGACTAACCTTATAAGATTGTGGAATATTTGTTAATTTGGTAGCATTCTACTAGACACCTAGCTGTGCAAGAATACAGTTGAAATGTCAAATTTTAGGATGACTAACAATTAAATGACACAATTTCTAGCTTTTTATATAAACTTATTTTCAATGTTGGCTATCCTATAAGGCAAATCAATTAATTACTTTTGTAGTAAAAAAAATCATTATGATTTTGCAATCTTTTAAATATTGAGTAATAAAAATGTGTATCAAATTTACTTTCTGACTTCTCTGCTAGCTCATTTTCTCTTTCAATTACTTTTTCATGGAACTCAACACATTTCCTACCTCCCTCCCTTCCTCCCTCCCTCATCCCTCTCTCCCAAAGTGCAGTACACCAACTTAAATTAATAGGCAATTCTGTGAATGAGGGTAGAAGATGATAAATAATTTAGGAGGATAATAAAATGAGGATATAACATAAAATAACTATGTTTTAAAATGTCATACTATCAAACTTTTTAATGATATAGTCCTGCATCCGAAATATGTGTTGTTTTTATCAGATAAACTTACACCTTTTTACTTGTGGAACTTCTAGCAATTAACTGAAAAAAAATGTAGTTAAAAGTAGGTGTTGTTTTCACAGGAAGTTCCAGCATGATATGGTTTAATCTTAGTTAGCTGGTTGTAGTCATTGTTTATGACAAATTACAGCTCATCAATCTGCTGCCTTATTTCTAATTTCAGGCTTTCAGAGCTGTACTTTTTAAGTACTTTGTTTTTCTCCACATAAATTTACATGACCTTTTCAAGAAATCCTGGACCACTGATTACATGAAGTAAGCACGAGTTCTGTATACTCTTTCAGATAATGCATACTGTGCAGTCCATCAGACTGCTGTCCTGTCTGTCATCTTCACTTTTAACATGCATGAATGCTTGGTTTGAGTGTGTTCCAAAAATGAAGTACATTGTGTTGAAAACTGAAATGATCTGCTGAATTTTAGCATAGAAAATTGTTTTCCTATACAAAGTGATTGCCCTTTAAGAAACACTTTTGTAGGTCAGAATTTTTTGTGGCGTAGTTCATAAAAATAGTTTGTATGAAACTGTGCTACTCTAGAAGACATAGGAGAATTTTGTCTGCAAATCCTATATATCAGCTGCTTCCCTGTGTCAAAAAGCTCAGATCCATAACATAGTTTGAACGGAACCATCTTGTTCCTCTTAGCTGCTCCACATACAGGCATCTTGAACTCAGTAAGAAATTAACAGCTATGTGATTTTAAGAGTTCACAGATAACACTGTTACTTCTCTCTATTGTCTCCCATATTCATATACCAGCCAAGCAAAATTATAGCAACAAAGACTAGATTCTTGGATGACTGGGATTCTTGGATAAGACGAATTTCTAAATGCCTCTCTGCATTTAAACAAATACTTAAACAAGTGTCTATAAATATTATTTTTAAGCAAATATTTAAACACCGCTGATAAAAAAAAAAAAAAATCCTAAAAAAATAAATCTTCCTAGTTGCTAGCAGAGACTTTCAGTGTCCACAACTGTGTTGGGCTGTACACACAAAAATGTCTAGGAATTTATTGTGCCTGGTATTTCAGAGTCCAACATTCAACATATGAGAAGGATTCATAATGTAGGAATTGCCCTAAATTTCTTAAATGGGACCAAGGACCATCCTTGTGGCATACCTTTGTCACCTCAATTTTGAGATCAGTGTCTGTGACTCCTACACCGACAAACCCTATGGCAGACACAGTTTAAATATGTTGTCCTCACTGACAAAATCCAGCTTTTCAGGCTTTAAATACAAACACCTTTTTTGCTCCTTTTCTTCACTTACCTAAGCCTTGGTTTATTGTTTATTCAGAAATATAATTACTGTTTTGAACACAATCCTTAAATAGTAATTATTGTGAAAACTGAACTCATGCCTTTCAGGTAAATTGAGAGCTGACAAGCTTCAGAGTTGTTTCAACATTTTGCCTTTGACCATTGGACATGGTGATAGCTTTATACTGAGTAGCTTAAATAAGTAATTCCCAATAAACAACTGCAAAATAGTGTGCATACAATGTATGAAAAAGAAAATACTAATCCAGTGTGTGCAAGTAGTCATTCACAGCTGTAAATTCTGAATGAAGGGTGTCATGGAAATACATGTCTTTTACTACACGAGGACATAGAAATCTGTTTCTTCTGTTCCTGGTCTCTGTTTCCTACTCATCAGCTTAGTCAGCAACATTCAGCATATCTCAGCCATTCACCAGGCTAGCACTTCCAAGACTTTTTTTGTCTTCCCCCTCCTTCCATCCCCAATTCACTGAGTTGTCTTTCAATTTAATTAATGTGTGTACTGCACTTCAGGAACTTCTGTTTTGGTTGTCTGATATTTCTATGTCTTGCATAATTGTTTCTAGGTGTGTAACACAGGGTTGTGAGTTGTGCCAGGTGACAAGGTGAGTAAAAGCCCTAGATTTAAAAAGAGCAGAGGCATGAACAGCTTCACATTGAATTATGGGACATGTTTTTATTGATTTTAATAGGCTTTATATTAGTTTTTGTTTAACACATTCTCCTTTTCTATTTCAGCAGATAGAAAGTATCCTTTAGTTCTTGGAAAGAAGGAATAATCTCTTTTTTTAGGCAGCAAACTTTCGAGATCTCAAAGCCAGATAGTTTATATTGACTGTGATGCTTGTATAGGAATAATCAAATTAGAATTTTGGCCCTGAAACATATTAGTATTATATATTTTGTTAAGCTATACTTTTAGCAATTGTTTTGCTGCAAGAGCTTTAACTTTATGATTAAAGTGAATTAAAATGTCATAACAATTATTCTCAATTTATAATAAATACACATGAAAATTATCACATTTTATCTACTTAAGAACAAATACTGTGTTAGATATCAGAGAACAGCCACTACATCAAAGTTGTTTCCTAGAAATAACTACCTGGCTGGCTGTAGGTATGCACTAAACTCCACCACAAAAGAGAGAAATACCTGCTGAACTAAACAGCACTTGTTTAGTAGTTCTCATGCCACACCTACAGTTTCAATGAAAATAGAAGTGTTACCATGAAGCTTGTCTTCAACATGTTTCAGGAAATTATGGAGCTGCTATAAAGTTTACAAAAATTTGCAAGGATAAATATTTATGAAATTATGTAAAACTAGGGTTAAAGGTGTTATTGTTGATAAGAACTGGCTTTTGGTAACTGCCTTCCCTTTCACAGTCTAATTATGTAATTTTAAAAAAATGCCTACTTAGATGTTGAAATATTGTATTAGCTGAAATTATGCATTATATCTTCATAATAATTGGACATCTTGTCTTTTTTTAATTACTTACATGATGGCAACTGCAGGTGTGAATGATCTGTTACTGGCAGATACTGTTACCACTGCTCTAAATGGGTTCAAGACCACATGAGGAAATGATGACATGCTTTATGAATGTTGTTCACAAGAAAATAATTGTTTTTGAGGAAAGTACTGTGGGGGGTTGAGGTGGTTTGACCTTGGCTAAATGCCAGGTACCCACCAAGTCGCTCTATCACTTCCCCCCCCTTCCCCTTTTTTTTCTCAACAAGGCAAAGAGGGGAAAGAAAATAAGATAGGAAAAAAAACCCCAACCCTTGTGGGTAAAACAAAAGCAGTTTTAATGTAAGCAAAGCGAAGCAAAGGTCAGCACACAGAAGCAAAAAAGAGAAAACAGATTTATTCTCTACTTCCCATGAACAGGCGATGTTGGGCCTTCTCAGGAAGCAGGGCTCCAATACATGTAGTGGTTGCCCTGGAAGACCAAGGGTGACCCCACCCCCTTCCTTCTTTTTCCCAGATTTATACTCGAGCAGAGGTCATATGGTATGGAATATCCCTTTGGTCAGTTCGGGTCAGCTGTCCTGGTTGTGTCCCCTCCCAAGATCTTGCCCACCCTGTCCCACTGTGGGGGGGGGAAATGTTGGAAAGAGCCTTGGTGCTGTGTAAGCACTACTCAGCAGTAGCCACAACACCAGTGTGCTATCAACACCCTGCCAGCTCCCAGCATAAAACACAGCACCATGAGGGCTGCTATAGGGGAAAACCAATTCCGGCTCAGCCAGACCCAGTACAGGGTTTTATGATGTTGTTGTTTTTGTTTTTTTCCCCTGAAGAGAACAGATCTTTAATGGATTCACATTTTTAAATTGGGGGGAAGGAAGAAAATTCTATGTTGATGATCTATAAAACCAAATATTGCCCTAGGTTATGAATAAGAAGGGAGCAACATTTCAGACAGAAATTAGGAATGGCCACATTACAAGTATCTACTATGTGGGAAAGTGTGATCTACTGAAAGCATTGACATTCTAATGAAAAACATCCAATGCATGTTTGTGTGTGTATGTTTGTGTTTGTATGGATAAAAAAATCACATTTTAATTGGTCATTTTCCTTCGGATACAGGACACACAGAACTTGTGCAAAATTTCAGTTACAATTTGCACATTAATGAAAAGAAACATTCACGCATCATATATAATTTAAAACACTAAAGCATGCAACATCTGTTCAATGCAGTTAGGATTGTCTCATGTACTCCACATGCATATTTCTCATTTGTACAACTGAAGAATATTGAGATAAATTGGTGTTTCTTTAAGAAAATGAGCAGGTGCTGGAGTTTATTATGTTCTTTATCAATTTTAGAAAGGCATAATGAGTTTGTCTTACAGGCTACATTTTTATAAAATACAGAAGTTCCTTGCCATTTTTTCAGTCCTTTGCATGATATAACTGCCACAATATTCTATAAATAAAACATGTCCATAAATACTTCATAAGGAGGAAACTTCCACATAAGCTTGTGAATACAATAAAAGTTTTCTTACTAAAAAAATCTTTGTAATTTTATTTTATTTCATTACTTTTTTTTTTTTTTTTTTTTTTTGTACACAAGACTGTACTTGACTATTTGGTTTCTTTTAAAAAATGAAAACAAAAGATTTAAAAAATGTAGTTGTAGGAGAGATGAAATAATACTGAAAATGTCTAATTCCATGCTTCCCTTCCACTTTGGCAATCATTTATTGCTGCATATATTATATAGAGAATATCAGTGGACTAATATTCTTCAATTCTAGAGTAAAATCTTCTCCATTGACTATCGGTTTATTTCAAAATCAAAATCTTCAGAACAGAGAAAGCATCCTGTTCCTTCATTTGAAGGAGTAACTAAACCTACGTATGGATTAAGGAATGGTTTATCTCATTGTTACTTAGTTAATAACAAAATGAGACATAGAAGTCAATCATTAAAGGCTAATGGAACAATCAACAACATTCAATAAACAGAAATAATTGAAAACAAGACAAAATGCTGCTAAGATTAAAAAATAAAAACAGAATGAATAACAACATGGAATGACAAGCTGTATCAAGGAGAGCAATTACTGGATCATGGACACAAGTTTCCACTGCAATATCGTGATGAAAAGAATTTATGAGATACTTTAAAATCTGAACACGAAAGCAATAAATAAAAGCAGGGAACTGGTAACACCTATGCTGATGCTAAGTAGTAACACTGCTGTTTTGTTAATACTCATGAAGTCGTTAATGGAATAGTGCATTGTGCCCCAGAGTTTGAGGAGAATGTGGAAAACTGGGAGATATACAAAAAAAGAATTATCCAAACACATGAATTCTGGGAAGCTTGCCTTATTTTGAGACATTTGACATATTGAATTAATTAAAAGGAAGTTAATTACATCCAATCACGGTCCATTCATATTATGGTGCTCCATGGGCATAACAGATAAAAATTCCACAGTTTAGGAACTGTAACTAGACAGATCTACCAAATAAAGTTCAACTTCTTAGCACACATAATTAGTTGTTGGAAAAACTCTTGTATTATAGGCTTAGTCTTACTCAAAATCTTTAAGTCAAAGAATATGTGGTTTTTAAAAGTTACTGTTTGAAGCATTTGAAGTCAAACCTTAAATCTCAGAGTTATCACAGGAATCACTAAATGAAATTTTATGTCTCACAAAGTGTAACTAATATTCTGACCTTCCAAATGGTGAAAACCTCCAGCCACTTTTTGGATTCTTCCTTGTGCTATTATTATTCATTATTTCTACTGCAATAGAAGATATCAATCCTATCTAAAATCACATATGCATGATGAAATAATCATCAATTATTTGAAAAGGAATGACGTAGAACAGGTGGGAAAGAAAATAGAATGAATAAACTATTTGTTTATATCGCTGTAACTTGTGTAATATTGAGATGCTTCCAACTAGCTCTAGACACCTTAGCTTACTTCTCTAGCTATAATCACCAAATGAAAGATTAGAGATCTTTGACATTGTTGCACTTACTGGTAGTGTATACATAAAAGCCTAAACTTATGAAAAAAAAATCATATTGAAGTAAATGGAAGATGCTTCTTTAATTATAATAAAATAAGTGATCAGGGAATGGAACAGTGTTTTGGTTGTTTGCCCAATATTGTAGTCACTGCATCATTGTCTAAAGCATAACTATGAGCAAGATTTCAAATTCATTTCTTTGCTTTCCTGCCTCTAATCCTCAGGTAAGCATATTACAGTCATATTCAAAAACATGTCAAAATTAAGATACCGACATTAACAAACATACTGTTTTTGATACCACTTACCAGGTAAGTTTAGATCTAGATATTGCTATACTCTCTAAAATAATGTAAAAACTACATACAACTGTAGTAAATTTCATTTCTGAATGAGCAAAAACCAGCAAATGATACTAAGCAAAGCTGAAGAGCTTCTAATGTGAAATATTACCTAATGAAAACTTGTGTTCTGACAAAAAGGCAAATGGTCAGAGTAACCCTAAGAAGAAAAAGGATGAATGGGATGATAGGTTACAAAACAAGAGGCCCTCAGCTTTACTACATAGGAAAGGAAAGGAGAAGAATGATGCTGTATTGTTTTTTTCCTGCTATTTAAAAATTATCTGCCTTAGCTGGCATCAGAATAGCTGAAAGATACAAATTTTAGTTTTCTTACCAATACAGAACACAGAATGTTGAATAAACAGAAGTAAAAATTTTCAGTTTTCTTATTTAAATTGTTATTTTCATAGAATATCTCAAGTTGGATGGGACCCATAAGGATCATCGAGTTCAACTCCTTGATCCTCACAGGACTACCTAAAGCTAAATCATATGATTAAGAGCATCGTCCAGATGTTCCTTAACTCTGACAGTCTTGGTGCCATGACCACTTCCCTGGGGAGTCTGTTCCAGTGACTGGCCATTCTCTCAGTGAAGAACTTACTTCATTATTCTCTATCTTGTTAAAAATTCCATTCTGTGTTTAACCTAGTAAATATGATTTTGGTTTGCTAGTATAAGGCTGTAGACTGCATTGAAGTGGCAATGCAGTTTTCAGGACTTGTTGGGTCACTTTTAGCCTAAGCTAATTTTCTTTATTCCAACTGTGATGATTGTGCAGCGGTCAGTAACTATTGCCCAGATTTCCTTTAGCTCTATGTGATTGTGTGCCATGACACCTATTGTTAAATAATGGATACTGAAATTAAGCAGACATTCTATGAAGAGTGAACTACCTACGACCCTAGCTAAAACTGTATTATGGCAGCATACTCAGTTACACATAATGATACCAGAGGCCTCAGACTGTGACCTGAAATCACAGTAGACAACTGTCACTGAAGGAGTGCAATCTTGGTAGTCAGGTAAAAATGTTTTCAGAGAAACAAAGAGAACAGAAAAACAAGTATAACATGGAAATGGAAACCTAAGTAGACTGTGTTAGGAACCATATAAAAATATGTAGACTGAGGATTAAGAAGGGAGAAACCCCCCACTACCATCATACCAATACAATACTATCTGGCAAAGAACTCAGGACTTTGATGAACTCAGCACTCTTCTTGAGTAAGAGTGGTAACATTGACCTGAAGGAACATGGAAAGATGAACCTAACATAAGACAGAGGGGTAGAAATTATGAAATATGTATATGTAAATTTTTCAGTAACATAATTTGGACATTGAGTGCTAGTATTGTGGTAGTTAGATTAATAATAGTTACACCTGGTTGTTGTTGTATTTGCTTGCATAATTACATTTTTTTTAGACTAACATTAAATTCTCATCTTCTCATCTAAGATATGTTCCCTTTGCTCACAACAAAATTCTGTGTGTAACCACATGAAAGTTGACGCATTGACAAATTTAGGAAGGTAAAAGAAGAAAATAATACTACTGCAGAATCTTGATCAAATGTGCCAAAAGAATTCATGCTTACTGGGAGGTGTGTCTGTAGTCAGATGTCACTGATCAGATCTGACTGACAGATTGAACAGTGTTTTGTTGGTGTTTATGCTGACTTTGCAACAATAAAGCCAAATAAAAGCCAAGTAGTCAGTGATGGTGGATAATGTCCATTGACAATAAAGTAGTAGCAACTAATTCAATCTGTGATGGCCACTCATCATTTACCTTGCAACATATTTACTTCCACCTAAGAAAATAGAATGAATCGGTTTTGTATCTCTTTACTTTGTCTTGATCCACCAAATGTCTTGTGTTATGCATGTATTGCCACACATTTTGCTAGTGCACAGGACTCAGTAAAAACCATGAGTACTGCAGGGTCAGGACTAGCTAATGACCAAAGTTACCTAAGAAAACCTAAGAAAAATTAGTGACTCCACGTTAAAATATAATTGTATTTGGTAAGACTCACAAGAGTGACCACTGCATTGAAAAACTGCTGTTGATGCACATGAGTCCATCCTTCTAACCTACCCCCAACACAGTTTTGATTTGTCTTAACAGAGTTTTAGAGTTCTTTCCATGCTGAATATGTCAACCTAATTTTACAAATATTTAACATATGGATCTTTTCTTGCCCTACATAGCCACATTATACAGTGGAAATTGACCCTTCGGGGATTTTACACCACAACTTTGACCTTGTGTGCACTTGTGCCTGTGTGTCAAGACAACTGCCACTGCTGTAGAAAACCTTTGGCATAACCAGAAAAGATCTTAAGCATAAATCTGAACTAATGTAGTTATGTAGCAATTAAATGTTTCTTCAAATGGCAAGTTCTCATTATCTTTCCAAATGATGTGAACTTTATATTAACTAGATGATGATCTAGTCTAGTCAAAAGGATATTGAATGTTGAAAACTTGTTACCATTTGCTTACCTCCTTGTCAAATTATGTCATTTTCACTATATTAAGACATTTTCTAGCTTAGTACTTCCTCTTAAAATAAACTTTCAAAAAAGTTAAACTAGTGATTTGCATGCCTTGATTATTTGAAGAGTTGTTCCTTTGGATCCTGACATTCAGTGATCATGTACAGGTTTCATTTACATAAATATTGTAGTGTGTGTTCTGAGTCAATGTCCTCCAAGATGCATGCTGGCATCACTTCATCCACATATTAGATTTACACAACACTAGATGGTTGTTCCATTTTTAAACAACATCTTTTTAATTTTATATTTTCTATTAACATTTAAGCTGAGTGCATGAACTTGCAATTTATTTCTTAATAATGGGTTAATAAGGATAAATATAATGATGAGTTTAATTGCTATTAGAAAAGAAAAAAGCAAATATTTCTCACAAAAGAAACTAATGCCAACTTCTAAATCAATGAAATGTTTGAAATAATATGAAATACCAATAAGAGCAAGAATGAATGATGACAAAAGTGTTAAAATACTAAAATATTTCTGAACACACAATAGGAAGTTATACTTCCAGGGAGAAATACAGATCCATGTCACCTGGTTAAAGTGACTAGACTCTAGTAACTCAAGTAAATGCTAAATTAGAGATGCCTATCTTATTTCACTAGTTGTTTTGATAACACCGTAATCTCAACAGTTACTGTAATTAGTTTTAATACTGCACTCATCCTTATTTGAGGAATCCTAGGCAATGGGTCCCCCCGTGTTACCTCTAAGTGCTAATCTCCATCCTGCAGAACTGTGCAGCCTCTACTCGACTCCACAGACCCTGTTTACCACACATAATATCATCTAATTATTAACTCATTCGTGAAAGTTGCAAATGGGAAATTCAGTCCATTTCTTATAGCCTTAGTTTAGAAAAGACTGTTGCCTTATGAAGAAGCAATAGAACCTGATGATTAGCTTGGAGCTAGCATGGTTCTTTCATGATATTTATACAAGAAAGATTTTTGAATCTAGATGTTCAGGTATGAGCATGAACTCTGCTCTAGACCTACACAAATACTGCAAATATGTAGGCAATTCCACTTGATATGTATCTGGTCTGGGAAATCAAAAGTAATGATGTGTATGTTGGCCATATTATTCCACTCTAGTCTGTAAACTACAAATCCTGAAGAATAATTTTGATCAAACACATTGACTTATGTCAGTTATTTCTTTGTTGAAATGTCTGATTTTTTTTTCTGTAGTGAATTCATTGTGCTACATTTTTATACTGAAACAACATTATGTTTATTCTCTTTTTTGTAGGAGGACTAAACGAAAAAGATTTGAGGTAAATCTGTTTTTCACACAGAAGTGCTTATTCACTATCTTGTCTAACGTCAGTCAAGAGCCAGTAATGACCTACATGACTCACGGGACAGAATGAAACAGTTCACATAACACTAGGAAATCTCAAAGACCTATTGATAATAAAGACTGAGTTACTTTACCAAGACGAAGAACAGGCATTTGTAAGGCCTGAAACTCCTTCTGTATTTTCTTAACAAGGAAATGACAAACCAGCTGAAAAAGGGAGAGGCAGATTACTCTGTAACCACTTGGTAAGATTAGAGGTAATAACTTTTCCTTCACTTCTTTACCTATTTTGTTTATAAGATTTTATAATCAGATCATTTATTTGGGATATTATAGCAATGGCTTGTAACTCAAAAAGCGGTTACATGAAGTGTGGTTTAAAGTAATTGTATTCAGCCTGGCATTTTTCTGTCTGGGTGTGACAAACTAAACTCTTGAGAAAATTTAAGCGTGCCCCAGTACTACTGAGTCTAAGGATAACTGAGTCTAAGGATAACAGAACTATTATTAGATATTCACAGCCCAGGTAAAGAGCTTGTACTACAAGAGAAAGGTTTTACAGTATCTTCCACTAGCAATATGAAAACTCTAGAATTCAGAAACGTTTTGGCCCTCAAACCTTGAGGGCTACAGAAACAGTCAGAGAGTCAGACAATAGGACTATGTCACTGTTTTCCAGTTAAGTTAAATCATAGTTTACCAATGATGAAAAAGTACAAGTCACAATAATTATCAAGAGGTATTTGTTCTAGTAGATTTGGGGTGCAGTTTTTTGGGGTGTGTCTGTACTTCTTAGGGGAAAGAAAACACAAAAGTTCATAAGAAGTCCTGCATGTTTATGTAAGAAAGCTACTGATGAGAAAGTTATTTGGTTAAGGACTGCTTTGTCCAGTTAAACCTTGTGTATGATACCTGGCTGAACCATTCCTCTTGCCAGCAGATGAAGTAAGTCAAAGTTCTCAAGCCCTCCACTTCCATAATCAAAGTTCCACACAAAACATCGGGAAGAAGTGGGGACCCTGACTGCCTTGACTCAGTGATATCAAAGACCACAAAATAGTAGTAGTAGATCAGTATGATCAAAATCATGTTGCTGAAGCAAGATTGTCCTCAAAGATCATACTACCTAAACCCTTAAGAGGAACCTTTAAACTAGCTAGATCAAATATAGTATTAAATTCAACTGGTGTATTTTATGTAAATAAAACCAAACCCCCACATATTTAAAATACTTAATCTGGCAAAATTTACCTGTAATAGAACTAGAAGTGGGTTGTTTCAGTAAGGCATAATATTTTGCACTAAAAACATGGTTTCTTCATATTAAAAAAAAAATAAAGTGCACATTTTGTACTAAGTAGTTATTCTCCAAACATGTTTAGGTACAGCTACTCCCTTATGGTAAAGTCAAGAAACTTAGTTTATGTCTTTGAGAGAATCTTGATACCTACTTCAATAATGTGATATAAAACAAAGGGGAAATCTGTTAAAAAAATCTGAAGAGTGCCATGATTTCTCACAGTTTGAATAAAATTACATATTCTGCCTTATTTGCCTTCATTTATTTTGTCTTGGCCATTTAGTATAAGGATCCAATTTGCCTGCAACTTAGGTGATTGCTAACATTACCTCACATAATACAAACATAATGCAATTTTATTGTTAATCTGCTTCTTCTAATTCAAATTGGTTGTGTAACAATGCAATTAAAAAAGTTAATCTTCCAAATGCACTGATGCTTAGCATAATATGTAAGAGTAACTCTGTGATATTAGTGATACTTCTTATATTTTTGATGTCAGATATGTAGATATTTGCAGGATCTGGGCCTAGAAATAGTGTGGTGTTTTTTTTTTTTTTCTTTGACAGAACAAGTAAACATGAATATTCCCACCATTCAATATTCAGATATTTACAATAAAAACATCTAAATATTTTCTGTCCTTAAAGCATAAGTATATTTGGTCATTTTGGTAGTTCTATAATGTTGTAACCATTGCTTTTGCTTCCAGAGACGTTACTGAACTTCCCTTTATAATATGCCTATAAAGTAGAGCAGTATTCTTTTAATATATATTCTCCACATCATGAATGGACAGCTGAGACCAAAAGGCATTCACTGAAATGTAAATTTGTGCCTTGGCCTGAGGGTCATGTTTTAGGTTCATGGTAAGAAAATGGACACATTGTGTTACAAAGCAAGCTAATTTATTTCAAAGTTTGATATTTATTGTCCCTAATTCAACCTCATATCTCCTCTTTTTTGTAGTGAAGTTTACAGTTGTCATACTTTATGTCCCATCAATGGATGGGTTGAGTAGATCCACCCTTGGTTAAATCTTGGATGCAATGATAATAATGAAAATCCTATTATTATTAAAACCAAAACAAACAACCAACTCTGTTCTTAGTGGGTGGGAATACCACAGTCCCTAATCTAGCTCCTTTGTTTTGTTCTCATGGTGAAAAGCATCCTGACACAAACATGTCATCAAGGAGGTGATGAGCTTCTACAGTAGTGACTATACATTCTCTTGGCCGGAGAGAAGAATAAAAACTAAATTAGACTAGACTAGAATACAAGTAGAACAGAACAGGAGTTAGTTCACTGTTCCATTTTTGTGAAAAAATTTAATAACAAAACTTACAGCAGCTGTAGATAGGTCCAAATAACCTCAAAACTACTTACATGTATAGTAAGCCCAAATCTGGAACTCAAAATACTCTGGAAGTGAAGATCACTGTAGGTGAATTACCACTTTTCTCAATTATCTCTCATTTTGGAAAGTATAGCACTTAGAGGGAAAAAAAAGAAACACATAAATAGAAGTGGGTCCTTTATGCTTTCATGTTGGGCAAAAAACATAGGGGCTTGTGTTTTGTGAAAAGCTTAATAGGAATTCTGTTTAAAAAGTTAGTTCTCATTTTAATTAAAAGTATATTTCCTGAAGTAATTAGTTCATTTTTAAAAGAAAACAATACTTAAACTGACACATTTTCATTATATATTCTTCAGTGGAATACTGAAACGTGCACATAGTAAAAATAGCCACTGTGGAATGCAAGCATAAGGGTAATATTATGGAATACTGCTGACAGAAATAAAAAAGGTCATATCTCATGAGTTTCCAAAAGACCTTCTATTATATTAACGTATATGTTTGAGGATAGAGATTCAATTAGTCAGTATGACCCTGGTATTGAAACACCCAGAAAAATACTACATTCAGAGTTGTACGTGTGGTCTCAGCAGAGCCATATGGAGATAGATGATCACCTCCCTGCTCTGTTATGTTACCATTTTGCTTTGCAAGCTGGTGTTTAATTTGCTGCCCACACACCACTCATTTGGGTGTCAGCACCAAATGTGTTTATGCCAACTGTGTTTCAGTTTATTATTCCTTAGAGGTATCTGCTTACATTTTCTATAGTGAGATCCCAAGACTGAACAATTTCATGTTACAAAGATAACATAATGAAAACTGCAAATAATAAAAGAATGAAGGAAAAATGGTTGAAGCATATATTTATTACAAAAATCTATGCTGAATAATTACAGACACAGAAGATATTCCTTTGATGGATTCATGGTAAATTTAATTTTGTAGGTCCCTATGTTTCTTTCAAATAATCTGACAGTACCTATGTACAGATTTATTTTTTTAAAAAAGATTTCTAGCTCTGTGTTCATGGAATCCAATGAATAGTAATTGCAATAAATTTTTTGTCATACTGCTTCTAAAACACAAATCATGTTCTACCAATCTTCATCAAGATTTATGATTATTTGTCATAGTATTCTCTAATTGGGGTTTATGAAGATTACTGTCCTCAGAATTACCAGTACATTATGCCAGTGCATACTCAAACCATACTGTTCATGCTATGACACTGACAACCAATTCAGGTAATTCCATTGACAATAAACTGTCATCTGTTTCAGTAATCTGAACAAGAGCATCTGATGTTTTATGTAAATATAAGTTACATTCTGTTGTGTTTACTATTTTAATAGAAAAAATAACTAGTTTCACATGTTACAGCATCCATGACAAGGGAAAAATGGAAAGAAAAAATCTACTATGTTATAATCAACAAAAGTTATTTTCCATTTTTTCTTTTAAAAATTGTCTGAAAAGCTATACTTTAACAAGCAATGTTAACTTAAACATGATAAGACTAATAACATTGATTTTATTAAATTACATTATGGAGTGATAAAAAAACAGTGGCAGTTTATTATTCAGAGGCCCTCACTCTGAACACAATAATTTAATTTATCAGTTGATTACATATGAAGAGAAAAGCTCCATTAAGTACCATGAGGAATTCTGGATCAGATCTCAGTTGCTATGTAATAACATAGTTACAATAACACTAATGGAGCTACAGTGACATAGATTGTTTAAAGATACGGTTTATTGCACACACGACTAAAATCTTGTCCAGGATAGTGCATGTTAGTTCAAATATTTCCTTCATGACGTTGAAAACACAGGAAAATGAGGAGAGACACTAGGAGAAAAAATGAAAAACTAAGAGAAAATGGCAGAAAGGAAAGGGAAGAAACAGGAAAAGAGAAAAAAAAAAAAAAAAAGAAAGTGGAAATGAATGAAATTTAGTATGTTGGATCAGTTCTTACCTGGTTTAAGGTCAGACACTTCCAGAAGTAGAGGTATTTCCATCTATGTTTTTTTTCAGCGATAGTGCAGGATAACCCATGATTTTGAAGCTTGTAACTGAGATGAAGTTTCAGTATAATTTCTTCTGCAGGGTGCAGAAAAAAGCTTATGCCCATCTTGAGCTGACATTGTGTGGTCTGTGAGCCTCAAGGGTTGTGACAAAGATGAGGACATCACTTACCAATCACCACTGCAGGAAAAACAGACTCAACTTGAGGAAAATTTTGCTATAGTTATTGTCAATTAAGATAAGTATTTAATTATTGACTCGGGTAGTGGGAAACAGAAAGACAAACATTAAACCTGTACCTTTTCACTCCCCTTTCTCAGGGCCATATTCACTCCTTCACTCCAGACTCCTCTCCTCCGCACCTTACTATTACCACTGGCCATGCTCTGTCCCTTTGGTAAGGAATCAAGTGGTGCAGGGAGAGGGGGTTATGGTCGGTGTGTAGTGGTTTCTTTCTGTCACTCCTTCCTCCTCACAACTTTCCTCTGTTCCAGCACAGATTCTGTGGGAGGGGCAATGTGCAAGGTAGATCCCAACTAATTGGAAGGAGACAAACACATAAATAAAACCCAAAAATGGGAAAAAATAAAGATAAATTTAAAAAAAAAAAAACCCACACTGTGAAGAATGTTTTATGAAATGGAGATGTAGATAAAGGAAAGGAACAGCAAGATGGAGACAAGTAAATAGAAGTTATAATTAAGTTATGCACTAATCACACTTGCAATTAATAACTGTAATATAGGCACACGGTACAGTAAAGATCTGAGGAAAAAATTACAATAATTTTAAATCAGGGGTTATTTTTGACTTGAGAATAATATCATTATAAATGTGCTTTTTAAAAAATGAAGTCTGTGGAGCTCTTACTGCATTCCTTAATAAGCTATAGTGTTTCCCCAAGCCAGCTAGGGAAAACAAAATTAAAATAGTAAATGTGATGATTAGAAAAGCATAGTGATTTGTCTGATGTAATCTACTGAAAACATTAGAAATACCATATAATTGTGCCAAAAGGGCAAAGGAATAGAAAGTTAACCTTTAGTTTCCACTTCAGCTGATTCAAAACTACTAGATATGACAAAAAAATAAATTACTGCACAAAAATTCTGAAGCTTAAAGGATGCAGCTGTGAAGGTTGATCTAATGTAATTAAAAATACTTATTTTATGGATCCTCCATTGATCCAGGTTCTGATTACAATATCTGAAACTTACATTAGTGCAGAAATACAGTATCCTCTTTATTTTATTCATTAGGAGAAACAAATAAAACCTGTTATGTAGGATACCATAGGACCATGTATCAGAAAAACTATATTGAAATTCAGACAGCCAGATGTAGTTTTAAAAACTGCATGTTGTTCTACTACTGATTCACTTGGTAATGCTGGACTGTGATTTTTATTTTTAGGCTGCAATCTTCCCATCTAAAAGTCTTAAAATTCTACATAAATATAATGCCTATCTAAAATGCTATTATTTTATTTTAACAAGAAACTATTTCTGCAAGGCCTTATCTTTTTTTACCTAAGTAACACAGAAGAGTTAAACTTTCAGGGAGTCTAAGCATACATTTTTTTGAAATTATCTACAAAGGAAAAATTTCTCTCTTTTTTTTTTTTTTTTAAATTTTAGTTTTATTTTAATTTTCTCCTGTGTTCCTTACTCATTAAGACTGGCCAGTGGAAACATTAACAGGTGCTCCTTGAAAGTTTTTCTGCATAACAAAAGGACAGGTGTTATTACTGCTGCTGTAAATTGAATATACTTAGGTCAGCAGGATACCAAATATTTAGTCTTGCTGTTCAAGTGTAGACCTTTGCAAGGCTGCATTAGCAAAGTTAGAAATTCTGAGGCTGCATCCCACCATTCTTACTGAAGGTTATTGACATTTTCCCCATTATAAAATGAGATCAACATCAGTACAAGAATAAATAGTTCTTTGAAGACAAAGTGTGAATGAAATATACTGAATTTCTTTTTAGTTTGGTTTGGGGTTTTTTTTGCTAACACAACAACCCCACTCCAAAAACAGGGCAGTAAAGCAACTGATGTAATAAAAAAGAAAGCAATAGAGAATAACACTAAGCAATTATAGCAAATGAGGGAACTTCTAGAAACAGAGTATGTATCTACTTACTTATACTGGCATTTCGGAATGAACAAAACCAATAACCATTTGTGAATAGTTTAATGCCCTGATTATTAGATCATACAATCTCATTTCTTACTTTTGGATACTTTTTCTATTCTGTGGTTTGTATGCTTTATTTCTGCACTGTAGATTTAGAACAACAATGTTTGTTGTTTTTCCTGAAAAAAATGTTAGGTAGGTA
Organism: Strix aluco; assembly: GCF_031877795.1. Lineage (NCBI taxonomy): Eukaryota > Metazoa > Chordata > Aves > Strigiformes > Strigidae > Strix > Strix aluco. The sequence goes on from NC_133934.1 coordinate 21,608,010, forward strand.
TTTTGCTCCTTATTTTATCAGTTGTATGTGGACAAATCAAGAGTTTTACTGAACAGACTCCAGCAGTGCAGGGTTACCCTCCATATTCAGAAGTACCCTAAAGCTGTGTTTAACTTTAAACATTTATCTAAGTCCCACGGAAAAATTATTTGTTGGAGTGTTTGATTATGCCTCGTAAATGAAGGTGTCTAGTGCCATCTGAGATGCCCTGAGACATTTAAATGAGGCTGACATATCTGACAAAGAGCCTACAGGAGATATGTGCCATTCTGCACTCATAGATGGACATCAGGCAGGATATCAAAGCAATTCAAATGGATGTTGACTTCTTGTCAACAAGGAGTCAACAAGGAGCAAATGAATTGAACCCATTGTGTCAATACCTTCTTCAAAGAAATTACACTTACTGAAAGGTTAGGCTCTCAGCACTTTCATATATATAAATGGTGTGAAATGTGGAAATGTATGCTTCTGGAGGAGAATCTATTTTTGCAGAATATACAGAGTGACTGAATATAAAGGTGTGAAGGAGAGTAGTTTAGAAGGAGAAAGGTTAATTCTGCACAGCTAAAGTGTTTTAAAGGTTGGAAGATTTGGGATTAAAGGGAATTAACCACTAGTGGACAAAGGAAAAATAATCCCCAAAGCAGTTTTAAGGATTCAGTGAAAAGTGACACATATAGGATGTTAAAATGACTCTAAACTGCTGCTATTATCATCCTGATGGAATGAAAAAACTGAAACTAAATCCATCTCCCCAGGACAGACTGATGTAGCCCTGATGAAAGAGTCTCAAACTTTATTTAGAACAGTTTCCTTAGAAACAAATTTGGCTGGGAATTTATGAGTACCAGTGTCTCATAGCTGTTCTTTTTCTTCAACTGGTGTGGGGATGGTGAAGGAAAGACCTTTAGGCTTGAGAAGCATTTGGCTGCAGGAAATATTATTACATTCTTCCTTAACTACATTAGGTAAAATGAAGAACTTAAGAACTAAAAACCAGTCAATGAAGAAAAAGGATGTTTTGAGTTTTTTTCCCTGTGACAGTGCAGCACATTTTTTTAAATTCAATTCAAACTAGGCAAAACAAGAGGAGTTTGAAGAGCATTTTGAACAAACTGTGTTTGTCTTCTTACATATATCTAAACTTTATAGCTCTGTGTGAATTAGGTTTTCTTGTTTATTGATGAGTTTCTCTCAGAAATAGCAACTGCTCACACATTTTACATAGGAATTGATAGTACACAGCATTCTGGTATTTATTGATAACCATAAAATATCCAATATAATGCCACTTCATGGTATTTTATGTCAATAAGTGTATCTAGTTATGCCATGTTTTGTCCAAAGCAAATGGTAAAATATGCAGTGTTTGTTACTTTCTTCAATGGCCAAGTTTAAAGAAGCAGAGAACAAATTGAACTTCAGATCTTACAGAAGAAATAGAAAAAGATATTTTGAATACTATTTGTGTCATAATATCACCAGAGAAGCCAGAATTCTTTACTTTTCAAGCTAATTTACTAAATGTTTTACCTGTTCAAGCTAGTAATGGATTGATGTGGTTTAATCCCATCTGGCAACTAAACACCACACAGCCACTTGCTCACTCCCTCCCTGCCCCCACCTGGGCCCCGTGGGATGGGGGAGAGAATTGGAAGAATAAAAGTGAGAAAACTTGTGGGATGAGATAAAGACAGATTAATAGGTAAAACAAAAGCCGTGCATGCAAGCACAGCAAAACAAGGAATTCATTCACTACTTTGTGTGAGTAGACAGGTGCTCAGCCTTCTCCAAGAAAACAGGGGTCCATCACATGTAACCATTACTGGGGAAGACAAATGGCATCACTCCAAATGTCCTCCCTTCCTTCTTGTTCCCCCAGCTTTATATGTTTAGCATGATGTCATACGGTATGGAATACCCATTTGGTCAGTTGGGGTCAGCTGTCCCAGCTGTGTCCCCTCCCAACTTTTTGTGCACCCCCAGACTACTTGTTGATGGGCTGGGATAAGAAGCAGAAAAGGCCTAGACTCTGTGTAAGCCCTGCTCAGCAATAACTAAAGTATCCTTGTATTATCAACACTCTTTCCAGCACAAATTTGAAACATAGCCTCATACTAGCTACTGAGAAGAAAATTAACTCTGTCCCAGCCAAAACCAGCACAGGGATATATTGTTGAAAAAATTTCTGAGATAATGTACTTAAAATGATATCTGAACCAGGATATAAAAAATGACCTTTAAAACTGAAAAATAAATGAATTTTCTTGCAATGACTGTAAAGTTATATCCTTCAGAATTGTTTTACACAGTTTCAAATTGTTTCAAGCCATAGACTGTTTAGAAATGCATCAGTTTCCAAAGAAAACATTGGTTCTGAAATGAAAACGTTTGCAAAAGGCATGCATAACATTAAAAGGAATCAGTGAATGACAAGGAACCTATAGACAAATTCTCCTTGTTATGCAGAAAAAAATGTGATATAAAATCAAAGTAAATGAAGTGCATTTGTAATATTTTCTATACTTGAATTAAAAAGCCATGTTTTATTTCAGCGCATTGTTTATACATTCCTCATTCCAATTTCATCATTCAAATGGGCCCTGGGAGTAATACACTGACACTCCTAGTCTTTTGTACTGTTTCAGTAGAAAAGAAATAGTTATTCTCTAGTTCTAACCAGATCCCAATTTACATTTTCCCTTTGTATCCTACAATTACGAACTTTTGACCTTGCAAAGGAAGAAATATTTCTTCATTTCTTTCTGTGCAAACTGGTTTATAAGGCTATGGCAGATCAGATGTCACATTTCATCTCACAAATACTAGAATTTCATTACTAGACAGAAACACATAATATGTTTTGGGATACTTGGAAAGGAAATTATTACTTAACTATTAAGTGTTATTAAATTTTTCCTAATTTTAATTGTAAATATTTTAATTCCCCTAAATTTTCCGGAATACATGAACATAAGCTGAATTTCCTCTAACTTATTTGTACATGTTATTAATATTTCAGAAATGACTTTGAGAACATGTACAAAATCTGTTTTCTGTCTCTGACCAGCCAATATTTTGCACGGTTGATAACAGTTTGCAAACTTGGTAGCTTGTGTTTAAAAGACAGAGTCTGTAAGACTGTTATATTTACCTGAACCCGAAACATCTGCACTGGGCTGAAAACAACTTCTGTGGGTGTAAATGCAGATACACTGAGAATCCTGTCCGACAAGAAAAAGAAGTAGATGAGGAATTATTCCATGCAAGACCACCATTCAGGGGCAGAAGTGTGGTGGTACAGGGTAGGTAGGTGCTCACCTTATTGCCCCTTCTAAATGCTGGGGCTCTGAGGGCACAAATAAGGCTGTCTGGACCTCCCATTCCAGTGTACTGGGAGCACCATTTCATCCCCCAGCCTGGGGTCCCCAGTCCCTGCCCCAGGGATGCAGTAGGATGCAGGTTTTCAGATACACCACAACCTTGCCCTGTCCACCCCCAAGGGGGGCCCCATGGCTCCTGGCACCCTGGAGCAGGGTTGGGAAGCAAAGCCACGCAAGGGAGCTGCTGATGGGACACCATATTCTTCTGGCACTCCTCTCATGCAGTATCATCAATGAATGACAGTGCATAAACTTACATAAACTAAGCCTGCATGTATATCCAACTGGTCTAAAATCAGAGACAGAAGCCTAGAAACCACAGATGGCTTCAAATATCATTACCTTAGATGTATTTCCATAGGAAAACACAAAGCTACTCCTATATATAACATTTGTAATTCAATAGTTATAATGTGAATTTCACCATGTAATTAAACTGTAAAATCAAAGAGCTGCAATATAAGATTGTCAGAAATTGAAATAATTTCTGTAAACTGAATTCACCTGCTTGTACACATGCAGAATGACATTTAAGACCTGACCACACACTTAGGATCCCTGCTACAATCAGTGCTTATGGTTGCAGAAATTCTGTGTATTTATATTGAAAGTAAAAAGAAAATGAGATAAAGTTGTTAGGACTAAGGTAAAAAACTACGGAGATGTGTATTCTTTTCCTACCTTGTGATTCTGTTCTTAACAAAGTTCTGTCTGACAATATTTATAATGCTTTTTCTTTGCCTTACAGAAGTAACTTAAACCACATTTGCAGAATTTCTGAGTTCTTTCACTGCAATTTAAACTGCTTGAACCTGTGCTTTGCATGTATACAGCTGTATTAAAATGTTGAGAGTGATAAAAAATCAAGTTCTTACTCTTCCACGTTTGACAATCGAAACTAACACACTTTTTTCTTAGTTTTGGTTTTCATCTCTACTTATAAACACAACAAATGGAAAACTAATGCCACCTAATCTCAGGGTCATTGTGAAAATACATTATACATATCTAAGAAGTGTTTTCATGTTATAATAGTAGTTTTAAAAAAACACCACTACAAATTATTGATTTTGCATGAAGTGCAGGTTTGGATAACACATGGTAAATAAGGTCTATTTAAAAAAAGATCTCAAAAAAGCTGACAGAAAGATATACAAACATATTAGTATATGAGGTGTGATTCTGTGGGGAAAAACAATACAACAACATTAGGTTGACACACAGGAGGGAAAAATTAAAGTTATGGTATGGAATTTTCCCTTTTTCAAGCTGTTTAGATCTCAACTTCAACCTTAATGTTCTTACAATGTAGGACAAAGTAATTAAAATTAATATGTAAGTTTGAAGAAAGTAAATCATGCTTTTTAAAAGGGGGGGTTATTCAAAGAAAATTATTTACTGAAATCTTTTTTCATAGTTTCTAAACAAACCATCTGACAATATTAAAAGAAAAGAAGAGCTGACTCTCCCTTGCAAGGTACCAATTTGAATTTCAAAATCACAGGATTGCTTCATAATTGCTTGAAGTTTGAACATTATTTCACTTACCAGCAATCAGCTGTTTAAAAATAGTGTCCTTAAATCATAGATCTATATTTTCTTCTGGGCCATGTTCCCCTTAAAATTGACTTGACATTTAAAACATCAGCTTTTTCACAGTGTGTATCCCATCTGCAATTATGCTGCAGCCCACTCAGCCACTGAGCTCTGTCCTTGCTATAGCAATAAACCTGTTAAAAGAACACATGCTTATGGATAAAATGGATAGCAATCCTGCACACACACAAAAAAGAAAAAGGATGAAAGAACAAAAGAAAAAAGATAAAACAGGAAGATTTTTTAAATAACTGGACCTCCTTACAGATGCCCATTATACTATAAGATGTGGTATATAGTATTTGTACAAGAAAAGCACATTATATAGTGTAGTCTCTCCCCTGCTTGAGTAATTACAGGATCAACAATAATCAACCTCTCTCTCATACAGGAATACTAACATAGTGGAAGCATTCACTTAATCTTTTCTCATTTGTAATATGGAACAACATATTAGTAACAGTGCTTATGTCCTTTAACATAACTGGATAAAACTTTATGTTAGGGAATGATGATAAAAGATCTGGGTTTCCCTGCTTTGCAAATTTTATTTGGAGACTAACCATTGCAGACTCTAGAAAAATGCTTCATGGATCATGCTACGTGTGTGTGACCAACCTGTTTATGTAGAAATTTTATACTTATTCAGTTTCTAGAGTTACTCCTAATTTGCAATGACATACAGAGGGAATTGGAGCAAGTTAGCCTGCAGTGTGTTCTGTGATCATGTGTCTACACAGTTTGTGGTACCTGGGCCAGCTATTTTAAGGTTTGCTTAATTTTTTTCTATCCTACTGAGACACCGGTTATGCAACTGAAGTGCAGACATAATCTCCACTTTAGTTGCTTGTTTCTTTACTAATTTGCAAATCTCATCATGCAATTCATGCATCCATTAAACTGATACGGAAAAAAATGAAAATATAATTCCAAACAAATTTACATACATACAAACTTTTCAAGAGCAATGCAAACTGTGAACCTTTGTTTAATTGATTCTGTGCTTTCTATTTGCATTCAGCTATACTAAAGAAGCTCTAATATTTCAATTACCATGCAATTTATAATATCTGTTTTTGAAAATGCTCATGTATTTGCAATAATAATAATAATAATAATACAGTACAATCATGCTGAAGTCTACCTCAGAGGAGATATTTTGTACATTTCTCCTCCAGTCAGCATACAGCAATTTTCATGAAATCTGTAGCAATTTAGGCTGAAATGTGTTTGCAATTCATCTACATGCTTAAAACCTAAAAGATAGAAACTGATAGACAGAAAGAGTACATAAGAGATAAGAAACTAGACTAAACTGAAAAGAAACCATACATCAATTTTGTTTTCTATTCAAAAGTTTCAAAATTATGTCTGACTTTATTAACCACTTGAAGAAAACTCCCATTACAAGCTGAAATATTGAAGAAAGAGCATCCTTAAAGTGTTGCCAAATAAGCATGTTTTCTTGCTGTAAGAAGATGCTTGCCTAATTCAGAAATTGGTGGCAGACAGCCAAACTTCCTTCCTAGATGTTAAGGCTATACCATAAAATATCCCTAATGTAGTTTTCAACAGTTCTGTTTATCTCCCTGGGGATAAAAGAACCTGCTGTTTCGAAGTGTCAGATTTTATACTGTGTTGCAGTGAGTTATTTTTATTTATCTTCCATTCTATGTTTTTTGAGACATATACAAAAGTAATCTTCAAAGAGCTATTTGTACTATTTCAAAATTTTTCATATTTAAGCCTTGGTTTGAAGAAACATTTCGAAAAAAATATATAGCTTACATCCTGGACATTATACTCAGACTATACACATCTAATAGATTTTTCATTGTTTTTCTTCACCTTTTGGAAGACAGAAGCAGCCTGTCATTCTAAATCAGATTTTAAATGATACTGTATGCTCTTTGCAAATAGAAGATGTTTGGGTCACATTTAACTACAGCTTCCTTTCTATGTTGTGCACATAAGAAATATCCAGGTTGTCTCCTGTTTAATTGTCTGCAAAGATTTGTGGATACTGAGATGGCCTAAGGCCTAGTCTCTCCCAGGCTTAGGGTCTCCCCAATCCAGCAGCAGAAGCAGAGCTGCCAGCAATCAGGAAAATAAGTTGTAATGTCCTAAATGCATGCCACAAAACCTGGTGATGCACATAGTAGCCAAGTGTCTTCAATAAAATATATGACTGGCATAACATCCTTTTGGGATCCCCTGCCATTAAAAGTGACAGATGTGTTGCACACAAGTAGGCAGTTCTAATGGCACAACCATGAGAAGTTGCTCTTTGACAAAAGTATCCTCTGGGGACCTCTAGCCTAAACTATCCCTAGCCATTTATATCTCTTACTGAGCATGGGAGATTGGAAAATCAGTCTTCTGAGTTGAAAAACTAAAAACCATATACATGAAAAAGTCTTTCCTGCTCCACTTAAATGAACAAAAAAATATGATTGCTTAAAATTCACATTTCCTTGAGAGCTGACTTTCCATCAGAAAGTCATTAGAGTAGGAATTGCCCAAATATAAATGTTCTTTTTCTGGTAAGTAGAACTTTTATCTGCTTGTACATTTGAGCCCTGCAAATGTCTTTAGCATATATTGGATTTGAAGAAGCAGAATTACTGAAAACAAAAAGAATTCCTCTCAGAAATGCTCATAGATGTATCTAAGAGTCTGTGAAGGGGCTTGTAGCATGAAATCCTAGTCTTTGGCTAGATGTCAAGGTAGAAAATCAGTGTTTATCTGATTCATCAGTGACTATTTGAAATTTGAATTAACAGCATAAATATGACCCATGAATAAGTAGATGTCTTCACTCATTTATAGGCATATATTTAGGTGCACATAGCAGAGCTGGAATAGAAACACTGATCTTGTACTTGCTTCTGCAACGTTGTTTTGGGGAAAAAATAGAACAAGGCAATCTTAGGAATTATTATTAAAATTATAAAAGTAACAAAAGATGGAAAAATACAGATTTTTTCTGTAACAATTGTTAGGGACTATGATGTAGTTATTATAAGCTAGGACATAATACTATCTCTTCATATCTAACCTAAAAAGGACATTGAATTACTCGAGCATGTCCAGAGAAGGGCAACAAAGCTGGTGAAGGGTCTGGAGCACATGTCGTACAAGGAGCGGCTGAGGGAACTGGGGTTTAGCCTGGAGAAGAGGAGGCTGAGGGGAGACCTCATTGCCCTCTACAGCTACCTGAAAGGAGGTTGCAGAGAGCTGGGGATGAGTCTCTTTAACCAAGTAACAAGTGATAGGACAAGAGGTAATGGCCTCAAGTTGTGCCAGGGAAGGTTTAGACTAGATATTAGGAAGCATTTCTTTACAGAATGGGTTGTTAGATGTTGGAATGGGCTGCCCAGGGAGGTGGTGGAGTCCCCATCCCTGGAGGTGTTTAAGAGTAGGGTCGATATAGCGCTGAGGGATATGGTGTAGTTGGGAACTGTCAGTGCTAGGTTAACGGTTGGACTAGATGATCTTCAAGGTCCTTTCCAACCTAGGTGATTCTGTGAATCTGTGATTCTTTTGTACATGTATTTTTACAATTTAATTTTACTGTCTCTTAAGTGTGTGCACATAGTAAAAAGCATTTATTCTAAGTGTTTTTCTATTTTATAAACAATAGAATTAGAAAGACACCTTACTAGAAGACTTTACATCAAGTATGGAATTACATCCATATCCTTCATTTCTGAACTTTGTGAAACACATCAGCACTCACTGCAGAGGAGACTATGCAGCTGAACTGTGCTTTGTAATAATAAATTTTTAAACTGTCCCTTTGTAGCTCTTCCAGATATTGTTGGTAATGATTATCAAGCTTTTCTGGGTTAATGTTTTTTTCCTTCATGGAAATGTCTTATTTCTCCTTTGGTTTTCAGCATTCTTATTTTTATGCATTTTGCTAGTTCCATAATTTTTGAAAATTCTCCCCTCATTTGCTATTTTAATCTGTGCTATTCCCCACTGTGTCATTGTACTTCTCTCTACTCCTGTGCTATGCTGTCCTCGGGCTAACATGAATAGCATTATGTACATCTCTGAGGTTAGATGCAAATATAGACTAACATCTCTTTGTGAACATGGCCTGTAACATGTCTCTTATGTCTGTTCAAAATGTTCAACTACTGTAAGATGGGATAAACTTAATGCATTACCAGTTCATATAGTACAAGGAATAGCACATATTCTCATACCAAAAGGTAGAAGATATATTTATACATGTGTTTGTCTCACACTTGTATCCTACAGGCAATAAAGCTCCCTCTATGAAGTAACTGAGGTCCAGATGCACAAACATTTAGGGACCAAACCCAAATTGGTGCTTAGATGCTGTGATGGAGAATACAGCAATGTTTGTTGTCATAGGAAAAGGATTGAGAACCAATCATTTCAAATACACTGAATCCACAAAGGGGGAAAGCCAATGTCTGGTCTTAATTAAGATGTAGTGCTGAACTATTTTCATGTGTAGTTTTTATTAAATGTATTAGTTCACAGATTCATGTGGACTAAAGATCCAAATAGAATTCGCAGAGAAACATGCCATTGAATAACTGAAGGGGGGGACATGACAGGGAGTCTCAAGGGCAGGCTGAGCCACTAAGGAAAAGGAGTTGGGAGCGAGGGTGTCAACAAGGCATCTGGAGCAGTGGCCTCACCCGCAAGGTGTCAGGATGTTGAACCAGGAAAATCAGGGTCAGAATCAGGTCTGGAAACAGGCATCAGGGCCAGTCTCAGGCCAGTGATCATCCAGCAAGTCTATTGTAGTGAATCAAGGTCACAACAGAAAGACATGTCCAGGTCTGGGTCAGGGAGGCAGAAGACCAGGTACAGATGTAGCTGTCACAGCTGTGATGTAGCTCAGGTGGAGACCAAGCCAGAAAGCCTCTGACTGAAAGCAGCTTCTAGGGAAAAAGAGCTTAAGACCTTTGCTTCTAACTCACTTCCCAACAGCTCTTGTCAGTGAAGGAACTGACCATGGTTTCTCCAGCCAGCTGAAGTCCTTAATCTACCTTACCTAAACTCATGGAGCAGGAGATGCACTCAGGACTCTGTTGGGAAGAGTTTTAACTCTGTTGAGGCAAGTAAATCACAGGAGATCATATCAAGTCTAGAGAGTATAATTTGTATGTCTGAAGAAGACCAATATTTCTTTTAATTAAGAAGTGCAGCCAGAGGTACTCCTGGAGGAAAGTGAATAAAGTGAATTTTGGGATAAGACATTAAATCTGCCTGAACTCCCCAGAAGAACTAAAAGGAGAGCAAGGTTAAATGAGCTAACAAGCTCATCCAGGATGAATATTTGAGGGTAGTCCCTGAGGGCTAAGTCCTGAAATGTGTTCTGTGAGAGAAAGGACATTCTTTCTCATGGATGGGTGCTTTTATCAGAGTCTCCAAATAGAAATGCAGCACAAGGCACAAAACTGAAATCATGACTGCCATCTTGTAAGAAGCAGGTGGCAAATCAGCTGAAGTGAGAGAGGTAGAGAGACATTTTTATGAGGTAATCTTAACATAATCAATGTGATTTCTTTTTATTTTCTTTGTTCATTTGTGTCTTTATAAAATTTGTTACTCTATCACCTCTTCTAGCTGGTATAAATAAATGTTCTTATTTACGTTTTGTCTTAACCTGGTATCCTGGTTTCGGCCAGGATAGAATTAATTTTCCTTGGGCTGAGAGGGAGCACAGCTAGAGGGCTGGGCCTCGATCAGTCACTGGAGTATTCCATATCATGTGACATCATGCTCAGTATATAAGGGGACAGTGCTCTCATTTTCTGTTTCGGTTTCATGGTTGGTCAGTGGTGGGATTTCTAGTGCAGTCACGATCGCTGCAGGGGGCAGACTGCGTGCTGGTTGCCAGTCGGTGAGCAACTGATGTATATTACCTGTTTGGACTTACTTATGTTACTGTTGCTTTGTTACTATTATTTTTATTTTTTTTAATTCAGCCTATGAATTTCTTTTTTTTTTTGTCCCTTCCCTATTTCACCGGGGGTGTGTGTGTGTGTGTGTGTGTGGTAAGTAAATAACTGGCCACGTGGTGGTTGGCTACTGGCCGAGTTCAAACCATGACACCTGAATGTAATTTAATGTTCCTCATCTTAGAGATATGAGGACTAACTTGGGACATAGCAAGTAAACAAGCACTCCATTAGCCACAGTATAACTTTCATGGTATCAAAGGCTAGGAGTGATCACCAAGGTTAATTGCATGCACCAGAAAATTGCCTTCACAGGGATCAGATTTTTTTAATTACTAAGAAGGTTCTGGGGTTCACCCATGAAGACTGCAAAGAACTTTTTATTTTTTTTTTAAATAGAAATAGAATTATTTTCTTTTCAGTAATAATGTCATTATGATAGGGCACATGATTTCCTTGCACTGGGTTTTTCATCTTGTCTTTGCTAATCAGTCACATTATAACAATTTCAGAGAGAAATTAAGTGCACATTCTCCTATACTTTCTGAAGACTTAGGGATCACAGAGAAAGATCTGGTCCATCTTCAAAAGCACACCCACTTCTGCACCTGCAAATACTTTATCTCAGCAAAAGTAATGCAGTTAGAATATTTCAGTGGAATGCATGAGTGCATGAAGCAGGAGGGGACTGAGGTTATTAAAAATCCATTTTGAATCTTTTAGAACATATGGATAGTGTAATCTTGGTCTAAAAGACTGTTCGAGCTCCAGTCAAAATAATTAGGAAAACAGTGCATGCTGAATGAGTCTGGATTCATATAATAAGAGTATATAAATAATATTTGAATTTCACGATAAATCCTTCAATGTTTTTTTCCCAAGAATAATCCCATACAAAAAATATGAGCAAGTAAAAGGGTTAATTATTTATTAAATTTATGAAATTCTATCCAGAGCCTAACCATCAGTAATTTGGTAATGGCATCACCCTTTTTTTTCAAGTTTTCTCCCTCTTTGTGACATACAGCTATCCATTCACAAAACTCAAACAACACAATTTGAGTTATATGCTCAACTGCAAGCAACCACCACAATTTCAGTACACAAAATAAACTATTCACAATAAGTTTATGGAGTTTCAGACAATTCAAAGAAAGGAAAAGAACCAAATCTATATTCTAGGCTCTAGAAAGAATTGCAGTGTGTCTATGGACATGCTACATACTGTGAAAAATTTTACTAGGACTTCTCCAATTTATATTAATATAAGCATAAAAGAGTCCAAATTGACAAATTTATGGCTTATACAAGGTTAAAGTATAATGGATGCTGAGGAAGAACAGGCTTGTTCCATGGAAGAAATAACATACTGTGATATACCCTTCTATTGTGTTGTCTACTACATAAAGAAATGTAGCTAATGCTATACTCCTTGGCATTAGTACCTCTTCAAGGCTGGAGCAGAGGCGCTGAGGCACTGTGGCACATAGCCACATGCACATCTTAGTCTTGTATGTGATTATTTATGCTTGCTAATGCATTCTATAGAATACTGTTTTCAAACAGTTTAATGTTGTGAGTTGAAACCTTCATTGCATTAATGTTTATGCTGTCTCACCAAGAAAGTTCCTGGAAATGCATTAGTTATTTTACTCTTTAAGCCACTTTGACAATTATATTTCCTCCTATTGGTTAAATTCAAACTATTTGCCTTGACTAGGTATCATTTATGTGTGGCTAGACATTTAAATTATTGTTTTTGTTCATCAGTTTAAATGAAAAAGTAGTTTTAAGCAAGAAAATAACAATAATGAACCTTCCGTGACTTTTTAGATGAATAAACAATAGTGGTAAAGTTCATGAAAATTTCATTTGAGAGTCACAATTCTGAACACATGCAAAACCCACTAAGTCTCAAGCATATGCTAAGAGGTTATTTTAAATTTGGAAGATGATAGACAAGTGGATAGCTCCTATTTAAACATTCAAAACCGTCAAGAAGATAACATAATGTTCTGTATCTCATTTTCTATCTCAAAAATATAAAATGCATCTAAATGAAAATAAATAGACAAACAATTGCCAAAAAAGGGGAGAAAATATCTGGAACTGTACTCCCCTTTATTACCAGTGATGTCATTGGAAAACAGTTGGTTAATGGATCTGTCAGAATATGCAAGATTTAGGAAGAACATATTCAGAAGAGCAGACAGTTATATGTACACGAGGTTATTTTCAGCTCCGTCTTTCTCATAATTCTGTTCCAAGAGAGTGGTACATATACTGATCTCAGGAACATCAGTATGTATCCAGAGTAACTCTGCTTCACTCAGTGCTTCTATGACCAGTTTACACTGGTGTTACTGTTTTGGAGTGTCATTCTTATCTTACATGAAGTGTCAAACATAAAATTTGTAAAAACAAATTACAAAGCTATGGAGAAAGCCATCTTAAGCTCAGAAATATGTGTTAAATGAACTCAGTGATCAGACTGTGAGACATATTTATCATATGTTGAATTCATCTTTTCTGAATTTTCTTTCCCCTTTTTGAGAGATGATTTTTCCATCAGCTCTGGTGCAGCGGATTTACTATAGACTTATACAGATATATGCATAATGGTGAGGTTTTTCTTCTTTTCCATGATATATTTACAATTTTAATAGAAGCATATTATCATATACATGCCAGAAAGAAATCTAAGAAAGAGTAATGTGACATATTACAGTAGGATGTATTCACTCATATAATTTGAGCCCTGTGAGGGCATTAATCTGAGCTCTTCAATCACAAATGGCTCTAGGCCTAATTTTACCTCTATATTCTTGTTGTAATTTGGTGATTCATAAATGTTTAATTTTGTGATTTGGATTAATTATCTTTCAATATCCTTGTAGACCTCACAGAATTTGAATATGTAGCAAAACCTCCTTCTGATGACTGGATCCCTATACCTAATCCTAATCTAGTCCAATAGTGACTCTATCCATAGCCTCTCAAAATTAAACTATTCTTTGTTGCTTGAATAGATTAGTCTTGTGGGCTTTGCAGAGCACTGCAGTAAATTGAAGTCTTTGTCCCCAAACTGTATACTGTTTCCAACCTTTAAAATATTTTTAAAGGTAACCTATTGTTGTAGCTGTAAAAATATAGCCCACAATAAAGCCTTTGCAATGTCAAACAGCAGTCCTTAATTTAGCCTTTGCTAACTTTGCAATAAACTTATTCTACCTCTTTTGCTCCCAAAACTGAATGTAATTGTATTCATAATACTAATCATAACCTCAGTGACTCATTCAAGAGTGAACCACTGTTAGCCTTTCACTGCCTGCGAAAGCCAATTTTGTGATCTGGCTACTGTATAATGAACTGAAATTTTCATGCAGTTGTGTGTGTGTGTGTGTGTGTGTGTGTGTGTGTGTGTCTTAAAACCAGTTCTGTCTCTATTCCTAATAGTCAACCACTGATAAACACCCAGTCAGGAAATGGCATCAAACAGTTTACAGAGGCTGTCAGCACATCCCATGTGGCTTTAGAGGTTTAGCAGGAGAAAGACAGCGTCTGCTGACCAAAACATAATTTTAAATGTGAACATCACTCTAACCTCAATATTTACTTTGTGATTCATCCTGATCTAATATTAGTATTAACATGTCCACTGAAAAACTCTCCAGGTCTGTCAAAACTGTGGAAGAAACCAAATTATTTGTCTTCTTCTGTCAAGGCTATGATACCAGCGGTTCTGTGGGCCACGAGCTCTTAGCTGTGCTTGAGTTTATTATTAGAGCTAGTGTCTGAATTAGGATGTGAGCAAGGGCACTGTTTATTGCTAGCTCAGGGTTAGTGGGGTCCAATTTAAACTCTGGAAACTGTGCTAGAAAATCTAATGAATTAGGGCCTTCCCTTTTACTCCCAATTCTTCAGGACCTAGCTACATATTGAATTGGGAATAATTTTTCAACTTTTCAGTTTAACCCTCTATTGTCCTTTGCTAATGATCAACACTGTTGATGCTGCTGAATGCGGTTACAATGACAAATCTTCCCATGCTGTCTTTAAGCTCTTCTGAGTGGCTTGTTACTTGATAATATAATGTCTTCCCTGCTATTTGGATATGCAAGTGTTCAACATAACTGCAGCTGACATGCTACTGTAACTGTTTTAGGGGTCTGTAAGCCCTTGCTTCAGGAGCAGTTTTGGAACAGCAGATCCTAGAGCACAAACTCCAGGTTACTAGTATGGCAGTGTCATCAATTTCACTATCTCCATTCTGGGAGAATAGGAGTTTACCTCATAGATCCTTGATAGTTTTCATCTGCAGTTGTGAGATACATTTGAAAACTTTAAATTTTGAATGGTGAGTTTTTCTTCCCAAATTGGAAAGTGAAACATTTGAAAACAGCAACAGAACACAATGAGATTCTGAGCTAATTTTCATCTCTAGTTCCTTTTATAAAAATGCCTAACATTTGAAGGACATGAGGACACCTTATAGAAATTTGCTCTTTATTCACTATTTTCAAACAAATTACAAATACTGGGATTTTTATTTTGAAAGTTAAAGTTTTAAAATGAGGAGCACTTTGAGTATTTTGTGGAAATCTGAACTCATATTCTTAGATTTTACAGTTCTTATTTCACAAAGAATAAAGAGACAGGCCGTTAACTGTGTCTGGCATTCTCATGTCTGGTGATTCTCATGGTGAAAGCTACTTTAGGAAAAAAGAAATATCCATATAACTTTTTAATGATAGACCAGGAAATTAGTGGCTCACAGATTCCCCCACTCTTGGTTTTCTTACTACCAAGTTTTTGTCCTGATTTGTTTGGGTTCTTTTTTTTTTTTTACACATGTAATTAACAGAAATCAAGCTCAGAGGGACTCAAGGTCATGGTTTGATAATCATTACCAAATTCATAGTATTTTGCTCAATGATATATGAAAGGAAGCTGTCATTTTTGGATGAAATGTAATGCATATGTTACAAAGACATCTGAATATTGACATAAAGGAAGCAGGGCTTGTGGGAAGATATAATAGTTTTTATTAAACCAGCACATACTCTTGAAAAAAACCGACAAGCCTGAATATAATACTTCTTCATCAAGGCTTCAAAGAAGAAAAACGACTTTGAGCAAAATTTATGCAATTATATTGCTCCCCTAATTTAAAGAAAATGTCTTACTTCCTATATGAATTTGATTTGCTTCAGTTTTCAGATATTGCTTTTGTTGGCTAAACAAAATAGCCATCTACTCTCAGAAATGTTCTTTATCAATCCTTGTTGGCTGAAATGAAGTAATTTCATAACATCCTTTTGAAAAGCTACATAAATGAAGATATTGGATTTTATTTTTTACTGAAGTACTGTTACAGAAAGTTTACAGATACCAGATCTTACTTCCTGGGTTTGTGTTTAATGCATAATTTCAAGTTTTTTTCCTACAAATTAAAAAAAAAGCTTATATTCCTAAGCACAATTCTACTGCAGATTGTGTATTCTGAGAAAGACATTACAACAGAGGATTTTAAATCCTTTCCTCTGAATGAAAGTGCATAGTTAGCTGCGGTCAGTCTCAGAGAGCCTCTGTGACAGGGTAACAGCACTTGGTGAGAGAGATATTTAGAAAAGACCTTAAGAGGTATAAGCCACCCACAAACTGCTTTGTGGCTGACCTTACAGAAAGGGAGTTCAACACTGACTTCAGTGGGACTAATATTTAGTTTCAAGATAAGAATAAGTAAAATTGAAATGAAAATTCTGAGTGGCATTTTGGAAGATCTGTTTGACAACCTGTGTCTTGTTTATTTTCTCTGATGAGAAAGAACATTATTGTGTAACAGGGAACAATTTCTAAATGTCAATGATTTTTCTCTTCTTTGGGAACACAGTCAATGTCAAACTAGGTTTTAAAAAAACTCCAGTAAATCAAACAGTGTCAAAAATATATTGGGCATAGCTAAACTCAGAAGTTGAATTTCCTATTGTACTTCCAGCAGGCAGAATACATAGAAATAAGCAGACCCAAACTTAGAAACGAGGAAAACACTTTCAATCTGAAGTCCTGTAAGTGAAAGAGCTTAGGAAATGGAACAGCAAGGCCAGGCAGCTGAAAGCAGGCCTCAAGGCTAATATTATAGGTGAAATAAAACTGTTGTAGTAGTCACAGTAAATAATTCTGGTATTCTTTGGTAGCATGTACTTTCAGAATCAGAACTCTTCTGTTTAGCCTCTGCATTCCCCATCACTAGTCATTGGTCCTGTCTACGTAAGAAAAAGGCCCAGAATACTACTGTAGGTACACTTTGTTACTTCTCTTTTCTGTCATATCTCACTAAGATTGCTTTTTTAAATTCTACTTTTGAAATAGATTAAACAAAAATTAAAAAAATAAAAAGATACTTTTACTTCCAAGGAGGGCAAACCCTTAATGGAAAATCAGATGGAATAGTTACTGAGACCAATGTTGAAATAGCTGTGATTTTGAAAAACAAATAAACAAATGACAATAGATTTTCTCTATAGGGAAGCTTTTACTCTGAAATGCAATGCTTACCATTACCAAAAACTGATGAGGAAGTAAAAAAGGAGGCTTTGGAAAAAAACCAAAACACAAACCCTGAAAGAAAAAGGCGAATCCTAAATCAAAGCCTTCTGTGCTATTCTTTCTTAGATATATATCATTAGTTCAGTTAAAAATCATAGGGATTTTACTTCTTTTGGGATGAATAACTGACCTAAAACCAAAAAGTGGGCAGAGTGATCAAGGTCAAAATCCAAACTGATAAACTTCAAAAGTAAAACCTAGAAAGGCTTAACAAGGGGAAATCTGCTTTAAAAATGTTACCTACATTTGCAACCTCATCCAAACAGTTATTGCTATGAATTAAAAATTCAGTGCACCAACAGTGTCAATTTGCTTCAAACTTCATTTTACTGAAAATTGGTAATTTAGTAATAAAGATTGTGATAGTCATTATGCCTACATTTTTCATCATATTTTTAATTATTTTTGTTTGCATGGTTTAAATTGGTGTTCACAAAGTAATAGCTGAAGTTACAATCTCATTAACAATAGCATGTTAGTAATTACAAGGTTGGTCATGGTTAATTACTACCCTTCATTAAACACAACACATCAGGAAACTGTGGAGGGCTTCTGAAGAGCATGTATCCCATCACTGCTACTCAGTGACCTAAAACAACCTTAATCCAAAGTCTGCTGTGATGGAGTTTCAGGTCTTCTGTATTTAAGCAATTAGCACAGAAAGAAAAGGCACATGTGCAAAGCTATATGCACACAGACAGCAAAAATGCTCTTGCAGCACTCATGTGGTGTGAAGGACCCATAGTGAGCTGGCAAGAATTGTGCATAGCTGTGCTAAGCAGAAAAGCTCTTCAGGGAAAGGAGATAAGGTAAGACTGGGTGAAAGAGTGAAACTG
This sequence comes from Strix aluco, assembly GCF_031877795.1. Classification (NCBI taxonomy): domain Eukaryota; kingdom Metazoa; phylum Chordata; class Aves; order Strigiformes; family Strigidae; genus Strix; species Strix aluco. The sequence continues at coordinate 21,626,385 of NC_133934.1, forward strand.
GTAGGCATGACATGTTAATGAGCTGTGTCAGAGCCATCTGAGGTTTGGGGAAGATAATTGCTACTTGAGAGTAAAATCACTATTTTTTTCTGCTCAGGACAAGGTTCTCTGAAGCTGTCAGAGAACACTTAGAAAAGCAAAGAAGCCAAAAAAGTATTGAACCAACTTTTTAGCATTCTGGAAATGAGCTTTTTCAGTCTAGCAACCCACTGATTGTAAACAACTCTTCTATCCTTAAACAAGCAAAATACCAGACTGGTTTCCAAAAGGAATTTTAACTTGTAAAAACCCAATTATTGTTACATTGTTTTATTGCTGGTCACTTAGTTCTTGCCAGATAAGAAACCAGACTGCCCCTTTTGGCATCTAGCATTCAAAAAACCAAGGTGGAAGAAAATTCTGAGATTCTCTCTGCATTAAAGGTCAAAGAGAGGATGTGTGTGTTTGTTTTAATTTCCCAGTCAAGTGACTTCCAAAGGTTCAAGTTTCTGAAAGGCTAATGTCTCTGTTGCATTGAATCCTTTGATGTTAGTGACTAATTTTACATCTCTTTACTGTTTTTCTCTGTCCTTTTCTTTTCTGCCTTTAAAGTCACAGTAAAGAAAGAATTTCACCTGACTACAGTGTCAGCTGAACACAGGTACTGTCAGTTAGTAACATGAGCAGTTTGAATGACAAAGGAATGACCTGTAATCCCCAAGACAGTTGAAAGTGTTATAACTTTTTTTACTGTACCCCTATGGATAATTAGCACTTTTTACCTCCAGTGGCTTTCTGATCAGGTTACAGTTGTAGCAATTGCATGGGGTTGTATTATTTTTGACAACTATTTTTATTTCTCTGCCTTGCTTTCTGTCTCTGTACACACACACATATATGTATAACATTGATAGTCTAATCCTGTTTGCTTCTATGAAGCATATAAAAACTGGTACAATCATAATGGATTAGACAGACTACTTGGAAACCTCTCATAGGATTCAACAGCACTGTGGGAACACAAAATAAAGTTCTTCTGCAAGCTTTCCTATCTCTGGACCTACAATGGAAGGTGGGCAATACAGGTACAGCACCTGTAACCCTTACAAGACAGTACAACCAAAGTGAAGAATCAGTTGGAGAGCAGCTTTGCTACCTATTTGTGAAGAAGAAAAATCCCATCATTTTCCTTCTTGCCTATCTATAGCTTCATAATGTACACCACTACTGTCTCTGTCAAAAATCAAAATGCCTCTATTGACAAGCTGATGATCCCTGAGTTGCAGCCACAGCTCCCTGTTCAGCCAGGGTGGTCTTCTCTGTCGCTGGCTTCTCTTACAGCACCTGGGGACAGCCTGCTCCTGTGCCATTAAGACTTCCTTCTTAAAAAGTGTCCAGCCTTCCTGGACTCCTATACCCTTCAGGACCGTCTCCCAGTGGATGATAATGTAAGAAGAAAAATTTTCCCCACTACATCCTACAAGCCAGCCTCACAGATTTTTCACATGGTGAATAATGGCAAACATGTTCAGTTTATATACATATGTAGATAGACATATGTATAAAAAAAAAAGAAGAAGAGAGAGCTCTATTTCACTGATTAAAACACAGCTACAAAAAATGCAGTTTATTTCAGGGGAAAAGAAAAATCCATCCTTTCCATGAATGATTTGCAAAAAATGCCATTTGAGAACATGAATAGCAGTGAACAGTTCAACATATCTGTATATACAGTGCATCAGAGAGGGAATGTATAAGTTTAAAGAGTATTATACTTGGACATCATGAGGTCTGCATCTCTGTTTCTGGAAAGACTGCAGAGCTGACAGTAAGAACTTCCTTGTCCTTGTGTATATCGGCTAATACATTGAATAACTCTGCTTCTCCACAGTTTTAAGCTATTCCAGCAGTAGCAGTAAGGACAAACTGCTTGAGAGAGCTCTGCTGTTTAATCCTGCAAGGTTTAGAAGGCCATTTTTTGCAATGATAAAGACTGATTTATTGAAGATGTTATAATTCTACAGCTAGATTTAACTGGACGCTATTTTTTATGATCTAATGAACTTAAAATATGAAAGTCTTGCAGTACAAGACAGAGAGGATTACTTGTCCCTAGTCTTTGCTGCTGACTTTTAGCTGCATAGCATTCCCTATGGCATTTCTGGGGGAAAAAAATGTGGAAAAGAAGGTGATTTGTGGTGGTTTTAGCAATAGAAAAAGGAAGAATCAAAAAACAAAAATTGAGGGGTGAGATTTGTGTGTGTTTGTCTTGCAAAATTTCTACACTTAAGAATGAAAGGTAAATTCGATTCAGCAAAGACTTAGGTATTGTAATGATGAACATCAATATGCCAGCCACTATCATGTTTCTTCCAGATCTGGGCAAGACTATGGATTGTAGTTTTCCTAAATAAGGATAAAGAAAATCAGATACCTCAAAATAGAATCCAAAGCAACAAGAAAGGTAACAGAATCAATAAACTAATGAAAAAGAAACACAGCAGAAAAAAAGGTGTTTCCACTGTCCATCTTTTAGCTATGATAGGTCGCTCTGTTTCCCTGCTTTTTAGCGGAGCAAGTTTAACTGTTTAACGTACTTTTTAAATACAGGAGACATGGAGGTCTTAATTTTACCTCTCTCAGTTAATTGAAAAGTAGCGAGAATAGCCAGTCACAAAGCAGCAAAAATGGTTATGTGCTCCTGCTCTGAAAGAAGGCTACATGTCCCCTAATTTCTCAGGTATAATCACTAAATTTGATTAGAGTTTTTTTTTAATGGGGTGAGTGAGTCTTTCTGTCTCTCTTATTAATGTTATTCCACCTTGCAGAAGAATAATACTAACCTGTCTATATAATTTTATGATTTAGATGCTCACCCAGAGAGAGGGACCATAATAGAGCTCTTTCTATCAGACATGCTTATTTGCAGAACTGGAGGGTTATAGAATCATAGAATAGAATCATCAAGGTTGGAAAAGACCTTGTAGATCATTCAGTCCAACCATTAACCTAACACTGACAGTTCCCAACTACACCATATCCCTCAGCGCTATGTCGACCCAACTCCTAAACGCCTCCAGGGATGGGGACTCCACCACCTCCCTGGGCAGCCCATTCCAACATCTAACAACCCATTCTGTAAAGAAATACTTCCTAATATCTAGTCTAAACCTTCCCTGGCACAACTTGAGGCCATTACCTTTTGTCCTATTGCTTGTTACTTGGTTAAAGAGACTCATCCCCATCTCTCTGCAACCTCCTTTCAGGTAGTTGTAGACGGCGATGAGGTCTCCCCTCAGCCTCCTCTTCTCCAGACTAAACAACCCCAGTTCCCTCAGCCGCTCCTCGTACGACATGTGCTCCAGATCCTTCACCAGCTTCGCTGCCTTTCTCTGGACACGCTCGAGTAATTCAATGTCCTTTTTGTAGTGAGGGGCCCAAAACTGAACACAGTAATCGAGGTGCGGCCTCACCAGTGCCGAGTACAGGGGTAAGATCCCTTCCCTGTCCCTGCTGGCCACGCTATTTCTGATACAAGCCAGGATGCCATTGGCCTTCTTGGCCACCTGGGCACACTGCTGGCTCATGTTCAGCTGGCTGTCAGTCAACACCCCCAGGTCCCTCTCTGACTGGCAGCTCTCCAGACACTCCTCCCCAAGCCTGTAGCACTGCTGGGGGTTGTTGTGGCAGAAGTGCAGCACCCGACATTTGGCCTTATTGAAGCTCATACAGTAGGCCTTAACCCATTGATCCAGCCTGTCCAGGTCTCTCTGTAGAGCCTCCCTACCCTTGAGCAGATCAACACTCCCACCCAACTTGGTGTCATCTGCAAACTTACTGAGGGTGCACTCGATCCCCTCGTCTAGATCATCAATAAAGATGTTGAACAGGAGTGGCCCCAAAACCGAGCCCTGGGGGACACCGCTCGTGACTGGCTGCCAACTGGATTTTCTTGTTATCTATCCTTGACTGCTGAAGCCAGATTAATTTCTAGCTGGGCTTTAGACCTCCTGATTTCTGCCCTGCATAGCCTCACAGCATCTTTGTAATCATTATGAGTCGCTAGCCCCTTCTTCCAAAGGCTGTAAACTCTCCTTTATATTCCAATATATTCTAATATTCAATATATTATTATTATTATATGCTAATATTCAATATAATGTATTAATTGAATATATTTTGTACAATTTGATTTTATATAAATCACAGGATAGGCAAATAGCAGCCCAAATCACATGAAAAGCCTGCATCTAGTCTCTCTTTGTAGAAGAGATGTAATACGTGGACTAAATCTAGTAAAAGATTTGATAAACAGCCACCATCCTAAAGGATCTGTAAGAAAGGACCTCAGGTTTAAATATCATCTCTAACTGGTTTAACAACTTGACTCTTATTAAAAGCCACTCCAGTCATTCTGAGTGAGAGCAATCATGTTGTCAATTTATGATATCAAAGTCACATTGCTAGTGGAATTGGATCACACTGAGATTTTAGTTCCAAGTAGGTGGATGAATACTGGGGTTAAGGACACCCCTGAGACAGGTACAGCATTGGTTAACATACTGGACCAAGTAGTAGCTTTTGGCACCAACAGAAGAGGAAATATATCTGCTGAAAGATTCAGTTTTCTAAGGTTACCCTTCAGGACCTGGAAGAAATTTAGGTTCCTAATTCTCCATTTAAGAAGTTATATTTGTAATTCTGAGTCTTTTGGTGCTCCTATGCCAGTGTTTTAGATAGAAGAGGAATTAATTTTTAAAACAAAACTATTGTCCCCATTTACCACACCTTTGTTCGCATTGTAGAGCAGTCTCAGAGAGAACAAACTGAATTCCCTTCAGATGAAACTCAGCTGGACTTCCAAGGAGAATACCCAGTGAGCCATAGCAGCCAGTGAGCCTGCAATTGCTCAGATGTGTTGGTGTTCAGATAAGACCTGACTAGAGCTAGTATGACATAAACCCTTTGAAATAAATTTAGTGTAGGTGTCATGTCCTCAGCACCAATTGTTTTTATCCTTGAAACTTGCTTCTACTGTAGTGCACTAGTTGGTGATGTGTACATAACCTTTCCAAATACCAGATCAGATTCTTTCTATCATCCATGACACTTCCAGCATTTCCATAATAAATGCATTGTGGTAAAATCAACATACAGATTACAGAGGTCTTCGAAATAAGTTACATCATCTCCCCTTCTTCCCTCCAAAAATTGAGTCCTTTTCACCATTAGCAGACCTGGTTTAGCAGGATCAAACATGGTTGGTTTTTTGGTTTTTGGTTTGGTTTTTTTTTTTTTTTTTCTTTAATACTAGCTTTCCTTAAGCATCTGAAAGATTAGTCTGATTTTTCAAGAATGTAAACAACAGTAAATAGTCACTTTATTTTTTCTATAGATTTTAATAAATATCAGGTGTTCCTAAATTTGTCATAAATTTTATCTGCTCACTGACTGAAGGCTAAATAGAAAGGAATATTGCTTTTTTGGCTTACATAAGCATACATCCATTTAGACTTTGTATTACTTGCATATACTGAGGTATTTTATATTCTCTGTATCATTGAAATTAGTCATCATTAAGATTGCATAAACATTGATCTAGTTGGACCTGTTTTGAGCAGGGTTTGCACTGAATGACCTCCAGAAGTCCTTTCTAATTTACATTATGCTATGATGCTATGATTTTGTGGCACGGCAGCATCTATCTCAGTTGTAAGATTTAGAGTAACAACTATATTAATTGCATAGTTTTCCTGTCATAAAACACAGGAATATACATTAATATTTTTTTCTTGTTCTCTTCTTAATGCAATTAAAATAATGGACATCTCATCATCAAACCTGAGCTGAACATATTGATCGTTCACGTTATATGAGGTAAAGAGCAACTACTAAAGGAAGAGTCTGCAAAGAAGCTGAAGTATAATCATTTGATTTGCTGAAACAATTTTAGACAGATGTTCTTACATTTGTTAATATAGAAAGAGCTGTATAAAATAACATAAATACTGGTAGCTTTTTTTGGAAGTGTGTTACCAGTGAAATTGTAATAATTTTGTACTGGAAATTGCCTCTTTAGGACAGATTTGAAGTGTACTGAAATTGTTTAATAAGTCAGAAATAAAATAAATGTAGCCTTTCCAAGGCTTACTCATGAGATAACATGTATGTGTTAAACTGATCCATGCTGACTACACTAACAGTTTTGAACAAACTACCTCCGTTTGTAAGGATATACTACAATTATGTGTTCAACAGTCGGCTGCATGTTTTTTGGAATAAATGTCTGATTTTATTTGTATAGGAAAAATTAATAAATCACATTTTCAATAAAAATGTTAGACATATATATGCAATTCCTATTAACAGCTGTGGAGTTTTACAACAGCTTTTCTTCTCACCTTGGTGAAGCATACCTCTTCCAGTAAAAATTTAAATTAGGATAAACATACTGTTAGAAGAGTTAAAGTGTGAGGGCAAATACATGCTTGCTTTCTGAAAGATACTACTGCCATAGGTAGTGCCATTCCTTGTTGGTTCTGACACAGGGTGTGCAGCTGGATAGTGGTGAACACAGCTGGGCACTGCAAGACCCACATAATATTGGGCTGACATGGTATATCAGTTCATCTGGTCTGATAAAAGAGTAGAATGTGTTTAATGGAAGAAAACAAGATTTGTAAGTGCCCAGTGACCCTCTGATGTTAGCAACTACCTCAGAAGATCAGATATTTTCTCTGCTCTCTTGTATGGTATTCCTATATTAAAAAAAAAAAAAAAAAAAAAAAAAAAAATCACTTAAAATCCTGCAAACCCTTGCATATGTACATACCAACACCTGATTTTCATCTGTGTCCATAACAAAGCACAAAATGTCAAAACACCAAAGAATGTGGTTAGTAATTTTTGTTAGTAATTGAAGAGACATGGATTTGATGGATTGGACCACTTGGTGTATAAGGAGTTGGCTGGATGGTTGTACTCAAAGAGTTGTGGTCAACAGCTCAGTGTCCAAGTAGAGATGAGTGACGAGTGGCGTTCCTCAAGGGTCGGTGTTGGGGCCAGTGCTGTTTAACATCTTTGTTGATGACATGGACAAGGATTGAGTGCACCCTCAACAAGTTTGTCGATGACACCAAGCTGTGCAGGGCAGTCAACACACTGGAGGGAAGGGATGTGCCATCCAGAGGGACCTTGACAGCTTGAGACGTGGGCCTGTGCAAACTTCGTGAAGTTCAACAAGGCCAAGTTCAAGGTTCTGCACATGGGTTGAAACAATCCCAAGCACAAATAGATGCTGGGCAATGAGTGGATTGAAAGCAGTCTTGCAGAGAAGGATCTGGAGGTATTAGTATGGAAAGCTGATTATGAGCCAGCTATGTGCTCTTCCAGCCCAGAAAGCCAACTGTATCCTGGGCTGCATCAAGGGAAGTGTGACCAGCACATTGAGGGAAGTGATTCGCCCCCTCTACTCTGCTCTGGTGAGACCCCACCTGCAGTACTGTGTTCAGCTCTGGGGCCCCCAACATAAGGACATGGACCTCTTGAGTGGGTCCAGCGGAAGACCATGAAGATGATCAGAGGGCTGGAGCACCTTCCTTATGAAGACAGGCTGAGAGAGTTCAGCCTAGAGAAGAGAAGACTTCAGGGAGACCTTCTAGTGGCCTTCCAGTACCTAAAGAGGGCCTACAGGAAAGATGGGGAGGGACTCTATCAGGGGATGTAGTGATAGGACAAGGGGTAACAGTTTTAAACTGAAAGAGAGTAGACTTAGATGAGATATAAGGAAGAAATTCTTTACTGTGAGGTGGTGAGACACTGGAACAGGTTGCCCAGAGAAAAGGCCAGGTTTGACAGGGCTTTAAGCAACCTGGTCTAGTGGAAGGTGTCCCTGCCCACGGCAGCGGGGTTGGAACTAGATGATCTTTAAGGTCCCTTCCAACTCTGATTCTATGATTCTATAATGTTATTTTTAGGTCAACCATGTAACTTTTTAACTATTTAAAATCCTTTTCTTCAAGCTACTGTGTTCCCTTTGACAACCCAATATAGTTTCTCCAGTTGTAAAATTGGTGTGTCCAACAATATTAATGTTCTTGTTTATTCCTTGAAAGGAGGTTAGCTGGAAAATGTGAGTCAATATAAAAGAACAGTAAGGCTATTTTCTCTTTTGACTACACCTTTAAGAGTCAAGGGAGCCCTGCTGGAAGGACAATCCCCATGACTTAAGATCTAATCTGAGACAGCTGGTGATATAAAAAGCCATACACTAGGTATTCCTCCATATGTACTTTATATTTTACTTTTTTTTTTTTTTCCTCTTTAATCTCCCAAAAAAGTTATCTAGCCTGAAAGATATTTGCTCTTCTTCTGGTTGAAATCAGAACTGAACTCATTTAAAGAGTGATATCATCCTCTGAAGCTTGACAGCGTGACAGGGCAGGTAGGCACCCACTGTGTTTACACAACAAGAATCTAAAATATGAGACTCTTCATTTTCTTTGAATATGTTTCCCTTAGGAGGGCTGCAGAAAAATAGGGTGTTTTTTTTCCTTTTTTTTAAAGGGTTGCGTAGACTGGGATCTGGTTGCAGGTTTTACCAAGGCAGCTGCATCAAAATGTAACTTCGGTGATCTGTAGATTTAGAATATATGCCATCTAATCCCTATCTCTAGTATGAAAAGTGTTCAATTAGTATAATAAAATAAAATGGCCATAAGCTTCAAGAAAAATAGCTAGCCTATACATGTTTTTACACTCTATTTCAGCCCTAAATAAACATAGTTTAGAGATGCACCAGGAAGAGTTTAACAATGAAAAACAATTCCCTGTGGCTGTGTACATTCTGTTTAAAGATTTCTAATTTGCTAAATATTTTCCTACACTTTTCTGTCCAATTTTGTTATGTATAGTTGGGCTTTTAATTTGTGTTCCTTTCTCATCATAGTTTACTTACACAGAATGATACTTTTAATTAGTTTCTGTTGTATAGCTCTCTGAAATATAGTACTTGCAATGGAAAAGATTTCAGTTATTCAAATAGCTATTGTAAAGGCTAGTAAAATCTGGAAAAAAGCCACATCTTTTTTACTGTAGCTGACACACTACATTGATCTAGCAGGAAATCTGTCTATTACTGAGACAGATGGGGGAGCTCTGGGACTCAGTTTAACATGGTTGCAGCTACTGCAGATGCTGATATGTACACTGACAATAGCTGCAGTCTGAAAAGCAGAGTTTACATGCCTGAAATAAATTGTTTTGATTAGAACCTTTAGGAAAGAAAGTCATAAGGTACAGTTTTATTGACTGCTTGCCAAACAACACAGACCTGTGCTCTGTAAGCTTGTTTTGCTCTTGTAAGTCGAGCACCAACTGGGCTCTTATTTTCTAAGGTTATGGACTTACAGCATAATACATTATCATTTACTCTGAATTATTACACAGACAGTACAATGGGAAACAGAATGCACATTCAGTTCTAGCTGTAGTTGACCTTAGGAAAAATATTTTTAAGGAGACTATGCATTTGTCTGTCTTTCATGGGTATATAAGAAATTTGCTACTGGTAAAAATGTTTTCAAAACATAAAGGCAAAATATGTATCAGTCATGAAGGAAAGCAGAATATTAACACTAATAATTATTAGGAAAAGTTCACTATTTCATCAGAGATCTGTTTTTTTAAGTGTCATTTCAAGTTTTTATTTTACTAAGGATCAGAGACCACTGTATTCATGTCACAATGCTATTGTGATCCCCTAAATAGAATTGGAACAATTGTTGTGCAAGGCAGTGCTAGGATTTTCTTCCTCTAAGCAAGATCTATAGAATATATTATCACTGAAGGCGTTATTTGTTGCATTGTCCTTTTGGAAATTAGTATGTACAGGTACCATTTATCATTGTCGGTTCTGGTCTTAATACATTTAAATATTTAGACTGATAGCTAAAACAGCACATCAAATTTTGAGTTATGTTGTACATTTAATAAGAGAGTTCTGGCTTGTTTATTGTTACTTTGCTTTTTTAAATCAGCTTCCTTCTCTGAAAATGACTTTTATTTTAGTTTTCTTATTTTTTTTAAGGCATAGTATTTTGAATAATTAAAAAAATAAAAGTGAGATCATTAACTGCATCCTCCATAAACAACAATGTAGCTTTATGAATTCCCAAGCCTGATACAAGATCAAGCTGCTGCCTCATGCCTGGCTACTTTAACATGTTGATTTGTATTATTATTGACAGTAAAGGCTAGATAACCTTTAAACCTTCCTACAATGAACATTACCAGGGTTGGTTTATATGTTATTTCCCACTTAAGTGAGACTACTGCTTATTTTCATGGCAGAATCTGAGAGTAACAAAGAATAGATTTTGGTATATTCATATCCTTTTACTTGGTTATGAAAGAAGTTGACTGACATTTACATGACAAAAGTAACAAATTGACACTGTGATTCAGAGTGAGTTCAATCTGGCTATGATGTGGGCTTGAAAGCCCTCTGCAGAACAAAACTCCTCCATCGCATCACCTGAAAAGTCCATTCCTCAGTCAACCGTGCTAAGGGGAACACTTCCTGTCCTTCATAATCAGTAAATATACATCTACATATTAGTAACAAGATCTCAACTAACACCTACATTTTCAAAAGCAGTTATTTATTTGGCTGGGGCTTTGTTGCTCATTTGTTCAATAGGATTCTATTTCAACAGGACTATATTTTTTAAATTATCACTCCTTGAAAATAAGACTGCCTCAGGCAGCCCCATTATTAAGCCAGCTTGTGTCTTAAGTAATCATACTGTTAAGAAAACAGGCAACATATTCAGGCTCCTGATCTGAATAATTTCTGAAATAACCTTTCTCCATTGACTGTGTACAGAAATCTTAGTGAATTACCTATATTTAGTTTGTATGAATACTTCACCCCGAACTCTCAACCATAGCAAAAGATATCCTAGTTTTTACCTAATTTGATGAACTCTGAACATACTATTACCTCTCAGGAGTGAAATCTTGGTGTTGCATAGATAGCATTGTGAAAGTGTTGTCTCCATGCTCAACAGCAGCCAAAGGAAAGAAAAGAAATTTTACAGTTTATTAGGAGTAGGATAGAAAATAAAATAGAAAGTATAATTATGTCTCTATGTAAACCTGATTATTGTGCGACGCTCAAAAAAAGCTAACAAAAAATTTGAAAAGACTGATAGAAGGGCAATAAAAATAAAAGCATGGAACAACTTCCATATAAGGAAAAAAATCCCGAACAGACTAAGAAGACCTGGGTTCTTAATGTTGTAGTAGATATAACAGAGAGTAGAAGGGATAGATTTCTATAATTTTCTGAGTAACAAGGAATAAGTAAATGAGACTAGCTCTTCACAGTCTCTTCCAAAACCAGAGGACATCAAATGGACACCTAAAAGACAAAGTGGTGAGTTAAATTAATCCTTGGTCTGAGTCACTGCAGTCATTATGTTGTTTTTGATCTCCTGACAAACCATTCTATATAAAAAAAGGGGCAGAGTATTTTTTTCCCTTATGTTCTATGTAGGTTTGTGTTTTATGATCCAGTGCAATTGTTATTTTTCACGCTAGACATAATAATGTAAAAGAGACACAGAGGATTTTCTCAGAAAGACTATTTTAATTTTCTCATTTACACAAAAGTAAATCAAACTGAAACACAAAAATGTGGATTGTTCATTGTATATGGCAAACATAATACTCAGTGTCTTGTGTGGATTCAATACATTGCTGAAAACAGTGCAATTTATTAAAGGAGCTATTTTTACATTTAAAAACATGAATAACCAGTAAACATGTCATGTGCTTATTCCAGACAGTTAGTTCCTCTCATTCCATGTTGAAGCCGGCAACGCACCAGTTAGTTGGCTAGTGCTGTCAGCTCCTGCCTGTTGTCTTGGGTCCTAGCTGACCATTCCCAATCTCTTTGTTGTTTAAAGTCAGAAGACTTAGTGAGAGATTATTTTACTTAAGCCACATGTCTAAAGATACTGGTTCTTCTAGACTCCAGAGCCAAGGTACAGTTCCAATGGATCCCATTGCTTTTGTAAATCTGGGGCTTGACATACCATATAGAATCCATATGAGCATGTTTGAACTGAAGTCAATTATAATGTGTTTAAGTAGCTGTGTATGGTTTTTGCAGTTCTATACAATAACTACATTTTACAAACTTCGATCACATTGTAGTATTTCTTTGGAATATGTCATCTTGCCAAAAGGGAAAAGGACCATATGATCATCTAGAAGGCAGCATATGCAAATAAATATGGTAGCAAGTACAAACATATGTTTAATCTTCCCACTTCATCAATATAGAAAGCTCAAGAGTTTTTGTCCACACAAGCCAACAAATCTTAAGGTTTAAACAGTGTTTCTGCTACTCCGTTTTTCTTAGTTCCATAGTTATATATCTCACAGAAATCTGTACAGTATTATTTATTTTTAAATAACTTATAGAAAAACTACTACTGAGGGTAAAACTAGATGTATCCAGCCAAACTAAAAATTGACTAAAAGTGCCTAAGAATGTACTGAATTTGTTCACTGGGCTTTAGACATCATGCCGGATGCATTTATACTGAAATGAGATAAAAGTGTTCAGAGTTTTGAAAAACTGTGGGAAAGAGGCATCAATCATCTCAGTGGACTACATAGTGTAGCATTTAAAAGTTGCACTGGGACAAGGCTTTTTTTTTTTTTTTTAAAACTGAAAACTTCTTAGAACTAAAGACCATAAGAAACTATTAATTCAACCAATAAAACCCTCTGTATATCACAGGTGCTTAAGTTTTACTCAATGACACTGTACTGTGTTCTTTAATTTGTATTTGGCTAATGTCTCCTGTTCAGAAGTTGGTCAGTCTTTATTTAAAGATACAAAGAGACAGAAAATCTTCCATGCCTCTAATAATTTGTTCCAGTAGTTAGACATACTGTTGACTCTGTGTGCTTTATTTCTTATCTGAATATAGTTAAGTTCTTGCTTGAAGACATTGTTTTTTGGTATGCCTTTCCCCTCTAGATTAAACAGCCCTTTAGCAGCATGTATTTTCTTTCTGTGAAGCTACTAACACAGTGTAACAAAATCAATTCTCAGTTGTTGCCTTTTTAAGAGCAAGACACATTAAGGTTTTTTATTTGCTCATGTTATAGTATTTCCTACAGATTTTGAATGATTATGGCCGCCTTCTTAAATAGATTGTAATTTTCAGTTAAAAAAAAAAGTGACTTCTAATAATGATATTCAAAAATTCTTGTTACCTGTGTGACTGTCCTGGTTTTGTCTGGGATAGAGTTAATTTTCTTGAGATGGGAGGGAGCACAGCCAGAGCGCCTGACCTGGATTTCAGCTAGAATAAAATTTTCTTGAGTTGGGAGTGGGCACAGCTGAACTGCCTGGCCCAGACTGGCCACTGGAATATTCCATATCATGTGAGGTTATTCTTGGTATATAAAGCAGGCGGGTTCTCTCTCACTTCCAGTCAGTGCAGCAGCATCTTCATTCTGTTGGGATCACTGGCCGGGAGCAGGCTGGGTATTGGTTGGTGGGTGGTGAGCAATCGCATTGTGCATTACCCATTTGGACTTTCCATTATTGTTATTGTTTTGCTTTATTACAATCACTAAACTGTTTTTTTTATTTCAACCCAGGAGTTTCCCTTGTATTCCTTCAGTCTCCTTCCCCCATTCACTGGGTGGGGGAAGGGTGAGTGACTGGCTGTGTGGTGTTTGGCTGCTGGCTGAGTTCAAACCACGACAGTCCTTTTGGTGCCCAGCGTGGGGCTGTGTTTTCACCCTTGGGGCAGTAAATTCCAGGTGTACTGGACACACCTCCAGGTGAAAGTAAACCGTGGACGGGACTTTGCTGCCAAAGGGATGGAGAAGAACACGTTAGCAATATCAATCATGGTGTAACACTTGGCTGCCTTTGTCTCTAGTTTGTACTGAAGATCTAGCCTGTCTGGTGTGGCAGCACTCAGCGGTGGCATGACTTCATTCAGGCCACGATAGTCTACTGTCAATCTCCACTCTCCATTAGACTTTCACACTGGTCATATGGGGCTGTTAAAGGGGGAGCAAGTCTTGTAGATCACTCCTTGGTTCTCTAGTCGATGAATCATTTCATGGATAGGAATTACAGGGTCTCTGTTGGTGCGATATTGCCATCAGTGAACTGTTGTAGTAGCAATTGGCACCCGTTGTTCTTTGACCCTCAGCAATCCCACAACAGAAGGGTCATCTGAGAAACCAGGCAATGCAGACAGCTGTTTAATTTCCTCTGTCTCCAAGGCAGCTATACCAAAATCCCACTGATACCCTTTTGGGTCCTTAAAATACCCTCTCCTGAGTTAATCTATATGAAGAATGCATGGAGGTTCTGGGCCAGTCACAATGGGGTGTTTTTCCCACTCTTTTCCACTTAGGCTCACCTCAGCCTCCAACACAGTCAGTGTTTGAGACCCTTCTGTCACTCCTGAAATACAAATGTGTTCTGCCCCTTTAAAATTCAATGGTATTAGGGTGCATTGGACACCAGTGTCTACTAAAGCCTTATACTGCTGGGGGTCAGATGTGCCAGGCCACTGAATCAACACAGCCCAATAAACTCAGTCGTCCCTGTCCTCTGCCTGGCTGGAGGCAGGGCCCCTCTAATGTTGGTCATAATACCTGCTATCAACAAATGGATTAGTGTAGTATGGGTGAGTCTCAGTCTCATCTTGGTCACTCACTTCTTGTGAATACAAATCAGAAGTTCTTCTCATAGGATCGTGAGCAAAGTCAACCTTTAGGCAACTGATTACTGGAAACTGGAGCAGCATTTCTCCTGAAAGAACTCCAATCTGTAGTTGTTCTTCCTTCCAACTCTTCTAGGTACCCACTCTTCTAGGAGGTAGGTAGGTTTTCCATCCCATTTCCTCATGTCTTCTCCATGGTGACTTGTGGAGGCACCACAGGTTCCCCCATGGTGTACTGGTTCTCTTGACTAGGGAAACGCTTGTTCCTAATAGCTGAGATCCTAATCTGTGCAGGTGGGGAGTAGAACATATGCTCTTTGAATGGCTAAAATTCTTGGGATAGTTTTTTCACAGCCACAACGAGGGAGAAAGAGACACTTCCTTCATATTGCAGGATCCACTGCCAATTCATCCACTGTTGGTCCCTCTAGGTCTCTCCAGTCAGTTGCTGCTAATGCATTGACATACAATGATGGTGTGCTCCAAACTTCCACGACATGGGCCTGGTGTATTGGATTTCATCTGGATCTGTGGTAGCCGCGTATTGTCTGGGTCATGATAAAACATCTCCTGGATGGCTAGTTTCCTCAAGTATTGGCTACCTCTGTCCATAGTGGTCCACTTACTTGGATGACATGTAACATCTTGAAGGGATACCTCTCTCTCACACTTGACAGGAGTTGCCTCCAGAGACAGAGACTTTGTGTCCTTTTCCCAATTGCCTTGTCAATTCCCCCTTCCCTAGACAGGGATCCCAGCTGCCTGGCCTTCCTACCCTCTAATTCCACACTACTGGCCCCACTATCCCAGCATTGGAGCAGCAAGGTAATGAAGTGCTCACCCAGATGGCGACTGAAATCCTTTTGCATGTCTCACAGCTCATTCAGGGATAAGGATCGGGTGATTACCTCTGGTTCTGCCTCCCCCTCCTCCTGTTCTCGTGATGGCCTTTGTTCATCATCATCCTTTATAATGTGAGGGGATTTTTGTATATTTCTTCTTATATAAAGGAGCAACTGACGCCATCATAGATTGGTCGTCTGGTTCAGCTGCAGTGCCTGTCGTCAGGGTCGGATTAGCTGCAATACCTGTTGCCAGAGTTGGACTGGCTGCAGGGATTGTCACAAGGGTTGTAGTGGCTGCAGTTTCTGTTGTGGGTTTTGGAGTGGCTGCAGTGTCTGTCATTTTGTTATCAGATTCAGAGATCTTCTCTTCCGTTTGAGGGTACTGAATAGCATTTAACAGGACTCAGTAGGCATGGGCCAGGCCCCAGCATGTTGCAGTGATCTGTGTTTCTCTGGAATTAGCAGGGTGACAGTATACTTTTTTCAGATATTATACTAGTTCTTCGGGATTCTGCACCTGTTCAGGAGTGAAGTTCCAATACACTGGAGGTGCCCATTGTTCTAGGTACTTGTATATGTTATCCCACACTCCCAGCCACTCGTAATTCTCCAACATTGGGGTAGATCTCCAGGTGTTACTTTTCAATAGTTCCTTAATCCTGAACAAAGCCTGAACCACATGCAAGAACACACTGGCTCCCAGCAGTAAGACGACCATGTTAGTGTCAACATTCCAAGGATATTTGAAATTCCCAAAATTCTTAAATGCAGTTGTAAGTAGCCTCAGGACTGTCAAATTCATCATGCCATAAATCAGTGTTGCACAGTCCAGCAAAACCTAAATCTTAATCCAGCTCTCACGGGTGGTAAACAGCAGCATAGGGACTATGTACAGCAAATGAAGTGATAAAATTTTAAGGAGGCAAACAATTGACATTATGACACAATCTGTCATTATCTCAACCCTCAAGCTCCACGCTGGGCGCCAAAAGGACTGTCGTGGTTTGAACTCAGCCAGCAGCCAAACACCACACAGCCAGTCACTCACCCTTCCCCCACCCAGTGAATGGGGGAAGGAGACTGAAGGAACACAAGGGAAATTCCTGGGTTGAAATAAAAAAAACAGTTTAGTGATTGTAATAAAGCAAAACAATAACAATAATGGAAAGTCCAAATGGGTAATGCACAATGCGATTGCTCACCACCTGCTGACCGATACCCAGCCCACTCCCAACCAGTGATCCCAACAGAACAAAGATGCTGCCACACTGACCGGAAGCAAGAGAGAATCCACCTCCTTTATATACAGAGCATTACCTCACAAGATATGGAATACTCCAATGGCCAATCTGGGTCTGGTGCTCTGCCTGTGCTCCCTCCCAGTTCAAGAAAAATTAACTTCTATCCCAGCCGAAACATGTATAATGGATTTGGATCTTTGGTCCTACTCCACTCTTTGTCTTCTCAGGGATAGTGTTAGGCCTTTTTATTTGCTCTTTTTGAGGAATAGTCATTCTGGAAACTCCCGCTGGGTTGTTTGTCTTCCATTATTTCCTTTCAGAAACTACCATTTCCATGAATGCCCTATATTTGTTTCCCTGAGGGAGAAAGGGTCAACCTCTGGGTAGTTTCTCTAAAACCTTTGTTTAAATATCACTTGCCTTTGCTCTCCTTCTACTTCGTCTTCATAAGAAAGAGCTCAAAGCCTGTGTCTACATTAGCAAACGGTGGAGCACAAGAGGAATGGATCTTTAGGGTGAAAGTGTTGGTTCTGACTGTATAATATTTACAATATTTGATGTGTTTGTTTTACAGTAGTTTGGTCCATGGTTCAAATGCCTATTAGTTTTTGTGGTACATCAGACACAATCCTAATGCCCATCTTCTGGCTTAGAGTCAGCAGAAGAAAATCCAGCGTATTTGACACGAGACCTATAATGTTAGGCAGAGCATGGTGTTGGTATGATAAGAAAATTTGTTTTGAAAGTACACTGCTGATGTGAACTAAAACACAAATGTAGACATTCCTTAGAGTTTCTGGGCTACTCTTCCAAACATAATGTTATGTGGAATAACTGATTTTTAATTAATCTTTTTTGTCTCTTTTTTTGGATTTTCTTTTTTTAATAATTATTTTGATAATTTAATTTTGGAAAAATTCAGAATTACACACAAAATATCATTTGAGCAACCCCCATAATGATAATAACTTTTTCCTCATTCACTACTGCTTTAATATAAACTCATAGCACAGACCTAAGGGAGGGAACAAAATCAGACTTATGCTAAAGTCACCTGGATCAAGATGTAACATAAAACCTAAATTTACCTTAGTTAGGGTAAAGAATCACAGGAAAAACAATTGGACCAGGAAGAATAGAGCGAGGAGAAGCCATCAGTGAACAGATGAAAGGAATAGTATTTTACCTTAACAATATGTTAGCAGTTGCCAGATTTGATGATGAACTACTGCTGTTTTTTTCATAGCTATTGCAATACAACAATTTATTTGAAAATTATTTTTTACTGTATCCTGTGAGGGAAATAATGTTTTTGTTTATATAAAATGTTGTTTTAATCAATGTTAATTAAAATATGATACTAGTAAAGTGTCTAATATTTCTCTAGTGATCCTATTCATCTGCTCTCTGAGGGCATAGAGAGATATCAGATTTGTAATTGCTGCTTAATATGTTTTTTCATGAAGAGTAGAATGCTCTTATACTTTTTTTTTTTTTTTTTTAATAGCACAATCTGACAAATAAGCAGTCTGCGTCTTTGAAGTCTCCTTTACATAGGGTGTTTGCTACTGGGAGTAATATCCATGTCATTGGAAGTAATTCTCTGGGCCAAACCTTTGGAAAAAAAATATTTATAATAATGGTCCACTGAATTATAGTCTGCACAATGAAAATCAATGAAACAAATCTAATTTAGTCTACACTTTTTATCTGAAATATGGCAGACTAGAAAAATACACAGAAAAAAGAAAAAAACACCACACCTAGAAAACTGAGAGTTTTAGAGCTAGCTTCTTTTGTCTTCTTTATGTGTAGTTGGAAGTGTATATGAACCATGAATCCACTAACATATTTTATGAACATACAGTTTTGAAATGTATCAGCACATTCATATGTTATAGAATGATTTGACAGGTGAAACTAATTGACAGATTAATCAGTTCTCCACCAAAGTTCTTCACATCAATGAGTGACTCAGCTTTACTCTCATTTCAGGATGCAGTGGAGACAGCTGAAGGGAACTTCTGAAAGGAGCTGACTAAAACTGATGATTTATCAGTTTAATGTTTGAACCGAAGTAATAGAGTTAAAAAAAAACCCCAACAACAATGTACATCAAACAGCAACCGATTTTTTAAATTTGGGGAATAAGAAAATAAAATACTAGAAATGTTTTTAAAAATATTTTTGTTAACCTTTGTTTCCTTTGTATGGAAAGAAAAAAAAAAGGGATCATAATGGATCCTGTTCTGGTTGCAGATATAAGAGGAACCTCATTTGCATAGGACTAGAAAGTTATCTAAGTGACAATCATAAATCTAACTTACTACCATTATAGTATGAGCCATAGTTATGACTCAGTTCATGTTTGTGAACACGATGCATGTTAATGTATTTCACTCTAGAACAGAAATCATTACATGTTTATTTCTTTTTTATCAAAGTATTTTAAATATTTTTTTCAGAACAAAACCACCTTTTTTCTCAAATGCTCCATACAGTTTGACATAGTCTCATATTCCAGTGGAAAACTATTTTGGTATTAGAAGTAGTCAAGTTTGGATAAGAATGGAAAGTAAATGCATTTTCTTGGTTGGGCGGTTTGCTTAAAAACAAAACACATATAAAATGAGGTTGGTTTTCTGGTCTAATGAGGCTCAGTTACAATCTGTGAGAAAAAAAATCCGAGAAGAATATAGAATCTAATGAATTTACACAATTTGTTTTGAACCTTATTCAGTATACAAGTTTACTCCCTTTTATTCTCAAAATTTCCACAGTCTGAGTTTTAGTTGCATCCACAAAGAAAAAAAATAAACAGAAAAAATAAAACACCACCACCCCAAAAGAACAACCACCACCAAAAACCCCACCAAAAAAAATCTTGTGGAATATATCTTTCAATAGATTTTCTTAACTGTCAGTCAATTCTGTACGAATATTCTTTTCACCTTTAGTGTCATAATAAGGACTAACATTGTGCAAATGCTGTAAGTAAAACATTAATATCAATATATAGATAATGATTTTGTTTCTTCAGTCTTCAAGTGTGTTCATTTCACAGATAATATATTTCTTAATTAAACATCACTTATTCAGAAAAGTCCACTTTCTTCCTTCAAGATGGATTTTATGAATCCAGTGTATAAAAAAGAATCACACTGGGGTTTTTTGGATCTATTAATAGTATTGTGTCATTTCTGGCTTGTTCTTTAGAAGTTATGTGGACCTTCTTTATTTTCAGAATTTACAGTGCCCTTACTGGAATGTTATTAGATCATAAACTTGAATTTGATGCAATGAAATCCAGGAGCACATAAAGATATTATGTGTCAGGTTTTATCTACCTGGTTGTATCATAGTGCATTAAGTGAAGATCTGATCTGCAGATTTCCCTCTGAAGAGCTACCTTTTTATGTTTCAAACTGTGTGTCTATTCTTTCTGCAAAACAAATTTCCTTCAAAAATAATTATTTTCCTGTAGAACACTGGAAAGAACAGGACAGTGAAACAACTATTCAGGTCCAGGGAATATCCAAATTGGGGTCTTAATTTTGCCTTCGGACGTTTGATTGTAATCCCCATTATACCAGTTGAAACTGAATTTACTAGTCTGAGGGAAGCATTGGCCCTATGTGATTAATATGTCTAGCAAATTAAATTAGCTGTAGAATCATTCAGTCTGTTTCCTTGCTTCTAGTGATCATATTAGTGAATATGTCCCTCATCATCAGCCCTTTTCTCCCAGTCCTTTTCCATAAAACTGAATTTGGTAACTTCTTAACATGAATATTATTTTTCTTTTCCTGAATATATATTATTGACATTATAAAAGAGGTCCAGCCTTGTTTCATTTAATTTTATAATGTGGAGAAGAAACAAAGGCATCATATCATGCAAATTAGTCTTAATAAGCCAAATGGATGTCAAGGTGTAGTGTTCAGTGCTACTGCCTCCTACAATTATTGTGATAAAGACCAATAAAGAAGGTGTGTGTGTAGCCTCAGGGAGGCATTATCTCTTCAGGAGGTGAGGACCATACTATCATTCATATACTCTCTTTAGATGAAACTTTAATCTATGAGGAGTTCCTGCCACCCTTAAAATATAGGAATAATTACTATGCAGGGTATGTGCCATTGCCTGGTCTAATTATTAAGGTCATTGAAAGCTTTATAACTGACTTCACAGCTTGCAGAATTAGTCTTTTTTAAAATACTACTGGACTGAAACTTATTATTAACATGACACAAGACACAGCTAGACTGCCTGTCTTAGGCCTTAAATAAGTCTGTGCTTGGGGCGAAACTAGTCATCTTCTCCAGGTATTGTAAGGAGGGACTGAACCCAGCAAACATGAAACCATGTGAGAAATCTAGGTATATCCAGTATTCCAGGCATGCAGCAATAGTATTTTGTAAGAATAATGATAAAAGGACATAGGAAGATTGAGCTAAGAGGGCCCCCTCAGCCATTAAATCCAGTTGCCTGCTAACATAGGCACCTATTTCACACCTTGTAACTTGCAGTTACAGGGAGTTTGGTGTCTTTTACACCTTCTAAGGCTGCTCCAGAACCTGGAGCTGGAATGGTCAGGTCAACCTCTTCTCAAAAGTAGACCTTGAATTTGATGATGTTTCCTTAGCACTTCTTTGATCTTGGTCACATTTAAATTCATCCCTGTGTAACATGAACACTTAGAACTATACAGAGTATTCAGCTCATGATCTCTCCATAGATTTGCTCAGTCATTCTATTACTAAATGTTACTGTATTTGCCTTTTCTATAATTATATCACAGTGGCAGATCATAGCCATGCTACAAAAAAGTATTACAGCCACATCCTTCTGCCATTGAGTCTTTTCTAACTCACAAGTTCTTCCTTATAGATGTTTTGTTCTTTGTAGGTTCTCTCATATCCATCCCTAAATACATGACACCATATTTTGTGTTATTGAATTTTATGACAGATGAGCGGTTTGAGAAGGCACTGGTCTACAGCTCCTAGTCCAAACTGATGGACTGGACTCAAGGAGTACAAAAGATTAATCTATTCATAGGACAAAACTTACCATGTACTCACAAATTTAAAATGCCCATCACCTTTTTCTCTCACCTGCAGATGGTAGAAAAGAAACTGTGGTCTATTCTTTTAAGTTTAAAGGTATGCAGAAGGAAGAGCATGTGAAAAATCACAGAAGTTTACAGATCACTGTTTTATAACATTCCACTCTAAGAAAGCTATTTTCCAAAATGGAATATGCAGAAGTGTGCTTTAAATGTATTAAGCTATGTTAAATTGTGGTGTTTGCTTTCAGCATGAATAGATATAAGCATTTTGTATGTATTTTATGATGTATGTATTTTGGAAGTAAGAAAGTTATTTGCTCTTTCAGCAGTAGGTGTCCTGTATAACAGCACAGGTTAGGATTTGTTAGCCAATTTACCCATTTTGAAATGAGTCAGTCATTACCTTTTAAAAAAGAAATCATATAACAGAAAACATCTATAAAACTCTCACTTCATTTCCTCTGATCAGTTAGCTTTTTCAGTGGAATTACAAAATGCTAAATGCCTCATGAGGGTGAACCATAGCAAATAGAATCCTGATGTTCACTTTCTTATTATGCAACATGACTGTGAAAACGTCCCAATAGGTGTAACAGGGAAATGGAATGAGGTGATAAATAATTTATAACTAGAGAAAACTAATCAGAACTCTTCAATTCCCATTGTCCCCATACAGGTGCTCAATTATTTCCTCGAAGAGGCCAAGAGACCAATAACCTGACGTCTGGGATATAAATGAATTTTATTATTAAGGAAGATATTAAAACTTATATAAGTACACTAAAGTAGCTAATCTAAATTCTGTACGGATTTTCTAACAACCTTTCATGTCCCCTTCCTGATGGGGCTTGCACAGTGGTGAGACTTGCTAGAGCAGTCTGCTGATCTTATGTAAAAATCAATGATTTCACCTTTACTACAGTCAATTTTCATGCAGTCTCTGGTTTTTGCAATAAGTGTTTTTCAAAATATGTTTACTCTGGTCCTTTAAAGAACAAATTTTTCTCTATATATAAAGAATATATAAACATAAAGAAAACCAAACAAAAAAGTATCAGAGTGTTTCATACAAGTCCATCTTCAGAGTTCACTATTCCAACTACAACAGCCTATGCAAGAATAACCATGCACAATTTACAACGTGGAGTGTACATTTAACATCTGTATATCAGATGTAGAGTTGATTTATTTGTAATATGATTAAGGATGAGAAAGAAATGTTTGATTAGAGCCAGCAAGGCTGGTTAGAATATTTTCGTTAAACATTTTTCTACTTTTTTTACCCTTAATACAAATTAATAGTAACTATCATCCTCATGTTTTGTCAAGTCATTCTTTAGCCCCCCAACCTCCATCAGTATACAATATACTGATGTTCTTCAAGGTCAATTTTCTCACCAAAAAGCACAGTTTCCTAGCTGAATTGTGACTGGTTATTCTCAATACTCCCCACCTTCCTTGCCCTTCTGAAATACACTTAAAGTGCTTTGGTATTGTACCTTTGCAGTCAAACAAGTGGAAGAAACGTTATATATTTATCTTATCGGGGTGTATGACAGAGTGAAGGCAGGTCTACAATAGCATGTTGGTAAGTTGTACAGATACTGTGTGCTGGGTAACAATGCTTTAAGAGAGTAGATGAGAAATTTTTATAAATATGAGTAAAAAACCAACAACATATAGTTGTCTTCTTACATACCCAAGCATGAACAAGCAGAAGTTACTCCACATTAGATGGGTATAAAGCTCAAATTGCCTATGTGATTCCCAAGTTTTTGGAAGTAAAATAAACTTGTAATGGTAAATCAAGCTTGCCAACAAATATTGCTCTTCAGAAACCTCAGCTGAAGTATTTGCTGAATATTTGCTGAATATGGTCTGTGTTCTGTGATCCTCCATTCTGGTGTCCCTAATGTATTAGTATTTTCTGTGTTTCATTTCAACCACTGCAATCTCTTCTCAAAATACTGCTCTCAAAATCATGTGAGTTTACCCATGTGTTTCACAAAAAAGATATAATCAAAAGATATAATCAAAATTCAGTACTCTCACTGAATTCACACACAGTGAAATGCAGTAGATCGCTAAAGTTCTTGTAGATTCTGCTCCCACCTCAATGTATTCTACTATTTCTTCCTAACCCTTTTTCAGCTTTATCCAAGATAACTTGTAGTTTATAACAATTCAATGACTCAATTTATTTCCTCCTTTCAGTCCTGTCTTACCTTTATGCAGTCCCTGATTTGATTTTATTTCAGATATTCAATTTCTTATCCAAAAGACTCAATTAATTTATTATTTTAGTGCTGATAACAATTACTCTGTACTAAGAAATTATACATGTAAAATAATAAAATGTATTTTGGTTTCTTAAGATAGCACTTTCTATACTTTTAAATAGATGTAGAATGGTCCATCTGGCAGGCAACAGAAGTCTTTCCTGGAGGAGGCACTACATAACACTTTTTTTATTACCTACTGATGACCAAATGGACACTGCTTTAAACAGTATTCATTTCCAGTAAAACATAATTTTGGTGTAGCATACTGATGCATGGATCTTTTATGTTACATTCTCAGTCAAGGACAAAATGATATCAATACCTTAGCACTTTCAGAGGTATGATTTTCCATTGTAAGTATTTGTATAGGCATAAGGCAGTTGTCTCCCATCCCAAACAGGTGCATTCCCATCTGTTGTTTCTTTCCAAGTTTGTGGGATCTACTCAACTCATCCAAATACTTTAGCCCTGAGACATTTAGCCTGCCAAAAATTACTCATTTCATCCATGAGTATTGAGCATATACCATTTAAGCAAAAGGGAAAATAAATACAGAACAATTCATCAATTTAATGTAGAACACATATTTTACAAATTATTTCAAAGCTTTAATTTTTTTCTCTCTTCCAGTTTTGAAATCAGCCTTTATTCCTTGCCCTTGAGAAAAACAAAAATATAAGCACATGCATCTCCAACAATGTTCCATGGCTTTGATGTTAACAATCAGGCTTGATTATAATCTTAAAATAAAACCAAAATGTCACTGTTAGTTTCACCCTGCTTTACAGATACACTTGGGAGAAAAATATGGGTGTATCTGTGCTGATGAATTTCTATATTTTTTTACCTTTTCATTGCTCTTAAAACCCGAACACTGTCAGGCCTTTAAAGGCTCTGCTTTGTGTTCTGGAGAAAGCTATGAAGAACAGCATAGCAAATCACTGATTGGTATCAGAATTCAAAGCCTAGTTTGAAGAAATCAAATTTTTCTTACTAGCATAGCTGCTAAATGTTTCAGCTTTACTCTGTCCTTAATTGAATATGCTCCAAATCTTCCTGCTTTCAAATATTTTGAGACCTTCTTCACACAAAGAAACATTAGCTATGCTACAACATCTACCTTGTCACACTGCAAACAAGATGCACACAAAACAAATCAAACCACTAACATTCAGTTATGCTCTTTTTTTAATATTGCTTTTTGTTGTGCTTCTCTCACTCTTCAGTGCACATTTTCTGTGTGCCTCACAACTCCAATTGATTGCAAAGGTACTGATAACCAAGTTCTTTGTTTTGGGTTTTGTTGTTTTGTTTTGTTTTTAACCCAGAAATATCTGTTGTTTTTCACTAGCCTATAAGTATTCATACTTTTGAGATAATTTTGTTATGATTTCCTAAAGGCTTGTATTTCTCAAATTATTACTAGCTTTAGGAAATCTTTCTGGAGTGGGAGGAAACTTTCTGGTAACAGTCTCAAATGAGTAAAACTCATAGTCATGCTACTTTGATGAGCAAATGAACTCCAGCTGAAAGCAGAATGTTCTCTTGTAAATGAGATGCATAAACTCTTGCAAATTCAGGGTGTGTGAGCACCAGTGACTTTAACAAGCCCAAGAGCAGCAGGAGATTCCCTGTATCTCTCCACAAGTTGGAATAAATCACACTTTGCTCATTTTTAGAAGCTGAATTTTCTAAATAGAAGCTGTTTTGGTTATTAGACCTTGAGTTTGAAGTACAGACATCATAAGAACATCAGAAGCAGCTAGAAGTACTCTACATGACCTAGAAATACATGTAAGATGAACTACCTAACATATTAGTGAAGAACCACAGTTACATATCAGCCTCAAAAACACATTATAAGGATAGATGTTCTGTTTATGCTTTGATCAAAGTCTTAAACTGAATAAAATCATTATCCCTATTTGTCCTTCAATTGGCATTAACCTACAACAGTCTTTCTCTCCTGCTCCCTGTGAAAATGAAGCAAAAGACACCCCCCATCCCCCAATCTTGTGTGGAGAACTACATCAATTAAATAATAAGTGGATTCTGCAGTCAAATCATAATTATATACAGTTAATCTTTCTGTTGCATACTATTGGCAACAATGATGAACAAACCTAAATATGCAGGTGATCTGTTTTTCAGTGAACAAAACATCACAAGCTCGTGTCTTATTTTCCTTCTTGTTCCTTTACCTTCTTCCCTCCAATCTCTTCCCAGCCCAGGAAACCTCCACTCCCTGGTAGTCAGCAGTCAGTCTTGATTACTTCCACAAGAAAACTATGTGTGTATAAAACCAGAAAGAGGAAGAAAAAAATAAAAAACCATAATGGCCAAAAAGCATACATAATTGACTTAGGAAACAGCAATAATAAAGCAATAGTATTTTTATATGAACAATAAACAAAGCACCCTCTCCAGCACTGACTTGGTGATCCCATCTTCCTGGCAAACATCTCATTAGCACTTTGCATCCCCCTGTTGTATATTGTACTTACAGTTTAGTGTCCAACCTTTGATATGCTTTGAAAACCAGTCCTGCAAACCCATTCCTGAGTAAAGGTTACCATAGTTTAAATGAGGTGTTTGTGCATCCCACTGTTATTTGCCATCATTCAACCTTTATATTTTTGCTCTGAAACAGATAAAGTGAACATGAATCTCCCTTTTCCTCCATGAACATTATTCCTTCTATGAACATTAATTGTGAACATGAATACGCAGTCATATATATGCATGTTGTATGACAATATGCATATGTATGTCTGTACACATATGTATACATACACATGTATGACAGTCATAATGTAGATGCTCAGCTTCTCCTGACACCCGTTATGTTGGGACAGCACCTTGCAATGGCTCATTTTTGTAGTGTGTCATTGAAGAACTTGAAGTTAAGCCATGGTGATGGATCTGGAGTGACTCTGACTCCCGAATTCAGCTGTGGTAAATTCTGTTGGTTGATGGAGACTCCCTTGCACACATTAAGAGGAGGAAGAAGCCTCAGCTCAAATGTATTTGGCCTTACCTTTTCCCCATTTCTTCAGTACTGTCCAGTTTAACTTCTCAGTTATGCAACTGGTTATGTTATGATGTTTTGTTTTTTCCCCCTTAGATCATGGTGTTTAATCATAAAAAGATAATTTTACCATGCCTCCTCCAACTTGATTTTAAAAGAATTTTAATTAAAAAGAACAAAATGCCCCAGAGAGTGTGAGGGAGAAGATATGAAGAATACACATTAAGGAAACCTCCTCACCTGTGTTGTGTCTCCTTCAATTTACCAGCAGATGGAAGCAGAGAAACCCTTCCCCCATGATCTGCAGATAACTGAGTTGTTCAGTTTTCCGTTTAAGGAAATGCTCATTGAAGGATCAAATGCGTGAACAATATTAAGACACTGTATTTTCATTTTGATTCTTATCTGATACAGAGTTACATGTCATTACACAGAAGAAAAGGCACTTTTCTATTTGAATATTTTCTTCTGGAGTGTCTATTTCAATATCTTAAAATGATCATTATTTCTTTCTATCCTACTGAACAGTTTTCGAAAAATCAACATTCATCACTCCATGTACTTACAGTACTAAGAATAAATGCTGAAAATTAATCATAGTTATAACTAAATCCCAAACCAGATATGAGGCGTTACTGATTGGTATTAGTAGGACAGAGTTTCATTTCATGTGCTGATGTAGTGATCCTATCAGTTATGTGGAGTAAAACCAAATTCTACTTTGTGGGGCATTCAGTTATCACACAAACAAACACATACTAATTTTTCATGTCCAAATTGCAAAAAATAACATACAAAATCAGAATAACCTAACAGCATATCTGCAACATTAATGAAACCAACTTTTTCTTGACCTACACTCTCCTAAATCTAGAGAAAAATTCTAATGAATCTAAAGTTATCAAGTTCCTGTCAAGAAATAAATTCCACAGATAAATTTCCTCATGCTCTATTCCTTTGAATATTCAGGATATTATCTGCATTTATTGCAATTATGGTATTAAGGAATATTTGCATACAGACGAACAGGTTGAACACAGTGGTATAATGGAAAACACTGATGGCATAGTGTTAGCTTTTTCCTTTCAGAAGAACATTGTCCATTCAGATTTCTGAAAGATACCATCTAAGGCAAAGTTGTTCTCAAAACTATATTATAGGTTAAGAGCATCCTCTTATTTTTCTTCCTCAATTTGAAAATATATGCTTTCAACTGTCTGATACTTGGCTTTGTTGTCAGTACGACATTAAGATGAATAAGTAAAGTTTTCAACCCCATTGGAGCTGTTATTCTGGTCCATCTGGGAACCGAGTAAACAATATATAAGCACACTGATTTATAGAATTAAAGCCCTTTATGAAAGCAGAAGAGCTAGAGACTTTACTTTGTTTAACAGAAGCTCACATTTTACAGAAGTCTGCAAAATATAGAGAAAGAACCTCAGGGATCTCACATTGCTTTAATGTGCAGTGAATCACTGCTGTAACTCATATTAACTCTAATATATTGTGCATCACTAAAAGAACAGAGTCCTAAATTCTGGGAACATATTAATATTTTGGACTGGCCTTTTTCATATGTCATGACACAGCAATATCCTTTGGGCCAGGTCATAACTGCCTAATTCTCTAAGATTTTATGCATTCATGTAGCATTTCCGCACCTTCTGAATAAAGTCAATTGCATTAGTAATTGCATGTATTTCCAGTGGGTAAAAATACTACTTACTTTTTAAAAGACACTGTCTAGCAGTATGAATGTATGGAGGGGGAAAAGAAATGGATAATTTAATATGAAAATTTTTAGTAGGCAGTCATTTACATGGGTTTTGGCAACTTTATTTTGATAATATGAAGCTAATATAAATCTTTTACTTGAACTATATTAAATAAAATCCATTATCTCCTTCCTTTTCTAAAATTGAGAGATTCACTGAGTCATAACAAGAACAAAAGAACTCTAGGTTATTATGTCTTCATGCTTGTGTCCATGCCATCAACTGACAAGAAGTTTAAGTACTTTTTCTAAGTTTGCTGTCTTACTATTTAAGGTGTCAGGGCTGATACATGATTTCAGAAAACAGTACAGCCTTCAACATGAGGCATTTTCCATTCAAAGAATTCTGTTGGAACAACAGAAGAAGGAAAACATAAATTATCCTTAATCATCCTGAGATATAGTTTGCATCTCCTGCAACACAGATGATTTCTGAAGTGAGTGCAAAGTGAGGTTGCTTGCAGATTCTTAAATACCTGGGCATACAATCAAAGATATTATTCACATATTTCATCCGAAACTGTGTTAAACAAAGTAAATAAAACCACATAGTCATTTCAAAAGAGAATGTGGAATATAGAAACAAACTGTAAGAGGTTTTGTGATCAACAGTTTTTCCAAGCTTATTCTCAGAAATATAGTTCTTGGATCATAATGAATAGTCCTTATGCTTGTTTTTCCACGCTTATTTTCAGAAATACGGTTCTTGAATCACAATGAATGGCCCTGATGCTTGTTGGAAATAAGTGGTCATTCTTCATGATTTTGTCCATCACTCCCTGAGCATGAATTAATACTGAGAACTTTGATTTATGGATAGACATATTCTTCTGTAATTTTCTAGTTAAAAAGAATATTGTTGAACACAATGAAGTCTTTTTGATGACTTTAGATCTTTCTGAAAAGCATTTGGCCTCAAAATCTCTGCTAGCTACAGTTCTTCATTATGGGAATTGAAAAAATAGTAGGACTTGCTGTTCAGTGGCAGAGAAGGGAAGGGAAGATTCTCATATCGGGCTGTGAATTTTAGCTTCTACTCATTTGCATACACAGTTATCACCAGCTTTAATGAGAACTGAGTATTTAGATTCCTGTTACAAGTTGCAAAATCTTAAACTGAAGTTCCCCTTTAATTGTATTACCCCAGTTTGATACTTTGCCAAATGAGATCAAGGTTCTTTAAATATCAGAATACCAAGATACCAAGTACAGATATAAAGGAAACACATATGGTGTGAAGTGGGAGCTGGGCATATGGAAACCCTAATTAACCCAGGCAAGTGAAAAAGCAACAGCTAAAGAAACAGAAATAAGATCAGTACAGTTTCTTGGGAAACTGGGTTTCACATCCAGTTGGATAAAGGAAGGACTGGACCTGGGCTTCCTATTTCCATTAAGACACTCCTCAAAACTGCATCAATAAATAAAAGTTGATTGCCTCATCCTTATTTTTATGAAACAAATGTGAAACTTTATTTTATGATTTACATCAAAACTATTTTGCAGATTCCATCTGAGTGTCTGGGTAGTTAAGTGATGACTAAAGCATCCAAATTTGATGCTGGGAAACAACAAGAGAGAGGGTCATATTCAACAACAATAAAGCCACAAATGTAGTCACTGCAAAAGAAAATGAAAGGTAACTCCAATGTATCATTTCTAGGAACTATTCAAAATTTGAGAAACTTAACTAATTATGTCATCAACACATTTTCACAAATCCTTTTTAAACATTTTAAATTTTGTGATAAACTTATTACTTTGGTAGTAAATTAAAAATATTTGGGACTTTTTTCAGAACTTTTTGCCTTACAAAAGCTGTAGTAAATTTATCACCAACATGCTGAAGTACTTAAATGTCAAGATCAAGTACTTTATCGATATAGCTCATATAATTTGTTGTTCCTTCCAGTATTTTCTCTCTGTTCCTTCTTCTTGCAGAGGGATACCACTAGAAAAATTGTCTCATAAACAGGTATGCAGAAAATATATTTACAGAATACATTATATCCATTACTTCTTTTTGGACTCTCTTGCTTTTGTCTTACAATGCAAGGAGCTCGATAAAGATCTTTTCCCCACTGATTCCTGACATAGAAATATAATGTAGACTCTGGAATGTAAATCAAGTAAAACTGATGTGCTGTGGAAGGCCTGAGGCCTGACCAAATTAACAGCACAGCTGGATCTTTTACAAGTTCTAAGAAAACTGGATGACACGTTGCATATGCACCATATCTTGATTCCCCCCTGGTAGGGCACAAGTAAACTCTGCAGCTCTTCACTGGATGCCTTCCAAGTTCAGAAGCATACTGGGGAGAGCCTAGTGGCACTGACAGAGGGAAGTATTTCTGGGTGGAAAGGCAATACAAAGTAAGGCTAAGAGGTTTTCAAAAAATGTAAATGATCGCTAAAGGATAATATCACTGGGAAATGACAGCATGCCACTCTTAGCTCTCTCTGCTGAGGGTGCACCAATATATTTTCTGCTTCTTTTCTTGCTTTTTTAGAGCACAGTTAATGATTAATTTGAATATTCAGAATAAATCACTGATGAACTATTTGCAGAAAGGGATGACAGAATGGTTCAAACCTTTAGCTTGAAATATGCAGACTCTGTAAATCAGATGATCAGTCTCCTGGGGTAAATAAAAATGACATTATGTAGTGATGTTATAGAAATTCTTTCATATAGGATGGAGGTCCAAGAACTCTATACAGACTAGGCATTCTTCTGAAAAAATGATTTTTCTTTAAGTGTTTGCTCTCTGAATTTTTGATACTTATCTGAAATCTTCACGCATATTGAATATATCAAAATATTTCATAGAGCAATATTAGTCCCTTTTATTTCAAGGTTGGATTTTTATTTTATATATTTTATTAGAAATATAAGACCAAGTCTTCACTTAAATAACATAGCAGCAGAGATTTTCAAATAGATATTTTCATACTTATTTTCTTGCCACAAGAAGGTCAGCTCTGTATGTATTTTTCTATATATGAACTTCTTGAAGTATGTCAATGTGATACTGATTTCTAGATGTTGTAGAAAGGGCATGGATAAATAACTGGGATAAAATAATACAATGTTAAAATAATAACTGATTGAAGATGATATTCTCAACAATATACTCATTATTATTTAGTATAAACTCAAAACACTATTCTTCATGTTCACAAACATTAAGTATTTCCATATTAAGTACTCAAATACTTTCATACCTTTCAATACAAGCTAGAATGTGGAGAAATAAATTAGGTTTTTTTCCTGGTTTATGTTTTTATTTTTGTTTTCTTTTCAGAAAACTGAAGAAATATTTTATACTGATGTTCCTTTTGATGCTTGTATTGAATATTTGATGATACTTAGAGACTTACAATTTTCCTTGATAGTAAGGAAGAAGTCAGTGGGGTGGAAACTGGCTATATTATAAGCATGATGCTCTTGGAATAAAGCTAATTTAACAGAAACCAGATAATCCTTTCTCCATCAATATCAGTCTACTGTTAATGGACAATACAATGTTTCTGATTCAAATATTGACTCCACCTAAAATCCAGAGAAGATAATAAACCTCTCTGCCATTCACTTGTGCTCCTCTAAAAGGGAGAACCTAAAGATAATCATCAGTGTCTGAAACTTATAGCACTTAAAACAGAATAATAAACAATATTGAAAAGAGAACAATGCAAGCAAAGCCTTCAGCTTTTCAGAATCTCTGAAAGTTTCTAAGTACCTCTGGAAACTCAAGACATCCTTTTATATACCCTCAGTCTCCCACTGGTTTTCTCTCAAGGTCTCTTGTTTAATATGCCTCTCTACCTTCTTTTCTTACAGCCATAGAGTTCATTGTTGCCTACATTTTTGAATGTCTGAAACAAATCTGACATTGTGAAATAAAAACTGAGGACTTATTAGACTATGTCCAGATGATCTGACTTTATTACAGAGGTTATTACTGGGACAAAAAGCTTGATCAGAATCAGCCTTGGGGTGAAATATCCATGATATTATATGGAATAAATTGTGGAATATGGAATAGGTTAATGGTTGGACTAGATGATTTTCAAGGTCTTTCCCAACCTAGATGATTCTGTGATTCTGTCTACCATCACTTATAGCTATCTGAGAAGGATTTTTAAGGATGCTTTTATTTTTCTCTGACACAGTGATGTTAACACCTAATCCCAAGATACATTTAGCTATGTAATGTATAGGACTTTCTGTTGGAATAACATCTCTTAAGGGCTACATTTATTATAACTTACATTGTCAGTTTAAATTAAGTTTCCAAAAGAAAAAAAAAAAAAAATCAAAGCTTTAGCTAGGCTTCATGAGTTAAAATATTTTGCTTTCCTTTAAGTTACATCAGATATTAATAAAACTAACCAGTTACATTCCAGTGAAAACTGCAAACTGAAAAAGTATTTTAAGACATGTAATACAATCAGAAGATAAATATTTGGATAAATATCAAATTGGCATTTGCATTCATCTACTGTACATGTGCACATATGTGCAGAAACATAAATGTAGAAGCAGAACTTTCATGCTCTTACTTACATAAACATAAATAGTGGAATCTGCAACTGGTAGCTAAGAGAAAGAAAGGGAACCTCAGTATGTCAAAATACAACTCAGTCCTGCAAGTTGTTAGGGAGGGTAATGAATGCTGTAATTCATTGGCAATAAAATATAAGTAAGTCTGTTAAAATGTAAATTGGTACTATATAATTGCATCATAAACTGTATTGATGATTTTGACATACACCAACAGACTTAAGATCAGATTAAAGTTTCTCTAAGGTCCACCAAATTTCTGATTTAAGTTAGAAGATATGTCTGTCACCTGTATTTGTTTCATTTACTGCTCATTTACAGTAGGAGTTTTATTCCATTTAGTATTTGGGTATTTACTGAGGGTCGATTCCAATAAATCAAGGTAATTTACACTCACAGTTAAATTCTTAATGACCTAACATTGCTAAAGATACTGATTCACTTGCTCAAAAATAAGGATGTAGATGTCAAGTGTCATTTGAAATACCTTACAATATGTAAGACAGTGCCATGAAGCTACCAGATACTACACAGGACTTGTAGGGGACCCATGTCCCTCTGGTTCAGAAGCTGGAGGATTGGTAACATGCCCTCATTGCTAACATTAATCTCAAGATACATTAATGACCCATCTTAAAGCAACTGAATCAAGTATACAGTGTCTGAATGTCTTTTATAATTAAAGAAGAAAGAAAAGTAACTTTGAAGGTCTAAAGAGGAAATTTGTCTTCTTAATTTAGTTGCCAAATCTTAGCTAAAAAATTTTCCTTTTGGAAGTATTCAGATACATGTTTATATGCACTGACTGCACCAGAACTTAGAAATACTGTAGACATAAATTAAATGTGTAGGTAATGCAGAGTGGATCTCAACCTGTGAATTTCCAAAGTAAGACTGTAAACTATATCACTTTTCATTTTCCATTGTGCCATTATCATCTCCAGTTGCAAAATAATTGGATACAATCCTTTCTCTCTCAATAACTGTTTTCCTCAAATAAAGAAATATTTTATTGAGTTTTACTTTTGCTTTGAGCAGAAATTTTCTGCAGTCTCTTTGATATCATATCTGTGGGACAATCAGTAAAGAAAATGTCAACAACAATAAAGTAACAATAAATTTCCCCCCCAAAATGCTAACTCTTCCCAGTTGAAAAGGCTAGGCAATTTCTTTTGACAGATTTCAGAGCAGAACATGACATGTAAGCTTTAGCATTTTGGGAGTAGCCTCTGGAAAGAGTCTTAGAGACATCTGCTTGAATAATAAATTAAGCTGTTCCAGAGAAGTATAATTTTGGTATTGTAGTGAATTATGAATCTTTATTATTTTCTTCACCACATATCTGCTTCATAACTGAATTACTGAGGACAATTGCTTTATTTCTCTTATATGTATATATATGATACACTAATGTACTTTTTCTTCATTTACTGCTTTCTATTTTGCAATGTGCACTTTTAATTCTGAGTGCAATTTGTCCATCCTTACTAAACTTGAACAATTGCCTAGAACATTTCTTTGATTTCTGCAGTTACCCGTGGATTAAAGTTCTCCTCTGTGTGGATAAAAGAATGAGAGAATAACTTCACATTCTTCGGTAAGAAGTACAATATTATTATCAACCCTGTGTGCCTGCTTTTTCTAAGACCAGTGGGAAAAAACTTCTGTTTTTTGAGGAGGGCAACATGTTACGTAAAGGGTATTGTACTATGTGCTTCAAGTTAGACAGTTAAATATTATGCACTATAATTTGATGAAATAATGTGAATCTGAAACTCAGGAAAAACAAGTATTCAAAGTAGTTTGTTTTGGCTTAAGAATACTTTCAGGTTGTCTCTGTCCTTTAGTCAGCAATATGATATAGTGCTCTAAATGAACCAGATCAAATCTCAAAGTTCAAGGAGCACAAATGTCTATATGGGTTGATTAACCCTTCTAAAAGATAATTTATTTCTTTATTTTTCTATTTCATTTTTATCTAATTTGTACTAAGTAACAGAGTAGTTTAGCTGATGTGAATTCATTTCACCTAAACAGCTAAAGTTTGACACGTGAGGTAAAATAAAGTTATCCATAAAAATTTGACATCGTGTTGCAATCCAGTGTTGCTCTATCTATGTATGGGCAAATTTTCAAACTGACTGATGAGTCTAAATATTCAGCAAACCAGTCAAGTCCCATTCAAATACTTCTTAGTAGTATCTAGGAGGAACTAAGTATATACTCAAGAGTTTAAAAGACCTTGTGCTTCTGTGCCCAAATAATTGCAAGGGTGACACTGTTATTCATTTATACACTTTAAAAATCTCACTAGAGGCCTACCTGCACCTGAATAAAGACCTTTGAAAAGTACGCTCTTAAGAGGCCAAGTTAATTCCTGTATCTCTTGGAATAAGAATTATGTTCTGAATAAAGGTGAAATGCAATTTACCTAATTTAGTCCTCAAAGTTAGATGTCTAATCCAAGCATATGATTCATGCTGACTTTTTCTTCAAAGGGAAGAAACAGAAAGAGATGACTACTGAGGATGATTCATCCTATCTTAACACCAACATTTAAGGAAGGTATGATAAATTGTCCTCAAGAGAAGTCTATCTCCTTCCTTTCTAGCACATGAAGGAATTTAGTCTAGCACCTTAGATAACATGTTTAACTTCTGGACAGTGAAAGATTAGGTGAATCCTGCCCTTAATCTCTAGGACACACCTTCAGAAGTGTTTATTCCTTTTCATGGTGTTCCTTTCCCAAACAGACTGCACTGGTACATCCATCATTATGTAAACACTAATTCTCTATGGTACTGTAATTTGTTACTGTGATCTTAGAAATATTTTACATTATGTTTATCTGATTACATAATAAACCATGCAAGGTAACTTTGCCCCTTTTTCTCACCTACCTCCTGTTGCTATTGACTGGCACCATATTTTTCCAGAATTATGTAAGAGTCAGGGAAAGAAACTGTGGGGTTTTTTTCTCAGTCATAACAAAGGAGTTGATATCTATAAGTTCTGTTAACAGGGAAACAAAAAATATAAATGTCACAATGCATTTACAGTCAAAACTCCTTGTTTAAGACTTAAGACTTAAAATTTTTATGGTAAATCTGTATCAGAGGAAATGTCAGCCTTTCAGGTACAAGATTAGAGATACGGTTTCCACATGAAGGCCAAAGGCAAGCCGGCATCCCAACAGAGGAACAATAAGATTCCATGAGGTGTAAAATATTTCTCAGTAAAAATGCCCACTGTAAATCCCAGAATCCACCCCTTACCATGGGGTTTATTCTGTATTTAAGTGAAGTTTAACAGCTGAAAATATTGAAATCGCCCCTTTTCTAGTCTCTAGCTAAGCCAACCATAGTTATGAGTCTTTATTTTTATTCAAGAAGATGCAGTTCTTGAACTGGCAATGGCAGAATTTCTGGTCTGTAGGTTGGACTTGAAAATTTTTTTGGATGTACACAGAGTAAAGGTACACAAAAAAAATCAATAGATATATTTACAGAATCACAGAATCACAGAATCATCTAGGTTGGAAAAGACCTTGAAGATCACCTAATCCGACTGTTAACCTAACACTGACAGTTCCCAACTACACCATAACCCTCAGCGTTATGTCAACCCAACTCCTAAACGCCTCCAGGGATGGGGACTCCACCACCTCCCTGGGCAGCCCATTCCAATGCCTAACAACCCATTCTGTAAAGAAATACTTCCTAATATTCAGTCTCAACCTTCTCTGGCACAACTTGAGGCTGTTACCTCTTGTCTTATCGCTCATTACTTGGTTAAAGAGACTCATCCCCAGCTCTCTGCAACCTCCTTTCAGGTAGTTGTAGAGGGTGATGAGGTCTCCCCTCAGCTTCCTCTTCTCCAGACTAAACAACCCCAGTTCCCTCAGCCGCTCCTTGTACGACATGTGCTCCAGACCCTTCACGAGCTTCGTTGCCCTTCTCTGGACACGCTCGAGTAATTCAATGTCCTTTTTGTAGTGAGGGGCCCAAAACTGAACACAGTAATCGAGGTGCGGCCTCACCAGCACCGAGTACAGGGGTAAGATCCCTTCCCTGTCCCTGCTGGCCACGCTATTTCTGATGCAATCCAGGATGCCATCGGCCTTCATGGCCACCTGGGCACACTGCTGGCTCATGTTCAGCTGGCTGTCAATCAACACCCCCAGGTCCCTCTCTGAGTGGCAGCTCTCCAGCCACTCCTCCCCAAGCCTGTAGCGCTGCTGGGGGTTGTTGTGGCGGAAGTGCAGAACCCAAAATACTATCCTTATTTTTTATAACAGTGAAACTAAACCCTGAAAATATTATACTCAAATGTACAGAAAAAACTTAAATTTTTTAATTTTGTTTTCTTGCCAATTTTAACAATGTAATTGAAAAGATTTTCTTGTGTTCAACTGTTTCAGATTTTCACAGTCAACTTTGCTGCCTGCAACCAAAACATTACATCTATTCTTAAATAACTTTATTGGGTTTTATGGAGTGAGGGGGAACAGATCTGAATCCAAACTGCTGGTAGCTAAAGGAAGAACAGGAGACTGTAACACTGACATCTGAACAAGTAGCAGTGCAAGTAATGCATATCTGTAGTTGACAGATGACTGGGTTACATGTAGTTCTGATTCATCAGCTGCATCTTTTCCACAGCACAGAAGACAGTGGCAAGTTATCACAACAAGAGCCCTTTTTGAGAACATTTTCTCACAGATGTCAGTGTTTTTCCATAATTCTACAGATGTTAACATAATTGACAAAGTAAATGTCATGCAGGATAGGTGGATCTACAAAAACAAGTTTAAAATAAGCATGGTTAACACAGACTAATGAGTCTGACAGTTCCAAAGAGTTAAGACTCTTCTTGTTGTCAGTTGTGACGTGGAAGTACACGTTATCTTTATTGACTAAGTGTCTCATAGCCAATGAAGGAAAAACCCAGATCATTCACTTCTGTCTGTAAAGTTTGGTCAACAATATTTCCTGCCTCATTTTGATCATAGAGAAGCCTGCAGGGAACAGGATTTTGATTAATCAATCCCTATACTACTTTGAAGTTATATTATTCTTTTATTTCAGCAGGGAAAAAGTTCCAACAAGGTCTGGGATATCATCAAAGGCATTCTAGAAGGTAAAGAAAAATTCCTTGGCAGATAGCTGTATGGAGACTAGTTGTAGTCCTCAATTTTGCTTATTTCAGCTGAAAATTGTCAGTACTGCATCATTAAAATAAAACAATTTAAGATTTTTCCTAATATAATAAATTTAAAAATCAAAACTTTTTGCATATTGTTTTCCTTGTAATCTGAAAGTCAAAAGTAACTCTTAACCAAACAATGTAGTTTTTCAATTGTTTTGTCAACACCACAGATATCTTGCTACAACTTGTACTAAGTGGAGAAGAGTTATTATTTAAGACAAGAGTGAAATAATTGGCTCAGAGTGACTTCTTCCTTCTCTGAAATAGTTGCTGTCTGGTAAATGTGCCATGATATTATATATATAAGTTAATTCTAATGATGGACATAAGCCCCTGCCAGTTAGGGTGAACACTGTAAATGAGAGTGTGTGACACATGGATGGGAATCCAAAACCAGAGTGCAGTTCCTAGACTCACTATTTTGTGAGGGCAATGAGCCTTAGAAGGAAAGGTCAGAGTGGAGGTGAAGATAAATGATTGGAATGTTACCAGGGCTCTTTGACAACATTGGGTTGATGCATAAATGTAAGGTGGAAGGCATGAAGGAGGATGGTTGAACTCAACAGAACTACTTCTGATAATATAGCCCACTGAAGTGGTTAGAATGAATGAAAACTGAGAACAAGGGAATTTGTCACTGTTCTATGAAATGAGAGATCAATTCTTAGAGAATAAGAAATGGCTTTCACTGCTCCTTGCCTCCTCTGATGTCTTTTGTCATTCTGGCACATTACCATTACTCTTTTGCACTAAAGGGCAGAATAAGCTCTACTGGAATGTCTTCTGGAATGTGGCACCTGAAAAGATTCTGCAAAAGACAAATCACATTGCTGAGTAAAAAATACTTATTCCTTTCATAGGAACTTCATTCCTGTTTTGTAGGTAGGTGTTACCCACATACATATATAATTTCTCCCACTGAAACAGACAAGTTAATATTTTACTTCTGTGTGCTTTACCTTTGGAAAATTTTTCAGTTAGCCATCTCCTAATTAAAAATACTAATTTCTTGGGGCAATAGGGTAGGGAGGCCAAAACCAGAGAACCACACCACTCCATGGCATGGCGACAACCACACCATTCCATGTATTGAGATTTAATTTATTTATTAAGCAGGATGGCTCAGGTAGATCACAATTTCTAGTCTAGTGTTTCTGTTCTAAACATCATACTCACACCAGCCATGGTCATTGCCCTTCTGGTACAAGTTAGACTGGCAGCACAGACCCAGGGCACAAGACACTCATGCTGACTGCTGGATGTGTCCTGGTCCTGGTTGGTGGCCTGGCCTCTGTGCAAAAATTTCCACCTTGGGCTCAGTCTTTGACATGGTGTCTCAGGTCCACAGTGGTGTGATGCCCTCACCTCCCATTGGGTAATTGTCTTCTCTGCATTATAAACTGGATCATCTTCACAGGCTGCTAATAGACTTGTTAATCATGTAGCCTGAGGCCAATCTCTTTGACTTTCTCTATATCTAAAGTAGATTAGCAATTATTACTGTTATCTCCAGGGTTTCTGTCATCCACTGGTCCCCAACCCCAGATGTATTACAAAAG
Organism: Strix aluco; assembly: GCF_031877795.1. Classification (NCBI taxonomy): domain Eukaryota; kingdom Metazoa; phylum Chordata; class Aves; order Strigiformes; family Strigidae; genus Strix; species Strix aluco. Next base: position 21,666,707 of record NC_133934.1, read on the forward strand.
CGTGAAATAAAGAATAAACACATGAAAAATTTCTTTGTTCTGAGTTGCAGTATAAGGAAGACCTACATAGATTGTTCAGTGTTTTCATGTAAGAATGTTTTCAAAGAGCTATCAAGTCTTTCTGAATATAGAGTGGAGAAGGAAACTGTTCAGTCTTTCCCTCATTTCATACATCTACATCCCTCTACATAATCCAGAGCTTTTACTTGCTCCAGAGCACAATATTCTAGTTCTGGTTTAGATGACTTCAAAAATCAAGCAGTATTTTTTCTGATTAATCAGATGATTTGTAGAGAAAAAGGTTCCAGCTTATTTAATTCACCATTGCATCAAGTAAATATTTGATATCAAAATGCATCCATATATGTTTTTCAAGAGTATTGAACTAACAAAACTTGGACTTTGAGATTTCTAGGAATAAAAGTATGCAAAGCGTTTTGAATAGGATTTTCGAGTCTCCACTCTTTTCAGATCTTGTGCTCAGATCCTTTAGACAGGAGGCTACTGCCAAGTCCTAAGAAAGTAAAAAACCCCTAGATTACAAAACCCATTACAATTTCTACCTGGTTAATAAGACTGGAATGCTCTGCTATTTCTGAGGCAGATCTAGGTATGGTCAGAGTACTCAGCTTCTCCACTGCCTGGAAACATTAACTTGCTGCTGCTGAGGAAAGGTTGATAGCTGCTGCTAAGTGGCTAGGCACCATCTATTCTTTCTCCTAGTACTGACAGGAACAAAAGATCTGGTTCCTCATGTCTCTCCTGCCCATAGCAAGAGTGATCCAGGTCTTTCTGAGGAGTTCAAATCCCACAGCATCTTATGGAAGCATCGTTGTTTTATATATTTCTTCATATGTAGTACAGAATTTACTTTCAAAAGCAGTGAGGAAATTAAGCCTGACGAAAAAATAGCACCAATAAGTAATGCAAATTAAGAAATAGTATAGAAAAAACCTATATTTTTATTCCAAATTAATTTCTCCATCCAATTTCTTTAATGGACATACAAATGCTTGTACTGACACAAAAGTAAGAGCAAATGGTCAGAAACAGGTATGTGTGGGACAATTTGTTTCAGCACTAGTGCTAACTAAAAGTGATAACAACATAATGGAACAACAATCTGTGATCACAACAGTAATTGCAGAATTGACATTAAATTCCTCTATTCCTACTGTCTCCTTTTCACCCTTTCCTTCCTCATTCCGGAAGTGGTAGGTTCAAGATATTTTTGTCAAATATGTATTGTTGTCCTATGTCTCAGGTACTTTTTTTTTTTGTAGCTGAACAGAATGCATGAGAAGCAGAGAGGGTAAAGTTGTAAGGGCAGACTAATGTAACTGAGTAGCTACTGTGACCAACTGTATTGGAGATAAATACAGAGAGGAGGAGGAGATATTTAGGAGACTTTCAAATGCCTCCTGATACTTATAGGATAGGAGAAGCAGTGCAATTGCAGTGCAAGGCAGGGAAGATGCAATGTTCCTCTTTACTGTCCTTCTGCCCATATTTCAATTCCCACAACAAAATGTGGCATCCTTTTAGCTGAGAAAGAATTGTATTGCCTGGCTTCTTCTATACCCTCGTAAAAATTGTTCTTTTTCCGCCCACTACAGTCAGAATTCCCAGTCAGAACAATTAGTCTAATTACCTCAGTTCACACCTCAGTTCACAGTGCAGACACTCCAGTTTAATGGGCTGAGACACAGATTAACTCACAGTTCAAATTATTGTTCTCATAGTCTCTTTCTAAAGTCACTGTTCCATGAAAAAATATTAGAATAAAATTTCTAACTCATATTTACCCACTCAGTTCTCATGTTAGAACACATTTATTTATTTTCTTTTTTCCCCCTTATTGTTGTTAAGTGGTTTTTTTTCTTTCTCTGCTTACCAACTGATTGTCTCACTGTGTAGCTGGCCTCTCTCCCTCAGCCAAACTCTCAGACAATCATCATTTTAGAGATTGAAAAGCAATACCTCTGGGCTAAATTCTACTCTGCCATGCAGATATGCTTGTGTTTGTTAGTTTAAAGTCACTTAATTGATTTTCTGGTTAGAGAGGCATTGGAAATGGCTAAAATAGGTGGCCAAGTCTCTTTTAGCCTTTGCCTCCAGATGCTGTTATTACTGATAAACCATTTCATAAGCTTCTTTCCTTTTCAGATATTTTGCTTGTAAACATGAATCTTGCCTTTAGAAAACTGTAATCAAATAAGTGTTCTTGCTGTCTAATATAGAAGAGTGATAGCTGCACAGCACAGTTAGTGTAATCTCTTTCACAGTATGTCTTCTTTTAATCTTTTATTTGGTTCATAGAAACTGCTAGGTCAAAACATGCAACAACTTTCTCTGAAGGAAGAGTCTGCTAAAAGTTTCCAAAGACAAATTAAAAAAATTCCATTAATTAAACGATACACATATTGGTTTTTTTTCTTCCCATCTCTCTTCAGTGGAGATGAACTGTGAGTTTAAGAAAGAAATTTGACACCATGAGACTCACTATGTCTCTGAATTTCCTGATACAGTGGCTGGTGGGAAAGATTAATTTCATATGGAAAAAGAAATGCCTTTCCTCTTGTGTACTTGCTCATCTGAAAGTGACAAGACTTACGTCTTTGTTACTTCTTGTAATGGAAGATTTAGAAATATATTTTTGAAGACTCTGAAGCTGTTTCAATCTATTGTGAGTTCTGGAGAAAGAAAATAGTTTGAAGCTATTTTCCCCTTAATGTCTCAGTTGTAAACAGCTGAAAGCAGAGCACAGCTAAGCTGCATATTGTGCAAGCCCATAAAAAGTGGGAACATTCTCATTGTACTCTCTTGCCCCAAGTCGCAGTACTCTATAGTTCCTTAGGCATCTAGAAACTGGGCTGTTTTGAAGGGAAACATTTATTCCTAAGTATGATGACAGCTGGAACAGTCACAGGTAGCTAGAAGTCTGATTTCCAGAAAGCTGCAGGGCACATTTTGACATGTTTGCATGGATAAAATTCCCATAAGAACTCATGATAGTTTTTTAATATTTACCTATTCATATATTTACTCCATATTATTTGTAAACATACTTAAATTGTTACAAATAGACAGAGATATATAAGTGTAGATATATGGACAAAATAATAAAATTGGTAAGAGAAAACCTAAGTATATTTAAAGTTTCCATGTGTAAAAACACTTAAATTCAATATTATATTTGGCAATGTAATGCTTGCAATTTTACATTGACCTTTAATAGACAGCAATACTGATGAGTCTGGTTTTCTGCATTTGCTGTGTTGACTAGAAAATATGTAGAAATGCAAAAGACACTACTTAGATTTGGTTTAGATTTGACATTCCATTCCACATAACTCACAAATATAAAGTGTTATTATCAGGTAACACTAGCTGAATATGTAAGAAAACAGAACAGGAAAATTACTGAAGAAAAGTTATTTCACTTTAATTCAGTTTTTAAATGCTGATAGATACACAATCTATATATCATAGCTATTTGGAATCCACTAAACTCTCAAATATTTCAGTTTTCTTGAATAACTATTACTTAAAAACCAAATCTGCAAAATGTCATATTCTTGCCTGGCTTTAAAAATGAAAAATAACTCTGCCATCTTCAGCAAATGTAAAATAAAATCGTCTTCTATCCAAATGAATGCAACTGTTTTGCACTTTAAGTTAAACATGGGATATAGTTGCTTTTCTTAGAGGTAAAATTGGTTAAGAGCTATGGCATCTGCTTCAAAATAGTTTGTGTTAAAATGCCATTATTTGTTGAGCTTCAATCAACGGAACTGACGGCTTTTTATAACCAATATTGTTATCAATATAACTGATGTCAGTATAACTGAAAACTGAGAGCTTGGCTGATTTGCAATAACTGAGATCCTCACATCTTCAAGCTGAGAATATTACACATTCCTGCGGAGATCAGAATTGAGAAAATCTTTTTACCTGCCTCTCCTGGTCAAGATGATATGACCATTGAAATAGATTACTTTCATCCACTTCCAGGAAGTAAGCACAAAGGACTGTGAAGTTGTTTTTGTGTTATAGCCTCTTTATGGTTGACCTTAGTTTCTCCTTCCTTTGAACTTCAGGAGTTCAAAAACTCAGACAACTTTTAAATACTGAAGGAAGAGCTTAACATGACTAACATTTTCATTATTCTTTTTCATCTCAAAACAAAGCTCTTATCTCTTCACATGCTATATATACATTAACCATTTTATATAAAGAACTCTGAATTTCAGCACTTCTGGGTGAAACCTGACAGGTCCTGTTGACTTACGCATGTGCAGTTTAAGTGATCCCTGTCTTGATCCTCCTCCACTGAGTATAAATCTTCCTTGCTCCAGACTTTCCTCCTGGTCTCAAGTGCCTGGGATTCCCAAAGGCATCCTTCTGAGGCAAAGACAGCATTAAGTACCCCAGCCTTTTCCATGTCCTTTGTCACCAGGTCCCTGGCCCTATTCAGAAGTGGGTCCTCCTTTAGTCTAGTTTCCCTTCTACTGTTTACATATTTGTAGAACCCTTCCTTCTTTTCCTTCACATCTCTTGCCAGATTCAACTCCAGCTGGGCCCTGGCTTTCCTAACCCTGTCCCTGCACAATCAGACTGCAGCTCTATATTTCTTCTGGATCACCTGCCTTTGCTTCCACCTCTTGTACATTTTCTTTCAATGTCTGAGTTAAGTTAGAAGCTCCTTGCTCATTCATGCTGGCCACCTGCTGCCTTTGCTTGATTTCCCACTTGTTGAAATGGACCTTTCTGAGCTTCAAGGAGGTGATCGTTGAATATCAACCAGCTCTCCTGGACTCTTCTTCTCCAAGCATATCTCTGAATAGGTTGAAGTCTACTCTTCTAAAATCCAGGGATCCTTTTGGTTCTTTGTCCAAAACTAAGATCCTCAAAAGAGGATCACTTTAAAATTAGTAAGGTACTGTAGGAGTAGATCTGTATTGCAAAATGTTTGATGTTGAGGACATAACAACCAAAAACTACTCATTTTGTGGGGTTTACTTCAGACTACCACTAGTCAGCAGTTGGAATGAGTCTCCCAGCTATGTCAGAATGTGAACCAAAGGATGGTAAGAGGGTGTAATTGAGAGATTCTCTTCAAAACATACTACCAATCTGAAATAAAACATTAACATGGATCCCCTGAAGTTCCTAATCTTAGCAGTTCCTAAATTTCTTGGACACCTAAACCTTCATTAGTATATTACTACAATTCCGCCTCTTTCTGCTTGTCACCACACAAATACTGAAAGTTATTTAATTCTAGCAGGCTGAAAAAAACCCTCAAAACTTCAATATACATATGTTCTTAGAACACACATATGTAACTACACCATATAAACCATAGCAAGGAGGAAATATATTCTTCATAAATCAGTTCCAGTAACTTAGCTGCTAGAACACTTATCTGAGTCCAATTTAAGAGTAGATTGGAAGCTCTACCTTTCAGGATACTTCCTAGTAATCAAAGCTAGATTTCTTACACATTTACAAGTGAACAGGATTGAAGTTACTATGTTTTATACTGGAATACAATGAATCTATTTACCCATCTAGTTGTCAGGATGTTCAGGGGGTGAATTTTCAATAGATGAACTTGAGAAAACCTCACAGAAGATATTCAATACACAAGAGCTATGATAATCTGGTAGCATCAGAAAGGATCAAATTGAATTCAGGTGCTTACCTCTACAGTGGCTAAGTCAACAAAACCAAGATACTTAATTCCTTTCATATTCCAAATGGCTTCCCATGTTACCCACATGTTGATAGGAAGGAGAAACTAGCCTCAAGAAAATTGTGGAAATAGATTTAGTACTTTGGTGAGAATTCACCGTGGACCATCCCACATGAAAAGAGGTGCTTTCATGATTTAGAAGGATGAATTTAAGACTTTTCTTCTTCCCTCAGTGTTTTCTTACCAACATTTTGGGGACTGTATTTTTACAGGATTCTACATTTGCCTGTTAACACTCTGCTTTCATTAAAGTGCCTAGACCAATTTTGGTAATTTGCTGTAGCAGAGGATTAATTTATACTGGAACGTAATATTTGCCTGGAAATACAACTGTTTTAATTATTTGGTTCAGCTTCCAAAAGTTATTTTCCATTTCATGGATGCATAAGGACATCACATACACACACACACACAAAAAGTCCAGCATTCATTCATCAGCAAGCAAATATCTAATTTAGATATTTTTTATTATTGTTATTATAGGCTCAGATGTCAGAAAGTAATTAAAACGCTATTCAGAATGCAAAGAATTATAGGTTGAAGTGACCCCTACACTCATCCCTAAAGGCAGTGATGGCTCTAATGATTTTTAGTTGGTGGACATCTCCCCCACTAATGGTTACTGTGCTTTTGCAGCATCCATCCTGTTCTGGTGTTTACCTCCAGGTCCAATTTCTACTTCTTGTTCCAGTGTGTCATGGTGTTGGGTTTGGGGTTACAAGTGCATTGTAGGTGTTAAGGCTAGGGCAAACAAAGCTCAGAAGGATTGCCCCAAAGGTCAAAAATATCCGGTGGGGACTGACCTTGTTGTCACTGAAGAAGGGCTCTCCTGCATATAAGTATTCAAAGAGAGAGCTGTCAGAAATCCGGTGTAACAAAAAAAGAATCTGCACAATTATGCTAGGAAAACCATGAAATTTACAATAACTTGAAGTAAACAAGAAGCTCTCTACAGAAGAGAGACAAAAAAGTCTTTCTCTCATATTACTGCATATATCTTGAGTTTGGTATGGATGATAACATGACCTGAAAAATCTTAATTTCATTATATAGATTTCTGAAAAGAATTTTAGCAGCCATAAATAGCTATGAAAATTGCTACAATACCTAAAATTGTTTGACATTCACTGCAGATACATAGTGCAAAAAAATTGCTTTGACTTTAAAGACAATTTTTATTTTTGCTTCCTACGACTATAAAATAGAATTCATGAATCTTTAAAAATAAAAAGGTTGGGAATTTTAAGATTAAGAAGCATATATATGTATGGGGTAAACAAAACTGCACAAAGCTGTTCACACCAGAGATTCAAAGTGTCTTTAAAAAACCACAGATTTGCATGGGAAAATTCAGAAATATGGATGAGAACAGGAGGAAAGCTACAGATCAGATATGAGATGAATTACAGGAGCTGACAGGAAGAGGTAGAGGGCTTCCCATTGCTTGTAAATTTTCTTTTACATTATTCTAATTCTACCTTCACAAACATTGTTTTTGACCTAACACAGAATTGCTATAGAAAAATGAAAAACTGAACTATAATACTACTATATAATTGATATTCTTTTTGTTCTAGGAATTCACAGAGATAAATTGTACCTAAGAGATATTTTGCTTAAGTCAAATGCAAATAAAAATACCACGTTTGATGGATAAAACCAGGCTGGGTGTGATTACATAAACATGATTCTATAATGAGTGCTGGTGACTTATGGATTTAAAAATAGTAATGCCTTAATACTGAAGCATGTACATGATCTTCATTACTTTTGAATGCTGAAGTATTATAATGGCTGCATACAGAGGATGAATTAAAAAACTATAATAATTACAGAGCCTTTAAAAGCATACCATGCTAAACAAAAAGAGCAATCAAATCCTCTAATACTTTAGTCTCCACCACCACCTAAAATAGCCCCCAGTCCCATTGCAGGATATGAAGGTTTCTTACATGGAATCTGACTTTTGAATTTGGTAACGACAGGAAGGTGGAAGTAGAAGTAAAACTGGTAACGAATCTTTATCTCATTTTTAAGCCTGTCATCATATGCGAAGAGAGGAAAAAAGCCATAAGCAAGGGTTATCATGGATGTGACCGTTGCCCAGAGCTGACCAGAAGCAAAAAAATGTGGATTAGAAATTTCCCAGTCTCTTAACCTAGGATTTATTAATTGGAATATATCCTGGAGAGGGTTTTGTGAGCATAACAATTAGAGGCATCAGAAAGAAAATTGTGTAAGACTGAAATATGATGAAATCATACCTGTAGGTTTTTGAGCAAGATAGTTCCACTGTTTGTTTTCACTGTTTTGAAGTGGAATACATTTTTTTAAAAAAAATGCAAGATTACATCTCTGTATCTGATTTTTGTCATGGAATATTTTGTTCATACAAAAATATCCTTGAAATGTCTAAATGTTGACCATGAAAAAGTCAATATAGGGCTAAGCCTTAAAAATTATGGGTTTTCTGAAGTTAATATTCTGATATTTAACCGCAAATGAACCTCAGATTTAATATTACAGATACTGTAGAGCATGTGGAATAATGCTGAGATGCAGAGATTACAGCTAACCATAATAAAGTGGCTCTCAAACAGAAGTTCAGAAACAGTGAATCATAGAGCATGAGTAGTCTGTAAGCAATTCATAGCAGATCGTATGCTATTATATTGTTGACAACAAGACCATAATACGGTTAAAACAGTTTTGAAAAGAGTACTGATCCATTAGAGTAAAAATATTAGCTAGTCTAGAACAACTGTCTTAAGAAGCAGGTCATAAATTTATGGCAAATTACTAATGTTTATTCATAGTTTCACCTGTTGGACCAAGATTTGAATCAAAATAATTGACAAAGAGGCAGCCCTCCTATTTTGATAAGGGTCTCACCTGTTTTGATCAGTGCTTTCAGCTGAAATTCTTTAGCAGTTGATAGGTCCATATTAGCAGCAGCAGTCAGAGGTAGTTCCTCTGCCTGGGGATGGATGAGGAACCAACTGAGAGTTTATGGGCAGGATTAAAGGGAAGACAGGGACAGAAGATGTTATAGTGGGGGTTTTCTATAGACCACCTGACCAGGAAGATCGAGTGGATAGGGCCCTCTATAGACAGATAGGAGCAGCTTCATGTTCACAAGCTCTGGTCCTCATGATGGACTTCAGCCATCCTATCTGTGAGAGGGACAAAACTCAGTGCATAAGCAATCCAGGAGGTTCCTGGAATACATTGATGATAACTTTCTACTCCAAGTGAGTAGGAAGTTATCATCACAATGTGGACACATTGAGGAGAGGTGCTATGCTGGACCTTGTTCTCACCAACAAGGAGGGACTCTGTTAGGGAGTATGAAGCTCAAAGACAGTCTTGGCTGCAGGGACCATGAAATGGTGGGGTTCAAGATCCTTAGGGCAACAAAGAGGGTGTAGAGCAAACCTGCTACTCTGGACTTCAGGGGAGGACACTTTGGCCTCTTCAGGAATCTGTTTGGCAGGGTAACATGGGACAATGCCCTAGAAGGAAGAGGTGTCCAAGAAAACTGGTTAATATTCAAGGATCATCTCCTCCAAGCTCAGGAGCGATGCATCCTGACAAAGAGGAAGTCAAGCAAGACTACCAGGAGGCCTGCATGGATGAGCAAGGAGCTTCTGGATAAGCTCAAGCATAAAAAGGAACCCTTCAAAGACTGGAAGCAAGGACAGGTAGCCTGGAAGGGATACAGAGACACTGTCTGAGCAACCAAGGATGAGGTTAGGAAAGCTAAATCCCTGATACAATTAAATCTGGCTGGGGACATCAAGGGCAAAAAGAAAAGCTTCTATAGGTACATGAATGATAAAAGGAAGACTAGGGAAAATGTGGGCCATCCTTGGAAGGAAAAGGAAGACTGGATATGGAGAAGGCTGAGGTACTTGATGACTTTTCTGCCTCAGTCTTCACTGGCAAGTGCTCCAGCCACATGGTCCAGGACACAGAAGGTGAAGGTGGGAACTGGGAAAAGGAAGAACTGCCCACTGTAGAAGAAGATCATGTTCAAGACCACCTAAAGAACCCGAAGGCACACAAATCCCTTGGAACTGATGAGATGCATCCATGGGTCCTGAGGCAACTGGTGGATGAAGTGGCTAAGCCACTACCCATCATACTTGAGAAGCTGTGGCAGTCCGGTGAAGTTCCCGCTGACTGCATAAGGAGAAACATAATGCCCATTTTTAAAAAGAGAAACAAATGGGACCTGGGAAAGTACAGGCCAGTCAGTCTCACCTCTGTGCCTGGCAAGATAATGGAGTAGATCCTCCTGGAAACTATGCTAGGGCACATAGAATATAAGGAAGTGATTGTTGACAGACAACATGGTGGCCTATAACAGGGTTACAGCATTGGTGCATAAGGGAAGAGCAGTTGACATCATCTGCCTGGATTGTGCAAAGCATCTGACACTATCCCACATGACATCCTTGTCTCTAAATTGGAGAGACATGGATTTGACAGATGGACCACTCAGTGGATAAGCAATTGGCTGAACATTCGCACTCAAACAGTTGCAGTCAACAGCTCAATGTCCAAATGGAAAGCAGTGATGATGAGTGGTGCTCCTCAGGGGTCAGTATTGGGACCGGCGCTGTTTACAGTGGTAACACAGTACTGTACCTATCTATAACCTTCTCTGTAGATGTATTTGAACCTCAAAAAAAAAAAAAAAAAATTGCTTGGAAACACATTTCTGTTTTTTCTCATGATTGAAGTCAAAGACTTTATTTTGCTGTATGTGTGACTGATTTAAAATATATGCTTAAATATTTTGTGAGCTATAATATTGTAATTATTGCCTTTACAAAGCTCAGTCAAGAATAGAATTATACTGTGCCAGTGGGAAAGATCCATCATCATTTTCTAATATTCCAACTTTTTGGACCAAAGAAGCAAGAAGAGCTGGAGGGTCAGATAACATATTTTCAATGTTGTCTATCTACAAGCTTATCATTTTGAGGCTGAGATTTTTTTGCAGCTGAGAATTCATTAATCCTAGCTTGCACTTAGTATGTGGGCACTGTAATGGGAATTGCTGAGACTAAGACCATGTAAAAAGCACTGAACAGTGACAAATTGTGTGTCTATACTGTAGTTATTGCCATGATTTGTGTAATGCAAATCTATCTGCACTAATTTTAAGCTAGGTAACTTGAGTTCTCAAAATATCAAAGTCCAGTGAATGCTACCTACTCAAGCATTATATTTGACAGGTTTTCTTAGTTGTTAACTCAAATGTGTCTAGATCTCACTATAATTAGAGTAGCTGTATTGCAGACACTGGTGGCAAAGGTTCATACATATCCTTCCTTGCTGTCCGAAAAGATTTTGAGACTTGTCTGTGTGAATCCAGTGTGTCTGGAAAAGCAGGTGTTCACTATGTGTAGTGCATAGTATGTATGCAGAGAAATCCCATATCATAACGTAGTAAGTCTGATTAAAGAATAAACCACAACTCTGCAAAGGAATGTTGAAGTTAAAATTTACTTACATTGAATGAAGTAAGAGGTTTTGTGGTTAAAATAGGGAGTGAAAACACATCCGTTCATTTGTATCCTAGATACTAATGTTTCTTCAAAATCACCAACAATGGAATGATTTATGAAAATTCTCAGCAGAAAATAAAACATACCTTTATTTGTAGCTTGGGTTAAAGGCATTATGTTCTAACTTTGGCTGTTACTGCCTATGATACAATACAAGTGAAATGCACTACAGAAACTTAGGCGATTGAGGGACAAGAAGAGTATTCAGGATTTATGATCTGGCCATAAAAATGAAAAGAAAGAAAAAATGTGTTCCAGGAAGGTATGAATGAAAATGAACAGACTAGAATTAAGACTGTAATACAGTAAATGCTGTGTTTTCTTAAATACTCACACATTCATAATGTTTGCAGTTACTTATTGGTCTAAAACTAAGTTAACCATTCTACATTTTTTCATCTTGGGTGCTCTGGCTGCATTTTCTGCTGCTGCTGTGATGTCATGAAAAAATACAATTATAAAGTATACACTGTGCTAAAATTTATGAATCTTTGACATTTTTCTTTCAGATCTTGCTCAATAAATTTATTGACTCATTTTTTGCACTCCCAGTAATAAAGTTTTATTAGACATTTAAACTCATTCAAAAAGGTAAGACAAAAATGAGCTACATAACTAGAAGAGTGGGTTTGATGGATGACAGTCAGGTATGGCTTTAATATGATTTTCCCATCTACCCTCCCAGAGAAAAAATAAACAAATGTGTAATCTTATAAATGGAGGCAATGTAAACTTGACAGTTTATGTTCTTTATTATAGATTCCTCTGACACACAAAGCAAAATTTAAGGTTAAACTGAGACATCTGTTACTTGCTTACGCATTCTCAAAATGTTCAAAGAAACAAATGTTCTATTTTTTTTCAGAAAAAGTGAGATTTTTTTATCCTCTTGCTCAAAAACAAACAACCCCCTAAAGTTTTGACCTCTTTGAGTGATATGTAATATTTATGTTGAAGATTTTTTTTCTCACATGGCTCAAATATTGATTTTTTGTCAAGCTCTTGAAAGTAAAAATTATATAGTAAATCAACTAATTAACACAATTTAATTAGTTGTTCTCAATCACTTATTCAAAGACTGTACTGGTAGAAAACAAAAAAATCAAACACCTGGTCCCTCCCTTTTAAATCAAAATAACAATTGTAACAATTAAAAAAAAAAAGTAAATTATTATTTAAAATAATAGCAGTGTGTAATGCATAACACACATACTTCAAATATACAATGTGCCATCTTCCAGAGATGGATAGGGTTTCCAGTTTACAAATTCCTAGTTCCTAGTTCACAGATTTCTACTGCTTATTTCTACTACCTTATAACACAGCTCAGAGCATCACGTCTAACACACGATCTAACATGTCTAACTGTGACCTGCAAAGTTCCTGGGTAGGTTTTCTGATATATACACTGATATGACCATAGTACAATTGAGTGGAATGACATCTCCTTCCTTCTTTTCCATATAACTTCTCTAAGACTCTACGTACGCTTTGCAGGATTAGCTGCTGACAAGGATGACATGGATTCCACAATGTACTTTTTCCACCACCCAAAGGAGCAAAATAGGACAGACCTTTCTCATGATACTTATTATAACTGTATACTTTTTGCTGATATTTCACTTTGAACAAATAAAATTGTTTACATTATTGACTGTGAAACTACAGAACTACTGTGAAATTTGTAGATTAGGTTTAATAGAAAAGCTTGTTATTTATAATCATCTTCTACATACTGCATGAAAAATAGGACTTGAAGTTTCACAAGAGTTTTAATTCACCACATGTGGATTACATAGGAGTTCTGTCAGAAATTCATTCCTGACTCTATATTCTGCTAAAAGAAAAGATCTTCTATTTGTAGTTTGTATACTAGAATATCTAAATGAAGGTATTTCAAGAATGCATATCTCCTGACTCAAGAATTTATAGAAATATTGTGGTTGTAAAAAATATGTTGTAGTATTAACAAGCTGGGATATGTGGGTATGTGGACTTGTGTATAAATATATATGTCTATACATATATATAAGTATATATGCACATTCATAGATAGATTTGCAGAATATCTATCATATTTTTTGTATATAATATATATAGATAGCTTTGCTGGTCATGAGCAAAAAAGAATTCTTTAGCGTTAAAAGAGAAAAAGCGCATAAAAAGATTGATTTCAATGGATTTTCCAGAGTGATTCATTAACTAAAGGCTGTCAGGGATCACAATAGCAGCTGAATAAACAAACTCTTTGTAGAAACTGTATAATTATTCTAAAACTATATACTTCATTTGGAAAGTTACCTCATCTGTCATAAATTTACATTCTTCCCTCACCATCCTTTACAAGCTATTCCCATATTAATTATCATGATGTTATTTTGTGTTGTTTAAGGTTAAAGTTACTAAATCATGCCAAAGGGACTTCATTCCAGTCATGTCTGCCGCAGCATTGCTCTGAGAGCTCACGGTGAAGCAGCCTTGAAAATGATCTCCAAATCTTTTATGAGTTACTGCTTTCCAAGATAACAGTTCTTATCTGGTAGTATAACCTGTGTTTCTTTGTTGCAAAGTGCATTAATCTGTACCTGCATTTTATTGGATTCTGAAAATTTGACCAAAAATTTTAGATTAACTTTCAACAGTAAACTGCCCTCCTTTTTATTTACTGTCCCATCAATCTTTGTGTCATATGCAAATGTAATCAGCTAAGATTTTATTTCATCATCTACATTGTTTATAAGAATGTACTGAATACTGTTGGACCAGGAATCTCTCTCAGGGGACCTTGTTTGGAACAGCCCTGCTCATTGATATCTGTCAATAAGCCCATTTTTAATTCATCTAATGTGTGCCCTCTTGATTAAAAATCTTACATTATAGTAAATTAAAAATGCCATGTGACAAAATTGCAAAAGCCTTAGAGAAGTCCAAAGATACTATATCAACACAGTTGTCAGTTTCATTTGACAAAAGATACTATTCCATGAGCCTTGAGCAGTATTCATCATATTTTTTGGTTTATGTTCTTCAGTGAAAGAGCCCTGAAAAGGTGAAATATCCTTTGTTTTCTCAGTCACTTCTTGAAGACTCTTGAAAATATTTTTCACTGCCTCTTGTTTGTCTCCGAATACTCCCATGAACTGGGAGAACCCAATTACAACCACTGGTAATAAAAAGGTTTCCTTTTAAAGTCCGAAATATTGAACGTGCAATACACATGCATCTACGTACATGTACAAACACATGTACTGTAGGGAGTGGCGTTCGGAAGATCTTGCGATGTACGGAAGGAATAGCTGTAGCCCCCCTTGTTACGAGGTAAGGTGATGGATAGGCTTGTAACGCTAAGGGCACACCCACGAAGGAGGTGCTTGGCGAACGTATATATGTAAGATACGCAGTTTAATAAACGGACATTTTGTAACCACCACATTGGTGTTTGTGCTGATGTCTCCGAGAAGGTTTTAACCTCCCGCAGTATTAGTCCCTGCGACCTGAGCACCACCGACATGTGGGTCAGCAGGTTTAAAGAAGCAGAGCTAATTACAACAAATGGTGACCCCGACGTGATCCGGCGAGAGACGAGCTGTGACAGTTGGCGGTGCACAGCAGGAGGTGAAGGAGCTCCACGCAGGACGGGAGACTCCGCGGCGCGCCATGGATGCCACAGTTAAGGCACTGAAAAGATGGGGTAAACAACATAAGACTTCTGTGAAGTCGGGGACATTGAAAGCGATGCTGCAAAGATTGATAAGGCTCGGCGTTTTGGCAGAGCCGATAGACTGTATGAAGCCAGAGCTCTGGCCACAAATAGAGGCGGAGTTAACAGAACAAGCGAAATTAGGAAAGCCAGAGCATTTAATGGCTTGGGGGAAAGCGAACGTGATGATGAAAGCTACCCAAGAGGAGCAACAGGCGTGGCGGGATGCAAAGAAGGGTTTGCAGGGTCTCGCAGAGGAGACCACCCTGACGGAGGAGCTCACAGCGAGCTCCGATGATGAGGAGGGGGAGGAGACAACGGGAAATCCAGAGGCGTGGCCCGTAGAAGACAAACAGCCAGGGGGAGACGGGGGTGGAGAACAGGGAAGGAAAGACGCGATCCTGTCTGCGCCCCCTGCGTCTCCTCCTGTGTACCCTTGGGGGGAGATGCAGGGGGTGGAAACCGAGGTGCGTAGGGGAGAATTAGCAGAAAAATGGAAGGCGGACATGCAGCGTTGGGGGGTGGAGATGGAGGCGGTCCGGCAACAACAAGAGCAGGAGCAAGTTGCTCAGGAGCAGGACCCGCTCCTTGATTGGCTGCCGGGCATCTCCCAATCCCCCATGGGGGCTGCGCCATGGAGTGTAGCCGGCTGGCGGAGCCTCACCTTATAAGGAAATCGAGCGACCCGTTCGCTCATTGGCGGGCGCCAAAGACCCGGATGGGGTCAGACGGCGAATCAGAGAGCAAAGAGGTAGAACATAACCAAAAATGGGAGGATAGAAGAGATCAGGGGGCGCGGCCCAAACAGCGAGAGGTCCGCCCACAGTTAGAACTGTTTGCAGTGGAAATGAAAGGGCTGATGACGCAGCTTACTAGGGCGGTGCAAGAGTTATCTGCTGCTGCTCAGGAGAACAGGCGGCTGCTGTTGGGGGGGGGCAGTACCATCCCCTGCATCAAAGGCACCCACAGACTGGCAACTTATAGCCAAGGAGTGCGTCATGTCAGGAGTGAAGCTTGAGCCTGCAGCGATACATGCCTACCCAGTCAGAGTCACCCCTGCAGGGCAGCAGGAGTGGTACCCGCTTGATGCAAAAGCTGTGCAGGCCCTGTTTAAGGCAGTTACCGAACATGGTTTGGGACATCCAGAAACAACCTTATTACTAGAAACCATTCTAGCGCTGCCATTGACCCCCTCTGATATGCGACAGCTAGTGAAAGCAGTATTAAAACCAGCAATGTATTTGCTGTGGAAGGAGGCATGGGGAAACCGAGTCAATGCTATGGTCCATGCGGCTGCCAATCAGCAGCACCCCTTACATGGGACCACACATGATCGCCTCTTAGGGCGGGGCGCCTTTGCCACAATGCCGGCCCAGGTACAACTGCGGCCCAGAGAATTTACAGCCACTACTGAAGCTGGTAAACAGGCTTTTATGGACGTAGCCAAATTAGAAAAGAAGGAACCTGCTTGGACCTCTATCAAGCAGGGGCAGAATGAACCGTTCTTTCAGTTTGTTGACAGGCTTTACACCACGGTTTTAGAATCAGACCTACCCGATGGTGCTAAAGAGGCCGTACTGGTGGAATGCATAAGACATCTTGTAATAATTGATCTGAAAGATTGATTTTTTTCTCCATTCCCTTGCATCCGGATGATGCATCTAGATTTCCCTTTTTTGTTCCCAGTATTAATGTTAGTGAACCTGCAACACGGTATCACTGGGTTGTTTTACCATAAGGCATAAAGAATACTCCCACAATGCAGGTCTCCCAGACTGTTATATATCATTATATCGATGACATCCTTATAGCAGCAGAAACACAGGAGATCATGGAAAAGCCTCTTGCTTTACCCAAAGACTCAGTATCTCAAATGGGGTGACAAATAGCACCTGAAAAGGTACAGCGATCATCACCATGGCAGTACCTGGAGTGGAGAATTTGTGAACAGATCATTGTCCCCCAACACCTTAAACTTAAAACTGATGTTAAGACTTTAAATGATTTACAGAAACTGTTACGAACCATAAATTTGATACAGCTGTTGTTGGGCGTAACTAATGATGATCTGCATAGCTTGCTTTATATTTTGAGAAGACATCCTTCACTGACATCACCCAGAGTACTTACAGAGAGAGCAAAAACAAGATCTCCACCATGCAACTGATGCCATCTCAGAAACACGGTAAGCACAGCTTTCACATGCAATTTTTCCACTAAAATGCCAGGGCAATACAAAACCAGTTTTCTTTATCAAGGCCTCAGGCTGAAGACATCATTGCGACTTGCCCTGAATGCCAGAAGGACTCTCTCTCTTCAACAGCTAGTAGTGTCAACCCTCGGGGACTCACTCCTCAGAATTATGGCAATCTGACGTCACTCCCTTTGCTGCATTTGGATCGTAAAAATAGGTGCCGTCAATATTGCACCACTTCTCATCGCAGATTCCAGATCAACAAGAAGTCCAGGGCAAGGTGTGAGAGACGAGAAACCAGCCCTGTGAGAAACTAAGAAAAACAGCCTGAGAAAGCAAAAGTTGAGGCTGATCAAAGAAATGCCTCAAACACTCGCAAGACAAAACTATGAGTCACAGGGTGCATTCTGTGGAGGTCGAAGCTGATAAGGCTGCCCGAATAACACAAGATGGGACTGGAGGAGGGAGGCCTGTGAAGACAGGACGGCTCTGCTCTGGTGCACCTGGCCAAAACTTCAAGGGCCATCTGTCCGGTGAATGACCTTTGTTTCATTATCCACGAAATGCATATTAAAGTTAACACCCCTCAATATGCTAATGAGGGCTAACAGGATCATGCTAATTACATCATCCCATGAAACACCTTACCCCTCCCCGTACATGGGATACGTAGGTATGTGGGTCGACCTAGGGGATGGACCCAAGGAAAGTGGGTATAAATCAAGAAGGGGGGGGGGGGGGGGCGGGGCCCGGGGAGATAGAGTGCAGTGAAGCAAAGAAGACGGATGTCTCCTGTGCCTCTCGGAACCCTCGTCGGCAGGATCAGCGCAGAAACCCAGACCGGTGATCTGTATTTCCCCATTCCCTCTATCTCCCTCTTTTCCCTTTCCTATTAAGAAATGCAAGGCATATTATATTGCTTGCCACAACTTGCTATATACTTAGCCAACTATCGTGTGTTCAATTAGTACATTGTGACTAGTTAATAAATGTTTAGACTTGGAGACTTGTTGTCCGCTCCATTGGGGATTTGCGAATCTGAGTCACTTGTCCCCCTCGTCTGAGCGGGACGTGACACAAGGCTCAAGTGTTAGCAAAAAACCTGGAAAGTGTAACTGGGAAGGACCATATCCTTTAATAACCTGGGGAAGAGGTTATGCTTGTGTCTCCACAGGTCATGGTCCCCGGTGGTTACCGGCAAGGTGTGTGCAACCATACCTGAGGCGTGAGAGGCAGGTTTTGGTGGACACTCAGGAGCCAGCTGTGGGTGCTATGGATACCCCTGTGTCAACAGTTCGCCGTCTCTTCAACTGATCATTTAAGCAGAATTGATGGGTAATGCTTGCTACTGCAATAGGACAAAATACACTATCTCTGTCCTTAATCACACTGCAGTTTCCAACTCTTTTGAGAGAAAATGCTAACAGCACTTGCAACTCCTTAATGAAATATATAGGCTTACTAGTCACTAGTGAAAGATGTAGCTTAGACAAAATGTAGTTATTAATAAAGATGAAATGCTATAAGAATGTGTGTATTCAACTTTCTTTGTTTAACCATATTAAGAATTAGAAACTCAGGTGTTTAACCTTATTAGAAACTCCCTTGGTTTTCCCCCTTGAGTGGTGGCCAGGCTCTGGGTGGAACCCAACAGGAGGATGAAATCAGATGTTTCCGCTCAAAGAAAGTTGCCAGTTATTTTGGCCTGCTGAATTAGATAAATGAGGCTGGACCTGCTTGCAGCGATTTTGGATGCCTCACCTACAGATGGATGCATTGCGTAGGATTTCCGGTTTGTGAGGAAGGGCACTCTAAATTCTCACTGCATCCAGGGTTCCCCAGCAGTTGCGGATCTGAATGTTAGTACCCCATTAATAAGTGTGCTATTCCGTATTTTCCTTACTGTTTATTTTTGTAGTATTTAGTCATATCCCTTAGTTATGGGTACTGAAATTAGCCTACTCTTTTTTACCTAATAACTGTAACTGCTGTATTGTTTCTAGCATTCTGTAAAACTGTTTTAAGTATGCTGCATTTTTTGAAGTTTGTCTAACCCTTAATTCATGAAGTCTCAAAATAAGCGTTGCAGGTGCTGCTGCAAAACAAAGAAAGGGGAGATGTGGGAGGCATTGGCCTGTCAGCCTTGCACAGCCTCTAAGCAATTGCTAGGGTTGATGAAGAACAGGCCTTGGAAGATAGATAAGAAACTACTGAGTTGTGCCAAGGTGGCAGGCAAAAACAGCGGACAGCTGCAACACTGAACTGTGAAAAAGTACTAAGCTGTGAGAAGTTACCATCGCGGTAGGGCGGAATGTGCCAGGGAGTATGGGAAATTAGTTCAATTGACCCGTGAAACTGATAATGGACCAGCCTATACCTCTCAAAAATTTGCTCTTTTTTGTCAACTCTGGGGTATACGTCACATCACAGGTATACCACATTCCCCCACGGGGCAAGCTATAGTGGAGAGAGCGCATCAAAACTTTAAAAGCGCTTTTGCAAAAACAAAAAGGGGGACAGGTCTTGGCTGCTGCAGAACCACTTGCAAAAGCGGTGTATGTGTTAAATTACTTACGGCTCACAGGTGATAGGGAGGAACCACCAGTAGTAATACATAGTATGGATCTGAAATCCGATATAAGCCGGTGTGGAGATGGTGCTTTTTCTCAGTACAAAGATGTTACTATAGGAGAGTGGAAAGGACCTGTGGAACTAAAAATGAAAACCAAATAAGTATCTCATTGACACCTTTAGCTCTACAATATTAGCCACAATGGCTCGTAAGCAAACAGCCAGACACATTATTGTTCATTGGGAGGGCGTTATCGCCTTGTTAGGGAAGCCACAAGAGATCAAAACAGATAACGGCCCTTGTTTTGTTGCTAGACGCACAAAAGAATGGTGTGCATTGTGGGACATCAAATTAGTACATGGCCTTCCTTATAACAGTCAAGGACAAGCAATACTGGAACGTGCACATCGCACCCTGAAAGCAAAGCTCCAACAGCTTGGAGAGGGGGAAGGTCATAGAGGGACAATACCCATAGACCGCCAACAGGCTCTTTTGTCACGCGCTTTGTATACCTTAAATCATTTTGTTCAAGGCGATGAGTCTACACCTCCCCTGTGGAAACACTTTATGCCAGCCCAGGCGATGAAAAACTATCCTTTGGTCCAGATCAGGGAACCGGGCGCGATAGCTTGGGAGTCGGGGTGATCACTGAGAGTGTTTGGGCGTGGGTACGCAGCAGTGGAAAAGGACGGCCTAATCAAATGGATACCCGCACGGTGTGTAAAACCTGATCTAACATAAGATGGAGTTTTGTGTTACAGTGTTGGTGGTGGATCATCCTCCTTGGCTGCGTGTCGCCGACTCATGCAGGATATTGGAGAGAGTGGGCACGAGCACATCACCGCGAAGACGTCTGTTTTCCTCTGGATACAGGGGCAGAATCTTGCTATGTCTTCATCACAGCCACCTTTGTAAAACCAGAATGGCTTGGGTGGCTTGACAACGTGTGGGCTTGGATTACTAGTTGGCTTAGTTGGGATTGGCTCATTTGGAGAATTATTGGAATATGTGGTGTGCTTCTCGCTATTTGTATTGCCTTTACATGTATTAGCACCGTAGTTCGTAGATTGTTTAAGAAGGTTAATGTTTTGTTTTTAGACCAACATATGGGTCTTGCTTATCAGCGCTTGGAACAGCACAATAATGACAATCAACCAAGAATAATGATGTTATAAAACATGGGGAGGGGGAAGTGTAGGGAGTGGCGTTTGGAAGATCTTGCGATGTACGGAAGGAATAGCTGTAGCCCCCCTTGTTACGAGGTAAGGTGATGGATAGGCTTGTAATGCTAAGGGCACACCCACGAAGGAGGTGCTTGGCGAACGTATATATGTAAGATACGCAGTTTAATAAACGGACATTTTGTAACCACCACATTGGTGTTTGTGCTGATGTCTCCGAGAAGGTTTTAACCTCCCGCGGTATTAGTCCCTGCGACCTGAGCACCACCGACATGTGGGTTGGCAGGTTTAAAGAAGCAGAGCTAATTACAACAATGTACTATGTGAGTCACAATCTGTATCTGTAATTCTTATTTTCTTTAGACCCTGCCATTATCAGTTTGAGCTTTTCAGTTTGATTCAAGAAGAAGCACATTAATATCTTATGTGTCAAAATGTGATTTCCTCACTTGGAATATTCATTACAATGGAACAATGGATGCAAATACAGAAATCATTTTATCTCTCTATGGTTATTGTTCTGCCATACTGTAACAACATTTATGAAAAATCTATAAGTTTTTGTCTTCTTTTCTGCATTGGCCTGCAATATTTATGCATGTTTTCTTCTATATCAAGGAAAGGAAGTGAACTTGAACATGTAATCCATTTTGTCCAGTTTTGATCTTAGGAGCAAACTGGCCTTTGACATGCCATTTCATTATGTTTAGCATTTAATTTACTGGTAGGTTATGCAGTATTATGAGCAGTGAAGTCTCTGGTCCAAAGTATCCTTACCTTTTGAGCTTTATTGAAGTTTTACTTCTCTTTCAAATGAAGATGCAGTCATAGCTGTTCACTTTCATTAATCCTTTGAATGCTGCTTTGGATCATAAAATAAATATGTGTTCTTATTTAAAGTTCATAAAAGACTGAAAAATCCTTGTAACTTTTAATAAGATGCATATTTTAATTAGGTTAAAAGGAAGCCTACTACATATATTTACAACATTGAACTGTTGACTCTCCAAATCAAGTTCAGAAAAGTAGGAAATTGACAATTTCTACAAAAGTTAAAAGACTATTTTTTCCTGTTTAAAACCTATAGTCATTTCATAAATGTTCATAGGACAAACTGTGCAGGTATAATTCTTGTCAAGATGTAAACTTTGTACAGCTAATTAAGTCTTAAAGTAAGATATATTAATAGAAAAAAGCTCAGAATAATACCAAAGATAAATAATATTTAAAGGGAAGGACCAATATGCAATAACAAATAAAAACCAAGACTAAAAAAACAGCTTTCACAGAGTTAATGAAAAGATTAATTTAATTAAGATGGTCACTTCTGATTGTCATGGAAGGCTGATCTCCCAGCAGCAGCAATGCTGTGGTAATTTTATATTTGTGTCTTTTAATTTTAGTAAGCTGATGCAACTTTGAAAAACAAATATAATGTAAAAGCCTGAGCAAATTGTCTGGAAACTTGTACCTGCCATATTAATGGGGGTATGAGGGAAAGCAAGGTATAGAACTGAAGGAAGAAAACAGAAATCTACCATCTCATTTTTTTTTCTTTCCTCTCATTCATACATGAACACACATTTAAATTAACCTCTCCAAAGGGTAAATTAAGAACAGGGGCTGAAAGGAAAGAATGGTATAAAGAAGACAGCTTGTTCACACACTGGACCCTGTCTGTACATAGCAAACATAGTGTATGTCCTGTGAAGAAAAGGGTGAGCTTTAGCTTTTTAGTCTTTGGGAATTATAACACAAGAAAAATTAAATTCATTTTTTCAGTAAGAAGAAGATGAATATATTTGCATTTTGATTTGGACTGACAAGTTGCTTTTGGTCTGGCTACTCTGGTAGGTATTATGTATCTTAGTGCGTGGTGCAAGACCTTAAGGTGGGTAGATCATCCTTCTTCCTATACACAGGGTATTTTCCAGGACACATCAAGCCTAGGTTAATATGTCCATTTTATGCATACTGATGCTTGTATTTGGTGGTGGATCCAGAAAGATAAGGTAGGCTTCTGTATATGGGCTTCTTAGTAGAGTAAAGGTTCTGATTTCCAATGAGTTAGTCTGCAATGCACTTAGGACAACTGACACCTCTACCACACTCTAGATGGTCATCACTGGAAGTGGCTTACCAACCAACAACTCGCTCAACTCACTTTTTTCAAAGAGGTATTAGCTATTTTAAATGAAGTCTAGCTATTGGACAGCTATTGGAGCGGGACAACTGTTCAAAGAGATCTTTTGAATATTTCTGTGGCAGTACAGACATTAATTAAAGATTCTTGACATAGCAAGTATAGAGAAAGTGCACAAAATAGAAGTGAAGTGCTGAATATTACAAACAGCCTTATCACTAGTCACACACCAGAAATTCTGGGACAATTATCAGAGACTCCAGACTTCATGGGCTATGCAAAGACTTTGCTCTAACTGCCTGATGGCACCATTACGCACTGGAAAGAACTTAGAGTGATACAGGCTCAAGCTGCTATTCCTATCTAGTCTGTTACAGGTCTAGTAACTGCCTAGTTTTGTATTAGAAATGGTTGGGGTTGATATTAATGAAGATGTGCGTTGTTGTTACTGAAACTATTTATTGCAGGCTATGAACATAAGATAAATCCTGACTTTCAGAGAAGTGTCACTCCAGACAACTGTGCTACCATGACATTTTCCTTCAACATTCTTTTCATCTTCCTGTCGTGCACACTTGAAGCTGTTGGTGAAGATGTTCATAGTTAAAAGTACTATAGTTGGCCTTTGCTATGAGAGCAAGTCCATGAAAACTACTGCAGGAAACACTGTCAAGATCCAAGACACCAAGATCCTGAGAATATCTGACATCTGGCCTTTACAAGCTTGGCCAAGCTGGTACAATATTCCTTTGCAATCATTCAGCCACCAGAAGGGTGTCTCAGCTCCATTTAGCTTTGCTGTAGCCCCAGAAGCTGTATGCAGAAGCAGTAAAGGCAGAGCACATTGTATACGACATTTACAGTAACACTTTGACAGACAGACAACAAACAGTTCTGGAACCTCCTTTCATTGCTGTGAGACCTCTAAGTATGTCACACAGTCCAGACTTTGTTCACATTCTGCTCCCTACAAAACTGTTCTCATCTCTAGTTTTACAATGTACAATAATGGATGCTGTAACCAAGCCACTCAAGCAGAAATATTAATGATGTATTCAATTTGCTATGATAAAAAGACAGTATTAGATTAGTATTAGATATCATTAGACATTTTAGGGAAGATTAATTTCACAATAAGTAAATCACCACAATCATCAATTTGAATGAAACTCTCTAAGAGCATAGAGTACCATTTCATCAGCTGGTGGAGGCTGCTTGCTTGGTTTTCATTTTAATGAATGTCATTTGGCATGGAACAGAGGTTTTGCTATCTTACAGCACAATAGACAGCAGCCAGAACTGTAAACACAGAGTTTTATTCATCTTGGAAATTTATGCAAGAACCTGCTCAGATCTGCCAAGAACTGAACAGAAATAAAATGTGTGTTTTAAACTATGAATATAGAGATTTTCTGTTTGGATAATAACTTTGTATGGGCAACAACAAGAATCTGAATGCATTGATAATCTGATATGCCTTCCAGCACTTCCACCATTTTCCTCCGAGAAGAAAGCAACTGGAACAAACCTTTTTTGTTCATTATAGTAAGAACACTTCTATGCAACTTCTATTTCCATACCTGCATAGGCACATACACACACTTCATGGATTTAGAATAATTTATCACATTTGTCCCCAGTGATATCAAGTAATTATATTTTTGCAACAACATATGCAGTCTGGGAATATTAGGATTCTTTTTCTGCTATAAGAAAAGGAGAAGTTTTAGAGTGGTTTCATTTTCTATTTAGAATTATTTAGTAGTATTTTCCTTGCAGAAAAGAAAGTTTTTAAATTGAGAATATTGCAAATTGCCCAGCATTACTAGAGCCTCTGACAGAATCTGTGTCAAAGACTCTGGCATTCATTAAAAGACATTCAAATACTTGTGGGATTCAGGAAAGCTGGGCCTCTGTTCTTCACTGAGAGCTCTACAGTTTCTTCTTCGCAGTTTTTGGGTCACCTGATCTGTTTTTTCTGTTAACAATTTTTAGGGTAGGTGACAGGAAATATTTTTGTTTAGTCTATGAGGAAATGTATTATATTAAAATATTTGTAAATATATGTAAATGATTTTTTTTTTTTAAATTTTTGTTTTGAAACAATGCTGAAGCGATATGGTTGTAATAACCAGGTAACCTCAGTAAAGGAGCATTGTTAGAGTCTGTCTCTGAGTACTAAAATAAAACATGCTTTAGCATTTGTGACTCTTCTAAATCAGAGGAACAAAATCTGACACATGAAAATAGCATACTGTTTAATAATGGCAATTAGTTCAATTGTTGGCATAAAAGATTCACTCTTCAGACTTACATTATCTTTGAAATCTTTTGCATAGTACCAGTATCATTGATACATATTCTTGCATTTTAAAAACAGGGGCAAAGTGACACTGATATATTTTTTTGCTCTTTCTCAGGGCACAACTTCAGACTTGCACTGGCAGTGGTGGTGACATCAGGGCATCTTCCAGACTTTCACTGAAAAAATTCTGCCTTGCCTCATAGCAGAGTATTATCTCTAACTCCCTTAGTTTTCACTCAGCAAAGTAGCAAGGAGAACTTACATTTGCTCCTCACATATCCTCCTCCCATGATCTTTCTCATTACTACAGTGTTTAGTGATTCAGTTTTGCAGGACTGCTCTAAGCACAGAATGTTCATCAACTTCAGTTTCCAGAAGAAACCCTAATGAAATTCTGGGATAGTTTCTTTGACAGAGTTTTTCAGAAAATAATCCCTCTGTCTCCAAATCAGAGTGGCCATGACATTTAACTTGAAAAGTTAAGCACAGGTGTGGTAAAGAAAGAAATATTGTGGTCTTTTACACTGTATTTCACTCCATAACTGCAAGTGAGTACCTTCAGTTGTATCTTCAGGCTTTCCAGATGACTTCAGTATGTGGTATTATCAGTTGACCAGCTGAGGCTTTTAAGCTGGTTTTCAGTGGAATTGATCCTCAGATGCTGTAAAATATCTGCCTTTGGAAACCTGCCTCTAGATTTAGGGGTTGAAATCTGAGTTTTATCTTCAAGAACCGTGTTCAGTTTCTATTTGGCCCTGGGGGCATTTACTTTAGCTACATTTCAGTAACTCATTCCTGGTCTTTTCCAGAATTCCACATTTGCAGGTTGTTGTGGTTTAACCCTGGTAGACAGCTAAGCACCACACAGCCTCTCGCTCAGTCTTCTCCAGTGGGATGTGGGAGACAGTCAGAAAGGTAGAAGTGAGAAAACTTACCGGTTGCGATAAAGACAGTTTAATAGGTAAAGCAAAAGGCATGCACACAAGTAAAACAAAACAAGGAACTCATTCAGACCTTCCTGTTGGCAGGCAGGTGTTCAGCCATTTCCAGGAAGGCAGGACTCCATCACACATAACGGTTATCTGAGAAAACAAATGCCATCACTCTGGATGTCCCTCTCTTCCTTCTTCTTCCCCCAGTTTTTATTGGTGAGGCAAGTCATATGGTATGGAATATCCCTTTGGTCAGTTGGGGTCAGCTGTCCCAGCTGTGTCTCATCCCAGCTTCTTGTGCACCCCCAGCCAACTTGCTGGTGGGGTGGGGTGAGAAGCAGAAAGGCCTTGACTCTGAGTAAGCACTGCTTATCAGTAACTAAAACAGCA
Source organism: Strix aluco (assembly GCF_031877795.1). Taxonomy (NCBI): domain Eukaryota; kingdom Metazoa; phylum Chordata; class Aves; order Strigiformes; family Strigidae; genus Strix; species Strix aluco. The sequence continues at coordinate 21,693,458 of NC_133934.1, forward strand.
TTATGTTATCAACACTGTTTTCATCACAAATCCAAAACATAGCCCTATACAAGATACTATGAAGAAATTTAACTCTATCTCAGCCAAAACCAATACATGGGTATGTTAATGTATGCCACCTTAGAGCCCATGATATCTAATGCCATAAAAATTTGCGAGATGGCAACCCTTTACTTCTGCTAGCAAATCAAATCAGAAGATTTAAGCGAGTTCATTAAACTTCTGTCTCACAACCTTCTCCACTCTTTTCAGATTATCTCTCGTATGGTGTAGTGCTCCTCTGGAGAGTATACTCATCATCGGAACAAGTGATATCTCCTCCACTATTTCCACTCTCTTCTGCTCTGGGCTTGGCCTCAGGCTCCTTTATTCTAATGTATCTGGTCAGGGACCTTTTCTCTAGTCCCCTGGAACCTGTGACTCACTACTCATCTGCATCATCTTGATTCAAAATGTATTCTTCCCTCTACAAGGGATTGTGGGGAGTTAGATTTTTGAGAAGGTAGCCTGTTTTAACTCTGAACTTCTTTAGAGTAAGAAGTGATGCTTTTGGAGCTGAAAGAATTTCTGCTTTAAATTTCTGTGGCATTGATATCATTGTAATTTGAAAGAATAGAAAAAGAAATTCCTACATTCAAAATGGAAATTGTGTCCTGTTGCAAGCACTCATAAAGTGTTCCCAGCCATCAACCAGAAATCATGAGCTGTTTTGAGACACATTTCCCAAATTGTCACACAGAAGGAACCAATAAATATGTTTTGTAAATATGAGACAAAATGCCTGAAGTATACGATTTTTAACAACCAGTGAAATAATTTCTTTACATTTCACTAATAATCAAATATCCATATGAGGAATTAGCAGAGACTGAAAGAAGCACATTTATGAAAAATAAATCCATGTTTAAAATAACGCATCCTTCTATTTCTTAATTACAACTCTCTTGCAATAATGAAACTAAGTGAAGTCAGAACATTAATGGGACAATCATCAGTTCTATTCCAGCTGCTTTGAGAAATTCCAGTTGAAAAAGCAAAAGTAAAGCTTAATATTGTTCAGTTTCTAACCCTTGCATATATACTCTTTTGGGAGAAGTGGAGAATGACCTTAGGCTCTGATGCTTCTCAGCTGCCAGAATAGCTCCTTGGGCAGCCAGCCTGCTGTAAATTGCAGTATGGATTAGATTGCCCTTGGCTGATTCTAAAGTCAGGGGAATAAAAATATTCCTTTGTTTCCAATTTCTCAGCTGTGCCAGATGAGGAGCCAGCCTTAAAAGTTCACTTCTTGCCAAAGGCATGCAAGGGTGCCACAGACAGAGCTGATAGTCATGTCTGCCTGAAGGACTGAAGGCTATCAGCTAGCCTGTGAACTGGCATATTCACTTGTGTCCTTCCATGTACTGGCGCAGCGCTTTGTACAATGGATGTCTAAAGCTTTCTGGTGCCTTTAGGTACCCTTGTACTGAAAATAAATAACGCTGTGTTATATATATGTGAACAAGAACGAATATTCCTCAGTATTCATCTATTGTGCTTTAACCCCAGAATATCAACGTTATTCTCATACTAAATCCAAAACACAACACTGTAACAGCTAGTAGGAATAAAATTAACTCTATCCTGGCCAAAACCAGGACATCATCCAATAAACGGTCTTATTTTACAAATATTGAATATTCTGTCATGAATAGAATGTCTATGCAACTCAAGACAGAAAAGCTAACGATATGCTTAAAAATCTAGAAAATGATGTTTAAAAAAAATTCTGAAAATGTATTGTTTTCTAAGAATAAAACTTTTAAATGATCAGATGATAATGTTTTAAACTATTTTTTAAGAACTGCAAACTGATTCTTTTTTTTCAGAGATTTAATTTCAACAAAAAAACTTCTCTAAGATCTGGGATGTTCACTTTGATGGATTTCAGCTCAGACACAAGCTAGTCCACAAATTCAGCTATCTCCATCCCATTTCTGTAAGCAGTAGTAGAATCCCTTGTGTGATTCAGCATGCTGTGTGAGATCTGCTACATGCTGAACCTTACCTCGGATGTCTCAGGTCAACAGTGAAATCTATTGATAAACATGTGTCATGAATCTATCTTGGTAGCCTTTCACCTTTGATTTTTACATATGTACACTCACACAGGAAGGAGTATTAAAAATACTTACTACTTAGAATTTACACTGTATAAACTTTGAAAGTATATAAAAGCAAGATGCTGCAAAATCTACAAAATGATACCAATACATCTATTATAGAAGAAACAAAATATTATGAGGTAAATATCAATGTATGTCTTTCTGTACCCTTAAAAATTTAGTCCCACAAAGAAACAGCTCAAACCTTTTTCAAGTTTTATGAGGGCTTCTTTAAATATTTAGAGTTGGGAAAGCCACTTCTTTTCTACCTCAGGCTGATGAAAGAGGAACTTTCCTTTAGTCTTTTTAAAACATGAAAGGGGCAAGATCACTAACATCAGAACCCTCCTCCTTTTTCTCTAAGAATGGTTCTTTCAAATCTTCAAACAAGAAAATACTTTTTTCTATAGTTTCCTGATCTTTCACAAGATGTTGAGCCCCATACAGTGCTTTAATCCCACTGGGCTCTGTGTGGATGTGTGTGTGTGCTGGTGTAGCCAAGTCTGTGTATGTTAGAGGAAAAGATAACCCTTTCACTTTCAAACACTATGAAGATTGTAAGAAAGAATATTTTAGTTATATGTTATTACTTCAGCTACTCTAACTGCTTAGGTAGTCTGCCTGCCTAAGAAAAATAAATGTTATCATTTATTACATTAAAATAAAACAAGGAAAAGCTATATCATAAAAAGGGTAATGTAATTCTGTTATTTTCTCAACAATTAATGTACCCAGAATCCCATCATTTTGCAAAATCTCACCTGTTTTTAAATACCTTGGGAAAACAAGATATGTTTATTATTTAATGTATAATGGCTACCATACATTAAAGAAGCTGATACAACTGAAAAAGGGAGCATCAAGCTCTCATCCTCTTGGCAGTCCCCAGTCTTTCTTGTCCTACCTTCACAATAGTCTACAGAAGCATGTAAAAATGCAACATACGTGTGCATGAATATAGTACAGGAGGAAAAAAAAAAATCCTATGTTTGTGTCCCCTCTTGGTTGTATACCCTCAAAATTCAAGCAGAAGGGAATCATGTTAAGCATGTCTGTGCAATCTAACAGTAACAGTATACAAAAAGATGAGGTTGGACTCTCAGTCAGATCCCAGTAGTTCAAGTTATGAAATCTTATATTAAATCTTAAATCTTGAGTGGTAATTAGGTCCCGAAGCCTTACAATGGTCCTGCAAACTTTCTCCTTCTATGTCCAGAGCAGTGTCTTGCTTACATGATTAAAATAAGTTACTTTCACACACTTTTTAAGCATGTTGAAAAATGCCTTACATACACTCTTAAAGGAAATACTGCTGTGGTGATACAGGATTAGCTGATTTACTTCAGTTACATGCACTTACTGAACTTTTCAAAGTGCTTGACACTAAAAGCTACTTATACATAATTTATATCACACTTGCTGGCTGAACTCTGTTCTCATACTTCATGCCTGCTGTACTCATGAGCATAATAGCAATAATCCATCATGTATATGTATAGCATTATGACATTGTTTGCAGGTGATAAGGATAAAGATACAATGAAAAGATAAATAGTTGGTGGCTGCACCAAAGCCCTGGGCTTATTATAATTTAGGAAGGGAAACTTCTTTCATATTTACGTTGGCTCCTGGGTACCATGTTTTACACTGCAATACAGTACTGTAGTGGTAAATGTTAACTGTCCATGTTTCCTCATAGGACATGGTTAATTAATACAAATTCCAATTGTCTTTTGTCCCTATTAGGGCAATTCCAGAACTGTCATAAATACATTTAGCTCTCTTGGAGCCACTAGGGTCTTGCAAATTCATAATAACTATGGAGCTGACTTTATATGTATAATTTATATGTATACCCAGTAGCATCAGGGTAAATAAATAAAGATTCTTATTTAAATATTACCATCTCAAAAGCATTTATTGAGAATTAGCTGATCATGTGGAGTAAATTCCATGTTTGTATCATATAAGACTGCAAATACTTTTATTCTCAACATAATGATGGAGACCAAGAGGTGTGATCCTCCTCAGTGAGTCTGACAGAAAGCTGGACTTGAACAATGTGTCTTCTTAAAGCAGCATGTGGGTGGCCTGAACTCCATCTTCTTTAATGTGTGTCTATCTGATTCTTTCCACAAGCAAAAAGAGAAAAACTAAGGATTAAAATAATCAGGTAGGAAAAGAAACTGGACTGAACACATGAATTAAAGCAGACCTGACTATAAAGTTCTAAATATCAGTGAATGCATAGTCTCTTTCAATTACCTCTGTCTCAAACCTTTCCTTAAATTTTCAGAAAGTGTACAAGATTGACAAAGATTTACAGGCCTCTAATATATATAGCCTGTTGGTTCACTGTGGACACACTGAAAAGCAAAACCTTTCATTTTATTTTTCAGTAGACAAGAGATAATATTAACGAAACCTTATAAACGAAACCTCTCCTATAAAGTGCTTGCATTGTCCTATGGGTAACTACTGTCACATGACCAACTGTATAAAGAGAATGTAAAATGTAATGATTTAACCAGACTATTCTGCTGGCAGAAAATATTAAATAAAAATGTTTCTAGAACTTTGCAGCTTTGTGGTTCATAAGTACTGATCTTAATGCTTGTATTGCCCAGTAAGAAAAAAAAAAAGATAATCTGAAAATAATGTACAGTAAAACATGACTAATTAATAATAGTAGGTATTTATGATATACATTTTTTTTAAGTTATAAGAGATTATATAAGATATATTGAGGATATGCTACTCAGTGGCACTGCTTTCAGGGATTAGCTCTGAATAAAGTTAGTTAGCTCTGAATAAATTGCTGTGAATAAATCAAAAACTTTTTGTGGGATAAGGTAGTTCTATGTAGAGACACCAAGAAACTATGAATCAGTTTTCCACTGAGATTCAGGCCTAATTAGACAGGTGGAGTGCTGCACTAACATGACTATGCTGCCCTTCATTCTGGTGGTGGATTGGGACTCTATGCATGACAATGCTCTGCCTGGAGGACCCTATTAAAACCTTCACATTTTAGATTAAATCCCTTCTCCATTCAAGTCAATGGTAAGATTCTTATTGCCTTTAACAGGACTCAGTCTTTTTGTCAGTTTTAGAATCCACTCCATTAAATGGGTATGTACTCTGGTACTCAATAAAGACGAAAGTGTGCATGAACAAATTTAGAAAGGCTGAGGAAAAAAAAAAGATAGCACAACAAACTTACATAAAAAGAAATAGGAAAAAGTTCCACAAATTCATTAAAATAAAGATGAAAGAAAGCAAATGTCTATTACTTAACATAAAGGAGGACCAAATAACATATGACATAACAAAGTACAAAATCTTCACTGTATTTTTTTCTTCATTCTTCACCAAGAAGGTTAATTGTGACCAGAAGCTTAACATAATTACTATTAGCAGCTAAGTGCTAGAACCATAAGCAAGAATTTGTTAACAGACAGAAAAGTTCTTAGATGAACCAGATCTGTTCAAATCACCACGACTTCACAACATTTTTTCCTAAAGTATTTATGAACTAAAATCCTTTCTGAACCATTAGCAGTCACCTTTGAGAACTTTTCAGATAAAGGCTGAGGGGACATCTAATTGAAAAACACAACTAGCAAACTAAAAAGGAAAAGACTATTATGTGTCATCTGCCTAACTTATGCATAAAATGATACTGCAATAAAAAATTAATCAGTGATTTTCTCTCTGAGTACATAGAAAATCTGAAGTTGATTAAAAGTAATCATGATAGAGTTACTGAAATCACAACAGAGTTATAAATCACAATAAACCAATCTGATATCCTTCCATGAGAGCACAAATAAGTGGGTAACAGAGAAGTATTTACATACTTTTTTCTTTGCTGACATGTGATGATTCCATATAACACTATCAAAAATATGGAAATATGTTCTCACTGGAAATTACTGTAAAATCAGTTGAATCACTTAGCAGAGACATTTTAACATCTGTTCACTGTCAGACCGAAAGAAATACTTGAATGCAGTGTTAATGCAATATTTGCATTTACAATTGAAGTACTAGTGTTTGTGGATAGCAATAACCAGAAAGGTTACAGACATTCTGGAAGGTAGAATTATATTCAGCATGATTTTGATAAACTGGAGAAATGGTACAAAGCAGTAAAATAGCATATAACAAAGACAGATGCAAACTGCCTAAGAAGGCAAAGAAAATGTGAAATACAGAATGGCTCACTAGGCAGATATACTGCAGAAATGGGTCTAAGGATTACAACGCGTTGCAAATGGAACATTAGTCTATGTTCCAAAGCAGCAGAAAAACGATGATTTGAAATATTTAAGTCCTGAGACATACAGAGTAACTATTTCACTTGAGTCAGCACTTGTGAAGCCTTGACAAGATTACTGAATGCAGTTTTAAGTACTAAGGACAGACGGGGATGAAATAGAAGCAACAAAAGGTTAATAGATGTGGAAAATATGACCACTGAGCAAAGGCTGCATAAAAAATATAGAAAACCTTTCTTACATGGTCTTGAAAAGAGAACCTTGGTCTGACATGATAACAGTCTTCCAATATACAAATTGTTGTAAGGAGAACAATCATTTGTTGTCAATGTTGCCATCAAAAGCCAAACAAAAATAATCGGTTGCAGTGGAAGAGATTTATTTTATATATCAGGAACACCTTTTTACTACAGCTAAGAATGGGTTACCTACATTGCTTCTGTAGTGCCTCTCATTAGAGATTTTAAAGAGTAGTTTTGATAGTTTACTGTTAAGATTGGTCTAAATATAGTTGTTCCAGACTCAAAGTGAGATGATGCGATATTCTGAGTTCATTTGTAGCTCCACCTTTCTAGGATTCTTTGTTTTAAAATTTTAATTTAAGCTTATTAATTGTGGTTACTCTCAAAACGTCTTTTGCATATTTAACAAAATGCTAAGGATTTTTTTGCTCCACCAGAAAAAAAGCATTAGAACTAATGTACAGCCTTGAAATTGGAAGATTTAGGAGTTTTTCTACTTCTTTGTTTATTTAGTGCAACATAGTGTATAAGTGAGGAAATATTGTTTTCTGTATACTATAAATAACAAAATGTCTCAGTAAAAGAGTTTAGTAAACATTTCTCTAGCTCACTGCTGAATGAAAGGAGCAATCTTACAGCATAGCAATTGTAGAAGTAACTGTTACTTCAGAATATCTTGTCTGATGTATGTATTTGTATGTCACCATAAAAAGTTTTTTCTGAGTGACTTGGATCATGAAGTTTCTAGAAAAAAATCCACATTATCTGTGTTTATAACTCCTCTTAGGTGCCCATACAAAATAAAAGTCACCGAGACAGGAATTGATTTTATTAATTTGTATGCAAATGGAAAACAAATCTTTGATCAAGACATTTAGACACTAAAGAAATAAAGATTATCATAATGGATGAAATCTTGGCAAAACTTCTCTTAAAATCAGTGCAACACTGACTTAGTGGAATGGATTAATCTATGCCTTTAAAGGTGTATCTGTTTCACTAAGAGAATGAAATGTAATTAAAATGTGAAAAGGTAAATTGAACTGTCTTTTGTTTTGTGACTTAATCATAAACAGAAGGAGAGCTCTGATGTGTGAGGTGGTCCAGGATGAAAAAAAAACCCCAAAACTGTTCCACCTTAACCATGGATCTGTTAACATTTTAAAAAAATACATTTATTGCTTTGTAGAGAAAATATTATAATGCCTCTTATATCAAATCATTCCTGTTAATGATACTGGAATATTCTTTATATTAGTTGCAGTTAGCTGTGCTTTTCATTCCATCCCTGGTATTTGTGGGATGTTTAGAGTCAGACATAATTTCATTATTATTCTGATTTCTCGCAAGTATTAATGGTTAAACTATGTGGGCATCTTACATCGACCTGTAATGTAACACCTCCACCACGATGAGATCTGCATTGCTCTAATTGTGAATTTCAAGTTGCCTACAATGAACTGAGAACACCATACATTCTTTAATGTACTCACAACTTTTTTCTGAGTTAAGACAAAATGAAAAGTTAATGCATCAAACTGCCTCATTCTTTGGGTAGTCCCTTGAAAATACCTGTCATCTTAATAGGTTCAATCATTAATCAGACACTTAAGAGAGGCTGAGTAATAGCAATACAGCTTACATTTGGATTTGTTTTTTATGACTGTTACTTGAACTCAGTCTGGACAGCATATACCCAATGGATATAAAATACCTCCATTTACAACCCCTGAATTTCACCAACATTTTAAAAAAAATATCGCTGAAATAAATGAAAGATGTTGTAACAGAAATTACCTCTTTTACTGTAATAATATTGTTAAAGATTAAACACAAAACAAGCAAAAATAAAGATAATTTCAAAATTATGTTTTAAATACATTTTTCCAAGAATGTTTTTAGTGTTTACTTTACTTTTAAACACTTTGCAGTCTAAGAATAGATTCTGAGGGAAATAAAAGTTACATTTTACTGGTTTTGTTCAAAATGAGATAGGTGGGCTTACCTTTCACTGAATATGACTTATAGACTAGGATCCAAATAATGACTTTATTCGGTCCCTATGCACATATATATTAAGGAACATGGAGAGAGTAATTTCAATAAAGCCTCTGTACTTGTGGTTGCAATGACCTATGTTGAAGTAAGTACTACTTCTGTGCAAAACAAACGAGTCCTCAATTACCCTATCCAGCTTTCTTATTTGTCTTTTTAAAGGTGCTTTACATGGCCTACAGAATTTTAACATCCCTGATCAGGCACCAGCTGAATGGGGTTTTTTTGGTGTACAAGCCTGTTTTAGTTAGCTTCTCTTCACCTCATTCTTTTGTTAGATCTGGTGTTAAGCCTGACCATGATATAAAGTTTTATCTCCATCAGTATACAGCTGAAGTGGTTATAGAAATAATGAATATTTTTCTTATAATACTTTGGCCACAGAATGTTTAAAAATGTCTGAAACATACTGAAGAGATTTGCTTGCAAAGTCTGTTTTCAAGCTTGCATTATCAGTAAGAACATTCCTTAAAATAATTTCAAATATTTTCTAATTTACCTTGAAGTTATTTAACTCGGACAAAGTCAGGATGAAAAAGGAGAAGAAAGTAGAGGCTTCTTTGACCATTTGTTGTGCTGAAAAATACCGAAGCAATGTATTAATAATTATTAGCCCATAAGGTATGTGGTATTTCTGGCTTCTGACTGAATTAATGAATTTTGAATTTTTGTTTGTTATTGGAAGCAGAAATAATCATCTACCAGATTTGAAAAAAAAAAAAAAAATCACCTAACTAAATAACCTTAACTCTGTTTCTTTTTTTTTTTTTTTTTTAATATATATTATATAATCCAATATTATTTATCTGAGGGATTATACACAAAAGAAATAATAAATTTATTGGAGGTGAAATGTTACTTTACAACACAACTGAGGAACAGGACTTTCAAATCCTTCTAATTGTCCTCTTCTGAAGCAATTAAATAAGTCAAATAAGAGATCTGACTGCAAAGTTCACTACTAAGATAATATATCCAAATGAAATTACTTCCTTCCTAGAAACATGACAAGAGCAATTAAATGTAAGTGTTAATCCTGGTTAGTGTATCTTGCCATAGCCTGTTCAGTCCTCTGGGTTGTAAGATTAAAAGATTTAACAGATATAAAGTTTATTAAAATTACCTTCTCCTGTTTATCTACAGTGTATAAACAGGTATAAATTTAATTTTTTAAAAGTTTTACTTAAAAGAGGCAAGAATATAATATACTTTTTGACAAATCATTATTAATCAATATATCTTGACTTTTGGGAAGTGAATATTGTCAAAAACTTGTTATTGAATTCTACTTTGTACACTCAATCCGTTGAAATAATAATAATTCTAAAAATTCTTGAAAATGTCATTAAAAGTCTTTAAATGTCATCTGTGAAATCTATTTGTTGTCATTCAATGGAAAAAAAATAAGAAGTCATTGCCTGACCAGCTTCCTTGTATTTACAAATTATAAATATTGAAAAATAATAAATTTAAAAAATTAAAATTTTTGAAAGATTATATGGATCCCAAATTGATTTTAAACAAAAATCAGTGGTAAGACACAGTACAATCATAAGGTTTGGAATTATTTGCAGCTCGCTCTTGGTGACCATCGATAATGCATTTTGGTTAGTATGTTTGCTTTGAAGAATCTTTTGGAACAGAAACTACACATCAGACTTCCCAGTATGGATTTCTCTTTCATGTACATGGACACATTTTTCAATTATATTCAATGGTACATTGAGTACTACAGTTATGTAGGGATTGGAAAAGAATCATGCCACAAAGCAATACAGAATTATATATTAGAGTACAAAATGTAAAGTAAGGCCAAAAAAAATTTGGAGTATTGAAGTATATTAAAGGATTAAGATTTAAGTTACAAAAAATATTTGTGTTTATAATAGGACATAATTTAATTATTAAGTGATGAATGATAGCTTTCTTCTAGATGATAAAATAGGGGTGTATACATTATAGAAAAATAAACAAAAGCATAAACCCACTGAAAAACCAACAATTGTGTCAATCTTTGGGAGGGATGCACTAACTGGTTTTAAAAAGAGATGTAATGAAACTGACATGTAACATGGTACAACATAGAGTGTTATTCTGATTCCAGGAGTTATGCAGATGGTCCATGCGGCAGCTCTGACTCTTCAGGAAGACACAGGAGAAGTGGCTCTAAGGGAGGGCACTTCCACAAGCATCTCACAGATGTTTCCAGCAACCGTTCTAGGGCCAGTGGGTGCATCTATACCCTGTCATGGAGAACAGTATAGAGATGTTCAAGCTAATGTCAAGTCAGTTGGGATAGCTGCCTGGCACAGAAAAGCACTGTGTAGGAATACTAATTCAGACACTAAAATCAGTGCAGATAAATTAACAATGTTAATTGACATAGTCAGTGCCTCAGTGAGGTGCTTGTACTGCTTTTGGTACCAGTACTACTATCTCTGACAAACTTTGGTGATCTCTTGTGTCATGTGGCACCCTGAGCACAGACTATTTGTTCAGGTGGAACTTCTTTTGAACCTACAAGAATGTCAAGTGTGTTCATATCTTACTTCGACTTTAAAACTCAATTTATAGGCACAAGGAATATTAGAAATACCAAAATAAAATTGCTATCAGGGCATATATGTCTAAACTTTTAACCAAAATTATGGAAATAAATTTTAAAAATTGGGGAAATAAGAAGAAAGTATTTAAACATATTACCTAGATAAGAAATATTATTTTCGCTATATCCTCTGTGATCTTAGAATGATTTTCATTTTTGAACTTAAATATACATTTTACCCAGAAAAAATATCTCAAGATATTGTCTTGATAAAGTGTAATTACAACATAATCATATGGAATTTTCTAAAACAATCATGCTAACCAGTCATCAAAGTCAAAATTGCTATTGACTTTGTTTATAGCAAAGTCTGATAATCACTAAACCCTCCACAATGTGTTATGAAACCAAATTACTGAGAAATCTGAAATTTCTCAGAAGGAATTTTAAATGTCTTTTAAATATACACCTCTTCTGAATTTTTGATTTTCTGATTGTGTTTATGAATCATTATTTATTGATCTCTAAATACTGGTAATCTGTTATTCATGTTGTCTTTGAGATCTCTTTTTAGTTTTAAGCAAACTATTGCAATCTGTTTGCTTAGAGTCCCATGCCAAAAATACACAATGAGAACAGCATGTGTTACTGTGATATATTAGAATTCAACCAATAGGTGTTTTTCACTTCTATTCACCAGAATTTGCATTTTATGAAACAGGAAAAATTTATCTTAATACCTTTCCTGATAATTGTAATTGGAGTAACTACAAGAGTTGTGTCCATGCAGTAGAAAATACATAAAATCTCCCTTTGTAAATGTTATGATGATTTTTTAAAGCACTCTTATGTTGAAAGATGACTTCATGTTACAGTCTGCACTTCTTGTATTAGAGCTCGTTTTGTCAGACCAACAGTGCCTTGAATATGTTTAGCACCAAGGGAGGCTGATGCAAGGTTCTGCTTCAGGGATTTGTGAGACTCATTATCATACTGTATGAATTATAATTACAGTTCTTGAGAGTAGGAGGATGCTTTGTCAAAATCTCCAGGATGCATAAGATAACATTTTGGGACCTATTTGTAGCTCAGGAACAACAGACAAACAGATACATTGAAAATATAGTATGGCTTTCTTTGCTGAGCACTGTACAGGTACTGTTGTTTTTATCATAGTATCTATAGTTTCTCAGGGTTCCTACTGTCTCTGCTTCTGTTTAGAGAAGTTTTCATGATGTTCTATGTCTCATAATGCTTTGCAGCCCAAGTAAAATTTGTATTAAATATATTTTAAAATTAGATTCCCCATAATGTTATTTTAAGGCCTTTCTCCAGGCTCTGATAATAGCCGTAAGGAAGAAAAAAAAAAAAAAAAAAAAAAGCATATGATAAAGGAGTTCTTTCTTTAGTGCTCTTGATTTAGCCATGCTGCAGTCAGTGAGCATTCACCTTTGAATTACCTCTAAATTCAAGCTTTTGCACATATGGGACAGAATAAGACATAAAAGGCTACAGTTTGATAAACACTTATTTCAGTGTCTGTGCTGACTCAGGCAGTCCCTACATATCTCTCACTCCTTATCTTAATTTCCTTTGGTTAAAAATAACCAGAGAAAATGGCTTATTTTTACTCTGGATCAATTTTTCAGTGCCACGGCACAAACCTCCAACAGTTGTACTAGCTTAACTGAGGAGGTGGCATAAAGGCTACAATGATTGATAAGAACTCCTTAAGACAATAGTGATCCTGCAAGAAATGTTCTTCAAAATACACTGCAAAGATATACGTTAAATGAAATTCTTTCTATTGTCTGTAAATGTGAATAAGAGAAAGGGAAGAACTGTTTGGAAACAACTATGCATTGGCTTTTCTATTGTGGACTATTAATTTTTTGGCAATCTTGATACTTGTAGTATATACCTTTATTATTTTCATCAATAAATGAATCAGATTTTTTTTTTAAGTTCAAAACCCGAAGCAGTTAAGAGATGAAATCCTATTTTAACTGCAACTACTCTTCCTATCCATGAAAAACAGGGTTTAAATTGCCTTTTCTATGTTTAAGTTTATAAAACTGGATTCATTCACTTTTTTTTTTTTAATGTCTTTTGAGTGCTTATTACTCTTTTTCTTCTTGAATTCCTATAGCATGATTTAACCCGATTCTTAATATGCTTAATAAAGTTTGAATAGATTTTCTTAGGTATAAAAGTACTTCACTGATAACTTATCAAATGTACCCAGGAAAATGCTGGATAATAAATACACCAGGAGCCTCTGTTCTCACAGAAAAATGTGACCTAAAGAATTCTTTTTACTAATGGGTGTACCCATCAGCTTCCACAAGTCAATCCTCTACTACATTTTGGGTTATACTGCATTATTTTACTTCTAATGTGTTATGTTAGACTATCACAGCATTGTATATGGGCAAAATAGATGGATACAGTTCTTTGTTTAAATTAAAGTTTAATCCAAGTTCTTCTAAAATGTTAAAGATATTATCCTTTCCAAGGAAAAACAGGTAACAATGTCATTGATTCTCTTAATTAAAGTTTCTGCCACTGAATACTTCTTTACAAGAGAAATACAACAGCAGTTATAGTGGTGCACAAAGGAGTCTGCAGACTAAGGGACTATTTCAAATGTCTTCTTTTTTCAATTCCAGTAACAGAAGATATATATTTTTGTTTAAGTGGTTCTTCAGCATTCCTACTCAGTATCAGATACATCTCTCTTTCCGTTATTTTTTTTCCACACTAGGTTCCCTTTCCTTCATCTGCACGTCATCTTGTTTTTTGCAAAAAAGATTGGAACAAACGTAAGTATACTTTTCTGTATAGTGGTGTGCCAAGAAGTTGCCTTATGTTTGTCATTCATTCACATGGATTTTCCTTTACTGTAAGATTATTTTTTTATATTAAAATATCAGAAAATAAACACAGTTGATTTTGACCCTCAGTCTCCAAACCTCTTAAGAAATATATTCATAGGGTCCCATTGAAAAAAAAAAAAAAATAGCATCAGTAGGACCAGGGCCACAGAGTTGAATTCTGAAATAACACACAGCTTTGGATTCTTAAAGGCATTTGCCATTCACCTCCTTGTTTTTCTCTTCTAATTTGAAGAAATTTTCTGACAATTACTTTCAGCTTCATGAAACATAAATTTTCATTGTTATGTGATCAGAATTAAATCAAATTTCCTTGTAAAAGTACATTTATTCTTCTCTTCCTTATTTTATTTACCATTTCAAGAGATTATATACATTTATCTCATGTTCTGAAAAAAAAGGTTTCAGGATGACTTTGGAATAAAACTGCTCGTATTGTCATTCCAATGCCAAGGCTACAAGTTTTTATTCCACTGCTAATCTTGTTACCTCTTTTCATTCCAGGAATCTATTTGACTTTAAATATTATTTTGAATTGGCAAATCGCATGTGGCCTATTCCTTTTAGCATCTTGTCAAGATCGATTTGCCCCCTCAGCTCTAATCTTGGCCATTTTTATTTTTATCCTGTCTGACTTAATTTTTCTGTGTATGATGAACGTTTGTTCTTGTCTCAGCTACAGTGTATGTGTTTTTAAATACCAAATTAAGAAATACTTAGCTAATATTCCATGTTGGTGATCCAATGTGCTATTAATTCATAGTTCATAAACTGAAAGAGAGTCACTTTTGAGAAACAAGGAAGTGTGTAGAGGGCAAGAATAATGAGTCTGGATTTGGACTTAAACTGAAGTTTCTGTAGTGGATCACAGTTAAGAGACTGATTCAGATGTATGATGGCTTGCTTGTGTTGCTGTAGAAAATCTTGACCCCACTATGTGCCCTGCCTTTCTCTGCCTCCTTTATGCATAAACAGGTCAGCCAACACAAAATGCTGAAATACGTTCATTTCAGAGCTTGGTATGTTAAGGCAAAATAGCCCCAGTAAAAATTTCCTTCTCTCTATGAGTCTGTAGTTTGCTTGCAGTGTAAAGGAGTGCAAACCTCCAAATTAGGAGCAGAATGTACATCTGTGGATAATGTTTTGTCTTTTTATTTATGAATCTGTTCATTCATATATGCAAGGGCTAGTATAATTCACAGATCAAATATTTTTCAAGGTCACTTACAGCATTCTTCACTGCAGTGACTTTAAATTTGCTGGACTCTATCACTTTCAAGTCTTTCAAATTTTGTAGAAAGCAGACTTAAACAAAATTTATTAGTAACTAACCTAGTTATATTTTTTGTCAAAAATAATAACCTCTCCATATTGCTTGTTTTTGTTTTCTAGTTAGTCAAATATTTTAGTAGCTGTAGGCTAAAAAATCTGTCATTTTTTGTAAGAAATGGGGTGGAGTAGAATTCTTCCTGTCACAGCTGAAGACACCTAATTATATACGAGAAAACAGAACTCCCTGGGGAGGAAAAGAATTCAGATCATGCTCAAGTGCAATTGTTTAAGGCTATTTTGGATGGTGTGAGTATTTATGAGCTCTATTAATAATAAATGAACTAATGTTGTAGCTCTACAATTTGCAGACAGCCTCATCTGACCATTGAGAAGATACTGGCTTTCTGGTAATAATGAAAGTACATAAATATTAATATCTTAAGAAAAAAATATCACTTTATAATACTTGAAAGTACATAAAATGTAATGAAAAATATGAAAACTCTTGGGCATTGCAATTTGGGATAGCTAACTATGTTTCTTCATTTATGGTTTAAAAACCACATTAGATATTCTCTTAGTAACAAGAGCCATTACATTACGTTTTTACCCCTCAACCAGTTACTTAACCAAGAATATTAACTACTTGTTGAATCACAATGCTGCACAAATATACAGATGCACAGAAACTTTGTAAGCCTTTGCACATAACTTTTTGCTGTACTTTTTATATCTACCTAAAAACTAAATTAATGCTACATGATTCCAGGTAAGTTAAAAAAAAAAAAATTACTCCCATGTAAAAGAGCATTTCTCATGCTCACTTTGTAATTTTATGTTGATAGACAAACAGAAGCCCACACAGATGCCAATAAATGTCTTCTAAACACTTGTTCCCAGTTTGAAAATGTTGATAGTTACAAAGCATGTTAGCATTTTGTTTGGGGCTATTCTTAGTTATCTAATTAATTCCACAAAAATTTTATCATATCTAACAGGAATGTAATTCATTCATGCTTTCTATTGTTTATGATCATCATTATAATGCCTATGGAGCAGGACAAAATATAAAACTAGCATTTGCCTTAATTTCTTAAAATCTGAGGACATGCATTTACCCACTTTGCTCGAGGTGGATATCTACAATTGTAGCATGCTCCATAGGTACAAAAATAAGAAGCACCCTCTGAATTGTGATTCAGGATAATTCTGTTCCTTCCACTTGGATTTACAAGAGAGAAACTTCTTGCTTGCTAAGGGATTTCTATGTCAGTATGTGATGTAGGTGTATCCTGGAGGTCCCACACATCCTGGGAACTGGGTCAGGAGTGGAGAGAAGACACAAAAACAGTGTTAGAAATTTTGTAACTCTGTGTGTCTCGTATGCTTATTTTCTTGGTGGAAACCTTTTTTTCTTTGGTTTTCCTACAGCTAAACTGTCATTTATACCAAACAAGGCCAGAATATTTTCATCTCTGAATTCAGTCAACATAGCCAGGGACTGTGAAAGATTAAAAAAATTAAAAAAGACAAAATAACAACACAAGCTAATTACTTTTATCTCTGCTCAGTGAATTTAGTAATTCCTTTCAGTAGCATAAACACATATCTTTATCATCGCACAATTTCATATGACTACTCATGTATTTATATATCAGGTCTAAGTGTAAAATAATGGAAGGATACTCTGGCAGGACAGGACAGATACAAAAGCATGAGGATATAGAACCATAGAACTGTTTAGGTTGGAAAAGACCTTTAAGATCATCAAGTGCAACCATTAACATAACACTACCAAGCCCACCACTAAACCATGTCCTTAAGTGCCACATGTACAGGTCTTTTAAATGTCTCCATGGATAGTGACTTACCACTTCCCTGGGCAGATTGTTCCACTGCTTGACAACCTTTTCAGTGAAGGAATTTTACCTAATATCCAATCTAAACCTCCCTTGGCGTGTCTTGAGGCCATTTCCTGTTGTTTTATCCCTTGTTACTTGGGAGAAGAAGCCGACACCCACCTTGCTACCACCTCCTTTCAGGTACTTCTAGAAAGCCATAAGGTCTCCTCTCAGCCTTCTTTTCTCTAGGCTAAACAACCCCAGTTCCCTCAGCTGCTCTTGATAAGACTTTTTCTCTAGACCCTTCACCAGCTTCATTTCTCTTCTTTTGGTGCACTCCAGCACCTCAGTGTCTTTCTTGTAATGAGGGGCCCAAAACTGAACACAGTATTTGAGGTGTGGCCTCACCAGTGCCTAGTGTAGGGGTAAGATCACTTCCAATTGTAACCCTGAATCCAAAATGCAAAGCAGTACCAAGAGTACAGCTATAGTTCAAAGTCTACACAGCAGCCACAGAACAGATCTAACTTCCTCCACAGCTTGATACATCTTTGTATATCAAGCCACTTTATGAGCTACACTTTAATCAAAAGATACAGCTCAGAGAAAGTTAGTCTAACAAAATTCCTTTCTTCTTCTTCTCTCAGAAAATGTACATTGTTTATTTATTTAGGTAATTGATCTATTTTACATACCACCCCTCCAACCCAGAGCTTTCTCTTTCAGAGAGATTAGGAGAATCAAACACAATGAATATACAGGAACTAAAAGTAATCTTTTTCTTCTGTTTCTCTTTCTATTGTTGAGGCCTATTATACAGGTGCTCTTGCAACAATCTGGGTACCACAATCCATAGGAAATATGAGAAAGGTAGCATGTGTCATAGGCCTAAATTGGGATTTCACTGTTTATCCCCAAGCTCAGAGTTGGGCATTTGGTA
This sequence comes from Strix aluco, assembly GCF_031877795.1. Lineage (NCBI taxonomy): Eukaryota > Metazoa > Chordata > Aves > Strigiformes > Strigidae > Strix > Strix aluco. The sequence continues at coordinate 21,711,668 of NC_133934.1, forward strand.
ACACAGGCAGAGTGTAGAAAGGGACACCCAGGAACATGTTACAAAATCCTTCAGCAAGGACGCCATTATTTCTCTTCTAACATCTAGCAAATTGTAGTCTCTCTTAATATTATCTTGGCAATGAATAACCTGTGCTGATGCTGTTTTTTATGGTGTTGTTCTTTAAACCTCTGTTTATTATATGCACGGACATACGTGTGCATCCACATAAGCATGTGAAAGCAAAATTTTTCTGTTAAGACCCCACCAGCTAAAAAGCCTCAAATGGTTCTAATTATTCTATAATTCTTCTCGCCTAAGTACTCTTATATAGCTGTTATAATAGAACTGTGTGATCCCCAAAATTCTAGACATTCATTTTATTTCTACAAGGCATTAACAAGGTCAAAGTTTCACCCTTATTCACTGAGCAACATTAAACATGAATAATTGGAGATACTCTTGCTATTTTTAAACAGCTAAGGGAATCTCTATACCAATAATTTATTTAAACCATTAGCACTGAGATGGCAATATTAAATCCATAATAATTTCCATTTTATGAATTTCAGTTTTACTTTTCTGTATCAGAACCTATCTTACTTATATCAATTTTCAGAAACCTGAGGGACTTCTCTACTTTCTTTTAATTATGATAAAGCATGGGGTTCATTGTAGTTAAAAAGTACATGTTAGAGAAGGCAAGACATACTTTTATTTTCTTTGAGATATTTCTATTAGGAAGAAAAAAGAAAATCGTAGGTTAATGTTGGTATAACCAAGACCTACTAAATACACCATTCTTCATTGAAAAGAATGTTCAGGGCATTTTCAGGGCTAAATGCACATGTCCTTGTTCATGAAGAACTGAGGCTTATACCACTGAAGCTGATAATCCAGGTCTTCTCATAACACCTCCACATCTCCGTGAGGTCAAAGGAGTTTCCCTCACTTGTGAAAGAGGGTTTTCTCTTAGGCTAGGGTGCTGTTCCACACACAAAGGAATTTGAATCTGTCAAAGAGTTCTATCACTTTTACTAATACATAATTAGATGTTTTCCTGGTTTTAAAGTGTTACATAAACTATAGTGCTTTTTTTTCCCCCTCCTATCACCAAAATAGTTCCATTTTGTTTCAAACCAATTACTACAGCAAATAATGTACTAAAGACTGAGTATAGACAGTATAACTGTCATCTAGATAGACAATATCTACATGGAATATGAGACCAATGGCTTAGATTTCTGCTTTTAAACACATGATGTTTTTCTGAGTTATTTGAAGCTTTTCTCTTTTCTACCTGTAGCTTGTCTCTGTAAAATGTTTGTGTTGTTTAACCACTTACTCTCTAAAAATATGGCAAAAAAAGGCATAATTTGAAGTCAGGTTCTGACTGAATATAAGGGAAAATTTTTTCACTATTAAGAAAGTCAAGCATTTGGAGCAGGCTGACCAGACAGGTCATAAAACCTCCAGCCTTGGAGTTTTCCAAACCCATATGGATACAGACATGGCAAACCCGGTCTGATCTATCAGTTGATCCTGGCTTGAGCAGGAAGTTGGACTAGAAACTTCCTCAGGTTCCTTCCAGACTGAATTATTCTATTAACCTATGCTGCTAATGCAAGTAATTATTGAATACTAGGTGTATTAAACTTTTTTCTCTTTCTTGTTTACTTAATCCTAATCTCTCCCCGCAGTTTCCCCCATAGTTTCCCCCTGTCATGTATAGAAACAGTACCGTTAAAGTCTACCAGTGACAGGAACTGTGGAGCTTAGCACTAGTCTACTATCTTGGAGAACAGAAAGTACTTTCCTCCCATCTTAGTGTCTAGATGTTTTGCATTTTAGGTACCCTAAATAAGACTTTGAGTGTGATGTGTCCCATCTCGCCCTCTAACACCAGGTAGTTATAGACAGTTGCAGATTTAATCTTATTTTGGTCTGCCTTAGTTTGTTCTTTAAAAGAGACTTCACCATGGCACTTTTTCTTCATGGCCTAGGATAAAATGGGGATGGACAATTTAGCATAGCTTTATTTGCAGAACACTGGGCATTTCTGTTGTTTGGTGGAAGGCTACCTGTGAAAAAATAATCTCTCTGGATTTTCACGATTTTCCCACCTCTATGCTTAGTATCCATGACAAATTAATTGTTGAAACTCAAAGCTCAGATGTAGTTTTCTTGTCACTCTGTCTGTTTCAAAGTTAAATCCAAACTTTTATTTCCATTCTATTCTCTCATTTACCCTCTCTGGTCTGTACTGGATTTCACTTGAACTGGACAGTTTCTTTCTGCCACAGCACAATATTACAATCTCTAGAAGCACATCATCAACAATTTACAATTGCTGTTTAACAATGTCCTGGAGCTGAAAACTGAAAAGAAAATCATCCTTTATACTAGAATAGAGAATGTTCTACATAAGCAAAGATGTATATGGTAATAGTTGCTCATCTTTATGTTGTATATTAACTTTAGTTTTTCAAAAGCTTCTAGCAGAGTAGAAGCTTTAAAGGAATATCTTTCAAACAAAGACCATTCCCAACCAATTTCTAAGTAGCTGCTCCAAATTATGACGCTATTCTATGTTTCAAAAAAAGGCTGGTAATTTTTTAACATTGGCAAACAATATATTCTTTTCTGCTTTCATTCTCACAAATAAATGAACAGTTTTATATGACATTAAAGTTAAAATAAGGAAAAGAAAACCACAAAGAAAATCAATCTGAAGCAATCATTTGGAATGGAAAACGTATACACAAATAGATGAAGTTTATTGATATTCTGAGCAAATGAAGGCAGAATCTTACAATAAAAATAATCAGACTACCTTAAAAATAAGTGGTAGCACCATCAGCTAGTAAAATATCTGTTCAGATATGCTTGGAGAAGTTAATGTTCACAATTATTAAAGGCCAATGTTGTTGCAGAAACAAAGCCAAATCAGGCAACAGTTGCCTCTGCATTTATAAATGATTGTGTTGGAATTATACAGTTTTTGTATGGCCTAGTATTGAAATCCCAGCAGCGTCCTGCAGTAACCATCTCTGGAGTATTCTGTGCACATGCTACAGTCATTTTGCTTTCTGTGGCTTTCAGTCACTGTCAGCTATGGGTCATAAAATGTTGAGCATAGCATGCCATAAGAACAGATTCACTGTCTAGGTCTAGTTCTGGATGAGAATAGTTTAGCATGCATTGATGAAACATTGTGGAACTTGAGATGGAGGGTAACAAGCAAAGCACTTTCAGCTTCACTGTATGAAAGAAAAATTCAAGTACATATGTAAAGAGCTTTTCTAGATCTCAATCTGTAATCTCTGAGTGAGACTCATTCAACACTTAATGAGTTCAACACGATCAAAATATGTCACCCAAAACATTATGGAAATCCACAAGGTCATTCAGCATATGGTCTGCCCATAGCTGAAAACTCTACATTTTTACAGAATCATTGTAGAGTTAAACTGAAGTTATTTTCATGACTTAGTGGAGACATAAATGTGACTCACTCCCATTCAGTGCACTCCTGCCTTATGCATCTAACTATTTGAATGGAAAAGACTATCACGTTTCAAACCAGAAGGAATATTTGCCCATGGACAAATGTCAAACTCTTTGGTTGTGGGCATGAATCTTGTATGCTCAGAAAATTTGTAGTAGCATCTACAATTTATTCATGTGCTAGTGGGGATCTTATAAAGTTTGGTAACCGAACATGGCTTGGACTAGCATAATCCTGCCTGTGAATTTTGGATTATAATTTCTTTACAAAAAGTCTAGGAGGTTCCTGGATTGTGTGCAAGATAACTTCCTGACACAGCTGGGGAGTGAGCTGTGATGGTCTGATGAAACCATAGTTAATGTCTCAAACATCCAATAAAGAACTTTGGTGAAGGATACATTTTCTATGGAAACGCTGTGGCTGTGCAGGTAATGACAGTAAGACATGGTGAGAGGAGGGGGTCCCATGGAGGTGTGACCACACTTTTTGGAGGTTGAACTTCCCTATCTTGCATGACTCCATAAAGAGACAATAGAGAAGCTGTTTTCATGACACATGTGCCAAGAAGAAAGATCAGACAACGGTCATACCTGCAGGGAGAGGGGAATAACTCCCCAGTGACCCCAGGCGCACTGACACATTTCCAGAAGACTCTGAAGGTACAAACTGCGCATGTACTAAAACAAGGAGAATTCTAGAAGCAGAGACTGCGCATGATGTCCAATTAGCCTAATGAGTCCAAGTGCCTGCCCAGAGGAGGGGCAGGGATTTATAAAAGGACACGAGTCAAAGCCCTGAGTGGTGGCACCCCTCTGGAACTGGACCCATAGTCTGGATGGACCAATGTTGGAAACAAGACTGGTGAAATCTTTCTTTTTTGTCTTTCTCTCTCCCTCCCTTCCACTCTCACTCTCTTTTTCTGTTTTCCTCTCTTCCTCTCATTTTTCCTCTTATTCTGTATTCCTGCATATAAGGCAAGGCCTGTCAGGGTATGTTATAAGATCTGCTGCTTGTTGGCACATGTTGTAAAGGTTTGAGGTTTGTCAGTGTATGTTATGAGGTTTATTGTTTGTTGCAGACGTTGCAAGGTTTACTGACAAAATTTCATGCCAATGTTGTGAGCGAATAAAAATTGAGTTTTGTGAATTGAAGAATCCCTGGTGTCTTTTCCCTGTTGTCCTGACCTGGAAACTGGTGAATCTTCATTTTTGGCCTGAGAAATTGGGTCGTGGGAGTGAGTCAACTAAGGAAGGCGTCCTGCTGGACCTGTTGTTTGCAAACAGAGAGGGACTTGTGGGTGATGAGATGCCAACCATCTTGGGCATAGTGATCACAAAATTATAGAGTTTACAATCCTTGGAGAAGGAGGGGGGTCAGCAGAACTCCTACCTTGGACTTCGTGATGGCAGACTTTGGTCTGTTTAGGAGACTGGTTGACAGAGTCCCTTGGGAGGCAGCCCTGAAGGGCAAAGGAGTCCAGGAAAGCTGAACATTCTTCAAGAAGGAAATCTTAAAAGTTCAGGAGGAGGCCTTCCCCATATGCTGAAAGATGAGCCAGCAGGGAATATGACCAGCCTGGCTGAACAGAGAGATTTGGATGGAACTCAAGAGAAAAAAAAAAGAGTTTATGAACTTTGGAAGAAGGGGTAGGTAACTCAGGAGGACTACGAGGATATCATAAGGTTATGCAGGGAGAAAATTAGAAGGGACAAAGCCCAACTAGAACTTAATCTGGTTACTGCCATAAAAAATATTTCTATAAACACATTAACAACAAAAGGAGGGCTAAGGAGAATCTCCATCCTTTCTTGGATATGAGGCAGGAGCATAATGACAAAGGGTGAGGAAAAGGTTGAGGTACTTAATGCTTTCTTTGTGTCAGTCTTTAACAGTAAGACCAGTTGTTCTCTGGGTACCCAGCCCCATGAGCTGGAAGACAGGGAAGGGGAGCAAAATGAAGCCTCCGTAATCCAAGGGGAAACGGTTAGAGACCAGCTACACCACTTAGACACACACAAGCCTATGTGGCCGGGTGGGATCCACTCCAGAATACTGAGAGAGCTTGTGGAAGTGCTCACCAAGCCACTTTCCATCATTTATCAGCAGTCCTAGCTAACCGCGGAGGTCCTTGTTGACTGGAGGTTAGCAAATGTGACATCCATCTACAAGAAAGGCCAGAAGAAGGATCTGGCTAACTATTGGACTGTCAGTCTGACCCTGGTGACAGGGAAGGTTATGGAGCAGATTATCTTGAGTGTCATCACATGACATGCGCAGGACAACCAGGTAATCAGGCCCAGTCAGCATGGGTTTATGAAAGGCAGGTCCTGCTTGACAAACCTGACCTCCTTCTACAACAAGGTGACTCAGTGGATGAGGGAAAGGCTGTGGATGTTGTTTACTTGGACTTTAGTAAAGCCTTCCCACAGCATTCTCCTAGAGAAACTGCCTGCTCATGGCTTGGAAGCATGTACTCTTCTTTGGGTAAAAAACTGGCTGGATGGCTGAGCTCAAAGAGTTGTGATGGAATTAAATCCAGTTGACAGACAGTCACAAGTGGTGTTCCACAGGGCTAAGTACTGGGGCCAGTTCTGGTTTTTATCTTTATCAATGATGTGGATGAGGGGATCGAATGCACCCTCAGTAAGTTTGTAGATGACACCGAGTTGGGCAGGAGTCTTGATCTGCCTGAGGGTAGGAAGGCTCTACAGAGGAATCTGTATAGGCTGGATCAATGGACTGAGGCCAACAGTATGAGATCCATCAAGGCTAAGTGATGGGTCCTGCACATGGATCACAACAACTGCATGGAGAAGAGTGGCTGGAAAGCTGCCTGGTGGAAAAGGACCTGGGTGTGTTTGTTGACAGATGGCTGAATATGAGCCGTCAGTGTGCCCAGGTGGCCAAGAAGGCCAAGAGCATCCTGGCGTGTATCAGAAATAGTGTGGCCAGTGGGACTAGGGAAGTGATCGTCCCCCTGTACCCGACACTGGTGAGGTTGCACCTTGCATACTGTGTTCAGTTTTGGGCCCCTCACAACAAGAAAGATATTGAGGTTCTGGAGCAGATCCAAAGAAGACCAGCAAAGCTGGTGAAGGGCCTAGTGAACAAGTCATACCAAGAGCGGCTGAGGGAACTGGGGTTATTTAGCCTGGAGAAAAAGAGGCTCAGGGGAGACCTTATGGCTGTCTACAACAAATGAGGTAGGTGTCATTCTCTTCTCCCAAGTAACAAGTGATAGGACAAGAAGAAATGGCCTCAAGTTGCATCAGGGGAGGTTTAGATTGGATATTAGGAAAAATTTCTTCACTGAAAGGGTTATGAAGCATTGGAACAGGCTGCCCAAGGAAGTGGTAAGTCACTATCCCTGGAGACATTTAAAAGACCTGTACATGTGGCACTTAAGGACATGGTTCAGTGGTGGACTTGGCAGTCTCACATTAATGGTTGCATTTGATGATCTTAAAGGTCTTTTCCAACTGAAACAATTCTATGATTCTATGATTCTATGATCCTCTTCTCCTTGCTTTCCCTCTTCTTCAATAGTACATTGTTTGACATCTTTCTAAACTGACAGTGGAAACAGAGTTCTGTCTGAACGCTGGGGATTGTATCTTACCGATTCTTAACATGCAAATGCTTCCTAAAGAAATGTTGTCCTACATTTTCCATTTCTTAATATCTCTTTCCCATAGGTTAGCCTCCTTTATATGGAATGCTGACTTCTTCGTTCCTTCGCTACTGCTGTCCCTCTCACCAGCTACAACAGAGAGAAATCTTGTACCTGAACAAAGTAGCTAGAAGGGAACTCTGTCTTTTCTCTGTACACCCTAACACCAGCTTGTAATTGTACCTGTGTCAAGATGGTTGGGTATCTACAGCTGAGTGGATATCAGCTGAGTGAATATAACCTGATGGGTGGATATCAACTGAAGAAGCATTTAAACATTTGCAGTATGAATTTCAATTAATCCCATTTGGCAAGGTCCTAACCTTCTATATTTTCAGTTTCACTATTGCTTTCCTAGACTTGGCAGGTAGGTGGATTTTCAGCACTGTTTTTTGCTCTGTTTTCCAGTCTGTAGATGTCAGTTGCTGATCTCTCAGTTGTGGTTGTGTATGTATGAGACTGAAATGATTCCATAAAGATACTGAAGAGGATTCTTCTAATGGTAAAGCTGCCTACTATTTCTCTATTGTCTGACAAAAACAAAATTAATTTTTCAAGAGATTTAAGAAATGGTACACATTTTATTCTGCAAATATTAACTATAAAATTCAGACTCATGGAAAGCCAAACTACTTTCATATTACTACTATTTCAGCTCAGTACAGTATAATTAGAACTAAGTAAATGTTACCATTCTCCCAATAACTTGATCAGCTGCAACTTAAAATGGCCTGATAAGATAGCAGCTCAGTCTATCTAGATAAGGGGCTAGCCACTCACAGTGATTACAAAGATGCTGTGAGGCTATGCAGGGCCGAAATCAGGAGGTCCAAAGCCCAGCTGGAAATTAATCTAGCTTCAGCAATCAAAGATAACAAGAAATGTTTCTATAAGTATGTCAATAGCAAAAGAAAGACCAGGGAGAGTCTCCATCCCCTGCTAGATGCTGAAGGAAACTTGGTAACAAGTGATGAGGGGAAGGCTGAGGTCCTTAATGCCTTCTTTGCCTCAGTCTTTAATAACAAGACTAGTTGTGTTGAGGGAATCCAGCCCCCTCAGCCAGATGATAGAGACTGGGAAAACGACCCCCCCGCAATCCAGGAGAGAGTCAGTGACCTGCTACACCACATAGACACACACAAGTCTATGGGACCAGATGGGATACACCCAAGGGTGCTGAAGGAGCTGGCTGGGGTGCTCGCCAAGCCGCTTTCCATCATTTACCAGCAGTCCTGGCTGACCGGGGAAGTCCCGACAGATTGGAAACTGGCCAATGTGACGCCCATCTATAAGAAGGGTCGGAAGGATGATCCGGGAAATTACAGGCCTGTCAGCTTGACTTCGATACCCGGGAAGCTGATGGAGCAGCTCATCCAGAGTACCATCTTACAACACATGCAGGACAACCAGGGGATCAGGCCCAGTCAGCATGGGTTTATGAAAGGCAGGTCCTGCTTGACAAACCTGATCTCCTTCTACGACAAAGTAACCTACTTATTGGATGAGGGTAAGGCTGTGGATGTAGTTTACCTTGACTTTAGCAAGGCCTTTGACACCGTTTCCCACAACATTCTTCTGGCGAAACTGGCTGCTCGAGGCTTAGATGATCGCACACTTTGCTGGGTAAAAAACTGGCTGGATGGCCGGGCCCAGAGAGTTGTGGTGAACTGAGTTAAATCCGGTTGGAGGCCGGTCATGAGTGGTGTCCCCCAGGGCTCGGTTTTGGGGCCACTCCTGTTCAACATCTTTATTGATGACCTAGACGAGGGGATCGAATGCACCCTCAGTAAGTTTGCAGACGACACCAAGTTGGGTGGGAGTGTTGATCTGCTCAAGGGTAGGGAGGCTCTGCAGAGAGATCTGGACAGGCTGGAGCGATGGGCCAAGGCCAACTGTATGAAGTTCAATAAGGCCAAATGCCGGGTGCTGCACTTGGGTCACAACAACCCCCAGCAGCGCTACAGGCTTGGGGAGGAGTGGCTGGAGAGCTGCCACTCAGAGAGGGACCTGGGGGTGTTGATGGACAGCTGGCTGAACATGAGCCAGCAGTGTGCCCAGGTGGCCAAGAAGGCCAATGGCATCCTGGCTTGCATCAGAAATAGCGTGGCCAGCAGAGACAGGGAAGTGATCTTACCCCTGTACTCGGCACTGGTGAGGCCGCACCTCGATTACTGTGTTCAGTTTTGGGCCCCTCACTACAAAAAGGACATTGAATTACTTGAGCGTGTCCAGAGAAGGGCAACGAAGCTGATGAAGGGTCTTGAGCACATGTCGTATGAGGAGCGGCTGAGGGAACTGGGGTTGTTTAGTCTGGAGAAGAGGAGGCTGAGGGGAGACCTCATCGCCCTCTACAACTACCTGAAAGGAGGTTGCAGGGAGCTGGGGATGAGTCTCTTTAACCAAGTAACAAGTGACAGGACAAGGGGGAATGGCCTCAAGTTGCGCCAGGGAAGGTTTAGACTAGATGTCAGGAAGTATTTCTTTACAGAACGGGTTATTAGGCAGTGGAATGGATTGCCCAGGGAGGTGGTGGAATCCCCATCCCTGGAGGTGTTTAAGAGTAGGGTCGATATAGCGCTGAGAGATATGGTGTAGATGGGAACTGGCAGTACTAGGTTAATGGTTGGACTAGATGATCTTCAAGGTCCTTTCCAACATAGTTGATTCTGTGATTCTGTGATTCTGTGATTCTGTGATAGAAGGAAGTAACTTTTCCTTCTATCCCTTTTCTGAGCCTTCAGCTTCTGTTGCATACACATGAACTCCTAATACTGTTCCCCAGTAAACAGTCCATTTAGAACGTAAATATCTCCCAAAATAATTTTGCCACACTGAATCTGGCTCCACTGAGCCCCACCCTGTAAGAGTTTATTTGTCATTTATTTGAAGTAGATATGAAAAATACATTGCAAAAACCAGCTAATTTTTGAATGCTATTAACTCATTAATTCCCACAACCAACTATATAAAAGGTGTCTGCAAGGAATGTGTTGCATGGTTTGTCAATTCTTTTTTCAGTCATCTTTTGTGTGCAGTACTAACCTAAGATAGAATACTCATAGAGTAATCAGAGTCAATAATGATGCTGGAAGGGACCTCTGGGAATCATCTGGTCAAATCCCAAAATGTAACTCAGGTTGCTTAGGACCTTGACCAGTCAAAATATTTCCAACAACTGATATTTCAAAACCTCTCTGGAAAATTTGTTCTGGTTTTTAATCACCTCCTCGCAACAGACTGCTCCAGCTCAGGCTTCCCTTGGAGTCCTGGCCTTCTTCAGGCACAGCCACCTGCTCCAGTGTTGGGTCCTCCACGGGTTGCAGATGGATATCTACTCCACTGTGGACCTCCATGGGCTGCAGGGGGACAGCCTGCCATCTCACCATGGGCTGCAGGAGAATCTCTGCTCTGGCACACCTCCCTCTCCTCCTCCATCTTCAACTGACTTTGGTGTTTTCATAGGTATTTCCCTCACTGCTACTCTTAGGTTCCCCTTTTTAAATATGGTATCACAGAGGCACTATCACCATTGCTAACTGGCTTGGTCTTGGCCAGAGGTGGGTCTGGCTTTTAGGTGGGAGAGCTTCAAGAAGCTTCTCATGGGAGCCACCCTTGTAGCCCCTCCCCCACTACCAAAACCTCACCACACACAAACCCAATACAGTCCTTCAAGCTAAACAACACAGCTCTCAGTCTTCTTGTGCAATGTGTATTCTAGTCGCCAACATTCACAATGCTTCTCTACTGGACTTGCTCTAGTTTCTTCAGCTCTCACATTGATGACCTGAAAGCCAGATACAATATTCTAGGTGTGTCTTGCCAAGTACAGTCAATAATTTTTTCTGTCAACCTGAAAGCTATGCTCATGCTACTGCAGCCCAATAAGCAGTTAGTCTTCAACACCAAAAGAGCACAAGTCGATTCATTTTTTCTTAATCCAACAGAAGCCCCAGCTATCCACCAGCCTGTAAAATTGTATGGGGTTATTCAGAAAGGGTTTGGCTTTTCTAATTCTATCCCTGTGTGCCTGAACAGTGCTTCTCTTGTCCTCCTTGATAGCACAACCCTTTAACTGCTTTTTTAGTGTTCAAGCTCAGACTACTGTGTTCAGTCAAGGAGGCTTGTGCCTTACCCTCTCATTTTATTGCTCATTAGGCTAGAGTCTCATGCTTTGAAGAGGCTGTCTTTAAAGATAAAACTCTTAATTTGTGCTCTTTTGCCCTTCAGAAAAGACCCCTTTAGGATCCAGCCTATCAGAAAAAGCCTAAATACACTCTTCTGATATCCAAGGGGTTTATTTATGTGCCACTTCCCTCAGGATCTTAAACTATTCTGTCTTATGATCACTGCAGTCAAGGCTGTCATTAATTGTCACACCAACAGAAACTGTGTCAAAAAATTGCCCCCAACACACTGGAGAAATGAGTTGCCAGTTCTGTTGTTCCACCATATCTTCACAATCCTAACAATGTCATAATGCTGCAGATCTCCATGGATTTCCTATTCTTTCTCTTTGTCCCTCATGCTGCACTGGTCTGTGTAGAGGTGAGGCAGCAGCAAGCTGCCCATCCCACCTCCCCAGGAAGGAGGCAGGGGCAGCCCCAGCTTAGGGCATTGGACCTGGGGATGTGCATGGGCCAAGGCCAGGCTGGGATATCAGCCTACAGGTGGAGTTCAAGATCAGGCCTAGTGAGGGGAACTGAGGTCAGACACAGCCCTGGGATAGCTGAGCAGGGTCATGGGGACAGGGATGGGACAAGGCCTGTTGGGGATGACTGGATCAGGGACAGGCCCTCTGTGTTCCTGGGAAATTGTCTTATTTTGTATTACTTTGTCAAGGGGAACATGAAAGCCTCCCCTGGGGCCACCTCTGTCAACCAGTGATCCCTACTGCTATAGCTCTGCAGTCAGGTCCTGGAGCAGGAGGTGAGACTTTGTCACAGAATCAGTTCACTTGGCTCCAGGGAAGGAAGAAATCTATAAATATCACTCATTGGCACCAAGCAGCCATAAAGTCTTGTTCACTTCAGTGGCCTACAAAAAGAGGATAATGGCCAATAAAGGAAATTTTATACTCCCTTCTTCTTCTGAACTTGTCCGAAACTTGGTATACTGCTTTCTACTCATCACAAAGGAGGAAAGAGGAATGTTAAACTAACTCTGAGTTTATATGACTTTTAACATTATTCCCACTATAAAAAACAGAATAAAAAACTCTCAAGATATTATTATTAATATTATTATTGGTGTTTAACTTATCCATTAAATTAGACCCACTCATGTTCACACTGACAAAAAATTCTCAAAATTAAAATAAATACACTGTCAGGACTGTTTAAAACCAGCAGTAATATTAAAGCTCAATGAATGCAAAAATACTGAAAGTGTTTAATATATTTTATTTGATTATTTATTGTGGATTACCATAAAGAAAATGCAGTCTATAATAGCAAGCCCAGAATAGAAATAGAAGGTCTTGAGATACAGATTCAATTCTTAGTATTTGTCAAAAGACTAGATCTGGTTTATTCAATTTGTCTCCTTTATATTTGTCACCAATAGAATATATTAAAATGTTATGCTTAATATATTTTATGACTTCTACTAATACATCGTTGTAACATAGCCCATTATTTTACTATCTCATTTTCATGACAGTTGGTTTTTTTTTAAAGTTTCAGTTACTTGCAACACACAAAAATGGAGTGGTCAGTTGAAAGAAACATAATAATAACAACAACAACAACGACAATAAACTAAATTAGACAGGGAACCATAAGAAATGGCAGGCAGTAGATATTGCTGTCTTTTTCTGAATAATAAAAATGAAACCTAAAATGTCACATCATTAATCTATTTCTGGTAAAATTAAAAATACTGGAAATCTGTAGTTTGATATGATTGTGATATTACAACCTGTGAGAGACTGAAATGTCAAATGATTGTCTCAAATCTTGCTTGTGTGTGTGCTTTGAGTCACAAGGTGGTGACAGTAATGCCAGGACCAGCTGTGGCTTTTATGATTAGTCTAAGGAATGCTAGCCAAGGAAGCAGAAGTGTATCGAAGGATGCACCCTCGCACTCCCCTGCCGTTGTATCGACAAACCCTTTAGACAAGTCTCAAAGAGGGGGAAACATGGACTGAGTGAAACTAGGTGTTTCTCATGAAGCACAAGGACCGCTTATCACTGGCTCCATTGTGTAAGCCCTATACTTTGTGGCTCTATTGTGTACACCAGATGCCATGCACGCCTTGCAAATGACTTTTTGACTAGTGAGGAGGTGGTCGTTTCTGCCCCAGAAGTCAGATGATTGTTCAGGAAGCATTAAGTCAGCAGATCTGTGGGAACTGAGGATAAAACAGAGGCGGGCGGGGTGAGCACAACCACCAACTCAATTGGACAATGGGTGGTGCACCCCATTCCCCCTCAGTGTATGCGCAGAACCCATGCTCCACCTTTTTTCCTCATCTCTCATGGAAATGGGTCCGTGGAATACCTGCCTCTCTTTGTCTAGTATGCAAATCAGCTGATGAGATGAACTTAAAAGGCAACAAAAAACTTTGCTGCCTGTGCACGCACCACCAAAGAACTGAAGACTGAGGACCAATGGGACGCTGCTGGATTCATGGTGGTGACTATTCTTGCGACTCTATTCCGGGTGCTTGCTTGATTTCTGTCTTTTCCTTCCTTTCTGTCCTATTGCTACCCCTCTTCACTTTTAATAACTAAAACTGTTTTGAGCATATGACATTTGACCTCGTTTGTGTCTTAATCTCACTCTTGGGATCATATTGAAACCTCCCCTGACATTGGATTGGGACACAACCCTGTTGTTCTTTCTAAACACTTTAATAGCTTCCATTTAAAAAATAACTCAATTAGCTAATTAGCTTTGTTTTAATGAATTTTAATTACCTAGTTTTTTAATGATATAATTCATTGCTAAGGAGGGCTAATACCCACATGTATTCTCAGTTTATGGAGTCTTCTACTTGTGACATTATTAACATTAAGATGTTATTGCTAAGACATATATCACCATAGAACATGATGACATAAAACCTTAGAAGCAGCAACACATTTCTTTGGGGTTTTAGTTAAAACTCAGCATCAGAAAGCTGGTGCAGATTTACAGGTTTTCCAGCTTCAATTCACAGGTCATATGTAAACAAAATACAAATCTTGCAGAATTTCTTCTACTTCAGAGCAGTAAAAAGTTCAGAGCCAAGTTTTAATTATGTCCTGGTTTAGCCATGATAGGGTTAAGTTTCCCCAGCAGTGAAGGGGAAGCTCTAGCCGGGTTATTCATATACCATGCTGACATCACATCCTGGCGCCAGAGTGCGGGAAGAATCGGTGATCGCGTGGGTTGGCTCAGCCGGTCCTCTCACTGCTGTATCAGTATATACTTTGCTCTGTTCATTGTTATCACTGTTATTGTTATTGTTATTGTTTGTTGTGTTGCTGTTGCTCTGCTGTATTAAACCTTTCCTTATCTCAGCCCGGGGCTTTGTATTTCACTCCCTTTGTGGGGGAGGGGCAGCGGCCGCGTGGTCTCAGACCCCGGCAGGGGCTAAACCACCTCAACAAAATACAAATCTTGCAGAATTTCTTCTACTTCAGAGCAGTAAAAAAGTTCAGAGCCAAGTTTTAATGAATGCTAACAAAGTGTGGAGTCATGGCAGTTTACATCAGTCACCAGTCTGATCTTCAAGAGTAAAAAGAGTTAAAGAAGGGACTACAATATTATTATATGCTATTTTAAGTCCACAAAATGAGTTTGATGTCAGTGTATTAAATGGTATAAATGAGTCAACAGATAGGAATAAAGCAGATAAAAATCAAGACCATGTCCCCCCACCATTGCAGCACAGAAAGAAACATCTTCCTGGTCACTGGTCAGCACAACTAGTGTGTCCTGATGACTTTCCTCACATATTCCAAGCAGGGAAAGAAAACATGGTCATTGTGTTGAGAAACCTTCTGACTGATGCATCAAGAGTTATTGTCAGGGAGAAAATTAATAGAGATTTAATTTAGGAGAGGCAGCGGGGAAATAGAGTAGAGTCTGTGAATACCCCAGATGTATTTGAAGCTTCCTAGTAGATTAAGAAAAGATGACTACTGGAGGTTACTTATTGTTTGTTGGTTGTTACGGTTTGTATGACTTTTACCTCTGGTTAAATGTGACTTTCAACTATTTTTGCGTGGTTAGATAGGTGATACAGTCAGTATATTTTTCATCTCAATTTAACTAGAATATTAGAATCTTATCTTTCAAATTATGAAGGAAATATGTCAAATATTTCAAGGAAATATGTCTACCCTCTAGCCTTTAAATCAAAATTCTGCTGACTCACTGTATTTAAATTCACTCATTTCTACATACAGAAATCCACATTAATAATGTGTTAAAACTGTCACACAGAAAGTCTCAAGCATCTCCCTCTTTCAAATAATTGCATAATCACAGAAAGGAAGAAGTGGAAAGGGACCTACATCATCTACCTCAACTCCCTTGTACAAAGGAGTCTGCTAGAGCAGATTGATTAGGGCCATGTCCTGTCAGGTTTTGAATATCTCCACAACATCCACTGCTCTTCCCTCCTCCACTGAGTTCATCATTTTAGCATAGAAGGTGATCAGGTTGTTCAGGCATAATGTTCTCTTTGTGAATCTGTGCTAACTGCTTCTAATCACCTTCATCTCCTTCATATGCTTGAAATGGCTTCCAGAGTTTTTACTTCATCATTTTTACAGGGATTGAGCTAATGCTGACAAGTCTATATTTCCCCTGATTGCTCCTTTTTTGCTTTTCTTGGAGATAGGAGTGACATTTGCTCTCTTCTATAACTCAGAAACCTCCCTGAAGCATCATAACCCTTTAAAGATGGTTAAGAGTGGCCTTGTAAATACTTTGGTCAGCTTCTTCAGCGTTTATGGATACAAACCCTTCTCTGCTGAGGACAAGTCTTCTGGACTCTGGACATTCCTACAGGTCTTAAGGCCCAGGGATTCCTGAAGGCAAATTTCACTATTAAAGACTTAGGAGAAGAGGTTTTGAGTATCTCAGCCTTTTCTGTGTTCTTTGACATCAGGTATCCTGCCCCATTAAGGAGTTGTCTCATGTTTTCTGTAGTCTTCCTTTTGCTGCCGATGTACCTGTAAAAGCTGTTCTTGTTGCTTTTCATGTCTCTCACCAGATTCAACTGCAGGTGTGTTCTGGTTTGCATGGGCCTATCCCTGCACACTCAGACAGTATCTCTAGAGTTCTCTGAGTCACCTTACCTTGATTCCACCTCAAGTATGCTTCTTTTGCATGTTTTCAGATCTCCCTGTTCATCCACGCAGGCCTCCTGCCACCTTCTTCTGACTTCATGAACATTAGGATGGACAATTCTTGAGCATGGAAGAGGTGATCTTTGGCAATCATAGAGGTCTCCTGGACACGTTTCTTTTTCAGGACTGTATCTCATGGGATTCTTCCAAGCAGATCCTTGAATAGTCCCAAGTTTGCTCTCCTGAAGCCCACAGCTATGGTGCTGCTTTTTGCCCTGTTCTCTCATCTCAGGATCCTGAATTTAACATTTCATGGTCACTGAAGCAAAGGTTGCCTCTGACCTTCACATTCTCAACCAGTTCCTCCTGGTTTTAAGTGTCAGGTCCAGCACAGCATCTTCTGTCATTGTCTCCTCAGTCATTGGTGTCAGGAAGTCATCATCAATACACTCCTGAAACCTCTTGGATATGCCCTGCAATACCTGCAGCAGGTATCGGAGTGGTTAAAGTCTCCCATGAGGACCAGGGCCTGAAAATATGAGGATTTTTCTAATTGTTTGAAGCAGACCTCACCTACATCTGTAGCAGATATTGACTAAAACATCACCCATGTTCAACTGCCCACTGATCCTGACTCATAAGATCTCAGCTGGTTCACCATACATCCCTAAGCAGAGCTCCACATATTCCAGCTACTCTCTCACATCAGGAGTGAATCCCCCTCCTTTCCTTCCCGGATTATCCATCGTAAAGTGCTTGCGTAGCCCTGCAATACGGCAGTCATGTAGGATACCGTATGTCTATGATCTCAATGAGATCAACCTCTACCCCCCACAGCAGTTCCCCTGCTGTTTTCTCTTGGAGATGCTGCATGGCTGAGGCTCTGCCAGCTCAAATACTTCACTAGATAGAGGTCCCAGCCCCTCCTCAGCTACCAGGGCACTGAACCTGCTAAGGATGTTAAGGGAGCCACCAAATCCAGGTGTTCCAGGACTCCTGCTTCCCCATTCTTTGTACCCAAAGCCCAGCCCATCCTGAGACCCCAGGGGTCTCTTTGTCAATGTCTGATGGGCATGGCTGTTTATCCTTCTTGAAATTTGGCCAGTAAAGAGGCTGCATGTGTATCCCAAAGAAGCATACACACATACACACATGAACACAACTAGCACTTGTCTGGCCACCCAGTTTGCCACAGATATGCCACTGCTTTTAGTAGCACCTGCATATATCACTGTCAAAGCCCACATAAAAGATAACTATGTAGTCAAGCCCTGTTGCTTTGTGGTTGACCAGGACTGAAGCTCACTAGTGAAAACACATATGCTTTCACTCTCTCAATTTGCAAGGACACTCATATTCACAGCTCCTTTGAATATCAGCATGGCCTCTACATCCATATAACACCATTCTCAGACACTGGACTCTTTACTCAGCCACTGGCTCCTGAATGCAATTTTTCTAGATGTGGGCCTTCTCCAACACACCTGCTAGTTTAGCTTGAAGTTTGCTAGTGAATTACACATGCACACATACATGCACACATGTACAGACACTGGAAATAGGAACAGAGCCAAGCCTTTCCAGTTGCTGGTACTTAGAGCTCTCACACATACATACTCACCTTATAAACGAGTTTCTCTTTTTCAGGTTCATTGCTGTCTACTGAATAATTTAAAATTAGATGGTTTGCACATTTTGTCTTTATTGGGTTAATGCTACTGAATAGGTAAAGGAATGAAATTGGATGAAAGTCCTTGTGATTCTGAAAACTAAAATAGCCTCTTAATGTCAATGCTCTATAACAGTATAGCTGTTTTTGATAAAAGAGCATAGGTAGATTTCCACTTAACAAATGAAACAAAAATTGCAATCTTTTTAATCTGTAAAGCCTATGTGATCTGAAGGTGACTTTTTTCCACACAACTTTTCTAAATTGACAAGAAGAAAATTCCCTGGTTTTGCTTGCAGTGCAACACTATTTTCACACTGCTAAACTGCAGCCAACATACTATCAAAGCTTCAAGAGAAAGTCAGTGTGCCAGGTCTTTCTTCTCAGTTTAATATCCCTGACAGTAGAGCGAATATCGATGACAGCATTAAATGTCTTCTGGCAGGGCTTTGCTAAATCTGAAAAAAAAAAAAAAAAAATCTAACCACTCAGTAAAAGCATGCATGAATCTTTAAAGTCAGTACAAGAAAAAAAAATCTCCTTATGTGCAAATTGAAACATGAACTAATTGAAAGCTCTGTATTTTTTCTTTTTTAACTCTTTCTGGAACGGCTAGTGGTGAAGCAAAAGCTAACCGAATAAAATACAAAATGGCAGAATGGGTAAAGCAGAAGGTGATATGCTAATTTTAGGACAGCTTTGAATTTTTACTATATACTTTTTATAGTATTTAAGGGATACTGAATAGAATGACAGTAAGAAAGTGGCAGGTATTGCTCTAATAACTCCCTTAACAGCTTTCTGAGTAGCATATTGAAAAACACATTAAATTTTGAACAAGACAGTTAAAAGTCCTTCTGCTGAAAAATTAGTAGTTATTTTATATACTGGTTTTAATAAACACAGCAGAATACCAAACATGAAAAAGTCATATACCCTGGTTACCGTATCTGGTGTAAAGTTAATGATTTTTCCAATACTAGCAATCTGGACAAGAATACAAAGGTACTAAATACAACTGCTAATGTCCTATTAGGTCATAATGCAATGTGTAGAAAAAAAATGTTCTATCTAGGACCATCCTTTTGTTTTCTGACTCTTCTTTTTAGTCCTCAAATTCTATGAGTAACTCCAGGAATAAACTGTGGCCCAGACCTGAGAAATATACATATTTTACTTCTGTATCAAAACTCACTAATTGATTACTTTTGTATTGTGGAAGTCACCTAAATAATGATAAAAGAGCAGCATGGGAAGATACCCCCTGCATATATTCATTTTTGTATCAGAAATTATAGTGAGTCTCAAGTACAAATACTGTCAAGTATTTAAACTGCCCTTCTCAAGTGTTTATTCAGACTTTCATAGAGCAGGTGAGGATATAGTTACTAGACACTAAGCAAAGCCGGAATACCAAGAACATTTTTACAGGTAAAGAGAAAGGGTTTTTAGTCTTAGAGTTACTATTATTGATAAGGCTGTTGCTGGTGATACAGATTTATGGTCAAGACACAGGTTATTTACAATGTTATTGTAAAATAACACTGCAAATATTACCATGATTTACCATGTAGTTTATGCAAAATACCAGGTGGTATTTTAGAGTAGCTGGGGAAATAATGTCACTGTTTACTGTAGCTTGTTGACTGTGACAATGATTTATGATGTCACCTGAAGATGAGAGGTTATGGAGTAAAAAGAAGGCCTTTGGTCATGTATCTTTCCTTGGCATCCCACTACCACTTGCGTGTCTTGACATCCTTGAATTAAAGTACAGAATAAAATGGCCCCGCATGGGACTGGCACCATTTTGCTATAAAACCAGTTATAGTTTACCTGTGGGGAAAATATTAACAGGAACAAATAATTAATTCATTAACATTATCCTTCATGATTTCTTAAAGGATTAATGACTATTGGCATATCCATTTTTAGATGCCTAACTTAGCACCCGGTTCAGAAACTAGGTACTTTACAAAACGAGGCACATTTCAGGTATTGTTCTTTACCAGCCCAGTAGAAATATACATCTTTCATATTAATATAAGTTTTCATAGACTTGTTTAAAATATGTTAGACTTGAAATAGAAGAGGAGTCAATAAGAAGCTAGGGATGAATAGCATTAGAAGAATCTCTGCCAACAGTGTCAGGTAACAAAAGATAAAGTAGCAGCAGGTAAAAGTGAAATTCTTCTGTATTTGGTATCTAAACAGATGTTGTTCAGAAAAACTGAATACTTAAACTCTCAGGAACTTCAGTAATAGTCCACAGAATTAAATATACGTAAAATAAAGATAACAACTGAATATTTTCTTCAATTAGGAGGGAAATTCTTTGCTAAAAAGATGTGAATAAAGTTAGCAGTGTTTAGGCCATATGTTTCTTAACTGACTACCTACAGTAGGCTCACAAATTCTAATAGACCTATTCATTAATTTCAGTAGAAACTTCAGGTGCAAACAATGTCTTTATGTACTAAAACTTATTTTTTTGTATATGTACCTATGGATCACTCACAATAAGTGAATCACCTGCAGCTCCCATCGTCTTCAGAGGATAAGTTAAGGCTCACTACTTCTGAAAATCAACTCATTAACCAAGCAACTTTGACCTAGCTTGCTTTTTTCACTCTCCTAGGGCTTTCTCTTGAGTCTCTTCCCCAGTAATGAAAATATTGTGAGTTTGTCTACTGTTTGCGCACACAGTCTCACAAGAAGGTGCTTGTAGTCTCATCAGATTTTCTTTTTTCTTCCTCTTCATCTTCTCTAGCTGCCCCCATAAACAAAAGAGCAAACAAATGTTCTTGAGATAAAAAGTTCTTACTGTGTCACTTCCAATAAAAGGACAATGAGAGAAAGGATGAAGGAATGAAATGAGAAGTTTCACAACAAACAAACAATCTTGAAGCACAGAGACAAAAGAATAGTTTGAAAATGGGATCAGTCTCATCTGTGAGTATTTCTTTCCTCACTGACATCTCACTAGTTTGAGTTTGCTTGTAAATGTCTTTCAGTACATTGGGACTTTCATTCAGTTTGGTTTAAGTGCAGAATTAGACTGTATGACGTATGCTTAGGTCCCTAAAAGTTAATTTGTAGGTCTAATGTGATTTTGAGATCAAAAGAGTTCTGGTTACTGAGCTCCCTTTGAATATGCAATATAGAATTTGGTGGTGTCCTGTCCTGTATGAAAAGAGACTGATGGAGAATTGCAGAGGTACTAATTCACAGCCAGATGTATCTGGAGTGGCTGAAATGATGAGCAGTCTTACCTCTTTACCTTGACTACCTGACAAATAATTTTTTTCCAAAAAAATGGATACCCTGAATCTGTCCTGAATGGGATGTTTATATCCTGAGTGGAATACTTGTTCACTCCTGACAGGTTTACAGACTAGAATATTAATATAAGCTGCTTAAAGAAATTTAGGAAGCTGACACAAATCTACCAGTGGACTAAATAAGACCAATGTTACTTTAATATTCTGTCTGCAAACTGTGATGGCCCAATATTCTACTTAGCCATTTCTGTTGCCAGGGTGGCGCTTTACCAGATGGAGCAGGGTTTAGGGCAGTATTCACCTGAGCTGTGCCAACCAATACATTACTAAGTATCAGTCAGTTCCCCTGGATTCCAAATGCAATCCAAGTAGTTTCATTGACAAATACACAAGGTTTATGGCTAAATTACAGGAAAAAAACCAAATCTTGAAATACTAACAGTCATGCAACAGAAAGTGCTTAAAAAAATTAAAAATGCATTTCATTAAAAAAAAAACCAAAACAAAAACAAGCCTCTTCTGTCCAGTAGTTTTAAACAATAAAAACTATTTAAATATCTTTCTTCACAGTACACTCAGTTGTAGAAAGAACATAAACTTTGTTCCAGAAATAGTAGTTTTTCTTTTCTTTTCTTTAAGAATATATCAAGCTTAGTCTGCTTTTCTTCACTTATTCGGATAATTTAGCTGATAATAGACATTGCAATCTTATGGAAATAATCAATGCTATAATCTGAAGAAAGGCTGTCAAGGGTAGAAAAGATATGGAGGAGCTACAGAAATGTTTCTCACTGAATAATCCTGCTGGAGAAAAGTAAAATTAATCTGATATCTTTATGTTAATGGTTCAGAGCAGATTAGAGATCTGAGATCTTTGAATTGGTAGATTACTAGATTAGGACTGTAGGAATATGGGAATCCTCTATTACAGACCAGAAATTTGAATTCCTAGAGGGTGTTTTACTTCCATTTTAAAATCAGATATACTCTAAACAGTGGGTTTAACAGTGTGTTGATAATTTCTTTTTATTGCCTCAATTTTTTTTTTTTGAATAAGGCCATTATTCCACAATCCAGCTCTCACATGTAAAACCTTGGTCTCGATCCAAACTGCAGACTTCATGCATTAGCAAAAATGAAAAATTTGATTAATTTGTGATCTAAATTAATTTTTCAGTCCAAATATATATATTGTCAAAATATTTCTTATCTCTTTGAATCCAAGAAACAAATTCCATTGTATCCAGATGAATTACCATCAACAGTATAACTGACCTAACTGTGTGTGATAGGTGTGAAGCTGTTCATCTCTGAATAGGCTGAGAAGAGGATTTTGACTTAAGACATTTTAATTAAGTCACTTCATTGACTGAGTAAGAGAGAGATAATCTACTTTTATTTTCTTACAACTTTATTACTTCTACAGTTCTAACAGAAATAAAGTATCATGAATCTTATTACCGGTAGTAAAATGCAGAGATATGCCTAACAATTAGACCAGGAAGAATATTGTTGAATTGTTAACTGAAAAATCTGCTGACAAATTTTGCTGAAATTCAGCAAGTAAAGTTTTCAGTTATATAAATATTTGTCTATAATTGTTCAACAATTATAGACAATAGCATACTTCAAGAATAAAATACTGCCATTACACAATTCTACTGCTAGCTATACAAGTACATTAATCTTTAATTACAGTACAAAGAAAAGAATACATTAAAAAACTGAATACAGTAAGGCAGGTGATTGTTGATGGTGTTTGGTCCAATATGTGCACTGCTAAACACAGCAACTGGAAAAATAGAATAGTTACTTTTCATAATGGGAAAAATTGATAAGGACATTCTCTTTTTATTTCATACAGTGAAACTCTGATAACTTAATTATTAGTATGTTCTTGTAAATACAAAAGTAGTTAATCATTATTGATTCTAGCTGAAGCATATTCTTAAAGTCAAAATTTTAGTTTTAACAAAAGGCCTGTTTAATCAGAAAATATTTGCTTTCTTTTTTTTTTTTTTTTCTTTTTTATCTGGCTTATATATATTTTAAGTCAACCTATTCCATGTTTTATCACCTCATAACAGACAGTACTATCAATAGATGATATCATAAAAATATTCATGCATGTCACATCAGAGAAATTAAATTTGCTTACATTTTTTTCTTTTACACTTCTCTCCAGATATTGCAATCTTTCTTCCTGTGTCTCTATTTTAATGCAGGAAACAGATTTCTTACCTGATGAATCAGCACTACCAAACCTCATATATTTTAATGCCTGAACAACTCTTTGAGTACTGATGGAAACTGTCACTTCCTAACAGGTGTTTTGCTAAAGTCTAGCAAAAAAAATAAAATTTCATGTGGATTTATAGACTACTAAGACTTAGTTGCAGCTTTTTCCTGTTCTGGTTGAAAAGTATTAATAATAACGTCAATGCTAATTATAACTGAATAAATTGATTTTTTCCTTATTTTGATATCTGTGCTTTGAATTGTAGGGCAAAAGAACTAGTCTTTAATTGCTAATGCCTCCAAGTATCTAAACAATTAACTGTGAGCTATTAGCTAATCAAAATTTTTGGTGGTCCATAGATAACAAAAGTAGTATAAGATTTTCTACCCAGAGACTACTAGCTTAATCTCTTGTTCTTTCTTTCCTTTTTTTTTTTTTCTTTTTTCCCTCCTTCTATCAGCTTATAAATTAATCCAGATTTGATATTTTAATGGCACCACTAAGAGAAGATGGAAGGATGACATGGGCATTTGTGGAATTAGAATATTTTGGACAAGGAAGACATTTGCAGTCATGTTTCCAGATGTTTTAGAAATTATCATCTTTTCCATCTTCTAATTAGGAAGGGGCAAGCTCTTACAAATTTGTATTGAACAATGGAAAACTCTAAATGCTCTTATGTATTTGCCTCTTCTTTCCATCGTAGTTCCACTTTACAGAGAACCATGAGATCTCTGTAGGTAAAGACACATCTATGATTGTCTTTACCTAACAAAAATCTACTGTATTAGAGTATCCTTAAAGCTAGTATTCTGGTTCATTCAGTCAGATTATTTGCTGAGTAAGGCCCAAACTGCAAGATTTGCTGTGAAATGCTTTCTATTCCAATGTCAGAGATTTCAGTTAGGCTCCATATTATGGGAAAATATTAGGAGTTCTTAGCTAAAATAGAAGAGTAAAGAAGATTTTAAACAATTAGACAAAAGCAATTATAAATCACTAGGTTCCAAGAAAAAAGGGGAAATGAAAACCAAGAAAACAACCAAACAGATGAGATAATGTTATTGAAAATTCACTTTTCTGAGTTTATCTTAGGTGCAACATTAGATCACATCTACAATTATAGCTGTTTAAAAAATACAGAAAATTGTTTATGCTCTAGATGGGCACAAATCACAACTTTTTACTTCACAGAATTACTTTTCACTTTTGTGTTTAGTAAACACTGAGCATAAAATCAAGCAACGAGTAGGGTTCAAGGGAAAGTATGAAGAAATACAGAGCCCATTTTTTAATCAATACCAAGCAAATGAAAATGGTACTTTTGATGTGCTGTGTCTTTCAAATATTCACATACGTAAAGCTCAACTTCTAAGGATATCATTGCCTCAAGAAAAGTTCAATAGAAAGGGAATATAGGAGTAACACCTATAACTAACTTCCTAGTGCAAGAATTTTTCATCTTCTGTAATATCTATATGTCTTATTAGAAGCAGGTATGTAGGACCTTATATATTCTGGTGTTACATCAGCTGATTTGAAATGACCCTAAAATTACAGTTTTAGCACAAAAGTACATGAGAAATGCTTCACTGGATCAGATCAAGAATCTTCCATACAACTTGTAGTCTGCAACTGAAAGCAGCTGTGAGATAATATGCAAGTCCTACCACTCTCTGCATCTCTTTAACTTCCTTTTTTCTCCACTAAACACTGGATTAGAGATGATAGAAAATACAGCATTGCCTATATGCATTAGTATCTTGTTGTTCTCTTGCTTGTGAATTGTTTAAACTCTTTCTGAACATGTAGGTTTTGTCTGCTTCGGAAGCCTCTCATGGCAACAAATTCTAGAGGTGTAAAATTTGTTGTTTAAAACAAAACAAAACAAAAGAGAAAATGTTTCTTTTCTGTTTGATCACTGAAACTCTTACTAGTTTTGGTAAGTGTCACCTAATTGCAGAACTGTGGGACTGTGTGAATAACAAAGTTATATTCACCCTTTCATTATTTTGTAAGGCTTAGTCAGATCCCCATCCCTCCTATCCAAAAAAAGGAGTCCCAGACTCATCAGTCTCCCGTCACAAGACACTTGTTCTATACCTCTATCACTTTGGTTGCCTGCTCTTTGTCTCTAACTTTGTGTCTTTCTCGAGAAGTGAACACTACAACTGCAGATAGCACTCCCCAGTGTGGGCATGATGTGTTTTTATATAACAGCAAAATTACACCTTCTGTTTTGTTCTCAACATCATTTCTGATGTTGTGTAAATGTGTTTTTTTCTGCCTATTTTGATTCCTCTGCACATTGAGGTAATGATTACAAAGATGTGGCAGTGGTCTTTCTAAGATCTCTTTCTTAAATTATAACTGCCTGCCTTGAATTCAACATCATGTAAACACTGATTAGAGTATTTTGTATTCACAGTCAGGTGTAGTCTCCAGTGACTGGAGAAAACGGAATATTGCATCCATTTCTAAAAAGAATAATAGGGGAACTACTGACCAGTCAGCCTCACCTCAGTGTCTGCAAAGATCATGGAACAGATCCTCCTGGAAGTTATATCGAAACATACGGAAGACAGGTGATTAGAGACAGCCAACATGGCTTCACCAAGGGCAAATCATGTAGTCTTCTATGATGGAGTGACTGCATCAGTGGACAAGGGAAGAGCAACTGCTGTCATCTACCTAGATCTCTGCAAGGCCTTTGATAGAGTCCCACACAACATTCTTGCTGCTAAATTGGAGAGATACAATTTTTATGGATGGACTGTTAGATGGATAAGGAATTGGGTGGATGGCTGCCTCGAAAAAGTTATAGTCATAGGCTCAATATCCAAGTGGAAACCACCAATGAGTGGTGTCCCTCAGGTATCTATACTGGGACTAATACTATTTAATATCTTCATGAATGACATAAATAGTGGGATTGAGTGCATTCTCAGCAAGTTTCAGGATGACACCAAGCTGAATGGTGTAGTTGATACTCTAGATGGAAGGAATGCCATCTAGAGGGACCTTGACAGGCTTGAGCCCATGTGAACTCCATGAAGTTCAACATTACCAAGTACAAGGTCATGTACTTATATTGAGGCAATCCCCAATATCTATACAGACTGGGGGACGAATGAATTGAGAGCCACCATGTGGAGAAGGACATGAGGCTACTGTTGGATGAAAAGTTGGACATGACCCAGCAATGTATATTCACAGACCAGAAAGCCAATCATATCCCAGGCTGTGTAAAAAGATGTGTGGCCAGCAGGTTGAGAGAGGTGATTCTTCTCCTCTACTCTGTTCCTGTAACACCTCACCTGGAGTACTGCATCTAGCTCTGAGGCCCCCAGCCCAAGAAAGACATGGACCTGTTGTAATAGTTCCAGAGGAGGACCACAAAAATGATCAGAGAGATGGGACACTTCTCCTATGAAGACAGACTGAGAAAGTTGGGGTTGTTCAGCCTTGAGAAGGTTCCAGGGAGACCTTATTGTTGCCTTTCAATACTTAAAGGGGGCTTATTAAAAAGATGGAGAGAGACCTTTTACCAGAACCTATAGTGACAGGACAAAAGACAATGGTTTTAAACTAAATGAGAGTAAATTTAGATAGAATTTAAGGAAGAAATTTTTTATGATGAGGGTGGTGAGACACTGGAACAGGTTGCTGTCATGTTCTGGACTGGAAATCCAGAGAATTGCAACAGTTCTGAGATCCCCTCAGGTTAAATTAAGGTGAGATGACAGCAAACAACCAGTTAAAATATTTTACTTGTGGTAGAAACAGCTTAAACTTGGAAAAGGATAATAAGCAATGTGAGTTTTTATAAATCTATAAGAAGGGAAGGGAAGGGAAGGGAAGGGAAGGGAAGGGAGGGGAAGGGAAGGGAAGGGAAGGGAAGGGAAGGGAAGGGAAGGGAAGGGAAGGGAAGGGAAGGGAAGGGAAGGGAAGGGAAGGGAAGGGAAGGGAAGGGAAGGGAAGGGAAGGGAAGGGAAGGGGAGGGGAGGGGAGGGGAGGGGAGGGGAGGGGAGGGGAGGGGAGGGGAGGGGAGGGGAGGGGAGGGGAGGGGAGGGGAGGGGAGGGGAGGGGAGGAGAGGGGAGGGGAGGAGAGGAGAGGAGAGGAGAGGAGAGGAGAGGAGAGGAGAGGAGAGGAGAGGAGAGGAGAGGAGAGGAGAGGAGAGGAGAGGAGAGGAGAGGAGAGGAGAGGAGAGGAGAGGAGAGGAGAGGAGAGGAGAGGAGAGGTCAAAGAAATCTGGATCATCACCCCTGGATCCAGTGATGTCTCAGGTCCTGTAATCTTGGATGGTGGCTGCACTCACAGCAAAGATTCTGTCACCTTTTAAGTTCATCTTATTAGCTGTTTAGCATACTAGACAAAGAGAGTCAGGCATTCCACAAACTCATTTCCATGAGAAAACTGACTGTGGTATTCCACAAACTCATTTCCAAGGAAAAAGGTGAAGCATAGGTTCTGTGCATGCGTTGAGGGGGAATGGGGTGCACCAACCCCCTTGAGTTGGTGATTGTGCTTACCCTGCCCACCTCTGTTTTTTCCTCAGTTCCCAGATTTTTGTTGACTTAATGTTTCTTGAGCAATCATCTGGCTTCTGGGGCAGAAATGACCATCTCTTATCAGTTCTTATCACCTCATCACTGGTGAAGTTGCAAAGTCCTTAGCAAGGCATTAATGGTGTCTGGTTTACACAACAGAACCACGTAGTATCAGGCTTACACAATGGAGCCAGTGATTAGCAGTCCTTGTGTTGATGAGAAACATTTGGTTTCACTCAGTCCACGTTTTGCCCCTCTGGGGTTTATCTAAGGAGTTTGTCAATACAACTGCAAGGGAGTAGGGGGTGCATTCTTTGATACACTCCCACTTCCTTGGGTGACATTCCTTAGACTAATCACCAAGGCCACAGCTTGTCCTTCATTTTTTTTTGTGTCAATGAATGCTTGAGGCATTACTTCCTTCAGTCCTTGGAAGTATTCAAGGCAGGGTTGGATGGAGCTCTGAGCAACCCAATCTAATGGAAAATGTCCCTGGTCATTGCAGGGGGCTTGGACTAGATGATCTTTAAAGGTCTCTTCCAATCCAAAACATTCTGTGATTCTATGCTATGATCCTATTTTTAATTCAGTACATTACTTCATACTTTATTTATTACTATTACTTGAAATTTATGTGTCAACTTTCTAAGCGGTATTATAAGACCCTTCTGCATCACCTTTCCTTTTGCACAGCATTTAACTCACTGAAAAAAGCTGCTACATGAATGAAATTCTATCTAAATGAGATTTTGATTGATTTAATCTATGTTATTATCTCTCCAGGTCACGCTACTTTGTGACTTGAACAGTTTTTTTTAACCTTAGAAATAACTGCTCAGATGATTTAACCCAGAATATTGCTATTTGTTCTTGTTAGCATAGTTCTTGTGACACAGTCATGCCATTTTTTGTCCCTTGTAGCTAAAACTGCCTTTGCCAGGGTGATAATGGGTATGATGCCTTGACGTTTTATTCACAGTTCACAGTCACTCAGTACACAACGTGTTTGTCGCTGCTTAGTTTATGGGACTTTTCTCAAGTTCTGTCTGCGGATTCCTTCAGCTCTATCAGCCCATCATCCAGTACTTTTGGTTCAGTGCTATTAGTATGGCTGCCCAGTGCTAACTCTGCAATTTCTAGCCCATCCCTTATTTAAACAAGCTTAGCTCCTCTCCTATTTGCTGTATAGCTACTCAAACCATTCCTACCTTTATTCTTAACTTAGTACTAGAGTCCCTTCCTTGGTCTGTTACTTTCTATCAGCTAGTCCGTGCCAATCTGATCTAGAGCTCCCATGGAAAAAGCCCTTTACATTCTTGAAGGCCTTTTGCTAACTATTTGCTAACTCAATGGATCAGGTAAGCTTGTGTGAGATCAATAGTTTTATAAATCTTGTGTGAACCTTTTAACTTTTGCAACAACATCAGTGCTAACCTATTAGGCTGGACCAGTAAGGATCAGTCATGGCTAA
This sequence comes from Strix aluco, assembly GCF_031877795.1. Lineage (NCBI taxonomy): Eukaryota > Metazoa > Chordata > Aves > Strigiformes > Strigidae > Strix > Strix aluco. The sequence continues at coordinate 21,741,317 of NC_133934.1, forward strand.
AAACACAGCTAAACATAGAATACTTTAAACATGGAGTTAGAATAATCATAAAATAATCAAAGAAAAAACAAAAACAGAAAAGAAGTTTGAGGAGAACCCTAGGAAGTGATGTGGCCTCAAAGCAGAGCCAATTGCAAAGTCAGAGCAGATTGTTCAGGGCCTTGGCCAGATGAGTTCTGAACATCTCCAAGGATGGATATTCCTTAATGTCTTTGGGCAACCTGATTCTGTATTTTATCACTTTCATGGTGATTTCCCCCCCGCCCCCCTCCCCTCCCCAATACCTAATCAGATTTTCCTTTCTTGCATCTGTTGTCTATTGACCTGTATCCTTTTTCTGTGCATTTCTGAGAAGGAGCTGACTATCTTCTCTATAACCTCCCACTAGGTAGCCAAAGAGAATAAGTTCCCCTCTTAGCCTTCTTTTGTTAACCCTGCTCCCTAGCATCTTCTTACTCTTTACGTAGTCCATCTCCTTTTATTGTCTTGCTGACCTTCTGAAGGACTCACTCCAGCATGTCAATATTTTTTTTTACTGAGGAGCCAGAAAAACTCACAGTGTTCCAGGTGTGGCCTCCCAAGCAGCACAACCAAGAGGAATAACCACTTTCCTTGATGGGCTGGCTGCACTCTTGTTAATAGAGCCCCATATGGGGTCAGCCGCCATTGTCACAAGGTTACACTGCTAACTTGAAACCTCTTGAAAGTAAGCACTGCATTCCAATACTAACTGGGAACAGGTGAGAGCCCTGGTTTCTTAAGTGACTTATGCTGTCCAAGCAGAGAATAGGTACTTTAGACATCTAGGGATCTTTAGATATCAAAATGTATAGCCCTCCTAGGTTTCTTGATGCTGAATGTGTGTCAGTATCATGACAGAGATAAGATGAATAATGAAGAGACACTAATCTAGGGTAAGTAAATCAGTCTCAGCTTCTGAGTAATTATTAATAAATGATAAATAACTGATCCTTTTTCACTTCCTCACATATGAAGAAATTCTGTAACATTATTTGTCTTCTTTCAGATCTCACTGTAGACACACCTTTCTGGTAATAATGTGGCTGTGAACAAAACATTTACATGAGGCTCATTGGCACTACACAGACAAAGGTTATTGTCTTTTGTTTGAAGGGAAGAGTGACAATTGTGCTGCATCCCTAATTGTGCAGTATCTCACTTGCCACCCTGACAAAAGTTCTGGTTGTAGTATATAATGTTACATTTTCTAGCTCACAGAATGCTTATTTAATTGGAATAGCTTGCTAGAAGGCCCATGAAGAAAAAAAAGCCCAACAACCACCAACCCAGATATTTTAATCCCTGGTGTGTTATTGTTTAATTAGGTCAGTATAATTGTACTAGAAAGCAAGCATGGTCTTTGGTTTCTCCACTAAAAGAATGAACCTAACATGAAGGGGGATTTGGATGAACAGAATTTTAGACAATATTTAATAATTTTCTTTCCAGGTCACTTGAAACACCTCTTTCTTGAAATTTCACCATAAAAACTTTAATTTCTTTCAATGTCATATGAACAAATTGCACATAATATCCCTACTGTCCCTCTTCTAATTGGTGCTCTCAACAAAACCAAATATAAAATCTCAGATAAACATTGGTGAGAAAGGAGAAACTTCTTCCTCATGGGGAAAATCAGGCAATGGAACAGGCTACCCAGAGAGGTTGTGCAGTCTCCATTCTCGGAGGTTTTCAAGAGTGATTGTATAAAGACCTGAGCAACCTGGTCTGACCCTCTTTTGAACCTAAGGCTTGACTGGGTGACCTTCTGAGGTATCTTCTAATTTGCATTACCCTATGACACTACAAGCAAACTGAGAATGGTAATGAATTAAAGATGAAGATTAATGAAGTGTGTTCCTTGACTCCTGAATTCAGTTGGACCGTATATCAAGCCAACACCCATCATTTTTATACTCCAGATAAAAGTAGGTTGTAAAATTGAAAAGTTTCAAGTAGTCTAAGTTTGGGGATATTTGTTTGGAGATTTTGATTCGGTTTATAGCTGTGTATATCTTCGGACATTTTTAGAATTTTTTTCTAGTGTTCTTTCAGCCCACCAAGTCAAAAAAAAAAAAGGGTTTTCCTTCAAAACAGAAACAAAGAGAAACACTTGAAAACTACCTAGAAATTTATGAGTCAATGTCTATTAAGTTGGAAGGATAGTAGTCTGAACATCTTAAACATATGGGACTTTTTAATTCAGTATAACCTAACAATAGATTAATTGAAAGATGATTCCTTTCTCTTGTACATGGTCAAGGACAGCAACTAATTAAAACTCATTTGTTATAAAAGATTTATAGTTATGGAAATTAAACTGACTATATCAAGATTTTTGAAGAGAATGGATTTACCTTTTTATAAGGGGGTTAATACAAGAAATTAAATTCACTATGAAATGCAGTGCTTTTGGATATATGCAACAGTATTGAAATAAAAGGGAAAAGTTTTAACGAGATAAATTAAATTTGACTCTAATAACAGGAAGAAATGTGTGTAGTTTTTTTCCTAATTATACTGTTTTTGAGTACTTAATATGGTTTGTTACGTAATACACACAAATATACTTAATTCTTTCCATAACATTAAAAAATCACTTGTCAGGAAATATCCTATAAGTCTTATAATCATATACCACAAACACATTTATGTTCTCAGTTCTGTCATTAATTCAGATCATATGCAACTGTTAAATTGTTAAATTGACGACAGCAATATATGTAATTGTTCAGCTGAAGGCTCAGTTCGCTTGAATATGACTATTTTTGAACATGTAGCTTTAAAGGTGTTGACTATGATACTACTGGAATGCATCTTAAGGAAAGGTGTGTTCCCCAAAACATTTGGCAACTTAGACAAATTAAGGAGGGAGTAAAGACAGGTAAGTAAAATAGCTTTTTTTTTTTTTCTTCTCCCAAGAGCTAATCTGTAGCTTGGATTAAAATCCTTTGACCAGTGATTCTTCTATTAACTCATATCATTTAAATACACTATTTTCTTGGTTGGAAATCAGCAGCAAATGCTAATAACACTAATGCCAAAACAACTCTCTGTAAAGAATAAAAAAAAAAAGAGGTGTGTTAAATGTATTCTCTTGCTAGCAAAGTTCATTCAGAAACATATGTACTTTATAGTATAGTTTTGTCTTTCACATGGGTGCTTTGTGATTATACTGACATTTTTTCTTTCATCAGCATTAAGTGGCCCACAGTGGCACTCCATGGAATGCAGTGATAATCATTACTTTCATGCAGCCTTAGGTACCACAAGAAAATACTCCTAAAGCAACACTCGCTTTGTCAAAAATATTACTGAATATGTGAATAATAACATAGAAATGAAAACAGAAAGGTTGCTAGTCGGTTCTCTTCAGGAAGTTTATCTTTTATTCTGCTATTAGGAGTTATCACAAATCTTGATAAGAAGCAATAATATAATATAAAGTACAAAACAATTTATTATAAATATAAAACATAATTGTAAAATAATAATATACTAGTATCCTTCCCTCAGTACCAAATCATAGGAGTATAGAACATTTCTAACTAAAATATAGTTAAACTTTTTAACTGTAGTTAAAAATATTAACAGCATGTTTTCACATAAAGAGGTCCAGTTCTTTTTAAAGCATCAATAATGTACAATAGAGATATAGCAAAAACTAAGTAGAATCACTTCTTAATTACTTATTTTAACTGAGATATGAATGTCATCCTATGATAATATTTTCATCTTAAAATAATTAAGCTGAAATTGCCATCTTCAGTTATTACTAATTCTACTGAAAATAAAGGCTTCTGATTACCATAGGACAGAATGGCACAATGTGTTTAGCTACAACCACACTGTGCTAGAAGGAAAGAATGCAGCACCACTGTAGTTAAAAAATGAGGTTTCCTCTGAGTTCACATACCCTTCAAGCTAAAATGTGGTTTGATATCTCATGGTCAACTCATGTACTGGGGATTAAGTTAATTAAGAGTTGTCCTAGTCTATTAAGGCTCCCTGTAGACTAATTATTAAAATGCCTTGGACCATTACAAACCTACAGCAATAGAAAGTCACAAAAAGGGTTGCTTATATTATGAGCACTCCAGTACCCAATAGATTATCTTCTGCACTAAAGAACTTCCATGATAGAAGAAGATTGCCTTCTCCCCTGCTTTTCTGCCATATAAGGAATAGAAAAACATACCAATAGGAAATTTGCATATTCATTACTGTTTCTTTTTTATATATTCACATCTATATGCTTTTATCACTTCTCAAATCCCAAGGGTGGAAAAGGTCTTCTTTCTAATTTACTATTTTTGTTTTCTTTTTCTAGATTGAGTTAGCATATATACAAGGCTTAGGGACTTTAAAAACTCTAATTATGAAATAAAAAATATACAGAATCATTAAACAGAATTTCTTACAAAAGTGCTGAAGCTGTCTGCAAGGTCACTGTTTAGAAATAGCAGGATTCTTTCCTATACAGCATAACTTTTTCCTATATATTTTTTTGTCTTTTTTTTTTTTAAGAAACCAGAAAAACATGAGGTCTCCAGGCAAGTGATTCTATTATCTCACCCCAGTTTCATGCCAGCATAGCTCTGTTCATTTCAGTAAAGGTTGTGTTAGTTTAAACCCATGTCACAGAGAGAGCAGTAAGAACAATGAAGTGGTAAGAGTGATCACATAGACAATATTCTTAAAATCTAATTTTGTTTACCATATCTACATATTTCCTCTTAATTCTTAACTGAACTGAATATCTCCTAAGGTAGGTGCATTATATCTCTGACAATGGATTTTCACTAATAGAGCCGACTGTACTTGCCTGCTAGCCACATGAGTTTATCAGATATATCAGAAGAAGCATCCAGGACAACTCTGTGTGCTTTTCAAAACCCATATTGGGATTTCCCCTAAAATTTCTAACCACAGGTACTGCTTATGAGGTCACTCAGCATGAAAACAAGTTGAGTGAGTAATTATGTGATCTTTCTTAAAGGGAACACTCATCTTCAAGAGTATTACCAGAACAGAGAAACAACCCTGTACATAACACAGTACACTAGAAGTAACGAGCTTTGAAAACACTGTTCAGTATAATTGACTTATGCTTTGCTATTGTACTGTGTGATTTAACAGTTCTGTTTACTTGATAAATACAGGCCATTTAAGATTGTACTGCATGGATGAGAATGTCCTCTCTCTCACAGGCACACACACAGTGAACAAGATGAAAATAATTTCATTTCATGGCCTGACTATTTAATTGGAGGCACACAGAAAGAAACTTCTGTATTTAAAATACAGATTACTCTTCTGATCTTTCTATAATATCATCTTATTATTTAATTATTAATAGTCTTTGTTAATCATAAATTATGTATTATAAATTATGCTTTTACAGTTTTAAATAGATACAATAGCTGATTGATCTGACAAAAATAACCTTCTTACCTTTAATTGTGGATTTGCATAAGTTTGCAGTGGAGAAATATTTTAGAGTAGTTCATTAATCAACGGCAGAGACAAAAGCTGCAATAGTATAGCTGAGTGACATAAAACTAAATCTAGTAAATTACAGCCATCTCTATAAGCAAATGTGTATCCTATTAAAACCGTTTCCTTCAGATTTAGAATTGTTGAAAGGCTCATCTAGGAAAATTCATATAATAGATGTGTGGAGTATTATACATGCAGATCAAAAGCTGACAAATCCAGTTCAAAATAGAAATTCAGAATCGATTTTGAAATAGAAAGAAGGACATATAAACAATGTAGATATTCTAAATCCAAGAGAGCAATTCTGAAGTCCTCTGTTAAGCTACTATATCACAGTAATTTAGGTTATTATACCCCAGTCACAGAATGGTAGAGGTAGGAAGACAGCTCTTGGTATCATCTACTCCAAGACCCCTGCTCAAACAGAGTCAGTTAAAGCAGATTGTCAAGGACCTCATCAAGTTCAGTTTTGAATATCTCCACTACAACTTTGTGCAACCTCTTTGACCATTGTCTTGTGTTTAGATGGAAATTCATGTGTTGCCTTTTGTAATGTCAGTGGGCACTACTGAGAAGAGCCAGTCTCCCTCTTCTTTAATCCTTCCCATACACATTGATAAGATCCCTCCTGAGCCTTGCCTTACCTTGCCTTGCCTTCTCTTCTCTTGGCTGAAGAGTCCCAGCTCTCTCAGCCTCTCCTCATGTGACACATGCTGCAGAATCTTAATCATCTTCATTACCTTTTGCTGGACTCACTCCACTATGTCCATGTCTCTGTTGTACTGGGGAGCCCAGAACCGGACACCACACCTCAGATGGGGGCTCACCAGTGATGAATGGAGGGGAAGGATCGCATCTCTCAATCTGCTGTCGGCACTTTGCCTAATGCAGCCCAGGATGCTCTTGGCCACCTTTGCCACAAGGGCACATCACTGGCTTATGATCAGCTTGTGCACCAGGACTTGCAGGTACTTCTCAGCAAAGTTGGTTTCTGTCAGGTCAGCCCCAATATGTACTGGCACCTGGGTTCATTCCTCCACAGGTGAGGGACTTTTTACATTTCCCTCTCCTGAATTTAATCAGATTCCCCTCTGCCCAATTCTCCAGCCTGCCAAGGTCCCTCTGAATTCAAGATAAACAACGTCCACCATTCTCCTCTTGTCCACCAAGATAGTGACCTTATTGTCAAAAGCTATCAGGTTAGTCAGAAAATATTTCCTTTTTGTAAATCTATGCTGACTAGTCCCAATCACTTTCTTGTCCTTCATGTGTTCAAAAATGATTTCCAGGAGGATTGTTTCCACCACCTTCCTAGGGATCAAGTTGAGGCTGACTGACTTGTAGTTCCCCAGATCTTCCTTCTTTCCCTTCCTGCAGATGGGAGTGAAATTTTCTCTCTTCCAGTCTTCAGGAACCTCTCTTATTTACCATTGTGTGGCAGGTGGACCTGCTGATGAAAATAGGTCTTCTTGGCTGCTGAAATGTAGTGGCTATTGATTTCCTTTTTCCATGTCCTTGTTCTCAGGGTTTTATGGTATCTGTGGCCCTCAGCCAATGGGACCTGATATTGACTACAGATCAAATTCGGCTCAGGTATAAATGGAGTCCCCTGGTGGAGCCATTTTGAGCTAGTCCCCCCTTGAGCAGTGTGCTGTAGTTAAGGACTCCTCTTGGGTTGGGACGCTGCCCAAGGAAAATCTTTGAGGTTCCTGTGGGTCAGGACACTGCCTTAAGGAGTTCTCTGTGGTTGAGAGTCCTCATTTTCCTTTAGGTAAGTGACTGGGTGTTTTGGGTTGTCATTAAACCCTAGGAGTTGCGGTGATAGTTTTGTTCTCTCATGGACATTTGAACCTGCTGTTTGAATGTTTGTGAAGTGACGGTTAATCGTGTTGAAAATAAATCTTATTTTTGTTATTATTTGCTTGTTTGAGGGCTTCTGCAACACACGACCATTCATAGATAATCAAGAACATGCTGTCAATGTTATCTTCCAGCTCATTCAACACTTGTGGGTGCAACCCATGAGGTGCCATGGACCTATAAATACGTGCAGTTTGTTTAAGTGCTCCCTGTTCTAATCCTCTTTCACTGAGGGTAGGACTTCCTTACTTCAGACTCCCCCCTGGTTTACGGGGTCTGGGATTCCTGGAGGCTAATCTTACCAGTAGAGATTGAAGGAAATAAGGCATTGAGAAACTTGGCATTTTCTGTATCCTTTGTCACCAGATCACCCTGTCCCATTCAGCAGCAGGCCCATGTTTTTCCTTGTCTTCCTTTTTCTGTTTATGTACTTGTAGAATCCTTTTTTATTGCCCTTTATATCTCTTGCCAGATTAATCTCCAGGTCTACCTTGACTCTCCTAACCCTATCCCTGCATGATTGGCTAACACCTCTACACTCCTCTGGGTCACCTACCACTTCTTCCATTTCTTGTACACTACCTTTTTGTCTTATTTTAGTTAGGAAATTCTTGCTTACCCATGACAGCTTTCTGACATCTTTAATTTCTTGAACATTGGTATGGACCTTTCTTGATCCTGGAGGAGGTGATCCTTGAATATCAACCATCTCTTCTGAACCCCTCTTCTCTCCAAGACCATATCCCCCTTGGAATCTTCCAAGCAGATCTCTGAAGTGAACTCCAGTGTTGCGGACCTGTTTTTTGTTCTGTTCCCTCTCCCTCAGGATTCTCATCTCTACCATCTCATGGTAACTGCAGTCAAGGCTGTCCCTGCCATTCATATATGTTACCATTTTTTTCTTGTTTGTAAGTATGAGGTGTAGCAGAACACCTTTCCTTGTTGGCTTCTGAATCAACTGTGTCAGGAAGTTGTCATCAGTGAACTCCATGAATTTCCTAGATTGTTTGTTCCCAGTTGTGTTGTCTTTCCAGCAGATATCAGGGTGGTTAAAGTCTCCCATGAGGACCAAGGCCTGTGAACGTGAAGCTTCTTCTGGTTGTTTGAAAAATTTTGAACACAAAGCTCTCATCTGGCTACTGATCTGTCCCAAGACAGAGCTCCATGCATTCCAGCTGCTCTCTCACATCAAGGGCAACTCCATGTCCTTGCCTTCCCAGCTGTTCTTCCTCAAAAGCCTGTATCTCTCCAATAGAGCAATCTAGTCATGTTGAGCTATCTCACCACATCTCCATGATCCCAATAAGGTCATAACCATGTGTGGGGCTTTACATGATATTTCTGAGCACCTTGCACACAAATGAATGTGGGGTTAGTACTGCCTTACATGATACTTCCATGCACTGTACACACGAAGGGCAGCAGTGGCACAGAAGGGGAACAGAATTGGTATGGGTTAACAAGATCAGATAGTGCTTCCATGGTTCAACAGTAAAACAGGACATCCTGACCAGGGAAGCTGGAATTCTCTGAGCCTGTGGACCAGCCCAAGTCACTCTTCCAAAGAAGTCATGACCTGCTTCCTCATAGCCTGCCTGATAACCTTGGCTATGTAAGTCTTTGTGTGCTCAGATATTAAGGTTAGCCCAGTATAAGTGAATTACAGGATTTTTTCTCATTTCAACCAAGATAATTGTACTACTGAAACAACCCAGATAATTGTAATACTGATTTGTATTTTTATTTGTTACTGTGCTGTTATTTGGTGATAAATTATTTATCCTTAAAGCTGTTGCTCCAGTGTCTGTTACCATGTCCCAAATCTGTAACTTGGTGGGACAGCCTTAAGTCCTTTCACCCTGTAACTACAGATAGACTTCAGTCTATCAGTTCAGTGTTAACATTCCCAGGTAAATAAACTACTTAGAGATGTATTAGTTTTTAAAATACTGACCATATCTGCATAAGGCCCATTCTTAAACTCCCAATAGTTTTAAAAAAAATATATATTAATCTGCATCTACATATTCTGCAGGGTTTAACGTAATACCTATTGTCCTGGTGTTCTGGCTTTGTATACAACCTGTGTATCCTAGGCCAGATACATAATGGGTCTTTTGAAGATTTCTGTAGTTGTGGCATTAATGTTAAAAAAATAACAACAAAACAAATAATAATAAAAATTCCTGTGGTAATAAAATGTCCCACTTTTTTTTTTCTTTTTTCTTTTTTTTTTTTTTCTTTTTCCATGACAGAGTAGGTATGGTTTTAATTTCTTGCAGTAAAATAAGCATACATTTGCCATTTGGGAGGATACAGCAGTGGACATGTGATGTAACAATTTGTACATTATTTACAGACATATTACCACAATTACCATGTTTCTAAAAGTTGACAGAAAGATATAAACACCTATCTAATAGTGTGGTTCATAAACCACGTGGTATGTACTGTACAAACCTAAAAGTATATATTTCCTGCATAAAGATAATAAAAATCTCATCTGTCCAGTTGCAGTATTAGTGAAAATTACAGAATATCAAGAAGAGCAGACCATTGCCTGCTGTTATCATGAAGGTTTACCTTTCTGGTCCACACTGATCACACAATTCATCAAATTATTGTAAGTTCTGTGGGAAGACAAGGCTTCAGAGCAAGTGTCCTGATCCGATATCAGGAAGCGTTCTTAAACGATCCCAGGAGTGAAATTAAGACACAAACGAGGTCAGATGCCATACAACCTTGTTTACTTTATTTGCTGTAACAATTAGTAATAGCGATTGGACAGAGAGGAAAAGAAAAGGAAAGTCAGAATCCCTAAACAAGAAAATGGTAGAGGTGCAGCTAATTACCGCCACCACCAGGGATCCAACGATGTTCCGTTGGCTCGGCCTAGGTGCAGGTGATGGTGCTCCAAGCTCCAAGCGCCTCTGAGGTCCCAGCTCCAAGAAACAAGCATCACAAGCGTCGAGAAAGGTGCCCCCTGAGGGAGGAGTATGCAGTCCTTTTATTGTCCCAGTCCCCACGATTTCTCCGAAGAGTCCACCCATTTCCACGGAGCTCATTGCAATACATGCCGCCCTGTGGTCCTCCATGCGTGCATGCCCAGGTGTTCATGGTGGTCGTGCTGGCGGGGGTGTGGGGGGGGTGTCGACCTGTGGTCCCTTCAGCCTTTGCACTCCTTCCTCACCCCGACTTCCTCTTCACCCAGCCTTCCTTATCCCTACTTCCTCTTTACTCAGCTCGCACACAGGTACAGCTTGGCAGGTACTGCCAAGGCTGTCGTTGTTCTAGCTTTGAGCGGATGTCGTGGTTTCGTCTGGGACTCTGCGTCTCCTCCAAAGCGTACTCCTTTAGAGCCACAGGATGCTGAGGCCAGGAAGTGGTTGTCATGAAACAGCAGTGTTGAGACAAGCAAAGTCTAACACAGTTCCTTACAGCAAGGAACAAGGTGTACAAGAGCAGGAGGAGTAAATCAGAATAATGAGAGCCACAAACCATCTAGATAACATTAATTTCATTAAATTGCCAGAAAGCACTGATCACTTTTTTTTTTTTCCTTCCCAAATCACCAATGTTAATAAGGATTTATTGGGCTTATGTGGTAAGGCTTTGGTAGTGAGGGGGCTACAGGAATGGCCTCTGTGAGAAGATGCCAGAAGCTTCCTCCATGTCCAAAAGAGACAGTTTCAAATGGCTCCAAGATGGACCTGCTGCTGGCCAAAGAGAGACAACTGGTGACAGTGGTAGTGCCTTTGTGATAACATATTTGAGAAGGGGTAAATACTGCTGCACAACAGCAACTGGGAGAGAAAAGTAAGAATATGTGAGAGAAAAAACTCTGCAGACACCAAGGTCAGTGAAGAAGGAGGGGGCAGGAGGTGCTCCAAACTCCAGAACAGATATTCCCCTACAGCTCATGGTGAAGACTGTGGTGACACAGGTTGCCTCTCTGCGTCCCATGGATGTCCACAGTGGAGCAGATATCCACCTGCAGCCCATGGAGGACCCCACACCAGAGCAGGTGGATGTGGCCCAGAGGAAGCTGTAACCCTGTGGAGAGCCTGTGCTGGAGCAGGTTCCTGACAGGGACTACAGCCCATAGAGAGGAACACATGCCGGACAGGTTTTCTGGCAGAAGGTGTGATCCTGCGAGGGAGTGACACTGGAGCACTCTGTTCCTGAATGACTATACCTTGTGGAAAGGACCCACGCTGAAGCAATTCTCAAAGAACTACAGCCTGTGGGAAGGACCCACGTTAGAGAAGGTTGTGAAGGACTGTGTCCCATGGGTAGGACCCCATGCTGGAGAAGGGTAAGAACATGAGGAGGAAGGAGCAGCAGAGACAACATGTAATGAACTGACCACAACTCCGATCCCCTATTGCCCTGTACTGCTCTGGGGGACGAGGTAGAGAAACTGTGAGTGAAGTTGAACCTCGGAAGAAGGAAGGGGTGGGAGGAAGGTGTTTTTAGATTTGTTCCTATTTTTCATTATCCAGTTTTGATTAAATGGCAATAAATTAAATTAATGTCCCCAAGCTGAGTCTGTTTTGCCTGTGATGGTAATTGCTGAGTGATCTCCCTGTCCTTACCTCGACCCAAAAGTTTTTCCTTGTACTTTCTCCCCTGTCCTGTTGGTTGGGGGGGGGGGGGGAGTGATTGATTATCTTGGTGGGCAGCTGACAGCTAGCCAAGGTCAACCCCCCACAAAGGATCACAAAACTTAAGTCTGTTCTTTTTTCAGACAGCACAAAGCAATCAACTGTCTCTATTGAAGAGCTCCTGGCTCTCAAGACAGTTGAGAGATTTATATATTCAAATAATTCTTAAAAGAAAAATAATAAAAAATTAGACATTGATTCCATCTTGAAGGTATTCTTTAAAGTCATCCTATCATAACTTTTTGCATCCTGCAGATACACTGCTGTATCACATCTGGACCTTAAAGTCTTACACATGGCTGCTTGGTCAAATTACACAAAACCACAGCAACTCTGAAGGGAAAAAAACAAACCCAAAGGGAAAATCAGAGGAAAGTACTTGTCTACTGTTAATGTGAGGAGTTTATCTGAGTATTTAAATGGGTACGGAGTCCCTGTTTTTAAAACTTTTTCTTTTCAGAATGTGCTGTGCCTCTCAATCCAGTGAGCCAATTGGTTACCATAGGAACAGCTGAAGTCTTTCAAGTTTTGAAGGTTGAATCTGTAATAGTTTCTATATATGGCTTCAAGAATAGGTCTAGCTTGGTCCTGTAAAGGGATGTCTATGACTGTTAGACCCTTCTGACGCCCTGTAAAGCTACCTATATGCCTAATAAATAATAAAGATGTGAGAGAAAAACCTAGTGATTACAGGAGCAAGGCTATCTAGTTAAATGAAAGACTATGGTGGATCAGCAAAACAAATGAACCCAAAAAGAATGCCATAGGAAAGAGTCAGAAGAACCAGCAACTTTCTAAGCATATTAATGGGACATCCTTCTGTTTTTTAAATTTCTAATAAGGTCTCTATATTTTTAGATCCTCTAAGTTTCATTTCATCAACGTAATATTTATAGTTGGATAATTATGCATAATCTGTTCTACTCACTGGCAACTGTTGCACTTTTTTACATTCAACACTTTTGAAAACTTGGGAAAAAAAAGCCAACGTGAAGAATGGAAAAACAGAAATGTGTATTCTTATTCCAAAAATGTATTTCAGTCTGCAGGGAGCTGTTAGGTTTAGGATTAATACACTTATCACCCTGCTAAGGCATCCAAACAGTCTTTGCTGCCCTGACTGCCATCAGTTGGGAGGAGTAGGATCAGCCTTTGCAGCTCCCTGGGATTAATCCTCAGTGTTACTCAGCTGGCATCATCCACTATCTCTTTTGACACAGATGACTTGACCCAAGGATTCTTCACTAACCTGAGTACCCTTCCTTACTTTAGCATTTTATACCCTTCTATGCTGGTATTTTCACTCCTGAATTATCCTGCACCAAAGAATTCCATCTTAACAACCTTGTTCTGTAATTTTGCCTTTCTTATCTCTCCAAACTTTCTCACAGCTCTTTCTTAGCAGTGTGAATCAAGGATGGGCAGCTGTGTCTTATCAGAATTGATCCTTGACAAAGATCTTTGAAGATTCCCCAACCACTAAAACAGGGAGGAAGGGAAAGCTTAGAACAGGTAGTTACAACAGTCTTTCCTAAAATATTTATAAAGTAGATGATGAAAAGCACAAGTGAGGAAACAAAGGGGAAGTAATAGTTGCCTTGGAGTGGAGATATGAAAAAAAGGACTCTGCCCACTGTTATCTTCAGCAGTGTTAGGTCCCTTAGGCCATCACCATAATGAAATCTTTAGCAAAATGGTATTCTCAAAAGCAAGATAGGACATAATGTTAAGAGAAAGTAAGGAGGCTGAAAATCACTAAGGATGAAAAAGAGAGGAAAGGCAGTCTTTATTTTTGTAGTTATTTGAATGTTGTATGTAGATTTTAGAAATTTAAAATATTAAAGAAATAAACAAATAAGCTTACAAAACAAAGTGCTAATGATTTATGTCAACAGATCCTGTGACAGACTAACATCATAACTTTGTGTGACTGCTTATCTATTATTCTTTTTATCCTTATTAAAAACTGCTGCTCTATGTGTGTTTTTGTTCTATGTATAAATCCAGTTAAAAACTAGGGAGAAAGATTTGGAAGGATGGGAAATATTGAAATATTTTTTTAACGGTTTTATTAAAATATTCAGTGCGAACAATAAAACTATATGCCAGAAGGTGTGAGCTATGATTATTTAGGCAAAATTTGGATTTTCTGATTTTTAGCTCATGACACTGTTGCCCACATTGCCTTATGTTTCTATGTTTCTTTGTTATGCTCTGGCTTATACAGTCTACAGAAATGGCATTTCATGTGTGTGGTCAAATTTTCTTAAGCAACACTTCCTTATCTTACCAAAAAATCTTGCTGATTTTACTTGGACATACTGCACAACTTATTGTCAATTTCTGATTTTTTAAATTATGTTGGGGTCCTTCAGTCAATGTAACCATTCTAAAGAGACAGTGGGACTTCACAGAGAAATTCCTGAATCCTAATGTTGGCTCTTACATTGACAAGAGAACTCCTGAGCTCTAACGTTGCCCGTTTTGTTGTTAGATAGGTCTTTAACCTTTTCTGTGTTGTTTCATTTGTCTGTAAAAATCTGACTAATTTCCATCTCTGGAGAAATTTTAAAATATTGAGGTTTAGTTCATCTGGTTTGAGACTCACAATTTGAGTTAGTGTAAAGCAGTCATTATATGGGTACAAACATATTACAGTTCTTCTGGACATGTAAGCATACAAGAAAAAGTAAGGGTACTTCTCAGGGTAATCATAACGTCAGTAGAGAACACCTGAACAATCACTAGGCTGTAATGGTTCTGCAGTCATACTCTTCATTTTTCATGAATCAAAGCAGCATCTTTTAAAGCAGTGTTGCTCTTTTACTCCTGCTATAAACTACCTACTGCTGCTACCTCTCCAATCAGCTAATACAGTGAAAATCTCAATGAAAATATTGTCTTTCTTGAGATTTTCTCACAAAGTGACTCTTCATACAACTTTTGATAGAAGACAGAACCATTTGGGACTGTATAATATCAGCACGCTGAGCATCACTAGTGAAGTGCTAAGGCTTGGACAATAAGCCCAAGCCAGAGTTGACCTATAGATGAATCCTGTACATTTTATAACTGATAACCATTGTGCTAATAGGTATTATACTAAGTTATAGCAAACCAACTATTCTGATGTAAAAGGTGGGAATACTGAAGCCTGAGCAACAGGCCCTGAACTGAAACTGCTAACTCTGTATGTAGTCATTAGTGAAATATGCATAGAAGATGTAGCTTAAACATCATAAAACATGTCTATCTTGAATGTATCCTTATATTTCTTTATGTGTGAGCAAGATAACAAGGCCACAGAAACAGTTGTCTGGCCTTGTGACCTTGCTCATAAATTAACTAGATAAGCAGGGAAACTCCCTTAGCTTCTCTCTTAAGCCCTGGCCAGGCTCTGGGGGGAACCTAACGTGAGATGAAAACCAGATATTTCCGCTTAAAACAAAGGTGTCAGCTATTCTGGCTTACTGATTTTTAGGTATATAAGGCTGGACCCGTTCACAGCGACTTTGGATGCCTCACCTACGGGTGGACGCACCGCGTAGGATTTCCCACTTGCAGGGAAAGGCTCTCCAAATCTCGCTGTAACCGGGGCTCCCCAGCGACTGCGGATCTGGATGATGGTAACGTACGCAAGTGGTGATGGATCTTTCTTAATCACTATTCTCTCTCTCTCTCAAGTAGTAATGATTTGATGCATTACCCTGTATTTTCCTATTTGTTTAAGTGCACTGTTCTGTCTTTTCTTACTGTATGTTTTCTGTATTATTCTGTTATATTATTTAGTTATTTCTAGTAAAATACGCCTGCTCTTTTCACTCTGGTGTCTGAGTTTAATTGATATCCCTGATCAGCAAAACAACTAGTAATAACTTTGCAAGTCTTTTAATTTCTCTTACATTCTGATAGCTCTCAACAGTAGCATCTAGTAACTTTTGAAAATATGTAGGCAAAAAATTTCAAGCAAAGGCACAAGAGAGATAGTTTTCTGTACTATTTTAGATAATACAAAATCAGTTAAAACAATTTTCCTTAAAGAGGGATTGAGCACTTTTGTCCAATAATGAAATCATGAGATGCTATCTAGAGAGGGACTGAACTTTTCCTCTGTTGTTGATATCTTTCTTTTTATTTACATCAGTAAATTCACTAGTTTGTTGCTTTCATAAATTCTTTTTAGGAAACTACTTTGATGCCATCTGCCAACTAATTGCAACTAAATAAATTGCAAAGTAGTTGTGTCCTTGTTTAAGAAAAACTGTAATTTTACTCTAATTTGAGTTCTCTGTCCATCATCTCAGTCTCTCACTTTCTTCTTTTTGTCTCAAGCCTAACATGACTTCCCCAGGACAGAAAATGAGTAATTTTAAAGTAAAAGTTGTAGATATTTTTGCATTATTTACATACTGCTGAACACAGCTCTCATCACTGAATCCATTTTTGTAGTACAACTTTATATTAAAAGCCAACCATATTTTAATTTCTTACTTCTATATCTGATATAAACACTTGTACATCTTACTGTAATTGAATTTTGAACTTTTTGGAAGAAATATCTCCTGAGGATGATTTTTTGTCCAGATCTGATCCTAATTCCTATTCAGACACTCAGCAATTCTTCAGTGTCAAAAATAATAAAGAGTGAAAACAAAATCAACCTTTCTTAGGAAAATTCCTTTCTTCTGTTTCCTGAGACAATAGTGTCATGGTTTGAGCTCAGAGGGCACCTGAGCACCACACAGCCATTCATTTCCCCTTTTCCCCACAGTGCTGAGAAGGAGAAAATAAAGCAAAAGGCTATGTGGCTTGAGGTCAGAGGGCACCTGAGCACTACGCAGCTGCTCACTCCCTTCTTCCCCCCAGATCTGGGAATGAGAAAATAAAACAAAAGTCTTGGCAATTGAGATAAGGACAGGGAGGGATGATCTATCCATTATGGTCATGGTCAAAAGACAGATTAATTATGGGAATTAAAAAAACCCATAAATTTAATACAGACACTAAGAACAACAACACTTAACAGACAGAGTAGGACTGTGAGAAGCATTACCACATCTTGAAACACCTTCCCCATCCCTCCTTTCTTCCCAGGATCTGCTTTGCTCCAGATAGCTCTACCTCCTCCCCCTGAGAGGCACAGGGGGCAGGGAATGGGGGGTGCAGTCAGTCCTGCTGCTTCTTCCACCTTGTGGCAGGGTGGGTGGGACTTCTGTCATTCCTCCCCTGTTCCAGCACAGTCCCCTTCTCACAGGAGACAGTTCTCCACAAACTACCTCCAGCATTAGTCACTGTCACAGGCGTGTGGGTCACGCTTGCAATCTTCCCAGTGTTGAAATACAACAGTGGGGCCTTCTTCCCATGGGGTCCCAGCCTTCTTTGTGCACAGCCACCTGCTCCAATGTGGGGCCCCCCACAGGCTGCAAATCAGTATCTGCTCCACCATGACCTCCGTGGGTGGCAGGTGGGGGTGACCCTGACATGTCACCATGGGATACAGGGGAGTCTGCTCTGGTGCACCTCCCGCCCTTCCTCCTCCTTTCTTCCACTGACCTCAGTGTTCACACAGACGTTCTCCTCACAACTCCTCCTCACAAATCCCACTCCTCCTCCCAGATTCCCCTTCTTAAATATGTTATCATAGAGGTGCAGATAATTGGTCCGACCTTGCTGCAAAGATGGGCCCGACTTGGAGCTGGGGGAGCTTTGAGAAGCCTCTCACAGGGGTCCACCACTGTAGCCCCCTCCCCTGCTACCAAAACCCCTCACCTCTCACTCAAACCCAGGACACTTCTGTTTTCTGAGACAATATTGTGGGGAAGAAGATTAGATTTATCCCTTTTATAGGTTGTTCCAAAAGGTATCTGAAGCTTACCTACAGAAAGAGAAATTTTGACAGGACTTTTGAAGGGGGCAGAGTATTTTTGTTAGAAAAAAAGTTTACATTTTTCTCTAAAAGCTGGCAGCAAGTCAATGGATTGAAGACCTCTCCTGCTGGGAAGATGGGCAATGAGACTTGTCATTGATTTAATTCATTGACTTGTTGGTGTAGGCTGGGGAGAGAGACAGATGAAAGAGGTGAAAATAATAAAGAGGTAAACACTTAATGACATTTTGTAGATTATCTAAATTAAATATATTTCTTAGATATATATAGATATCACTACATGGAAATGTCTATATTGCTTATACATAGCTATATGCAGAACCATCAGCTGCAGTCAAATTCTGACAACGTCCTTTAAAAGAATGATCAGTGAGAACTTTCTCTCACATAACTTTGTGTGTTGAGTGTGTAGTCTGAACATCTGGGATCTTTCTCTAGACAGTAAAAGACAGAGTGGCACTTCTGGAAGGTGAGTCTTTCAACCTGCTAGTTACCTACCTAAATTCTTGATGGCCACCTGTAAGTAAGATGAATCCTATTATCAGTATCAGTGTAGGAATTGTACATTCAGCCCATATGTAGATATGCTTTTGTCTTCCAGAAATAACTATGTAACTCCATTAATGTTGAAAAGTTTACATACTTAGCTTAGACTTAACTTTTAGGCATCTTAAGTTCAAGTAGATGATTATTATCCTTAGTGGCAAACCACAAAATAACCCCCTAAAATCTGACTAACTTTACAATACTGTTGAGAATTAAAAGGAAACCATTATTTCATTGCAGATATAAGTCCTAATGTATGATAGTTCATGCTGACCCAGACAAGCCTATATCTCACTACTATTTCTTGATAAACTTTTTATCTGATTTTCTCCTCCTACTGTTTTTGTCAATGTTACCTGGGGTTTATTTTTGCATTACAATTAGTGTGGAATCAAACTAGTTTGAAAGACCAAGGTAGCTTTGAATTTATAGGGTTGTATGGCATCTCTTTTTATATCCAGACATTATCTGCTTTCTAGAAGTGGGTCAGAGATGCTGGTAATCACTTTTACAATAACTGTGTTGTTATTAGTTGAAATCTGAGTAACATCTTTCATCCATGGTGCATTTACTCAAATGAATTGAGTGCAGGATTACAAATACAGTCTTTATTCATGTCAAAAAACATTATGCTTTGATTCAAATTAAGCCTAATTTGCCATAAAAGACTTTGATATTGACATAAGAGAAATTATTTTATTCACTGTAAAAGAAATTCTATTCTAAAGAACTATGAAATCTAAAATAAATAAAAAAATCCAAATATTTTTTTCCCTCCTATTACTACAGTTAGGTAATAATAGCTAGGGGCATATTTTGCCTATATGGACAAACCTTTCTTCTGATCATCACATTCTGCTCGTCACATCATGCTATGGCTTAAACAAAGTTTGGTTCCGACTCATGAAATTTTGTAATGGGAAGTGATGTTTACATCAGTGACATTACAAGTAAATCAATATCTAAGTACTTAGATATAAACAATAAAGCACTTTGTCCATGATAGAAAGAAAATAAAACATGTATTTTTTATTTCTAAAGAAACAGCTCTGACTCTTCAGGAATGAGGTATAAGAAGACATTCTGTGCTCATTGATTCTTGAATCACGACTATATTGTATGCTTAAGGTTGGTTCTCCCTCTAAAATAGTTCTCAAACTTGACTTAAATAAATACTTCCTATTTTATCATTATCATACCAGTAAAAAACCCTGTTTACCTATACCTTCTGGATTAGCTATTTATAAGGAACTGAAGGAAGAAATGCCTCAAACATTCATCAACACAGAAAACATCAAGGACAAGCTGTGGCTTTTGGATTAGTCTAAGGAATGTCACCCAAGGAAGCAGGAGTGTATCGAAGGATGCACCCCCACTCCCTTGTAGTTGTATTGACAGACTCCTTAGATAAGCCTCAGAGGGGGAGACATGGACTGAGTGAAACCATGTGTTTCCCCTCAAGCACAAGTATTGCTAAGACCGATACTTTATGGCTCTATTGTGCAAACCAGACACCATGCTTATCTTGCTGATGACTTTGCACCTTGGCCATTGAAGTGGTAACAAGAACCGATAAGAGGTGATCATTTCTGGGATGACTGATAAGATATCTGGAAACAGAGGGAAAACCAAAGCTGGACAACAACCACTGACTCAGCTGGAACCCATGCTCCACCTTTTTCCTCATCTCTCATGGAAATGAATTTGTGGAATACCTGCCCCTCCTCATCTAATATGCTAATCAGCTGATAAGATGAACTTAAAAAGGCAACAGAAAATTTGTTGTGTGTGCACCCACCACCCGAGACTACTGGACCTGAGACAACGCTGGATCCAGGGGTTGTGATCTGAATTTCTTTTACTTTCTCTCCTTTCCTTTTCCCTTTCCTTTTCCCTTTCCTTTTCCCTTTCCTTGTCCCCTTCCTTTTCCCTTTCCTTTTCCCTTTCCTTTTCCCTTGCCTTGCCTTGCCTTGCCTTCTACAGAATCACAGAACCATTCAGGTTGGAAAAGACCCTTGGGATCATCGAGTCCAACCATCAGCCCTACTCTACAAAGTTCTCCCCTACACCATATCCCCCAACATCTCATCTAAACAACCCTTAAACACATCCAGGGATGGTGCCTCCACCACCTCCCTGGGCAGCCTATTCCACTGTCTGAACACTCTTTCTGTGAAAACATTTTTCCTAATGTCCAGTCTAAACCTCCCCTGTTGCAGTTTAAAGCCATTCCCTCTTGTTCTATGGCTAATTACCTGTGAGAAGAGACCAGCACCAACCTCTCTACAATGTCCTTTCAGGTAGTTGTAGAGAGTGATGAGGTCTCCCCTTAGCCTTCTCCTCCTCAAACTAAACAGTCCCAGCTCCTTCAATCACTCCTCATAGGATTTGTTCTCCAGGCCCTTCACCAGCTTCGTTGCCCTCCTCTGCACTCGTTCCAGCACCTCGATATCTCTCTTGTATTGAGGTGACCAAAACTGGACACAATACTCCAGCTGTGGCCTCACCAGTGCAGAGTACAGGGGGACTATCACCTCCCTACTTCTGCTGGTCACACTATTTCTAATACAAGCCAGGATGCCGTTGGCTTTCTTGGTCACCTGGGCACACTGCCGGCTCATGTTCAGCTGCTTGTCAATTAGAACCCCCAGATCCTTCTCTTCCAGACAGCTCTCCAGCCACACCTCCCCAAGCCTGTAGCTATGCATGGGGTTGTTGTGGCCCAAGTGCAGGACCTGGCACTTTCCCTTTCCCTTTCCTTTCCCTTCCCTTGTCTTCCCTTCTCTTCTCTTGCCTTTCTTACAGATTTATGAGACCATATTGCTTATTTTCCTTTTCCAAGTTTAAATTGTTCTCTACCGCAAGTAAAACATTTTTACTGGTCATTTGGTGTCATTTCACCGTAATTTAACCTGAGAGGATCTCAGAACCGTTGCAATTCTCTGGACTCCCAGTCCAGGTCGTGACACTATTACATCATATCTTCTTTGCTAAATACAGACTTCATCACTTCTTAGTCTGTTTTTTGATAAAATTTTTAAATTTGGTTTAGTAATATTATAAAGGGCAAGATGTACAATCAGTAAACATTTTGAACACAACAAGTTTTCAGTAAAATCTGAAGTGCGGAAATAATAAATAGATAGTAGAAATGGTAGCTTTTGAGGGTACTAAAGCAGGGAACACATTTTCTGGAGTGTTAGACACTGACACAATGCAAGTAAAGAATTATGGTAACTATAAATATGATACTTTAATAGCGACCACTGGTTACACTGCCTGTTATCAAAAGGCATTCTGCTCAATGAAATATTTACTTAATAGTTGAAAAGCCTACAGAAATGACTAAAATTTGCATAAATAAGTAAATCACTTAGTATATACTTACCTAAGCTATTTATGCAAACCTTTGTATAGAAAGTATATAAAAACTCAAGTATATAGTAGAAAGTAAAATACTATACTACCTTCAAGAAATGAAGTTTGGAAATGCTGACAAAATGTGTTCACCTCTGCACATTTTATGAAAGGAAATAAAATCTTACTACCTGTTATAGAAAAAGTAATGTGAAGTATCCTAGCTGTCCTCTCAGGTCTTAAAAACTAATTTGTTGATAGAATAATTTAAATATTGGCTAGAAATAATTTCAATCTTAACTGTTAGATTACAGATATGCTGTTTTGCTCCATTCCCCGACTAGAATGCAATCAGATTGCTAACACCTGGTAGCTTCAATATCAAAACCATATCTTATGTTAAATCTTGAGTCTATTTTTTCAAAGAAATCCAATATTTGATTTAAATGTTTCATCATTAATTATCAGGACAATTATAGTATATAGCTCTCTTCCTTTTTTTTTGGAGATCACAACAAAATTAAATAACTCTTCAGCATATGATAACTTTGCCCAAACATTTAAACTCTTTCTACTTCTTGCAATCTTTTCCTTTTTATAGGTCATCAATTCCCAGAAAAGATTTCTGACACATTTGGGTAATCTAGGAAGATCTTCTTTCCTTTTCTCTTTTACTTTTTTCCCACAGTCCTTAGAAAAACCAAAAGAAAAAAAATCTCCTGCAGGCAATGTCATAAGTGAATATTTAACATTCTGAAAATCACATGATATATTTCTAAACTCATATAGAGATTACTGAATTTCAGCAGTACTTTCTATACAAAGGGTTGCAACTACATAAATAAGAATTACCTGGAAAGGAATTGCTAAATTTCTCTAGTTTGATGTTCATGCTGATTTTAAGTTAACAAGGACATCATAAAATAAGTGTGATGATGACACTTACTTCGAAAGAAAAACCCTCTAGCAATTAATAGATAAAATTTAGATAAAATTAAATTTATTCTGTTTCTATCCATCACCTGCTGACTTCTTCCATCTCATTTATGGTGTAATTTATTGGCAAAAGAATTTCATGTTCCTGATCTCAGTACCATCTTTGAATCAGATTTGCTCTTTAGGAACCACACCATCCTGTAGTTAAGATTTTACTGCTCCATTTCAGAAATTTAGAAAAATTATGATCTTGGCTCTCCTGGTGAAGAGCTGAACTTCTGATAATTTATGTAGCATTCTAAACCTAAGACTGCATTTCTATGGTGCCTCCTGTGCTGAGTTCTCCATGAAGGACATTTAGTAGACAATGAGAGCCTGAAAACAGGCTTTCCCTTATATTGAAGCACTTGAAAAATTACAGTCTTTGTTCTTTCAACATGGATTTTAAAATATGTTTTTTTAGTTCCTTACCATTAAAGAACAATTTTGTTGAATTTCACATTACTGATGTGTGAACTCTTAACATACTAGTAAATTCTGATTTCTTTAGCAGACAAATGAAAAATAAATAATATATTTAAAACAATTATTGTCTGTTTCTCATCATGTGTTTAACAAGATAGAAATTTCTTATATATTATTAAATTTCAGCACTAGGCTACGTAACTAAAATAATGGCATTCAGAATATACTGAGATGACAGAGAATGGATGAAGAGTAGCATACAGTAAAAATCCACAATACAAATATCATGCTGGACATATCAGAAGAAAAGAATACTTTCAATGTGGCCCAAGTAATCTGCAAATATATTGCTTCATATGGGACCTACTACCAGTAATTCATACAATCCATGTCATGACTCCTTCTTGAGCTGTTTCCAGTTATGGTATTTTTTGGGGTAGCTACTAAGTCTGACTGCAGAAATACTGATGATTTTGTTTTTATTAGAAAATGCTAATTTCACAAAACTAAAACTTTAATTAAAAAATAATTTCTCTTCAAATGAAAATATAAGACCTTAAAATTTTCTTTTTCACAGTTTTAACTGTAATTAATACCTGAACAAATGTATTAGTTTGTAGGACCTGTAGGCGAGAGTAGAAACATACATAGAAATGTTTGCTCCACGGGTTTGTTTTGGGTTTTTATGGTTTGGTTTGGTTTGGTTTGGTTTGTTGTTTTGCTTTTCTTCAATTCTTTTATTTCTTGCTGATCACTTTACCCCCCATTTCCCCATCACAAGGAAATAAATGAACACACACATGAATATCTTGATTTCTACAAATAATTAAAAACACAATGCCAAATTAATTTTATAATAAAATACACATGTTTAGGTTCCAACTTGTTGAAAAACAGTACTGGTTTTATT
Organism: Strix aluco; assembly: GCF_031877795.1. Classification (NCBI taxonomy): domain Eukaryota; kingdom Metazoa; phylum Chordata; class Aves; order Strigiformes; family Strigidae; genus Strix; species Strix aluco. The sequence goes on from NC_133934.1 coordinate 21,765,462, forward strand.
GTTGATTTGTTTGTTTAATATGAAGGAACTTTAAAACTATTTGAACTGAATTTTCCAGCTCTACTGGAAATTTTGAACGGTAATGTTTTTCCTCCTTCTCTTTTTTTCCTGAAGTAACTTATTTCAATACAAATTGACTGATTGATTGCTATCTAGTTTGAAGATTATTTTATAGAGCACATATGTACTTAACTGCAAGTGTTATGACTTCCCCAGAGAAAACATAAATCTCAAAATGTAGCAGTACAGAGCAAAACAGATTCTGAAGAAATATAAACCAATCTCTACTCTGCCCTTAATATCCCCTCTGAGAGCTACTCTTTATATAGGGTTTAGCTTGCTCTCACTGCAGCTGTATTATATTTCTGTTTAGTTACTGCACAATATTTTCTTTTCCTAATACAGAAACTAAAGAATAGCAGTGGGTGATAAACTTGGACATGTGCCAAAAAAATGGCTTAGGAGAAATAAAAGGAGTAAAGCATCAGCGAAAAACTTGGTTAAATATCATAACCCTACCCTACTGTACATCCCTGTCCCCAGAGGAACAATTCCAAACTCAGATTGCATACATAGACTGAGTTGAACACTGTGTTTTACAGTCTGATGTAAAGGGTCATTCAATTTCAAATGTTCCTCTAGTTGGCTTATAGAAATATCATCCAGTCATTACTTCTAGAAATCTTGCTTCAATGACAGGAAAAGTTAGTTGTTTCTTTTTGAGGTGGCTTCTGCACATTCCCACTAATGGGACCCATCACTGAAAGTGCGTATCTATACTGATGATTAGTATGTCTAGAAGCACAACTTACCTAAGGACATACAGAAGTTAATTAATCATTGAAACTGTAGACAAATCTTGAGTTTCCTCGGTGGTAAATGTGGGTTTTAATTAGCATTTTATTGCACTGCTTGGAAAGGGATAGAGAGAATACAAATACTAAATAATGCAAATTTAATATACCATAGAGCATATATGGTATTGCTACAATTCAGTGAAGACTATTATAAGTTCATGAATTATTAAATATTATTTGTGTGTTTGTGAAACTGTCAGTTAAAAAGCATGATGGACTTGCTCCATAACTTCAGCTGATGCTGGTAGGAATTCAAACTACCTTTCTATGTTTTGAAACCTACATAAGACAATAACCAGTCTGAAGAATTTATATCATATTACATCTCAGAAATACTCCTGAATGTGTACTACTTCTTTCACAGATGATAGCTCCAAAGGAGGAATGTCATAATCCCCAAACAATAATATCCCTAAATACATTTATGTCTCAGTCTTCCCCAAAAGATACAGAAGTTCTTGTAAAAAATGCTACTAATAAACTCTGCAATGCTTACGTCAGTTACAAGCTGTGGTAAGCCTAGATCTCTTTAATGGAATTTTAAATCATGATCAGGCAGAAAGTTATGACAGCTTCTAAAAAACAATTCTGCAACTTCCATGAAAGCATAGGCAGAAAATATTTAATATCATTCTAATATAGATATTATTGAAATACAAAAAGATGCAATAGTGGTGAAGTGACAATAAGTATTTATAAATCAGTCTTATATTAAAAAATAAATTATTTGAAACAAACTCTTATATGTTACAACTAAAGTGTTATGGTCAAACAGATGGCTATGACAAAGATTTAAGCTGTTCCCTTTTAGATGAGCCATAGACCAGAAATGCCAAGATGTGAAATCTGTGATAATCTGCCTCTGAAGTAACAAATATGTTTACCAGTCTTTCCAAATCTTTCACATTGAGCAAGGTTCTCAACCTGGCAATATTTCTTAGGTAATAAGAAATATTCCATCAACAGATTAAAAAATTTGTCCATAGGCAAAGCAGAGCACAGTGTAAATAGATATCTTACTCAGTCAGCAAACATTTGAAAGAAAAAAATCCCACAAAACTCTACATTAATTTAGGATTATTTTTATGTAATTGTTAACTTTTCAATCAGTATCATATAAATAATGACTGGAGTCTAGCTAAATGCCTTTACAAAAATAATAGACAAATGGACGAAGCAATTTATCAATTTAACAATACAATAAACAATAACAATAAAAATGACATTTTTACAGTCACAAAATGTAGATAATACCATTAAAATACTAGTGGCAGCACCTTAGCAGGAAAGACCTGTTTCTATCATTTCTCATGTCTACTTTGTTAATGTACTTTAACATCTGGGTTAGACTTTGTGGAAAGATTATTTTCTATTTTCACAGAATCACAGAATTGTCTAGGTTAGAAAAGACCTTGAAGATCATCTAGTCCAAACATTAGCCTAACACTGACAGTTCCCAAATACACCATATCCCTAAGCGCTATGTCAACACAACTCTTAAACACCTCCAGGGATGGGGACTCCACCACCTCCCTGGGCAGCCCATTCCAATGCCTAACAACCCGTTCTGTAAAGAAATGCTTCCCAATATCCAGTCTAAACCTTCTCTGGCACAACTTGAGGCCATTCCCCCTTGTCCTGTCACTTATTACTTGGTTAAAGAGACTCATCCCCAGCTCTCTGCAACCTCCTTTCAGGTAGTTGTAGAGGGCGATGAGGTCTCCCCTCAGCTTCCTCTTCTCCAGACTAAACAACCCCAGTTCCCTCAGCCGCTCCTCGTACGACATGTGCTCCAGACCCTTCACCAGCTTCGTTGCGCTTCTTTGGACACGCTTGAGTAATTCAATGTCCTTTTTGTAGTGAGGGGCCCAAAACTGAACTCAGTAATCAAGGTGTGGCCTCACCAGTGCCGAGTACAGGGGTAAGATCCCTTCCCTGTCCCTGCTGGCCACGCTATTTCTGATACAAGCCAGGATACCATTGGCCTTCTTGGCCACCTGGGCACACTGCTGGCTCATGTTCAGCCAGCTGTCAATCAACAGCCCCAGGTCCCTCTCTGACTGGCAGCTCTCCAGCCACTCCTCCCCAAGCCTGTAACGCTGCTGGGGGTTGTTGTGGCCCAAGTGCAGCACCCGACATTTGGCCTTATTGAAACTCATACAGTTGGCCTTAGCCCATCGCTCCAGCCTGTCCAGATCTCTCTGCAGAGCCTCCCTACCCTCGATCAGATCAACACTCCCACCCAACTTGGTGTCATCTGCAGACTTACTGAGGGTGTACTCTATCCCCTCGTCTAGATCATCAATAAAGATGTTAAACAGGAGTGTCCCCAAAACCGAGCCCTGGGAGACACCACTCGTGACCGGCCGCCAACTGGATTTAACTCCGTTCACCACAACTTTTTTGGGCCTGGCCATCCAGCCAGTTTTTTACCCAGCAAAGTGTGTACCCATCCAAGCCTCGAGCAGCCAGTTTTGCCAGGAGAATACTGTGGGAAATGGTGTCAAAGGCCTTACTGAAGCCAAGGTAAACAACATCCACAGCCTTTCCCTCATCCAATAAGCAGGTCGCCCTGTCGTAGAATGAGATCAGGTTTGTCAAGCAGGACCTGCCTTTCATAAACCCATGCTGACTGGGCCTGATCATCTGGTTGTCTCACATGTGTTGTATGATGGTACTCAGGATGAGCTGCTCCATCAGCTTCCCGGGCACCAAAGTCAAGCTGACAGGCCTGTAATTTCCTGGATCACCCTTCTGTCCCTTCTTATATATGGGCATCACATTGGCCAATTTCCAATCTGTCAGGACCTCCCCGGTCAGCCAGGACTGCTGGTAAATGATGGAAAGCGGCTTGGTGAGCACCCCAGCCAGCTCCTTCAGCACCCTCAGGTGTATCCCATCCAGTCCCATAGACCTGTGTGTGTCTATATGATGCAGTAGGTCACTGACTATCTCCTCCTGGATTGTGGGGGGGGTCATTCTTCCAGTCTCTGTCTTCTGGCTGAGGAGGCTGGATTCCCTCAATACAACTAGTCTTGCTATTAAAGACTGAGCCAAAGAAGGCATTAAGCACCTCAGCTTTTTCCTCATCACTTGTTACCATGTTTCCTCCTGCATCTAGCAGGGGATGGAGACTCTCCCTGGTCTTTCTTTTGCTGCTCACATACTTATAGAAACATTCCTTGTTATCCTTGATTGCTGAAGCCAGATTAATTTCCAGCTGGGCTTTAGACCTCCTGATTTCCACCCTGCATAGCCTCACAGCCTCTTTGTAATCATTGTGAGTGGCTAGCCCCTTCTTCCAAAAGCTGTAAACTCTCGTTTTCTCCCTCAGTTGCAGCCAAATCTTCCTGTTTAGGCAGGGTGGTCTTCTCTGTTGTCAGCTTCTCTTACAGCACCTGGGGACTGCCTGTTCCTGAGCCATTAACACTTCATTCTTAAAGAGTGTCCAGCCTTCCTGGAGCCCTATACCCTTCAGGACCATCTCCCAAGGAATCCTGTCAAGCAGGTGCCTAAACAAGACAAAGTCAGCCCTTTGGAAGTCCAGGATGTCAGTTCTGCTGCCCCCTCTCCTGGCCTCTCTAAGAATAGAGAACTCTATTATTTCATGATCACTGTGCCCTAGTCGGCCTCCAACCACCACATCATCCACCAGTCTTTCTCTTGTACATTTTAATGTGCTTAAAAAAGGAACATGAAATGGCTACAATTTCAGGATATTTTAAATATACTATTGTCCTGGTTTAGCCAGGATAGGGTTAAGTTTTCCCAGCAGTGGGGGGGAAGCTCTAGCCCGGTTATTCAGATACCATGCTGACGTCACATCCTGGCGCCGAAGCAAGAGGGTTGGTTAACACGTGTGTTATGCCATTGCTCTTCTCACTGCTGTATTGGTAGATATTTTGCTCTGTTCATTGTTATTACTCTTATTGTTATTGTTGTTTGCTGTGTTGTTGTTGCACTGTTGTATTAAACTTCTCCTTATCTCAGACCCTTTGTGGGGGAGGGGCAGCAGCCGTGTGGTCTCAGACCCCGGCAGGGACTAAACCACCACAACTATTTATTTTAAATATCTATTATAATACACACAAATGCACAACTTGTCCTGAGTATTAGGCTTTAAATATACTTTAGGGTCATTAACATTTTACAGTCTTCTGTACCTCTTTGGGTTTCCCTTCAAAGCTTCTATCTGTTTTGATGCTTAAATATATTATGAAATGTATTTATTATTTCAGGACCAAGTCCACTTTCATTGAAGTTACATTAGGGTGCTCAGCTGTGACAGTACTTTGATGCTGAAACTATATGCCAATACTTAGAAATATAACTGTCACAAGCTGGTGGTAATGGAGTATTTGAGAAATGTGGTATCTTTTTTCCTTCAGTTGTACCGGTATCCCTACTGTTTTTGGGCTTTTTCTACTTCTTATCCTGTTAACCGCTCTATTACTAAAGAGAAAGGGAGTGTCATCATTTCCAGGTTAGAATCCTTTCAATTAGAATTCATTTAAATCTTTTGAGAATTATATGTGACACCGGCATTTTAAGATTTGTGTTGATGAGAGAGGAAAAGAACACACAGATGAACGTCTATAGAAAATATTCCTATGATGCCAGTGTTGATTTGCACACAGAATTTGATTGTTTCTTTTCTGTAGGTCATAGATCTAAATTAATATACTGAAGCTGAAAGAAGTAAAATGTTTCAAGTACCAGTATCCTACATGGAGCTAATGGTATCTGCCACACAGGCACACTAAGAATTAAATTAATAGCTGGAATTTGTCTGGTTTCATTTGTTTGAAAACTCATTTGCAGTACATGGCACCTAGCAATCTGCCTGGTTCCTTCGAACCTGTAGTCATTCATTACATGTGGCTTGTTTCTTAATGGAGCCTATTCAATCAGAATTTGTATTTCTGAAATGCTTTACATTCCTCAAGACAAATGAGATACAGTGCCCGTAATACATAATTCTTTACTCAGTCAAAACTGTCTGCTTTTACTTGAATACAATTTTGTGAGGGGTACTTTCCTCCCTCTTTTTCCATCATATAACCCCTGCCCTTAAGCAGTGAGGGTCCATCAAACTAATTCTTTTCTACAGCACACCTCTGCTTTCTATTACTGTGTATGTTCTTAATGATTTTCATCTTATAGTCCAACAAGTTCAAGATCTTCCTGCTGCTTGTTAGTGAGAAATCTGTTTGTGTAATAACTGGTAAAATCAAATTAAAGAGGTAGAAAACAGAATTACTTTTCTATTCTGTTTGGCTGATATGAGAACTAATTACTCAGTGCATTTCACCTTTATGTCTGTTATGGTTATTCTGAGTTATACAGGGCAACAGAAGTACCAACCACCTTTCTAAGGTATATCTAAATGCATGCAAATATTATTCTCATTGATAGAGGATCTTAACAGTTTTATTTTTATCCATTATTATCCATTTGTGAGAGACAACTTGTAACTCCCTGAAACAGGGCCTGAGAGAAACAGGCCTGTGAGAAAAAAACAGCTGAAGAGAGATAAGGGATGAGGGGGAGCAGAGGTCCTCTGAGCTGAGAAATGTCTCAAACACTCGCAAGTAAAGAAACTATATTTATGGGGTGGATAATGCAGAGTTTGGAGCTGATAAGGCTACCTGGATAGCACAGGATGCAGATGGAGAAGGGAGTCCTGTGAAGGCAGGACAGTTCTGCTCTTGTGCATCTTGTAAAGTTTCAAGGGCCATCTGTCTGGTGAATGACCTTTGCTTCATTATCCACAAAATGCATATTAAAGTTGACAACCCTGAATACGCTAATAAAGATTAACAAGATCATGCTAATTACATCATCTCATGAAGCACCTTACCTCTCCCCATACATGGGACATATAGTTATGTGGGTTGACCTAGGGGATGGACCCAAGGGAAGCATGTATAAATTGGAGTGAAATAGAGTAAGAAAAAAGAAGACATGAAGAAGTGAAGAAGATGGATGCATCCTTGATGAACTTGGACTGGACCAACACAGGAACCCAGAGCATTGGTCTCTATTTCTCTATTCTCTCTATCTCTCTCCTTTTTTTTTACCTTTTTCCCTCACTACCATTAAGTAATGCAAGGCACACTATATCACTTGCCATAACTCCTTATATACTTAGCCAATTACCATGTATCCAATTAGCACATTATGGGAAGTTAATAAATGTCTGGACTTTGAGACTTGTCTAACTGTTATCTACTCTGTTGGAGATTTACGAATCCGAGTCACTTGTCTCCCTCGTCTGAGCGGAACATGACATCCATTTTAAACCATTTATTTCTCAAAGGAATTAAAAGGACTTGTTCCTTAGCTCAGAAAAGTAAAGGAGTGCTTTTAGTTCTTCAGGATCCAGCTGTGATGTTTAATGCCAAATTAACCAAAAGCAATGTCCAAAAGGAAGTATATGCATGTATATTTTTCAAATATACTTCCATGAGTGTATCACACCAAAAGTTGCTGAGCAGCTTGTAAGGAAGATGATGGACCTGCCATGTTTGCTGTTGATCACAGAATTGTATTTATCTTGGAAAGCCTCTCTGGAGATCATTTATTCCAATCTTCTGCTTGAAGCAGTGCTAATTTCAAAGTTAGATCAGGTTCCTCAGGGCCATATCCTGTTTTCTTTTGAAAATCTCTACAGATGAAGATTCCCCAGCCTCTTTGGACAACCTGCTCCAGTACTTCACCATAACTGTGAAGCACTTTTTCCTTCAATCAGACTTCCTCTTCCTGCAGCTTGTTACCTTTGCCTCTTGTCCTTTTGCCACACACTTCAGTGTCTGGTTCCAGCTTAAAAATCATATTAAAAATATGATTCCCTACCTTATTTTTGGACCACTGTAATTAGTTTGTCCTCCTTTAGTTATCCCTGCAGGATAAATAAACTCAGCTCCTTCAGCTTCTTCCTGTATTACATGTGATCCAGGCTCCTGATAGGCTTAATGGCACTCCACTGGACTACAGTTTGTTTATGTGTCTCCTGCTGGGAGCCTCAAATCTGGACAGTGTTTCAGATTTGGCCTCATGAGTGCTGAGTAGAAGGAAATAAGCATTTTCCTTCAGCTGTTGTTTATGCTCTTGTTAACACAGCCCAGTAGGCAATTATCTTAAGCATGCATTGCTGACTTGTTCAGTTTCTTGCCCACATGGGCTCATAGGTCCTTTTCTGAAGATCTACTTTCTAGCGAGTCTGCAACCTGCATTCATGCATAGAGTTGTTCTGTCCCAGATGCAAGACTTTCACATGTCTGCTGAATTTCATGAGGATCTTGTTGGCTCATTCCTCCATCTTGCTGAGGTCCTTCTACATGGCAATCTTGACCTTCCACATATTAATTTTTCACCTCAATTAGGTGTCACATGCAAATATGAAATGAGCATGTACTAAGGAAACAATTCCCTATATTTTTAGGTTTTAAAGAATAAGACCTTCATCTCTTATAGCTAGATCAACTTTATGTATGTTTTTAACATTGCAAGCATACCCCCTGCAATCACTGTTGAAGTCCTGAACAGGCATATACCAAATCATCACTTTGGTTTGACACGACTTCCTAAAGCTTAGGAGAGGATCCTGCTAGTAAGAATACTGTACTTTCTTTATCTAAGCATGGTGATCCTTGTGGTGCTGTTGGAGATAATGCCTTATGAGGGAACATCCATCACGCTGAATAAATAACATCCAAGTGACCACCAGCCAACCTCCCCCTCTATTAGTTTTTGGTGCAAGAGCTTAATCCTCCCAACAACAAAAAAGTAACCAGCAAACATTCCCTTAATATTTTAGATCAGTTTTTATCATCTCCCCCATACATCTGGTACTTACCATCCTCTCAACGTACTGTTGTTATATGTAGTTGGTCTTAGGAATGTGGTGACCTTATCCATTCTTATTCAGTAATAAATCTTGTGGAAATCTTGTAGAAAGGGGTCTTATATCTCCATACATCAATATTTTTCCTGGTTTTGTAAAATTATTTTCAGTAGAGTTAACAAATATGACAAGTTATTTCAGAACCACAGTGACATTCCAAAATTAAACAATAGCTGTGTTCTTTAAAGAATGAATTGTCGTGATAATTTATACAATCAAAGTCTAGTTTATGAAACATGCAGCTTTTACAACTATCCACTTTCTGAAATTAATAAGAATTTTTTTATTAGTGATGACAATGACAGATCTAAGGGTGCAAATTTTAATGAGAAAATAAAATCATGTTTTCAATGTAATAAAATATGGGGTTTTTTTCCAAGTGGGTGAATAATGCCCATTAATCCAAACAATGGGCAGAGTCTTCAACAACTGAAATTGGTAAGATCTTCTCTGGTTAACTCAAGATCAAGTTAGTAGTCCTAACCTAAGAGCAATATATTAAAATCTTCCTATTTTACACTTTATTTTTCTTACAGAGGTTAATAAGTTCAGTATAACCCATCAGGTCAAAGGGGAAAGTGATTTTTAAACTAAAATGTTAAGAAACTACTGTAGTTGTCACTGCACATATTATGGAAATATCTAAGCACTTTGGGGCAAAACCACTGTATTTGATGGAAAAGGGAGGGAATCAAAAAGTCAAACCAGGCAGATACAAACAGCTAAGCTTAATTTAACACCATATGTGAACTGAGCAATAGTGATGAGCATTTCATGAAAAGAAAATGCCTGAGGAAGTCTCTGAATAGAAGTCACTTTACTTACCATAGTGACTCATCCACAAGAGTTTCATGAGGTTTTCACTTCGTTATTTCCACACTGAAGGGTTTGCAAAAAATTGTTGGTCTTAATATATCAGATATTTAATATAATAGGATTTCTAATTTATGGAAATTCTAGATTCTAGGTTCTTCAGTGAATGATTCATCTACCATCTGAAAACAACATTTAGTGAAATCCTCATTCTGATTTTGCGTAGGTAACATGAATTTTAAATATATTTTTTCAAGAAGACTGAATTGTCACACTCTATGGGAGATTTTCCATGCTTTTTACTATTCTTTGCAACTCCCACATGAAAATGGTCATAAATGATCAGCAAAACACCTTACAGGAATATCGTTACTACTACAGGCATACATAGTATAGCCAGTTCTTATGCCTCTCTTCCTAATAATTCTTTTGAGGAAGACATATCAGAGGTATGTGGTTAAGATCCTTATACTGTGATTATTTCTGATTTGCATATTTATTGTAATTTTTCAAGTGTCCAAGTTCCTGACATTTCCATGTAGACTTTTACTATCTTCTCTATTATCAAGAGAAGAAAGTATCAGAATAAAGCATGTAAATGACTATTACCAATGTCTTTTTTTCCTTTCTCCTTAGCAAGTATCATGCCTCCCAAAAATTACTAGGAAGTAGCTTGCTTCTAGAAGAGGTTCTGTGCAGCTTCAGCTCAAAAGGCTGTTAGCTGCAGAATCTCCTGATGGATATTCTGCTTTGAATACACCAGTTCTTTGGTCTTCTTCATCATGAAAAAACACTGGATCTTTGGTGTAGTTCAGGCCACATATTCTGCATATTAAGAAACACTTTTTCTTGAGGATTATTTTTTAAAATATCATAGATGAAAAGTTAGGTCTCCATCTTAGATGGTTAAAAAGATGTTCAAGTATTCTGAGCAACTATCATAAAACTCTTCTTGTATTTGTCTGTAGTCTGGTATTTCCATTCCAGTCACTAGATCACTGTTTTACAGAAGTCAGATAACTATGTGCTTAAAAAACATAACCTATTCCAGTGTGAACTACAATAAACAACTTTGCTTGTCAATGCTTAACCAATAAATGGAACTTACAGCCAGAATATTTATCAGGTATGCTGGGTGGGGGGAGAGGAGAGAAATCTCTTAAAAGAAAAAGATTGTCAACAAAATAAAAAACTTAGAAAAATCAATGCAAATGCCCTCATCAAATGATCCTTGATTTCAACCTTGTGAATATCATATAACTCTTTCTATAGTGTTGCTTTAAAATGAAAAATGTGGAGTACTTTAGGGGATTAACCAAGTGCCTTCAAAATTTCAATAAATGGATTTTATTCTTTTCAAATTGGAAGGAGAGGAAAATAAGCCCAATATACATGTAGTCTAATTGTCCTATTCTGACATATAGGAAGTCTATCCAGCTAACATGCAACCCAAAGGAAAACTTACTGCTATATCTTTCTGAATTATTTAATCAGATAAAATTATAATAGAAGTTAAGCACACATATTTTCACAGACTGTTGTCAAAATACTTTGTAGTCTCTGCAGCTAATGATAAACATATTTAATCACTGACACCTTTCAATGACCTAGATTTGGCAGAATCAGTATCACATTTATTAACAATCTAAAATATATTTGTAGTTAAACTATAGATTTATGTTTACATTTAAAATGGTTGTTCACAGCTAACCAAAATATATTTCTAATGAACAGGCAAATGTGTCAGTACTTGTAAGGCAGAAGGCACATTTAAGGAGGCTGAAGTGCTGAAGAAAGTGGGAAAGTGGAGAAAATATTTTTTAAGTCTTTTATATCACACTTTATTGACAGTTCCTCTTAAGAAGACTTCTAATAGAACTTATTTTCTAGAGCTGCATCTTATGGGAAATCCTGATGCTTTTCCCCAGAGAGTGAAAATAACATTGGAAACAAAAATTGCAGTTTCCCACAGCCAACACCATCAAGCAGTTACTTCATTGCTTGTGTTATGCCAGGAGAAAACATTTTATTTCAGCACTGAACCATATCTATGATCTCTTCATCAAACATTTTTCTTTCATTGTGTGGAAGACCATTTTGAGAAACATCTTTATTACATGAAAAACAAATAAGATATTTTTTTAAATCTTCTCATTCTTATTTCTATGAAGGACTTGTCCTTTTTTTTTTTTTTTTTTTTTTTTCTAATATTTTATTTAACCTGCCCAAAAATCTATTAATTATATTATCTTTTCTTTCAGTGATATAATTTTCAACTCATTTCTGCAAATAGAATGTAATATTCTTCAAAAATTTTCTTAGTGTTTAGACTGTTTCTCTTTATATTTGGACACAGTTTACAAGTGGCATAAGAGATGTAAAACACCTGAATTAAAAAACCCAGTTACTTCTTTCATAACTTACCTAAGTCATTCTATTAAACTTGTGTGGAGGAGGAAATCAGAACAAAAAAATAGAGAAAAATCAACAGCGTATTTTGAAATACTAATTAAAAAGTCTGGTGTCAAAGAGTAGGTGGTTGTACAGATGGTAACAATAGTGTTTCATCATGTAGAGGTAATCTGATTATACAACATGTGTTTTTGGTCTGCAGATGGCAGTCAAAATAAAAAGGAATTGCACATCACAAGATGAAAAAATATACTTAACATCATAGAATTTCTAGATATATGAATGGTCTTGTGCTCAAAAATGTGTACCATGAAAAATTACAATTAAAAATCCCACTATTTTCTAAATATTTTCTGCCACAGTGTCTTTAGTCATACCAGCTTTCTGATAAGATAAAACTAATACATCTGACAGTTATTATGTTAAAATTTTGAGGAATAAATGTTATTAGAGTGATCTTTTTATGTTTTGGGACATTATTCACTACTTTATTACCAAAGTAACCCTTACCACAAGATTCATCCTGATATCCACATGTGTTCTTCTACCATGTTTTACTGTTTGTAAGACACCCTTTGTTTCTTAGTATCCTCACATATATAGCTAAACTTTATTTGCTTTCCAGTTCTACACATATTCAATACAGAATTTGCAAAAGATTCTACACAAAAGAAAAAAAACCAACCAAACTTATAATTTTAATATGCTAAAGTTACATGTATGAATTTCTGTTATGGTTTCTAGAGGATGGCAGATGAACAGTAAAGCGGTAAAGCTTGGATGGAAAAAAAAAAAAAAAAGCACTATATTTCAGCTTTTGGTGTTCTAGAGCTAGTGTTAATCACATACCAGCTAAAGTATCCTTCAGTCACTACTAGAGAAAATAAATCTGAGCAATGAATAATGATATTTATTTATCTGCTGATATCCTACCATATTTGTAGAAAAGGAACTTCTGTTACATACCTCCTTACCCCAATATACAAACTTCAAAAAATTAGACTGTAAATTTTAAAGAACAAGCATGTGGTCTGATTTAGCTTCTACACCATTCAGAACATACATACAGAGAAAAATAGACATAACAGACACTGTTTGAAGACCAACATAGGAAAGGTGGTTTGGGGTTGATTAGGGTTTTTTTCGTTTTGCTTTTTTTTTTTTTCTTTTTGTAAAAATGAAGATGCAATATGAAGAATTCAAATTAAATTCAAAATTTATATTTCATGTAAAATAGAGGTTTGCTGGGGTTTTCATTACATTACAGTATGTACATTGGTTTCCCAGTAATAGTGCAAAACAAATACTTGCTATTGAAGTGACAATGACAGAACTTTTATTCTCAGATTAATGCAGACTGACATATTAGCTTGTTTTCTTAACTGATTTTTAGTCATAGGAATGTAGTAGATATATTCTTTTTCATCTAGTACTTGGAATGGTACTGCACAACAGAACATAACTAAAATAATAGAGAGTGGCCAAACATCTTTAACATGGAAACTATATAAAAGAGAAGCAGAAAGAGGTAGTCTGGAAAGAGGAACTTTCTGGTTTAGATGAGATTATTGTTAAATTCATCTATATTAGTCTTGGGACGAATCTTGGTTAATAAATTCATTAGTTACATAGAGATAAAAAAGTGAGTACAACAATGAAATCTGATAATGACAAAGTTAAGTGATATTAATATGGAACAACAAGAAATAACTGGCTGATATAGAGAACTAAAATAATAAAAATGCCTGAAATTCAATTATAAATAAATTAAATACAAATTCAACAAATTGAAACCTCCTTCAGGAGTAATAACAAGAATTTTTACTGCAAGTGTATAACTCACCTGCTGGAAACAGCAGATGAAGGGAAGCTATAGGAGTACTATCGGATCACAGTTTCACTTTGTAAAACTTGTGGGATGCACCTATTTGACAGGAAAATGCAATTCTGTGATGTAGGAGCTAAGTTTTATCTAGAATAGGGATGAATTATCTCCAGGATAGACAGAAAAATATTTATATCAATTTTTTTCAGAGTGTTTTTGACATATTTTCTGGTATTCTTATTTGGAACAATCTACAATTCTTACTTAATTTCCTAGGAAAATTAAGTTTTTAGGAACAGTCACAAGAAATTATGAAAAATTCTCAGACATTCTGAAGAAACTTTCCAGTATGAGGATGCATTAATATATGAATAAATATATACATAAATAAAACAAGTTCCTCTTTAGTTTGAGCACCTTATGAAAAAAATTTTATGTGGCAGTAGTATAAAATGATGAAAGAGCTGAACGAAATTACCTGGGATATATTCTACTTTTATAGTCCTATGTCTATAAAATTATTTAGACTGTTTGAACTCCATTCTTACTGTCTTCAACTCTAACTGAATTTAAAAAAATAAAAGCGGTAATTCTTTAAGTACATCTTACAAAAATCACACTGAGTTAATATATGAAATATTATTTTAGCAATTTCCATGATAACCCTGTTGACATCATATTAAATTATTTTGTGAATTGTGGATGTATGCAGTTCTACATCTGTTTTTTGTCAACTTCCTTAACAGCCAAAGGAGAAATCAGAATCCCTGGAAACTGATGCTGCATTCAACACAGGTACAAAGAGAAGGGCACAATGAAGTAATATTTATACCCCAGTAATTTCTGACTTAAAAGAAAGAAACTTCATATTATCCAGAGAGTGATGATCTATTTAGTCATTTCACTTCTAAGGACAAGTGACTTATTTTTCTGTAAAATCATCACATTTTAATGCCTCTGTATACTTTCCAGAAAATAAGATTGCAGAACTGAAAAATCTTTGGAAATCAAAATATTCTTTTCAAAGTTACACATTATCTAATGATCCCAGTAATTTAATTTACATTCCCGTTGTGTATGCCTAGAAAACAGCAAAGGTTTGAAAAAGTTTGCTTACTTAGAAACAGTGGAAGTGCTCTTAGAAACCAAAGGCCAGATGAGGATCATGGTTATTAATGACGAAAGTGTGATCTTATGTACAGTAATTTAAGTTAATATAAGTGAACACAAACAATGACATAAGATGTATATAAAACTAGGATTCCATGTGTGCATTAACAAATTTAGTAAAATTGAAAGCTTTGAAGGGTTGGATTCGGTGCTTTTTGATTTTTACTGGCATTTTCCATTTTCTGAAGAAGGTAAGACGTAGGGTCTGATTGTTGCTGAGAAATAGGGAAATGTTTGCGTGGTAAGGCTAACTTTCAAAGACATTATTATTGCTGAAAATATAAGGCCAAGAATGTTAGAAAATAAGACTATTTACCAGTATTTTTTTAATGACTATTCTTGTATATAATGGTGGTGTGATAAATGCATAACATGTAGCACATGGAGGGATCCAAACAAAGTCAGATTATATTAATAGGACAAAATCCTTGGATGACCCTAACTGTAAGGATTAAAGTTACACAGATTTACATGTATGGAAAATCTGTAAATAAACTTATATATATATTCACAAATATAATCATTTCACATCAAATTCAAACAATAATTCATAAGAAAATTAATTTCATTGTTTTAAATTTGAGGAGTATCTTAATAAAAAGGACAAAATTATCACAGTAAGTAAAGCATTTGCCTATACAACATTTGCCCATAATTAGCTATTCATATACATACACACTCTCCATATGTGCACACAAAGTATAAAACATATACTAAATGATGTATTTATACCTCTTCTATAAATATGATGTATACATTAATATACATGCACAGAGGAAATACACACACACACAAATAATGATGTAACTACATATATATCAAGTACAGTTGCAACTACAGGTGCTTTTAACATGCTTTACTGTTTCATACAGGCTGATGGAAAGGTTTTCAAAGCAGCAAAGAATCTTGATTCTTTATGAACTTTTTTCAAGTGAGAAAAATTAGTGTCCATGTGCTTGTCCAAATGTTACTCATAATCCTGCTAGTAAGGAACATTTTTTTTAAATTAACATCTCATACTGTTAGCCTTCTACTAAAAAAAGTCCCACAGGAGTAAAAACAACATTTTACCACTGACTTCAGTGGAAACGGAACCTACATACTTTATTCGGAGACAAACTAGGTGTTTTACAATCTGCTACATAGATCATTCACAAAGAAGTGTGTTCAATAGTCCATTCACATGTTCAAATATTTTAATGTTGTAATTTCAACACTGAGTAGAAACAAGAACATTGTTTTCTTTTTCAGAGAGCAGGTGGAATACATTATTTTAGGAAAACATACCAAGATCTAATTTTTGCAATGTTCCCTGGTGTTCTTGTAGTTGATGATCTGTCAGTATTTTCACGTATCATATTATTTTTATTTTTACATATTTGTAAATCAGGTCAAAAGATTTACTGCCGGCTGAAATTTAGAAAACAAAATTTCAGAAAAAAACCCAGTTTATATACTACATTCTGTTAAAAAGGTAACGTAGACAATTTTGTATAGACATAACACCATATACAGCTCCTCATACATCTTATACATAAAACAAAAGGAAAATACAATTCCCTAAATGTTCTCACTCTATTTTTTTTAAACCCATTGATTGGTATGTAAACTTTATTCGAACCCTTTCAGATCATAATGCAAGTACCATTACCTTCATTACTAATTTTAACTATGGAATGGTCCATCAGAACAAAAAATATGCTATCTGAAGAATATTAAAAATAATCACAGAAAATTAAAACTAGATTTTGAAGGAAACTACATGCCTAGAAAAACACTTAAAAGTTTTGTGACTTAAAAACTGTTGGAAACAACAGTTCTGAGTCAGAGATTGAGTATAGCAAGCTAGATATCTCAAGAGTGGGATCTGCACAATTCAGTACCCAGAGGACTTCCCGGAGTTCCGATAATATCCAGAGGCACTTGAGTCACCTTCTTCAGAGTGGATTCTCACAAAGAACCTCAACTCTTGAAGCTGAATGGACAATCCAGGTTTTCATGTCCCATGAAAAGTCCAAAATAAACTCTCCCAAACTCTTTCATTTCTTCAGAGAAAAAGAATGTCATCATGAATATTTATTTTCCATAAAAATGGGAACAAATTCACAGAGGAGACTAAAAGAGCCTCAATGCAGAGTATCCCTGTACCTGAAAATAAGTGCTGCTGTCACTGCTTATGGGAGGTATATCTGGTTCTTTTTAATTCCTGGGGAACACTGCTGTTCCTGTTACATTTAACATAATTAGTACTATCTCTACTAAATACCATTCCAATTTCTTTTCCATGCAGACTGATTTATTGAAATGCCCCCTAGATTGGGAAAAAAAAAGAAAGATAAAGTCTGAGGAATTCAGAAGGGCTTAGACAGGGGCTGAGCTAGGCCTCAGCAGCAAGAGTAAGAATGTTTAGGTCCTGTACCTAATCCTCAGACACTTTAAACCTCCAGGTAGTCTTGCTAATCAAAATATTTGCACTGATAGCCAGCTACTGAAAGATATTTATGAATTCACTCTCAACAAAATTAATGTCTTTGAGGATCTGGATTATACGGTCATCTACCAGGTTAAGCATCGAAAGGCCTGAATATTTATGAAGGTATTAAAAGGACAAAATGGCAATTGGGCACTTGTACAGAATGAGTCCTTAGCCTTTCCCATCAATAACAAAACCAAACAACAAGGGCAAAATTCCTTCTTTCCATTTCTAGTAATGTCACATTAGTAGGAAGGTTTAACATAAAGTCTGTGAATGGAAGCAGTTCTGAAGACAGGAATTGGAGGTAGAAGACAGCAGTAGATTGTTGTAATGCACTGTATTATCTGTGAACTGCAAAAATGCCCCTGCAGGAAAAACACTGCACTGGGGCTTCAGAGTGACAAGATGATACTAAAAGAGAAAGACTATAAAATGTGATAGGCAGGGCTGTCTGTAGGCACTTTTGGTTGCCAAGGAAGCTTGCGATGTTCAGAGTGTTCCCAAGGGAACATTTTAGTCATTCATTTAACATAAGCTGTGGATGGTAACAGTGACAAAGCTGTTCTATCAGGAAGTTCATTCTTTTGCCTATAACAACATACCTCCTGCCTCTGCCAGTAGTCTGTCCTCCACAGTCTAATAAAACACTAAATAGAGCTTACTTAATGCATGTTCTTTTATGTTTATTTACAATGGGCAACTTAATATGACTTAAAGTCAGACCAGTGTTTTCTTCACAGTGATCTTCTTGAAAAATTTTGTATTTTTTTAAGAAAATGTCTATATTGTAAATAATACTTTATATTCTAGTCTATTAAAAATTTCCAGTATGATTTACTAGTAAATTGAAATAGTGTATACTTGTGAGGGTATTATTTTTAAATAATTTATATATTCATCAGTGTGTATTTAATGCATCAAAAATAAACAGTCTACAAATATTCTCATGTCATTTGCAGTAGGACATAGCAAAACTGTTGTGAAAGAAAATATAATTATCTACAATATATATATCAGGTAATTAGATTCCATGTAGCAGAATATGAGTTCATTTTATTGAGATTAATTTAAAAACACAATTTAAAATTCAGAGATGAAATAATTGATGTAAACTGAAACTTTTGTTTTGAAAATTATGAATGGTTGACTTAAATTGCAGGTTAAAAATTGTATTTATTTTCTCTCCTATTACTTTTAAGTCAACTAATACCTTTTCACATTAACACAATTTGGCAAAATCGAGAGAAGTACAAAAGGAACTTAGAGCTACCCATTACAAATCATAAAATAACATTTGGAGGGAATAAAATACTATTAATTAAAATATGGTAAGAATTTCTATTTTTCACATCAGAGAATATTGCTACTGTTGGATACAGTTATAAATCCCATTAATAAAAGCTAAATCTCTCACAACAGGAATCCTGTTCTATTAGTTAGTCTCCCAGGTGTTATAAAATAACAAACAATAAGTGTAAGTTTATTATAGAATTAGAAGAAGAGGCCCCTAGGGAGGACCTCAAAGACCATGTGGTCAATCGCTCTTCACTAAAGTAAGAGTACTCATATTCAGAATCAAACCTGAGAGCATCCAATTAATTTTCCCTTAAAGACCTTCTATTTAAGGGTATTTCTCTGCAGTGCCATGTAACCTATTGCATTCTGCACCAACATTACAGCTAAACAATTTTTTTCTTACTATCAAACTGAAATATTGTAATTTGTAAAGTGGTATCTTTTTTTGTCTGCCAAGACATTCTCCTTTGTAAGGACAACTTATATTTTGGAAGGTTATTAATATGCCCCCATTTTTCTCTCATTCTGTACATCACACTTTTTTTTCAGTGTTAAGTTCCTTTAACCTTTCTTCCCTGATTATAGTTTTGAAAAAAAAAAAAAGGGAAATTAAGGCAGCTTTGATTTTTCTCATTAGTACTATACTCTGTCTGAGATTTCCAAATTGTGCAGGACTGTAACCACAGCAGTATGTCCAATGGCACTCTTTGATGTCAGACAGTGCCAGGTGTAAGGTAGCATGTTGCATTTGCTTATTCAGAACACATGTGATATGGCCACATAATACTTCCTATTTAGACAGCGTCATTGATCAAAAGCAAACAGAAATATTATCCCCTACATGTGATACAAAATATTTCTCAAGTATAAGTGAATCTTGGAATATAACTGCCTTTTTTGCCACAGCAACACATAAAATTTTGTTTAATTTATGGTCCCACTGTGGTTGTATATTCTTTTCATTAATGCCTAGACAGACAATTTCATATCATATTTGTACACATTTTATTTATGCCTCTTAATTCTGACATTTCATACTTTGATGATTTCAGATCGGGTTTAATTTTTTCAAGATCACACTGAATTCTGATCTTCCAAAATACTTATAACCTCTCTTATCTTGATGCCATCTGTACACATTATTGTATATCAACATCTAATTCATGAATTAAAATAATAAACAGAATCAGTCATAGAACAAACCATGAAAGTACCTCACTTGAAATCTTTCCAACAGACAGTGAATCAATAATAAGTACTAAGTGTAGGTTTTACATCCAACTGTACATCAATTTTATGCTGATAAAATATGAACCATACTTCCTGAGGTTGCTTACAATATCATGCTATGTAAGAATCCCCAGATCCTTATTATGACCTTATTAAATATTGTACTCTTTTCTTCTCCCCAATTCATTATCCTGTTAACATAACAGAAAGGAAACTGGATTGATATGACATAATATGTTCTTGACCAACAGTAGGTGCTTTTTACCACTTATATATCTTCTAGTTCTTTCATAACAGTGTTCCACAGACCTTGTGAGAAAAATGGTTGGGTTACTTTTTTTTTAAATTGTTTTCTCTCATTTTTATTTCCCTTTCCCTCCAATTTTAAGTGTCTTTTTCTTTCTTTCAGTTCTCAGACATGAGCACGGGTTCAGATTATTTCAATGTTTCTAATGTAGTGTTGCTTTCTTTAGTTCCTCAGTTCTTCAAGCGCTGAAGACTTGAACTAAAGTATTCCTCAATGTCTTCTTTACATATTCTGGCCTACAGTACTATTTCTGTGCTAAAATTAGTGTTGTTTTGTGTTTGGACACACTTAATTTTATAAAGACTGAAACAATTTCTAGTTAAGCCTCCTTTGTTTAAATCACAATTTGTTCTCTTTCCCATAAGTAATTAACCTATATATTTTACTTTGTTCTATAATACATTCATAAAAATTTCTTTTTATCTTTTCCTTCCATTACAAAGAACTCATTTTGTCTCTTAGTCTTTCTAATTTTATCCCTTTTTTGTAGAGGTATGTTACATAATGAAGGCTATCCAGTAAGGAACAATGACTTACGAAGAGCCACATATTGAAAGCGTAATGAAAGTCAAACTATTTAACTGGACTTTCCATTTGAGTAGGATGATGGAAGATGTGTCTGTGAGAACAAAGAACAGATTCAAAGAGAATCGAGAAAAAAAATTATTTCAGAAGAACTCACATTCAAGAAAATCTCTTATCTACAAGGGCAAGCAGGATTCTGAAATCTTATTACTCCTCTGCTGTGAGCATGTATCTGTGAAATTTATGAGCAAATATCATCAAGTTCCTTGTTCTTCTTCTCCATGTAACTGATGAATGTGCACTACTACTACGTTCTTTTAAGAAACAGATGTCTCTGTGATGGATTGAAAGCTTCCAACCTTAGTAATAACATGTAGCAGTGGCAACTATGTTAAATTTCATAAGCAGACCTGACCTTGTTCAGCCCATGCTACAAATACATGTGAAACCTTGTCACTCCAAATACCTGTGAAACCTTGTCAACACAGCACCTATCATTAACCTCTATATTAGCAAACAGTGTTAAGATTGGGTGTATCGGCTTCTGCTCAGTGCTTTGTTAACTCTGCTCATTATTCTTGGGTAGTAAACACCCTTGGGTAGTAAACACACATGGAGCTCACACATGTATGTAAACACATTGACACACTTAAAATAGTTAAGAAGTCTGTTTTTATCTTGTGCCTTTTCATAGACATTTTTCACTTACTAATCCCTTCATGCATATATGAAGTTTTAATAAGATTCAAATTTGAAAACAAACCCTCAGATATTATTGAAATGTGAATGTTAATGTTTTCTGTAGAGTACATGCTTTGATTGATCGTGATCAGATAAACAGGAAGCATAACCTGTACTCAGGAATACTACATTTTGCACCTAATTGCACTTATCAGTTTAATGTATGCTCTACATATGGGAATTCTTGAAACACAGTAAAAGTATGTTTGTTCTCATTAATGAAAGAAATCTGGCTTGAAAATTAATCCTTCCCGTTGGGTGGCTTGCAATTTCTCCTACAAATAAGTAACTGTCGGACCAGTTCATCTTAGAACTTAGCAAAACTAAACTCATTATATCATAAATTGCCTGTGTCTACTTAGGTCTATTTTATGGTTTTATTGATGTACAAATATGGGACAAATATTTTGTGTGCATACTGCATTGTATAATGAAGTATCGATATGCCTTTTTGTGTTCTCTATGAATCTCAATCTATATAACTTCAGAACATTATCCCTCTCAAAGCAGAGTCAATGCATCTTAGCAGCTGAACAATCCTCCCAGTTGGGATATTTTAAGGCTTCAGAGTGCCAAACAGATTATTCTGCCTAATTATTTCTATGTTACATGACTTTATGGCTATAATTCTTCAGTAATGCCCTGGGGAAGAAAAAAAAAAATCTATCTAAATATATATCCCATCTTAAAGCTTTGAGAGTTTATAGCTAAGTGTATTTTTCAATAAGAAAACTAAAAATTATGATTCCTTTCAAAGTTAGCCAGATGTATGAATGCAAATTTCAAATATAATTTAGACAGAAATAACACTTTGATTTTACAGAACAGCATTAGTCATACAGTGGAAATACACTTCATATTTTTTCCCTTAATCAGCTTTGCTAGAACATAAATACCTGGACTAGTTTGACTACATTGTGTTCTCTGGAAAACTGCTTCGATTATCAGCCACTATTGTCACTGCTTTCCCTCATATTTCTGTTTGCAACCGTTGATATTGTCTGCTACTATTATGAGCACATCAATGATGGTGTACAATACAAAATGTATTTTCCTTCCCCAGTACTAAACAAACTTGCAGGAGTTAGGAAATTCTGAATGTTCAGTGTTTATATGGCTTTGCACAGGTTTCAGTTTCAGCAGTAGGTGAATTCATTGTGAAAAGGAATTAAGAGGAAGGAAAGAACATACAGATCCTTCACATAGGACTTTTGCCTAGCATAGCTTGGGAAAAAAATATGGGGAAGATTAAGTTCTTTTATCCCAATGTATAACTTTTTAAATTTTACTTAAAAAACCCAAAACCTTTAAAAATTAAAATCTAAGCTTATATAACATGCATTGTTTGCAGACTGTTTTTGCTTGGTTTTTGCTGCTTTTTACTATGGCTTTAATCTTCCCTCCAAGTTAACTTATGTTCTTTTTCTAATTATATAGTATAAAGCTGTAACACCTACAAATGTTCAGCCAGTCACAATGTACGACCAATTAAACTTTATGATGATATTCTCCTGTTGTTTTAAGAATGGAAATGCTATTCAATGGCAATTTATTTTTAAATAATTCAAACATTTCGAAATAGGAAAAGAAAGGCTTCATTAAATATGAGGTTAGTCTCAACAAACATTAACATTGCATTTATACTGTACTTTTTTACAATGAAGTTGTTCTCTTTCATGAAACCAGAGAATCTGGCAAATGCTGCATCTAGATTGAAAAAAAAGAAGCTATGAAATAGAATTGTGTGTCTGCTATTGTAATGTTGTATCCAATTATTCACTGAAGCTTTTAAGTAATTTATCTTGAGTGAGTTTTCAGCCTATAGTTTTTCCAATTTACTTATCCTAATGAATATGTTTGTTAAATTATTTTCTAGCAAGAGAACAAGTCTTGAAAAACAACCAGAGGACACTTTGAACTTCAAAATATCTCTGAAAACCAGAAACCAGATGCTGTAAGATTTTGCTAATCCAATTACACAATTCAATCAAAGGAGCTATAATTTTATATCTCACTTCCCAGACTAGGAATATTATTTATTACAGATTATATGTAATTAATAGTTTAAAATATATTGAAACAAAGCTTTCATCAAATTGCTTCAATACACATAAATAGGCATAGAAAAACTATATGAAAAATAGTCCTCTCTAACATTAATTTTGATGACTGGAAAGAGAGTAAACCAGAAGTTATTCAAAAATATGTATTGCTTTTTTTGTGACTTTACAAAGCTGCAGAAGTGCAACTGCTTAATGACTAGATGATTTAGATGATGTATTACATGCACTGTCTGAGTCACAAATCTTTCCTTTTGTGAGTCTTGTATTTTATAATTTCATATTCAAATACTTGTTTCATGAAGAAAAAATCAGCCACAGTCAGTAGGTTTTATAGTTATGAAACTTGATTATCTATACTAAGGCCTTTTTAAAATGAGCATACTTCTTAGGGTATCAAACAATTTCCTCAAAGGAAATATGGCCAGTGGTACTGTAATAGTATATTAGATAATCCTTTGAAGGTTATGCTAGATTAACGAAGCTTTCTCATCTTCCCCTTCCATTTTTAGCTAGACTTTAAAACAAACAAGTGACATCATAGAATACATTTCAGAATTTTATTGAAATTTAAATTGCTGAATAAGAAATGAATTCTCACACAAAAAAGTTTCTCTGACATGTTCTCCCCCTTATTAATTGCTTGTGATTTTGTATGGTCAATGGAAAATCCTTATAGTTATAGATGCATTAAGCCATACATATTCCAGTCATCAATATATTCTTGACTGAATGATTACAAAACTAGTCAAAATCAGACCTAACAGGGTTTAAAAATATTCACAGAGAGTTTTCTTTAAGCATCATCAAATCCTGAAATAGAAAGCAGACAAAGATAATGAAAAAAAAATCTTTGAAATATGAATACAGAACACAGAGCAAATACTGAAATTCTTAATCCAGTGAAGAAAATGTCTATGGGGAGCGAAAGGAATATTTATTGGTTTTAAATTAAACTCTTTCAGTTCTTTTCACTTTATAAAAGGAAATGAAAATATTTTTAACCACTCTTTTCAGTGAACCATGAATTTTCTAAATTCCTTGACTTGATGCATCTTTCTTGAGATGACCTGTTGTTACACCCCATTAAAAAAGAACATTGTGTTTCCTTGCATAATGCAGCATGCTGACATAAAAGCAGACAATATATCATTCTGATGAGCCTTCAGGACTGAAAATTTTGAGAAGTTGTGGTTCACTGAAAACCAGGATTTAAACAAACTTTATTTATTTTATTAAACTTTTCAGTGCCACTGTTTTGTAATATTTAATATAGATTAAACATGCTATATGAATTTCCTATATTCCTTCTCAGAAAGTTATTTTTCAGAATACAACCAATGAAACTGTATAGTACTGTGGTGGTTTGACCTTGGCTAAACGCCAGGTACCCACCAAGTCACTCTATCACTTCCCCCCTTTCCCCCTTTTTTTCTCAACAGGGCAAAGAGGAGAAAGAAAATAAGATAGGAAAAAAAACCCCAACCCTTGTGGGTAAAACAAAAGCAGTTTTAATGTAAGCAAAGTGAAGCAAAGGTCCGCACACGGAAACAAAAAGAAAACAGATTTATTCTCTACTTCCCATGAACAGGCGATGTCGGGCCTTCTCAGGAAGCAGGGCTCCAATACGCGTAGTGGTTGCCTTGGAAGACCAAGGGTGACCCCACCCCCTTCCTCCTTTTTCCCAGCTTTATACTCGAGCAGAGGTCATATGGTATGGAATATCCCTTTGGTCAGTTCGGGTCAGCTGTCCTGGTTGTGTCCCCTCCCAAGATCTTGCCCACCCCGTCCCACTGTGGGGGGAAAATGACGGAAAGAGCCTTGGTGCTGTGTAAGCACTACTCAGCAGTAGCCACAACACCAGTGTGCTATCAACACCCTGCCAGCTCCCAGCATAAAACACAGCACCATGAGGGCTGCTATAGGGGAAAATCAATTCCGGCTCAGCCAGACTCAGTACAAGTATATAACTCATACTTACTTTAACAGTTGTGCCAGCTTTGAATGAGTTCACTGGAAACACTTTTCAGGATATAAAATCTACATGTTATTCACCAGCATTCGTAGCTTCATATCTGTCACAAAGCCTTGTTGTTTCCTCTCCATTCTCTCACAGTCCAGGGTAATTGTGTTGCCAGACCTATAAGTATGCAACATACTATCTCTTGTGACACACAAAGCCAGATTGCAACATATCAAGTATTGCTATTAGATTATGTTCCATAATGTCCCAACAGCCAGGGAGAACCACATAGATTGAAATTAATCTGTGATAATGTGCTGAACAAATCTTGTATTTGAAATGTCAATTTGCAGATTGCATCTTTTTATGCTTTGAACTTCTGTACTTTGTATAACGGTGATCAAGGGACTGGAGTATTTGTCACATGAGGAAAGGCTACAAGAGCTGCTCAGCCTGGAAAAGAGAAGATCCAGGGGATTCTGATCAACATGTAAAAATATATGATGGGAGGGCTCAAGGACAACAGAGCCAGGCTCGTCTCAGTGGTGCCCAGTGAAAAAAAAAGAACAAATGGAGACAAACTGAAATACAGGAAATTCCTTTCAAGCACAAGGGAAAAAGACCAACTTTTTTTTTTTTTTTTTTTTTTTTCCTGTGGGGGTGGTCAAACACTGGAATACATTGTCCAGAGAGTTTGTGGAGTCTCTGTCGTCTGATATATTAAATATATGACTGGATATAGCCCTGAGCGACCTGTTGTAGCTGATCCTTGAGCAAGTGGTTGGACTAGACAATCTCCAGAGGTCGCTTCCTACCTCAGACATTTTCTCATTCTGTGACCACTTTTATTTCCCTCTAGAGACAGGATATGTAGCATTTTAATAAAACTGTAGAAAAGCCTCATCCATTTGTAAAAAAGGATCCAGATTCTGCAGAATGAACTGTAAATATTATGCATATTCTGTATCTAGGTTTTCTTTCCCAAGTCCAAAGTCACTGCAAAAAGCATGTTATCTCATTTTTGCTGACTGCCTAGTGTTCAGGTTGTAAATACAGGTTGTAAATTACATCTGGCTAGAAAATAATAGCTTTGTTTCTGAATATGACACTAGAAATTATCAAAGGGTTTTTCAAGGAAATGTTTTTCATGGATTTTCATTAGGAACAAATGAGATATCAGAGGTTGAAACCTTACATGGTGTGTTGGTGACATTTCAATACTTTCTATTGTTTACAGACTAGAATCCATATCGACTCATCAAAATTATAGAGGATTTAGCTTTTTCCACATATGGAAAAATTGTTCTCCTGGTCTTTTAGTTGTCCTTTGTCACTGTATAAAAAATTTTAAGTGTTGAATGCCTGTTTTTGAGAATTTTCTTCCATCTTTAGCAAGATTGATTTTCACATTAAACTAAGTAGAAAGGTAAACTATCTGCATATTTGGCAAATATCACAGATTTCTTTAAGAAGTACTTCTGCTTATGCATGACATGTTCTTATCAATTTCAGAAGTTTGTGAGCTTTGCAAGTGCTGGCTCTTAGACTCCTCAAGATTTCTTGCTCTCTGCATGGGGAAGTATGCAGAGAGATGATATTAAAACCTCAATGTCTACTGCAGTCTAAGACCAGCCTCCTCAATGTAGGTCTTAGTCCTCTTGTTCAGCTAATGCCTAACTTTCTCAGTCCTAACTTTCAGATATGTCCATCCAGCCTCAATTGTTATCTCCAGACTTTTTTCTTCAATTTATGTTGGAAAATTAATTACTATATTTTTAATACTCTGGTTAATTATATTAGGTTTGTAATAATGAATAATATTATTTGAAGGGAAACAAAACAACAGAAACCCTTCAGTAGACAGCAAAACTAAGTCTAAAGTGTTTATAAATATTTTTAGTGACTTGGAAAGATCTACATTTTGAAATTTGCAGGAAATGTTAGAATAATAGCTAATAACAAAGAAGACAGTTCACTAGTACTGAATAAAACAAAGTTCTAATTAGAAGTGTGTGTTCCAACACGGCCAAATGTGAAGTCATGCGTCTATTGTTCACTTAATTTTGCTTCTCTCCAGTAAAGATGCAAATCCAATTAAAAATCTATCAGGAGAAAAAAATGTTGAAGATCTAAGAATTACATTACTTAATGCTCTACTATAATTTCTTTTTATCCAAAATTATAGCTTCTAATTTTCTTATTTCTATCCTGGAATTTCCTGGTAATATTTTTGTCTTGAAAACAATGAACACTTGTTAATGCTGATTATCAGGCAGTCCTAATATTTTAGAATGCAATAATCTGATGCTGAGTGAAGTTTTTTTGTTTGTTTTGTTTGGGGGTTTTTGTGTTGGGTTTTTTTGTGGGTTTTTTTTGTTGGTTTTTGGTGTGGTTTTTTTTTTTAAGGCTCCTGAATTGTTTCACATCTTGCTTTACAACTAAAGGATTATGCTGCTAACAAATCTTAATGACATAGGCTTTAGGCATACTTGGTAATATTGCAGGTTAACTTATTTCAGGCCTTGTTTACTACAAAAAGCCCCACAATGTAATACAGTAATAATACATTTTTTTGAAATCACCCTTTTTGGCTACATTCCAAGCTGTGAAAATTAAGGATATGGAATAAACATGTTATACAAATGGTAGAAACGAAATACCTAGTACATAGGTGAGGGCTGGTGAGGCCGCATCTTGATTGCTGTGTTCAGTTTTGGGCCCCTCACTACAAAAAAGACATTGAATGACTCGAGCGTGTCCAGAGAAGGGCAACGAAGCTGGTGAAGGGTCTGGAGCACATGTCGTACGAGGAGCGGCTGAGGGAACTGGGGTTGTTTAGTCTGGAGAAGAGGAGGCTGAGGGGAGACCTCATCGCCCTCTACAACTACCTGAAAGAAGGTTGCAGAGAGCTGGGGATGAGTCTCTTTAACCAAGTAACAAGTGATAAGACAAGAGGTAATGGCCTCAAGTTGTGCCAGGGAAGGTTTAGACTGGATATTAGGAAGCATTTCTTTACAGAACAGGTTGTTAAGTGTTGGAATGGGCTGCCCAGGGAGGTGGTGGAGTCCCCATCCCTAGAGGTGTTTAAGAGTCACGTTGACATAGTGTTTAGGGATACGGTGTAGTTGGGAACTGTCAATATTAGGTTAATGGTTGCATAGATTGTAGCAGCCAAAATAATGAGTCAGAGTGTTCTTCTTTCTTTCTGCAGGGCAGGGGCCATCTTTTTTCTTTATTCTCTCTCTTTTCTTACAATAGTACACACTTATGCTCTTGTTAAAGCTCTTACTTCATAATTAGCAAATCAGCAATTAGACAGCTATCTACCTTTTCTCCTATCAGCATAAGACCACTCTAACACACGCTGTGCAGACCAATCAACTTCTTGTTCACGCACTGTTCATGCAGCGGTAACGTCTCACAGTTCAGTGTTGCAGCTGTCCGTTGTTTTTCCCTGCCACCTTGGCACAACTAGGCAGTTTCTTATCTTTCTCCCAAGGCCTGTTTCTCATTAAAGCCTTGCTGCTTCTCAGGGGCTGCACGGAGCTGACAGGCCGATGTCAACTTGCCTCTCTCCCACAGCTGCGCAGGGCTGACAGGCCAATGTTGACTTGCGTCTCTCCCACACTAGATGATCTTCAAGGGGTTTTCCAACCTAGATGATTCTGTGATTCATATAAGAAAAGTATTCTAAGAATTAAACTACAGCATTCTTGTCAGCCTTGTGAAAAGTACAGCACAATAACTATATACTGAGTCAGTGTCTTTAGAGTCACCAATCCAAGTTTTAATTGATCTTTGCCTTCTGTCACAAACTATGACTGGGGGTTTTGGGGGGATTTTTGTGCTTTTTTCCCCAAAATGTATTTCCCAGGACATGTTTAAGAACAAACAAAAACACTTATGGAACACATTTTGAACAGATATTCTCATATATATATATATAGATAAACCAGCACAAGCAGAATATTTGAGAAGTCATATATTTTTTACAACATGAGGTTTAAATGTTCTTTCATAAGTTTGTATAGCCTTATTAATAAAAACATCCAAGATATTTTTTTTTTTTTTAAAATCATCTGCTAATATACATGAAGAGAAATGTGTTAAGGAAAAAATGAACATTCTTATAAGTATCAAAGATAATTGTAACATTTCTGTAGCTGCAACTGTCTGAGGATATATCATATAAAGGGTATAAACTTCAATATTTGGAAATACTTTTTCACAGGAATTTTTTAAAAGAAAAAACTTTAGAAGAACATGAAAGTAGCCCAGGAAAAAGCAGTACGCAATAAAAGCAAAAGTATATGCCATTTAGAGTAAAAGTGTAATTTAAATGCTTTCACATGATCTCTTTCCGCTCCAGATTTCAGAGCATTTCAAAAAGACAGTTGCTATTTTACACATAGAGAAAAGTGTTACTGTGAAGTGACTTGCTAAAAGGACATAATAAATAATATTAAAAAATCAGGTTTCCTTATCTTAGACTAAATTTTGTTGTAGGGATATCTAAAATAGGAATTGATTCAGAGCTTTCTAAGCAGCACTACCAGGAGACTTATTGCCTCAGGAAGACAGAACATACTTATCCATCTATACTTTTTTTGAGAATGTATTAATGGCAGGGAAGGATGAGGCTTGTTTTAGAGCATTATAATATCAAAGCAATCAGTGAACAGATCATTTGAAATGTACCAAGGTATGACAACATGTACAAATGTACAAGGTACAAATGTACCTTGGTACAAAGGAGTGTACCAAGGTATGACAACATGCCTCATTAGGCCCTGAGATTAGGTTTTTAGGTGGGTTTTTTGCTTGTGAAGAGTGGATGTAATATGACTCTAAATCAGTGTTGAATATGTGGAACAGGAGCACAACATGACACAATCTACTCACTTGCATGCAGCCTGTGTTTAGTGAAGAATTAGGTTGGAATACTTTTCTCATTTTAAGGTGTGCCTTTCTTGCAGAGTCACGCCATTGTACAGTGTTATACAGTGCTAGCACAGAAACTAGATGTGGATGATCAAAATAAGTTATATTGCATGTCTTACTTTTAAATTGACACCTTTCAGCACAGAATGGTGTATAAGAACTAAATGATACATCTCTACATAAGAAGTAGAATGAGTCAAGCCTCACAGTCAGATTAAAGGCTTATTTACTCATTTAATCCCTGACAGTGGCCAGAGAAGAAAGTTTAGGGTAAGTGTGTAAGAAATTAGTCAGGTACAGACGGTAATTTCCAACCTTACAACTTTCTCAAATGATAGAGGTCAACATACAGAAGACATCAAAGTGTTTGTGAACAAACTATGGAGGAGATTCAGATAAATAAAATTAAAGCTATATTATTTGGTAAATTAATATCTTTAAGAAAGACTGGCTAAAATAAATATAAAAGAGACAGAGTTGGTCGATCTCAAAAACAGTGGAATTTCTGCAATTAATATTTTAATAAATAGCTATGTGAAAGTATCTCAGAAAGGAATTATTCTCACTATATTTTATTATAAAGTAATGAACCAATGTAATAAATTCTTTAATATAAATCCACATTTAAAGATATTCTGAATTAGTGTTGGAATGACAAATTCAGTCTCTCCCTACAAAATCTGTTTTAAAAAGGAAATACAAACAAATGTGTGTCATCTGGCAGTACAGAAATTAAAAAAGAAAATCTTGCATCAGCCTAAAAAATCTCTCTAATCAGAAATGCTTGCACTGAAGAATACTAGAGATTCAATTAAATACTTAATTTATGAACTAGAATTAGTAATACCAGTTAATATATACAATTTAATGTATTTATTTTAGGACTAGAAAATATAGAATTGAAACTTTAATGATCAACTCAAATTCAAGTGCCTTTTTTAAAAAATTAATTACTAGTATTAATTACATATATTTAGGAAGGTTTCTGGCAAAATGTTCTTACAACCTAAAAATATTCCAATAACCTGATATTAAAGGCTAGAAAAAAGTATTGCATTACAGTCTTGCTCACATTAAGGGGTTTTTTTTGTGTAAAAACCCAGAATTTGATGCCATGTGAACAGGCAAAGCCAAATAATTTTATACTGAGAGTTTTCTCACTTTGGCTAGTAAATTCTTTATTTAATTAGTATCACTGAGAGTGCTGGAGTCAACAGTGGGAAGAATTTATCACCCACAGAAGAAAGGACTGCAAAATCCATATCACAAACATTAAAAGTCACAACATGAATTTAATGTGTCTGGATTTAGAGTTTTGGCAAGCAGGAACAGCAGCTGATTTGGAAATTTTTTGTCAAATATCTATTTTTGTTACAGGAATGCTTACAGAGGTCATGACAGATCAAATATATATCTATATTATTATTCAAATAAAATTTGTATAGTGCAGAATATTCAGAAGTTAAAAATGAACTAGCAGTCTCCTAAAATACCTGAAAATTCTGTATGGATTAAAAAAGACATTAATATTGGCTGACACTAGTGTCAGAAATAGCTACCTGATTCTGAAGTTTATTAAGTGATAAAGGAGAACAGCACTATGGGCTGAATCACATGCATCTTCAGAATGAATATTATTCAGTTTTCCACCACTCACTTTTGCCCAAAACAGTGATAAACATTGATTTGATTTTACTAAAATTGTGCTTAAATTCAGTCCTCACATTCTAAACGGCCTCATTTCTTTTTCTCTTCTTTTTTATCTATATAACTGAAGACTCTTTTGGTATTTGTTTTGACATATCTTTCAAGGACTAAATCAGCTTGCCATTTGGTGGTACTTATTTCATCTATATTTATTGACCTGGGTCCTGGTTTCGGCCGGGATAGAGTTAAATTTCCTTGGGTTGAGAAGGAGCACAGCTAGAGGGCCGGTCCGGATTGATCATTGGAGTATTCCATATCATGTGACATCATGCTCAGTATATAGGTGAACACATGCTCTCTCACGCCCCGTTTCTGTTTCCGGGTCAGCATAGCGGGATTTTCTGGTGTGGTTGGATCACTGCTGGGCAGGGGCGGGCTGCGTACCTGTCGTTGTGCTCAGTAAGCCACTGCTCCATTTTGGACTTACTATTGTTACTGTTGGTTTTGTTACTATTACTATTTTTTTTTTATTCAACCTATGAATTTCTTCTTTTGTCCCTCCTCCCCTATTTCACTGGATGGGGGGGAGGGTGGCAGGAATTAAACAACTGGCCACATGACGATTGGCTACTGGCTGAGTTCAAACCACAACAACCTGTCAGACATAGCTTTCTTCATGTACCAGTTTCTTTAGGCATTAGATGTTCTGTTTACAGTTTTTTCCACCATGTTTGGAATAGATGTTACTAATCTGATTTAAAGAAACTTCAAATTCCTCCTGAATCACTATTTAGTTCCCTCAGTCCCTCAAAATTTGCCCTTTTGAAATACAATCTATTTGTTTTCCTTATCACAAGATCACCCAGACCAAAGACCATTTCCTCAATTTCTTCTCTTGCCAAATGTACATAAATCTTAATAAATTGTTGACAAAATGATGGAGAATCAAGGCAATTATTAAATATAGAAATATCTGACCCATATTATTGCTAATGGAATTTACTTTCTACTCCAAAATAACACACTTATCAGTAATATTTATTTATTATTCCTGTAAATCCATCCCAGAAAAGCTGCAAAGGACTACCAGGGATACCCCCAAAAAACCTGTTCTGACTTCCTGACTGTATTGGATCAGGATGGGATGGAGTTAACTTTCCCCATAGCAGCCCTCATAGTGCTGTGCTTTGTATTTGTAGCTAGAAAGGTGTTGATAACATACCAGTTTTGGCTGTTGCTGAGCAGTGCTTGCATAGCATCAAGGCTCTCTCTCCAATCCCACTCCCCTCCAAAGGCCAGCAGGCTGGGGTGGGCAAGAGACTGGGAGAAGACATAGACAGAACAGCTGACCCAAGATGATCAAAGAGATATTCCATACCATATGATATTGTGGTGAGCAAAAAATCTAAGATAAACAAGAATGCAGGGAGGCATTCATTATTAAGGAATTTCTCTTCTGAAAGAAACCACTATGCGTACAGAGATAGTACTGACACAGGAAGTGGCTGGACATCACCTGTTGATGGGAAGTAGAGAATAAATCTTTTTTGTTTTTCTTTGCTTCCATGTGTGGCCTTTGCTTTTTCTTTATTAAACTGCCTTTATCTCCACTCATGAGAGTTTTTTTCATCTTATTTTCTTCCTCCCTGTCCTACTGAGGAGGGGGAGTGGCAGAGGAGTTTGGAGGTCACCTGGAGGCCAAGTCAAGGTCAACAGTGACTCAGAACTATCCTGATTCAAATGTATTCTGTTTTATCTATATTATCCATTCATATTTCTTTCCGGACACAACATATACTTTATTATTGTTTTCTAGGCATGATGTTTTGTTAACAGTGATGTTCATGTTTCTGTTAGCCCTGCCATGACTGATTGCTTCAACCTCCTCCATTTTGTTGTACCGCATACTCGTAATTTATGACATGCTTTTATGAGTTGTTCTTCTCCCAGTAGTCTGTCTCTTAGCTTGCTTTGGCATAGTTTTTTATCTGTCATTATTTTACTCCAACTGCCATTAATATTAGCATTTTCTCCATTTTTTCCTTATTCATTTTCTCTTCTGTAAGTAAAAGAAAATCCATTCTGCTGAAGCTGTTTCCCTTTTTATTTAAAATAGATAAATATTCATTAGTCTGGGGAGTCCTGGGGTCATTTCTGGTTTTGTTCAGTGATTATTAATATAAAATGCATGAACAGTCTTGACAGCAAGACTGACTCCAGATTATTTCAGAACTGCAGGTAAGTAGATGCTGAAGATCTCAGTGATATTTAAAAGCTGGAATAAGAAACTGAAATTCAGAATTGGTTACTGTTTCACAGAAAACAATGGAATTAAGGAATATACACCCTGTGCAAAATATCATGAAGCATCTAAAAAATTAAAAAATGTGTAGCTTTAATCTAAGGAAAACTGTTATTATCCTACTCTTCTACAAGTTTTTTTGCTTTACACTATACAAGTTTATTGACTCACTAGGTATAATAAATGGTAAATGACTTAACAATTTGTTCTATATTTATAATTTATTATAACTATATATTAGCTACAGAATATGCAATTTAATAAATAAATAACGGTTAACTACTAAAATAAGTAATAGCTTGAACATTAAAAACACACAGTTGATTTAGATATACCATATGGCTGATTCGGCTCCTCATTCATGGAAAAATAAGTATAACAATAAAATACCATGATACTGTTGAAGTGAAAGAAATTGACAATTTATATTATCACAGAGATGGCAATACACAATACTATAAAGAGAAAATGATTACAGTACTTAATCTGTGGTGGATCCATCTTTGAACAACAACCAACTGATAAAGTTTATCCATTCAGATTTTTCTCTTATTCTAGAGATCAACTTGTTATCTCCAATTTAGCTACTCCATTTTTCAGCTAAATATTACTTTCTTGTGCCATTTGAACATTGCAATTATACTATAACTAAAGATGAAAGGAGATCCATTTGTCAAAACCTTTAAAAATGAGTGTTTTATATTAAAATCTATTTATGGAGAACTAAAGGGAAAAGGAAAGGAAAACCTGTGTTGAACACTGAAAGCTATCACTTACCAACTTTCCTCCAGAGAACTTCAATTTGCAGATAAATATTTGCCTGACTGTGACATGTATAGTCTACTACAGTACTGCCAGGAGAATACTCCTTCAAGTTTTTTTCAATTTCAGTCAAAGTAAATATGTAGTTAATCTGTATTTATAACTCACTTTTAAATATTTTTTTTGCATAAAGTGAAATTAATTTTGATAAAATTTTTTTCACACTATTTAACACAATTTTAAAAAGATATATACATTGCATTTGTCTAACAGTTTAAAAGGGCCCTTAGTAATCACCCACTGAAGTCAATCACTGAAGCCACTGACTTCAATAGGACTGAAGCACAATTTCTTTGCTTGGAGAATTTTATACAGCAAGTGTCATTTGTTGGTCAAGCACATAGGATAATATATATGTGCAGTAAATTCAGTGTCTGGAAACTTCTGCATTGGATGCGGCTTTGTATCAATGACAGACAGAATCATAGAGTGGTTTGGGTTGGAAGGGACCTTAAAGACCATCTAGTTCCAACCCCCCTGCCATGGACAGGGACACCTTCCCCTAGATGCTTAAAACCCCACTTTGAGCGCTGAACACTTCTAGGGAGGGGGCATCCACAACTTCTCTTGGCAACCAGTTCCAGTGTCTCACCACTCTCACAATAAAGAATGTCTTCCTTACATCTAATCAAAATCTACCCTCTTTCAGTTTAAAACCATTAATCCTTGTCCTATCACTACACTCCCTGATAAACAGTCCCTCTCCATCTTTCCTGTAGGCCCCCTTTAATTAATGGAAGGCCACTATAAGGTCTCCCCAGAGTCTTCTCTTCTCTAGGCTGAAAAACCCCAACTCTCTCACCCTGTCCTCATAAGGAAGGTACTTCAGCCCCCTGATCATCTTTGTGGCCTCCTCTGGACCTGCTCAAGCAGGTCTATGTCTTTCCTACACTGGAGGCCCCAGAGCTGAACACAGTACTGCAGGTGGGGTCTCACCAGAACAGAGCAGAGGGGGAGAATCACCTCCCTCAACCTCCTGGCCACACTTCTCTTGATGCAACCCAGGATACATTTGGCTTTCTGGGCTGGAAGCACACATTGCTGGCTCATATTCAGTTTTCCATCCATTACTACCCCCAAGTCCTTCTCTGCAGGGTTGCTCTCAATCCACTCATGGCCCAGCCTGGATTTGTGCTGAGATTGCCCTGACCCATGTGGAGGACCTTGCACTTGGCCTTGTTGAACTTCATGAGGTTTGCTTGGGCCCGCTTGTCAAGGTCCCTCTGGATGGCATCCGTCCTGTCCAGGGTATTGACCACATCACACTGCCTGGTGTCATCAACAAACTTGTTGAGGGTGCACCCAATCCCACTTTGTTGTTAACAAAGACGTTAAACAGCGCTGGTCCCAATACCAACCCCTGAGGAACACCACTCGTCACTGCTCTCCACTTGGACATTGAGCCGTTGACCGTAAGTCATTTTGTGTGACCATCCAGTCAATTCGTTATCCTCTGAGTGGTCCGTCCATCAGATCCTTGTCTCTCCATTTTAGAGAGAAGGATATTGTGTGGGTCAGTGTCGAACACTTTGCACAAATCCAGGTAGATGACATCACATCAAGGTAGAGTCTTGGACTAAGCCAGTACATATCTTGAGAGAGCACACATCATTCCTAAATGCTCTCAAACCTAACATGCAAACCTACAGAAAAATACATAGGATTTGACAAATACAAAGCAACAAATGTTAAGATTCAGTAACTTCAGATTTGTGGTAGTATTTTACATCAAAGCAGATGCCACTCCAGACTAACTAATGACAGTCACTATAAACAATCAAAAAATTAAACAGAATTTTTTTTAGTATTTGCCATGGATTTTTCCTTTTTTTAAAATGAAAAATAAACTTTTCCTATGTTTTATCATGCATGCTATATTTAACATAAATATTTTAATTATAATTTATTTTCCTGGTGTCTTCAGGAAAAGGAAATAAATGTCATTTCTATGACAGATATTAAAATTTTCCTTACCCGTAAAGATCTCAAATTGCCTTTCATTGGATTAGTAGGCATTCAATGAATCTTCTCATTGCCTATTTTTATTAACTGTTTTGCTCTTACACATAAGTTTCACCAGTGTTAAATTTACATAGCTGTGATGTACTTAGACCGAAAAGGGAATGATACAAATATGTTACACTAAATGTGATTATTTTTGTTTACTCACCTTTGAAAGAAAGTTTATATTTAGACATCAGATTTTACATATTTTCTTCATAATTTAAAAGTATATATACTTGACATTTTGTGTTCAAATTCACTGTCATAAGGAACTTCAAAGACATTTAATAAAATGTTCAAGTATAACCTTAGATATCACCCAAGATCACACCATTGTTTGGGATGGAAAGAAATATTGTATCAACTATCTCTTACCTTATTACTTTGTATACTATATCAGACCTTTGCAATCTGGGGTGATATACTTGTAAATTTTAGTCTGAAATATTTTAAAAGTCTACTGATTAAAAACCCAAACCAAAATATTTAGACTGTTTGTGTACATTTCCAGCAAATAATCAGACAGGTGAATGCCAAGGGTAATGAATCCCAGCAGCGCAGTCCCTTAAGGACAGTGAAAACCTCTTGTCACATGTACTACTCACAGTTTTGAACAAGTAACTGAAGATATCGATATTTAACATAAAAATCATCATCTATTTATGAAGTATCGTAAGGGGGAACCACATTTTATAGGTAAACAGAAAGAGAATGTTCTAGCCTTCTGCTCTAACATTAGTTATGAATGCTTATTATCATAATGGCATTATTTGAGTGGGTGCAAACTTGTAAATAAAATACAGAAGATATGCTTTTCTTCTTCACAGTTTAAAATATTAATCAATTATTAATTAATGAAAAAAAAAAAGAGAATTCCAGGTTCTTTCTCTGTATTTCAGTCCATTCTGCTTCAGACAACACAGTCCTCAACCAGATATGCAAATCTTCCTTTTTTATCATATTGGCTTCCTTCAAAGATATGATTAATTTTGTCATTTATAAGGAATATTGATTAGTGTCATAGATAATTTGCACTGAATATCTCTATAGTATTGCTCTCTATCACCAAAGAAAGTAATTTTTAAAAGTAGGTTCATAAAATAGTGATTCAGGAACTTTTCCTTTTTGCTATAATTTGGCAACTATGTATATTTGTTTTTATGCCCCTTTACAGATAATATCTTAAAACATTACACTAGAAAATCCAAAGTTGTCCCTAAAGAGAAAATCTAACAACCTATGGTTTATGTTTTCATTAGAAATAGATAAGAAAAGTAAAATTTCTTGCATATTAAAAGTACAAATATTCTAAAATGTCTCTAAAAATTTACACAAGTATAGTACTGGAAATATTCACCTTGCACACCTGTGGCCTATTGTGAAAAGGGTATTCTCCTACAATAGAAACCAGTAAAATAACTTCAATTCTTTTAGAACTCCAGAGATAAATTAAGCCTCGCAGGGTCTCCACTCTTGGCAGCACAGTGGCAAAAAAGTTTTAAAGAGAAGCCCGGAAGACATGTCCATGTGTGTGGGCAGCCATGCCACTGCCCCAGATGGGGTGAGCTATAGGCTGGTGAGACACTGGAGAGGGATTTCTCCATTCCTACACAAGCACACTAATTCTTAGCTCAAATCCTCTCATGCAGTCTTCTTTTGTTTCTTTGATTTTTTTTTTTTTTTTTTTAAGGAAATTAACTGAACAAACTATTCAATTTCTGGACTAGTTAAGCAACAAAATCCCAAAGAGTGTTTTGTACTTGGAGCTATTATCTCAAGGGCCCTATTTGGAGCTACAGGTAGGCAAGTCCTCACCTTTGGGAAACAAATGCTTCCTTTGTCCCTTCTTTTTTGGTTAGCTCAAAAAGAGCTACTGCCTACTTAACCAGTCACAAAGGACTTGGGAAATACTTTGTCTGTGGCATCAAAATACGTTCGCCTATCATATGACAACTCAGCAATTTATTTTGGATGTGAGATACACAGTAATATGAATTCCTTTTGGGGGAAAGGGGAACTTGGAGTGGGATATGCTGAGCATCTCCTTGTTTTGATTTCTGTCCCAAGCTACTAGGGGAAGATAACAGCAGTCAGGCTCTCACTTCTGAGAAATAAGAGCATACCTATATCTCTTTTAACTGGAAACTTCAAAGTATGAACATGTGAAAGCTCTTCTGTCTCTATGGCTAAAATCACATACTACTTTAAAAATAATATATATCTTGAAACACAACTCTTACTGAAGAATTAGCTTTTAAGTTTGAAACTGGAATAAGTCTTTTAAATATTATTTTGTAGTTGAAATACCTCTACACTTCATGCAGTGCTATGTAAGGTATGTTCAACACACTTTTAAGCTATTTCTCAGTTAAAAGTTTTACAGCTTTCCTTAAAAAATGTTATATGTCCAGTTATTCCTATTCATGAGGCATCTGATTCAGTTTCGGGAAAGATATTCATATTTACCTAATCTGAAGTAAGAAGGTTTATTGGCTATGTGTAGCAAGGTATTAGCAGCAAGGGGCTGCAGGGGTGACCTCTGTGAGGAGAGGCCGGGGCTGCCTCATGCTGGACACAGCCGGTTCCAGCCAGTTCCAACAGACCCACTGAAGGACACAGCTGAACCCATCAGTCAAACTGGTGACACCTCAGTGAAAACATGTTTAAGAAAGCACAGAAAATGCTGGACAGGCAAAAGCAGATGGAACAGAAAGAGTGAGAAACAGCAGAGGGAACACCATGGTCCAAGAAGGAGGGTGAGGAGGTGTTTCAGACACCAGAGCAGGTATTCTCCCTGCAGCCCTACCAAGTTTTTGATAATCCTACCAGGCCCATCATATATCCCATAAAAAGTGTATCATTCCTATGGGTACCATGGTAATCTTTTTTCCCCCTTCCTATAACTTACAAAGTTATGGTTGAACTTATTTAAGGTGACACTTGGGTGACTCTGTCAGTAGCCCATCCGTCAGTGGCCTGGGGGTTCTCATCTTTGTAACAGTCCCTGTTATCTCATGATTTTTAGGGTTTGTGTATTTACTTATTTTCCCATCTCTTGTTTCTGTTGACTAGTAAGCTACTCATCAAATACTCTCACAAACCAGTTATCCTTACATTCCAGGTATTCATGTATCCTTTAATTTCCACATATCTTTACAGAGCTGACCCCATGACTTTAATCTTACCAATACAAAATGTCTAGGAGAAAGAAAGTGATAGCACATATAAAATAAAACACACAGTGAATGTGAAGTACTGTAATAAACTAGGAAACTGGTTAAATTCAAACTGTATAGAGGCTGTTCTCTAGGATCATAGATGAAACATTTTTTCCACTTATTTGTTTTGTTTTTTGTTTAATCGGATTCAGCACAGGCTTTTCTCTTCAGTATGGACAAAAAATTAATAAAAAAGGATGTGAACTTTAGTCAGTTTACCATGTTATAATTTTAATAGCAAAAAAAAAGACCAATTGTAAGCTTAACAGACATTATATGTCAAACTAGAATAAAAAATAAAGTTAATATTAGAATATTTAGTCCTTTAAAATGTTAGAATGAGGAAGTAATAGACAAAAACCATCTCTCAGAAACAAAACATTTCTTAAAATTTGTATAACTCTTTTTTTTTCTCAAGAGATCTATGCTTATATTAATTAAATTTAATACTTTGTATGGTATGAACTATTCAGAGACTCATCTTTCATAACTTGCATTGTTTGTTTTCTGTAGCACTATATAAGTCATGGTAGAAGTATAGATATGAGGTGATATGCGTTGAACTTTTAAACTATTTCTTTGTCGTTTTGTTTCTTTCTTTGTAGCTCACATCAAAAACTCACTATATCTCCTTAAACTCAGTATGCGATTCATGCACTATATTAAAACCACTTTCAGTACATTTGTGATGAAGACATTAAAAGTTGAAAGTTGTTTTATCTGCCTAGGTCCAACTAAATCTCTCTTCTACTTAACTGCATAATAGTGCTAATTCTGTGGGGAGAAAGTCTTACTTCAGATGTGAAGCACTCAGAATGTCTTGGATTTCTAATTAGCACACTTACACAATTTTGTCTTTGGTATGCAGTGATTGCAGCTAGTATATTTACTAATACTAGTATACTTCTGAGATTAAAAAAAAAAATGTATACAAATACAGGGGAAGGATACTTGTGGCAGAGGTTTTGTGGAGACAGAGAGGAGAGCTGGGAACAGACATTATGCTTTGTTTTTGTGTCCCCCAGAAGACAATATTAGAAGTACTCAGTCAGAGGAAACTTCATAATGATAACCAAACTCTGCTGTCTCAGATAATTTACATTCTTATTCATCTTCCCTAGCTGTTCTTGTCACAGAAGATCCAATCTCTTGGCAAACCACCAAGTGCAATTCCCAATGTTTTCTGTGTTGAGATTTTAAACATCAAGTTTGTAATGCAACTCGAATCTCTACTTCTGACATATGTGCAATTCATTCCTGTGAACTCACAGTTGATTGCATGTGCTAAGTGCCCAGGCTCCACTAAAACTCATCTATTATACCTGTACATGTGTTAAAGGTGTGCTGCATCTCTTTCTATGCTCAGCCATCCTTGTTGCTAACTCAAGAAAGGGGAAGTGATGAAGGTGTGGAGACCAGACTGAAGACAGAAATGAGCATACACTGAGGCGAGGCTAAATGCACTGTATCTAATCTACCTATAAAGTCAGAACTCTGAGATAAATAAGCAAATGTAAGAAATTCCACCAGGATATGTCTCTATGTAGAAAACCCAAACATATGGCCCTCCTAGCTTCTAAATATGTAAATTTATTGCAATATGCCAACATACACAGTATTCAGTTCTGGATAATTATGAAACAGATCATTAACTGTTCTAAACTGTCATATCTCTTGGGATCTAGGATGATATGTGAAATCATGATCACATAGCTATGGGTGTAGAAAAAAACCCCAACCCACACTAGTAAATAACAGTATTGTATCAGGAAAATACAATAGCAAGAGAATA
This sequence comes from Strix aluco, assembly GCF_031877795.1. Taxonomy (NCBI): domain Eukaryota; kingdom Metazoa; phylum Chordata; class Aves; order Strigiformes; family Strigidae; genus Strix; species Strix aluco. Next base: position 21,807,769 of record NC_133934.1, read on the forward strand.
TTGTGCTGTACAAAGTCAAAATAGCATATTTTGCAAGCTTCTTTATATATCAGTTGAAAAGGTTAACCTAAACATTCAAGTAGTGAAAATATTTATCCAGTTTGCATATTGCTACATTTGTACAAAGGTTACACCTATTTTTTTTGATCATGTAGTTAATAGGTTCAATAACTACAATAAGATCATCACAGGATTTTAGTCCTTCATTGTCTAAGCATACTAGAATATAACTGGAACGTGTTGATATATTGTGAGAAAATATGAAGGAAAGATGACTCATACTCTCACTAACCTATTATGGAATTAAAAAACCTCCATTTAGGAAGACTGATCAACCAGTATGGAGTATATTGAAGATGAATTCACACTACATGGGAAAAATTCTCTGGTTAAAAAAGATGAGTATTGCTTGTCCAAATCAGTATCAACATGGAAGAAGGGTGAGTCAGTGCCACAGAATGATTTTCCATTAGGTGCTCATACCTGAGGTTTCTTTTCAGGGGACATGCACTAAGAAAAACGGATGTTGGCACCTTTCCTGATTTTTAACCCCAAGCAGATAAGCAAGCATAAATTAATAATGAGCCAGTATTATTTTTTTTTTTCCCAAAGCAGCATATGATTCTTGGATTTAAGTGTTACGTGTGTCACAGACAGCTTTTTGTCATTCTGGAATAAAAAGTAAACAGGAAGCATATTTAATGCCTGTAACCTGTACTGCAAGTGCAGCAACAACTTCTGAGATATTCAGGAGTGTATATATGTCAGGCTGTTCACTCCTGTTGTCCATATTTGTGCTGTAAATAACCACTGCAGAAACAATTATATTAGGACATTATCTCCTGTGTCTCCTCTCCTACTAACAGCAAATTTTGCATGGTTAAAAACTCTTGGAGAAATAAACAAATCTACTGGGCATTCAAGAATAAAATTGGTCAGAAATGTTCTGGGGATTTCTTTTTATTATTCTTTTAATCATAAATATGTTTCAAAACATTTTAGAATTTATTAATTTTAAGCTACCACACAGCGCAGTGCCAGATGAAACCTAGGCAAACTTGGGCAAAGAAGTTCTTAGGAAACAGCAAAGCTCTTACTGTCAAGCAGATGTTTTTTCACAGAACAAATTATTCTGTGCTTTGCTTCCATTTTTGACATTCATAAGCAAAAGTCAGATGCAGTATTCTTCAGAGAAGGCTTAGTTTTTCCTAAGTCTAGAAAAGTATATGTCTTCTTGGAACTAAAGACGGCTGGACACACTGTACAGAGTCTGCTCTGGTCTACAAATCACTTCGTGGTCCATCATGTGGCACATTGCTGAGCATGCTACTGCATGGGGGATGAACACACTAATCCTGCCAACAACCTGGAGATTTCATTTTCATTTACCACTAGGAGACTGTCAGTGCAAATATTTTTTTCTTGGCTTATTGCTAAGTGAGTATGTAGACAAGATAGCTAGATATTGTGAACATTGTCTTTCTTAACTATTCTTCTACTCTTAAAGAGAAAAAATTCTGCTGGTATCCAGAGAAGAAATAAGCCAATGACAACAATTCTTAAAGGAATGTTGAGAATATTTGTTGTGTACTTGATAGTCACAAAACTGGAAATATGTGGGGAAAAAGGAGAAACAACATAAATCGGTGTAGAAAAGACAATTATCTTGATTTAGATACTAGCATGAATGAAATACACAAGACTGAAGTCTGCTAACTGTCAGAGCCAAGACAGCTTGGAGTATGAGGAAGAAGTATTACAAAGCACATCTAATAAAGTAGACAGTAGGGGAAAATCCCTTGCACTTTCTGTGAAAACTTCACGATACCAATAGTTTCTGATGGAAACCTATTAAAATGAGTCCATTATTTTGACATGACTATCAAAACAAAAGGTCATAACTGTTTTAAAGGTTAGATTTATACCTCTACTCTTATGAAAAACACTGAGCCAAATTTGTTAAAAGTTGTCTTTTCCTATGAGGTAGTGAAATTAAAGCTTATGTTTGGAAGTAGGGAAAAATAGAGAAAAGAAAGGAGATGGATCTTGTACTAAGTGAGAAAGGACATCAGAACAAAAATCCAATTCTTGTGTATTTTTTTTTCTAGCTAAAAACAAGTGTGACTCTCAAAATAGATAGTGGTTGATGTTCTGAAGGGATGAGTACATAGACTATATTTTTATTACTCCATAATTTAGACTTGTAATGTTAGTATCACTTCAATAATTCTTTGGAACCTGTAAAGTTATTTGTTCAGGTATAAAGGCCATACAGAGGGGACCAGCACTGAAACGGAAACCGAAAGAAATTGTGTTAAAACAATTCAGTGTCTCTTAGAAAGAAAAATATTATATGTAAAAGGAATAGAGAAAATATTGTTTACTCAGTGAATACTTCCAAGAATTATCAAGAATAAAATGAAATGTTATGGGATACTGCATATCAGTTTTGAACTTTGAAAAAATTCTGTTTCCAAGGTTTTATTACTTTAAAGGTGTGAGTATAATGACTGTTATGCTTGTAGCACAGACAAAATGATTGCGTCTGTAATGTGACAAAATTATTGTGTTTATTACTCTATCTATGCAACATAAATGCGGTATATTTGCTTAGCTCATTTTGTCAATACCTTTTGATAATTAAAGTAACCAAGTGTAAGGAACTGAAGGAATTAATGCCTCAAGCATTCATCAACACAGAAAACCTCACGGACAAACTGTGACCTTTGTGATTAGTCTAAGAAATGCCACCCAAGGAAGCACAGAGCGTACCAAAGGATGCACGTCCCCACTTCTTGTAGTCATATTGTCAAACTCCTTAGATAAGTCTCAAAGGGGGGAATTGGAGCCTTATACCCTGTACAAATGTTTCTCATCAAGCACTACTGCTAATCACTGGCTCCATTGTGTAAGCCCGATACTTTGTGGCTCTATTGTGTAAGCCTGATAAGATCCAGGCCTTGCTAATGACTTATCATTGAAGAGGTGATAAGCATTGATAAGAAGTGAGCATCCTGCCCCAGAAACTGGATGATTGCTCAAGAAGTACGAAGTCAGCAAAAAATCTGTGAAAACTGGGGGAGAAGTAAAGGTGGCAGGGTGAGCACAACCACCGACTCAATTGAAAAAGGGGGTTGGTGCACCCCATTCCACCTCAATGTATATGCAGAACCTATGCTCCACCTTTTTCCTTGTCTGTCATGGAAATGAGTTTGTGGAATACCTGCCTCTTGTCTAGTATGCTAATCAGCTGATAAAATGAACTTAAAAGGTGACAAAAACTTTGCTGTGTGTGCACCCACCACCCAAGATTACAGGACCTGAGACAATGCTGGAACCTGGAGTGGTGATCTGTATTTCTTTGACTCACTTTCTCTCCTTTCTTTTTCTTTTCTTTCGTTTCTTTTGTATAGATTTCTAAGAGACTACATTACTTTTTATCCTTTTCCGATTTTAAGCCATTTCTATGGCAAGTAAAATATTTTAACTGGTTTTCTGGTGTCATTTCACCCCAATTTAACCCAAGGGGATCACAGAACCTTTACCACTCTCTGGGCTTCCAGTCCAGGTCATAACACCAAGAAATAAGTATTTACTTTAATTCATAAAAAACTTCATTTTTTCTCTTGGTTCCTATAAGCATATGACAAGTATAAGTATTTCTTTGGTTATATTATGTCTTCTGTTAAATAAATGGAATTTTGACAATGGCTTAAATGAACATAAAATAACACCAATTTTCTCCATTATACAGTTTAAAACAAAAATGAGTTTAAAACAAAGGAAGTTAAAAGACAGAATCAGGTATAAGGAAGCTACAGTTCAAAATAAAAATATCTCAGCAGAGAAATGTTTTATATATTTCTTTGTCTTAAAGTATTTCATTTTGTGACCTAGGTTTATTGTTTGTAATGCATTAGTTTTCATGTGAAAAAGAACTTTGCCAGGGTAAATTTATTGTTGTTGCATAACAGTTTGTATATATAATATATTGTACTGACAGATGATAAATGATACTCATGACAATTGCTGCTATTGGCGTGGGTAAATCACATTGGTTTTTTTATCAGCCATAGTCATTTACATTTCATTTGTAACATTCTTAGTTAAAAGCAATAAACATTTAATTTACAGCTTGAAAATATATTTGTTTAAATAATACATTTTTATTCTAAATAATTGCATGAGAAAAGATTTTTCTCATTTAAAATATGTCTCCTTGGTTTAATTTTCTTGTCATATATGGTTTTCCTTGGGAGTTAACTTTCCTTAGTTTAAAAATGGGAGTGATAAAATAGTTATCAGGTTTTCTGTCTTCAACCATGTTTCAGCATTACATTGCGCAGTATGACTGAAACACTGATTTGTGTATGAAAGATACAGGATTCAGTAGATTTTGGATAATGTGTAAATGACAATGATTTTCTTGCTGCTCACTAGTTAGTAACACACAAGCCTATTCTATCATATATAATTGTAGCACAGTAATATAATTTCAGAATACTGAATCAGTAGAAAAATGTAAATTTAAAGTAATTAGAGTAAATTGGAATCAGGTCCTATGTATTTCTCCTGGCAAAACTGATATGGAGAATAGAACAAGTTCTGACAGATCTTTCACAACAGTTTTGCATGAACAACTGAGTCCTAAATTACCTAAACTAACAAAATTGGAAAAAACAAGGTTTCGGATGTTATCTTATGACTTACTACATGTGCTGGGAGTCTTTGTCATTCACTATCATCTGCAAAATTCCATGACATACAGCCTCCTGCTGTTGATTTCCTTCCCATACAGCAGATGTGGATTATCAGTTTATTAACAAGATTATAGTAGAGCTATTCACTATGCCTTTTTTACCACCCAACATGGAAAAATATCAAGCTTTTAAGAGATGAAAAAATAAATTAATTTGGTGAGATCATGATTAAAAATAATCTTTTGTTCTTTTATAATCATTCTAGAAGTAACTATAACTCTGGAAATGATAAACCAGGAGAAAATACCCCATGCAAGTTGCAGGATGATTCTGTAAAACATAATGGCATTGCAGACATCACCATTTCAAAGTTATTCAACAGAAGTTTTATCTGCTAGTTATTCTGCTTTTCTGGTTTTTGCTTTCTTATAACTACTTTATAACATTCTTGTCCAGAGTTCTTGAAAGCATATAAGAAACTAACGCAAAATCATTACAATCTGTGTTAGATAACAAAATTAATGTATGTATTAATTAATGTGTGGTTTACCGAAGCCTCATCAAAAAGGGAAGGTAAAGTATGGAAATATCGAGCAGTAGCTCTGTGTGCCGATTCTGGAGAACAAATCATAACAGAGGGCGAGAGCAGTGCACAGGTAGGAGAGTTGGTGACAGTCTGGAGTGCAGTTATGAGAGAAAGGGGTGACATGGACCCTACATATATCTACACAGACTCATATGCTATGTTCAAAGGGTGCAATGAGTGGCTCCCCTTTTGGGAGTAAAACCAGGGAAGGTAAACCAGGTAGCTGCCTGGCAAAAAGAAAAGTGGGAAGATATCCTGCGAGCAGCTAGGAAAAGATCTATCTTAACAGGATGGGTAGCTGCCCATCAGGGTGGGAACCACCCAGCACACATTTTGAACAACCAAGTAGACTCACTTACCTGTTTGGCTGTGTTAGCAACAGAAGGAGAGAAAGAAAATTAGGAACATCTATTGGAGTGGCTGCATGTCAAATGTGGACACTCAGGGATTAAAGACCTCCTGAAAGACGCTGGGAGTAGAGGATGGCCCATCACTAGAAAAATGTGCAGTACCATGATTTCTGCTTGTGGCCTATGTCGCACTCAGCTGAAGAAACATTCTTTGCAAAATCCTCCACTCGACCTTCGAGATAGGAAAGGGCTATGGGAAACTTGGCAGGTCGACTACATAGGACCCTTTAGGAGATCAGAGGGAAAGCAGTATGTGTTAGTAGGAGAGGAGATAGTGTCCAGACTTGCTCAGACTGAAGCTGTAACACAGACTACTGGAGAAAATACGGTAAAAGGGTTGAAAATTTGGTTCAGTGTCCTACCCAAGACCAAATCAATACAATCAGACAATGACAGCCACTTCACTGCCTAAGAATGGGCAGCACATGAAGGGATACAGTGGACATTCCATACTCCCTACTATCCCCAAGCAAATGGGATAGTGGAATCAACTAATGGGCTCTTGAAGCGTGCCCTAAGGCCACATGATCCTGGCTGGCCAGGATACCTGAGGGATGCTGTGTCCAAAGTCAATAGTTGATGGAGGGGTGAATGGATGCCCCAAAACTTACTGCCTTCTGCCCAAAACCCCCGAGTCTTCCTTCAGGCATAGAAAAAACAGTGGGTTCCAAACAAATCCCACATTATCCAGGGCAACCTGTGCTGGTAGACCCACCCACAGGAGGGGAAGTTCCATTAACTTTGAAAATCTCACTGCACCTTTATACCTGGGTGGCTACCAGTGCCAATGGAAAAGACCACAAAGTTAATACTAGATGGATAACCCCTTCTTTTTTAAAGCCAGTTTGAAAGAACAGAGCTTTCACTTTTCTTTTACAGGAAGAAGACCAGATTTGTCATCTGCCAAACAAATCTGCCCCGTTTAAAAGAGTGTCGGACCCCAACGAATACTGCTGTTACATTTTTAATACTGGTTTATCAATCGTAATTGTTGTTTTAGAAATAATTCTAGTATGTATTTACTGTTTCTCATGTGGAACCTTGTCCTCCTCTTCTCTGGGAGAGGGGAACAAAGGGGGAGTGGAAGTAATGCTCCTTCAATCCTTGCGTTGGAATTAATTTGTGGGTTTATAAAAATGTGGAATAGAACTAACCAAGGGATATGCATTGCCCTTCCCCAGTCTCAATGCGCAAATCCCCCACAACATAGCTGACCTGTTCTATTCACATGTGTTAAAGCTCTTGATTGTAATGCTGGCCCAGGAGACCCCCTGGAAACCTGGCTCTTGGAGAGAGTAAGGGGTCTGATAAGGGACATGTGTACTTCTTGGAGTTATTGTTCTAGTGGATATAAAAATCAAGATAGGCTGTGTAATAAAAATTATAATAAAACTGAAGATTATAACAGAAGTAAATATTGCGGTATACCCTGTACACACTACCCTTTGAAGACCCTGCCACTCATTGAAAAACCTGAAATATATTTTATGGATTATAATGATACCTGGACTTGTAAAACTAGTATATACCCAGCTACCCTGGGACTAGCATGAGGATGTTCTAATAGAAAATGTCTTTACTTCACCTACAATCCTGATGTGATATCAATTTGTTCTAGAAAACATCATCTGGCAAGTACACCTTCTAAGTAACTAGACAAGTTATGCTTTAGGAGAACTGAATTTACAAGTCCAACAAGTATCAATGATGACATTTCAAAATTGTTTAGCTTTAGATATGATATTGTTAAAAGAGCAAGGGATATGTGGTATGTTAAATTTAAGTGATAGAGAATGTTGTGTAACTATCTGTAATACCAGTACTTCTGTAGAGGAAACACGGGACAAAATGAAAGAAATTGCCAGTCAAACTGCAGAAATATGTTCCAGTCACTCCAGCCAAAGAGCTGGTTCACTGGATCTTGGTTTGCCTACCTCCTGCAGTCCTGGGGACTTACGGTGTGGGGAAAGTGGTTAGCACAAATTGGAATAACTTGATTGGTTGGATTTTTGTTCTTGATAATTGGCATAGTTATTGTCCAATATATGATTACTCGTCTACTCACTGCTATGTCTTCTCTCTTTTTTCCTGCTGCCCACTATGATCGTATCACCACCCTAGAAGATGATGATGAGAACACTCCACCAACCTAGAAGACAACCTTAAAAACACCCCACTAACTCTCATTGTTTGAGCCACGGGGTAATGTCACAAACTGTTCGTAAACAAGAAACTGTTCATAAAGAGGATGTCTCAGACAACTCAAGTGGGATGCCCTGTGGGGGAGAAGAGGAACGAGCTCTGCGGAGGTCAGGCATTGGGCCATTTCTCTCCCCCTCCCTCCTATAGTTGCCCAGAGACAGAACTTGCGTGACTGCGCAGGTACAAGCCAGAGGAAATGAGAACCTTCTGGAACAACCTATTGCACATGTGTAAGAAAGACTATATAAAGGCAATACCCCATGTGTTTTTGTTGACCCACCATCTACAGACCAAGATAGCTACTCTGCAGTAACAGGGATCCAAGGGTGGTGATTCGCCTTTTCCTATCTCATCCTCCTCTCTTTTCTTTTTCTTCTCTCTGCTCTCTCTCTTTCTTACATATATTCATGTGTATAAGTTTTGTAGGAACTGAATTTCTATGAGTTGATCGTTGACAAGTTATTAGGAAAATAGTCTCATTTATAAGTTGATTGCTGCCAAATTGTCTCCATTCATTCACTAAAGTGGTCAGTTAATAAAGTCATGAGCACAATTGTTCCTCTGAGTCATTGTGGTGACTCGGCCTGCCACTGGCTCCTTCACCGGCATGCAGTCTCTTGGGGAATTCAAAAGATTCACCCCCCTCATAACCCACTGTGTGGGATGAGACAGCATCGCAGAATTAAGTTTTCAGCAAGTATAGCTTCTGTTACTGGGAACATTAGCAGACAAAATCTATATTATCCCCATTGGCCCTGTTTTTGAATGTGTACTAAGCTCGCAGTTTGTTCCTGCCTTGTTCTCTATTTGGTTTCCTAATCCATTAAATCAAATTCTTCATCTCCTAATGACATTTTTTCAATTTTGGCACATGTATAAATCACCTTTGTCATCTTTTATCATCACCATCCATACTCTTAATGCAAGAAGATTTTGTTTCAGACCTTAATCTCTTGCTGTGAGAGTAACAGAGCAACCTGAGATCATATTCTAATATCAGAATTACCTAATAAAAATCCAGTGTATATTCTGCTACACTTAAGTAGTGATTTCATGTTCTCACTTGTTGCATCCAAGTTTACTCAGACTTGGTAGTCTGCTACCTTGTTATGCTGGAAGGCTGAAGCAAAAAACACACACAAGCCCATACATCTCTTAAAATTCTAGTCTACTTAACTCAGTTATATTTAGTCATTTTACATCTGACTACTGAGTTACAGTTGCAAAATGTAGTAAACCTCTCTCTCTCTCCACTGAATAAGAAAGAGGAGAAAGTAGCTTTGATCAGGTTCAGCATTCCTGCCCAGGGGACAAACTGCTGGTGTAATTCTTTCCTTTCTGTTCTTCGTTTGCTCACAATAGGGCTGTAACTGTCTTATCCTTTAAGGTTTCCCCATATGCAGCATGATTTCTTTCTGCTCCTTGCTATGGAATAGAGTTCTCAAGGCTGCATTCTTTCAGTGACCATTTGTGATTTGTGTTGATATTCCTGGAGCCTCTGTTATCATCCTATCACTGTATTTTTGCAGTCTTTGCTATCATTCTATGCTTGTACTCTCAGGAATCCTTGCCTCACACTAGTGCTAATTAGTATGAAATCTAACTATGTGTACAAGAGGAATTTTTGAATACTTTCTAATGAGTAAATCTGAAAAAAGCAAACTATACAAATGAATTTTCAGCATAGTTAACTTTGTGAACTTTGCTAATTTGTAAGACTAAAGATATTTCGAATGACTTGAAAATGCTCTAAGCTAGAATATACACCACCAGTGAATATAATATTTTTTTGGTTATTTTACTATATAAAATCCTGGTTTTATATAGTGGTGTGCAGCAAACCGAAAGAAAGTATTCAATGATGACTTATTCAAGTGATCAGTTTGTGCCCATGTAATCCTTTGAAATACTTTTCAAGTTATTTCTGTCTTGCTGAAGTTTGTAATACTGGAACTTCCTTAGCCTGTAACATCACTAAGATTACATTCATATCCAAATTTATAAAATACATATGTGCAAATTACAGATCTATATTTCAAACAAATCTCTCAACATTGTTATAGTGTTTATAGTGTATATAATGAACTATAAATAATGTATAAATATATACAATGTATGTGTATACATATACATATCAATTAGAGGCCTTCTGCTCTACTTTCATGCCCAGGACAAGTGAAACTTAAACCTGCCTCTCTTTCTTTATTAGGCATAGCATTTCTAAATTCTGTTGCCTGATAACTCATATTGACTGCAAGTACTGATGCTCTCAACAACTTTCTGTTGTCACATAGTTTGTTCTATCGAGCCTTGTGGAGAGACAATTGTAGCATGTTTTATGAAAAAACAACTCCATTTGGCATAAGAAAGGTTCGGAAACTAATCATCAGATGACAAGTTTTCCATGCCAAAACTTTGGAATCAATCAGGCTGTAGCAGATTTCCCTCTAGGCTGCAAAGATCCATCTTTTCCATCTCCCAATTCCCACGACCTATTTACTGGGAATATTACAAACCTGCTGCAAGGCAGCTCTGAACACCATTTTCTGTCTTAAACAATAACAAATATATGGCCCTTAGTAGAGTTGTAAAAAGAGTGAGAGAAGAAAGGCATAAAATGGGAAAAAAAAAAAAAGTCAAAAAAATGTAGTTTGTACTGCTACCAGAGATAAGGCTTTTCAAGCCCATGGGGAGTAGGTAGCAAAGACATCTTGAAGGATCTCAGTCTGAGAATGAGAGATGGGCACCAGTTACCTTGTCTCAAGAGCAGAGGAAAAAGAGAGTTTTATTGTTTTCCATTATCAGGACTCAAATCTTAGTGAATATTCTATTACTGTGTTTTAAATTCTTGCATGAAATTAAATGAAGAAATACAAAGAAGAGAAAAACCCACATTGAGAAACTCTCAAATAGACAGACTAACATCACTGTAAAATGTACTTGACAGATCTAGAATTTAAATGTGAATGTAGTACAGCAAGATTCCCATTTCTTGAAATTATACATGCATCCCATTTTTTGTATAAGCAAATTGCCAGATATGTGATGCAAATTGTCAGAAAATATTTTTATCATTCACGGACATGGAATTCTTGGGCATTTTGGCTAACGTGATATCTTCAAGTCAAATTACTTTAGTGTTATTTGGTTAAACTCATTTTCACTGAGTAGAAAATGAATATAATTGAAATTATCAGGCAATAAAAGATTTTCAGGGTGCTATACAAAAGACTCTCAGTGTACCTACAGTAATGCCATTAAGGAAATTACTTGCAAGGTACATGTTTAAACTAATAATATTACACTGTGATGAGTGGACACTGACAAGGTTCCAGTCTGAAAATTAATTGATGCTTTTGGCTGTTTTATGGTTGTTTTCCTTCCATCCTACTATCTTCAATGTTCAACTAAATGTGGAACATAATCACTTAGCTTTTGAAAGTCTTTTGTAAAGAAGGAAAAAGAAGAAAAAACAAATGAACAAACTCTGAAATTTGCCATCATTTGCTTGTAAAATTATATATGAATGACATCATAGATGCATATACACAATCAAGAGGTGCAAGGAATTTATTGACCATTGCTACCTATCCATTTATAAAATGAATTCCAGCCATCACTTCCTTAATGTGATACACAATGAGGCACAACAGAGAATTTATGCATCTCAAGAACCACCATAATGTAATGAAATATTTATGAATGTGATGATATTCATATTTTCCTTAATTTCCTCACATTGTCATTTCTTCATAAAAAAAAAATCCAGTTTCTATAGTATTCAACAGTTATACTAAAATAGCACTTCCGAAGTTCTTAAACATGATTTGTCCTGTATCTTCTGATCTTTAATGTAACAACTGGATCACACATGATTTTTTTCAGTGAATTTTAGTAATCAATTTGGATTAAATGATAATTATCAGAAGTGCAGCTTTACAGGACCATCTCCACAATACCCTACCTCATTCTGTCCATCACGATGATTCCCCTTCTTGTTTGTTAATATTACCCTCCACTCTTGTACCCAATGGCCTGACTTTTTTGCCTAAATTACATCAATATCTTCCTGTTTCACAGTCAAAGTCTTTTTCTTTCCTCTTTTACGTACCCATGCCACTCTAGCACTAACTCTTCACTGTTCACTATTCTAATGTCTTAGGTCCATGTTACCCCACTTCACCCTAGTCTCTCAATGACCTTATCTCGTGTACCTTAATGTGACAGCTTCTTGGTTGTCCTAAATTATTGGTTTCGTTGGGTTTTTGTGTTCTTTTTTTTTTGGTGGGTTGTTTTGGGGGTTTTTTTGGTTTGTTTTGTGAGCTCTCCCTGTGCTCTCAGTTCTATCTTATGCTCATCTCAACTGCTTTCATACCATGTTCTTTCCCAGCCAAAAAAAATCTTCTAAGGGGATGAGGGGAACAGCTGTCTGTGAAATTCTTGTGATAGATATATTTTTTTTCTGGAGGACACATTGCACCATCTGTAGATTCTCATGAATCTTCTATCTAGAGTCTTCTATATAGAGTCTTCCATCCAAAGGCAATTTGGACTGGAGGGTGGCAAATGTGACACCCATCTACAAGAGAGGCAGAAAGGACGATCCAGGAAACTATAGACCTGGCAGTCTGACCTCAGTGCCAGGGAAGGTCATGGAGCAGATCATCTCGAGTGCCATTAAAAGTCATATAATGGATGACCAGGGGATAAGGCCTAGTCAGCATGGGTTTATGAAAGGCAGGTCCTGCCTGACAAACCTGATCGTCTTCTATGACAAAATGACCCGACTATTGGACGAGGGAAAAGCTGTGGATATTGTCTACCTGGATTTTAAAAAAACATTCGACACAGTTCCCCATAGAATTCTCATAGGAAAACTGGCTGTCCATGGCCTGGATGAGCGAACGGTCTGCTGGATCAAGCACTGGCTGAATGGACAGTCCCAGAGAGTGGTGGTCAATGGAGCTAAATCCAGCTGGTGGCCAGTCACAAGTGATGTTCCTCAGGGCTTGGTGTTGGGACGATTTCTGTTCAACATCTTTATTGATGATCTTGATAAGGACATAGAGTGTATCATCAGTAAGTTCACAGATGACGCCAAGTTAAGCAGGAGTGTCGATCTGCATGAAGATATGGAGGCTCTACAGAGACACTTGGATAGATTGGATCGGTGGGCCAACGTCAACAGGATGAGCTTCAACAGGACCAAGTGCCAGGTCCTGTACTTGGGCCACAACAACCCCATGCATAGCTACAGGCTTGGGGAGGTGTGGCTGGAGAGCTGACTGGAAGAGAAGGATCTGGGGGTTCTAATTGACAAGCAGCTGAACATGGGCCAGCAGTGTGCCAAGGTGGCCAAGAAAGCCAACGGCATCCTGGCTTGTATTAGAAATAGTGTGACCAGCAGAAGTAGGGAGGTGATAGTCCCCCTGTACTCTGCACTGGTGAGGCCACAGCTGGAGTATTGTGTCCAGTTTTGGGCACCTCAATACGAGACAGATATCGAGGTGCTGGAGCAAGTGCAGAGGAGGGCAACGAACCTGGTGAAAGGCCTGGAGAACAAATCCTATGAGGAGAGATTGAAGGAGCTGGGACTGTTTAGCTTGAGGAAGAGAAGGCTAAGGGGAGACCTCATCACTCTCTACAACTACCTGAAAGGACATTGTAGAGAGGTTGGTGCTGGTCTCTTCTCACAGGTAATTAGCGATAGAACAAGAGGGAATGGCTTTAAACTGCAACAGGGAAGGTTTAGACTGGACATTAGGAAAAAATTTTTCACAGAAAGAGTGGTCAGACAGTGGAATAGGCTGCCCATGGAGGTAGTGGAGTCACCATCCCTCGATGTGTTTAAAGGTCGTTTAGATGAGATGTTGGGGGATATGGTGTAGGGGAGAACTTGTAGTGTAGGGCAGATGGTTGGACTCGATGATCCCAAGGATCTTTTCCAACCTGAATGATTCCATGAAAATTTCAGATGGCCCAGAAAGACAGGATGATATGAGAAAGGACTATAACATTCTCACTTTCAGTCAAATTATTGCTTGAAAGTCTCTATTTAGGAGCTCTAATAGAAGAATCAGGTTTCCTGGTCTTACGACCCAGACTGGGCAAACCAGGGGCTCATAGTGGTTTTGAAATTCCCTCAGGTAAATTAAGGTGAAATGACACCAAATGATCAATCAAATGTTTTATTTATGGTAGAAGCAACCTGAACTTGGAAGGTGTAAGCGTAGGTGGTGTGAGTCCTATTGAAACATAAAAAAAAACCAAACAAACAAACAAACAAAAAAAAAACAAAAGGAAAAAGAGAGAAAGGAAAGAAAAAAGGGGAGAGAGACAGAGAGAGAGAGAGATCACCACCCTTAGATCCCATGATGACAATGATGATAATCCTCCAGGGATGGACATACACACCTGGCTCCTTGGCTTTGTGCCTTTTATAGTCTAGTCCTTGCCTCTCAATCGTGTCACTCCCCTTGAGGATTTATACAGGTCTGGATTATATATAACTCTTGATCTTCTGCACAGGTGCCATTGTGGCGGGTGGTTGTGAGGGGTCTTTTGGGTGATCTTAAGCTCCTTCCTCAAATAAACTCTGTATGACCCCTGGCCATATATGGTGAGTCATCTTTGCCCGGCAACACCAAACCGGGTGTCCTCTGTCATGCCCCCTGCTTCCAGTGCCAGCCAGTCTCTCACCTGCAGCTCGCTGTTGCTATGCAGCCTCAATGTTTAAGACATACATTAACCCTTCTAGTCTTTCACACCTGGGAAAGAACATTACTGATTTTATATTTTATTTCAGATTTACCCTCCACTCCTCCTGCACATATATTTGTTTTTTATCCATAAATAAATAAAACCAAAATGTTAAATCCTCATGTTAACAGAAAGAAAGCACCTTTAGAATATGTCTAAACATGTCACATTTCTTTATTTGTACTGGTGCGTTACAGTGGTGTATTTTTTAAGCTCCGAGTAGATACGTCAGCAAAAAGTGGTTAACTAAAATTACATAGAAGTTGTAGAAGTTCATAGATCATACACAATTTGCAACATTGCCGCTCAGAAACAATCTTGTTCTAGAAAACAAAACCCCAGCAGGTACACTTGGGAACCATTATGAACAGAAAAATATATAAATAAATTTATACTTTGGGCTATATTAAAGCTGACGACTTTCTCAGAGAATGGTTTTACATAAGATTCCAAGCAGATACTTGAAAAACAAAACTAATTTAGAGAAGCTGGAAATTATCAGAGGATCCGTTCTTCATACGCAGAGGAGAAGTTCTAATGAATTAATTTTATGTGGACTTGGAGATATGACACTTCACTGATCAGTGTTACCTTTTTAAAACTTACTAGAAACAGTATTGCACTACAATTTGAAATATGCTTGAATAGATTAAGAATATGAATTAAGCACAAGAGATGCCACATGTGCAAAACATAGGAATGCACAAAATTTTTATAGACGAAAGTAAAATCAAATTTCAGTTTAGAAGTGCATAACAAGGAACAAGGTACAACAACTGTACAATTGAGTTGCTGAGGAGAGTGGGTAGTGGGCTCCAAAGAGAAGGATAGCAGCGGGGCACCCTTCTGGAAGCGTCAAAATACCTGCGGCAAAACTGCAAGCCGAGAAAGGCAGAAGCCCAGGGAAGTGGGAGTGCTTCAAGACGCCTCCCCCCTGAGCGGGAAGAGTGAGATGCTAACGAGGACAGCAGGGACTCAGAGTGGGCGGAGACTGGAGTGACAACGCCGAATGCCCCTCACATACAAAGGCAGCCCCCAGGGAGCACAAGGGACCAGGAGTGCGGCAAACAGGGCAGGCAAACAGGGCGTGGTGCATCAGAAGGGTGTGGCGTGGCAGTTTGTGCGGCAGTTTGTGTGGACAGGGCATAGTCCCTCTCCAGGCTCTAGAGCTTAATTTAGTTAGTTGTCATTTTATCATCCTCCACAAGTAGACTGAACCATGGTCTCCACTCGCGTCAAAACCACCACCAGAAAGAACATGGTGACCCAGACGGAGCTGCCACACAAACATGCTGCAGCCCAGGTCCCAATCTGCAGGGAGTGCCTGAGCCTGTCAATCCTGCTGGAGGGCAGCAGTGACAACACCTGTGTGCTCTGCAATCAGCTGGATGACCTGCTCAGCCTGGTGGCAGAACTCAAAGAGTTTGAAAGATTAAGAAGTATTAGAGAGTGAGAAAGGGAAATTGATTGGTGGAGTAGCAGCTTAGTACCCCTGAAGCAACAGGAGCAAATAGAGGCTCTAAAAGAGGCAGGCAATCCCTCATCCTCTTGCTACCAGGGAGAAGGAGGGGACCTAAGAGATGGGGGAGACTGGAAACAGGTCCCTGCTCAGGGAGGCAGGAAAATCCCCTCCTGACCTTCCTCACCCTCCATGGTGTCTCTTCAAAACAGGGCCTTGGAACTTTTGAATGAAGTAGAGAAGGATGAAGAAAATGAGTCAAACAAGGAGGAAGATGAAGGCCCACCAAGGCCACGTTGCTCTAGACCAGGTATTAAAACCAATTCTAAAAAGAACCCCAGAAGGGTGACTCCATTCTGAGGGGTGTTGAAGGCCCAATATGCAGACTGGACTCGCTTCATAGGGAAGTCTGCTGCCATCCTGAGGCCCGGGTAAAGTACCTCATGGTAAAACTCCCCTCTCTAGCAAGACCTAGACTACTGCCTTCTTTTGGTTTATCAGGTAGGTAGCGATGATATTACCAGAAGAATTCCTAAATCAATGAAGAGAGATTTCAGGGCCTTGGGGAAACAGGTTAAAGGGGTCAGGGGCACAAACAGTGTTCTCCTCCATCCCTTCAGTTGCAGGGATGGATGAAGAAGATTACAGGATAACTCAATAGATGAGCTTGTGGCTCCGAGACGGGAGTTACCGGCAGGACTTTGGATTTTTCAATCACAGGTTGGTATACAGGACGCCAGACCTTTTGGCATCACATGGGATACACCTGTCCCAGAGGGGGGAAAGGATCTTGGGGCAGGAGTTAGCTGGGCTCATTGAGATAGCTTTAAACTAGATTTGAAGGGGGAAGGGGACAAAACTGGAACTCCCAGACATAAGCCCCAGGGTAGATTATGAGAGTTTGTGGGTTATTGTGTCAGTGAAAACCCTCACCCTGCCATCTCAGTGGAGGCAAGGGATGGAGACATGCAGCACAACAAAGATGCAAGGGATATTGATGGAACAGTAACTGTGGTAACACCTGTGAAATGTCAGGCCGGACTTAGGACCTCTAAATTGAAAAAGGTGCTGGGGACATCAGCCCATCCGAAGTGCATGTATACCAATGCACACAGCATGGGTAACAAACAGGAGGAGCTTGAAGCCGTGATGAAACAGGAAAATTATGATGTAGTGGCTATTACAGAAACATGGTGGGGTGTCTCCCATGACTGGAGTGTGGCAATTGATGAGATATAAGGAAGAAATTCTTTACTGTGAGGGTGATGAGACACTGGAACAGGTTGCCCAGAGAAGCTGTGGATGCCCCCTCCCTGGAAGTGTTCAAGGCCAGGTTGGACGGGACTTTGAGCAACTTGGTCTAGTGGAAGGTGTCCCCGCCAATGGCAGGGAGGTTGGACCTAGATGATCTTTAAGGTACCTTCCAACCCAAACCATTCTATGATTCTGTGATAAACAATGATTCACAAAATTTCTGGATATAGCACAGAAATAATTCAAGTAAAGTGGAATTTCACTATTTCTAATAGATGATAGACATATTGTTGCATAATTAATATTTAACAAAATTAATAAATAATTTATTTTCTTCCATACTGGTTGTGTTTTCAACAGGCTTATGACAACAAACACTTCAAAGAAAGGAACACAATCAGCATACACTCTTTACTGTTTAAGTTGTTACATTCACATTTATAGCTTCTGAGTTTAGATGATGTCGTTATATAATAATCATGTAGCATCTAGGATTATAGGACTAGGGTGATAGCAGAGACCTTGAGGGTGTGGACATTGAATATCATACTGGACTTATCAAGGATATCAATAGCTCCTCAGTAGACATTACTGCTAATAATTCAAACTTAGAAGCTGGGTAAAACTGATTTTAGGGGTAACAGAACAAACAAACAGTATCCAATATATACACAGCACACCATTTATGGTAAAATCAAATGTAACACAGAGTTACAGAACAGTGAAGAAAGAGCAAAGCATAAAATCTGTTGGAAAACATAAAATAGTCCCAAGTAGACCCTAGAGCAAGGAGAAAAACTATCAGTTTCATGAACATATTTTTCCTGGCAAATAGGAGGAAGAAGATGCCCTAATTAACATCCCACTCCTGGGGTGCTAAGAGAATGCCAACAATTCATCACCACAGCCCTGGGACCCATGCTGAAAGCATTGGCTTAGGGTGTCTGAGAATAATGGGAATGGTCCAGAGCACATCCCCTCCTCTGGTGATTTTGCTGCTGCAGCTCAGGACCAACTTAGAGATGGTGCAAGAGTGTTTTCAAAAGAACAATCCAGCAGAGGCCTTAGTGGAGGCTCTCAGGCACCCAGCATGGAGACTGTGGTTGACCTCCTGTCTGTAGGAACTACTTTTAGCTGAGACTAACCCTGGGCCCCACCTCAGCTATGTCACAGCCCTGCCTAGCTGGGCTACTTATCTCACTTATCCAGACAGGTACCCTGAACTGTGGGCTGACTTCCTAGTCTGACCTCAGCCCTGCCTTGACACCAACAACCTGATGCGATCATTGGGCTGTATCTGACTCTGGTCATTGTCTCTGAACCTGGCATGTGAGAAAAAAGTTTAGCTTTTATAAGAGGTTTTTTGCATATAAGAACTTCCAGCTGTAGGTTTTCTAATAAGGCTTCTTTTGTACAAATTAGAAAATTTGTACTGTGAGTGTGTGTACCACTGTAAACGAATTAACAATAATAGCCGTTTGTATTTTGTTCACACTTAAAATTTAAGTTGACTGATTTTTTTTTTTTTTTTTTCACTTATAGGGTGTTTCCTCTTTCTGTCTAGCTAGATTTTGAGCAAAACATAGGTTGTCCTAGAACTGCCATACTCTAAGTTTATTCAAGCACCAGTTGTTCATCAGGAGGGTGGGCATGAGACTGCTTCTCAACAATTGTTTTTAATAGTGACTAAAACTATTTATGCTAATAATACTTAGTTGTCTTAGGCTTTTAAGCAAACCTAGTTTCACCTGACCTACCTAAAATACATTTTTTCTTCTGTCTTATTCATATCTAATGCAAAGAACTTAAGTATTCCATTTTAAAAAATCCTAAATTATTGTTTGTTTGTTTTATTGTTCCCTTTAACTACAAAGAACATAATAATTTAGAGACTGCATATTAGCTTTGTTAATGCTTACACTTTTTAACTGCGTGTTCTTTTACAGTACTTCCAGAGAAACTATCATACGAGAATTAATTACCATGGTTTCTAAATCTTAAAACAATGCTCATTTTGCCAGATTTCACCTATTGCCACATACACTGCTTGACTGAACTCCCATTACATTATTTATAGACTTATCAGAGCTTTAACAAAACAAAGGTACATTTAACCATTCATAATATAATTAAAATAATCATATTATTTGTGACTGCATGTCATACTTCACCCTCATAGCCTTGTTGCTAGCAGTCATGCTGAAGCATACACACAGACATAGCTAACCCTCAGCTTTAAGTTTTCAGGTTATTTTAAGAAAACCATGTCTTAAGATAGAAAATCAGATGAAATTACAGTTTTAATCTACAACAGTCTGTGTTTTAAGTACATACCTTGAGTAGCATACTTGTGGTTGTTTCTTCTTGGTTGAGATAGTCACCCTACATAGTCAGACACTCTTCTTAGTCAGGTGAATCCCATTTCTTCCAATCAGTTCTCAATCCCCAAGACCGGTATGCACCAGAGTCATAAAATACATTGCATTTACTCTTTCTTTCAGAATAGCTTTAAAATTACAGAACTTGTATCTAGAAATAAATTATTAAATCTTTAAAATTTTAAACACATTATTATTTTTCATCATTTCACTGCATTTTTTTTTTAAATTAAAATGCAAAGAGAATTTTTTTTATTTTTTTCTGCTCAGAGGACACTGTTCTGGAAAGGTAGTTTTTCTATCTAAAAATATGTGGGGAAAGCCCAACTAAGATATTCATTATGAGCACATCTCCCCCTGCTGCAAATCAAACTATAAAATCAGTTCATCTGTAGATACAAGTAAACTTAATAAGCTGCATAAACTAATAAGGAAATGTAGCAGTGAAATTTACAAGAATCATACATTTAGAAAACAATATTCTATTGTTTCAATTTCAAACTAAATATGTGTTTTTCTGTTCTTTGTTTTATTACAAATGAATATATTTAGACATAAAGTTTTTCTAACAAAAGAATTTTCAGTCCACTTATTAAAAATATGATTGCATAGGTTTGTACTAAATACTGTCTTATCATTCCATTTCACTGCCAGATATGGGAAAACAGGGAGAGGAAAACATTAAAGCAAACAAGGATAGCAATTAAAAACTTTCTGTAAGTCCTTTTTTAAAGTTCCTGAGAGGGTAATGGATTTTCATATGAAGCATCCAAAGAAGACATTATACAGGTTAAGATATATTAAGTAAAAATGTCCAGAATAGTAGTTATGATACTTTGGCTTTCATTTATTTGTTAGCATGAAAAATTTTTTTCAGATCATCCTAATGTATGACAAAGAAAAGGTAGGCTGTGAAGTAATATCTATTCAGTGAAATTACCGCCACTTGAGTTTAGCTATATTTGATTGATGTCACCACATTTTTTTATTACTGTCACCTGTGATATTCTCTCATTTTGGGCCATTTTCCTAATTCCACTTCCAGCTCTGAGTTATATCTATCCAACTTTTAACTTTTACTGAAAGATCATTTTGTATAGCATTCAGTGTCTATGAGCTCTAAGAATGGTCCTAACAGCATTTCCAACAGCAGTATCCAAAGATGCTATTTCAAATCCATTTAGCAAGGTGGTATAAAGCAAAGAGAGAAGGCAACACCTTTTCAAGAGCTTAAATGGACGAACATCTAAATGGATGGACATCTAAAATGGATGTCACTAGCTTGGTCTGAAATAGTTACTGAATTATTACTTTGCTTCTAGAAACCCTTACAGATGAGCAGGCCTCTCACAGCTAGGTATAATAACTTGGTACAATCTACACTGATGCTTACCTAAGGAAAGTTATCTATTGCAAATTCCTCTGTGCTTGTGCTATCTGCATAAAACGTCCCTTGGTTATTTTGGTTTCAAATAGGGAAAAAAAAAAAACAAAAAACAACCAAAACCCAAAAAAACCTCAGAAAACTTTCTATTTAAAAGTATAACTTTTCTCACTTGGTCAGATTTAGCACCACTATTACACAAGGGCATTCTTCCTCTGAAAGCACTTTGTTGCAAGGTAACATGTATGCTACACCAATATCAGTAAAAGCACCAGGAACATTATTGCTTATGTAACAAATAAACATAGTCTATAGAAACTGAAAATCCCTTGTAGTGCTGATTATATATACATATGCATATACATCGTCTATGTATAAATATACAATGTGTAACTATAGATTTATATATTACAAAGTCATTATGAGTTGTTCACTAAACACATCCTCATAATTAACAGTGGAATTTGGGTGGGGCTACTTCACTATACAGAATAGAAAATGCAAAGAGCTTGGTAGTTTGAGGGTTGTGTGTTAGAAAAGGCCTATAAATCTGCACAGAGCTTTACTCCCAGTTCTGAATTCTTGTAATACAATGTTTGTATTTAGCATGAAGCATTGGTTGAACTGTATAGACTGCAGCAGAGTTATTCAGGATGAAAAAAAAAAAAAAAAAAAGAGGCACAGGAAAGTAAGATGGTCTTGTCTTATATTGTATGATTTGGGAAAAAATAAAGAACAGTTAAGGTCTAACCCCTTTTGTCTTAGAAATAGGAAATAAAAAGACTTCAGCTAAAGTTTCCTAAAGTGTATAAAGACAGTTTTCATATCTCCATTTCAACCAACTGTCCAGGAGATCCAGGGAGACTTTAGGACTCCCAGATAAACTCAGGATCTTCAGATATCACCGCCTGCACTGAAAATGCTACTCTCCCATGGTTTATTTTCATTGTAGAAGTATTTACAAGCTTGTGTAGAGATAAGCTGCACTGTAATTGTTACTATCTAAATATTCAGAAAGAGGGAGCCTGAATTAAAAAAAAAAAGAGGCAGGTGGGTCTGACAAATGAAAAATTGATTACATCAACAATACAAATGAGGAGCTTAGTCAAAGAAAGGATAAAAAAGAAACCCAAGATCTTGAAGAAAATGCATAATAGAACTAGAAAGATAATACAATATTATCTTAATAGCATTTATGCAAATTCATAAAACCTTTATAAAATAATTAATAAACTACATATTTTAGACATTTTGGGTTTATGGTTATAGGTTTATGGTACTGAAATGTGAAGAACTTGTACGATATGACATAGATTACACAATACTGCTTTATAGCAGCATGTATCATTACCTGGTTTTTGAGTCTTCATCCTCTTTGCATAACAAAATTAGAAGACAGAAACCTTATTACGAACCTCAAAATTTACAGCTTCCAGCAAGATGCACCTATTTCTATTTCATTCAGATTATTTATTTATTTATTTTCATCCAGAAATACTTTCAAGAAAATTTATGAAGCTGTGAGTAGATGGAGAACTAAAGTTTCATTATCTTACGAAATCTAGAATAAATAGATTTCTTTCAGGGTTTACTAGTCTGGAACACTATTCCTTGGATTTTTTTAGTGTCAAATTTTAAAAAGCACTTTAATTTCTCTCTCATTGCAAGTTCATGAATTGATCATACATGGAAAATATTGTTTTGGTTTTGCCAATGTATTTTTACAAATTGGGCAATAAGTATGTATATTTCATACATGGGAAAGCACAAATAACATTCATTTTTAATCACATAATTGTACTGTCATTTGTTTCCATGTATTTGAAGAATGATTACCTCATTATTCATGCCATGGACTCAGATTCAGAATGAAGCAAATATAGTATGAAAATCTCAGCCACATGTTTTGAATTTCTGTTTTTAGGAAGAATAAAACATTTTGGTTTATTTGGTCAAGTGTAACAAATTTGTGGTTGGATAGGCTTACTAGTTATGTTAAATTTACAGGAAGCGTATTTACCTCCAACGTTTCTCTAATGAATAAGAAACTAGACTTTCTGCTACGTTCCACAGTCTGGCCAGTGACACTTAACTAGGAAAAAAAATTGCAATACTTAAGCAACTACCTTTCAATTATGCAAGCCGAGAGTCATTATTTACTGTTGTATTAGATCACTGCCCTTTTGGAATGTTCGGAATTTATAGTGTGGCTATTCTCCAACATAGCATATCTCTATATTTTTCTTTCATTGTAAGAATTATGCCCTTTGAATAGCCTCGATGAAACCTTAAAGGAAGAGGACAGAATAAAAGTAAGTGCACTTCCTGAAGTTTAAAGAGGGAATATTCATTAAAATAACCCTAACCCAATAAATGAGGCTGTATTCCCCACCCCTCCTACAAAATGGTGTCAAAATGCCCAATACTTGCCATTTCAAAGAAAATGGTTCAATTCCATTAACAAGGAAACATCCTAATTCACAAATATACACAGTGGGTAATGTGTTAATAGCACCATTATCAGCTGATAACATGGTGCAGTTAATGTATCTCAGCATGAGTTGACTTTACCACAAGCCATTGTTTCCTTTTAAAACAGCAGGAGATCTAGAGAAAAATCTCTCAATATCTCACGGTGGGGACTTAATAAACATTAGTCACCATGGTGCAGAAACAGGGAGGAAAAAAAGGTACTTTAAATATCTTCTGTTCCATGCTGTTCTATTCAACATTGTTTAATTGATTAGTTCCTTCAAGTAGGGTATCTGTTCCTGGGCAGACTGACTCTTACATTACTATGATGGACACTTTTGTAAAAAACCTGAAAACTCCTCAGAAAATATCAGAACTCCTTAAGTGATACAGGGTTGTAGTTCACTAATATCTTATGAAACTAGCAAATAGGACCATCTACTTTTATGCTGTATTTTAGTACTAAGAGATCAGTAAGAACTCATGAGCTGACAAAACCTTTGTGGTGGACCTGCATGTCTGAATCCACTGTGTCTTTATTCTGGGTTTGTATACCCAAGTCATCCCTGAGTTGTTATTCTGTTTCCTTGAATCCCAGTTAAGTTCATATTTAGGGTTATACTTGTAATTTAGGAGTATTTTATGACAAAAAGAAATCTTCTTTCTTGCTAAATAAATCCAAACAAGTTATTAGGTACAATGAATTTCCATTACTTGACAGAGTTGAAAAGCCAACGGAACTTGTAGTTAAAGGTTATTAACTGTCCCAGAACAAAAATAAGGCTTGTGGCTTAATCCATTATGCAACTGATTTCACTGACAAATGGGACTATGTTTGTGAAAATACTAGTAGCTGCCCAGCTTCATGTTTTCATCACATAAATCACAAGTAGCATAATGCTCTGCCTTCATTAACTTAATGGTTAACATACAAGTATGAAATGAGGCATTGTTCCGTAGTTTGTAATTGGGCTTTATTTTATTAGAAATTTGTTTAAGTTTGTAGTAGGATTTAGTTCTACACCCCATATTTCTTATTACATGCAAGAGGCCATGCAAGGATTCTGAAATTAATCTACTGATTTATATCTATGATAGATGAATCTTCAGTCTATTCCTTTATCATCCTCCAGCCATCTTCCTCTTACTTTTTTCCCATCTTATGAATTTGAGAGCTATTTTTAGTTTATCTAACTGAATAGTAAGAAAGAATTGTCCTAAGTGGGTAATACCTCTGTGTTTTTTCAATAATTGGAAATACTTTATTCTGTAAAGAACAGTTTCCCTTGTACTATTCTGCAGAAGAAAAAAAAACAAACCATACTGTACTTTTTGAAAACTGCTTCATAAAAGAGTGGTGAAAACTTTTCAGCCTTTGAGTTACTACAAAATTAATTAATTGTCCTAACATGAATCTTCTCACTGTTCAAAGGAGGCAAAGTTCAAGTTCAGTTGCTTTTTTATAGGGTCCCTTGCTTTAAGTAAGAATTGAAAGCAGTAAGTATGTACCTCTATCTAAAAAGATTATTCTAATGGGTTAAAATTACATGATAGCTAGAAAATATTTATTAACTTAAGAAGAAAAGTTATTTCAGTAAGAAAATGCCATTTACAAATTGTGACCATATGTGAACTCGTAACAGTTCCAAGGATAATTCTGTTCATTTATATATGTGCAATGTAAGATGAGGGAAATGGAAAACAAATGGATCCTAAAAAGCAGACTGTGAAGCCTAAAGTAAAATTTAGGTAGATTTTTTGATTGGTGGTTGAGAGGAGCCAACAGGTCACATAATCTCTACCCAGCTACCAGGGCTTCTAAAAGATTAAACATCTAATATATCCCAAATTAAAATGCCTACTCTCAAAAGAAACATTGTTTTCACAGGACTAAACTGAGCATTTCAGCAACAACCTCATGCATTCAGAGTTTAATTTGGGTTCTCAAACTAAGTATCACCTATTTTATGCCAACTTCATAGATAAATTCTCAATTACCACTCAATCTGAGTGCACCTTGGCCAAACTAAGGATATCAACAGCATCTTCATTCCAAAAAGAATCTTAGTGTTATTGGCTTGTTTAATAAAGTTTTTTTTCACAACTAGAAGTTTTTGTAAGCCACAGTTATCATCACTATAACTGCCTCCACACAGGATAGGTCTACATGTTCAACCGGAGTCAGCTGTACTTACCTGTCATCTCAGTAGGCCAGATGTTAGCCAGCTCTGGCAGAAACCCTGTGGCTGGGTTGACATAACCCAGAGACTGTATTTGTATATCCTGATGAGTTATAAGATACATTAATGTCTGTTTGGGACCATGATACATGTGTACAAACATGATCTATCCTGGCTAAGACACAGAAGAGGAATCTGAGCTGTATGACACTGCTGCTGTTTCAGAGTAGTAGCTTAGCTGGTCACAGTCAATAGATTCTCACTAAATCTATATGTTGTGGGTAAAAGAATAATCATATAATACTAGGAAATTTGCCAATGATTTTACTGAATCCGAGAATGAGAGGAGCTTAATCCCTGCATCTCTTCCAAAAGCAACAAATTCATATTTGATCATCGAACTTTCTATGTGTTTGTTGTTACAAACTACACATTATTTAAAAGGTTTTTTTGCATTTCCAGAATAAAAGGTATTCAAATAAAAGAATTCATTTAAATGAATCTTTCCTTCATTCTACCATAACTTAAAATAGTGAAAAATAAAGCAGGAAAGAAAACCAAGCTGTTTTTGAATGGTGAAAGCAATAAAAACTATGACTTCATCTATTTTGTCAACTAGCCAGCTCTTCTGTCAAATCCTCTTCCCTCCCCTTCCCCAAGTCTTCCCATATTTCTGCAATATTTGTACTAAGCAAGAAACAGCAGCATCAATGCTAGTCTGCAACCAAATGCAAGCTAATCAGATGATGAGAAAGTATATGTTTTTGGATGGACAGCTGATACTAAAAGAAACGAAACAGGTTTCTGCTCTCTCCCTTTCAGGGGATGCCTAACTTGGGTCTCTACTCTATATGTAAGTGGTCATTTTCTTGCAGCTTTTCTTGTTTAGAATTAGTTGAAATTAACCAATGGGTTCAGAAAGTTATTAGTCAACCAGACAGATTGAATAAAATATTTTTCTTTAGTAAACGCTAAGAAAATGCTTTCAGCTTTGCACAGGATGTCACATCCCTGTGAAGCTGGAAATGTTTTTTACAGGTGATATGCATAAGTAACATTTTTTTGAGGATATAGGAAAACTGTGAAAGATGTTTAAGCATATTGGCAGCAGCAGGTGACATTATAATAAAGATTAAAGCTATATCTAGTTTTACAAGAAAAATGAATTGTGAAATATTTTTCACTGCTGTTGTTATTGTTATTTTGAAATGCAAATATATCATGCTTCATTACAGGAGTCTTTAGAATAAGGATTTTATTCAGCTGGAAAGAATAAGATGTTCAAATTACTGTAGTAGGTTTAATCATTTACAGTTGCAATATGGCTGTATTAGGTTAATATTTAATACAAGCTTCCATAAAAATAGAAGTTCTAGACAGACTAAATTGTATTTGCCACTAGGGAAAAGAATAACTTACTAGAAAGGATAAGTTTTGGAGGATCTACAAGTTAAAAAATATTCTACTTTTCCATCAGATTATAAACTACATTTTTCATTTTAGTCACTGCAGGGCAACATATACATTATCCTTCACATTCCTTATTAGTATTACTAATTACTTAGTATTACTTTGCCATTTCAGTTGTGTGTATGTTTTCAACACTTGAACACTAAGCTTCAATATTAAATTCTGAAATGCTACTATCACTTGTTCTATGACTCTACCTCAGAAGTAACTATACATTTGTGGGAGAAACACTTTCCCTAGATGAGACAATGGACAGAATCTAATAGATGTTTCTTATGCAGAAACACACTGTTCAAAAACAAGACTAAGAATGTGGCTTTGAAACTTCCCTGTATAAATTCCTCTTGCTAGTAGGATATGCGATATTAGGAAGTGTTATAGCTAAAAAGAAGGCTATATTTGAACTAGGTAGAGTGTTAATTTCAACTTCTCAGAGTTTTGATAATAATCTGTTTCTTTAGTTTGAGCAGCAGGATTGTGATTTTATACCTATTTTTGATTCCTCTTATGGTCTTCCACAAAACAGTGGTGATGTACTATAAACAAGAATTTTGCCCACTATTTAGAAAATGTTCTGATTATATATTTCACATAAATAAAGATAAAAATATAAACCATAATATATAGTTTCAGCCAAACATTTTAAGTTAATTGTTTTTCTAAGTGTAAGGGTATCTCTTGTGATGCATTGACACCAGTAAGTATGGCTGTCACCTAAGCAATTGCTATTTGATATGAAGGTGGCATAACTGTGGTTCTTTGTTTTCTGTCTTGTCAAGAGATCAGGACTGAGATATAATGGTAGCTTTTTTAAACTAATTAATATGTGTCATATATATGCCCTACAGAGACTCTTAGTTTCCTTAATTATTTCTAAAATTATTTTTGTTTCCTATGATAAAATAATAGTTTGGAACCTTTCAATTTACAATAGATTATCAACACAGCTAGGACCATAACTGAAGAGTAGTGAATAATTTTTGAAAGAAAACCAACAAAAATCTAAACAGTCAAGAAATACCAAATACAAAGGAGTTGAAGACCTTTTTTTTCTTTTTTTTTTCCTGACTATTTTTTTGATATATCTTTAGAGAATATCAAAACTGTGGAGAAAATACTATCACAAGCCTAAGAATTATTTGAAGTAAATTCTACGTTATTGCAGTTCTATGAAATAAATGTGAAATACAGATTTTTTTTCTCTCTACAATGGAGGATGTATGTTAACCGTTCATGGAGATCCTTAGAGGATTAGGATTAACAGATTGAATAGAAGAGCACTTCAGTTAGAATCTCTTTTCTCAGATATATTACAGTTTATATTAGATTTTAAATATAAAAGTAAAATTAACACACATTGGAAAAACAAACAGTGCCATGACCCAACTAGGTCATAAATGGACCAGCATGTTTTATGTTACTGTATTCCCAAAATGCCAAGATGGATTTCCTGATTTTGATCCTGAAGTGTCTTGATCTACCAGAACTAACACACATACATACCTTGACCTGTGCAGGTTATGAATCTCCTTGTTTGAACCAGCTTTTTAAATTTTTTTTTTTTTTAATTTGAGGGGAAAATTATCAACACCTTTTAAAATTGACAAGAATTAAAAAAACATCTAACTGCTCCAAATTTAGTGTTGTCCTCTACTGACTCACTAGTGAGCCTAGGATCATAATTTATACCTGTTATCAGGTATAAACATCAATACTTCTCTACATGTTGGATAGTAGATACCTAGCCAAATACTGATACTACCAGTTGCACCATATTGTAAGTAAAATATCACTGTGATCTTTTATTAAATATGTAAGTTCTGCTTATATTTGTAAATATAAACACTGGAGTACAGGAGACTGTTGCTGAGTCAGGTCTCTTCAAGGACAAAGCCATTTAAAGTTCTATTGTACAAATCCACCAAGAAAACCATACCACTTAAATGGGTGTTTTCTTTAAAACAGTTCTTTCTGAAAATATATACATTGTATGTATTCACCTTGTTACAAAATATACATTTCATGATTTTGTTTTATTATAATATAGTTAACAAGATCTGCTCATCTTTCAGTGACCATCCTTGAGGATGGAAAGAATTGCTCATCCTTTCTACTTGACTCCTTCTTAAATAGTGAGATATTTCCTGACATATCTAAGCAGCAAGGTAGGATCTCATATAATGACATGCTATGGGCAAATCTGAACTGCACTGTACTAATTTTGAAGTAAGCACTAACCAGGGATACTGTGCTATCATGCACGAAAGAAAAGATTTGTTTAGAGATCCTAACAGGTTCAAGCTCTACAATCATGTTGCCTTCACTGTTTATACTTGCCCTAAACATGACATAGGTATAATAAAAAGAACCGACTTGCAGGGTTTAAGCATTATTGAAATGATCAATAATGCTATTTGAATATCCCACTACTTTCCAAATCATCCAGGAGCACATAATTATTAAGATAGTATTTTCTTCAGCCTGTCTCCACCATGTTATAGATAATCAAGTATGAAAAACCTGACACTTTCAATGCATGTCTTTCTAAACTCCTCTTCATATTTGTATATCCCCACTCATTGATTACTTGAGCTGCCTCTGCAGAGTTAAATCTTGTTACAAAAATTTTCTTCATTTTAATCTTAACTGCCCATTCTATTTTACCATGATTTCATGTCTTATGTTACCAGTATTGCTTAAAGCAATCATGATATTGCATTAAATATCTTTTTCCTCATTTGACTGCTTCTGACAGCTCACTTAGGGGTTACCCAGAGTCTCTGAAAGCAGTGGTAAAGACTTCCATTGAACTTTATTTTAACTATGTAATATATCAATAAAAAACCAATAAAAATGTAAAATGCTCAGCTACTATGTAAATTTATAAGCTACTGTGTAAATTTATATTGAAACATTATATGAGAAATCTATTCTTAAAGTCAGTGCTGCTGTTATCACTACTGAAACATCATTTCACAACACACACATATATATGTAGCATATTTAATGAGTCTGTTACACAACTTTCATCTATGTCTTCTCACAAGATATACATATGTTGTATATTCTGATTTCATTGTTTACTAATCTGTGTTCTACATATGTTTGATGTACTTTCTAATACATTTTAGCTGATTTTACACACTGCACTGCTTGGGACAGTAAACCGGCCTTCTATTTTTTTTGAAGTGTCATGTATAAATTAGCTCAAAATGAATATGACCAACTCTATGAAAGAATCCATGCTAAATGTGATGAAAGCAGTAAGATACCCTTAGTTTCACACTTTCTGTCCAAACAGTCCAGTCAGCACTTCCAGAAAATCCCTCCAATTTGCTTTTATATGGTCTCTCTTAGAACAAATTCAGTCTCAAGGCTTAGGGTCTGTTTTTAATATTGTTTTACCTGAAAAACATAATAATCAGATTATGATGGCAAACAACATACAAGTTAAGATCAGACTAAACAAAATAATTCAGGAAATACATGTTCATAAAAGATGACAATAAAATAAAGGTGTTGCTAGTAATATTTACCAGGATAGTTGTTAAGCCTAACATGCTTCAAAATTTTCATCAGCAGCCTGGATAATCAAAAACTTATCTACAGAAAACCATACTGGTAATTTATGAGAAACTGGTAGCTACAGCAGTGTTGTGGTTTAATCCCAGCTGTCAACGAAGCATCACACAGCCTCTCAGTCACTCCCCCTGTGTGGGATGGGGGAGAGAATAAGAAGAGTGAAAATGAGAAAACTCGTGGGTTAAGATAAAGACAGTTTAATAGGTAAAGCAAAAGCTGCTTGCACAAGCAAAGCAAAACAAAATAATTCATTCACCACTTCTCATCGGCAGGCAGGTGCTCAGCCATCTCCAGGAAAGCAGGGCTCTGTCATGCGTAATGGTTACTTGGGAAAACAAACACCATTACTCTGAACATCCCCCCACTTCCTTCTTCTTCCCCCAGCTTTATATGCTGAACATGATGTCATATGGTACAGAATATCCCTTTGGTCAGTTGGGGTCAGCTGTCCAGGCTGTGTCCCTTTCCACCTTTTTGTGCACCCCCCAGCCTACTTGCTGGTGGGGTGGGGTGAGAAGCAGAAAAGGCCTTGACTCTGTGTAAGCACCACGCAGCAATAACTAAACCATCTCTGTATTATCAACACTGTTTTCAACACAAATCCAAGATACAGCCCCATCCTAGCTACTGTGAAGAAAATTAACTGTATCCCAGCCAAAACCAGCACAAGCAGTCATATGAAACAAGACAGTTTCTCTGATAAGCTGGGTCGGTTAAAACAAATGGAGTTATATATCCAAAAGCAAAGAAAGCAGGCTGAATTTTCAGAATGGATGACTACAAATAATCTAGGGATGATAATAGGAAAACTGATATATAACTCCCTTTCGCACCGCTGTATGAAAAGAAAAGGTGATCTGGTGGTTTGCTATATAGATAAGAAAGTAGCAAATTCAATAAATGGATCCAGCTTTGTATATCACCGTGTGAGACTGAGTAGACTACTGCATAGAGTTCTAGTGTTGACATTTCCAAGAAGTGAGAAAAATTTGAACTAACAGGAAAGAATGAGAGAAATAACTGAAGACCAAATACAGTGTCATGCTGTAAAGGGTATAGTTCTAGTGCACTTCATGTTAATCTAAGACTGAGCTGCTGTAGTTCTGCTTTTTCATTTAGACCTGCTCCTATTACTGTGCTTCACTTTCTGCTAACAACAACATTCATGTGAATGTGCACTAACTTGAATCAAGGAGCTTCTCAGATTAAAAGTAATCACTTTTTTATGCTGGGTTATTTTTCAGCTTATCTCCCTGACCTGGCTCCCTGCAGGAGGTAGTAGGTAGGGGAGGAATAGGATCACATGGCTGAAGAACACAGAAGTCCAGATTTAAATTGATGTGGGCTGCCATTAAGTTATTTTAAGGAACTTAAAAGTTGCATTTCAATCTTCTTAAAGATTGTATCTCAATCTGTTTTGTTTCAAAGTGAAGTCTGTTGCATACAAGTACGAAGTTAAGTACTTAATCAGAAGGGAATAGTAGAAGGCTCTTTGATCTAGACATAATAAGGATCCACTGGGGGTGGATGTCAGATGAAAAAAAAAAACAGGAAATAATTTTCAGTGTTAAAGATGTCAAATAGTTCGATATCGCGATCAATTTTCAGCTAATTGAACCAGCATATTTTCTTGAAAATGTACATGAAGTACAGATGAGATAGGTGTCTAGACAGCAATAAATAGATGAAATGCAAAAGGCTTAATATGTAGCCATGTAGTATTTGGTTGCTTTCTCTATTCTTTTAACTCTGACTCAGTCAAAATTCAACTGTATATATGCTTTTTGTAATATTCTCTTTAGCAATAAATCTCTTCCCAGTTATGCAGAAAATGCATTTTTTGACGTGTTGATTCCCTGAACAATGTGTAATGCAGTTAAGAAACACAAATTATATTATTTATATTACTTAAATGCTGACATGGAGAAGTTTTTATACCAAAATACAGCATTACATATATCTATAATAATCACTCATTAAAAGAAAGTCAACCTTTGCTGAATATTTCTGATTTAATAAAATGTTCTTATGTGATCAAACCAAACCTCTATCCTATAATCTTAATTTGTACTAAAATCATAACAAGAACAGCCTTTCAACTTAAATCACATTTTTTCTTCTGTTTTTATAAAGCAATAAAAGGATACAGGTAAGGCAATGAAATATGAAAACTCTCAACATTTTTCCAAGTTTTGGATAAAGATGTATTAAACCTCATTTACACTTCTGCAATCTAATTAGCAGATCTCGAAGACAAGACCGAGTAAGCCATAATACACGCACACTCCAATAACATTTTTATACTTTTTTTGAGGAACTGTCATGGTTTGAGCCCAGAGGGCAACTGAGCACCATGCAGCCACTCACTCACCCCAGTCAAGATAAGGACAGAGAGGGATGACTCACCCATTATGGTCATGGTCACGGGCAAAAGACAGAGTCAGGGGAAGAAAAAGAACATCAATTTAATTCAGACACTAACAGCAACAAGGCTTGACAGACAGAGTAGGACAGTGAGAAGCATTATCACATCTTAAAAACACCTTCCCTCAACCCCTCCCTTCGTCCCAAGCTCAGATTTTCTCCTGATCTCTCTACCTCCTCCCTCCCAGCGACACAGGGGGAAGGGAATGGGGGTGTGTGATCAGTCCCACCGCTCCTTCCTCCTCAGAGGGCGGATTTCCCCTGCTCCAGTGTGCAGTCCATCTCACGGGACACAGTCATCCACAAACTTTCTCTGACATGAGTCCTTCCCATAGGAGGCATTCTTCCTGAGGTGCTCTGATGTGGATCCCTTATGCTTGTTGCAGTCTTCCCAGAGCCAAACTATAACAACAGGGGCTTCTTCTTCTTCCCAGAGTACTGACCTTCTTTGGGTGCAGCCACCTGCTCCAGTATGGGGTCCTCACAGGCTGCAGGCTGGCATCTGTTCCACCTTGGACCTCCATGGGTGGCAGGGGGGGCTGACCCTGACATCTCACTGCGGGGGAGTCTCTACACTGGTGCATCTTCCCCCACTTCCTCCTCCTTTCTTCCACTGACCTCCGTGTTCGCATAGATGTCCTCCTTGTAACACCTCCACAGCTCCAACTCCTCCTCCCAGGTTCCCCTTCTTAAATATGTTATCACAGAAGCACAGTCACCATTGCTAATTGGCTCAGCCTTGGCACAGAGGTGGGTCCAACTTGGAGCTAGGGGAGCTTCAAGAATCTTCTCACAGTGGGCCACGACTGTAGCCCCCTTCTCTACTACCAAAAACCCCACCACACACACACAAACCCAGCACAGGAACTCATATCATATTTCTTTTGGAGCACAGGAACTTGTCATGCTTGTGTTTTTGCATGGTTTGTTTTGTTTGTTCATTTTTTTTACTTTAAGATGAACCATCAGAAATTAGCTTTTCTTATTTAATCAAAAAATGTGTCTCCTTTTCCTCTTTCTTTCGTCTCACTGAAACAAAACAAAATAAACCAAAACCTCTTTCTCACTGTAATTAATTCTGATACAAACCTGCCTCAAAAATTTAGCCAGCCAGAGTAGCATATGCTGCCTCTCACCAGGCATGTTTGAGGAAGGATGGCAGCAGCTAGAGGCAGGATGCTCAAAAACGAGATATGTGAGAGAAGACACAGGAGGATTCATGAAAGGGAACGTGTGAGGAGGTATGTGAAAAGGCATCTTTGGAGAAAAGGCAGTAGGAACATGGAAGAGGACAATTGTTGTGGACACAGGTGAAGACAGTCTTTTGGAAGGAGGAACTTCTGATGGAGGAGGGATGCTGCTGAGGGATGGTGGGCCATGAAGGACCCTACATTGGAGCAAGGACACCCCCAGAGGGACTGTGACCCACAGACAACACATGCTGGAGCAGGGAAGCAGTAAGAAGCAAGGGACAGCAGAAAAAAACCACTGTATACTGACTCCTATGTCCTGCACCTCCTGTTGACTCACTGGTAGGGTTGGGAGGGACCAAATGTAGTGTGTGGTGAAAACAAGGGGAAATTGAGGCAAGGAGGAGGGAAGCTGAGCCTGGGGAAGGGGAAGGAGTTGTTTTTCTGAAATGTTTAATAGTTTATAACCTTTCCAATACCTGAATTCATAATTAAAAGCTTGGCAATAAATTAAGAGAAATTCCCCAAGTTGAGACTGGTTTGCCTGTCACAATGATTGATTGGAAAACTGCTGGAATCACAAGTACATTTCTTTACAGTAGCATAATATCATAATATTTTCTTAGGAACTTCATAGAACTAAACATTTTATTGACATCCCTTTTTACTTTCTGAAAAGGTATTTGCTGGTTTTGTTGTTGTGATCATAAAGATTGTTTTTGGATCAGAAAAATTAAATTATATTTCACTTAGCATAAACAAAGCCTAAAATAGTACAAATCTATGGAAATCTCCAAAACTTCAGAAAAAACTACACAGTGATTTTAACACATGGAGGTACCATTCTAATCCTATTTAAATGACTTTCCTTCTTGCTGTCTCTCTGCAGTATTACTACTTGTACACTGCTTTCAAAGCTTAATAAATCACTTGCCATAAAGCAGCAATGTTTCCATTTTCTATGATATATTCACCCATGTATCTTATCCATGAATAAAACAAATTATCATCTTAATTAAAAATGTTACTTTTTAGCATCCTGTTGCCAGTTGCAGAGCAGGATTGTGATAGTCAGAGGTTATTTGTGGCATGACCAGAGTGCAAAAAAATACCATGTGTGAGTGAAAATCATATCCTGAAATATGTGCCTCGCAATTAAAACATTGGAATATTATTTATGGAAGAGCTATACTTTAGATTAGTCTGTGGGAAAAGAGGAAACTGGAGTCAAACCTTAACTATTATAAGGATATTTTAAGAGGACCTTGTGATAAACAATTAAGCAACAGCAACAAATGGATCCATCTGAAAAAAAATTATTAATTTATTAAATTATTTTCTAAACATCAGACAAATTATTATAATAGAGTGTTATATGGGAATAATTACAGATTAAGGAACTAAAATGTAATTCCATAAAATGGATGTCAGAGCATTTCTGTTAACAATAAAATATGAAGGGAAAAGAAAAAATAAAGTTGTCATCAGACTGAGCAAAAAGCAAACTAAGAAACTGTATCAGACCATTCCTGTTTCACAACTTGGTCATGTTTTTTTTGTCTCAAGCAATCTCCTGGTCTCCCTGGTACAAAAAGAATACGGTAGATTTAGAACAGACACACAGAGGGACAAACAAGGAGAATTAACCAAAATAATAGATCAGCTTTTGTGCAGGATATGATTAGATGGAATAGCTCTAAGAAGACCAGAAAAGACAATCCAGGAGGAAGAAAAACCCTATAAACCCAGAAGTTATACAAAGAACAAGATAAGAAATTACTATTATTCATCTCTTCTAACAGAAGAACAAGAAGGCAACAATTTAACTATAGTTTCCAAACAAGAAAGAAGAATTACATAATGTAAAGTTAAGTTAAGTCCTTCTCACAGGATGCTGCTAAAAACTCAGAAGGGTTAAAAATTGGGTTTAGATAAAACAAATAACTCTCACTAGATTTATTATTTTTTTTTGCCATTTAACAAAGACACTGCTTCTGGTTCAGAAGTTCCTGAAATACATTTTTCTGGAGACATGGAAAGCATACTAAAGAATTATTGCTAGAAACTTGCACGGTCTTTATTCTTTTTTTTCCTGAGCATCCACAGTATTCACTATCAACAGACCGCCTATTTAATGAGGAGGCCTTGGGTTTGTTGCAGTAGATTTTTTTGCTTTACATATAAATCTTTCTTTTACAAATCTTTGCACACCTTTTGATACAGATCTATTTTATATTGCGGTTCATTATGCTTTTCTGAAAGACTTTTATCAATATTTTATTAGCATTTAAAACTGCCTGCAGAACATTCTAAAGTTCATGTGATAGACTAGACTAGACTAGACTAGACTAGACTAGAAAATTTCTGATGGAAGGGACCTACAATGATCATGTAGTCCAACTACCTGACCATACTGTAAAGAAAACCCTTAATGGAACACAGGTGAATGACTTGGCCTAACATACCTTTATCTGTAAAACCAAGAATTTCTGTCAGTTTGTTGGAAACTTTTCTTTTTATGGAGAAATGAAGAGCAGAACTCCAGCCAACTCTCTTTTTCCTTGTAATAATAGAAAATCACATATTCACATATATCATTAGGTATATGCCCTTCAGACCTGAGTGGAGCTGACCTCAATCTCTAGTGTACATTGAAAGGGAAATTAAAAAAACTCCTTTACCCTACCCAGGAAATATTTCCTTATTGTCAGTAATTGTCTATTTTCCCTTTTTGTTTGAAATGCACAATTGCTTGCTTATGCAAAAATAAACTATTGTATGTATTAACACTCATGGAGAACAAACTATGTGGTTATTATCAGTAGACAAGTTAATTATTTTGCTTTTACCTCCAGGTATATAGACGCTGATGGCTTTTTTATATTTCTATTTATATTCATGGCTGTATGTACTATTGTGCCTTCAGAGGTAATATACCCAAACTATGAACATCTCTTTGTATAGGGTGATGCAATGTGAAATATTGCAACCCAGAAGTACTTCACTGAGAACACTTTCCTACCTTTGAAGTACCTTTTGACAGTTCCTGTTTAGAGAGGTGTGAACATGTCAAAATAAAAACTACCTTGTGACCACTAGTATTAATTTCTTCTTATATGCTTGTGTTTCATTCAGTTGTTTTCAGCTAACACAAGTGAGATCTAGTTACTTTAGCATTCCCCAAAATAAAGTGACTGCACATAAAGAGAAAACCTGCATTGGATAAAAGGTCTGTTAAACTTCTGTAAAATTACAAAGCTCAGCAGAAACTATTCACTGAGTTTGCAGAAAGAGAAAAAAAACGCTCCTGAAGAAAGAAGTATCTGAAGTAGAAACTTCCCAGTGAATATACAGAAACAAGCCTGCAGGAACAAACAAGCAGGCTCCTAAACTAGAAACGATGTTATTTTATAAACATGTTAAAGCAACTTTTTACTTCAGACAACTGGCTATGTGGAGTAGGACTGCATATGATGATGGGATTACACGTGTCACACTACCTAAAATCTACTTCTGAGTATGATAATATGATTGAGTCATCTAGCTCCTTTTGGAGGCTGTATTTATCAAAGTTGTTCAGCTTTAGTAACTGAGAAAGCAGTGTGGTCTAAGACAGTGTCACTGTAATTCTGATTTTTGGAACCACCTTACTATCTCATATGCTTACTAGCTCTCCTCGGAGATACTGGTTTATTCTTATCTGACATGCCATACTAGATGAAGGGTAGACCAATAAACTTCAGGACGGACTATTTATCTTATAAGACAGTACTGTCAGAGGATTATCCTGAAGCTTAATAAATTAATATTGTTCCTTATTTATCCCAGAGGTGCTACGATATTGTCTTTCACATATTATTTATCAGCTTCACAAAATTAGTGTTTTTACCTTTTTGCGTGATAGACTCTCCATTCTCCTGACTACCTTTTTACTTTTCACAGCACACTGTACCTAGTTTAAATGTGTCTGTCTTAAACATGTAAGAATAGACCTCTGGCCAATGCTCCAAACCCCTGTTCACCATAACCTCTCATCTGAGCAGCTCCAGCTGTTTCAAGCATTTCTCGATTTTTGAAGCAACAACAGACAGTTGCATGTTTTCTTTCTTTCTTCTTCATGTGCTGGGCTGGAAATAAAATGTAGGGGAATTATAAATGCCATAACGATATCAAACATACAAGAAACACAATACACACTCAAAACATTTTTTTGTTTATTACCTCTATTTTAAGAAAAAAAAAATCATGATCTTGTGGAGTGATTCACCATATACAGTTTGCAGGCCAAACATCCAACCATTAAAAATTATAAGAAAAAAGAAAATGCAATGCTATCTATGCCTCTCTATCTGTTAAAAGAATAAAATGGACAAATATGAACTATAGGTAGGGCTGCATCTCTGTGAAAGAGTGTGCTTAAATTGGTAGATGATACCTTTTTACACATACTTAAAATGCAAAAAATGTGTTTTTCCATATTTTTCCATGTTTTTCATGTAGGTAAGGAGCAACTGGCTATATGATACTATTCTAGGATTGTGTATAGAATTTACCTAATTAAATTTTACTAAAACATCAATTTAACAAGTCTTGGTATTACAAATTGTGCTGTCCATACTTTAATTTCATTTTAGTTGATAGCCCATCTATTTGATCTATAACTGCTGACAGATCCTGTATTTCTATTTGTATTTCTACGGTCACACTATCTATATCTTTTTTTGTAAGATGTTTTGTGATAGTCTTTGACAATACTCTTGGCAGCTATAACTCCCCATGTGACAGGCACAACATGTTCTAAAGGTCTGATTGACTTATATTCGTATTTGGGTCTAAACAATTGAAAAGCCAGTCACATTTCCAAAATGTCTGAATAAACATAATGTGAATGTCTTATGCATGAAACAATCATGTTTGATTTTATTTATTTATAACTCACTGATTTCATATACTAAATACTGTTTTTTAAAAACCTAAAAAACCAAAAAAAAATAATTTATCAGTTATGCTTTCATTTTTCTCATGGACTTGCAACACAGAGGGAACTTTTGGTTCTAATAGAGTCTTATGATGTGAATTTTTCCTTAGATAAATTTCACCTTTTTCTTTTTTTTTCATCCTTTGCAGTGAATATGCTAGTAGAATTTACTGAATACAGCTCTTTTCATAAGCGTCTGCCTTTTTTCCTTTACTGTAAGCTGTAAATCAATAGTAACTGATTCCTGGGGCCAAATACATTGACAGCAGCTTAATCAACTTGTGTCCATGCTACATTCAATGTCATCTCTAGCCACAAGGCAGAAAATTCTTTCAGAGAATTTTTCTTTGAACCGTTCTGCTATATTTTCTATTTGTCTGTTTTGGAACCTGTTTCTGGCCCTTTAGCTCAAGAAGTGCTTTTAGTCAGCAGTTTTAGAAAGTGCCTCTTTCCTCCCAGCTCTCATTATCTTCACGTGTTTCTTTTGTACTTTCTCTCATAAGAATTTATACACGTTCTCTTTGGCTAGAATAGTATGCTTGATCTTAACAGACATTTTATGCTTGTAATTGTACTATGATTAAGGCAATGTACATCTATTTGTGCTATATATTCTTGTGTCAGATATGTGGCTAAACTACACTCACAATTTCTCAAAAATCTATATGAAGTGACATTTGAGAAACCCTCGATTGGAAATATAATCTTGGAGGAGAAGTAATAAAAGGAGAGAAAGAAATAAATAGGAATATTCAGTATTTACAAAGATAAAGGAAAATATCTGGCACTTGTTAAGTGATATTTCTGTTTGTAATAAATAGTCTAGCAATATGTGTATTACTAGGTCATCAACAGCATCATCTGAACGTATTAAGTTCAAAGCTTAACTGTAACAGATTGATGAGCAGAATTACTAAAAAAGTACTTCCTAAACATAAAAACTTTAATCGGTCCTCTGGACAACTGGATGTAGCGAGGAAAAAGCCACACCAATTACTCTGCAGAAAGGAGTGTCACCATCTTAAATCTATATGAATAATATTAATTGAAGAATAGGAAAGTGATACATTTATAACTGTTTCATAAAGCATTGCATGTGTCCCTGTCAGTCAAAAGTCAGCCTTACAGTCACTTGGTTAGGTACAGCCCCTAAAACTCACTAGAAAAATATATTTTCTCTCTCTGGCAATTCAACAGTGGTGGCTGTCTTAGAAAGGAACTCGTAAGCAGTAGCCAGGAACTTGTATGCAGGAGCCACTGGTGTGTCAAACAGTAAAGTTTACCTGTGATATTATTCATAGAATCTTAGAATGATTTGGGTTTGTGAGAGACTGAAATGTCCTATGACTGTCTCAAATCTTGCTTGTGTCTGTGCAAACCTCCAAGATAAGCTGCTGCGGCCTGTGAATTCGTCTGGGGAATGTCGCCCAGAGAAGTGGGAGTGTATTGAAGGATGCACCCCCTCCACTTCTTTGTGGTTGCATTGTCCGGACTCTTTAGACAAGCCTCAAAGGGGCAGATGTGTACTGAGTTGCCCCATCCTGTAGCCATTTGTGGCTCTATTTCGTAGGCCAGACACCATACATGCATTGCTAATGAACTGACAAGAGGCAAAGGTTCCTGCCCTGAAGCCAGATCCAACAAAACCTGTGGGACCAGAGGAAAAAAGACCTAAAGGTGAGCAGATATGCTAATCAGCGGATACCATGAACTTAAAAAGGCAGCAGAAAATTTTGCTCAGTGTGCACCCACCACCGAAGAACTGAAGACTGATGACCAACGGGATGCCGCTGGATCCATGGTGGTGACTATTCTTGCAGCCCTATCCCGCATCCTTGCTTTATTTCTGTCTTTTCCTTCCATTCTGTCCTATTGCTACCCTTCTTCACTTTTTTTTTTTTTTTAATAATAAAAACCTGTTTTAGGTATATGGCATTTGACCTCGTTTGTGTCTTAATCTCACTCTTGGGATCATATCAAAACCTCCCCCGACATTGGATCAAGAGAGGGTTGGAAGGGATCTTAAAGATCATCTAGTTTCAACCTCCCTGCTATGGACAGGGACACCTTCCACTAGGTCTGATTGCTTAAAGCTCCATTCAACCTGGCCTTGGAGACTTCCAGGGAGGGAGCATCCACAAACTCTCTGGGTAACCTGTTCCAGTGCCTCATCTTCCTCACAGTAAGGAATTTCTTACTTATATCTAATCTAAACTTACCCTCTTTCAGTTTAAAACCATTACCCTTTGTCTTATCACTATACTCCCTGATAAAGAGTCCCTCCCCATCTTTCCTGTAGGCCGTCTTTAAGTACTGGAAGGCCGCTATAAGGTTTCCCTGGAGCCTTTTCTTCTCCAGACTGAACAATCCCAACACTCTCACCCTGCCCTCATAAGCAAGGTACTCCAGCCCCCTGATCATCTTTGTGGCCCTCCTCTGGACCCACTCAATCAGGTCCATGTCCTTCTATGTTGGGGGCCCCAGAGATGTATGCAGTACTCTAGATGGGGTCTCATGAGAGTGGAGTAGAGGGGGAGAATCACCTCCCTCAACCTGCTAGCCAGATTTGTTGTAGCCCAGGATACGTCTGGCTTTCTGGACTGGGAGAGCACATTGCTGGCTCATAGTCAGTTATTCATCCATCAATACCCACAGGTCCTTCTTCTCAGGGCTGCTCTCAATCCACTCTTTGCTCAGCCTGTATTTGTTCTTGGGATTGCCTCGACCCATGTGTAGGACCTTGCACTTGGCCTTGTTGAACTTCATGAGGTTTGCACAGGACCACCTTTCAAGCCTGTCAAGGTCCCTCTGGATGGTACATCCCTTCTCTCCAGCGTGTCGAGTGCACCACACAGCTTGGTGTCATCGGCAAACTTGCTGAGGATGCACTCAATCCCACTGTCCATGTTGCTAACAAAGATGTTAAACAGCGCTGGTCCCAATGCCAACCCCTGAGGAACACCACTCGGCACTGCTCTCCATTTGGACATTGAGCTGTTGACCGCAACTCTCTCAGTGTGACCATCCAGCCAATTCCTTATCCACCAAGTGGTCCATTCATCAAATCTATGTCCCTCCAATTTAGAGACAAGGATGTCTTGCAGGTCAGTGTCAAATGCTTTGCACAATTCCAGGTAGATGACGTCAGTTGCTCTTCCCTTATCCGCCAACACTGTATTCCCTTCATAGACGACCACCAAATTCGTCGGGCATGATTTGCCCTTAGTGAAGCCATGTTGGCTGTCACCAATCCCCTCCTTATTTTCCATGTGCCATGTTTCATTTATTGTTAAAATCAAAGCAAAATATAATATGCAAGCATAGGAGGAAATACTTTTCAAAAACATTTGCAGATTCCTTAGCATAATGAAAAAAGCCATCTTTGAAAGAGTTGCTTCAAAGAAGTCCTAAAAGATACCTTAGGTTCTGCTACTTTGCATATGAATCTTCTCACTTGTTTATATATATGCTCTATGATCTCACTTAAACCTTTATCTATTTATGCTTCCACCACTTCTTCACTAATCTGGATCTAGTCACTTTGTTATTACCTTCACCTTGTAGGTGTCTTACCATTATACTCAGTGCCAAAAAAGTCTGCGGCCTATGTGACACATCTTTCAATAAATTATATTTTTCTTCTTTATTGTCATTATATACAAATCTACACTACTTTGTTTAGATAAAAATCACAAAGTAAAAAGTTCTTATCTGTAGCTCATTGGTATAGACTGGACAGGCTGGAGAGGTGGGCCAGGCCAACCTCGTGAAGTTAACAAGGCCAAGTGTAAGGTCCTGCACCTGGGCTGGCACAATCCCAAGCACAGATACAGGCTGGGTAATGAGTGGATTGAGAACAGTTCTGGGGAGAAGGACTTGGGCGTGTTAGTGGATGATAAGATCAACATGAGCCAACAGTGTGCGTTTGCAGCCCAAAAAGCCAACCAGATTCTGGGCTGCATCAAAAGAAGTAGGTCAAGGGAGGTGATTCTGCCCCTCTACTCTGCCCTCGTGACACCCCACCTGGAATACTGTGTCCAGCTCTGGAGCCCCCAATACAAGAAGGATATAGAACTGTTAGAACGAGTCCAGAGGAAGGCTACCAAGATGATCAGAGGGCTGGAACACCTCTCCTATGAGGACAGGCTGAGAGAGTTGGGCTTGTTCAGCCTGGAAAAAGAGAAGGCTCCGGGGAGACCTCATAGTGGCCTTCTAGTACCTGAAGGTCACCAAAGAAGGCTGGGGAGGGACTTTTTACAGGGGACTGTAATGATAGGACGAGGGGTAATGGGTGGAAGCTGAGGGATGGGAGGTTTAGATTAAATATAAGGAAGAAGTTTTTTACTGTGAAGGTGGTGAGGCACTAGAACAGGTTGCCCAAGGAGGTTGTGGATGTTCCAGCCCTGGAAGTGTTCAGAGCCAGGTTGGATGGAGCCTTGAGCAACCTGATCTAGTGGGAGGTGTGCCTGCCACAGCAGGGGGTTGGAACTGTGTGATCTTTGAGGTCCCTTCCAACCGAAACCATTCTATGATTCTATAATTCTATGATTCTAAGATTCTATGATTCTATGATATGCACAATAGAAATGTCACTATATAATTAGGCATCTCAGGACTTTCAAGAACCTGTATATTTTTGGAAGTGCCTACATTAGTGTTTTAATTCAGAACAGGAGTCTGCTTTTGAGCAGGACTTCCTCATCACCTCTTTTACTTTATTTCGGTTTTCACTACAGGTTAACCTTGGATCCTACAGACTTAATTCCCTTTCAGAGGAAATCAACCTTGAAGAAGTGA
The DNA here is from genome assembly GCF_031877795.1 of Strix aluco. Classification (NCBI taxonomy): domain Eukaryota; kingdom Metazoa; phylum Chordata; class Aves; order Strigiformes; family Strigidae; genus Strix; species Strix aluco. The sequence goes on from NC_133934.1 coordinate 21,851,994, forward strand.
TCTAGAAATTAATTTAATGTACAGCAACTGCTAAAGAGCTTTCAGTCCATGGGACCACAATGGAACTATCCAGGATAAAGCTACCAAAATACATATAATGTGATGGTTCCATAGCCTGTTAAAGGTAGATGATACCTTTAATATTTGAAGGTAATTTTGTTTTGCAAATCAAGTGTGTGAACCACAAGTTGCTTCATAAGAGTGCAATTGGATTCTGACAGTAAAGTATGTAAACTTTGCTTAAGTTCATTTCTTGATTTCTGCTGAAATAAAGTGACAACTTTATGTAGCAAATTTAGCTTAATTGATCATAATCAAGCAGAAAAAATACAAAAACTTTAAAAGGGTCCCTGCTAATTGCAATTCAGTATAATGACTAAGAGCCTCTCACTGCAATATAAGGCCTTTATTTTGACTCATCTACAGTACATGTGATGGAATTTCCACAGTATCTATGTAGGAGGAACCATCTGGAGTATATGGTGTTCAGCTATTCTAACATTTTTTATTGCTGAATATATACACCCAATATACTGAAGCTGTAACAAAAAAATATTGTTTGGCAGAATTTATGATAACATAATAAGGTCATAAAAAAATTCCAATTTTTAATAACTCAGACTGACAGGAACAGGCAAAGTTATTTGACATAGGTCATTGCAACTAATTAACTACTTTTTAAACAGTAACTTCAGTTTTATGAGGATTCATTACTGTATTTGTGTAAAATATTTGTGCAGCTCAAAAGATTTGCCTCATGTTTGACCAGAGAAAGACCTGATGATGTTTAAAAGTACCAATGCTTTGAAGTTAAGGCTACTGTCTCTTTGTATTGTGTCCTCAGAAAACATCAAACAGTTGCAAAGACACCACGTAACCTCAATTTCATTCTGAAATTCTATTACTTTCAGATACAGATATTGCAGTGAATGTCACTGCAGAAGCAGAAGCCTACTCCTGCTCTCAGGTAATTATTTTATAATATAGATCATAATTTCTATTACTTCTTCATTACATTTTAACTGTTCTGTCTTGCTTGGCTGCATGTAAACTCTTAATGAAAGTTGCAGCTGTTTTTGTATAAAAGGGCCTCGCTACAAAGAGGGCTGATTACATGCCAGAGTTACATGTATTCCAGTCATTCACAGACTGAATTTGAAGTCTTAAGGGTAATCTGAAAGTGCAGCTATGGATAGTCAATAGACAAACAGCAATGACTTTTTTTTTTTTTTTTTTTTTTTTGCTTATATTTATGAACAGTACTAAGTAAGACAGAGAAGACCTGGGAATGACAAAAAGACATTTTTTTCTAAGTTGCTAGGCTTCCTGTTTTGAAGTATCCCTTTGACATTGCAATCAACCTGAATTCACAACCAACTCCTACTGACATCTGGATCAGAGTTTCCTTAATGGTTTTTACCTCAAAACATGTTATTCATAGCCAGTGGGACAAAGGAGAGATGATGCACATAAACCAAAGGAAAAAGAATGAGAAAGAAAAGCTGAAAAACCTTGAAAATTTAAGAGAGATACATGATTTTTTTTTTTTTCTAGTACTGCATATTTGCTCAGCATAAAAATGGGCACCTAAAAGGCAGTGCATCATAGCTGCAAGAACTAGGTGGGTTTTTTTGTTTGTTTGTTAAGGATCCTACTTACAATTTCCATATTAAATGGCTTGTTTACAGACATTCACAAACACAAAGATGTGGTGAAAATGTGATTTCTGAATAAGACCTACATTTGCACAAATTCCTAAAGGATTGACAAAAGTTCAGTATGAAGTAACAAAATTGAAAAAAATTGGAAACCCAGTGAGTACAAAAGCATATTTTGTTCCCAAAAATCAGTCTTAACTGATTAGTGCCTTTAACAAACAGCCATTTAAAAATTCCTATGTATAAGAGAGCCTTTTGTCTGTGTATAAGTATAGGCATTCACATACATGAATCTGTCTTTGATCTAGAAAACATTTTAGATTAATTTTCAGTACTCTTGACTTAGCTTCCTAAATTCATAGTTTACCAATTATTTTTTGTTTCAGACTGACTTCAGGTGGGAAAGGATCCACATTATGTCCTCATCTGAAACTGAACTATAATTTTTAGATAATGTGTAGATTCTTCTACACAGCTAATGCTGACAATAGTTAGAAGTATACACACCTGAAGCTACCTCTACAGGTAAAGCAAGACCACCATTACCACCACATTACACACCTCCAGGGGATGATTCAGTTCACCTAAAATCTGGCTGGTTTGTTGTCTTTAGGCTGTATATGGATTGAAGAATTCTCTGATATCTAAAATCAGGTGAGGTGAATCCATGCCATGGTGCTTAATTCAATGGGACCTGTGGGTATGTAGTGTATACATGTACTTCAAAGTAAAACAGTAAAGAGCACTATGAATCAACGGAAATACAGCCATTCCCTTGTTGATTACAGCTGTACTAGAAGGCTGATGACCCTAGGCTTTAGACCAACAAGGACAGCCTATACATGTGTAGACTATGAAACTTAACTGTCAAACAGGGTGGCTGCATGTATATGAGAAGGATTCTTCAGCCATGCTAAACCTTTAATCCTGTCAGTGATTAATTTGATAGAGAGCTCTGTGCCAAAGCCATACCAAGAACTATTCTAATATTTTAACAAATAACACATTTGAGTTTCAGTGTTTAGGACCATGCCTTGTCATGGTTTTTACTACTAATGGATGTAGACATTATGTCTTTTCCTTCAGTCAATGCTCACAAGCTCACTAGTTAAAACTGTGGTTACTAAAATGATCATAGTTACCTTCAACACAGGTATGGAGCTTCCTAGAGCTATTTTATCCTCCCCCAAACCCCACAATAATGATGTATATTTGTCAATAATTAACTCATTCTTAAATTGTTAGCCAGTCAACAAATCTCCAACTTATAAATTTCTGCCTTTCTTAAAATTAAAATGAAAATTAATATAAATAACACCACCAAGAACTTCTTCATGTTACTGATTTGCATCTTTAACACCAGTAATTGTTGTCTTTCCAGCTATCAAACACTAAAGCCCTTTATATATCAAGGAAGAACACAGTAGTAAATATCATGTTATACAATTTTGTGAACTCTTCTGTTTTGTATCAAACATATAGTAATTTTAATGAACAATATTTAAATGTGAATAAGTATTTGTACTCCAGTCTGCTTTCCCCTTTCTTCTCCAATTAATATCTATTCATCCTACATGTACTAAAAAAAAAGTAAAGAATTGCTGTGTGAACTTCAAACATCATCACTATGACTGTCTTAATTTCATATTTTTTTTTTTATTATTCCCAGGTAAGACCATGTTTTGTCTGTTATAGGTTTTTATTTTCTCCAACAGGAATATAATTTAATTATTTATCATCTCATTAACTGGCTTGTTGATATTAAATACTAAATGTGCAAAGTTATTTTTGTTGTTTGAAGTAATTTTCAGATCTTTTGATTTTTTTGTCCCTCTTCGGTCATTATCACAGGTTTATAAGACCCCAATTATTTTAAATTCAGTGCCTCAGATACAGATCCTTTATTTCAATATTTTTAGAAGATGAAAAAACTAAAATACAAGAAAGCAAAACAAATTAACCTATCTTTGCACATCTGCATGAGAAAAAAAAAGGAAGAACAATACTTTGAAATGTCTGATTTGTTATCACCAACCAAATACACTAGTTGTAATTTTTAATGTGTGGTGATCCTGTGGTTTTTTAAAATCTCTGAAGAGGCTTTCCAGAAGTTTTAATATATTATATACATATAATCAATAAAATACATAAACACACAAAAAATTTTTAATAGCGATACTTAATAGATTCAAAATAGTGCATTTACTTTTAACTAAGTTTATTATTGAACTATTTAGTTTTGTCACTTGTAATTATATGCAACTATTTCCATCTATCTCTCTATGGCTTTTCCCAAAATGCTGCAGGTTGACTGAAGTTATTCCTATCTTCAATGTAAAATTTTGACATTTTTAGGATATGCTTATTAGCCATTCAGGTGAGAGACTGCATTGCAACACATTCTGTCAATCTCAGAGGTATTTTATGAGCACTGTTGTTATGCATCTTCTCTTTGCAGAATACAAATTACCCAACTTGATAAGGTTACTAAAGACTTAAGCTGTATCTGAAAGAAAGCACTGATAAAAATTTAAAACTTTCATAGGTCAATAAATCAAAATTTATATGTACAATATCCTTTAATAAAGTAGGTATCCAATCTGTGCTACTAGTTATAAGGCTGGATTAATAAAGATCACCTTCTACCTGGGTTAGTTTTCTTCCAGATTTAAAGTGACTCATCACATTACATGATCACTGAGCCCAGCGAAACAGAAGCTGATGGAGCTAGACCACCCTTCTCAGCAGTATCTGACTGTTAGATCAGTTGATTACAGATCATATAATATATATCTGACAAAGTCTGAACTTGGAGGGAGGGTGCAATCCAATGCTTTAAGGTGATATTTAGAGGAAGTGTATTTAAAAAAATCAAAACTATAAAGTTACAATTTTAATGAAACAACATTTAGAGAAGTGATAGGATAAACCTGTCCAGAAACCTACATTTCAGTAGGACAATAACAAATTTCTTCTCTTCCCACCCATCTCCTTGCTCTGGTAATAAAAGAATAAGTCAATATTTCCTCGAGTTCAGTATTTATGGTCACTGGACATTGATGAATTACTATGCAGAATTTAAATGAAACACAAAGATGTGACTTCAACACTCATTCATTATCAAATGCTGGTGCTTCCAAACACTTGTGTGCTGCTGCAACTGTGCAATGGAGCACCATTCTGAGAAAACAGCTTATATCATAACAGCAGAATCAGAGAGTAGGCATTTCATTAGATTAATTCACTGTGTTTCCCAGCAATTAGTTTGAACCTCACAATTCAGTAATATGACTACACTATTTCTAGGAGCTGGTGCTACATCTACAAATTTCACCAAAGAATAGATATCATATCATTTAAGTAAGCAAATTCATTTATTAAGCAATAATCTGAATAAAGATCAGAAAATGGATATAGTAATTTACAGTGTTTTAATATGTGCAATGCCTTTTAAGGCCTAACAAGGATGTTTTCTCATTATACTCTTTAGTCATGAGTCCTTTCTCTGCCTATACTGTGTAGATCCCTCTAGTCACTTTCTCACTCTTCTGCCAACCCATTCTGCTCAGAAAAAAACCAGTATTCAGCAGTTCTGCCAGCTGCATATGAACACTGTTCATCTCTTCTATTTCATCTCGGTTGTCAGTTATGGCAAAGCCTAGACAAAGCCTCTAAACTTTTCAAAATATCTAAAAATCTGAACAAAGCCAAGACTTTGACATAAAATGCAGGGGTGTAGTTTTTAATGTAAATCTACTGCGGAATGAAAACTATTCAGAACCACTTATTTACCTAAGTTGATACACTTTTTCTTTCACAGCTTTCACTTTCTCTCCAAAATAAAGACTTGCAGATAGACAGTAAGTTGTCACAATATATTTGTGTGTTAACTGTCCTTCCTGAAACAGATTTCTTTTTCTTTTTTTTAAAGAAATAATATCTCTGTAAAAAAAAAAGTTTTCTGAATATGTTAGATGTTGAAAGCTTTATCTTGCACCATCTACACTGTAGAGTAACTTAGAGTTACTACTATGTGGAATATTTGTTTAAGTTTGTATGCCTTTTAAACAGGTATTACATTGCAAATATATGTAGTCTATGTTTTTTTTTATCTCCAATATCCCATGTTAATTAAAAGCAGAGTCTCTACAGATATCATTATCAGAGAAATTGCTTACCATTCTACCATAGAAACATGTTGTACAGACTTCATGATGAAAATGGGATAATAATGGAAAAGTTACAAGTGTCAGCAGAACAAATCTGGAACTGGTTACAGGAAAGAAATCTGAAATAAATAATCCAAATCCCCTAAACAGTTCTATCACCTGTATTTTCCCCTTCATATCATTCTTCAACTCAGCTTTTGCACTACTTGATGTAATAGCAGGTAGTGCAACACATAGTTGCATCCAAACTACAACCAAACCTAAAGGTTTGGTACCAGTCCAAACACATCATAAAATTTATGTGGGCTAGAGAAACATATACAAAGCCAAGCATTTATTGATAGTCAAAGTATTAACAATCTAATCAAAGAATTATTGTTAGTCCAGTTACAGTGATAGTAACAATTATAGACCAGAGTATCCAACTACTGGTAATTCCCTTTCATGACACAGACAAAACTGATCAAACTGTCTAGTATCCTCCTGTTTCTTTGGTGTTCTTCACATCTTTCCATTTTTGTGAAACAAAACAAACAAAAAACCAGCCAAAAAACCCGAACAACCAACCCCAAAACAAAATAACCAAGCATTGCACACACCCACTAATGGCAAGTCATTAGTATTCCCAAGTTATCCACTGGAAGGGGTATAATGTCATACTCACTCCATCATCTGTTTAGGGTCATATATGCTCTACACCCTCCTCTTTCTATATTTTTTATGTGAGTACTGCATGTTATACATGTGTTGGAAATTTGCTCTTTGTTCCCTGTGTTATCTCTAAAACTGGTTCTACCCAACTTACAAAGTAACATTCCTTTAATGCCTAGTAGTTGACCACTGATAATTTCTTTATAGCCCTGGGGACTCTGCTCTTATCCTTTTCTCAGACTTTCAGGGTGTCTATCCTGTCATGACCTGGACTGGGAGCCCAGAGAATCGAAATGGTTCTGTGATCCCCTCGGGTTAAATTAAGGTGAAACAACACCAAACGACCAGTTAAAATGTTTTACTTGTGGTAGAGAACAATTTAAACTTGGAAAAGGATAATAAGCAATGTGGTTTCTCATAAATCTGTAAGAAAGGGAAGGGCAAGGGGAAGGGGAAGGGGAAGGGGAAGGGGAAGGGGAAGGGGAAGGGGAAGGGGGAGGGGAAGGGGAAGGGGAAGGGGAAGGGGAAGGGGAAGGGTCAAAGAAATCCAGATCACCACCCCTGGATCCAGCGTTGTCTCAGGTCCAGTAATCTTGGGTGGTGGGTGCACACACAGCAAAGTTTTCTGTTGCCCTTCTAAGTTCATCTTATCAGCTGATTAGCATACTAGACAAGGAGGGGCAGGTATTCCACAAATTCATTTCCATGAAAGATGAGGAAAAAGGTGGAGCATGGGTTCCAGTTGAGTCGGTGGTTGCTGCCCAGTTTTGGTTTTGCCTCTGTTCCCAGAGATCTTATCAGTCACCCCAGAAATGGTCACCTCTTATCAGTTCTTGTTACCACTTCAATGACAAAGGCGTCATTAATCATTAGCAAGTCATTAGGCAAGGCAAGCATGGTGTCTGGCTTGCACAATAGGGTTTCACTCAGTCTAAGTCTTCCCCTTTGAGGCTTATCTAAGGAGTCTGTCACTGCAACTTCAAGGAAGTGGGGGGTCCATTCTTCAATACACTCCTGCTTCCTTGGGTGACATTCCTTAGACTGATTCAAAGGCTACAGTTTGTCCTTGAGGTTTTCTGTGTCAATGAATGTTTGAGGCATTTCTTCCTTCAGTTCCTTACATATCCTGTACATTATTACTCTAGAGTAACAGATTATTCTCTTTTCACAGAATAAGTGTTGGTTATTACTAGCTATTAGTAATAGTATTAGTAGAATAGAATTAGTATCCATTAGTTACAGAAATGTGTCAAAACTACGTAACAGGAGGTGTTACACTAAAAAAATTGTGCTAAGCTAAAACTGACAGAAATTAAGTAATACATTGTTATCTTTTTAGTAGTAACAGGGATTGCCAAACTTGCTTCAGGTAGGCCAAGTTCAGAAAAAGCAAGCCTGATCAGTTCAAATTCTGAGTCTTTGCAGAGTAAATGCAAAGCTGTGGCCTGTTACTAGCATGGTAATATACTCACCATGTACTGGAGGACAGCATTTTTATATTTGCGCAACTGAACGTGCAATGATAAAGAGCTGTATTGCTCCCTTAAGCAAAGACTGAAGTGTCCTGGTTTTGGCCAGAATAGAGTTCACTTTCCTTGGGCTGAGAGGGAACACAGCTAGAGGGCTGGGCCTGGATTGTCATTGGAGTATTCCATATCATATGACGTCATGCTCAGTATATAAGGGGACGGTGCTCTCTCATTTCCATTTCCATTTTCCGGTTGGTGTGGCAGGATTTCTGGTGCGGTCAGGATCGCTGCTGGGGGTGGGCTCTGTGCTGGTTGGTGAGCAAATGCTGTATATTACCAGTTTGGACTTACTAAAGTTACTGTTGTTTTGTTACGATTACTAATTTTTTTTTATTTGAATGAATTTATTTTTTTTTTGTCCCTCCCCTATCACACCGGGGTATCCAAGAAATTACAGGCCTGTCAGCTTGACATTGGTGCCTGGGAAACTGATGGAGCAGCTCATCCTGAGTACCATCAAACAACACATGCAGGACAACCAGATGATCAGGCCCAGTCAGCATGGGTTTATGAAAGGCAGGTCCTGCTTGACAAACCTGATCTCCTTCTATGACAGGGCGACCTGCTTATTGGATGAGGGAAAGGCTGTGGATGTTGTTTACCCTGACTTCAGTAAGGCCTTTGACACCATTTCCCACAACATTCTCCTGGCAAAACTGGCTGCTCGTGGCTTGGATGGGCACACGCTTTGCTGGGTAAAAAACTGGCTGGATGGCCGGGCCCAAAGAGTGGTGGTGAACAGAGTTAAATCCAGTTGGAGGCCAGTCACGAGTGGTGTCCCCCAGGGCTCGGTTTTGGGGCCACTCCTGTTTAACATCTTTATTGATGATCTAGACGAGGGGATTGAGTGCACCCTCAGTAAGTTTGCAGATGACACCAAGTTGGGTGGGAGTGTTGATCTGCTCGAGGGTAGGGAGGCTCTGCAGAGAGACCTGGACAGGCTGGAGCGATGGGCTAAGGCCAACTGTAGGAGTTTCAATAAGACCAAATGCTGGGTGCTGCCCTTTGGCCACAACAACCCCCAGCAGCGCTACAGGCTTGGGGAGGAGTGGCTGGAGAGCTGCCAGTCAGAGAGGGACTTGGGGGTGTTGACTGACAGCCGACTGAACATGAGCCAGCAGTGTGCCCAGGTGGCCAAGAAGACCAATGGTATCCTGGCTCGTATCAGAAATAGCGTGGCCAGCAGGGACAGGGAAGTGATCTTACCCCTGTACTCGGCACTGGTGAGGCCGCACCTCGATTACTGTGTTCAGTTTTGGGCCCCGCACTACAAAAAGGACATTGAATGACTCGAGCGTGTCCAAAGAAGGGCAACGAATCTGGTGAAGGGTCTGGAGCACATGTCGTACAAGGAGCGGCTGAGGGAACTGGGGAACTCTGGAGAAGAGGAGGCTGAGGGGAGACCTCATCGCCCTCTACAACTACCTGAAAGGAGGTTGCAGAGAGAACTGGGGATGAGTCTCTTTAACCAAGTAACAAGCGATAGAACAAGAGGTAATGGCCTCAAGTTGTGCCAGGGAAGGTTTAGACTAGATATTAGGAAGCATTTTTTTACAGAACGGGTTGTTAGGCGCTGGAATGGACTGCCCAGGGAGTTGGTGGAATCCCCATCCCTGGAGGTGTTTAAGAGGCAGGTTGACATAACACTTAGGGATATGGTGTAGTTAGGAACCGTCAGTGTTAGGTTAATGGTTGGACTAGGTGATCTTCAAGGTCTTTTCCAACCTAGATGATTCTGTGATTCTGTGAACTATTCTTATTTTTTTTTTATTGACCTTAAAATTGCTTTTGCCCAGCAATCAAGTCCACATTTCCTTAAATGACCACTGTTGAGGTATTTATAGCTATGGGATCTCCTCTGTCATCCCGTGCCTCCCCTTTCATATCATATGCCTGTACTCTTCTACACTGCACTGTGTCCCTGACAGGGCTATTGCTGTCATACGATACCTGTATTTCTTTATACTACTACTACCATTAGTGTGATAAATATTTCCTTCTATACCGAATAATTACTTTCTACTACCATCTACAGAAAAATTATACCATATGCTTCTATAAAGCTAAATTAAAACTAAGTAATTGGGTAATGATTACCCAGTCATTAGAAAACTGATGATATTACTAATTTTATTCAGGCAGGCCAAGATGAAACTAGACATAACCTTGAAAGTCCTAAAGCCATAAGAAGTTGTACAAAGCCTCTTATCTGTTACTAGCAGTGACAACTTCATATTTACTAGGCTACAAGGATCCAGCCCAATATATTGTCTTCTTAATGTTCAAAGATAGACTACAGAGTTCTCACTAGTTCATGAGATTGTAGAACACACTTTCTTAAGTTTAAACCATCACATTGGCTTGTGGACAGGTTACCTGTTTAGCAGTTTTCCAAATAAAGGTTCAGCCCTTGTATCTCAGAACTGTTGTCTGTGCCTCACAGGCTCAAGCTCTGCAGTAGTAAGAACTTCAATAGTTACAAGTAAGTATTTATCATGCAACGTTCACAAAAGGGATTTTACCTAGTACCTCCAGATAGTGTAGAAGTTTATAATTCACTCCCACGTCATGCTGGATTCATGTACTACAAACAGTATTTCAAAGTCTGTCAGACTTGCAGAAATAACTAGGTCCTGACCCACAACTGCTGAACAGAAGAGCAGTGATTTCATGAAGTGATTTTAAGAGCAATTACTGGAGGAAAGTTCCCTGGGTCATGTCTGTTCTATAAAATCTAATGGAAACAAATCATAAGAATTCCTTCAAATCCTCTGTGCATTTCTGGCACAATCCCATCAACTCAGCAGCTGAGCTGCTGGCTTTTTTCATGTATCACACAATTTCAACCTCTGTTTTATGTCAGCTTTACACTCTTATTTAGCAGTCACCCATATCATCATGTGGTGCTACACAGAAGTAAACACATATCTTCCCTGAAAACTGGAATGATAAATTAACCATACAAAAGAACCTGCAATCAAACATATCTAGCAAGCCAAGAATCTGTATTCAGGCCCAAATATACGGGAACATGTTTAGTTTTAAATATCAATTGTGGAAGTTCAAAGACTCTTGTTTGTATTCAATATTTGGTTGATATTATCTGAAACCAGGAACAAATCGCTACCACTCTTATGTGTAAACTATGTCAGCTAAGTGGGACTAACACTACTTTAACACTGTTACTCATGTAATATTGCTAACATAGTGTATAGGGACTGGTATTGTAATGCTGATCATTTTGTTTTTATATTGCTTGTAATAGTAAACCTACTACTGTTGGAAGTAGAAAAAATGTCTTAATTTCTTTAAAAGAAGAGAGAGACGGGGAAATCTAAATGAGTCTAGAACTAAGTATCTGACCTTAGAGTAGACCCCAACCCATGTTAGACACCTTGACTCTGTAATAATTTCATAAGAACTTTAAGAAAACTGAGAACAGAAATCCAAAGATGGATCTTAAGGAGATGCATTTCTACATGAAGTTCCTCAGGGAAGCAGATGACTACACAGGAGTACTTCTAAAATACTTCCCTAGTGACAGCTTATTGTATAATCGCGTTATACAAAATACAGATTAAGACTTTTTGATCTGCTGGAGACTGTTGTAACACACAACTTCTACCTTTCTGAATAATAGCTAGGATTTTTTTTTTTTTTTTATGGGGTAAGAGAAGGACATTCCCCATTTTCTTCCTGTAAAGCTTTGCAATGTTATATAAGGAGAAGAATCCAGATTTGTAGAGCAAAAGAAAGAATAAATGTGTGTAACTGTAGTCTTCTAGCTATGCTCACTATTTAAAATAATGTCTTATATAATGCACAGACAGTATTGGGATAGAATGGGCATGAATAGAATGCCATCAATTTCATAAAGAGAATGCACATTTTTGTCATCACAAAAGCATCCTTAAACACTAGGTCATATGGCGCTGTTTCATTGGCACACAGAGGAGACTGCCTTTTCTTCTGAGTCCATTTTTCCTCTTCCAGATACAGGAAGATCATCTACATTTAATTTTAATTTCTTTTTGAAGTCTATTCTCTAAGCAGTCCAGGTAATGGGACTTCTAAGCCATGTGTTGACTGTGATTTTAAAAGGATTACTGGAATAATCAGTTCCACTCAGGAGTGAAAGGAACCAAATGGCCTACAACAACATGTACCTCACTACTCATACAGTTAAGGGGGATATATAAACACACTAAACCAAACTTCTTTAAGACCTTTGAAATTTTAAAACCAGATGTTTACTAGGTTTAGATGCAACAATAGGCATAAATAGCAACCGATAAGAGGTTTTCCTGTATCTCAGTAAATGTTCCCTTTTAGCTCTTTATGTCCAACTTTATAGATAGGTGGTCTTTTTCTCAGCATGGTAAGGTTACTTTGTTCTACATACAAACAGTTTAAAGAACAAAAGAATTTAATATCTGTAGCCTTTTAGTTTTCTACCCACAATCCAACAGCAGAATGAGTTTTCTAAAAGTGGTTATTCAAAGAATGAGAATTCTAGTTTCCATGATTTTTCACTATCTGAAATGTTCTTAGTAGATGACAAATTATTTTATATATTTTCATAGCTCATAAAGTAAAAGACAGACAAACAAGCAAAAACAACTAGCAGACTTGCAGAAAATGTTACAAAACAATTGATCTATTTTCCTAAGAATAAAACCCCCACCCCTTTAGTGAAGATTACATTTTATAATAAAAGTGAAACTAGTAGCAACAAAATGGTTGAAACCATTAATTTTTCAACACAACATTCTTCTAAAGGAAAAACTAGGCTAAAAAGCATCAAAATAAGAAATTTTTTGCGAAACAACGTGTACTGTATTTGTGAAAAGAAGACAGACTCAGCAGGTAAGTAACTTTACAGGAATCTCTCTGGAAAATTAATCTCATTTTGCATCTAAGTACTAAAATAAGCAGTAAGTTAGGCTAATGGAACAACTTAAGGAAAATATTATTTTCCTACAACTGCAATATAAATTAATAAACAAAATAGAAATGTTGACTTCCTCATATAAAAGGAAGACTAAGCAGATAAACTACTCAAAAATTACTTATACACACAGTACTTTCATTCCCTCCCATACTACCACTATGCTTCACTCTCCAAAGTATCATGGAACAAGTATTTCTTCTATATCAAAGACTTAAGAAAAAAAAAAGACCCTGACAGTAGCATTATATAAAAGTGGAAAGTTGCCTGATACATTGGAACCCCTCTGCCTGTGAAGCCTTTAAAAAAAAAATCAACAAAAAACCGCACAACAAAACCCCTAAACCTCTCATCCTTTCTTCTACTAAATACTGCACAACAGAAGCATCTTTTCCGCATGCTTTCAAAGCACTTATCCATATGAGGGTGCATTTTTTTTCAGTATTTTGAATGAGTTACTAGACCAACTTTATTTGCCTCCAAAATGGAATTATCAAGCCATACACTATAAGTAGAAAAAGTAAGGGATTGGATACCTGTTAGGTGTAAAGTAGCTTTTATAGTTTCTATGAGTCTAGAAGTTATAAAATACACTATTACAGGGTATCATTCTATCTCTGCTTCATAATGAAACATGAGAAAATAAGATAAAAGTCCATTTCAGACAGACAAATTATATCATTTTAGTTTTGTTCAGAAAGCATAGTAAAGACTGCTAGAAAGATGTAGAGTTAATACCTTAAGCAACAAGAGTTCAAAAGAAAATGTTACATTTCTTTAAAGTGTATTTGTAGGTCTCATGAATAACGTATCAGCTCTAAAGAGCAAAACAAAAATATAGCAGAGCAGAGAGGCCCACTGAAAAGAGATTGGCTCTGACTTCTTTGCATCCTCCGTTCAGGTATTGATATACACTGATGAGATCCCCACAAGCCTTCTCTTCTCCAGGCTAAACAATCCCACCTTTCTCAGCCTTTCCTCAAAGGAGAGATGCTCCAGTCCATTCATCATCTTAGTGGCCCTGTGCTGGACTCTCTTTGCATGTCTTTCTTGTACTGGGGAGCCCAGGCCTGGACCCCCCACTCCAGATGCATCTCACCAGTGCTGCTGTCTCACCTACCTTGACCTGCTGGCAATACTCCTCCTAATGCAGTCCAAGATACAGTTAGCCTTCTGTGTGGCAAGGACACACTGCTGGCTCAATGTTCAACTTGGTGAAACTCATCCATTTATTTAAACTAAAAAAAATCTAGACATAGTTGCAGCAAAAATTACTATTGGCAAATCTTTCCTGAAAATAGCCTCTGAAAGCTCTTATAGATTTATGACATAGGAAGAGGGACTTACTTTGACTGCTGGAAATATTCTGACTGATATACCTTAGGATAAACGGCTTTTTCTTTTTATAACTGTATGCCATTGCTAGCCTATACTCTTGATGCAATTTACTAGATATTTTGACTATTCTGTTTCCAGATGATGGTTTCCAGTGTAATGTAAACTTTTTCTGAAACTAATTTCTAAATCTGTGGCATTGTGGTTTGTGTATTAAGTTCCATCCCATTGGAGTATTAACTTCATCTCATTGATAATTCTATCCTAGTAATATGTCTTCAAGTTCTAAATTATAATTACTACTTCCTGCTTCAAAATCTGTGTTTTTACAAACCTGGTTTCTTATCTGGCTAGATTATGAATCCAGTACTTTTGCTTGAACAGTTGGAGTTCAAAGTTTATCCTCAGATTACGTTTCCATCCCCTCCTTCACAGCAGCCAAACTAGATCTTAGAATCGACTAAAGAGATAAAATAATACTTATTGATGGGACAAAGGTTTTGGTTTGACTGTTTAACATGAAAAATATAGGGCCAAGTAATTGTTCATATCCAAGTATTTGAGGATACAAGAAATTCAGGATTTTCTTACCAATCTCTAAAACTGGACATGTTATCAAAGACAGTCATCTTTCTCCCTCAACAATGAATGTAAGGGTGAGAAAAGAGAGGTCAGTCACTCAACTCTAGAGAAATTAATCCTTTCTTATGTTTCTGTGGAAAGTGGGATGAACTGCCCCTGAAACTGTCTCTGCAATTTAATTACTGAGAAAGCTTAGATTAGGAGTGGTTTAAAATAGATGCCTAGTTTGCAAACAATTAAGATGATGTGAATATTTTATAGGTCAGATATGATTTATTAGCAAAGAATTTCAGTTGCCAGTTAATTAAGATACATATTCTCTACTTCTTGGAATTATTTGAGATATTTATATTGGGGTTCTTTGCAAACATTCATATTTTTGGAGTTTTTATGTGAGAAATACAATTCACAATGGACAGAAAGAGAAAATTATGGAATGTTAGCAGTCTAATAAAGGGGCTAGGGTCAATTTACAGGACAAGATCTGTGCATTGTGTATCTTCTGTCCTATATCTGGAGCTGTATTAAGTTTTATGCCATTCAAAAGATTTACACTTTAATAAGGCAGAAGGATAAGAACACTGATTAAGCTGAAGACAGTACTTGTCTGCCTTTAATGAGTGAATCCCACTAATGAAGAATCCCACAAATGAGGAAGGATTTACTTTTAAGTGCCAATATTTTCTATTTGTTGAAGGTTTGGTACTCTGTGACTATATTGGAGACTACTTCTGGTGCAGTTTGTTGTATATGGTATTCATCTGAACTAACTTCCACTGAAATGTTTTGGAGATTTTCTGAGATTTTAATGGGAATTTGATCCATCCCTTTGTATCTAGTATAACAACATACATCCTGGTAGGTATTTAACAGTTAAAAATAGGACCATGAGCTCTGGGAAACAGTTTTCAATCCACTGCCTCATCTCAGTGTTATTACCACAGGGATTCTAGGTCAATATTAAACTGAAGCCAGTTTTCTTGCTGTGATGTGAAATTCTCTTAGAAAAGGTTAATGGGGAGTAATAACTCTACCTGAGACACACTTCTCCCCATCTATCTTTCTGTTCACATTTATACTAGGCTCATCACTGACACAGAAAGGGGACAATGAAAAGGCTCAGATCTCTGAATCTCTGTGACTCAGGTATTGATCAAACCTCCTGCCAGTTGAATGAAGTGGCACACACGTATGCGGACAGACAGGTTTATAGAAAACTCCAGGAGTTTCCAGTCTACTTAATGGGAGTATTTAGGCCAAAGGCTTTTGAGATACAATGTTTCCAAAGACATTTTTGGCAGCAGCAACTTCAAGTAATTTTTCAACAGTCTACGCGTATGTTAGATCTGTCTAGTCTACTGTTTTCCCTGAAGACTTTAGGTTTTAGGTTTGTTCTACAAGGAAGCTTAATCAATCAGCTTCCCCTCCCCTCCAATGTTATGCTCAAGTTAAATCATTCCTTTTTGCACAGAGGATGTCCTGCACTTTCTCAGTTCTCAGACTATATGTAGGTCAAAACAAATTTGATGCTAAAGATTTAACTAACTTGATTGATTTGGGAGAGGACACAATAGAAAACAGTATGTTTAGACTTTTAACTGATTTAATACATTGCTTATAGTTTTCTATTGTGTTGCAAATGATCATTTATAAATCTTGAAATTCTGTTTTTCTGATCTTAAAAACTTCCTTTGAAAAACACTCACTCATTTCTTTCAAAAACAGAGTGTTTACGAGTAGGGAATACAATACAGCTTCATTACCTTGAATACTAACTCCAGTAATCTGCAAGATAATTTTTTTTTCCCTAAGAGAAAGTTTGCACATGATAAGTAATTTTCAATATTTCTGAATGACTGATCACGACTTTTTGCTTCAGAAACCCAGTGAACTGGAATAAAAATATATGAATATTCATTTCTCCAAAATCATGGTCCATAGCTTTGTATGAGGCCTTTAAAATCTATTACCATTCATATAGCACCATAACTGACATTTATAAGATGTTACAAATGACAGTCATACAGGTAAACAGTCTGACCTAGTCAGTCATTTTATGCTTTTAGATCCTTATGCTTTCCTTTTAATCCCATCTTTGTCTCAGAGACTTCAGACAAAGAACAGAGGAAATAATAAGGTTTTCAATTGAATGTTTCATCACAATTATTTATCATACAACAATTATTTGAGTAATTGCTTCTCGAGGTACTGTCAAAACTCTTGAGTAAACTATGGGGAATGAGTGAATATAGAATATGAAGCAGACTATTTTTAAGATCACTATCTCAAGCAAGAGATCAGCACTAAGCTGATTGTGAAAGAACAATGGAATTGCAAATACTAAGTTACCGTTTAACATATTGATTTATAAAAAGATTTAATTCAAAATAAAATAACAGAGAAAGGGGAGGTCTAATCATCCAACAGTCAGCATTTCCACTCATACTCTACACTGATTAAGGCATACTGACATGATCCTAATTCATCACTGCAAGCTCTATTTACCTAGTCCTGGTAACAACTGACTGAAACCTAATCACGAGTAAATTTGAGTAAATCTAGGTTTCTATAACAAGAAACAAGACAATAAAAGACTTGATCTTTTATTTGGTTCATTGTTCTGGGTTGTTTCCCCCCCTGCCTTTAATTTTGACTTCTTAGATTTCCCTTGTGAAAAAGGGCCAATTGTCTGAAGGTATAAAAGAAACAATTACAAAATTGCCACACTACACAGAGCCATTTCCATTTTGATGATGGCAAAAAGTCACTCCTGTGAACCACAGCAAAAAGAACATGGTTCACTGAGGCAGGAAGTTTGATGTCCTAATTCTCAACACAACGAATATCTGGACTTCTAAGGATGTATGCTGCAGAACAGGGCAAGTGCCTAAAAGTCAACTCATTATTACCACAGAGTCTAAATATTCTCTTTTAGAAGCACACACAGCAGTAATGCAATCTCAAATTACTAAAAACATGAGTAATCTAGAGTATACAAGGCTAGGTGTATCTTCTGGCTGTAAGATCTTGTGGACTCTTTGCCACCTGAGGCTTAAAACTTGCTAAACATCTGTCTTTGTATTTCCCTGATACACAGGTTGAGCCTAGGCCGCCAACCAGCAACATGTAGGTAAAAATTAAGGACATCAAAGGTGGAGCTAATTTAATCTTCTACTTTCAGGCACATGGAGACATCCAGGCCAGAAACAAGATCCCAGACCTTTTTGTAAACATTAATCTCCAGTGGGAAATTAATCTGAAAATGTTTCTGAAAGTTCATTTCATAGTCTTAATTTCCCCCCTATATTCAGTTAATTGTTATTGTTATGGAACTATTTCCCCTCCTCTAAATTACACTGCTTGAATAATCAATTACTTGATTACATATATATATTACAATTTAATAATATATAAATATATAAAACAATAATAGAGTGCTTGAGAATTCCTCTGTCTATCCTCTTACTTTAATCCCATGAAATGCACAGCCTAGGAAAATTCAAAGTTACCTGAAATTTCATATGGTTATAATTTTCTAAGCTATGATTTTTATAAATACAAATCAGTGTATATTTAGCCTATGATAGACAGACAATTACGTCATAGTAGTTAAAGAGAGAATAAGGATAGAGAGACTAAATAGCAGAGAAACCCAAATTTTTATAAAGACAGCATGAATAAACTCAAATGACAAATCTTTGCAGTCATAGAACAATGGATATTAATAAAATTTTTCTTGCTTCTGTGAGTTCTGTCCATTAGAAACATGGACTACTGCATAGTCCCTTTACATATCAGAAGATGAGGCAATTTTTAACTCACAGTAAAAAAAGTAAAAGAATTTAAAAATAGGCCAGACATCAGCCTTAATCAAAAAGGAACAGAATCATATATTCCAGCTTGGATGTATTTTGGGGAAAAAATCTTAAAATCTAGTTCTAATAATCCTACTCCTTTGTTACATGGCTTTCAGGAAATCATTTTAAGAAGCTGTTGGAAGTGTGGAAAAAGCAAAACAGTGAAAACTCTGCAAAACACACATTTCTTAACACATGGTGCCCAGAATAAACACAGGATGGGATGGAGATCCAGTGATTTGTGTTGCTGTGGCACCAAGGAGGAATGTGAAGTCAGGTAGAGGCTGCGCTATCCCCTTCTTCCACTTTTGTCAAGGAACATTTGACATGACTATGCAGATTTATCTCCTGCTCTTCCCCTTCTCTCAAGGACTGTTTTGCAGTACTCTGTGGACCTTATCTCTCATTATTCCTCTTTTACCACAAAAACAGTGCACATCTTGCACCAAGGAATGTGCTATGTCGTTACTCAAGAAACAATGGCTTGACCACAGTCCCACCCACTCACACATACACACTTAGATAAATACTACCCTGAGTTTGTGTCTAACTCAGAGGGACGATAATCCAATACCAAATCGGAGGGACAGATCGACGGGTTTGTGCTCCTCGCCCCCCCTCAGGAGGGATGCCTTTTGGTAAGATTTGGGACCTCGGCTATGCCAAGTGATTACCCTGGAACTAAGTGTGTGTGATTGCAATTGGTTTTTTGTGTGTAGTGGTGTATAGCCAACCTGCAGTTTGTGCATTTATCGTAGGCAGTCTCAAAGAATCTGTAGATGTTGCATAAGACTAAACCGTACTATTCGTGAACCTGACGGCTTCTCTTGAATGCAACCGGACCTACAGCATATGGGCTGTTCGTGCATCTGGTGTTAGGCCTATAGTTACAGCCATAACTGGCATTCCTATTAAGAGTTAAATCCAGCTGCCCCTAGCCCCTCTAATCTCTGAGGACTGGCTAGAACACAAGAAGATTCATCTCTTACCAAATTAATTTATTACCTTAAATGCAACATTAGCTTTAGAGTTTGTCGAACTGTAAGTAACATTTGTCTGTAGCTTAACTGTCCTGGGAAAGAAACTGCTTCTTGAAAGTAACTTATTTCCTACTTCCTAAAAACATTTGTTCATAACCATATTAAAAATCATTATTTAATTACCTTACAAAATAATTTATATTTTTTATTAATAGAATTTAATTTCATAAATGGCCCATAGTTAAAAACTATTCTGTCAAGTCAGTCTTTTAACATATTTCCCTCATACATCATCTTAGCCAAGAAACAAGGTACGAGCTATGCTCACAATTTAACTACTTGTGCAAAGCAGCCATCTTATTGCAACAGAATTGGTAGTTAACTAGATCATAAAGGGGTCTCATCTCCCTCTGCCTGAATTTACGTAAAACTAAAAATAGCTTAATTTTGTCAAAATATTGTGGAATTTTCTTAACACATTGCTTTGCTATATAACTAATTTCACTGACTTAAATATAATCTATCTTTTTAGATACACATATAATTAAGATATATATGGAATAAGAGAGATATATTTATATATTAATATTTATGCCAGCATTGTCAAAGATGCTTACAGATGTCAGCAATTATCCTCAATTTTTTAAAATTTCTTTTCACTTTCAGTTATCATAATCTAATTTTGAGTGTAGCATAGAGGAAGCATGATCATAAAAGGAAAAAAGTGGTCTTCCACAGGGTAGAAGTACCAAGGTAGAAGTACCAATGTCACATTTTATTTCTCAATGGAGGAAGTCAGTGTGATTTTCAGACTCATTCTCTACTACTTATTAGCATAAACATAATGTAGTTACTAAATTTCATACATAACCATGAAGCAATATCTACTAAAGTGCTTGAAATTGTATTCCACTGCAGTCATCCTTTGCCTTTTCAGTCTTTTCAGGAAACACATATTGCTGCTAAAAGGCCAAGGAAACATAATAAATGCTTCAGGACAGATTCCAACACAGGAGAAATTCATGTATCTGAAAACATACTTAAGCCTTCCGTCGGGACAATACAGTCCCTTGGGTCCCACTTACAATTAACATAAATTATCATAGAATAGTTTGGGTTGGAAGGGACTTATAAAGGTCACCTAGTCCAATGCTCCTGCCATGACCAGGGCCATCTCCAAATAGACCAGGTTGCTCAGACCCATCCAGCCTGACCTTGAATGTCTCCAGGGATGGGGCATCTACCACCTCTCTGGGCAACATGTTCCACTGTTTCACCACCCTCACCACAAAAAATTTCTTCCTTATACCTGGTCTGAATCTACCCTCTTTTAGTTTAAAACCATTACCCTTTGTCCTATTGCAACAGGCTCTGCTAAAATGTTTGTTCCCATCTTTCACATAGTCCCCCGTTAAGTACTGAAAGGCTGCAATAATGTCTCCCCGGAGCCTCCTCTTCTCCAGGCTGAACCACTTCAACTCTCTCAGCCTGTCCTCACAGGAGAGGTGTTTCATCCCTCTGATCATTTTTGTGGCCTCCTCTGGACCCACTCCAACAAGTCCATGTCTTTCCTGTGCTGTGGGCTCCAGAGCTGGATGCAGTACTCCAGTGGGGTCTCACCAGAGCAGAGTAGAGGGTGAGAATCCCCTCCCTTGACCTGCTGGCCACACTCCTCTTGATGCAGCGCAGGGTACAGTTGGCTTTCTGCGCTGCAAGCTCACATAACTGGCTCATGTCCAGCTCTTCATCCACCAGTACCCCGAAGTACTTCTCTGCAGGGCTGTTCTCTATCCCTACATCCCCCAGCCTCTATTGATACTGGGGGTTGCTGCAACCCATGTGCAGGATCTTACACTTGGCCTTGTTGAACCTCATGTGGTTCATGTGGGCCCACTTCTTGAGCTTGTCCAGGTCTCTCTGGATGACATCCCGTACCTTAGGCGGTGTCAACCACACCACTTAGACTGGTGTCATCTGCAACCTTGCTGAGGGTGCACTTGATCCCACTGTCTATGTCACTGATGAAGATATTAAACAGTGCTGGTCCTAATACGGACCTCTGAGGGACATCATTTGTCACTGATCTCCATCTGGACATTGAGTCATTGATCACTGGATGTGACCATCCAACCAATTCTTCACCCACCAAACAGTCTACTGATCAAATCATATCTCTCTAATTTAGAGAGAAGGAAGCTGTGGGGGACTGTGTCAAAGGCTTTACAGAAGTCCAGATAGATGACATCCATAGCTCTTCCCTTGCCCACTGATGTAGTCACTCCATCATAGAAGGCTGCTAGGTTGGTCAAGCAAGACTTGCCTTTGTTGAAGCCATACTGGCTGTCTCAAATTATGTCCCTGTCCTCTCTGTGTCTTAGCATAGATTCTAGGAGGATCTGTTCCATGATCTTCCAAGGCACAAATGTGAAGCTGGCAGGTTGTTAGTTCCCAGGGTCCTCCTTTCTACCCTGTTAAAAAATAGGCACAATGTTTCCCTTTTTCCAGTCACTCGGGACTTCACCTTACTGCCATGACTTTTCAAACATCATGGAGAGTGGCTTGGCAACTACATCAGCCAGTTCCCTCAGGACTCTGGAATGTGTCTTGTCAGGTCCCATAGACTTATATATGTTCGGTTTTCGCAGGTGGTCTTGAACCTGATCTTTTCTTACAGTGGGAGGGATTTTGCTTCCCTGGTCCCTGTCTTATGGTCCATCCACTCAAGAGATGTGGGAAGAGAGGTTGCTAGTGAAGACTGAGGCAAAGAAGTTGAGTACCTCAGACTTCTCCTCATCCATTGTTACCTGTTTGCCAGTATTGTTCATCAGGGACTACACTTTCAACCTTCCTTTTCTGGCTGACATACCTATAGAAGCCCTTCTTATTCTTTGTGTCCCTTCTCAAGTTCAGCTCCAGCCATACCTTGTCCTTCTTGATTCCATTCCTACACAACTGGGTAGCACCCCTTTACTCTTCCCAAAATACCTGTCCCTGCTTCCACTGTATGTGCATTTCCTCTTGTCCTTTGACTGACAGGTCTCAACTCGTCCATGCTGATCTCCTGCCTTCCTTAATTATTGCTGCTCTGACCTGTTCTACTGCCAGAACAAAACATTAAGGAATTGCTACAGCTTCTGTTTTTCTCTTCTTTTTGTATTACTGCTGTTTGCTCTGGTAGAAATAGTGATTATCCACATATGAGACACTCTTTGAAATGCATGAAATAGCTGTCATTGCATTTTTGCTCACCCTGAAAGTCCTACAGACTACCAAGTATACTAATAACTAAGTAATTAGAGGAACTCTATCCTGCTACTCCTTCCTCCAAGTATAACAATTCAGGTACAGACATAATAGCAACTGCTCAGAGACTACCTCTGCCTGATGAATTTTCCACCTCCTTAGGATAGAAAGTAAACAATAGAATTATTCAGTTAGTGATGTTTAAAATACACTGCACAGTTGAAGCAGAATTTGCTTAGATTTGATTTTGAAAAATATTTTACAGATTTAAAATTTAAATAATCAATTTTTAAATGCCCATCCAGCCACTCACTCACCCCTCTTTCTCTTCCTTTCACTCAGCATTTATTGCTGGTCAAGACATCATCTGGTATGGAATGTCAACTTGGGTCAGCTGTCCCCTCCTGGCCCCTTGCCCAAACCCAGGTTACTTGCTTTGGTTGGGGGTGTTGCAGGGATTTCAAAATAGACAAGACAAACACTCAAAAATAACATTTATTTTGAGAAAAATCAGTTAACACTCCAGCAAACATTAATAAGCTATAGGTTTGGATGTCTGTGAGAAGAAACTATTATTACACAGCCAATTTAGGAATTCCTAGGATTTAAACAATAACCCAAAATATGCAATCGCTCACCTGACAAGTGAGGGATCTCAACCTCAAGGAGTTTCCTTGGGTGACATCCCCCAAGGGGAGAGTCCTCAACTGCAGCCTTGCTGCTCCAAAGAGGACTGGTTAAAAATGACTCCCCAATGGGACTCCATTTATACACAAGTGTGCTGGGAAAAATGGTCTGGGTTAGTCCTGTGCCAGGCAAAGGCAAACCCATCCACGGGATTGCTTTTGCTCAAGGACCTGGGTGCACCTGTTGGGTTATGAAGGAGAATGGAGAGGTCCGATGCGTGCCACAAGGGGACTTGATTTTGGGTGAGAACATGACGTGAATTATATTGTGCTTTTGTTAATTGTTTTTTGGTTATTGTTAATTTCTAAATGGCAGCTGGACATGACACAGATGGTATAGAATAAAGGGGTGGATTATGTCCTGGTTCAGCTAGGATAGGGTTAAGTTTCCCCAGCAGTGAGGAGGGAGCTCTAGCCGGGTTATTCAATACCATGCTGATGTCAGGTCTGTGCGCCCAAGGACGGGAAAGATCAGGGAAAGAGCAGGGATAGCTTTTGTGCGGTCCCCTCACTGCTGTATCCTTGTGGTATACCTCTTATTCTGTTAATTATCGTTATTGTTGTTGTTATTGTTCAGTTTGTGGCTGTTACACTGTTGTATTAAAACTCTCCTTATCTCAACCCTGGGGTTTGTATTTCACTTCCTGCCCCGCTCTGGTTGGAGGGTGGGGGAGGGGCAGCAGCAGCGTGGTCTCAAGTCCCAGCAGGGCCTAAACCACCACAGCAAGCCAAATCTGATCTGTCGTCAATGTCAGACACAAAAACAAGGGCTCGAAAAGAGTCAGCAGCC
The DNA here is from genome assembly GCF_031877795.1 of Strix aluco. Taxonomy (NCBI): domain Eukaryota; kingdom Metazoa; phylum Chordata; class Aves; order Strigiformes; family Strigidae; genus Strix; species Strix aluco. The sequence goes on from NC_133934.1 coordinate 21,876,422, forward strand.
ACTATGTTTCAACAGTTGGAAAGCCCATCTTTATTGGGGTGGGTGCACCTGCCATGGCGGGGGTAGGGAAGAGTAAGAAAGAGAGAGAGATTTGCAAGCACTATTCAGTGATCGTCAAAATATTGGGATATTACCAACACTGTTTTAGTCACAAATTCAAAGCACAACTTCATAGAGACTGGTATGAAGAAAATTAAATTTTTCCCAGCCAGACTGCATACATAAAGACATGGTGGACGTTACTGATCTAATATTCCAAAACCATAGAATGTCCTAGCAAATATTTGAGCTTTGTGTTTATCAACTCGTTTTGTTACATCATGAGGAAAATTTGGTGGCCATTTCTTTCAATAAATGATACTTTAACTTATAAGTTGAAGGCTTCAAAGACCCATAAGATATATATAAACTGCAAAAGAATGTGTTTGATTAAAGTTTGGAAACAAAATGGTAAGTACAGACCTGCATCCAGAATTTCTTCATTGGCTTTAGAGGAAGCGTGTATGAGTATAAAGATACACTCTGTGTGGACTGATGAATTGAGCAGGGCTTAAGGCTGAAGAGTGTGAGGAAAAAATTGAAGACACATATAAAGAAAAAGAGTTATGAAATCTGGACTTTATGATTTTCGTAAGACAGGGCAATAACTTTCACAACAGCTTTCATCACAGTATGAGACAAGATATATAGTATCATAAGCTCTATGATGTATTCTTCTATAAAAGTTATAATGCTCATGTCAATGATGATCTTTACATTATCATAGCAAAATTAAAACTCTACATGTGTACTTTGATTATATTGCATGTTATTGTAACTTTTAACAAGATCTTCAATATGTAATTTGGAAAGCACAGGCCCAGGGCAATAACCTCATTAATCATACCAAATATATTTTCATTTAAGTCTGTGACATTTTTTGTGATATTTTTATTGTTAACATTTATAGTACCTGATGCACATGTTGAAGCTGTTATCACATGATATGTAAACATGCACAAAAAATCCTTAGTGCAAAGACTTCAGATTTCTGCTGCTTTGTATACCATAAAAAAAAAATCTAGTGAAACATTTATTATTTTTTGTTGTTATTCTTAACAGTAATAATAAACATTTATACAGTGCTATAACTTGGAGTACTTGGATTTTAAATAGAAATTTGTAATACTTGGGAAATCATCATAACTGAGGCAAATAGGGAGAAGGACAAAAGTTAAATAAGCTACATTAATATTATAAAAAAATATATTTTTTTGCTTGCTAAAGAGAATAGTCTGGGAAGGGAAAGTTATACACACATAGAATCTCTTAGAAGAAAGTAAAATAAAGGCAACTGGGATATTGCTATGACACTACCCACCAGATCAGTCAACTGTAGTTACCTCTCAGAGAAATTCTCTTTACAAAGAAGTTTACAAGCCACTGCATTCTCTAGTTTTGGAGATCCTGCCAGAATTCAAGATAGGATAGCGCATTTGACCAAATGCCAGAAAATTGCGACTATTTCCTGAGATTTCCACCATATTCACAAAAATTGGATTGTTTGCTTTAAGCGCTTGAAATGCAAAACTCTCTGGGAAAAAGGAGCACAGAATAAAATCAGCATGAACAAAGTTCTGAAAATATGAACTATTAACAGTTGAGAAATAGATTCTAGATTTAAACCATGTACTCACTACATGATTATTGCAGACATTTAACAGCTTTACTGATTTTCTTCTTTCAAGTTCAGTAAAACAACAGAAACGTCAGCTCTTCCCAGGGGAAGACAGGAAAACAGGATTCAGATAAATAATATCTCACCATCTTGAGTGTTTATTTCTAATAACATACACTTCCATAATAGTCTATTTTTGACTCTGTCTCAAATAACTCACAGAAATTGTTGGGGTGAAAACAGCCACTGGACTGTGATTAACCTTATATCCATGTAAGTGGATGTATACCATATACTAGCACTGAGACACCAGCAGCACTTCAGGCACTGCCAGAATAAACAATGCATCTGACATCTTAGTCATAGGGGACAATTTGTGGCTAAAAGCAATTTAATAAACTCAGATAAAGAAGAATGGAAATAATATGTTCCAAAGCATTTGAAGAACCTGAAGAACTCTTTCAGAAAACCTTTACTTCATAATCAGACATCATTGTGTGCTTTCAAGAGCACTGAAGGAGGTTCATTGCTTTCTCTTTTATGTGAATACAGTGCATGAAAGCTTCTGGACCTACAAAATATGAAAAAAACAAGGTTCAGAAACAAAGAACTATTCCCTGCACTACTCTCTATCCTTTTTATGATTTAATAATTAGTTATAGTAATAAAAAAATAACCCAGGACTTCTAACATCTTGGGCAGTCATGTACATCTCTTTCACAGTCCTGTGGAAAATAAGAATTGATCAGATCTTGTAGGATTTTATTTTAGATGGGGACTGAGGAGTTAAACTGCGTAGTAAGAATAAGAAAACATATTTCTTTCTAGAAGACAACTCTGTGTCAGCTGCCAACCCCTCAGTACTTTCAATCATTTTTTTTTCCTACAGAAGCAGGGTTTGCTTTTTAGTTTTTTCCAAACTCTTATGCTCCACTTTAAGAGGACAATAGTGAGGTATGAACAGTTTGACAAGAAAACCCCTTTGCCGCAACATTTGGTATTTAAAAACCAGGTAACTCTTGTGATGAGGTAATTCAGTGCAGCATCTACAAGAACAGAACCACATCATCACTCTGACATAATCTAGAGTTTATTCACTAAATATACTGAGTATAGTGATGGATAGCAATATCTAGTCAAGTGTTTTTACCTTACATGCTCATCCTACATACCACATAATACATCCTACAGCTACAGTCCCTGCCTTTCCAGTCCAGTTTAGACTGGCAGCACAGACCCAGGGCACAGGACACTCATGCTGAGCACTGGATGTGTCCTAGCCCTGGCTGATGGCCTGGCCCCTGCACAAAACATTTCCACCTAGGGCTTAGCCTTTGACATGGTGTCCCAGCTCCACACGTGGTGTGCTGATCTCACCTCCCATTGGACAACTGTCTTCTCTATTTATTGCATTATAAACTAGAACATCAACACAAACTGCTAATGGTCTCGCTAATTGCGTAGCCTGAGGCCAATCTCTTTGACTCCCTCTATATCCAGTGACAACTATCAGTTGTCACCATTTTCATCAGGCTTTCTCTCACCCACTGGTCCTCAGCCTCAAATATGTTATAAAAGCATGAAGTCAGCAAACTTCACATATCATAACAAAGTTTGTCCATTGCTCCTTTGTTTTTCAGCTCATCCTGAGCTAATCTAGTCAGACTTGGTAAATTCAGCCAGGTCTCATTTATTTGGGCAATGATTTAGGGTAGACTTCACACCATGACAATGTTTAAAATGAAATTTGCTTCAACCTTTTAAACTGAAAATAAGCTAGATAACTATAAAATCAAGTTTCCTGATAATCCCTAAAAATAAGCATAATAAAATGCTGGTACTTTTGCACAGTCAGGACACCTCACGTGTTTAAGGCAGTTTAAGATTTTAATACAGCTAGTTTCACAAGAAACTTTTGTAGCTTAGTCCAATTACATCATTGGACATAAAATCAGGCAGAATTGTTCACCCTGGCTTGTCCCAAAACTGTCAGCAATGAGGTAAAAAAAAAAATTACATGTGTAAACAAAATCAAGGTAGGCCAACACAGCCTTTGGTTGTTTGTGATCAGTTCTTCCATTTGGGGTTGGAGCCTTCACCACATCATTTTATGTCTATTTTCTTTTAGTGATCTACTTTCATCATGGATTCTTCTGTCCTGCTACCTTAATATGACAAGTATGCAATGCTACATTCCTAGGCTGCCTAAGTTTGAGTATTTCTTAATAACAACTGCCTTAATAGTTAAAATCATTAACAAAAAATAGCTGACATATCAGTTATGTGTTGTTTAGCATATATATTATAGCAGCACAGGGAAACAATAGGTATGTGGTGCTCCATGCAACATTGACGGAAGAAACAGGATCAGTTTTGTAGGTCTCAGCCTGAATAGAAGGGAGTTAAGAAAATCAGCACTGTTGCTCAGCATCAAACAACAGATATTGGCACAGAAGTACCCCCAACATGAGCAAACTTTTGGTCTTTTTTGTTTTGATAGATATCACGGAAAACAACTTCTCAAATAAATGAGATACAAAACCAAAAAAGGAAGTTTAATTGAGAGAAATACATTGACAAGAAGCATAAAAAGTTATTTTTAAATATGACAAACTTGAAAGTAGATTCTGGCAGTGAGTGCAAGATGTTTCTTAGTACTCTGTTACACAATAGAGTGTTATACTGTTCTACTTATTGATATTAGTTTTCCAAATTCAAAGCAGCTTCATTTTCCAATAAACTATTTAAAAATTCCATAGATTGTAAGTTTAAAAAGTGCTGACCTGAATCAAATTATGCAACAACTTTACATGTCACTTTGAAAGTTTTATCTACCAAAAAATAAATCATTTGACTACAACAGCCAATAGGTAACTACACCTAAAATTAAGTTTCAGTCATATTTATGGCCCATATATTTTAAGTTTTTACCCACAGAATACTTGACAGATCAATTTTATTTATTTTCTTAAGTCTACAGACTAATTGATCTTTCTATTAACTTTCAGTTTGCTAAACTAAACATGTAGTTTGACTACCATATTAAAAGGCCCATTCATATATATGTAAGAAATATATATATTTTCATATATATTTGTGTATTCACTCAATTTAGTTACATCCTTCTATAAGCTGTATCAGAATTATTTCAACAGTGCTTATTTTTTTCAGCCTTAGTTTTCAAAATGTATTTAAGTTCCTTGCTATCTCTTTGATTCATACTTATATCTAGTTATATTAAGAAAAAATCTCTTAAAAATCTGTTTATATGACTGATTTAACTATAATAGTTGTTAAATTCTAAAGAATCTATAACAACATGTATGCTTTCATGAACAAAATTGGAAGTGATATTTAGTTCTATTATAAAATACATTCTCACTTATTAAATTTCATTTTAATATCTGAAATTTAATATAGAAAATGTAATTTAGATAAGTTTTGGGCATCTTTAATATTTCTGCAAGTGGATTTTACCCATGTAATAAGATTTGCCTGCTTCCTCTTTTTGAGAGAGATGCTTTTCCTCCAATATTCAATAGCATAAAAGAGATCCAGTCAGCTTGTTGTCAAAATGCTTTGTGGCCATTCTAGCAAATAACAGGCTTTCTACTGTCTCTCTTCAGATATTGATCTAAGAATAACTTAAACATCATTTACCTCCAAAATTATTAAGCATCTAGACTGTCAGAAGTTCAAAAACAACCCAAAACTCCCAGGTAATCCTACCTTTGGCAGCATGCTGCTCCAGCTCCTGTTCAATTCATGCAGGCTCCCTAAATAAGACAAGAAAGTAATTTTTACATCTTAAATATGCTAAATCTTCCCAACAGCTTTCCAGTTCTCAGCTCATTTTTATAATCCACACTTCTGGCAGCGTGTAGATTTTAAATGACTTCATGATATTACTTGTATTCCAAGCAATAACACTTCACATCCGCTTTAAGTATTATGGGATTTCAGCACTTATGTGTGACATCTCTTGCAAAAGAGAAAAAGAAATAGAGCTCTCAGAAACTTTGTTTGTTACCTCAGAGTTCTCTCCCTGCTGGCTGTAAGTACAATCTACTACCATGAACTAATTTAAAATCACCCACTGTAAACTAGAACCTGAAAAAGAGTGAAATCTTTTTACCAAGCTCGAGACTTGTTATAACATGAAAGTAATTTTTGGTAGTTTCTTTGGGACAGACTGAATCCATTTAGTCTAATTGATTCTGGGTTTAGTTAAAGGTATATCACAATCATTGGTACGTGTTCTACCACATTTTTTATTTACATGAACAAATAGACAGCATATTAATTTATGCATTTATCTAGATACTTAGCTACTCTGATTGCTATTTCTTAAGTTGTGCTATTATGAAGAAAGAATTCTACAATTGGAAATCACCACTGAGAAGTTGCAAACATGAAAGACACAAAGGGAACAGACTTTCAGTTTCATTGGGGGAAATACTCATTTGTTTCATCTGTATCAGAAGTGCCACTGAGGTAAATATCAGAAGCAGAATGATTTGTACTTTCTTTTTGAACACATATCTTCTTTTGTAAACATATATACAATCCGTCAAGGAACAGATAAGACATGATAGATTCCTATGACTATATTGATTTGTTTATACAACAAATGTCAAACAAATCACTGATGAGATTAGTGAAATTTAAAATATCAAATGCTGGTTTTTCTTATTTTTGTTCTTACAATATTCTTAGTCAAAGACATCATGCTATACATCAGTGAATGGAGAAACAAATACTGTCAGTGAATGCACAGAATATGGAGAATGGACAGCTGCACAGAGAAGGCAGAGAGCTGCTTAATTACTAGAAATGAGTGTTGAATTCCTTATCAAGGAGTCTTGACAGCAGAATAATATGCTTTTAAGTTCAAGGACAAGTAGTAACAAATTACGTTAATCCAAATACTGATCTACTTCAGCCCCTTGGCATCTTCTGTTTTACTGTGGTTTCTAAACGAAGACTCAAACACCTGTTCTTGCAGCAGGTGGTATTTGTTTATTATAGCTCTTCCTGCTGAGTTTTAATCAGCCTGCAGCTGCAGAATCCAGGGTAAGTAACAGTTTATAATACCAGATTTTCATATATCAGCAGTATTGGTCCAGAAAAAAAATGTTCATACTTCATTTCCATCATATGTTACCAATCATGTAATTTCCTTCTCACACTCCAAGTTGCTAATTAAAGAGTGAATTCATTTATAATGCTAGTAAATGAAGTTTTGAACATTGTGCCCTGAGGGTGATATTCGATTATGTTCTCCTATTGCAAAGTCTCCAATTTTTGGAAGAAGATTCCCAAACCTCTGCCAATTTGTACGCTTGCCATTCTTTACTTTGAGAAGTATTGTTTAGGGAGAATCAAGAAGCTTTAAAAAAAAGTCAAGGAACAAATTAACAAGACGTAAATTCTTCCATTCAGATGCAATTGAAATAAGAAAAACATACTCATGGGACAGGATAAGTAGAATAAAAACTTTCTGTACAGAACTATAAGGTAATAAGACTGAAGCAATTATATGGAGGCATTATTAAGAAAGTGTTCCTATATATTGAGTTTTAAGTTTATAGGTTTTAAAATTTTGATCCTTATTAAACAGTGTCTTCTATTCATAATTAGCATGAATCTTAGTTATATGTAGTTATATTTATTGTCATTAATAGAATGAAGTCATGGGCTTCAGACTGCTAGATGCTGTGCAAAAACCTCCTATTAATTTTTCTTATGATTAAAGCAACTATTCAATAAGGCTTACAGAATGCAATAATTTGTATAGGAAGATAAGGGTTAAAAAAAAAGTGAGATTTTACTATGTGGAATGATGGCTAGTTGCCTTAATGCATCAGTTCAACTTTTAACTTTTAAGTTTCTGCATTTTTAACTGCAAATGAAGTTTTAAGAAAGGAGTGGGGAAAAAAAGCGCCTTAGTCTGGGTGTGTGAGAACTCCTTTCAGGAGGAGAAAAGGAAGAAAGTACACCACCTCAAAATGAAATAGAATGAATGCAAGAAAAATCTCATGCAGATAAAATTATATTCCTAGTCATAGAATCATAGAGTCATTTAGGCTGGAAAAGACCTTTAGGGTCATCAAGTTCAACTGTTAACTCAATGCTGCCAAGTCCAATAGACCAACAGTCTAAACTGAAATTCTGTATTATCAAGCAAAGAAAGCTTTAATGTCTTCTATCAAAGTCATATAAGACCATACAATGTCAGGAGTTTCTACTTCTGTAATTGGCATTTTACAGCTGTAAAGATACACCTCTTCAAACAGATGACATAATCTCCTTGTAATAAAAGAAATCAGACTGACCACAGAATATATGGTACGAGTAACATGAAAAAGTCAGGAGAATACCATGACATTGTAAGATTTACATGTCATCTCTCAATTTTTAGCAGTAAACTCAGGCCTTGTAAAATTGCCCAGATGAAGTTGAAAGATGAAATAATCCCTTTGATGTTTCATAGAGTATGTTTTGTTTTGATATCATCTCACAGACTAATCCACGATATGCTTAGAAAAGCAAACACTATTTTACTTCATATCACAGAAACATGCAAAACATATTGGAAAACAACCTGTAAGTTGAGATTCACCCTCATAATCAAGGTGTATCTATACAAGTTTTCTGATTTCAGATCAGAAATGTGGTTTTTAAGCAAGTTTTCTCATCATTCCTACTTACTGGCTTAGGCTTTCAGTTTTAGAATAAACAAACGAGATTCCTTCCAGATGCAACTAAGCTGATAGATATGCTCCAGAAGCACATCTAATGATCACAGGTATTCAGCTACTTAAAACTAGCTTGAAGGAAAATCCTCTGAATTATAGCCAGTGCAGACATTGGCTTTCAGCAGCAACAGAATCTCTCCTGCTGGAGGTAATTTGATATGAACCCAGCCGAACACTGTTGTTGATCATTGGACTTGATAGTGATAATCAAAGATCATAAGACCTGCTCTGTTTCATACTGAGAATCCTCATCTCCAGTAAGAGAGGGGACATTTCAGCTCTGTCTACTTCCCTTTGACCAGTATAAGGTCTTCTGAAGTTGTCTTAATGGCCCTTCTCTCTCTTTCACTCTCACTTCAGTCCAGGAGGAGTCCACTTGAAAGAAATCACTATTTCTACTACCACCACAAGTATATGCAACTCTGCTAACTTGCTCAACAGCATCCAAGGAGCCTGGGGGACCGCAGTTGCATGGAACACCATCCCTCATCCTGCACTTCATTATGGCCCATGCTTACCTGAATACATGCTCCAACTGTCCCCAAACTTTCGGTTGCACTACTTAAAATCATACTCATAGAATGGTTTGGGTTGGAAGGGACTTATAAAGGTCACCTAGTCCAATGCTCCTGCCATGACCAGGGCCATCTCCAAATAGACCAGGTTGCTCAGACCCATCCAGCCTGACCTTGAATGTCTCCAGGGATGGGGCATCTACCACCTCTCTGGGCAACATGTTCCACTGTTTCACCACCCTCACCACAAAAAATTTCTTCCTTATACCTGGTCTGAATCTACCCTCTTTTAGTTTAAAACCATTACCCTTTGTCCTATTGCAACAGGCTCTGCTAAAATGTTTGTTCCCGTCTTTCACATAGTCCCCCGTTAAGTACTGAAAGGCTGCAATAATGTCTCCCCGGAGCCTCCTCTTCTCCAGGCTGAACCACTTCAACTCTCTCAGCCTGTCCTCACAGGAGAGGTGTTTCATCCCTCTGATCATTTTTGTGGCCTCCTCTGGACCCACTCCAACAAGTCCATGTCTTTCCTGTGCTGTGGGCTCCAGAGCTGGATGCAGTACTCCAGTGGGGTCTCACCAGAGCAGAGTAGAGGGTGAGAATCCCCTCCCTTGACCTGCTGGCCACACTCCTCTTGATGCAGCGCAGGGTACAGTTGGCTTTCTGCGCTGCAAGCTCACATAACTGGCTCATGTCCAGCTCTTCATCCACCAGTACCCCGAAGTACTTCTCTGCAGGGCTGTTCTCTATCCCTACATCCCCCAGCCTCTATTGATACTGGGGGTTGCTGCAACCCATGTGCAGGATCTTACACTTGGCCTTGTTGAACCTCATGTAGACTCTCCATTGAAGTGCAGAAGGAAAATCCTTTATTATTACACTGGTGCATACTTATGCTCTCACTACCTTAGCTCTTACTTCATGATAAGCAAATCAGCAACTAGACAGTCATCAACCCTCTATTCTACAAACAGTTCTATCCACCTTAGCACCGCCTCGCAGTCTCTTATCTCTCTTCCAAGGCCTGTTTCTCCTCCAAGCCTTGCTGCTTCTCCTGGCCAATGCAGAGCAGAGCTGGTGCTTCTCAAAGCCAGCGAGGGACAGAGCTCCTGGCTGGCTCACCAAGCAGAGTTCTCTCAAGCAGAGTTCTTCACCAAGGTCCCCAAACTAAGCTCTCTGACTGAGCTGACCAGCTGACGTCAATTTGGCTCTTAGGTATTGAATCTCCCACAGCTGTGCAGGGCTGACAGGCCAATGCCGACTTGCCTCTTAATCATTTACCAGTAACACATGATTTGACTCTTAACATATTGAATCTCCCACAGCTGCACAGAGCTGACACTCCCACACTTACAAAGTCAAAAAACTTAGTGCATAATCTCTTCTGTCCAAACTTGCCTTTCATAGTAGCAGGAGAGGAAGCTTGACAAGGTGAGGGAGGGAAAAAGGAAGGTTTGGGAGATTTCCATCCCTGTATCTTGTTATGACTTGGGCAGTACCCATGAGAATAAGGCCATATTAGCAGTGTGCAGAAAGAAAATAAGAAAGAAGACAAGGATTGTCAGAAGTTAGGATAATCTACACTGTCAGTGCTTTAAGAATTCAGGGATTCCCCAAGTTTAAAGTTTCACTGAGGTCATGTCATGGTTTGATCCCAGAGAAAAACTGAGCACCATGCAGCTGCTCAGTCATCCCTTCCCCCTCAGGAATGGGAAGGAGAAAATAAAGCAAAAGCTTCGAGAATCAAGATAAGGACAGAGAGGGTGACTCACCCATTATGGTCATAGGCAAAAGAGAGACTCCTTAGGGGAAGTAAAGGACATCAATTTAATACAGAATCTAGCAACAACAACACTTAACAGAGTAGGACAGTGAAAAGCAGTACCATATCTTAGAAATACCTTCCCTCCACCCCTCCCTTCTTCCGAGGCTCAGCTTTGCTCCTGATTTCTCTATCTCCTCCACAACAGTGGTGCAGGGAATGGGGTTTGTGGTCAGTCCCTCACACATTGTTACTGATGCTCTTTGCTCCTCAGGGGAATGACTCCTCACACTACCCTCCTACTCCAGCATGGTTCCCCTCTCATGAGAGACAGTCCTCCATGAACTTTCTCTGACACGGATCCTTCCCACAGGCTGCAGCTCTTTCTGAACTGCTCCAGACAGGATCCCTCCCATGGGCTGCAAGTCTTCCTGAGCTGCTTCGGCACGGATCCCTCCTGCACACTGAAGTCCTCCCAGAGCCAAACTGCAGCAGCAGGGGCTTCCCTCAGAGTCCCTGGCCTTCTTTGGGCACAACCACCTGCTCCAGTGTGGGGTCTGCTTCACCATGGACCTCTATGGGCTGCAGGGGAACAGCCTGTCCTCTCACCATGGGCTGCAGGGGAGTGTCTGCTTCAGCAAACCTCCCCCACCCCTACTCCTCATCCTTTCTTCCACTAACCTCAGTGTTTGCATAGGTGTCTCACTCACAATTCCTCCTTACAACTCCACTTCCTCTTCCCAGGTTCCCCTTCTTAAATACACTACCACAGATATGTGGCCATCACCACTAATTGGCTCGGTCTTGGCCAGCACTGGGTCCCACTTGGAGCCAGGGGAGCTTCCGGAACCTTCTTACAGGGGGCCGCTGTTGTAGCCCCCTCCCCCACTACCAAAAATCCCTGCCACACACACAAACCCAACACAGGTCATTATACCTATTAAGCAATGAGGCACTCCAGGGATTTTCAGGTTTATTTATGAACCTATATACTCCTTATGGCCTCTATTTAGTGAAAATAATGGTAACACAGCATGGTCTATGACAACATGCTTTTGGATAATAGCAATATGTATCCCGCTCACTGGTCTGAAGGCACACAATTCTTGTACTGAATAATGGTGCAAGAATGTTACTCATTCCTTTTTACAGTCTACTCTATGTAGCAGCTATTTTGTAGTTTTTGTCACGTATTTCTCAACCTTTTAAAGTCCATTACATCATCTTTAAAAGAGTTCTGGTCAGCCCCAGGAGGGGGTGTATGTTCTTGAAACCCACATGTCCCAAGGAAGGGGCTGTGTGTGGGAGGGTGTGTATGCACATATGCACACTCATAAATATGTGTGTAGATAAAATTTTGAGGATTAGTTATGAAGTATTTTGAAATGTGCAGGTGTTTATTAATATTTTGAAAGTGTCTGGTATTGCAGATTCTGTTATATTGCATATTGATTCTCAAAGTGTAATTTACTGATTGATTTATGGACGATATGGAGTTAACCAACAATAAACCACTTTGATTCTGATTCGGTAAAAACAGTGAGAGTTTTAAGCAGATTTTTTGCTGTGATATCTCATCAAATGAATACATTTTATTAGAATTCTTTATTGTTAATCATTGCAACAGGTCGGGTACAATGATCTAGAAACTTATACTCAAACATAACAAATACATCTTCACACATTGTTCCCCACTCAGACACTGGTAGCATGTATTTTAATCAAAGTGGGGAAAAAAAAAATAAAGGAGACTATTTTCTCTTTTCATACCAAATCCTGAGACACTGAAAGAATGTTAAGAACATACATTTACACTGAGTTTGTTTTATAAAAACATATAAAATAAAAAAATCTCTTCCTCCTGATGCTTTTTGCTGCTCCAGCAGGTGAGGTCCCTCCCATGGGAGACAGTCCTTCATGAACTTTTCAAATGTGGGTCCTACCCATGGGCTGCTGTTCTCCAAGAACTGCTCCAGTGCGGGTCCTTTCCACAGGGTTCAGTCAGTCAGGAACAGACTGCTCCAGTGTGACTCCTCCACGGGGTCACAGCTCCTGACAGGAGCCTGCTCCAGCGAGGGCTCTCTATGGGGTCACAGCTTCCTTTGGGGCACATCCGCCTGCTCTGGCGTGGGGTCCTCCACGGGCTTCAGTGTGGCTTCTGCTCCTCTTTGGATCTGCATGGCCTGCAGGGAGACAACCTGTGTCACCATGGTCTTCACCACAGGCTGCAGGGAATCTCTGCTCTGGCACCTGGAGCCCCTCGTCCTCCTCCTCCTGCTCCTTCACTGACCTTGGTGTCTGCAGAGTTGTTTCACATATTCTCACTCCTCTCTCTGGCTGCTGCTGTACAGTATTTTTTTACCTTTTCTTAAACACATTTTCACTGAGGCACTACCAACATCGTTAATTGGCTCGGCTTTGGCCAGTGGTGGATTTGTCTTGGAGCCAGCTGGAACTGCCTCTCTCTGACACGGGGAAAGTTCTGGCATCTTCTTACAGAAGCCACCCCTGCAGGCCCCCTGTCTGCTACCAAAACCTTGCCTCACATAAACCCAATATACAACCAAACACGTACCCTTCCTTTCAACCACTGCCCTTTCCCAGGGGATGGGGAGAAAAAAACTGAAGGAAGGCAAAATGACTTGTAGGTCAAGATAATGGCTGTTTAACAAGAAAAGCAAAACCACTTTCCTGGCAGATAGAGTCTCAGCACGTGTAACAGTTGATTGGGAAGTCAGATGCCATAACCATGAACATCCTTCCTTTTCCTTTTTCAGATCTTTTACTGCTGTGTATGACATCATATCCTATGGGAAATCCCTTTGGTCAATTTGGGTTAGCTGTCCCAGCCATGTCCCATCCCAGCTTCTAGACCACCTCCATCCTACTCACTTTGGGAGGGGGAAAGAGAGCAAAAACCTTGGCACGGAGCAAGCACTGTTCAGCAGTAGCCAAAACACTAGTGTGTTATCAGCACCGTATTAGCCACAAATGCAAAGCACAGCACCATAGGGGCTGCTATGAAGACTTTATAAATTCATCCCAGTGAGACCGAGTACAATGAACAGTAAGATACATGACTAGAAGTCCTATGGTATTCTGCATACCCAGAAGTTATATTCTATCAAAAACCATAATCCTTAGAATGTTATGTAATAATGAAATAAGTGATGAGCCAGTCAAGATACTTATATTTAGAATGATAGAACCAGTCACTGTGAGATATTTTAAAATTTATTAAAAGCATACAAGGTTATTCTTCAATAGTTAAGCTTAATAAGAAGACATATTTAATTATTTGAACTTCTGGCAATAAAGAAATAACTTTAAAAATCCCAAAACAAAATAAAAAGAAACCCACAAAAACTTCAGGGAAACTGTTCAGAAAAAGAACATTCTTTTACAAAGAAGTACTCATTATTTTATAACTTATGACAGATGAGCAAGATAGTTTTTATAAAGTATCAGTATCAAATATCAGACAGTATTATTGGGTTTGTGACAACAATATAGAGTGACAAATTTTTTTGTGAATGCTAGCAAATGTGATGAGTCATACATTTCCTAAGCTGAAATTCACTAGGGATTTAATAACATATTCAAAACTTCATACTTCCAGATGAAGGCCTCATGTGCTATAAACCAAGAAAACAGAGATGTCAGTAACAAAGAAGATGGCACCAAGCCACACCTGAGAACTGCAGAAAGGAAGAATCTAATACACCTATATATGTTTAATTTAAATTTAGAAAAGAATACAAAAAAGAAAGAAATCTTTTCCATTTCCCTTATCAGTTTTTTATAAGTGCTTGGGCTAAAGCAGAGAGAGAAATAAACATAAAAAACACTTTCATGAAATGCATGTTTGTAGAGATTGTATAGAAAGGATATCGATATTGTAAGTTTCTTACATTTAAACACAGAACTATGGGAAAGCATGATGGAAACTGAGGAGGGGAGAATTAATATGTTCATGAGAATGTGAGATAGAGTGAGGGAGACAAAGATGCTGACAATGACCCAAAGAGTAAGGCTGAAGCAAACTTGGAGATAAATAACATCTGTAAGTCTATTACTGTGTGAGTATGACTAATGATCATGCCTGGAAAGAAGCTATTAAAAATAGAATTATGAGTAGCCTAACACTGTATGTTTCCAGCCTGAGAGTTCATATGTTTTATCACTTTTTAATGTCATGCTAATCAAGACTTACATGGGGCAAATCTTGGGCAAAATTTATGAAATGTATATTTATGTTATAAGCAAAAACTAAACAATGAAAGTTAAACAAAAAATCAAGATTACATTAACAGAAATGTGTAGCACTTAAGATCTGAGCTTGTGTTTAAACACAGAACCGAAGTAAAGTGTTTCTGAAGTTTTAAATAATATTTCCTATTTATGAGCTTTTCCTCCAAGCAGAGAACATAAACTGTATGTTAATGCTTGTGGACATATAACATATTCCTCTTTATGATGTGTTCCTCTTTATCAGTGTCAGAGAGAAAAGAAACTTCTTATTGCACTGAAGAATCTATATGGAAACATCAAAATTAGAGGAAGCGTGCCTCTCCTTGCCTTTTAGGATTTTTGGTAGTAGCCAGGGTTATTCAGGGTTTTCCTCTTGTTTGCTCTCTTCTCTAGCTCTATATCTAAAGTTTGCACTTGTCATAAGTGCTTCTCTTTTTTGAGCAATTTAGAACATATGGGAGTATTAAAATTAAATTGACATATATCTATTAAGGAGGAATAAAAATATTAACATCTTCAGAAACCTATGCATGAGTACTGTGTGAGCAATCCCAAGAACTGAGTCAAACTCTGTTGAATATATATGTGTAAATATTTGCAATCTGGTAGTCCCAAAACAGTAATTCTGCAGGTGTTAGGTGTTGAATAAAATAAAAGTAGGGAATCTCTCTAAACTTGTAACTCTAAACTTTGTAACAATAACTCAAAGTCATGTCTTCAGTCAGTTAGCTTGACCTTATCTTTACTGGTGTGAATAGTGACAGAAGTAAATTTCCCAAATATGCTTTATAAGGCTATTAATAAAAATCAAAGACACAATGCAGACAGCATGAATACAAATCTGAGATTTTCCCCTTTTTTATGTTTTTTATTATTTTTTTAATCATGTATATACTCTTCCTTTTATAACATTTCTTCTAGCACATTTTCAGTACTACAATTTTTCTTGCTGGGTTATATAACCCTTAAGGCTTCCTACTCATTTGCAGTAAGACCTATATATTTAGTAAAACTTTTTGTAAAAATGAAATCTGAATAGAATTCTGTCTATCTTCCAAATTCATGGAAAGAATTTCCAAATTTTGAACAATCATTTTTATAACATACAAGAATAAAATGCTGGCTTTCAATTTTTCTCATGGATTTAAGTTCCAAAAAGTGCTGAGATACTTTTACTTCAGTATTTTAGAGAGAAAAAACACCCAGCCAAAATTATTGCTATATTCCTGAGAAGAAAGCATGTTCTTTGCAACTGTCCTATACAGAAACTTGTATTTACAGTGATGCTTTCTCAGTACTCTGTACTTTTCTTGAGGGATAGCTCATGTTACATTGAAGAAGTAATTTGCTAGAGCCTTGCACTAGCTGAATCTAAACAGCAATCTTGCATGAGCTACTTTGAAAAAAAAAAGTTATTTTGAAAAAACTAAAACTAAGACGTCCCATTTTTTTGTGTAGCTATTTGCTGCGGCAAATTAGTGATAACTGTCATGAAAATGAGAACTTCCATTAAGATGTTGCAGAATTGAACCACTTTTTTTTTTTTTTTTTTTCTATATGCAGTAAAACCAGTAAGTCATAACCTACAAATTAAGAACTTCACATTATCTTTTCTTAAGTCTGTTTTGCAATTCAGTGTTTTATTGTTTTCTAGAGATATGGAGATTTTCTTCAGAACAAGGTCAACACTTGGATTACTACATTAAATTACACATTATCACAAAAATATGCAGTATCACCACATGACTTAGAATTAAACTAATATTGGCAGGTGGCCTAATTTTCAACTATAGTTTTTACTTAAGCATACTTTTTAAGTGACTGTTACCAAATATAAAGTATGAAAAAGGACTTAAGGTCATGATTGATAAACAACTCACTGTTTCATCTTTGTTTGATGCTGTAACACTGGAGGCCAACACAATTTATGAATTATATTTTAAATCCTTTTACATGGAAATTCAAAGTAGGAATGTTGAAGTTGTACTACTTCTGTACACTAATAAGACCAGTATGGGATATGAAAGCTAGAGAAACCGGAGAGGTTATAGCTAAAAGACTTGTAGTAATAAATCGAAGTGAAGGAAATCATGTTTTATAGCAAGAAAGTAAGACTTTTACATTATGTAGAGATGATTTGATAAATGGCTACAAGAACCCACAGGAACCAATGATTCCTGACAACATAACAGCCTTTAATCTAGAAGAATAGAACATGACAACCCCACTTCTAGAAGATAAACAAATTTCAATAACATCCGCTCAATAAGACTAAATGTTCTTATCACTGAAACAGCTTACATGAGAAACAGTAAAATATATATTATTTGAAGACTTTAGATCAGAATGTACTGTAGCTGAGACAGATATTATTAGAAGGGCTGGATGAAAAAATTGCTAGACATGAGTCAACAAACTGTGTTATTCAGAAGATCAATATTCAGCAACCGTAACATATCTTTTTAGCCCTGGAAATTCTAATTGTATGAAAACTTTAATAATCCACATAATTTAATGAACTTTTCCTTACAAAATTTCCATGT
The DNA here is from genome assembly GCF_031877795.1 of Strix aluco. NCBI lineage: Eukaryota > Metazoa > Chordata > Aves > Strigiformes > Strigidae > Strix > Strix aluco. Next base: position 21,893,908 of record NC_133934.1, read on the forward strand.
ACTAAAAAAGGATTTTATTTTTTTACAGTTTTCAAGTTTTACAGTACCACAATACTTCAGTTTTTCTAGTGCTTTTGAAAAGAAAAAAAAAAGTAGATATTGGCAAAACCCCACAACCCTATGTTCTTTGATTTTCTGAAGATTGACATGCCATTTTACTTCATATCATACCTAATATAAATAGGGTAGTATTCTCCTAGGATTTATACAGAGCTCCTGTGAATATAATTCCATCTAATAGCCTCATTTTGTGTTTTCCTATTAACTGCAACGTATGGTTCAATGCTTTTTGAGTTCTTTATACACTGGCCCAAGCAGAAAACATGCTACATGATCATAATTTACTGGTCTTTGATGACAGTTTGGATGCATGCCAGAAATATATTATCACCTTCATCATGGTGATATGTTTCTATATCCGATTTTACACAGCATTTAATTGATTTCCTTTTATTAATGAATGAAGTCACTTTAAGTCTCCACACATGGAAAACAATTAAGAAGTTTTCACTTTTTTTTTTTTTTTTTGCAACACCACTCTGTCCTGAAAGCTTAAATAACATTGAAGTACATAATCATAATTCTGCAATTAAATCACACCATCCTCAAACACAGAGGTCAGGAAGAACTAATAAAGGTACTGAGTATCAAGCTCATGTGTCACCCATCAGTCAAGTAGAAACAACTGTAGTCCAGGAAAAATGTGATTAAAATAGAGAGGGAGGAAAAAAAGCAAGATTATTCCAATATAGAGGCTAATAGAACAGTGGGTAAACCTTGTGAGGAGAAACAGGATGTAAGGTTAAAAAAGAAAAAAAAAAAAAGAGAAAAAGAAACAAAAGAGTGCAAGTAGATGGACTATATATTCAGTAATAGAGAAGCTCAGGCTCTGATTTCCCTCACTTTTGAAGTAAAAAAATGGAAAGTTAAGTTCTAAAATGGTCTCAGGTCTGAGAGCAGTGGAGAAGTAGACAGCAGGTCCTCTAGAATTAGTGGAATGTGTTTGAGTTTCCTGTTGTCTGAGATAGTATAACTATGTGAATATCTTCAAACAATTCTGGAACTCAGGAAAAAAAAGAAGGAGAATTTATGAACTTTGGAATAAGGGCCAGGCAACTCAGGAGGACTACGAGGATATTGTGAGGTTATACATGGAGAAAATTAGAAGGACCAAAACCCAATTAAAATTTAATTTGACTGCTGCCATAAAAGACAATAAAAAAATATTTCTATAAACACATTAACAACAAAAGGAAGGTGAAGGAGGATCTCCATTCTTGCTTGGATGCAGGCGGACACATAGTGACAAAGGATAAGGAAAAGGTTGAGGTACTTAATGCCTTCTTTGCCTCAGTTTTTAATAGTAAGATCAGTTGTTCTCTGGGTACCCAGCCCCATGAGCTGGAAGACAGGGAAGGGAAGCAGAATGAAGCCCCCATAATCCAAGGGGAAATGGTTAGAGACCTGCTACACTACTGAGACACACACAAGTGTCTGGGGCCAGGTGGGAGCCACTCAAGGGTACTGAGGGAGCTGGTGGGAGTGCTCACCAAGCCACTCTCCATCATTTATCAGCAGTCCTAGCTAATTGGGGAGGTCCCCATTGACTGGAGGTTAGCAAATGTGACGCCCATCTAGAAGAAAGACCAGAAGGAGGATCTGTCTAACTATAGGACTGTCAATCTGACCTTAGTGATGGGGAAGGTTATGGAGCCAACCATCTTGAGTGCCATCACACAGCATGTACGGGACAACCAGGTAATCAGGCCCAGTCAGCACTGGTTTATGAAAGGCAGGTCCTGCTTGACTAACCTGATGTCCTTCTATGACAAGGTGACTCAGTGGATGAGGGAAAGGCTGTGGATATTGTCTACCTAGACTTTAATAAAGTTTTAAACGCTGTTTCCCACAGCATTCTCCTAGAGAAACTGCCTGCTCATGGCTTGGAAGTATGTACTCTTCTCTGGGTAAAAAGACTGGCTGGATGGCTGGGCCCAAAGAGTTGTGATGGAATTAAATCCAGTTGACAGACAGTCACAAGTGGTGTTCCACAGGGCTCAGTACCGGGGCCAGTTCTGGTTTTTATCTTTATCAATGATGTGGATGAGGGGATCGAGTGCACCCTCAGTAAGTTTGCAGGTGACACCAAGTTGGGCAAGAGTCTTGATCTGCCTGAGGGTAGAAAGGCTCTACAAAAGGATCTGGACAGGCTGGATCAATGACTTGAAGCCAGCTGTATGACGTTCATCAAAGCTAAGTGCTGGGTCCTGCTCATGGATAACAACAACCCCATGCAACACTACAGGTTTGGGGAAGAGTAGCTGGAAAGATGCCCGTCAGAAAAGCACCTGGGTGTGTTGTTTGACAGATGGCTGAATATGAGCTGTCAGCGTGCCCAGGTGGCCAAGAAGGCCAAGAGCATCCTGGCTTGTATCAGAGCATCCTGGCACTGGTGAGTCTGTTCCTCGAATACTGTGTTCAGTTTTGGACCCCTCACTACAAGAAAGACATTGAGCTGCTGAAGCACATCCAAAGAAGAGCACAAAGCTGGTGAAAGGTCTAGAGAGCAAGTCTTATCAGGAGTGGCTGAGGGAACTGGGTTTGTTTAGCCTGGAGAAAAGGAGGCTCAGGGGAGACCTTATGGCTCTCTACAACTACCTGAAAGGAGGTTGTAGCGAGGTGGGTGTCGGTCTCTTTTCCCAGGTAATAACTGATAGGATGAGAGGAAACAACCTCACATTGCACAAGGGGAGGTTTGGGTTGGATATTAGGAAAAATTTCTTCACTGAAACAGTTGACAAGAGTTGGAACAGGCTTGCCAGGGAAGTAGTTGAGTCACCATCCCTGGACGTATTTAAAAGACATGTAGATGTGGTGCTTAGGGACATGGTTTAGTGGTGGACGTGATAGTGCTAGGTTAACGGTTGGACTCTATGATCTTACCAGTCCTTTCCAACCTTAATGATTCTATGATTCTAGGATTCTATGATAACTTTTTCTCCCTGGTACACTCTCAGTCGATTATGTGATCCAACTCTTCTGGAAGATGCTTAAAATATTTTAAGGAAATATATAGGTGAGCTGATGCATCCTACATTTAATGTTCAGCGTGGTCTTGTTTCATTGGGGTCAAGCTGGTTTTTGGAGTGGTGTTGTCTCAGATCACAGGTGGTTTGGATGTATAACAGTCTATATAATCTTTGTTTTATTGCTTAGCTAGAGAGTACTTAAGATAAAACTGGTACTGATTTCCTTGAGATGATTCTATGGTGGCTTTCAGTGTGACAAGCAGGAAAAATTTGACCTGTTGTACTAAGCAACTTCGAATGCTAAAGAAATTTGGTGTTGCTGGATCACTCTGAAATCCACAATCAGGTGGTGCTGTAGAAATGTCAAGTGGTATTTTTATTTTCATATGGAAATGTTGAGACTAATTAATACTACAGAAACCACTTAATATAAATGTCTGTTGTGGTTAAAGAAAACTAGTGTAATTGCTCAGCTGTCTTTAAAACTGTGTCCTCAGATATGTTGACCCAGAATGGCCTGATGAAAAGCATTTAAACTGCTAATTTCAGTTAATTAAAAAAAAAAAAAAAAAAGATAGGAAAGGGTCTGACTCTTTAATGTTATATAACAATGTGAAGAACCATTACAATTTATTCATGTCCTAAACACACACTGTGCTTTCTTATATGACAAGTATGGAGAAAAGATACAGAAAGATAACTGATGCTGCATAGGTCTGTTATGTTTAAAGTAGGTAAAGAATATAAAAACACTTTTTGCAGTCTTTATTTTAGAGGGATTTAATATTTTTTAAAATGGATTCATTTGATCCCAGCCTCTTCAGGATGAAGTCTCATTTAAGTAAGTAGAAATTAATATATATTTCTTTGTTGCACATTGCCATAATTTTTAGAGAATCACCATTATCTTTCTTAACAAAATCACTATGCTATTGCTCCTCTCTGGTACAATGCCATTGACAGTGTGTTTTAGACTTTCACTACAATTAGCTTGGCACTTAAGAGATCAAATAGCTTTAGAAACCATTTAAAAACCTCATGTCCATCTTCTTAAAAGATGTAGATGTATTTATTCTCTTTCAAAAAAAAAATTTAAGTTAAAGAAATTGATTTTCAGAATTAAATGTGGTTAAGCACTTTATAAGTAATATTCTTGAAGTTTTAAAACATGATTTTTCTAAGTGTCTGTAGATTTTGGATTACAATGTACTCCTTGGGAATAAGGAAACAATGACATAAAATGGAGATTTTTTTTCCTTAGTATAAAGTCTAGATTTCTGTTAAATGCAATGTGATATTTCACAGGTGGAATGGGGGTGGGGGAGTATAGCATTGCTCCACCTCTGTTATTGAAATGGAAAACTATGTTAAATACAGAGGTTTTCTTAAAATGCTGGACATGGTGCTTTTTCTGAACTCAAAATAAATCTGTGACTTTTCAGTTGCATAGTTTTAACAGTCCTTTCTTTCCTTGCTGTGTAGAATTTTGAGAATCATGGGGTCCCAATCTACTTCTACCTCACCCTAGTCACATGTCTATTACTTTGAGAATGGATTAAGGTCTGGATTGCACTTAAATCCAAATATTTTGCTCATTCATGCCATGTGAATATAAAATAATTTTCAAGCATATATGTGAGGCTTGTCTCAGAGTGCCATGAGGCACGGCAAAGATTTTGTACCCAAAATCTTTAGAAAGGTCTAAAAGATTAGGGAAAGATCATCTATCCTGTGCTAATCCACATTTTATTAGGGATCCCAACCTATCTTTTTAGGAAATTCTGTTGGTTAGTGTTACACAGATGAATCATCTGGGCTTCTTTCTGGAAGTTTCTAAACTTTGTGTGGTATGAACAAAGTAGAAATTATATGTTAATGTAGATGCATAAGCCAAGGGCAAGACCTGTGTAAGACTGTAGCCCACTTTCTCATTAAGGAGATGACATATGGCACAGTTATTTTCTTAGACTTACAGAGTTTTGTACAGTATTACTTCTTTTGTTATTCATTGCTCAGCTTACCATCCAGTGATTTACCATCTCTATGCAGAAGACACCTGTGAAGCTGATTTTTGGGGTGTACACAGAAAACCTAGTGAGTGCTCTTGTACATGCAAAAGTGAGATTACATGGCTGAAAGTAAGAAAACAAAAGTTTAAAGGACACTGAAATATTTAACTTTCAGGCAAAACATGGAAGCATACAGTTTGAAGGCACTGCAGTCTTTCAGGTGCACAGTTATAGAACAGATGAATTATTACAGGATAGCTCTGGATGACTGATTTAAAATCCCTCTTGAGACTGAACTAAAAGTGACCATGATATATAGTTGTTTGGGCTTGAGAGAGGAAGGTGATTTGGAATATGGTACTGTTCACAAAGTTGCCATCTAGGTCTTAGCTGCATGCTATTTTGATAGTTCAATTATAAATCTATCACTTAAATCTTTTTGGAAGATGAGTTGTTGTTCAAGCAAATTCTGACTTAATCGAGCAACTAAAGATGTGGTTCTATGGCTTATAAAGGAGAACAGACTGGATTATTATAATGTGCCAAATATCCTTTACTATTCCCAAATTTGAAATCTGGATCTTTATCTGATATTTAAGGCTATTTGGAATGTTTTCTAGCTTAAGAAAAATAATTGTGCTATAGATCAGACTGCTTTCTAAAGTGCAAGTAAAACAATTTTGATATGACTTTAAAAATCCACCTTTCCTCAGGCTCCCTTGAATATTGCTATGTCTCATGAGACTTCAAACGGGCAGTGGTCTAGCCCTAGTGGTCTGGCATCATTTCAGCAAGACTTCTTGAGACTCCATTTCGATAATATCACTTAGATTCAAGTATTTTACATCTTTGCACAGCTAGGGCTCAGACTCTGTAACTCTTTCAAAAGATGTCAACTTCTTAAGGGTTTATTTATCATGAGTAGCTCATAGTATCCTTTAAGGGAATCATTATTTCCTAAGTTAATGAAGTTAAATTAGAACTTTGAACTGGTGTTAATTAATATAGCAAAGACAATGCATCATGACCTGGATTTTGTCCAGGTGGGTTTGTAAGTAGTGTGTTCTGAGAACTGTGTTACCAGAGTGGACATGCTTGGATGATGCATGCTGTGCAATATATGTGGCCAGTGTCTTCAAGACCTTGTTTTAAAACTTGTTGTAAATCTCGTCAAGGTGACACAAACAGAACAAATACTAGAGAAGTATTTACTGCAATGCGAATAGCTTTGTAGTGTTTTTTTTTTTTCTCTCTCTAATATAATATATATTTATCTTTATATGTATATAATTATATACATATATATATACACACTCATCAAATTTTTATTTCAATTTATTTTCTGAAGCAAGACTTCCACAAAGCAATCTGTTAAGGGTCTGCTAATAGACAACTCTGCTGCTGTCTGCTAGACAGCCAATAGACAGATCTGATGCATAGTCTTTTGTGTGCTACACATGTTTTCCATGTGCTTTGGAAAGTGTTGTAATTGCCAAAGTCAGTTGAGTGAGAACCTTGATCCAAGCTTTTAATCAAAATCACTCAATTTTCCCATGTGCTTTCAAGGCTATGGCTCCAAGTCTTCTAGTATACTTTTCATTTTTGGGGTTTAACAGACAAGCAGATATCTGGACATTTTAGTAGGTCTTAGATCCATCCCAGACTGGAATTTCTTAAGATATTGGATTTTTTTTAGGAACTGAGACACTAGTTCTAAGAATGTCTGAAATGCCTGTGGCCCAATACCATGTTTTCAGTAACAATCAACAGATGTTGTCTAAGACAGATCCCAGCAGAACAAATTCAATGATGTTTTCTCGTGATCCTTTCCTGGTTTCTAACAATTTTTGGCTTAGGCTTTCAGACTAGCTCTAGCATTAACTTTTTTTGGGGGGGATATACAGTATTTAATATTATGGGTTAATATTTAATATTATGATTTTAATAGCAAAATGAACTAGAAATTTCAGCTTAGGAAAGCAAGCACTCCCAGAACAAATACTGCTTCTGTTAATGTCCATTCATGTGACCCTTTATTGTGTGAAGTTCTTGTTATGCCTTAAAGCTAGTAGAAAGGATAAAAATGTTCACTGTGTCTGTTTCATCTATGATGAAAACCAGAAAAAAAGCTAAATAATGATAAATTAATTTACAATGCTTTCTGTGTCTTTATGCAATATTCTTAGTACAGATTTAACCTTTCAGCATGGTGATACCTTGAATGAGGATAATATTTTTTATAAAAACATAAACCTGACTGCATGGTTTTAAAGAAATGCTGTCAGCATGTCATAATTAGTGAAAACACTTCACAAATATCTTTTTTTAATACTTTATACTGGAACAATTATTATTTTTCCCACCAGGACGTACAGAAGAATGAGTAAAGAATGGCTAAAGAAAAGAAAGACTGAAAGAATACAATTCTGTCTTTTCTACCATCCCTATTTGCTTCACAAAGGAAAAACTATTGATCATCGACATTCTTCTCTCAAGGGATGCTTGAAAGGTCTGTGTCCTTGATAGCATTTTTCCTAATTTGCTGTCTAATTAAGAGCCACATATCTATTATTTACTTGCTCTCCTTTACAGTAATACTGGTGGTCAGGACTCAGGATATTAAAGTTCTTCATGTCTTAGGAAGATAATAAAAGAGATCAATGAAGCTTTAAAAAACAAAACAAAACAAAAACCCCAATGCTTGACTTCAGAGAAACCACACTCACAGAATAAGACTGCATGCTGGTTTTGGCTGGAACAGAGTTAATTTTCTTCCCAGTAGCTAGTATAGGGCTATGTTTTGGATTTGTGCTGAAAACTGTTGGTAATACAGAGATGGCTTAGTTACTGCTGAGCAGTACTTACACAGAGTCAAGGCCTTTTCTGCTTCTCACACCACCCCACCAGCAAGTAGGCTGGGGGTGCACAAAAATTTGGGAAGGGACACAGGCAGGACAACTGACCCCAACTGACCAAAGGGATATTCCATACCATATGATGTCATGTTCAGCATATAAAGCTGGGGAAAGAAAGAAGGGGGGGAATGTTTGGAGTGATGGTGTTTGCTTTCCTGAGTAACCATTATGCTTGATGGAGCCCTGCTTTCCTGGAGACGGCTGAGCACCTGCCTGCCAATGGGACATGGTGAGTTAATTCCTTGTTTTGCTTTGCCTGTGTACATGGTTTTTGCTTTACCTATTAAACTGTCTTTATCTCAACCCATGAGTTTTCTCATTTTTACTCCTCCAATTCTCTCCCCCGTCCCACTGGCAATGGAGTGAGTAAGCGGCTGTGTGGTGCTTACTTGACAGATGGGGTTAAACCATGATGGAATGGAAATCTGTGCAAACAGCAGAACTTCAAGCTAAATGAAGATGGTTAAATTGCTATTTACCATGATACTGTGGTCATGATGCTGCAAAACAAGCATTTCTATTGGAAAGCTGGCTTTTCAGAGTTTGTTTCAGGTCAAATATAGGCATGCACTGCCACATCCCTTGTATCAGTTTTAAGTGACAAATTTTTGGTAGCAGGTGTGGGGCTGCAGAGGTGTCTTCTGTGAGAATAGATCAGGAGCTGTCCCTCTGTTACACAGAGCCAGTTCCCCAAAATGGACCCACCACTGGCCAAAGCCGAGCCAATTAACGATGTTGGTAGTGCCTCAGTGAAAATGTGTTTAAGAAAAGGTAAAAAAATACTGTACAGCAGCAGCCAGAGAGAGGAGTGAGAATATGTGAAACAACTCTGCAGACACCAAGGTCAGTGAAGGAGCAGGAGGAGGAGGACGAGGGGCTCCAGGTGCCAGAGCAGAGATTCCCTGCAGCCTGTGGTGAAGACCATGGTGACACAGGTTGTCTCCCTGCAGGCCATGCAGATCCAAAGAGGAGCAGAAGCCACACTGAAGCCCGTGGAGGACCCCACGCCAGAGCAGGCGGATGTGCCCCAAAGGAAGCTGTGACCCCATAGAGAGCCCTCGCTGGAGCAGGCTCCTGTCAGGAGCTGTGACCCCGTGGAGGAGTCACACTGGAGCAGTCTGTTCCTGACTGACTGAACCCTGTGGAAAGGACCCGCACTGGAGCAGTTCTTGGAGAACAGCAGCCCATGGGTAGGACCCACATTTGAAAAGTTCATGAAGGACTGTCTCCCATGGGAGGGACCTCCCTTGCTGGAGCAGTGGAAAAACATGAGGAGGAAGGAGCAGCAGAAAGAAAGAGTTATGAACTGACCACAACCCCCATCCCCCATTCTCTGCACCACTTGGGGGAAGGAGGTAGAGAATTTGAGAATGAAGTTAGGCATAGAAAGATGGGAGGGATTGAGGGAAGGTGCTTTTAGATTTGTTCTTACTTCTCATTATACTACTGTCTTATTCAATGGTAATTAAATTAACTTTCCCAAAGTATAGTCTGTTTTGCTCCTGATGGTAATTGCTAAGTGAATCTTAACCAATGAACTTTTTGGTATATTTTCTCCCCCTGTCCTGTTGAGGAAAAGGATTGATAGAGCAGCCTAGTGGGTGCCTGGCAGCCAGCCAAGGTCAACCCACCTCAGGTTGCTGGCCAGGATCAATCCACCATATTTATAAAAGAAAGGATGCAAGTATAGCATAATTTGTTATCTGGAATTGTATCAGGACGTAACACTGAGGAAATTCAAGAGGAAAGTAAAATAAGACTTCGGTACACAGGCCATCATGGCTTTGTAAGTACTGAAGGTTTTGCTTCGGAAGTTAGAAAGTTGCATAGAGAATGTAGCAGGTATAAAACAACCAACCAAATAAAAAGTCCAATTACAATCAGATAGAAAGATAAAGATCTGTCACATGATCCTGATCAGTCAAGTCACCTAAAATAGAACTTCTGCAATTTGTAACTATGTTACATTTTTCTGGATGGATATTTTATCCCACATGAGAGAGATCTTCCTGAATAAGACACAACATACAAAATCAACAGGTAGAGCCAGTGATTTGTGCAACTGGCAGTTTGGAGAATAAAGACATGGGAATGAGACCATCACAAAGACTAATCCTCACTGTGACAGTGACCTTGAAAAAGGCTTGTGCAGTTTCTGTATCTGCTGTAAGTATTTCACCTCGTGGAGAAGATATGGCAAAAATTCATATAGCACGATACTAAAGGAGAAACTCATGAATAAAATGATAATTCTGCACTCAGGGTAGACATTTGACACTACGCAGAAATACATTTTAGAATTATGCATTGAATGGTGAAGATAATGAGAAATACTATACAGCTGCCTTACTTTCTCAGTATTTATTATATTCTTTATTATATTCACACAGATACCATGTTTCACTCACTTTACATGTACCTATACACATAGGCAAAGACTAATATAGAATCATAAAATAGTTTGTATCGGAAGGGACCTTAAAAATCATCTAGTCCCAGCCACCCTGCCATAGGCAGGTACACCTTCCCACAGATCAGGTTGCTCAAAGCCCCATCCAACCTGGCCTTGAACACTTCCAGGGCTGGAGCATCGACAACTTCTCTGGGTAACCTGTTCCAGAGTCTCACCACTCTCACAGTGAAGAACTTCTTCCTTACATCTAAACTAAATCTACCCTCTTTCACTTTAAAGCCATTACCCTTCATCCTATCACTACATGGCCTTGTAAAAAGTCCCTCTCCAGCTCTCTTGCAGGCCCTCTTTAGGTATTGGAAGATTGCTATAAGGTCTCCCCAGAGCCTTCTCTTCTCCAGGCTGAACAACCCTAACTCTTTTAGCCTGGCTTCTTAAGAGAGGTGCTCCAGCCCCCTGATCATCTTCATGGCTCTCCTCTGGACTCACTCCAACAAGACTATGTCCTTCTTATGTTGGGGGTCCCAGAGCTGAATGCAATACTTCAGGTGGGGTTTCACCAGAGTGGTGTAGAGGGAGAGAATCACCTCCCTCGACATACTGGTCACGCTTCTTTTGATGCACTCCAGGATGTGGTTGACTTTCTGGGCTGAAAATACACATTGTTGGGTCATGTTGAGCTTTTCATCAACCAACACTCACAGGCCCTTCTCCTCAGGGCTACTCTTAATCCATTCTCCGCCCAGCCTGCATTTGCGCTTGGGATTGCCCTGACCCATGTGCAGGACCTTGCACCTGGCCTTGTTGAACTTCATGCAGTTTGTACAGGGCCACCTGTCAAGGTCGCTCTGGTTTACATCCCTTCCCTCCAGTGTGTCAACCACACCACACAGCTTGGTGTCATCGGCAAACTTGCTGAGGGTGCGCTCAATCCCACTGCCCATGTTGCTAACAAAGATGTTAAACAGCACCAGTCCCTATACTGATCCCTGAGGAACTCCACTCATCACTGTTCCCCCTTGGACATCAAGCCGTTGACCGTTGACATCTTTGAGTGTGACCAGGTCCTTATCCACTGAGTGGTCTACCCATCAAATCCATGTCTCTCCAATTTAGAGACAAGGATGTTGTGTGGGACAGTGACAAATGCTTTGCACAAATTCTGGGAGATGATGTCAGTTGCTCTTCCTTTATCCACCAGCTCTGTAGCCCCATTGTAGAAGGCCATCAAAATTGTCAGGCACAATTTGCCTTTAGTGAAGCCATGTTTGCTGTCACCAATCACCTCCTCATTTTCCGTGTGCCTTAGTATAGTTTCCAGGAGGATCTACTCCATGATCTTGCCAGGCACAGAGGTGAGATTGACTGATCTTTAGTTCCCTGGGTCTTCCTTTTGTACCTTTTTAAAAAATGGGTGTCATGTTTCCCCTTTTCCAGTCAGCACGAACTTCACCAGACTGCCACGACTTCTAATATATGATGGATAGTGTCTTAGCCACTTCATCCACCAGTTCCCTCAGGACCTGTGGATGCATCTCATCAGGTCCCAGGATCCCATCTCATCAGGTCCTATGGACATGTGCACCTTCAGGTTTCTTAGATGGTCTTGAACCTGATCTTCTCCTACAGTGGGCAGTTCATTCTCCCAGTCCCTGCCTTTGCCTTCTGTGTCTTGGGTGGTGTGGCTGGAGCACTTGCTGGTGAAGACTGAGGCAAAGAAGTTGATGAGTACCTCAGTCTTCTCCATATCCTGGGTAACCATGTCTCCTGTTTCCTTCTGGAGAAGGACCACATTTTCTCTAGTCTTCCTTTCATCATTCATGTACCTATAGAAGCTTTTCTTTTTGCTCTTGATGTCCCTGGCCAGATATAATTGTATCAGGGCTTTAGCTTTCCTAACCTGATCCCTGGCTGCTCAGTTTCTTTGTATCCCTCCCAGCCTACCTGTCCTTGCTTCCACCCTTTGTAGTCTTTCTTTTTGCATTTGAGCTTGCCCAGGAGCTCCTTGTTCATCCATGCAGGCCTCCTGACGTTTTCACCTGACTTCCTCTCTGTTGAGATGCATCACTCCTGAACTTGAAAGAAGCGATCCTTGAATACCAACTAGCTTTCCTGGGCCCCTCTTCCCTCCAGGGATTTATCCCATGTTACTCTGCCAAGGAGATCCCTGAAGAGGCCAAAGTCTACTTTCCCGAATTCCAAGGTAGTGAGCTTGCTCTGCATCCTCCCAGGGTTTGTGAACATGAGGCTATTCCTATCTGCTTATAATGGGCCTCATCCACTCGATCTTTCTGGTTGGGTGACCTGTAGCAGACCCCCACTATAATGTCCCCTGTCCCTGACTTCCCTTTAATCCTGACCCATAAACTATCAGTCAGCTCCTCATCCATCTGCAGGCAGAGCTCCATGCACTCCAGCTGGTCATTGACATAGAGGACAACACCTCCTCCTCATCTCCCCTGCCTGTCTTTCCCACAGATCCTTACATTCCAACACTCCAGTCACAAAAGCCATCCCACCATGTCTCCATGATGCTAATAAAATTGTAGCCTTGCAGTCATGGGCACGTCTCTAGCTCCTCTTGTTTATTCCCTGTGCTACACACGTTTGCATAGAGGCATTTAAGTTGCCCCTCTGATGAAGCTGACTTACTGGGTAGAACTCCTTTGTGTTGCTCTTCAGGTGTTCTCCTGCTCACCTGTGATCCTTCTCCAGTTTCTGGGCATCTATTGCTGGCACTGTCATCAAACTGGTAGGAGTGGAATGGATTGAGGTTCCTCTCCCCCAGCAACTAGCTTAAAGCCCTCTTCACCAGCTTGGCAAGCCTATGACCGATAATATTCTTCCCCTTCTCTGACAGATGAAACCCATCAGCCCCCAGTATAGTAGTATATATCTTTACATGTGTCTACAGATCTTACATATATACATGTATGTGTATAAATGTAAACATATATGCACACCCACAAATGTTCCCTTTTTCTTTGGCACACATAACATGGTTGTGCATTTAGTATATCTTCCAGACAAAAAGTTCTATCAGCTTGCCACCCCAAATCCAAAATAAACAATAACTAAATTTCTACTCTGGTCTAATCCCAAACAAATAAACAAACAAACAAACAGAAAACCTTAAACTGTTTAAAAATTTATGTAAATCTTAGAAGCAGATATTTCTGAACAGACTCTTTTTTTTGGCTTGGTGCCTGGACTTGCCAGAGCATTTCTGGTCCAAATTTTCCAAGCACCTGTCTACTCCAGTTCTGCAAGTATTATAAAGAGAGGCTAGCATAACTGTGAGAACCAGTGCAGGTAAAATGGGTTTTTAATCTTTAATCCTGAATGGTTTAAAATCAAACTCTATGAGTTAAATCTGAACATCTGGATTATCTACCTATACTTATCTGGTGGAAGCTCTCCCTGAGTAGGGAATCTGCTCTTCATCAATATTTTATCTTGTGAGGCAAGACTGCTTCAGCGTCCTGGCTTGTTTCAGCTTGTTACTTCTCATAGCCCTACAGTTGTAATGAAGATGAAAAAAAAAAAAGGAAAAAGTATATGTGGAAGTCAATACTGGCTTTGGAATAATACTTCTTAACTTCTACAAAAGGAACTAGTCTTGTTTAGAGAACTAAAATATCTGGAGACAAGAGGAAAAAAAAAAAAAAAAAAGACCTTGTGATATTTTTTCTCTTTGTATGTACTGAAGCTTGATAGATTTCTCCTTCTACATGGGTATAATTTACAGTTACTTACAAGCTTGAATCCCTTTCAGAAATAACATGTTATTTCTATTAACTTTCTGTGGGATTTTTGTGGGATGTGAATCACTAATTCTCTTTAACCTCATGAGTAACAATGTTTTTTCTCTGGTTCTTTTTTTTTTTTTTCCATATTATTGATTACGTTATGACCTGTTGAAACAAAAGCTATCTCTTAATGTTTGGTTGGAGTTTATTTAGAACAGTAGTGTCGTGATCTTGATCAGAATTTTTAAAAATCAATAATAATAAAGCATATTTGCCATTTGTCTCATTTTATCAAGATATTCAGCTATGTAGGAATTTTCACTTAAAGAAAATAAAGTAACTTCTCAAGATATATCCTTTGATATATTCTAACTGACAGATTCAGCTGGTCTCGTGAAATTTTAATCTGAAAACTGTTTTGCACTGACACATTTCTAGTTATATTAAGGATCTATTTTTCAAATAAAGATCTAAATTAACGGACATTAACACAGACCGGTTCAGATTTGCCTCAAGTGGATTCTTAACCTAGCATGTCAAACCTAGCACTATGGTGAGATGTTCGATTATAACTTTTTTGTTTGTCTTAATGAAAGAGATGTTTTTTCTATTACAAATAATAGGAGCAAACTAAAAAAATCTCTAAAATTTAACCTTCAATAACAGATATACCATGTCTAGACTGGTATATTATTATTATTATTATTATTATTATTATTATTATTATTATTATTATTATTATATGTTATCAAGCTTTTTTGACACATTTATATAATACAAATATTTGTGTCTTCTTTCTACTTGGGGAAGAATAGGTTATGTAAGCTGAGAAATGTTCCAGATATGTCCTTATGTCTCATAAGTACATAATGAGCATTCTTGCACAATTATTTTGATAATTAAATATTCTGCCAAATTACATTCTAGAAACAGCTTTTGTTATTGTTTCTACAAGCAACCCAATAAGCTGGAACAATTGGTATTGTCAGGGAAGATTACCAGACCTCATGTGTATTGCAAGAGAGTAGAATGTGGCTGAGGGAAACGAAACCTTTATTGAAGCAGCTATACTGATTACTTCTTCCATTTCTATAGAAACTAGGAAGCTTTTCTGTTCCATTCAACTGGCTTTATTAGAGAACAAGTAAATTTGCAACTATCATGAAAGGAAGGCAGTTGTTTAGAATTCTTTGTATCTACAAAATTAACCAGTAGTCTTGATGATATTGTAAAACATCATGAGTTGACACCAAACCTCCTCACAGTTTAGCCTCAGATTTGACACATATTTTACCTAATATTTAGTTTCTATATAGTGGTAGAAGAGAATGATCTCTGACGCTTGTAGTATGACCTGGAATAAGTAAAAACAATAGCAGCAAGTTGGTATGGAAAGATAAAGAATAGACACCTCTTAAAAGAGGCACAGAACCTTAAGAGAAACAAAAGAGAAAGGTTGGGATGTTAAAGTGGCACAAATAGGCATTTCTTAAGAAAATAATCTTCAGGAAAGCTGTCAAATAGCTGGGAAGAAAACCAGACAGAACACATATTTCTAAAAAGTTGTGAAAGATTTCAAAAACAAATTTCTTGCTGTTTTCTTACCAGATACCTCTCATAAAATGGTGGTCTTGTGCTTCCTTAAATTTAACTTGGCTACTTCATATTCCTAGAAGATGAGATTACCAAGATATTAGACTGCTAAATTGTATTTCAGCAGATGTAGGAACATGGCATGACAAAGCTTGAGAAGACCTAGACTACAGAAATAATTTGGAAGTGGATTGGATTTGAATATTTCAAAATCAGTTCTTCAGAAGAAAGTGATCTAAAATTCTAAATTCTAAACAAAGTCTTTATGTGCAATTCCTTAGTTTCATTGAAAAGTAAGATTTAAGTGTTTTTCGTTACTTATAATTTTTTTTTTTTTTAAGGATAGGTTTGAAAACATTGTTTTCCTATTTTGTTCATGCCTTAGAAATCTCTTGTTGATCATTTCCCTGTTCTTCACCCCAGAAACGCATTCTGTGTTCATTGCACTTTTTAAAAGAGAGGAAGGATTTCCATTAATAGACAGAATGCTTTGTTATTATGTATGTTTATTTTTTTATTACTCAGCGTTCATTGCAAAAATATGTATTATATGACTCAACAAAGAAAGTGAGGTTTTTATTAATCTTTCTGTGGCTAAAATAAAAAAAGGTTGCTTCAGAAAAGTGCAATTATCAGGATGGAAAATTAGATCAATGTGTCATAGATATACTGAGGAAGAGAACTGACTAAAAAATTATGCCAAATGTGGAAATGTACACTTAAGGTGTATCCTAGACTGTGTAGCATGATGCTCATTTTTAAATTACAAATAAACCAAAAGGATGCCTTTATGCAAGTGCGTTAAGTTTCTACTTCCAATAGCTATGCACTAAATGCTTGTATAAATGAATTCCAGAGCTCTAAAATAAGAGTCAAGAAATGTCAAAACAATAAATGCTGCAGCCAGAATGTTAAGGGAAAAACAGTCATGCCATTGATTTGTAATAACATGCTAAAGCTTTCTGTATAAATAACAAAGGTAATTTGTCCTTTCAGGCTTTGCAACCCACAATCTCCAGTTTTTGACAAGACTGCAAACAAAATCTTAGTTGGTAATAATATCAAGATATTTTAAACAAACATTAGAAAGAATGACACATTGTGCTCTGTTACAGGAAAATCAAAACAAAGCTAAAGTAGATCAAAAATTGTGGGAGGAATTTCTGGGGAAGGAAGTACATATTTTCTTATTTTATGGACATGAAGTTTGGATCCAGTGGGGTATGTTTGCAAACAAAGCTGAAACATGTGGATATGGACGTGTGGATTGGTGTGTTGCAGGAGGAACGGGATACAGACTCATATCTTTATAATAGCACCCTTGTCAAGTGTTCTAGCTTTAGACCTTGGGCTAAAATTTATTTCTGTACTCCTAAAGATGTAAATACCTCCATTCTGCACATATTTCTTTTTTTCCTTTCTCTCCCAATTTCCACTGTTTCCTTCATATTTCTCCAAAATTTATTTTCCTTGTACCTTGCTCCACTAAAAGTGTGTTCCTATAGTCTTCCATCAGCCTAAATACTCATTTTTCTCCTTCAAACCTATTTCATCCTCTCATTTTCTTTCAGAGGCTTTCTGTGTTCTGTTGTTTGCCTTAAGCTCCTTTTTCATTTCTGGCAGACCACGCATAGATGCTGGAGAGATGAGTGATTAGACTAGACTAGACTAGACTAGACTAGACTAGACTAGACTAGAATATTTCAGTTGGAAGGAACCTGCAATGATCATCTAATCCAACTGCTTGATCACTCCAGGGCTGACCAAAAGTTAAAACATATTGTTAAGGGCGTCGTCCAAAGGCCTCTTAAACACTGACAGGCTTGGGGCATCAACCGCTTCTCTAGGAAGCCTGTGTCAGTGTTTGACCGCCCTCTCGGTAAAGAAATTCTTCCTAATGTCCAGTCTGAACTCCCCTGGCACAGCTTTGAACCATTCCCACGCGTCCTATCACTGGATCCCAGGGAGAAGAGACCAGCAGCTCCTCCTCCACTTGCCCTCCTCAGGAAGCTATAGAGAGCAATAAGGTCACCCCTCAGCCCCCTTTTCTCCAAACTAGACAAATCCAAAGTCCTTAGCTGCTCCTCATAAGACATGCCTTCCAGCCTTTTCACCAGCTTTGTTGCCCTCCTCTGGACTCATTCAAGTACCTTAAGATCCTTCTTAAATTATGGTGCCCAGAACTGCACACAGTACTCAAGGTGAGGCTGCACCAATGCTAATACAGTGTGATAATCACCTCTTTTTACCGACTGGTTATACTGTGTTTGATGCACCCCAGGATGTGGTTTGCCCTCTTGTCTGCCAGGGCACACTGCTGACTCATATTGAGCCTGCTGTCAAGCAGCACCCCCAGATTCCTTTCTGCAGGGCTGCTCTCCAGCCACTCCTCTTCTAATTTATATTTGTGTCTAGCATTACTCCATCACAGGTGCAGAATACAACATTTGTTCTTGCTAAATTTCATGCCACCGATGATTGACCAGTGCTCCAATCTATCTAGATCCCTCTATAGGGCCTCTTGTCCCTTGAGACACTCAACAGCACCTCCCAGTTTAGTATCATCAGCAAACTTACTAATGGTGCATTCAACTCCTGTGTCCAGATTATTGATAAAAATATTGAACAGAACTGGCACTAGAATAGACCCCTGAGGAACAGTGCTGGTGACTGGTTGCCAGCCAGATGTAGTCCCATTCATTACAATCTTTGCGCTCTGTCCTTCAGCCAGTTCTTCACCCAGTGCACTGTGAACCTGTTCATCCCACAGCTGGACAACTTGTCCAGAAGGATGTTGCAAGGATCAGTATCAAAAACCTTACTAAAATCCACAAAAACTACATTTGAAGTAAATCTTTCTGCCATTTGGTAATTTTGAAGTAATTCTTTGTGCAATCAATGTAGGTCCTCACTCTTCTGTGATGTAGGCAGATAGAGCCAGTTAATCCCTTCCGAAAAAAATCCACTTGTGATTCTGGTTAGCTGAGAAGCAGAAAAACTCATTTGTGGCTCTATCTGTATCTGCTTCTTTCCTTAAACAAGGAATACTCTAAATTAGCTTGTAACGAGCTGTTCATCTATACTGATGTAACACATCTACACAACATCTGATCTGGCTTAGGTATACCAGCTCTGTGCTACGTTATAAACCGTGCATATTTAATAAGCTGCCTCAGGACTCAGACAAATGATCAAGTAATCCAAATCATCTGAGATAATTAGTTGGCTATGTTCTTAGATTTCCTCTGACAAACATGAAGTGAAATGACATTTTAATGAAAGAAGGTTAAGGCATGATATCTCTGTTTGGTACAGCCAGATACCAGATTTTTTAGTTCAGATCATCAGCCAAGATAAACCAAGATATTAGCCTGAGTCTTCAGGTAGGTAGACCTACTCATTGGGTGTAGTAGCAGTGGTACAAATGCCACTGCTCTTCTGCACAGGCTTCAGTAGTCTTATTAAATGTCTATAGAATTGGATTAAAAATTATAATTTTAATATCTTTGTTTCTTTTAAGGTGCTAGACATTATTGTTGCAGAGAAAAACTGAAGTACAGAAGCCTGGAAAAGCAAGACAATTAAACCCAAATAACATTTCCAAAATCAGTTTTTAAAGTAATCCCACAACTTTCAATACAGTCCCACAATTCTGAGGACACTTGTGTGATTTTATGACTTCTGGAAGCTTTTTGTGCCAAGTTTTGGTTGTAATTATTTATGTACCTCATTCATTCAAAAAAATGACTTCAGTGCCTGGGAAGCTGATGGAGCAGTTCATCCTGAGCACCATCATACAACACATGCGGGATGACCAGATGATCAGGTCCAGTCAGCATGGGTTTATGAAAGGCAGGTCCTGCTTGACAAACCTGATCTCCTTCTATGACAGGGCTACCTGCTTATTGGATGAGGGAAAGGCTGTGGATGTTGTCTACCATGACTTTAGTAAGGACTTTGACACCATTTCCCACAACATTCTCCTGGCAAAACTGGCTGCTCGTGGCTTGGATGGGCACACGCTTTGCAGGGTAAAAAACTGGCTGGATGGCTGGGCCCAAAGAGTTGTGGTGAACGGAGTTAATTCCAGTTGGTGGCCGGTCATGAGTGGTGTCCCCCAGGGCTTGGTTTTGGGGCCACTCCTGTTTAACGTCTTTATTGATGATCTAGACGAGGGGATCGAGTGCACCCTCAGTAAGTTTGCAGATGACACCAAGTTGGGTGGGAGTGTTGATTGGCTCAAGGGTAGGGAGGCTCTGCAGAGAGACCTGGACAGGTTGGAGCGATGGGCTAAGGCCAACTGTATGAGTTTCACTAAGGTCAAATGCCGGGTGCTGCACTTTGGCCACAACAACCCCCAGCAGCACTACAGGCTTGGGGAGGAGTGGCTGGAGAGCTGCCAGTCAGAGAGGGACTTGGGGGTGTTGATTGACAGCCAGCTGAACATGAGCCAGCAGTGTGCCCAGGTGGCCAAGAAGACCAATGGTATCCTGGCTTGCATCAGAAATAGTGTGGCCAGCAGGGACAGGGAAGGGATCTTACCCCTGTACTCGGCACTGGTGAGGCCACACCTCGATGACTGTGTTGAGTTTTGGGTCCCTCACGACAAAAAGGACATTCAATGGCTCGAGCGTGTCCAAAGAAGGGCAATGAATCTGGTGAAGGGTCTGGAGCACAGGTCGTACGAGGAGCAGCTGAGGGAACTGGGGTTGTTTAGTCTGGAGAAGAGGAAGCTGAGAGGAGACCTCATCGCCCTCTACAACTACCTGAAAGGAGGTTGCAGAGAGATGGGGACGAGTCTATTTAACCAAGTAATAAGCAATAGGACAAGAGGTAATGGCCTCAAGTTGCGCCAGGGAAGGTTTAGACTAGATATTAGGATGCATTTCTTTACAGAATGGGTTGTTAGGCGTTGGAATGGGCTGCCCAAGGAGGTGGTGGAGTCCCCATCCCTGGAGGTGTTTAAGAGTCGGGTCGACATAGCGCTGAGGGATAGGGTGTAGTTAGGAACTGTTAGTGTTGGGTTGATGGTTGGACTGGATGATCTTCAAGGTCTTTTCCAACCTAGACGATTCTGTGATTCTGTGAAATCTCATTCTGGTACAGCCGATGCTTCCCTAGCATGAAAGAAAATAATTGAAGAATGAAACAACTCACAGGGTACACAGATTTTCTGCTGATGGACACAGTCAATAGCTGCCATATCCAGATTTCAAACATCATGATACCACTGGAGAAGTCTTGTAGGTATTCTTCTCCGTATGAACAAGTATAGCTTGGGCAAAATTTCTGCATAACTTTCAGAAGAAAAACAAACACCACTAACATCTTCAAATTTCTTAATAAGTATTTAAAAGAAACACAAAAGGACTCTGTTGAGGTAGGTGATGAGCACATCTAGTGAACAGCTTCATGTAGCAATTGAGAATCCTCCCCAAGGAGTAGGAGCTAATAATTCTAGGAAAGTTTTTTTTCACATGGATCTGTGAGGCATGGCACTTGAAAACATTTTTTCCTTTGGCAGTGTTGCCATAATAGTTTAATTACATTAACTACATTATTAGAATACCTCAGGTCTTTCAGATTAAAAAAAAGCTTATTGAATCTGAGACCACAAGAAGAGGATTTTAAATCCAAATTTTTTTCACTACTAAAGAGACTGAGATGTTGACTCTTTTAAAAAAAAAGAAAAACACTTTGTCAAACAGCAGGGGGCAATGAAACATAAATCAAAATAAAAAAGCTTCTTTACAAAGCAGGGGAAACATAAAATAGAATATTACTACCTGAACATTCTGTTTGCCTTAGTGAAAGTTTTATGAGCAGATGAAAATACAATGGGGATTTTTTGGAGAGGAAAAGAAAGGAGAATTTTTCCTGTAAGCTACAGAAGTATATGACCAGAGGCATACGTAGTTTGTGATATGTTAGAAACTCAATAAAATTTTTCTGTAGAAATTGTAAAACATTTTTAAGTGGCTACCAGTTTCAGGTCTGTAAACATCCTTATGTATCTGTAAGTTGAATGATATAAAAGCTATATGGAAATAAGTTTCCACTGAAAACAGGAGTTTGTTTTCCTCTAGAAAAAAAGCATATTATAGTAATTTATCACTCTTTCATTGCAGCATATGTTTAGTGTATGTAATTAAATTTTTTGTCATTCTTATTATTTATATAAAACAGTGTAGTGCTTAGACATTTGGGAGCCTTATTTATTATCAAAAGTGCTAACTAGTTTCAAATTTATATGCAATTATCCATATATGCTGCAACTCATTTTCACAGCACATATTTCAGTTAAATGTGTAATTGTACATTTTGTCATTCAAATGAAAGATTACTCATCTCCTTAGCTGACTAATATATGGAGTATATAGCATACACTTTTGTGTCATATGGTCACTTATGGGATTAATGTGTGACAGAAATTCTTAGGTTTGTAATTTCAGGCATTTAAGGGACATACTTTTACTGCTAGTACAGACATACCATCTCTCAGGAGTATGAATAGTGAAATAAATTTAGAGTAGGTGAAGGGAGGCATTTACACATAGGAGTGTTAAAGCCCCCCACAAAGAAAAAAGGATGTAATGTGTCAGTCATAGTGCCCGTTTTAGCAGTTGCATTCCAAGGGAAAAGTTTGCTGGGAGTGAAATCCTTTGAAACGCCCAAAAGCCAAAGCTGACCTATGCTAAATGCTAAAGCAGTGTTAGGAGATGAGCTATATGAGAGTGTCCTCAAAAATAAATACTCTCAGAGGTTGTAAAGTTTTTCGCTAGACCTAGCACTTAGTTTGTACCAGACTTTGCCTATAAGTACCCGAAAGGAGAAAGCTTGCCTCAGCTCCTGCATAGGATAATGAAAATATCCATTTCCCTGTCCAGCCTCTTCATGACAAGTTAGCCTGATCATACCTCTTACTAACCAAGCCTATGCATGCCAGAAAACTAGGTGAAAATTAAAAAGGTTTAGTTTATTTCAATGAAATGATTGGGGTGAACGTTTATGGTTGATATTAATAAAAGGAAAATAAAAAGAAAGTCTTTCAAATCCATCTTGTATCCTTTCTGATCTTCTCATGTAATCTTACTCTTTTCTGAGGTACAATCTTTTTAACCTACTTGCTGGAAAACCAGCCCTTTGTTGATTTCTATTACCAATGCTTATTAGCTTTAGTAAATAGGACCAGTTATCACTTTAGACCACCCTAACTGGCTCATCTACATTGCTACAGACCACTTCATATTATTTCCAGTATTTTCTTTTCCCTCCCTAGCCTTTCCTCTTTCATTCTCAATTCCTGGGCTAGGTTTCACGGGGAGCTCCAGCAAGACCACTGCCAGCATCAACACCAGTCAAACACAGCAGTGATTCTTGCCATCTCTGGCACATGCATGATTGTTTTGCTGTCAGTCCTGGAGCAAGAAAGATGGGAAACTGCAGTAGGTCCTTTTACATAATACACATAATATTCTCTGAATCATAGGGAGATTATCAGATGTAATATTTTTTCTGCCATTGTCTTTTCAAAAACAATTAAAATTTTAACATTAAAAGAAAACATAAAACAAAACTAGGAGATGTTATCTGCATATATTGTTATGTATCACTGCATAAATAACCTTTAAGGCTGTAAAATGAACAGATTGTACTAAATAGTAATTCATGGTTTTTTTACAATGTTATTTCATATAGATATTTAATGTCGTTATGATATTGATGTTTTAATATGTTAATATATTATTCTACATAAAAGACTTATGTAAATATTATTTGTCTCTGAAAGAAATGATCTAAACATTTTCACCCTGTGAGGCAACAAATGATAAAAGCCCTTGAACGCTATGCTGTCACTGTTATAACAAGGAGAATTCTATTAATTTCCAAGGAATTTGGATTGTTTTCCATGAAGGCAAGGCTTAAAAAACTGATAGTCTATGATGCCTAAGTTTCATATGTGTAATTATCTTAGTAATGGAAAGATAACATGTAAGAACATACTTTGCTAAGCATAAATAATGTCATAAGTAATGGAAGGTGAGGAAGTGCACACAAGTGTTACACAATATCGAAGTTTAAGAAGGAATTAGAACAATGATTTTCTCTGGATATGTACCTAGCTGCAGTCAAAAGATGCTCTCAGGTACAGTCATTCTGTATAGTAATGTGTACCTACACGTTTACGAAGATATATCTGTTATAACCAATAGTAGACCATAACTTTTACAATGTTCTAGATATAGCAGATACGCTTCTAAGTAGTGTCTGCGATACGTTACAAACATTTTCTGTTACATTTTGTACTCTACTGCAAAGCTCTAGTGTTGTCATATTGCATATTTAACTTCTAAAATTGATTGATTGCTTCAGAGGAAAGTGTATATGGTATTCCACTTCTTATCTGAGTCAATGTTTTTCTCAATACTGTGAAGTAAATTAAAATAAAGTGTTTAAATCTACTGCTTATGATAAAGAAGACCAAATCTCATTCTAATAAATGTGAAATACAACTTGTCATGTTCCTTTCACTTTGTAAAAATGCTACCACAAGACTTAGCCAGTTAAGTCTAATATGTTGACATTTATTTTTGCTGTAATAAATGTTAGGATTATATTTTTGCATTAAATTCTGGCATTTTTAAAGATCACGATGACAAGTAATTTATTCTTCAAATCACTCTGGTTTGTTTTTACTTTTTGAATATGGATTTGGCCATGTGTCTCCAAGGCACAGTACAAGGCATATTTCATATGTTTTGCAACCTATTAGTTTGATTTAAATCCACTTTTTCTGTCAGGATTTATGCAAGCCTTTCTTGATGTTATTTGCTCTGAATTATTGCCCAGAAATAATCACACAGAATCCAATTTCACACAGACTGTGTGGCCTATGAGGTCTGTCACTGTAAATCCCTAAAGCTTTTAAAATTTTTTTCAATGGAGGTGATTCTTCAATTTTTTTCAATATACAACACTGTCTTGTTTTATTTTCATATTTACCCCTTCCCCTCAAAGTGTGATGGATTTGATTGTGTGCAGTAAGTACATAGCAATCTGTGTGGTGGGTTGACCCTGGCTGGATGCCAGGTGCCCACCAAAGCTGCTCTATCACTCCCTCTTCAGATGCACTGGAGAGAGAAAATATAACAAAAGGCTCATGGGTTCAGATAAGGACAGGAAGAGATCACTCACAAATTACTGTCACAGGCAAAACAGACTCGACTTGGGGAAATGAGTTTAATTTATTATCAATCAAATCAGAGTAGGTTAATGAGAAATAAAACCAGATTATAACAACACCTTCCCCTCATCCCTCCCTTCTTCCTGGGCTTAATTTGCTTCCTATTTCTCTATCTTCTCCCTACGAGAGGCAGAGGGGGATGGGGAATGGGGGTTGCATTGTTTCTTCCGCTCCTTCCTCCTCAGGGAAAGGACTCCTCATGCTCTTCCCTTGCTCTAGCACAGGGTCTCTCCCATGGGAGACAGTCTTCCACAAACTTCTCCAACTCCTCTTCCCACTGGCTACAGCTCTTCACAAACTGCTCCAGCATGGGTCCACCACGGGGTCACAAGTCCTGCCAGCAAACCTGCTCCAGCGTGGGCTCCTCTCTCCATGGGACCACAGGTTCTGCCAGGAGCCTACTCCAGTGTGGGCTTTTCACAAGGTCACAGCACCTTTGGATGCATTCCTCTGCTCTGGTCCTCCCCAGGCTGGAGGTGGAGATCTGCTCCACCGTTAACCCCCATGGGCTGCAGGGGCACAGCCTGCCTCACCATGGGCTACACCACGAGCTGCAGGGGAATCTCTGCTCCAGTGCCTGGAGCACCTCCTCTCTCTCCTTCTTCACTGACCTTGGTGTCTGCAGAGTTGTTTCTCTCACATATTCTTAGTCCTTACTCCAGTTGCAATTGCTCCCCCCCATTTGTTTTCCCCTTTCTTAAATATGTTATCACAGAGACACTACTACCATCACTAATGGGATCAGCCTTGGCCAGCGGTGGGTCTGTCCTGTAGCCAGCTGGCATTGGCTTTATTGGATCTGGGGGAAGCTTCTAGGAGCTTCTCACAGAATTCACCCCTGTAGCCCCCCCAATACCAAAACCTTGCCACAAAAACCCAATATAATCTGTAGGAAGAAGGAGAAAATGATTTTTTTTTTTTTTTAAGAGCTACATTATTCTAAAATGCAAAATAAATGAAGGACCAGTACACTGTTAAAATGCACCCTTTCAAATGTGTTTGCTCTGTCAATACATGTGCAATCTTTCCACATATTTTTACATATTTGCATGTCATCTTTCAATGGTTTGAAATGGAAATGTGTTCTTTGGAAGGAAATATGGAAAAAAAAAGGGTTCTTGAGTTTTGGAAATGTACTAAACTTCTGTGTTCAAATGTCTCATTCAGAACTGATCCTTACAAAATGGTCCACAAGTTTTTAGTTTCTAAAACACTTAACAAAAGCCCTTATAATGCTCTAATGCTTAATTTGCATATCTAAGCATGCCCAGAGGCAGACTTAATTTACATCCTGACTGTTTCTGATTGCTTCCTTCTACCTCATCTTTATTTAGGGCAGGTACATATGCTGACAGTACCTACACTGCAGGAAAAGATTATTTATCCTCAACATTAAAACAAACAAATTAACAACCCCCTGAAACAGTTAAAGCTAACAAAGTGGGTTCTTTTAGGGTTTTTCTTTTTTTTCCATTTTTTTTTCTGTTGTTTGTTCGTTTTGTCTTCAGAAATCATTTTAATTTCTAACCAAATACCTACAGGTTACTTAATTATATTTATTGTAAATCAATAAAGCCATCAATCAGCAGAGCACAAGAAGTATGAGGTAGTTCAAAGGACATGATATTTCTGCAAGAGAACTACAGTAATTATTTATTCACTACAAAGTGATGTAGTTTACCTTGACTTCAGTAAGGCCTTTGACACCGTTTCCCACAGCATTCTCCTGGCAAAACTGGCTCCTCGAGGCTTGGATAATCGCACGCTTTGCTGGGTAAAAAACTGGCTGGATGGCCGGGCCCAAAGAGTGGTGGTGAACAGAGTTAAATCCAGTTGGCGGCCGGTCATGAGTGGTGTCCCCCAGGGCTCAGTTTTGGGGCCACTCCTGTTTAACATCTTTATTGATGATCTAGACAAGGGGATCGAGTGCACCCTCAATAAGTTTGCAGATGACACCAAGTTGGGTGGGAGTGTTGATCGGCTCGAGGGTAGGGAGGCTCTGCAGAGAGATCTGGACAGGCTGGAGTGATGGGCTAAGGCCAACTGAAGGAGTTTCAATAAGGCCAAATGCCGGGTGCTGCATTTCGGCCACAACAACCCCCAGCAGCGCTACAGGCTTGGGGAGGAGTGGCTGGAGAGCTGCCAGTCAGAGAGGGACCTGGGGGTGTTGATGGACAGACAGCTGAACATGAGCCAGCAGTGTGCCCAGGTGGCCAAGAAGGCCAATGGCATCCTGGCTTGCATCAGAAATAGTGTGGCCAGCAGGGACAGGGAAGGGATGTTACCCCTGTACTCGGCACTGGTGAGGCCGCACCTCGATGACTGTGTTCAGTTTTGGGTCCCTCACGACAAAAAGGACATTGAATGACTCGAGCGTGTCCAAAGAAGGGCAATGAATCTGGTGAAGGGTCTGGAGCACAGGTCGTACAAGGAGCGGCTGAGGGAACTGGGGAACTCTGGAGAAGAGGAGGCTGAGGGGAGACCTCATCACCCTCTACAACTACCTGAAAGGAGGTTGCAGAGAGATGGGGATGAGTCTCTTTAACCAAGTAATAAGTGATAAGACAAGAGGTAATGGCCTCAAGTTGCACCAGGAAAGGTTTAGACTGGATATTAGGAAGCATTTCTTTACAGAACGGGTTGTTAGGTGTTGGAATGGGCTGCCCAGGGAGGTGCTGGAGTCCCCATCCCTGGAGGTGTTGACATAGCACTTGAGGATATGGTGTAGTTGGGAACTGTCAGTGCTAGGTTAGCGGTTGGACTGGATGATCTTCAAGGTCCTTTCCAACCTAGATGATTCTCTGAAAGGTAGCCTGATATCAGAGGTTTTATATATTTCCCAAGGCCCTGATCTTAGAACCTGACTGCATGAAGTCTAACTGCCCTTAAAATAATGAAGCCAGCAACCAAAACCACAAACTCAAACATCATTTATAGCCTTCACAGGAGTACATAATAAAACCAGGGAAAGAAATACAAGGGCAGTCTAGAGACTTGGGAGCTAGAAGATGAGTATTAATTGTTCCAGAATCAAAGTAGTTGTCTAAGGCTATGTCTGCACTTGCAGTCTGAATGGGAGAAGTAATGAGGTTTTGACGAAAATCCCTTGATTGTCTCCACTTATGTGTTGGGTTAGTTCTCAAGGCAGCTTCAGAACACACACACAATGGAATTCTTCCAGAGGAAATTTTGGTAGATGAATGTGCGGAAATTTGTGCTAAAGATTTCTTGGTACAGAGAAAACCACAAGCAAGAACGAGACACCGGTTTCTGGCCCTGCGGAGGTAGGACTAAACAAACAGGTCACCAATTTCCAGCCCTGCAGAGGTAGGACTGAACAACACATTCTGTGGTTTTGAACTAAGCAAGAACCTGTGGTTTTGATGCCTGTCAACAACTAACTGCACAGGTGTAGGGTGCTAGGTTGTTGACTTTGAGGAAGGGTCTTGTATGATGTGACCCCCCAGAATAGTCTCCCTGCAACCACCTGAAACATACTGAGTCTGCACTGAACCAGACCATGCCTACCATCTCATGATGTCATGCCCACCATGCATATGCATAAAGTTTCTTGGAACTGGGCAGAGACTCTGGGACTTGGACTGTATAAAAATGGTACCATCAGGAGCTAGTAAGGGGACTCCCATCGCCATCAAGGGAGACCCCCACCACCAAGACAACAAGACCACCACCCCCACCACCAAGAATCAAGAGGACCAATGGGATGTTGCTGGATTCACGGGTGGTGATATCTTTGTCTGTCTCTGTCTTTCTGTCTCTCTCTCCCTTTCTTTCTCTTTAACGAATTGTAACTAGATCCAAGTAAAAATGTGTAGCATGGGGCTTGCTTATCCAGTTGAGTTACCCAGTTAAGAAGTTGCTATTGAGTTATTGTATTTAACCACTTGTCTTGAGTTTTGTATTAATAAATTGTTAAACTGGTTGGCTGGTGTCATTTCACCTTAATTCACTCCAAGACTATCTCAAACTTGGTTGTAGGTTCCAGGGGAGGGAGGTTGTCCTAAACAGCTCCTGTCAGACCATGACAGAAATGAAACCAATAAATGCCTCCAGTCAATGGATGTCAAAGTACTTCACACCTATCATGTGTGCTTGAATCTTCAGAAATTTCTCTGACACCACAAAGTTTTTCTTGATATATAGACACCAAATGCCTTCATATTTGCTGTCAACTGCCAGCTCTCAGCTCTTTGAGGTACCACTTATCCTTCCTCATCTACCTATTCTACTCAGAGCTTATTTTCAGCCATGCCTCACAGGAGTTGATCAGGGCAAAAATAGGTCTGTGATCTGCAGAAACTCTTCTTCAGAAGCTGTGATCTGTGGGAAGGATGATGTTATGAAGAAAGATAATGTGTTGTATCTTCACAGATAGTTAAGGACTGACAGGCCTGTTCTTCTGCTCTCCTCTGATGAAGAGGTTTTGCAGCATCCATGTCCTCCCTACTGATTTGTCCCCATGTTACTGGAGATGTTGCAGTGCCCCAGTGCCTAGGTGATGGTTTGGACAGAGGAGAAAACAGAGAGGAGGGAGACTATTGAGCTTGTCACAAGTGTCATCCAGGATGTTCAGCAGGATCTATAGTTTTGGGTCCACCTAAAGACCAGACAGAAGCTCGGGAGCAGGATGCACTGGATAGGTGCCAGTTGTGGCTGCTCTAGAAGGAAGTCTTCCTGCCAGAGCTGCCAAACCATGTTTTTGGGTAACAATACTGGGCCAGCTATGGGAAGAAGCAGAGATCAACCTGATCAGCTAGTATGTAATCCAAGACTAGAGAGCTGTTGTACTCAAGTGTTTTAGATGTCCAGATCTCCTGGGGGGACATGGAAAGCTTTTGGATCTAGAAAATGTGACAATACTAGGGATTCTTTCATTTTTGCCACCCCTGCAAGTATTGTGTTTGTCCCTTTAGTTAGACCATATTGACCAGATTTTTTAGTGTTAGTCTCTAGGGGATCATGTTGGCTAACAGGATGATGTTGATTTTGGCCAGGTAAACCCCAAACCTTTCCCCATTTTTCTGCCTCTGTTCTTGATTTAAGTATTTTTATGCCATGTTACCCCTTTTCCTCTACCATTCATATATTTATACTTGTCGGATGACAGTGTTATGACGCAGTGGCAGAGGGTCATGCAGTATCTACCACAATGCAGATTGTCACTAGAATGTAACAAATGTTGTTCTAGCCCAGGAAGAAAGTACCAGTTTCTTCTTTGAGTCTTAGTTCAGGAAGGTATTAGTGCTTCCTTTGAAATCTGATATGTTTTCATAGATATACCTAAGTCATACACAAGGGTTTATAAAACAGTTGAGTGATAGCCCTTAA
This sequence comes from Strix aluco, assembly GCF_031877795.1. Classification (NCBI taxonomy): domain Eukaryota; kingdom Metazoa; phylum Chordata; class Aves; order Strigiformes; family Strigidae; genus Strix; species Strix aluco. The sequence goes on from NC_133934.1 coordinate 21,924,209, forward strand.
AATTTATGTATTCACATATACCTGAGCTTCAACACCTTATGGATGGGTAGAGTTCCTCAAAGCTCTGTACCCTCCTATCCCCACCACAGAGAAACCCATGGAAAGCAAAGTCTTGAGTGACTTGAGTGATATAAATATCAGCCATCTGCTCTGTTCCAGGAAAGGGGGTGTCCTGAGACCTTGGAGTCAACATTTTGCCAGTTCCTTTCCAGGCAAATATATTGACTGGGGATTCAGGATTAAATGTCCCATACCTTGTCTAGGGTACCTTATGCTGAACACTGCCAGACTCAGTGGGAAGGTGGAGGAGGCAGCAGGCACATGGTGCCACTTGAAAGTTGCACAGGACCAGAATTAAAGTTTCTATACATCAATCTTTATATAGGCAATGGTGGTGGGGCACCTGACATGTTTGTTATCTGCTGTCATCATCTTCATAAGACAGGAGAAAAAATAATGTGATGCATCCAGGGAGGCTCCCCAAAGAACCCACACTCAAGAAAGCAGATTTGTGAGATGATAGTTCTTCTTCAGAAAGCTTTGAACTACAGGTATAGCAGGGTCTTCAGACCCAGGAGGCCAAATTAAACCTAATCTGAAGTGAAATCTTCCAAACAGCATATGATGGAAATAAAATGAACCCCAGCATCAACTTTGATCTACCAATACACTCTTTTTGTGCCAAAGTATTTGTTAAAACAAATATAGCCTATACCAGTCATGGTTTTCTTCCATCAATTCATTTTGCATGATTCCAATGATTTTGTTAGCATTTCAAGTCAATCTTCAGTTCTGTGCTTCTTTCTACAACCCTCTCTTATAAGAGTTTTGCACATCATTCATTCATGTTAGCTACAGATAATTAATCATATTCAATGCTAGCAAATATGCAGATTATGTAATCACTGTGCTGATGTCCAGTATTGCCCTGTTTATATAATATATTAGTCCCTTTGGTCAGTGTTGCACTGGGAACTTTCTGTTCAGTTAACTTTCCCCTGTGACTTTCAAGGTGTTTTGAGAAGCAATATATGGAGTCTCCCAAAGTAAATTACAGCTTAAACGTTACTAGATATATGACTGATGTTTAGTTATACTAGAAAATAAGTTGCTTGCTATCCTCATCCAATCCATTGATACAGATCAGCGTACCTCTACCACTCAACTAAAAGGCCAAGACTCATTCAGATCAGGAACTCACAAGAAATATTTCCTTTAAAAGCCCTGTGTTTGCTATTCTATTTTTGAGATGTCATATGGATGTAATTTGATTATTTTGATTTTGTATCATAGTTCCTCAGTAAATTTCTGAACATGTTCATCCTTGTATGTATGAATGTACATATATACACCTTCTTGCTACTGCTACAGATTTACTGACAATTCTATGTATATAAATAATGAACTGACATTAAAATGGAATATAATTCACTACAGTTCCCTCTAGACTCGTTTCAATGGTCTTTGAATCAGGCTGTTGGTGTTAGAGATTTACTGTAAGAATATGTAGTTTAATAAGAATTCAGTGAAATTCCCTCAAGCCCAGCTTCAGTGTCTCTAACAAGTGGTTGCAATGAATATGAGCCACCAGTTGTGTTATCATATATATTTCCAATTCTGTAGAACCATAAAAGGAATAAAAGCTTCAAGATATTGTTGATTTATTTTGTCCAGAGCTAGTTCTGCCACTGGAAGTTCCCTACAACTTTTTCCAGTAGGATTATACTGTTGATTGACATAATCTCTAAATTTCAAGGAACTGGAGACAGGGAAAGCATAAGAGGGAATCATACCTACATACATGGTACGTGGTTATTTAGCCAGTTGGTATTCTAACCTGTACTGATGCATACTATTTATTTTGTCCAGAGTGCAGAAATTTGACATTCTACTTGCTGAAATTCAATAGATTTCTGTTGTCTCACTTGTCATCTTTCTCCAGATCCCTCTGAACTGTAGCACTGACATTTGGTATATCAGCCACTCCCCCTATACAGTAATATCATACATTTTCTGAGGGTGAATTCTCTGTTATCATCCAGATCATTGATTAAGATATTGACTACTATTCATCCTAGCATTGACCCTTGAAGTATTCCATTTGTTACAGGTCACTGATGATGTCAAGCCATTGATCACTACCCTGTGATTCTGGTGGCTCAGTCAATTTTCACATGATCATTTATCTTTACTTGTTAAATGAATTTGTCTCATTTTATGAATAAATATTGCAGTTTATGCAGATCCTAGGGTTACAGCAGATCAATTCTGTGATAGCTCCTCATACCCACTGCTTTCTTGTCCTCAGTCACTTCTAAGCATCAATACTCTGTTGAAACACCACTGCCAGTGCCTCTGCAATTGAAAGCCCTCAAGGGGTTTCATTGTCAAGAGGTCTGGTGGAGAGATTTCTCTTTGGGGGCTAGCATATATACAAATAGGAGGAGGGATATATTGCCTTTTAAGTGGCTTGTGCAGTGTCCATGTTAAATATGTATGAAATGGACAATATCATGATATCTTGAGTAAGGTTTACTTACAAATTAAATCATGCAGCCTTGAGTGGAGTGCAACCCATTCCCCCCAAGAACTCTCCTCCAGCAAATTAGCAGAGAAAGTGAGTTAGATGAGGTTAAAAAAGAATATGTCCTCTTGTCAAATGATGAAAATATGCACTTTTCTTCATGTTATTACAGTTTTCCAAATCTGTATTCTTTCTCATCTCTGTACTGCTTTTCTTCTCTTCTTGTATAAGCACATTCCTGTCATTATCAACACACCACCCAGCCTTAGGCAGTTATAAGTATCATATACACAAGAAGAAGAATCTTCACTAATTACCAATACATACGACTTTCTTACTATTCATCAAGGGTAAAATGTGATAGTGTCCTTGAATCTTGTGATGGTTTGACCTTGGTTAAATGCCAGGTACCCACCAAGTCGCTCTAACACTCCCCTCCCCGTCTTTCTCAACAGGGCAAAAAGGGGGAAAGAATAAGACAGGGAAATAAAATTAAGACAGGGAAAGAAAATAAGACAGGTAAAAAACAACCCTTGTGGGTAAAACAAAAGCAGTTTTAATGTAAGCAAAGCAAAGCAAAGCAAGGTCCACACGCTGAAGCAGAAAGAAAACAGATTTATTCTCTATTTCACATTAACAGGCGATGTCAGGCCTTCTCAGGAAGCAGGGCTCTGATATGCGTAGTGGTTGCCTCGGAGGACCAATAGTCACCCTGACCCCTTCCTTCTTTTTCCCAGCTTTATACTCGAGCAGAGGTCATATGGTATGGAATATCCCTTTGGTCAGTTCGGGTCAGCTGTCCTGGTTGTGTCCCCTCCCAAGATCTTGCCCACCCCGTCCCACTGTGGGGGGGAAATGTTGGAAAGAGCCTTGGTGCTGTGTAAGCACTACTCAGCAGCAGCCACAACACCAGTGTGCTATCAACACCCTGCCAGCTCCCAACATAAAACACAGCACCATGAGGGCTGCTATAGGGGAAAACCAATTCCGGCTCAGCCAGACCCAGTACAAATCTTTATAAGACACAATACACAGTTTATGTTGAGGTATCTATTGGAAGACTAGGTCCCCATGTCAGATATGTGAAAAAGGGGGCAGAGGAAAAAGGAAAATATATAAATTGAATGGTATAGAAAAGGTATAACTGCTGTGGGAAAACATTTTTTAATGAAACAAGAAAGCATTTGCTGGTTTGGAAATTATCAATAAATTTTCAATTTAAAATGGCAGAGAATAAGAATGTGAGCACTCATTTCTTTCTTTTTTCCTCCACTCCTATTTCCTTCCACTTTCACAGACCTTTTCTGATTGTTTTGCTCACAGAAAAAAAAAAAAAAAAAACCCAACCAAAACATAAAAAATATTCCACAACATTACTCAGATCTGAGCTGTAGAGAAAATTCAGTCAACTCATGAGACTATGGGTGGCTCTTCCTGCAGCTTATCTCTCTGCTCAGCTAAGTAAAACATATGCATATTCAAGCCTTACATCCTTACAACTAGATAAAGGTAAACAAATAATGTTTCAGTGTAAAGACTGGTTTTGTAGGTCTTGTAGGTTTTGGGGGTATTTTACCTTTAAACTGAGCAAGATAAAATATGGAATCATTCTGAAGGAGTGGTGAGTTTACAGTTAACAAGTGACTATTTTTTTCCTCCTTGGAATGAAGAAAACAATAATACAAAAGAGATGAACACCCAACATTCAGCTGAAAAGAGGAAAAAGGCTAAAGCTTTCCACCATAAGTTCTCATGAATGGAAATGGCGTTATGTTAGAAAACAGAGAAAATACTAACAAACTTAGGAGAAGTATATATATGAAGACTACACCAATTTTTGAAATATAAAATAAGGGTCTATAAAATGTTTTAATTTGTAGTGTGAAGACTAACTGTTCTCTCACAAGCCCACTATTTTATCCCTTTTAAGGTATTTAAGGTAGGGTAAACCAAGGTTATTGACCATTCCAATAATACACCCAGATGAGAGGATATAGGTTTTTTTCCACATGTTTAAGAATGTCACTTACTGCTTAGATTCCATAGAGAGCCAGCACATTCTTAAGTTTTCCTTCCTGAATGTGAATGCATTTGTATGCAAGGAGGACCAGGGAATTTCAAAGGTGGTTTACATCTAAGCTTTGTACCATACCTTAGCTCTTTGATAAATCCACATTAAATGCAAAGGAAACTACTAGAACAAATAAACCTATCACTGAAAAATTGTTGGGTCATAACTTCCAGACAAGAAATATCAAAAAACCCCACAAGTATATGAACCATATTTGCTTTACCTCAATTTACAGAAAAAGGTCAAAGCTCTAGCAAGTTTGCCCTGTAATAAAAAAAAACTAATCAGATGGTACACTGTTACAATAACCTATATAGAGTAGAGATATCAGATAGACTACCAAGATACAAGAAAAGAAGGAACAGGAAAAAGAAAGATAATTAATGTATCTAAATTAAACTGTGAACACAAAAAGAATGAAAAAAGCAACTAAGATTTGAAAAAAAAAGAAACGTATCCTTTCAAGTATAATTCTGAAATAGAAGGTATGAGAATGGATACAATGCAAATTTAGAGGCAGAATAAGACAAAACTCTATGTGTTTTGTGCAGCAGGAATTCAAAAGATTTAGAAGTTTTCTGCTAATACTATAATTTTAATAATATTTAATAATATTAAGTATTTATTAAGGGTGGATGTTTAGGTGGGTTTTTTCATGTTACTTCAGAACTTATAGTTGAGAATTTTTATGTCTCTGCTGGCAGGGAAAACATACTTTCTCAACAGAGAAAAGATTTTTTGGGGGACATATAAAACTTTGTTCAGGCATGTAGATTTTCAGGAAAAATAATAGCTGATCTGGTTTTTTTTCCTAGATGATTTTTTTTTCTAATCTTAGCCTCTTCAACAAAGAAGGTTTTGACCTCACTCATAGTCAGAAAATGGAGTACTGGGATTCTTTACAAAAATCCCAGGTAAATTAGAGTTATCAAGGGTAGAAAATATTTTTGTTCTTTGGGGCTAATCTCATTCTTGCAGTAACAATGTTGGGAAGAAAGTTTTGCTAGAACTCCTTTATAATTACTGCTTTTACATATTATTTTGAAGGAAGGGGTGTACTATACCATGTCATGCCCCATACTGAGCTTCTGGACAAAAACATTAAAAAAGAAAAAGTTAATTTCATAGTTTAACTTTTATTTGGCCTTTTCCAATGCCTGTAGAACACTACAGGCTTCTGAAAAAGTATTTTAGTATTTTTAACACCTAATTCAGCCAATAAAAAATTGCTTTACTATTTCTTTTGACTTCCACAACAGTACTGCTGTTTTGGATCAAAGATTAATAGAATAAAACTATAGTTCTTCTACAGTTTGACCTTTATTCTGAAGTAAAATACTTTCCTAAATGTTAAACTGAGCATTTCCATTTTCATTTTCATTTGAACTCGCTCTCATTCATTAACACTTATGTCTGGTTCTGAAGTTTGTGTACTGGTGAAGCCCAGAATTAACTTTACCTAGTTCTTCATCCATATTCTAACCACCCTGGCATCAGGATAAAAACAGTATAGAGAAAGATATAGTCAAGCTTGCTACTCTTTCAGTTCCTGACTTAAGAAGCAAATTTAGTGGTCTTTCCTACTGGAACATTTATCATGTCTTTAATGTCTTAGGAATCATAATGCATACAGAAAGACTGTCTCTACAATGGCTTGATAATGAGCTACTAATAGAAGAAAGTTTAATCAAGAAAAAAATCAACACAATTTTGAGAATTCCATAATACATATTGCTAGAACTAACATAAAGCCAAAGAAATCAACAATTAACTGCAAAGACAAAAATATTATTCATATTTTTAAATATTACATATCATTAAAAGTGAGATCGATAAGTTTAACATTAAGAAGTGTCAATTTTGTCCTAACATCCTCCCTCTTTAATGTATGTTGTTAAGTATTTGCTGTTCAAACTGGCAAGCTAATTTTTCAGACCATGCAAACATCTAGTGCTTCATAAACATAAACACAAAAAGAGCAGGGCTCAAGGAAATGCAGTGGGTGAGAAGGATACAACTTTTTCTCAAGCACACAAACCCCTTCTAATTCCCAACTGAAAAGGCTCTTCATAGCACTGAAAATTATATTGACTAGCTTGTGAAACTAATCATAGACTTTAAACTAGATTTCTTCAAGGTTAATGAACTTAAATTTCCATATCCAAAACTACCCTGGCAGTAAAATACTCCCACTTTGGACCATTATTGGTATGATATTTCTCAATGTTCACCTCAGCACAAAATGCTTCATTATATATTTCCAAAAAATACACATTTTTCTGTGGTATCTAATATACAAAGAACAGGCTCCTCTGCAGTAGCCTGCAGGCAAACTTTCAAGGTTTAAAAAGCAGCCTCTAGAGAAGCTTCAAAAGATGACAAAATCAATTAAGTTATAAGAAAACCTTTATTTTTATGAAGAGGGAACATATTAGGAATTTTATTATCAGTCAGTGCTGTAGTGCACATATTTCTCCTTTGCAATTTAGAAATCCTGAGTTCTGTTACAAATTAACCACTATACTTCAAACAACTGAGATGCTCCTTAGAGGAGCACTCTTCAGGGTTTTCTGTCTCTGTTGAAAACAGGAATGTATCTTAATTTAGAGGCTGAAGCCTACTCCAAACTGTTTTATTACTTAGACCTTGATAAATATCTTAGAAAAAGATTTTATTTTTACCATGAAGCAAGACATTTCAGAGAATGCATAAAATTACCTACTGAACTCAAAGTAGGCTGCATTTTTGAAACAATCAATTCAAAAGACAGTATCAAGTGTTACAGTGATAAATGAAGCAGTCAGAGAGTGTGGCTAGAACTTTTTACTGAATGACAAAGCACAAGAAATCTTCCACAGATGTTGAAATTATCAGGAGCAAGGCAGCTCTTTAAATTGTATTTACTAAACATAGAAACAAGCATCAAGCTGCAAAAGGAGCCTACATTTCATATGTTAAGCTCAACCTGTGGTATGCAGTGTTTAGTACCCCACTGTTTTATGATCACAGAATCACAGAATCACAGTATTGTCTAGCTTGGAAAAGACCTTGAAGATCATCCAGTCCAACCATCAACCCAACATTAACAGTTCCCAACTACACCATATCCCTCAGCGCTATGTCGACCCGACTCTTAAACACCTCCAGGGATGGGGACTCCACCACCTCCCTGGGCAGCCCATTCCAATGCCTAACAACCTGTTCTGTAAAGAAATACTTCCTAATATCTAGTCTAAACCTTCCCTGGTGCAACTTGAGGCCATTACCTCTTGTCCTATCACTTGTTACTTGGTTAAAGAGACTCATCCCCATCTCTCTGCAACCTCCTTTCAGGTAGAGGGCGATGAGGTCTCCCCTCAGCCTCCTCTTCTCCAGACTAAACAACCCCAGTTCTCTCAGCCGCTCCTCGTACGACATGTGCTCCAGACCCTTCACCAGATTCGTTGCCCTTCTTTGGACACGCTCGAGTCATTCAATGTCCTTTTTGTCGTGAGGGACCCAAAACTGAACACAGTCATCGAGGTGCGGCCTCACCAGTGCCGAGTACAGGGGTAACATCCCTTCCCTGTCCCTGCTGGCCACACTATTTCTGACGCAAGCAAGAATACCATTGGCCTTCTTGGCCACCTGGGCACACTGCTGGCTCATGTTCAGCCGGCTGTCAATCAACACCCCCAGGTCCCTCTCTGACTGGCAGCTCTCCAGCCACTCCTCCCCAAGCCTGTAGCGCTGCTGGGGGTTGTTGTGGCCGAAATGCAGCACCCGGCATTTGGCCTTATTGAAACTCCTTCAGTTGGCCTTAGCCCATCACTCCAGCCTGTCCAGATCTCTCTGCAGAGCCTCCCTACCCTCGAGCCGATCAACACTCCCACCCAACTTGGTGTCATCTGCAAACTTACTGAGGGTCCCCTCGTCTAGGTCATCAATAATGACGTTAAACAGGAGTGGCCCCAAAACCAAGCCCTGGGGGACACCGCTCGTGACCAGCCGCCAACCGGATTTAATGATGAGCCTAATACTTCACATTTTGGTCTATAATAATGCATCTGCTCTAGATTTTACAGGTAAGGTAAAGACTCAGGTTACACTAAATAAGTCTTGTTAAAATCTTGTTGAAAATTCAACATTATATTAAAATAATTTAATATGCCTACAACAATATTGTTTGCCATCATATTAATATTTCCACTAATTTTCTCTGTCATTCGAGCTAAATATTAATAGTATCTGGGGATAAAATATTTTGCTAATTCTGAAATTTTAAAACAAGATAAAATCAGCTTTTAAATATAAACTGGAGAGACATAGTCACATGACATTATAAATGAAGATGTTGTACTTATGTGTTAGTGTTATATCAAACTTGCTTTCACTATGCTATGGGCTTCCTCAGAGATCCTCTGCATCCTTTATGAAAAGCCTTTTTTACTCTCCCTCTTACTTAAAATTGCACTTCCAACAGTTCATGACCTTTTCTTGTAGCTTCCATCCATCTAAAAAAACAAAAAGCACCATGAGTTCTATGGCATCTCAGGAAGATCAGGAAATAATTTTGTGACATGGTTGGGTTGTTAATATGTCGTGCTTTGTCACTTACCCAGTCTAGCCTACTCACACTGCAAATCCATATCTTAATAAGAGCTGCTATTATATTTTAATTTGAATTTAGTTATATAGGAATATAGGAAACTACATATATATAAAGACAATTCCTTTATACAGATATTTGTTGTACTTTGTTAATTTGCTTTTTGAATCTTACCCTTTCTGGGTCTTTTATTAATTTGTTATTATCGTTAATTTGGTAATTTGTTAATTTGCTTTTTGAATCTTACCCTTTTTCAGTCTTTTTGTTTGATCATATGCAACAGTAGTAGCATCACAGAGAGGTATAAACAAAGAAAGTGTCACTATGTGGTTATGAACTTCCTTATTCAACAGATGAATGAGTGATACTAGTCCTGGGATTGTCTTAATTGATTTTTCACTTAATCAGGACTTTTTCACGGGATTCTTGTCACTTTCAGTTCTGCTGTACTTTTGGGTGGCTGGATTAAGGACGGACATTTTATAATTTACCTACCATATCAAATGCTCTTCTTAATGTTACAGCTTTGGATAAAACATTTGCTGCACTTGATAAATAACTTGTACTGGGGACAAATATTTTGACAGAAATTGTTATTGTCTTTGGAAAGCAAAAACCTGAGAATCAAATGATAAGGAGGAAACTCCTTTGCAGGAATTTATCTTTATGTGGTCATTTTGTGCACTGGCTCATAGAATGATTCATGTTTAAACAGCTGAAAAGACAAATAAGTTCAAACCTAGAGAGAGAAAGAGGAAATATGTTAAGAGAGAAAGATTCAAATCTGGCTAATGTTCTTGATATAGTTAAAAGAATTAAAGAAGACATTAAAGATGTAAGATCGGTACCTACTGACACAACGAGGTTTCACAGACAGTACCAACTATAGGACAGACACAGAAAAGGAGAATAATAATTTGTTTTACAATTTAGCACACTTTTAAAAAAATTCTACCTATTCCTTTCCTGACAAATAGTTTCTAAGAGGCTACAACTGTTTTAATGTTGAATTACAGTACCATGAAAATTATTTAAATTAGACTTATGAGATATCTGAATATTTAGTTAATTTATGATTGAGAAGAATATGTCAATCTTTTGTGTATTGCGATTAATGTATATATGTGTAGTATGCATAAAACAGTGGGAAGATTTATTTCTGAATTAGGTTGGCAAGTACTATTGAAGTGGTAAATACGAAAATGTTATGCTTTAATAAATAAATATATACTTACATTTCTGATTTTTAGCTTAAAATTATATTAATTGTTTTATAAGAAGTAAATCTTCTAAGCCTGAAGTTACTTGGACTTGTTTAAGAAAGAAGCTAAACTCAGTGAATAGTTTCAGCTGACCCCCTGCAAAAATCAGGGGTAATCTTTTGAAAATATCAAAATATTTTACTTTCTCAATAAAATGACTCTATTTGGAAATGCCAGTATGTTTTATTTTCACATCCTGAAAATAAATCTTTTTATATTTTTACTTTGTTCCTTAAAGAAATGAACATAAATAAAGCAAACAAAAACCCAGGAAGAAAAAAAATTGGGCTAAATAACTTCTGAACAATATGAAATATTTTGTTCTAAAGCAAATAAAGTTTTTCGAGTTTATAGAATACACAATTCTTGTTAAAAATAAATTCATTCTGACTGAAATGCAGAAGAACATGTTTTTTGTTGAACTGAAGCAATGGAGTGATTATATTGAAATATATTGTTTGTTAATGGGTTCTTAGAATTATCTTGACTTGGACCATGATCAATAACCCCTTGTACTTCACACAACAACTGATTGGAAAGGTTTATCATGGTCATTGAAGCAATTATCACTGATGGAAACAGAAAAAATATAGATTTCTTAAAAGATCTTTGCTTCCTTGTTATTTCATCAATAAACAAAAAAATAAGAAGGGATATATATAATTTAAATATAACCAAGGTTCAGCAGATATTCTTACTTGGTTTTATAAACTTCTTTATTATCTCTTCAGCTGCACCATGAAAACACACACTCAGATTGCTACAGGTCAATTGCTGCTTTGACAGTACAAGGGCAATAGCCATTGGGTAGAGCCCAAACACTAGTTTATTCTCAAGCTTCTTCAAGAATTCCCTCTCTACTCATGAAGTAAAACCTCCTTTCTTTTGAATCCCTCTTCCTATTCTTCTATTAGAAATTTGCCACCATCCCCTTTCCTATGTAGCAGGTCTCTCTGCTATCCTTAGACTGTGTGCTGAGTTTCTGTGTGTGGTGGGGATTTTTAGTAGCAGGGGAGGGGGCTACAGAGATGGCCCCTTCTGAGAAGCTCCTCGAAGCTCCTCAGGATCCAAGTTGGACCTGCCTCTGGCCAAGGCCCAGCTAATTAACGACAGTGGCTGCGCCTCTGTGAGAACATATTTAAAAAGGGGAATCTGGGAGGAGGAGTTGGAGTTGGGAGTAGGAGTTGCAAGGAGAACATTTATATGAACACCAAGGTCAGTGGAAGAAAGGAGGAGAAAGGTGGGATGGTGTGCTGGAGCAGAAACACTCCCTTCCAGCCCGTGGTGAGATGTCAGGGCTGCCCCCCTGCCACTCATGGAGGTCTACGGTAGTGCAGATGCTGACCTGATACCCATAGAGGACCCCATGCCAGAGCAGGTGACTGCACCCAAAGAAGGCCGTGACTCTGTGGGAAGAAGTCCCTGCTTTTGAAGTTCAGCACTGGGAGGATTGCAACATGCGGGAGCAACCCACACTGGAGCAGCTCAGGAAACGCCATGGCCTGTGGAAGGGATTCATGTCCGAGGAAGTTCATAGTGGACTGTCTCCTGTGAGAGGAGAACCACACTGGAGCAAAGGAAGAATGGGAGGAGTTCCCCACCCCTGAAGAGGAAGAAACAACAGGACTCACTGCAACCCCAATTCCCTGACCCCTGCACTGCTGAGGGAGGAGGTAGATAAATCAGGAGCAGAGCTGAGCCTGGGAAGAAAGAAAGGGTGGAGGGAAGGTGTTTTTAAGATGTGGTAATGCTTCTCATTGTCCTACTCTGTCTGTTAAATGTTGTTGTTATTAGTGTCTGAATTAAATTGATGTTCTTTTTAATTCCCTTTAGAAGTCTGTCTTTTGCCTGTTACCGTAATGGGTGAGACATCCCTTTCTGTTCTTATCTTGATTCCCAAGCTTTTTGCTTTCTTTTCTCTTTCCCACTCCTGATGGGGCAGGGGGGAGTGGGTGGCTGGGTGGTGCTCAGTTTTCCTCTGAGCTCAAGCCACGACAGACTGGAGGTTGTGTATTGTTTGCCTTGCCCTGCCTTTCTGAAGATAATGGCTTGACCAAACCAACACTCAAAACAGAAAGTTTTCATGTAACAAAACTACTGGACAGTCTTCAAAAAGGTCTACCAGACTACCTTCTCAGAAACAAGAAAAGTCTCTATGGAGCTTCTGAAAGTGTCTAGGTCTCTTTATCTAGATTTACATTTCAGAACCTTCCAGTGATTGAGGTCTTAGGCTTCATGCCCAGGAAGCTTAAGGAAACGGTGACTAAGCTAAAAAGATACTGATACCTCTGTTGGAGCTAGAATATATATAACATAATTTATTGCTGATGAAAGGTTATCTAATTGTCTACCCTTTTTTATCAAACATACATACTTCATTTTAGTGTATTTTACACTCAAATAGAGCTAAAGAAGTATGGATATGATAAATGCATACTTCTTTAATGGATATTACCTTTTATAACATTAATACTGTGCTACCTGTGTTAATCTTCATTAGTTGCTACTTGCACATGGCCAAAACAGTATACATCTTATCAGAACACACATCTTTGGCAAGGCAACAAAGCCACCCTGACACCAGGTTACCCTGTGCTAGCTCTGTATTAAAGTTTTGCATACTAATGATAGTTTCATTTCAACAAGCTAATAATACCACCCTAAAAATCCCATCTAGCAGCAGAAAAAAGCTCTCAGAAAATAAAAACTTAAGATTTTACACTGCAGGAAAGTAACTGACAGGAAAGTCTACGTTTTAGTCCACAATAAGACATAGGTTTGGTTTAACATAAATAGACCTCTGTCAAACTATTGGCAGTATAATATCCAGTTTGAGAAGCATTTGGGACTGGGGTACTAATTACTGAGAGGAAAGAACCTCACTGTTGCTTTTTTTTGAAGGACCTTAAGTAGTATTTCTTAGTTAATATCTTCACATTTAATAAAATGATGTGAAAGTCTGATACTTATTCAGAAAGTGTTATCTTACTGCATACCACCATCTTAAATGTTTCACTTAGAAAGATTCACCAAATACCATATTTAGAAATGCATGGTTTCAGCAAAGATAAGTACATGTATTTTCCAGAAAAAAAGAAAAAAAAACCCTTAAATTCTATGCATTTGACTGGTAAATTCATGCCTTCTGTCACTCTCTTTTCTCACTTCTTTTCCACTTCTTTTGCTCAGAGAACTGACCTATTAATTCTTCACTTCTCAACAAAGAGGAATGTAGAACCCATCAGATTTGACAGTGATTTTAGTGGTGCAAGTTTTTCTCGTGAGCAGTTCCACAGCTTCCAGCCATAAGAAACTGAAAGTATCTTTCTTTTTCTTTGTTTTTAAATATACTTTATATACTAGTTCCAATCTATGGCCAGAAATATGAAACTGCCGAGTAATATAACTTTCTTGTGCTAAAACACTTCCCTGTAAAGATAGTATTTTCTCATAATGAAACTGGACTTCAGAAATCTGTGTGAGTACTACCAAATAAATTAAAAAAAAAAGTAAGCTAATATAACTGTAAGAAATTGTTTTGGGTTATTTTACAAGGTTCTTTCCTTGTTAGAAGTTGAATATAATTGTTTAAGTAGAACAACATAATTTGAACATTAGTGATTTTGTTAACTTTTTTTTTTTTCTCCTCAATAATTCAGTTTTGTTTGGCAACAGTGGTGTTGATTTTAAAGATTTCTTAAAAATACACTTATGCCACTGAAATTTTTTGTGTCCCTGACATCATTCCTTCTCTTTTCCTCTATTTTTAATGATACTAAATTCTGACACTTGATATGTAAACAGCAAACAAAACACACTAAGAAAGTAAAGTGATTGCCGTTATGTACAGCTAGCCATGACGACCAAAGTTACTTCTCTTCTCTGATCCTCCTCTGTCCACAGGAACTGCATGACTATGACCAGTTCCTTATCTTTTTTATACTATTTTTTTTTTCCCCTCAGATAAGTAGAAGGGAGCTCTACTATGACTAGAATAGCAACGTTCTGTAAAAAAATATTAATCCTGTGATTCCAACAGCTCAGGCATTAATAATATAAGTGTCAAAATTAATCTGGTCTAGATATTTATCCTTATTTTCAGTGAGATAAATTAGAATGGGTAAGATATGACAATACAGTTCAAAATCTTGTGCAAGAATCACATAATACATCTGAGAAAGAGTACAGGGCAAAAAAAGGGAACTCTGGGACATAAGACAACAACAGAAGATTTCCTTCTCTTTTGCAAAGCTATACTTTAATTAGGCATTTTATAACAGTTACATATAAAATGCTTTAACTCTTTGTGTAAAGTTCCATTAAGTGATGAAGTGTTAAACTTTTGCAAGTAATGAGGCCATTTGACTGTATAGTTACAGTACTTGTACAGCCAGTGACAAAGATCATATGTCCAATCCATCTAGAAAAGCTGTATGAGATATTTAGTTTTGGTTTTTAAAATACATGCTCTACAGGACATTGAACGCAAAGCATTCAAACAGCAGGAGACACCTTCATTTCTGCAGGACCCTTTTTTTAAAAAATATTTACTTGACAACAAGACACAGTACCCTAAAAACAACTTACGAAGAGTTCCTTTGGACCTAATTATCTAATGCTAAAGTTGAGTGCACTGCCACTGCACTTCAAAAAGGCAACTTTACTATAGCAAAAACACATTAAATGAACAAAGAGATTCCTAGTTATTTTTGTATGTTTTAGATCAGGCCCATCAAAGGTCATAGTTGTAAGTGATGTTACACCCCCATTCCTTCTGTGGTTTACTGTTGGTAGTAGTTATCCATGCAGAGCTATAATTTACATATCACTCTTTAAAAACTAGGGCAATATATTTTTGCTGTGGACATAAGAGACATATAGGTTCCATTTATTCCATTAGATAATTTAATGGAGTTTCCTTAAACAGCACCTGTAAAACCTCTGTTTCTTCTGTTTCCTACAACATAGTTCTGTTTTCCCTTTCTCCTCCCAAGAATCAGATTGCCCTGCGTCAATGTAACAAAAGTGTACTTTGCATGCCAAGTAACCTTGCAGATGAATATGCCAAACTGCCATTGAGACACTACCTGACAATTTTATAGACTTGCTCAGTACAGAAACTCACAGCTATTTTTCAAGTGAATTGAACCTTAAGGGCTCAGTAAGAATTTGTACCTTAACTTCTCCTTGAAACAAGGTGGAGATGGTGGGGGAAGTAATTTTAATCTATGCAAGACTATTTCAGGAAAAAAAAAAAGAGACCCTTAGAGATGATTATTTATACAGTGTTAATTACCCAGTTTGAAGCCTATTTTACACTTCTATCTGTTAACATTAAACAGGGTTTCAAATCTTTGTTTCAGAAACTTCTCTGAACTTAGTTTGCTTCAGGCATTCCTTTTCTATGGTTTAACTGCCCTTCCTGAACTATGAGTGCCTTGTGAACAGATAATTTAAATATATTCAAAGTGACCTTAATAACTCTTTCTACACTAAGGTCCGTGTTTTCTACAGTTTCTTCACCTATGAGTTTTATGAAATTTTAAAATGTGCAATGCTGTAAAATTCAATATTTAAGAAAGTAAAAATCAGAACAAATCATCAATAAACTACAACTTGACAATGGCAAGAAAAAATATATTGTGACTTCTATTGCTGGATAAAAACTGCCTAAACACACCTCACTCTAACTTGTTTTTTTGTCTCATCTGCTTATAAAGTGCTATATCCTAGATGGTAAGTCCTTGCGGAAGAATTACCATGTATATCAGGTTTCCTAAATAGTTTGCAATCATTTCTCACAAAGATATCTCTAAGACATATCTAATATATTATATTATTGCATGTTTTATTAACATGAAAGAAACCCTAGACTATCCTGTTTCTCCTCTCTGCAACTCCTTCCCCCCTCAATATGAACTTGGAGATCATAGAATCATAGAATAGTCAAAATCAGAATAATCACAGTCATAGATGAGGTCAGTCATATTGTAAACACCAGACAACAAAGGGAGGGAAGAAGAGCTGCAGGGAATTAGGTCTCACATGTTCTAGGATTCACAGAACTACTCATCCAGTGTTCACATATATAGGCACTAATAGCCCTAAAACCTAATTGTGACACTCAGTATAAATGTCACATATGAGTAGCCTCAATATATATGGACAAAACAAAATAATATATGATACAGGGTCTAGAAACTGAACGACTAACTACACATACAATTTTCATATAATCAGGAAATCAGGTTGGGTGTGTTCCACTCCTAAAATGATGACACATTGATGAGAGCAATATACTTTCACATTCACAACAATAGTTATACTTGTCAATTGGTATGTCTTTTTCTTTAATCACAATTTGGAAACAAAAGAGTCTAACATTTGAATTAGGAATGATTTTAGACCATTCATCTGTAGGATGGTAAAACTTGGGAATCCTTGGACACACCTGGGACACAGACTGACAATAAAATGAGCATACAAAGAACTAGCTTCTGTTTGCCTTGGAGGTCTCTGACTCTGCATGGATTAAAAAAATACAATATGTGACAAGTGTTAGAAAGAAGAGAGCTTCAAGGAGGAAGCATATCAGAATAGCTTAGAGTAGATATTTAATTTTTACGAGGTTAAATCTTGGAGAGAAGTCACTGTGTGACTTGCTCAGATCGTACTGACAAGGTTCACCTACTTTCCTGTTTTTGCCATAATGAAGACATGTCAAAAAGGGACCAGGAAACCTCAAATCTTACAAATTTTGGTATGCAAAAGCATCCCTGCAAAATGAATGTGACCTGGAAATTTAAAAATCTCATAAACGTCCAAAAAACACAGTCATCATATTCACTGGTATACTAGAAAGCCTTAAAAGCATTTGGTACTTCTTTTATAACCAAGCTTTTACATATGAAGAGTAATTTAACTGTCTTCATAGCACTTCTTCCTCCCAAAACAATGACAGGAAGAATACATTAGATATAAATCTACAATATTCTTTCTTTAGCAGAATTCACTGAGAGTTGCTGCAGTTTAACATCTCTAAAGAACAGGTTCTTAAAGTAGACAGTGTTACAATAAATGAAAGATAATGTAAGGATTGGAAAGTGCTCAAAGATGTGCAAAAATAGCGGTTTGATGGTTAAAAAAGAAAAAAGCCACAGAAAAATAATATGCCAAAGAATGAAAATGGTTTAGTTTTCAAAATGGGAGAATAACATCTAATGCAGTTAGAAACTGAGTTGCTTTTTAGACAGATGACTTTGAAGAAGGATCTGCCAGATATGTTGCTATAATTTCACGTATGAAGCTCATTGCATGCTCTTAAAAGAGAGTAAATTTTTCAAGAACAGAGAACAACTAGAAATTCTCTATGTTCTTTTCCTCACTACCTGCAATCATCCATGCATATCCACCAAATGAGTCTCTTTAACTTTGTATTACCCTTAATGGCCAGGCAAGATTATAAAACTTAAAATTTGGATATAAATCAACTAGGCTTTCAAAAAAATCAAGAGGCTCACTAAAAAAATTAAGACTTTCTAAATATGAAATATCAGAAAAATGAATTTTTGCATTTCTTTTCAGTATTGACAAATTTGAAATTCATACTAAGTCTTACAGGAATTAATGCAGAAGAGGGCTATGAGGATTACCAGGAGAATGGAGAGGAAATTGACTGGCTTGGCTTGTATGACCAAACAAAATAAAGACTTAGAGAGTAGCTAGGCTTATTTTTTTATAAATTCCTAAAAGATAAGATAAAAACGCTGGAGAGCTAAAAAACAATGGGCTGAAAGAAGAACCTACACATGCAAAGAGACATAGACAATTTTACATTTTTTGCGAAGATGGATAGAAAGAATACATTCAGCTTTTTTTTTCCTCCTTTAAGAAGTGTTGAAGTGTTAACATACATAAATTTTTAATCAGTTGGATTATTTTTTACAAAAAACTTCAAACCACATTTCCATTCACACAGATAAATCACACAGCAGAAGTACATAATGGCAGAAACAGAACAGCACAACACAGGGTTCATACTGGCAATTCTTAATATTAACCAAGCTCACAATTATTTTTCAGTCAAGGCTTTCTATTTGCTTCATTATGTTTTAGATCAACACCAGAATGACATCAAGTGGTGTACCAACATCGATTAAAATGAGTCTTTTGATGAGCTAGTTAAATTTCCCACCTCCAAAGATGTCCTGAAATAACTTATTTTTGTATTAAACAATCTTATCAGTCTGTACTTAGACACTCACAGACAAATAATGAAGTCTGCTATTTTTAAAGATATAAAATAAACTTTTCTGTGTCACCAATAGTATACTATAAAAATATTTACTAAAATGAATTAAGATCATACAATGCATTAAAATGATAACATTTAATTTTTTGTTCATTACAAATTCCTATGTGGAAAATTGTGGCTTATCCATATGGTACTGCTATTATACCAAAAAGTTAATTCTTTTCACGGATTATTAAAATAACATTAATTAGTCTTGTTTCCATAACCAGAATCTTGCTTCTATGTAGACCAGAATACATATCCAGTGCACCTGAGGAAGGAAATACAGTAAAAGTTGTTAACTCCGATGTCTGTTTCCTTTACTCTGCTCCAGCATGAGGTAATTTGGATTCCAAAGGTACGTCTGAATAAATTAAAAATTCAAAATATAAAATCAGATTTTATTTGTATTAAATCATTATAACTTCAGCCAGTTATTGCATGACAAATGTACAAAATTACAAATATAGTTTATAATAAAATTTAATATAACCAAAGAAATTCAGTTTCTTAGAGATAAAAGAGAAAAATCCATTAATTTTTATTTTTCTGTTTTTTAATTGGTAAGGATCACTCTCCAAAACACAACAATTTAAAATTCATTACATATGCAGAAGTATATAATTATACATGCAGAAGTATGCAATGTTAACTTTCACTGAAATTTTTTACTATATGAAAACACAGAATTATAATATTTTTGGAAAGTTTTGTTATCACTTTATTTTACTGGTCACTTTAAATGAAGTTTTAATTGCACCTGAAAGAAAAATATAGTAACAGAGTTCAGGGAGAAAATGTGTCAAATAAAGAATTTCTATATAACTTACTATTTCTTAGGAAGAGAAAACTGAATTTAGAATAGACTAAAGAAACATTTTTTATGTTAAAAAATAACTTTTTACAAATTTGCTATGCCTTATTAAAGCTGTCTAGAGGCTTTGAAGAAAGGAAAGCACTTTGAAATGAGAGCTTCCTCTTCTCACTTTTATAGTTAGTAGGGAGTCCGAATATGAAGTATTATTATTCTTATTCTTTTTTTTTTTTTTTTTTTGTTATGTGTCTCACAAAGAAAACTGCAGCAGATTCAAGCTTTAATGAACACAATTTCATACCAAAGGACTTTTGTCCATCAAATCTTTCCTCAAAAAAAATGGTCTAAGTCTTACCTCACTTGCCAGCCCTGAACACACACTTCAGCTAGTGAAACAACAGAGGATTGAATATGGTTTTACCAGAGACCTGTATCTTACACAATCACTCTTTAGTGCAAAAGTAGAGAACAAGACTTGTGTAGAAAATAATGAATAACATTATTTCAGGTCAAAATAACACTATTGTTGATAGAAAGAATATCAGAAATGTCTGCTGTAGTAACTCAAAATGGATTTGAAAGATTGTCTCATGAAGGCCAGAGTCAGGAGAAAAAGCAGTAGCATTATAGGTCACCATGGAGCATATTTCAGCAACTTATTTTGGAAACTGAATTGAATATGGAGTTTCAAAGAAGACAGAGCATCAGATGAATAATTCACTCTATAACATTAATAAAGTATAGTTCCTGCTCAACACAGGGCTGAGCAAAAATGAAGCTTTAGATTAAATAAATGAATAAATACACTTAAAGGTCCCAATAAAATTCATAGATTTTCCACACTATGGAAACTCCACACTCTGCTGGGCTTTCCTATATCATATATGCAGCCTGAAGGCTAAAATCATACATTCGAACCAATTTCTGCAATATAAAGAACACATAAATCATCTAGACTCCTGGTGACTTTGGTCTGACACAGACCCACATTTTATTTTCTCTTTTGAGCTAGCTGTATGGTTTATATAGGGTTTTTTACAGTCTCTGATCTTAAAGGTTGGAGTGTGGTAATAAAATTATGAGAAATACATTATATCTGATGGCTTAGGAACATTTTAAACATACCAAGGCTAGTACATTTTAAAATAATGTTAAATTCATCTAGCACTAGGAAAGGGAACACATCTTAAAGCCTCACAAAATCAGAGATGAAGAGGAAATAACCATGATTAGAAAAGCTATTTTTTAAAAAGTATTTGTAAATCTACCTATAGATTTTCTTGGTTTGAGACTTTTCCAATGTCAAAAGTTCACCCACTTCCACATAATATAAATACATTGGTCATAAAACTGGGAAGCAGTTTTTTGCCAACATGGGGACAGATAAAATGATTTAATGGGTCACTTAGGCTTTGACTTTGATCTTATCTGAAAAATCTACAATGTTGCTGAATTATTTTTGCTGTTACTTTGACTGAGAGAAGTGTGCCACTATTCTGGTTTCAGCTGGGATAGAGTTAGTTTTCTTCTTAGCATCTGGTACAGTGGTGTGTTTTGGATTTAGGATGATAATAATGTTGATAACACACTGATATTTTAGGTATTGCTAAGCAGTGTTTACACTAAGTCAAGGACTTTTCAGCTTCTCACACCACCCTGTCAGTGAGTAGGCTGGGGGGCACAAGAAGTTGAGAGGGGACACAGATGGGACAGCTGACCCACACTGGCCAAAGGAATATTTCATACCATATGATGTCATGTTCAGTATATAAACCGGGGGGAAAGCTGGCCAGGGGTCGCAACTCAGGAACTGGCTGGACATTTTTTGGCGTGTGTTGAGCAATTGCATTGTGCATCACTTGTTTTGTATATTCTAAGTCTATTATTATTATTATTATTATTATTGTTATTGTTATTTATTATTATTATTACCCTTTCCTTTTCTGTCCTATTAAAATGTCTTTATCCCAACCCACAAATTTTACTCCTTTTTTTCCCCAATTCTCTACCATATCCTGCTGGTAGGAAGGGAGTGAGTGACCAGCTGTGTGGTGTTTAGCTGCCTGCCAGGTTAAACCACGACAGACACCTACACTGTTTTAATCAAAGTTATTTTATAATTCCAGATCAACTGTGTAACTGTTCTCGATTCTGTTTTGTCTGGCTTCCCTAAAACATGTTGCTCAAATTGATCCATTTGAATTGGATATGTTTCTCCACCAAAGACTGAGATATACCTTAGGAAAGCCACAAATGGTAGCTGGAAAGTACAATAGGTAAAGCACTGTGAAAATTTATTTAATTAAAAAGGATATTTTATTATTTTGATGATTTTATTATATACCTGTAGCAGTTGAACTGTCCCATATAATCTTCCAAAGAAGTAATAAGAAAAAAAGAAAAAAAAAAAAAGAAATGCTAACTCCCCCTGAAAAACTGCAAAATTATAACATTATTGCAGACCCCATTACTGGTTAAATGATACTTTAATTGAAAATGCAAAATTGGAGATATACCTGTGGAGTAAGATAACCTCATTAAAGTTATATAATTGAGTCAATGTTAAGGACTGTGTTCAGAGTGGCAGCCTCGACATTGAGTCATACTTAGGCAGCTTTCTAAAAAAACAAATCTTTCTGTGTTTTTTCAGATGGCTTTTAATTTTGAATACTTATGAGTAAAATGAACACTTTTTTTTCTCCATTTTTCTATATGAAAGTGCCAGCTTGACAAAATTGTTAATTTTTGTAGGAAGGTGTTGATTTTCTTGAATATTCTGACAGAAACCAGGCAGATTTCCCAAGATAAGATTTCTTGACAGCAAGCCTATCTCTTCGGCAACCTGAAAATGTCAACTATCTGCCATAAAACTGGATACCTCATCACCTAGGAGGTCTATCTTTAGTCAGGATACTCCATAGAGAAAGGGTTTCTTGTCAGGATATTCAGGGCATCTAAATCCTTCAGCTGAGTTAGCAAGAAACATTGCATTTCTGATGTTCTGGCAGCATCTGCTTGAGTAAGACTTCTTTGAGCATAGACTCATTCAGCTTTGCAATAGTTGGGAAGCTGAGACTTCAGATCTGCAGCTGGCATTTTATTTCCAAGTTAAAAAGAATAAATCAGTTGTTTTAAATATTTTTAAAATTTGTTACAGTGTAAGAATTTAAAGGAAAAATGGATTTCTGAATCCTCAGTCATAAAATTTCTGGGGTTGCCAAGAGTTAAAAGTGACAACACAAATAATAAAGACAAAACAAATTAAATCATTACAATGAAATTGTGTTTTTTTCTTAGAAATTTTGAATTTACCTCACCTCTTTCCCATTTGCACACATAACTTTGGTATTTCAAGATATTGTTAGCCCATTTCAAATCCTGTTTGTGTTAGCAGTATCAGAAAGCAGATTTCATCTGGTCAGGTGTACGTTGACATGAATGGAAGAATTCAACATGTTCATTATCTATCAGCATGGAGAGAACTCTGGGTTTAATTTTTATTCTTTTCTGGTATTATAATTAGAGCTGATCAACATTTATCTTTTTTCATATTTTCCTGAAGAAAGTGCTGTATTTCAAAAATTAAAATTCTTCATAACTAGACATTTTTTCAATTAAAAAAAAAACACTGAAAAAATAGTAGTCTAAAATATTTTTGGTTTTGAATTTTTTTCCAAAATATATTTTAGAATATAAATACTTATAAAATGTCAATGTTTCATCCAGAAAAATATTTTTGTTTTCTAAAAAAAAATCTTTTAAAATACTTGACAAAGTTTGAAATCAACTTTATTTTCTTTTTCCTCAGAAGAGATTTAAAATTTTATTTAACTCTAAGGGCATAAATGTTGGCATACAGTTTCTGGGCTGTGGGGTTTTTTTTTGGTTTATTTTAGGTTTTTGTTTTCTGGTTAGTAAATTCACCATTGTTTTAAAATTGGTGGGACAATAAAGTTGCAGAAACAAAACTTTTAAAGTTATTATCCTACCAAGAAGCAACACTTCCTTTATCTTTGGAAAACCTATTTTTATTATTCATAGAAGGATTAGTGACAAAACATTTCCTTGTAATTTCTTGTTCTATGCCACATTTATGTCCTGTGATTATGATGATGAGTCCGGAAGCAAAATATCTAGTCTTATAATTTAGATACTTTTCTACCATCAGGGTCTACCTATAAGGTTTTAAAATTAAAATAGACATTTGAGCTGTGAGTTCAGGTGATCTCCTTTTCTGTTTCCCTATTATTACTGTATTTTGGTTACACAGAAGTACTGTGAATTTTCATCTTGATAAACATAGCTGTTACTGGGACTCAAGAGGAGGAAGACAGGTGGGAGACAGAATGACATACAGTCCTGGCTTAGCTGAATTAGTGGATGAAAAACTGGACATGAGTTGTCAATGTGCGGTCCCAGCTCAGAAAGCCAACTGCATCCTGGGCTGCATCAAAAGAAGCGTGGCCAGCATGTCAGGGCAGGTGATTCTCTCCGTCAACTCTGCTCTGGAGTAGTGTCCAGTTCTGGAGCCTGCAGCACAGGAAAGACATGAGCCTGTTGGAGCAGGTCCAGAGGAGGGCCACAAAAATGATGAAAAATGATCAGAGGGATGAAACACCTCTCCTACGAAGAAAGGCTGAAAGAGTTGGGGTTTTTTAGGTTCAAGAAGAGAAGGCTCTGGGGAGACCTTATTGTGGCCTTTCAATACTTAAAGGGGACTTATAAAAAAGATGAGAACAAACTTTTTAGTAGGATCTGTTGTGATAGGATAAGGAGTAATGATTTTAAAGTAAAAGAGGGTGGATTTAGACTAGATACAAGGAAGACATTTTTTACAATGACGGTGGTGAAACACTGGAACAGGTTGCCCAGAGAGGTTGTAGATGCCTCATCCCTGGAAACATTCAAGGTCATGTTGGATGTGGCTTTGAGCAACCTGATCTAGTTGATGTCCCTGCTCCTTGCAAGACTAGATGACATTTAAAGGTCTCTTCCAACCCAAACTATTCTATGATTCTATGAATTTCTCCACCTTACCCTGACATGCAGCCCAAGCCTGTAGCTGGACCCCTGGATAGAGATGGGAATGGAAGGATGAGGAACCAATGACAATTAAGATCTTTCCAGATAGTTCATACGACACTGATGTATATAATACAATACCAGTATCCTCAAAGTCTTCTCAACATTGTTTCTTACAGAGAGCTCTAGAAGCTTTGTAATTGCATAAACAGAGCGTGGTGCTGTTGGGCAGCTCATGCTCTTCTGGGATCAAGCTAGTGTCCCTGTGCAGCATCTGACTCTTCTATGTAAACCTATTAGATCATTCATAAGTAATCTGGATATTTCTACACAGGCTTGCACTAGAAATCTGGTTACTAGTTTCTCACTGGGCTCAAGGTCATATACCTTTGTGCCTGAACATACACAAAAACAGGAAGAGAGAGTCCCAAAGAAGTTTAAGGTAAAGAATTCAGTGAAGCATAGGCAACTGAAATGGAGTTTAGCTTTGTTAGAGTTTACATAAGTTTCACTTTCACCACTTTTTTTATTTAATCAGTAATTGAAACATGAAAGATCTTAATTATGACATCTATTTGCAATCTGTTCACATTTTGAACCACAAATGTCTTATTATTGGGAAGCAGAGGTGGGAGAGAAGTAATGTACTTTCACTACTGGTCGTCCTTTTTTTTTGCATGGAAAAGAGTGTGAAAATTGCTTTGTATGACATTTAATTAACTATAATCTTTGTTTTCTTTTAAAATTTCATATGAAAATACATTTCTTCTTCTCCATGTTTAAAATTAAAAACTGTCAGCAAATTCGCAGTCCTATAATTTATTGCTTTGACATTAAAAAACATATATGTGTATGTAATATCTGACAAATTATGTAATTATTGTACTTTCATAAGTCTTAGTGGAACTTTATCCAATTATTATGATGCTTGTGCTACAAGTAAAATATATTTTGGTGCATTTTAAGAGACACAAAGACATGCCACTGAAACAGTTGTGACAAGATACTGATTATTCTAAGAAATTGGGGAGTGGGTGAATGTCAAGAAGTAAATTAAAAAAGCAGAAGTCTAGAATGCTAACCTTGAATCATTTGTAAAACTTTTCCAGTATAGAGCAAATGAACTGCAAATGCTTGACAGTTGTGGCTGGGAAATAAAATAGCCCATGAAGCGTTTGAGATCTAAGCCTATCAGAGTCTATTGGATGCATTTTATGAGTAAGCATATGAAGCTCTTCATTGTAGACAAGTTGTTGTCAAACTTGAGACATAATTAATCTTGGTGCTCAAGGTATTTTTTCTCTCTATCACATCTTGGACTGGGAATTTGCTATTTTGGCCAACAGTATAAATTGAGTCCTGATGGGAATATAACCTTCAAATAGTGATTATGTGTCAATTATACAATCCATCTATTTCCATTCTTCCCATCTTCTCTATGTACCCATAAAAGCACAAAGAGGTAAATCCAGTGAAGACAGTTTCTCTTCTCTCAATCCACAGCAATGTTTTCAGTAATTCTAATAGGGAAGTTAAACACACCCAGCTGTAAAAGACAGAAACAATCTGATATTTCATAGCCTTTTGTAAACCCTTGGTCTACTACACTGAAAAAACTCACTTCTTTACAGTTGACTGAGGTGAGAGGGAAAGCAAAAATAATCTCCACCTAAATTTTGAAAGCAGAAAATATACTTTTGCTACCATTTTCTTTCCTTTTCCAAGGACAGCTGCTTTGTCAGACTTCTCTCACCAATAAGCTTCTGATGTTGTTTGCAGTTGGTCAACACTTAGAGTTGAATAGTTCTATGCTGAACCATATGATGTAATTATTTTATCCCTTTTCTCCTTTTCATTTTTTAAACATAAAATATTGCACTAAAAATCCAGAAAACAGAAGTAGAAAATGTGGTTGTGAAGTTATGGGTTTGTAATTTAGAAGAGAAAGAAAAGGTGAAGTATAGTCTAAGATTTATATAGTTGAAGTAAAATAAATAGTGGAAAATTATATCTCGACTGTTCATATTGAGGTTGAGACGTGGTCTTGGCTTTCAGTAGCTGGTGGAGTAGAAAAGTGATGTAGATTGTATCAGTAGCTGCAGTGACAATTCATCACTTTGCTTCTGTTTTGTTTTGGTTTTTAATCAGGTTGCTAACTTGTGAGGTATTTTTGGATTTTTCAGAACAGACCTTTTGCATTTTAGTTATTTAATTGTTTTTTATGTATTTACTACCCTCCAAGACACAGTCAATACCCCTAGTAGTTTCTCCCCTGGAGGAAAAAGAGAGAATTGGAAGAAAGGACACACTTGGGAAATATGAGGGAGGGAGGGAGGAAGGGAGGGAGGGAGGGAGGGAGGGAGGGAGGGAGGGAGGAAAAAGTGATCAGGTCAGCTAAAAACTGGTGCGAATATTAAAAAATATGTGTTTAAGCACTATGAAAGAGTAATGTGTTTTAATATATTTTATATGTGTATTAAATACACACACATTTATGTTTTCAATTAGCATAATCCTTTAAATAAAAACAACAATTATTGCAGGCAAATAAACACAAGTTCTGACAAAAGAAACAATTATTTCACAATGGAAATAGGTGTAGGTTAACATTTTGAGTACAGTTACGAAGTACAGATCATGAAACAAAAAGGAAAAGTAAACCATATATTTCAAAGAAAGATTATTACACTAAACGTACCGTTAAGTTGCTAAACTCCTCTCAGTCTGGAAATTTCCTCTGAAGTCTTCTCATTTATAAAAGACAAGAAATTGCAAATCTGCATTACAATTACATCAACACAGATTTCTCTGAAGGTTTATAAAATCTTTATTACCTGAAAAATTATTTTGCAATAGACTTACAATTTTTTCCTTTACTGTATGCTGCCACTTAACAAGCCACTAGAGAAGTACAAATCTCAACACCAGTAACTACTCTTTCCCTTTTTTCCTGAAGCTATCATATTGTAAAAAAAGCTGCACAATTAGATTAAATATTTAAAGAATATAAAAAAATTCTAAGTTCACTTGATATTTATAAATTTTTTTTTGCTTACTTAATTTCTAAAGCCAAATATATTAACCTGCTTTAAAGTATTCAGAAATTATCTAAAGTATCCTGAAAATATTAGCTAAGTGCTAATTTTAACTCTTTAGTCCACACTCCTTATACAAAATAAGGAATTTATTTCCAAATTATTTCACTGTTCAGTATTTTGTCAAGGCAAGAGACAGAATAGTTCTTAAGCTATAAGTAATAAAAGTATCAACCTTTTTAATGCCCTATCTAAATACTGATGAAGTTTAAGGAATGAACAAAATGTATTTTACTAGTAAATGGTAGTATTGATATTATTATTGCTGTTATTGTATCAGTTGCGATGCTTCAGTTACATGGCAACACAAACTTTGGTCCTCTTTTTGACCATTCAGATATATGTTAAAAAGGGCATACCTTCCTGTTTGCACCTGTCCTTTTCCTCCTAGAGCTTTTATTTTTAATAAAATTAATTCTGCATAACTAAACATTATTTATTATTTCATCTGAAGATATATTGCAAGGAAAGCAGAATTTAAATAGTGTACTTTCATATGTTTATGTTCCTCAAACCTCCAGTTTAATATTTCTTTCCAACAATTTTTAAGCCTTTATCTACCTGATTCCTGACTCTGAAAAGTGTCTTTTTTTTTTTTTTTTTTTGGTATCTGCAGGCTTGCATGCATTCATATCAACTCTCAGCAAGATTTTTGTAACAGCTTTTGCATCTGTCTCTCTCGCTCATCCAGTCTCTTCTAAACAACAAAATTATATGATTTAGTATCTGATTTCTATCTTGGTTATTATTAGCCAGACTGAAAACAGGTAGGATATGTTCTTATACAAACAGGCTCCTAATAGTTTCCTTTATGAATAACTCATACACTGTTTGACATTCCCACTGATCACTTTAAAATTACTTTGGTTTAGATTAAGTAGGAAAAGATCACACTGGTAATATAACTTAGACATGACATTTATTAAAAGTACAGTACAAAATGTATTTCTCTGAAAGCTGAGCAGAAATTAAGATTCTGTTACACAAAATGGTGTACATGTATACATGGCAACAGAATGTCTCTATCACAAAAAACTTTAACATTAATAAACCTTTACTACCCAAATAATTATTAAAAAATAAATTGATCTGTCTAGAGAGTCTAATCTAAGACCTGGATTTTCCCAACAGTAAGTGCTGTGAACACTCTTCAGCTGTACATAAAACTGCACTGAAGCCAGTAATAATTAAGGAATAGATTACATGTAAAAAGGAGATTTTTTTTTTTTTGTTGGCCTTCTGATAGTCATCAAAGGGAAAAGATTGATGTCTTAAAAATAATCTGATAAAAAGCTTTTAAACTGCCCACATACTATTACACTATCTGCCCACTGCCTTCAATATCTGACCACTTAAATCATATTAACCAAATCATATCCAAATGCACAAACCCAATATTTTTTTGCAGAATATCAGAAAGTATAATAAAACTTAATGTAGAAGAAGTATAAAGAAAGGCAAGTGCTAAAGAAGGTCCTATAAAAGATAACGTTCTATGTCACTTGCAAAATATTCCTGGGATTACTCTTGTCCCATTGGAGCAGTGGAAGCACCAAAAGTGCCTAAAAAATAAAATCGTTGTAATGATTTTTGCTTATGTTGTTACTATTATTAGAGTATGGCAATATTTAGCATTTACACACGCCCCCCAAAAAAACAGAACCAAACCCACCAACGAAAAGGTTATATGAAAGAAATAAGGAATAATTAAAAACCTTTAAATGGAGGACAGAGGGGAAAAAAGATCAAATCTTTGGAATACTACTAAGATTTTGCATGTCCTTCATGGCACCTACCAACAAGATTAGGCAAATAAGTATATATTTATTTTGCATGGCAAGGTTTTGGTACCTGGGGGCTGCAGGGGTGGCTTCTGTGAGAAGCTGCTCAAAGCTTCCCCTGTGTCAGAGACAGCCAATGCCAGCTGGCTCCAAGATGGACCCACTTCTGGCCAAGGCTGATCCCATTAGTGATGGTAGTAGTGTCTCTGTGATAACATATTTAAGAAAGGGGAAAACAAATGGGGGGGAGCAATTGCAACTGGAGTAAGGACTAAGAATATGTGAGAGAAACAACTCTGCAGACACCAAGGTCAGTGAAGGAGAGGGAGGAGGTGCTCCAGGTGCTGGAGCAGAGATTCCCCTGCAGCCCGTGGTGCAGCCCATGGTGAGGCAGGCTGTGCAGATCTCCACCTGCAGCCTGGAGAGGACCCCCATGACAGAGCAGGGGGATGCCTGAAGGAGGCTGTGACCCCATGGGAAGTCTGCACTGGAGCAGGGTCCTGGCAGGACTTGTGACCCCGTGGGGGACCCGCATTGGAGCAGTCTGTTCCTGCAGGACTGCACCCCATGGAAGGGACCCACACTGGAGCAGTTTGTGAAGAGCTGTAGCCTGTGGGAAGGGCTCATGTTGGAGAAGTTTGTTGAAGACTGTCTCCTGGGAGAGGGACCCTGTGCTGGAGCAGAGAAAGAGTCTGAGGAGTCCCCTCCGGGGAGGAAGGTGCAGCAGAAACAACATGTGATGAACTGACTGCAACCCCCATTCCCCATCCCCCAGAGGTGGTTGGGAGGAGAAGGTAGAGATGATTGGGAATGAAGCTGAGTCCAGGAAGAAGGGAAGGGTGGGGGAAGGTGTTAAGATTTAGTTTTATTTCTCGCTATCCTACTCTGATTTGATTTGTAATAAATTAAACTAATTTCCCCAAGTTGAGTCTGTTTTGCTCATGATGATAATTGGTGAATGATCTCAACTCAAGAACCTTGCATTATGTTTTCTCTCCCCTGTCCAGCTGAGGAGGGGAGTGAGAGCAGCTTTTGTGGGCACCTGGCATCTAGCCAGGGTCAACCCACCACAATGCTGTAAGACACATGCTCATCTTGTTAACTTGTTTTTTCCTGTTTGAAAATTTATATAAATTTGAAAGACACTAAATTTAGTATATATAAGGTTGGAGCAGTACTTGACCATGAAAGTCTGATGAAAATTTGTGGGTGTTGGGAAACATGAGAAAAACTAAAAGTGGTGAAATACACAGGAATCAGAAAAATACATCCAGACATTAAGAATGACACAGGAAAAGGCACTGATCTAAATGTTCAGAAATAATGATCTGGTTCACTCAAATTTTTGCATATCCCTCTTGAAGCATTGTAAAGGGAAACAGTCTTTAATGATTGTTGAACTAGGAATAAAATGCTGGTGTTAGCCATTTGTTAAAATTAAAAAAGCCTCAGAGAAAGCATTTGAGGCAAGCATATAAAATAAAAAAAGAAAAAGAACATCATTAAAATATCTCTGTATATCACTAGTTTGTAAAGACTTTGCTTCTGATATTATTATTCAAGTATCTAAAATCTTATCTTCTAGGACATTAGACAGAAAACAACAGACATAAGCATATGACTATCAGGTTTACAGCTTCAAAACACAGTTTATGCAATGACTCAGTACTGAATAGTCTTTATTTTAGACAGCCTTTGATTGTCCAACTCTATGTATCAGAAGTGTGTCTTAGGATTGTGTTGAACCTTGATGTGACAAGGGAAATAAAAAAGAACACCTGATCATAGACAATAATCAAAACATATTTTCTCAGGAATGAAATTATTCAGATTATAAGAAAAAGATTGCCTGTCAAAAAAAATGGGCTTTGGAAGCCCAGAGATACTGTTTAATGGAACAGTATTTTTCCCACTGACTGCTCATTGCCCCTCATTGGCATAGACTAATCAGATGTAGAGAAAGATGCTTGAATTTTAAGATGATACTAAGCTCTGCAACCTTTTAAATTCACAATTAATCATTGAACTGACACAAAATATATCAATGCAGACAATTTATTCTGATACAAAGCCGGCTGAAGATCTTATTTTTAAAAGAACTAAGAGTAGAGCTAAATGTTCAAGTGGGGTGTATGTATGTCTAAGAAAAGGAAGGATCTAGTATTTACTTTCAATGATCTGTAAAGAATAAGTCACAGTTTTATAATTTATGTGGGTTTTCTGAACTAACATCAATATAAAGATTCCAAAGAAAGAGACTGTGGATCATCTTTATCTCTCTCTCTCTTTTTTTTTTTTTTTTTTTTTTTTGTCTATGTACAATTTTCAAAGAAAAGCAAGAAAATATAACTTGATAGAAGCTGTAAAGTAGAAGAAAAAAATACGTTTGTTGATTAGATCAATGGTAAAGAATTTGGGAGTCTCCATTCTGTTCTTGACTTCATCACTAATTTAGTTGTGGTCTTAGAGTTATTTGTTTTAACTTAGTTCATCTCTGTGCATACATCTGCAAATTCTAAAATAAGAGAAAAGATTGTACAGGGTTATGAAACCTGGACTAAATGTTAATGGAGTCAGTCTGCTTCTAAATAAAGTGAGGTAAGTACAGAGGACATAATGCACTGTAATTCTGTTGTTATAGTACTGTATTTTGATAGTGAACCAGCATGAAGTAGAAGATTGAGTTCTATAAATATGTGGTCTAAAAATCCAGCATAGAATCTTGATTTTGTTTGGTTTTCATATCATTTATATGATTTTCTACAGGTTTGATTTTTTTTTTTCCACCATTGTATGGGAAAGTGGTCTCTAAGTTTTCAAGTATGAGGCATTACACATATTATGATAAATTTACAAAATTTTGCTTCATGCTTTGCAGAACAGGCATTTAATGAAAAAAATAATTATTTTTCCAGGAAATTTACATTTGTTAGGATAAAAATTCTATTGTGCTGAACAAGTATACCTGATTTTGTGATTATATAAAAAGGATAGAACTTGTTTAAATCCATATAATTTAGATCTGAGTTAAACCAATTGATGTTCCAATTCTCTTATTAAAGATTTTTGCCTCATATTTATAAGTAGACAAGGAAAAAATCCTAAATACATTTTGTTTATAGCAATTTCACTTGTTTTTTTCAATTTATGATTTTCAGCTCACCAGGTTTAAGACCAGAGGGCAACTGAGCATCACGCAGTCACTCCCTCACTCCATCCCCCTCAGAGATAGGGAAGAGAAAACTAGAATACAAGGCTCAGGAATCAAGACAAGGATAGGGAGGGATGACTCACGAATTACGGTCATGGGCAAAAGACAAACTCCATTGGGGAAGAAAAAGAACATCAGTTTAATTTGAACAACACCACCACCACCACTACTACTAATTTATCAATCAGAGTAAGACAGTGAGAAATACAACCACATCTTAAAAACACCTTCCCCCCAGCCCTTCTTCTCGGGCTCAGCTTTGCTCTTAGTTTCTCTACCTCCTCCCCACCAGTGGCACAGAGGGGCAGGGATGGGGGTTGAGGTCAGTTCATCACCCATTGTCTCTGTTGCTCCATCCTCCTCATGGGGAGGACTCATCACACTCTTCCACTGCTCCAGCATGGGGTCCCTCTCACAGGAGACAGTCCTCCATGAGCTTTCTCTGAAATGAGTCCTTCCCACAGGCTGCAGCTCTTCATGAACTGCTCCAGCATGGGTCCCTTGCACGGGTTGCACTTCTCCCAGAAACAGACTGTTCCAGTGCGGGCTTCCCACAGAGTCCTGGCCTTCTTCAGGTGCAGCCACAAGCTCCAGCATGCGGCCCTCCATGGGCTGCAGATGGACATCTGCTCCATGTGGACCTCCATGGTCTGCAGGGAGACAGGCTGTCCTCTTACCTTTGGCTGCAGGGGAGTCTCAGCTCTGGCACAATTCCCCCCACCCCTCCTCCTCTTTTCTTCCACTGATCTTGGTGTTTGCATAGGTATTTCCCTCACAACCTCTCTTCCTTATCACAGATGCACAGTCACCATCGCTAATTGGCTTGGTCTTGGCCAGAGGCAAGTCCGACTTGGAGCTGGGGGAGTTTTGAGAAGCTTCTCTCAGGAGCTACCTCTGCAGCCTCCTTCCCCACTACCAAAACCCCGCCACACATACAAACCCAACGTAACAGCATAACATCTACAGCATCTATACAGTAGCTTATAAATATTTACTACTAATGTAATTTTCTTACTTGGGACATCTAGAATTATCATTACTTCAACTTGCTAAAGTCAAACAAATAAAATAAACAAGGTCATTGATTTTTTTTTTTACTTGAATAAACAAACTAATTGAAAATTAACCTGTGACTTTCTAAAATTAAAAAAAACCCAACCACATGACACTTTAAATTCTACATTGTAGTTTGCTTATCCACAGACGTAATCTTGTTCTTACAGTCTGTATTAATTTATTTGCGAAGATCCCTTTATTACTCCCAGTTTGAAGCACAATAAGTACAAGTCAACAATACTGACTAAAAAAAAGTTATTTTCTGAGTTCTATGGAACAAGGTAGGACAGTCATGTTTGCAACTTCTTCTCTTTTTCAATAAATGACTCC
Organism: Strix aluco; assembly: GCF_031877795.1. Classification (NCBI taxonomy): domain Eukaryota; kingdom Metazoa; phylum Chordata; class Aves; order Strigiformes; family Strigidae; genus Strix; species Strix aluco. Next base: position 21,958,256 of record NC_133934.1, read on the forward strand.
AGCTGACCAAGCATTGTACATAGGATACATTTGCATTTAAATAAATCTACATGTTAAAAGAGCATCACTAAAGGATCCAAAGTAGCCAGCTTCACTGTTGCTTAAAATACTTGGTGAAATTGTATTTTCTTGCCTGTGTTTGTGCAACACAACCCCTGTTACTAAGTTCTAGCCACTTAAGCTGTTACGAAAATATCCTCCAGTGGTTTTGTGTACACTGCTACAATTTTCAAAGATATTCTTCATTAACCTGCCTCAGGATCTCAAGTGCTTATCTGCCTTTCTGTACAGGAGTGACATCTGCTAAGTGTCCCCTTCCAGACCTCGCCCCTTTGCTACGACTACCCAGTGTCCTGATCCAATGTTGGGAGAGGTTTCGATATGATCCCAAGAGCAAGATTAAGACACAAATGAGGTCAAATGCCATAGACCCAAAACAGGTTTTTATTAATAAAAAAGTGAAGAGGGGTAGCGATAGGACAGAATGGAAGGAAAAGACAGAAATAAAGCAAGGATGCAGGATAGGGCTGCAAGAATAGTCACCACCATGGATCCAGCAGCGTCCTGTTGGTCATCAGTCTTCAGTTCTTCAGTGGTGGGTCCACAGGCAGCAAAGTTTTCTGTTGCCTTTTTAAGTTCATTGTATCCACTGATTAGCATATCTGCTCACCTTTAGGTTTTTTTCCTCTGGTCCCACAGGTTTTGTTGCATCCAGCTTCTGGGCAGAAATGTTTGCCTCTTATGAGGCAATGCATGCATGGTGTCTGACCTACACAATAGGGCCACAAATGGCTACAGGATCGGGCCAGCTCAATACATGTCTGCCCCTTTGAGGCTTGTCTAAGGAGTTTGACAATGCAACCGCAAAGAAGTGGTGGGGTGCATCCTTCAATACACTCCCGCTTCCCTGGGCGACATCCCCCAGATCAATTCACAGGCTGCAGCAGCTTCTCTTGGAGATTTGCACAGACACAAGCAAGCTTTGAGGCAGTCATAGGACATTTCAGTTTCTCACACCCAGTCAGTCACAATGATTACCTCAACAAGTCTTGTATCTGAATCTTGTCCAGAAAATCATAGGATTAAATTCCAGTAAATCAAGTCTCACCAAACAACAGTTATTTATTTGGAACAAAGTTAAACCAGAAAAGATGCATTTAAATTTATTAATAACAGACATCTATTTCTACCTTATGAAACTGTAACTCATTTTTCACATGAAAAGTATTCAAAAATCTGAAAAAAAAATTCTCTAACTTAAGTTTCAGTTGGTCATTGATTCAAAAGTTTCAAATTCAGATGATGCCTCACTCTGTAGATCAAAAGAGGTCTGAAATATTTTTTTCTGACTGCTATTACTATGTTATGTATAATTGTTGTTATGATTTCATTTAATACTGGTAGTCTCATAAAAATTGGAAATTTCTTACCTATGTTGTTTCTTTTCTGTTGTTGTTTCACTGGATATATGCCATTAAAAAAATCTGACAACACTATATTGAACACCATCTTTGGTTACTATAGGAGGCAATCTTTAGCTTTCAATTTAACCAGGAATGCAATCATTCGCAAGGCCATAAGGATACAAAAACATTTATTAAATTAATATATTGGTCTTTGAAGACTGTATGATGCTGCAACATCTGTCACAGTTTCCTTCATGCACCAGTAGGGGAAGAGTGGAGGGTGTTTTGGCTGTAGTCTCTAATATGACATCCACGAGACAGTAGGTATAATAAAGGAAGAAGAAAGTTGGCAAAGGGCTTGTGGTGATAGCTTTCCCACAGAGGCAATGAGGATCTCCTTGCTGACTCTGTTATACAGTTCTGTACTATTCACTGACCCATTTGGGGCTGTCTGTTGATGGGAATTCCTGTGTTAAATGTTGATACTATACTTCAGAATACAAAGACTTGTTTTTAACTTGTAAAAAATTCAGTGCAGATGTGAAATGATTACTACCTCTTTGTGTCTCAGAAGAGGCCGTCAAACTGTAAGTCAGCATAACTAACAGCTCCGAAGATGTTTCGGTTTCCAGTTCCTGCATTACTATTCTGCAAGATAGTCTTAATGCTACCTGATTAATGAGAAAAAAGACAGTTATAAAGTATTGTCCTACTAAAATGTAATAAAACACCCTCATTAAGCTTTATTTGAAACATAGAAGATTTATTAAAAATTATCACAGAGTTCTTTATATTCATCAGCCTTTGAACTGCTACATATGTAAAAGAAAATAAACCCCAACTTTATGCCCTTGGATGATATGTCAGCAGAAAAAACAAATGCTTCTTTCTAAATTAATTTTGTTGTAGAATGTTTGATATTTGAAGGTATCTAAAATGGTAGCAAATCTGGAACGGAAATCTCTTTCTCTAGTCTTCTAAATAAATTATTATTATGTAAATATTTCAAAACAAACTGCGATCCATGTATTTCCTTCATACTAATTGTCTAGATTTCCTCTGCAGCCACAAAAAGAAATAAACTCTTCTAAAACTAGTATGTGACTTGTTTTAGATGTCTGTCTCAGAGTGAGTTAAATAAAGCCTGAGGAATACTTATTTATCACCATCAACTAAAAAGGAAGCCTAGACAACTTGCTCAGTTTTTTACTTCTAAATTGTAGCTCTTTAAAAGTTATATAGGATGACTCTCTCTATAATTAAAGCATCCTCTATCTTTTCAGGGTAAAAGAAACAACAGCAAGGAATTATCAGATGAATAAAGAATTAGAATTTTTTTTTTATTAGAATATTAGAATTATTTTTATATATACAAAGATTAAGAAGTTGTCATGTGATATTAACAGAAATTATGCTGTTTCATTCTTCTCAAACACAAAAACTATATTTGTAAACAAGCAAACCCAGTAGTATTCTCCATGTCACACTTTGATTTCAACTTCCACTTCACTTGTTGTGCTTAGCTAATCACATTCTGGAATGCACACAATAAAAAACACTTTCAAGTATCAAAGTAAGTTATCACCAAACTCCTACATCTAGCATTCAGTCAACACTTAATCAGAAAACAATAAATATAATTATGACATTAAAATAATTTTTTAGAATAATATGTATAAGTAGAAGAGACAGTAAATTCTATAGGATAACTGTTTTACCTTTTCTTTTACTTCCCACTGGAATGAGGTGGCCTTATGTAGGAAACTCTTCTACCCTTCAGGTTTGTTTCTCCCTCTGTTTTTTTCAGGTACTTCTGAGTGTGGAAAATTTAAATCTTTTGGGGTGATATTTCTATTTAACTTCAGATAAAATCTTGTGAACTTAAACCAAATTTGCAACAACTAATATATTCATTTAGAAAATGTTTACATGTGAAGCTGTAAATGTCAAGGGACTGAGTGTTTCTCCTGCCCATGAGGAAAATGTTGCAAGAGAAGGATTAAGAGACTTGTTTCTGAGTCTTGATAAAAGACGAAAATGCTAAGGTAACTAACATGTATTAACAGGGAAGACATGATATTTATGCTATGTGTACATTAGTTGTTAAGTGTGTATTAGTTTATTTGTATATTATGTACATTTAAAATGAAAATTTACACATACAAACTTGTCATGAGCAAAGCAGTCTTGACTTGGAAGAAATTTACTCAGTTTAATTCATTGTAAATTAATATGAACTTTTAATTACTGATTCAGATATTAACAAAGGGAGGGAGGGAGGGAAGTTAATTAAACAAACACTTAGCAAAATTACTTTTCTATCTACTTCCCGGTTCAGCTTCAGTCCAGCACTTCTCTTCCCCCTTCCACATTTTAACTCCCCTTGTTTTCACCACACATTACACTGAGTCCCTTCCAACCCCTTTGGTGACACAATGGTCAGTGAAGAGCTATTTCTTTCTGTTGTGCCTTACTTCTCCTGCCCCAGCATGGTTCCTTCACAAGTTACAGTCCATTTGGGGGTGTCCTTGCTCCTACGTGGGTCCTCCATGAGCTGCAATCCCTCAGAGCATCCCTCTTTCATCAGGAGTGCCTCCTTCCAAGGGGCCATTTTCAGTCATGTCCCCAGCAATATCTCCTGCCACATTCCTCCTCTTTTTTCTCCAAACCTACTTCTTTACTTACCTCCTCATGGGTCCCTTTTTGAGTATCCTCCTGTGTCTACTCTCAAATTTGTCCTTCTTGTGTCTCCTGTCCCCAGTATTTGCCACCCATCCTCAAGCACACCTGCACACAGACACCGTGTACTTCTCTGGCTGGTTGAAGGTTTGGGGCACAATGGGCTGTTTCCATCCTTTTCAGAGTCATCTGGAACCTGCTGTGACTAGCACAGGGTGGTTCATGGCCTCCTTCTACACAGCCACCCTGCAGCCACTGTTACCAAACCCTGCCTTTTATGCTCAATACAGAGCCTTACAAATTAAAGTGATGGGTTTTTTTCATGCTGCACTTGCTCTGTTTCCACAATCCCATAGAGACGTGAATGAATGCACATTTTGTCTACAGTTATTGAATAACTGAGCACAAATCCATTTTGTCATTTCATTACTATGTTACTCATTTCTTGTCTACATTAATATACAATGATAAGCCTTCAACAACTTCTCTTACTCTCTATCTGTTTTATAGGCCTATGTAGGGAACATCACATCAGTATTTGAGTGTCTTTAAGAATGTGAAATGGAAGCAAGATTCAAGCTTTTGATCACTCCAAAGTGTGCATATCAGACCAAATATTCATTTTCTGAGAGACGTTAGTAGTAGACATTGAGGGAAAAGTGTAAGACTAAGGATTCCACACTGAGCGATCTCTATTAACTCCTGGCAAATGGTAATTTTAGATCTTCTTGATTGATAAATTGCATTCAGGCTTTGATATTTCAGCCAGGGATGGATCTATCCTCCCTGAATTTCTTGAAAAGCTTTTGAAATACCTTTGTGCTTAAGGTTTCCACAATTTAATTCAATACTTTGAAAAAAACCCTCAACACATCACTACAAACAAAAACCCCCACCATCCATATGTTTATTTTTAGTGTACTATATGGCAATTTAATCAAGAACATCCATGTCCTTGTGAAAGGAAAGCACTTAATTAGCCAGATATGAACAACAGACAGTCCATTATATTGAAGAAATGCTAGTCGCTTGAACCATCCTTCATTCTGTTGCAGGAATATAGATGTCAGTAATAATTTCTACTGAGATCAATGCTTGATACCGGTTAAGAACTAATAGGAAGGAGAAAAGGTCTCTTTGAATCAGTCTAGCTTTAGCAGGGAGAAAGTATTGATGGCTATTCACAGCTGAGACTAAAATCTGAACATCTGAGGTCCTGATGGGCAAGCAATAGTGCAAGACTTGACTTGACACAAGACAGACATGGGGTATAAACATAGCTTTTGGTAAATGACTGAAAGTATTTTTCAGCTAAAAGTATCATGAGAATCTCAAAAGTTTGTATTTTATGATGAGGGGTTTTTTTTCACTGATTTAAGGCCACAAGATTTCATTCACATTTTTGCAATTTACTGAAAGGAAATGGAAAATGATCTTCACAAGTACTATGGTAAATTGGTAGGGTACAACCTGGTAAAAACTTTTTATCTTATACTTGCAGTGTGTTTCAAGAACATAGAACTTCATAGTCAGGTCTCATTACTTAGCTGATAAAAAATTATGATAGAAAATCAGAAATAAGCAAATACATTCATTACGGGTGTGCTGTTTTCTGCCTGGGACCATCTGAAGCACAGTGGAAGAAAACAAAAAAAAACACTGCAGAAATGCAAAAATTTTAACATAAATGCCATGCAGTGTTTCATATATGTATCCCACTGACTATTAGGGCTAGTTTATGTAGTCTTTTGCGTGTCTGTGTGGCCAACAAAGAGAAAACTGGAAGTGTTTTACTGTAGCTTTTCAAATAGCCTACTCAGGTTGTGAAGTAATGTAAGATGCAGATAGTGAAGTGTCTCACTTCAGTGAGATTTTTTATAAACCACAGAACTGATCAAATGGATGTGAGAGGGTCCATTGTATTTTGTTATTTTTCTTTAACAAGTAAACTAGAGTTTCAAAAAATTCATATCCTATGTGATTTGGTTATACAGATACACTTTTTGTATCAGCCTCTGCACCAATCTAGCTTTACAAATACAATTAATATCAACCTGACTCAGGACTATATGGTTTTAGAAGCATTATATATCAACATATCCTAGAAAAATGAATTATAGCAAAGAAGTCTGAAGGTGAACAACAGACTTGTCTGCATATAGTCAGGTTCATGAAAAAAGCTGTCCTGAAACTGTACCTGTTGTGTTAATCTGATTCCCATCTGCATCATGATGGTTTATTTTCATGGTGAAAAAATCTTTTTGCTTTAAATTTACTTGTATAATTCAGTGGTAGCCATAAGCATAGCGAGGAGAGAAGAAATTTGAAAAAGAACTGAAAAAAGATGTCAATATGAATCTGAGAAATGCAATAGCAATAGTCTCCACCAGAGTTTTGAAAGTTGATTTTGCCACAGACAACTGTTTGGAATTCAAAAGGCCAGAAGTTAGTCATGTGGTTTAAAGTACTGGTTAGCTTCAAAATTCCTCTATGATATTTGGCTAAATCACCTGTCATCTGGTGACACCTGGCCTGTCATCTGTCCCTTTTTTTATCTATCATATGGTGATAATAATGCTGATTTAGTTCACAGGAATGCTGTGAAGATTAATTAGATTCCTCAGAAAGCAAGTACTTCTGAAGTATCATCTACATATAGCACAGAATTTTTTTTTTTTTTTTTTTCTCTCTAACCAGACTGTTAATTATCTGCAAAACTGTTCTTGGCAAATATTTGATCTGAAACTTTGTAGAAAAGATTATGTGGGTTTTTTATAATTCCTTGTTTCTTTTCTCTTCCCCTCACATACTGTAAAGCAAGGCAATGTCTAATGCTAGCCCTGCATTTTTGCATAACTTTAAATTAACATTTAATTAGATTAGATATTGACCTCATGGCTATGTTGTACCTTAATAATCTTTGCATATAATTTGTTAAACATTTATAAATTTTATGTAGGTGATTCAACACAGATTAATTCACAGAATTCTATGAGTGGGATAAAAGTTCAAATGAATATAGTATGGTTAATTATAAAATTATGCTGAGTGTTTGGACAAGCACTTTGCTGTATTCAAAGGAAAATTAGTATACTGGCAAGTATTGTTAAGTGTCTGAATAGTCTGCTATCTGGCTGGTTTAGAATCTGGAGTACTTTAGGTATATCTTAAATTTTCATATTTTATAGTAGAGCTGCACCTAACAAAGATCTAATTGAAGCAGGGGACAGCTTCACGATAGCACAGCTAAAAGCGTATAATTTAGCTGGAGTACATCTAGTGGTCTGAGCAGGTAGAAAGTTCTCAAGTTCCCCCACTTTTGTGACAGTATGGCTAAATTATATAACATTTTAAATAAGTAATTATTCATTTGTTGAATATCTCTAACCAGAGTGTCCATTTAGGACCTGTTTTTTTCAGAAGTGAGAACACTCAGCATTTATATACATCAGTTGAAGAGATAAAATAGTTCAACAGATAAAACAGTTCCACTCACTTCTATTCACAGCTGAGCATCTGATCCACCAAACCTAAGTGTTATCATATGTGTATGTTGTTACCTAATGTGTCTCATCAAGTAGATCTACAGATTGCAAGTTGATATATGTGAGCTACACAGATTCCCCAAATTTTTCTTACATATTTTGTGGAGAAGAATCATATTGATTCTCTTACCAAGCAATTTTTCATGTTTGAACAACTGAAGCAAGATCTGTTCTCTGAGTATTCAGGAAGGACCTTATCCAATTATTAGCCATAGAGTATTTTCAATAAGTTGATTCCAAGGAGATAAAAAAATTATTCAATGTCATGTGAATGCATTAGTTGTATGTTGAATATCAGGAAAAGGCATCAGGTCTACAAGAAATTGTCATGTGTGTTATTTTTATGTGCATGAAATTTCAAATATATGCTCTTTTAAAACAGAACTTTGTATGTGATTATTTTCATTAACTAGAATAACAGGAAAACAGAAAATTGTAAGAATTTTTAAAATTGTATGCTTTGTATACCTATCATTTAAGAAAAAAGTGTATGTATAAGACTGTTATCTGCAACATCTTGATACGATATGAAAACAAAGACAAACTTCATTAACTGCAAAAATTATGCTCCCACTTTTTGAACGAGAAAGAAGTAATAACAAGAGTTTTCATAATCCAGTCTTTCAATGCATTCTGTGTGTAAGCTTCAACTGTGGAAAACTCTATTAATATAATCTTTACTGAAGTAAGGTATTTAGCAATTTCTTCATATTTGCATTTGTAAGTTTCCCAAGTATCATTCAGTCCTATCTCAGGTCTCACTAAACAGTAAATGTTTCTGAATGTTCTAAAACTTTCTGCAAATTAATCATGAGCTTTTAAATAATTTTTTGATCATCACAGTGCAAGCATAGCTACCATATTTTTCATGACATTTCATAGCACTCAATCTGGTGTATAATAACATACTATGGTAGCATATTTGGAACTAGTGCATTTCTCCATTTAAAATCCAGAATGCTGTTCAGAATGCCCAGGAAATCTCTAGCTAGGTAAGGGGGACCCAAGACAGGGTAGGATATATCTTTATGTCTTGGGTGGGGGAGGTGGGTGGTGGTGGTTTATGTGTTTTAACCCTCCCGATATAGAAATTAGTAGTCAGTTAAAAAATATTATTTCAGAAAAGGAAGTCCTGTGATAATAAGTGCATTATGATCTAAATATAGTGTCTGTTTCCCTTCCCTCCACTGTTCTCTCCAAACCACAAGCATATGTATCTTATTTTGGAATAATTTATTGCATTTATGGAAGGATTACACTGAAATTTTGCACTAGTAAAAACTCAGTGCACAGAAAAAAACAGAATTATTTTTTACAAGAAATCTTCCATTAGTGGAGAGGTGAATTAAATAATAATTTTTGATAGCTTTTATCTAGAGGCATCAATATCAACAGAAGCTTCTGTAATTTCATTGCTTTAAGTGAGACATTAGGCCTTAAATTAGATAATGATTTACCATTTTTTGTTTGGTATATTGTATTTGTTTTTCAAGCAATTGGCCATTACAGCAAGCTATAATTGGGTCCTATTTGCTGTATTATACAATATGTTTTAAAGGAAGCACACCTTCATTGTAATTGGCTTTGTGTATCTGAAAGAAAAACAATATCTACTTTAGCCACTGAACACTGAAGAGTCCATCTACCATTAAGTATCAGAAAATAGGAAGCACAGTACTTTTAGCAATACAGAAAGATCATGCTTAAGGAAACTATTGCCCTCTAATATAAACTGAAAATGAAGCTCATCATTACTGGTATGCATTTTAATCTTTTCTCTGAATAGGAGCTATGGTTGTGTTTTATGGCTCTGTTTTACAGTCCAAGGTGTTCTATTAGGAAGTAATTTCATGGCAAAATACTCTTTCTCAGCTAAAGAACGAGCTTTAGAAACGTCTAATCTATTTTTAATAAATCTATAATTCTGTTAAAGCTTGGATTACACATCAGAAGTAAGTTTTTCTAGGTAGTCCTTGAGACTTCTAGGTTGAATATTATAACATACAGGAAATAAAGTAGGATATATCTTTTTTCTAAAGTCAATTTTACCTATTATTACAGCTCTAACACAGTTTTCTATCTTTTTTACAATACCTTTTTTTCTGATCTGCTACCTTTGGCATTCTCATTTTGAATGGTTTGATTGTATTCATTAGCTGCTACTTTAAAAGAAAGCCCCAGAAATTTACATATAATATTTCATTTTTCATTGTTTTTCAGTAAAATGACAAACATAGCTCATTGTTTACTCATGAATGGAGAAAAAATTTGACAATTTCAGACTGACAGGTGACATTTTCAGAAAGTTATAAGTGACTGAAGAGTTAGACTATGCTGGCTCCAGTTGCCTAAGGTCAGCAAATAATAAGCAGAAATTATACAGTGTGTATTCAGCTAAAGTTTCCTGATTAGCTCTGACCTGACTGTGGCATAAAATATATTAATAAAATCATAGATTCACAGAATGGTTTGGGTGGAAACGGACTTTAAAGATCACCTAGTTCCAACCTCCCTGCCATAGGCAGGGACACCTTCCACTAGACCAGGCTGCATATTGACATAGCTGGTGTACCTGAGAATAAACATAGGTTTACCTTCTTTTCATTTGGGTAATGCCATGTTTACCTTCTTCCTATATTCAGTGAAGAAGAAGAGTTTACTTATTCTTCATTTTCCTAAGTCACTGACTACTCTTAATTATGTTAGTGGCCAGTGGGTACTCAACAAACTCCGTCCCAGAGACACCATCCAGAGTTACCCCTTTTTTCTCTCAGCACTTACTGTGTGGCAAAAATGGAAGAACCTGGTTCTCCTGAGCCGGTCATGGGGTTTCATCTCTAGAAGTGATATTCTTCATTGCTTAGTCAGGTCTGATTTAACTTCTTACCTACTTTGACAACAGAAAATTATTAATTATAACGGAATAATGGAAGATCTAACCAGTAGCTGAAATTCCTAATCTAGCACTGAGTTCAGTTTTATAGCAAAAGTATTCATATCAGATGTTAAATGCTATCATGTCTGAGTCTCTGAGCACTACTTTGCACCTCCCAAGATGAAAAAAACAAAAAAAAATTATAACCTTCTTTTAGAAAAGTCCATTTAAATATGTAAGTATTAAGTATATATATATCAAGACTAATAATATTAACAATTTTTATTTATTGAGAGTCTTTGTATAGGTGTTGTTACACAGAGGTCTCAAACAGCACATCAAAATTCTCCTCAGTTTATCACTTGGAATGGATTTCTTCAAAGTACTAGTATTTCTTTCTGGAGACAAGTACCCCAAAATCCTTTTATTGTTTAGCAGCATTAATAATCCCAATATATGAGGTTGCAGCTACACCCAAGGATGTAAAGGTATTTGGAGAAGCAAGTGTTAAAGAACAAAAAACATTGTCCCTCACGAGTGACAGATGCACTCAATGCCTTAACCGAACTAGCGGTAGTTGGGTACTGACTCCAAAGGAGGTAAAGGCCTAAGCTGTAACTGGGTAAGAACTTACCTAGTTCCAATCTGTTCTCTGAAAACCCACAAAGGAACTGACTGACACAGTAAGCATTGATGCATATGAGCTTGGAACACCATGCAACTGACATGCGAATAGCAGGTGGATTTTCCAAGAATCAAGGAGAATCAAAGAAGGAAGAAAGTTGTGGGTTCAAGGAGTCTCATGCATACCTTTCCCATCTCATGTGACTTGACTACAAGCCAACCCCTTTATTCCATAAATATGACAGCCTAAGCGGGCCTTCTTTGAGCTCTCCCTGCTAAGCAGCTGGCTGCATGGTGTTGTCCCCTGAGATGGGACACCTCTCAAAGTTGCTTATCAAGGCAGAGATACCTCTTACAAACTGCAGATCTTTGGCAAGTGGCCAATATCGCATATAACCTTGTATTATAGTGCACTAAGATTCTGTATTGGTAACTTTGACTTTGTCTTGGTAATTTCGATTCTGTCTTGGTAGTTTTGAATCATTGTTACATTCTTTGTGACATAAGTAATAAAGTGAACCTTGCCACCGAATGTTGTTCACTTTTATAACACCATATTTCAATAAAAACACTTTTGCTGATACTTTTGGAGATGGTTCTTTAAGTTGTCTAAACCACCCATTCCTGACACCCTCATACATGACTGTAGAGGTTTTTGTCTTTTAGCCTTTTTACTTAATCATATTCTCTCTCACCATTACAAACCACAATGATATATGTTGATTGTTTAACAACCCCTTGCTACCACAAATTAGATTCAACAGTAGGAAAACAGACAACTATTTGGCTCTTTGTTTGGTTTGTTTTGGTTTTGTTGTTCTCCCAATCTACATTGATTTAAACTTTTAGAGGAGGGTGCCAAATACTTACTTACTTCTGGCATCTGCTCTCAATGTATGAGCTGAGGCAGTGGTCAGTGGAGAGATCCTACACTATACCATTCTTCAATATAAATTCTGGCAAAGCCCAGATTTTCCTTGCAAGCGGGGCGCTAATACTATATTCCTCTTTTACTTTTAACTCTGCCAAACCCCAGCATCTGCTCCCATAAAGGGTGTTGACAGTTGAAGCATTTTTCCATTGTGTTGTAAATCTGCCGAGCCCTGGCATCTGATCACAAATAGAGGTGTTGACAGTTTGAGCTCTAGCACTTTCTCTTTGTGCATCAACTCTGTGGAAATCTGGCATCTGTTCACACACACAAGTTTTGACAGCATAAACTACAGTCTAACACTAAGTTACTCCAATGTAGGGGAACACATGTAGTCATAGTTTTGGAGGGAGACTACTTCCTCATGACATCAAATCCTGAGAGATCAGAAGAAAAAGTAGATATAGGGATTGGAGCACTTCTATCAAACAAAAGTCTTCACAGGATCAATGAACTACACAGAGAATTTTTCCTTCATAATAGATGCCAGGAAAAAATTAACCAGCACTCCAATATCTCATGTTATACCTTTGCTCCATGTCTCAGGCAGTTGCACTGTGTTTAATACTTGGGTAAGGTCATTCCTGTTTCCCGTTATGCTGATAGGCTGAACAGCAGAATTAATGTGATCTTGTTGCTTTCTGTTGGAACTTATCTTGGATCCTCAGCCATTTTTAATGTCTTAGTAACCTTTCTTGTACATTTTAAAGACATAGGGAAAAAAGATAGCTGTTACAGGGAGTCAGAACTGACATGACATGTTGCATATTATAATATGAAGCACACCAGAAAAAAAAAAAAAAAGTCAGGTGACAATATTCTCTTTTTATTGTTGGGTATTAACAGACTATTGTAGATGAACCACCTCCTGCATTGGGAAGCAGGCTAAATTGTAGTTCAATAATATTAACATGAATTTGCTCCTAATTCTGATGTAAAAGCAGAGTTAAAGTCCCTATACTGTATTTTAGGATAAAAAGACCAAGTAAATCACTTATCTCAGATGTGTTTTGCTCAAGTAGAATGGCAGATTATTGTTTTTACAACTTAGATGATCGCACGCTTTGCTGGGTAAAAAACTGGCTGGATGGCCAGGCCCAAAAAGTTGTGGTGAATGGAGTTAAATCCAGTTGGCGGCCGGTCACGAGTGGTGTCCCCCAGGGCTCAGTTTTGGGGCCACTCCTGTTTAACATCTTTATTGATGATCTAGACGAGGGGATCGAGTGCACCCTCAGTAAGTTTGCAGACAACACCAAGTTGGGTGGGAGTGTTGATCTGCTCGAGGGTAGGGAGGCTCTGCAGAGAGATCTGGGCAGGCTGGAGAGATGGGCTAAGGCCAACTGTATGAGCTTCAATAAGGCCAAATGCCGGGTGTTGCACTTTGGCCACAACAACCCCCAGCAGCGCTACAGGCTTGGGGAGGAGTGGCTGGAGAGCTGCCAGTCAGAGAGGGACCTGGGGGTGTTGATTGACAGCCAGCTGAACATGAGCCAGCAGTGTGCCCAGGTGGCCAAGAAGGCCAATGGCATCCTGGCTTGTATCAGAAATAGTGTGGCCAGCAGGGACAGGGAAGGGATCTTACCCCTGTACTCGGCACTGGTGAGGCTGCACCTCGATTCCTGTGTTCAGTTTTGGGCCCCTCACTACAAAAAGGACATTGAATTACTCGAGCGTATCCAGAAAAGGGCAACGAAGCTGGTGAAGGGTCTGGAGCACATGTTGTACGAGGAGCGGCTGAGGGAACTGGGGTTGTTTAGTCTGGAGAAGAGGAGGCTGAGGGGAGACCTCATCGCCCTCTACAACTACCTGAAAGGAGGTTGCAGAGAGCTGGGGATGAGTCTCTTTAACCAAGTAACAAGCGATAGGACAAGAAGGAATGTCCTCAAGTTGCGCCAGGGAAGGTTTAGACTAGATGTCAGGAAGTATTTCTTACAGAACGGGTTATTAGGCATTGGAATGGATTGCCCAGGGAGGTGGTTGAGTCCCCATCCCTGGAGGTGTTTAAGAGTAGGGTCGATATAGCGCTGAGGGATATGGTGTAGATGGGAACTGGCAGTGTTATGTTAATGGTTGGACTGGATGATCTTCAAGGTCCTTTCCAACCTAGTTGATTCTGTGATTCTGTGATTCTGCAGAGATTTTTTTCTATAATAAAGTTTACTACTAATGTTTACAGAAAACAGTCTAAAAGGATTCTTAGATATCTTAGTGGTAAGATACTGAATATAAACCATATAAACCAAAAATCCTAAGGGAAACTCTATTATTAGATTACTTCATGTAAAACAGAATGGCAAAATGAAAGAGAAAATCAGTTTTTAAGAAACCTAACACAATTCTGTTGTGTGACTTTGTTACTTCATCAGCAAAAAATTAACATTGGGAATATGATGGTTTTTAACCATTTTTACCTTAATTTTAGATTAAAAAAAGGTTCAACTACATTGTGCACATAAAAATGATGAAATTAATAAAAGCAAATAGATCAAAATAGAACAAAGGTAGCAAACAACCTCCCCCTCCCCTAAAAAATGAAGCTTTGGCTTTATATAAAAAATTATATACATTTATATACTGTATTAATAAATTATATGCATTTATATAAATTAATAAACATATACATTTATATAATGTATGTAATGTATATATGAATTTATATACAAAAGTAAATCTAGACATTCTTGTATAGATAGATTTTGACCTAAAGCTAGGACAGTTCTATTAGTATTTCTCCACTTGTGAATAAGTATTATACTGTATGAGAACAGAAAACACCAAATATATAAGTAGTGGTTATGGGCATTAAATATGGCATGCTTTGAAAGGTTTATAATAGGCAGTGTTTTAAAGGAATAATATGACATGATTGCTAGACTAGTTTCACAATCTTTATGATGCAGCATGTGAAAAATAAATGCCAAAGTTATATATTGGAATTTTGCTACCATAAGTTATATTCGACTCTTCTGATATATTTAACTACAGAACTATATCGGTGGCCATGCATATATGTATACACATACATGTATATTTATCTCCTATGCAGATGACATACATATACATATACATATACATATACATATACATATACATATACATATACATATACATATACATATACATATACATCTTTGTGTGTGATTCTAAAGAGTTTCTGGTTTTAGAACCTGGTAAGTTTTTGCATATGAATTTGTAAACACAAATTCATGTAAGACTGCTTCCACCATGTTTTTTGCATCTGCACATGTTGCACTGGATAGTACTAACACAGGTCCAGATGGAACCGTTTCGTTTCAACCAGGAAATCTGTGCCTCTTTCATTGCTGTAATTTCAATCTGTCTTGTATCAGACAGTCATTGGTTAACTGCTACACATAGAGAGATGATTCAAGTGGTGTCTAGCCAGCCACCAAAGAGTTGGCTGGTTGCCTGGAGACTAACTTTCAGTGTTCAGAATCTGCCTCTTTAAATAAGAAAGAAAAAAAATCCTATGCAGCTCACTCTAAAGAACATACTAAGCAGCCATACAAACACTTGTCAGTTTGAATGCTACTCTTAAAGTTTGCTGCATCCTGAAATTGCACACAAGTGTAAGATAGAGCATAAGTTTTTGCATGTTCACCATACCTCTTACTTTGCTAAATTAATTAAGAGATTCAGAGCTCAAGTGAGACATTTTGATGGCTGAGCCATATCTTGTCTTCATCCTTTGCACCTCCAGCATTTGACTGTCACTGTAAGTCTCTTCCCCGACTTCTTATTGTATGTCACGGGATCATTGGATAATTAATGTTGGAAGAAACCTGAGGAGGTTATGTATTACAACTTCCTGCTCAAAGCAGTATTAGGTAGCTTTACTTATTCATCACATCACACAGGCGTTCATCCTTGCTACAGGTCTGAACATTTATTTCAAACCAATAATCACACTCATTTTATAAAACTTAGCAAACTTTGTTTTTAAGGATGTGCTATACTGAGACGTAATTCTGAGGAACAGCATAACACCACAGAATACATGTTTTTGCAGATGGTCTCTAAAGCTACGGACAAACCACAAGTGAGGTTTTCTAAACTACTTAATTGAATTAAATGCCCAATTTCTATGATTTAATTCTGGCCAAATGATCTTTGTTTAAAAAAGACATTTTGATTATTTACGCAGATAGAACAAGTCTTTCAAACATATAGTAACTTAATTGTTAAATAAAATAAGTCATAATATCAAGCCCCATAATATCAAGCCCCATAATATCAAGCCCCACAACTGACAAAATTGAAGTGTAGAGCATTTTAGAAAGATTTAAGAAAAAAACATGTTCCCGACTTGGACATTTCTCTGTACTCATATTCTGGCTTAATTCTGGCTTTTTTAAGACTTTGTTCTTGGTTTGTCTCTGTTTTGAGAGGAAGTCTCTGTCTGTTTTCAATAAGGATTCTGTTCAGGTTTTTCAACATAGCTGGTTTAAGTTCGCTATAAGATAGGAGAATGCTATGGTCATCTTTTCTAATATTAATGAAAATATCTTGTCTCAAAACCTAAGCAACTATGGCTAACTGGTCCTTGCCTTTCACTTCAAAGTAAACTGGTCTTATGGAATACCCAGCTGCAATCACTTCCTCTCCAAGTCTAAGACCACAAAACTGGTCTTTTGACTTTGCACAAAAGTACCTCTGTGGGCTAAGAGTGATCTAAAGATACCTGACACTCTTTGTAGAGCTGCCAGACTGGCTGACAGTGTCACCTCAGTTGACCTGATACAGATGTTTGGGTCACTTTGCAGGGACATTTCAGAAAGTGAGGAAAACCATTAGTTTCCTGGTTAGGGATATATCTGAGATTGTAGTAATATGTGAGAAGTTTTGGTTTGTTTCCAGAAAATAGGAGACCCTGTCACAAAGCATCTCAAAAACCACAGTCTATATTGCTAAAGATATAATAAAAAACACAGTTTACATTGTTAAAGGTACAATATTTTAACAGAATAAAGGTGTTAGAGCTCACAGGACTGCATGCTCCATGTTACATTTTTTTCAGTTTCTAAACATTCTGTCCAGTGATATTTTCCTAACCTATTTAAAGGTAATTCCTGTACTAGTAGAAAAATCATGTTTCACTTCACATTGTTCTAAGAGATACAAAACAGGTGAATGTTGTATTAGAATACAAAAATTAAGAGACCAGCCATTTAAAACATTTAACCATGAACATCACTTTAAAAAAATATTATCAATTATAGCGCAGACTTAATTTTTTGAAGTTTGAGCCATAATTTTTGTACATTTGTGGCTGCTACATAGACTACTATATATGCTTTTTGCCATTTTTCACAGAAAGAGTGGTCAGACAGTGGAATAGGCTGCCCAGGGAGGTGGTGGAGTCACCATCCCTGGCTGTGTTTAAGGGTCATTTAGATGAGATGTTGGGGAATATGGTGTAGGGGAGAACTTGTAGAGTAGGGCTTATGGTTGGACTCGATGATCCCAAGGGTCTTTTCCAACCTGAATGATCCTGTGATTCTGTGATTACTAGAAAAGCCACAGGCTTCTTACTGATCTATCAGTTCAGGATTTTGTGGAACTTCCTTGGCATGATTTTATCTGTTATGTGGTTTTAACCGCTGGCTAGTGGTCAAGTTAGTATTGCCTAATCTAACTGACTTGCTGAAGCTCTGTGCTAAAGATCTGACAAACCTAGGTAGTCGTTACAAAACAAATAACAGCCCTTTACATCAACTGAGGTGGGAGAGGTTAATGTACAACTTTGAAACTTCAGCTGTGAATCAGTAAGAAGGAAGCAAACTGTGATAAGGAAATATAAAACTGAAAAGACCCCAAGACTGAAGAAGAAGGAGGCTTGACCAAAAGCTTTAAATTCTTCCTTGTGAAGAATATCATATACTATTGACTAGCCAGACATCCCACCATTTCTCTTCTTGAAGACGACTGATGTCACTGACCTAAGGACTCAGGACAATGGATAGATGAGCCCAACACCAAAGAAGAGGTGCAGAAAAAAGGAAATTACTTCATATAAACATTTTAATGGTATTTTTAATGAAACTTTGATGTATTGAACTGGGACAAGAATATTATTGTAACTAGAATAAGTGTTGCATTTTGATAGGATTGATAAATTTTTGGCTAGACAAATAACAAATTCTTGGCTTCATATATATATAGTGTACCTTCTACCTGTAACAAGATTGTAAGTATATCACCTTTGTCTACTATGTCTGTTTGGCAATCAGTGGAAGTCTAAAGGAATTTTGTAGGACTTTCTATTATTCTAAAGGAAAGTAGGTGCAATAACCTTTGGAGGGTTTGGTCTAGAAAGGATATTTCAAAAGCAGATATGTAAGGGTTAAAGGGATATAAGAATTATTTTTTTCCCTGTAAAAGTTATTTGATATTTTAAAAGTCAGATCTACATATTTTTTCAAACTCTCTTCTTCACATTTGGAAATAATGTCTCAGCATTCTCACATAAATTTATTTCACCAACAAAGTTACATAGCTTAAAATATATATACACACCTAGGTAAGTATTGTTTAAAGAAAAGTTGCTTTTGACTTTTTATCTTTCATGAAGACACACAGGGATCTGTTTGACATTGGAATCCACTGTGTGGAAATTTATAAGCTACAGAAATATAAGACAAGATTGCTTATGGATGGACATTGTTCCTTAGAAGAGTATCTCATTTTTTTGTAGATGTGGGAAATCATATGAGGAATAAGACAGCTAAATACATAAGACAAAGCTGAGTCATGGTTACAGCAGCTGAAATCTGTCTGAGGAGTTGGATTTGATCTGCTGGTTTCTTATATTATGGTTTCTTACCTTCAGTTTTCTTATATGATGTTAGCACTTAAAACTTTGTTCAGTTTTATAACATGCTAATGGTGAAATTTTTGACTGTTGAATTCAAGATACTGAGATCTGACAATCAAAACTTTCTAGTATTCCGGCCTCTAATTGGAGTCAGTGGAAGATTTGAAACATATAGTTAGTGGCACTAGTCTAGGAAAGGAACTCACAGGCACACAAAATGAGTGTGTGTTTTTCACCGGAATTTTGCTGCATCTCATATCTAAGCTGTAAAATGGGAAAAATTACATTATCTTATACTGGAAAGTTATTGTAAAAATGAAGTCGTTCTAGAGGTAGACATTCAGAAAAAAAAATCTGTATTCACAACAAAGTGTAAATAGTTTATGTAGGTAAATAAAGGATCATACACCTCATGAGCAGAAAACAAATATCTTTTAAGTCGGCATCATCAGTTTTGTTGATTCTAGTGATTCAGGAGTAGGGTCATAGCACATGAAAAATTAGCAAGGGCTCATGTAATGAGAGACTTTACCACACTGAATTTGTACTGAAGAACCAACTGTCACAGCAGTGGTGGCTGGCAGCTGCCTGGGGGCCAGGAACCAGGACTAGAAGGGGCCCTGAAAGGGCAGCAGGGCTGGTCCTCACATCCAGGCCTGTCCCACTGCCCCAGCCAGGGTCAGCCGTGGCAACCCCAGACCCAAGACTGGGCACCTCCCTGGAGCTGAGGACAGTCTCAGACTGGACTGGGATGTGGGCCCACAGGTAGGCTCAGCTCGGTGGTGCCCATGGCCAGGGAAGGCTGTGGGAAGCTGGAGCCCAGCCCTGCTGCAACATCGCAGGGCTAGGACTCACAGTCCTGGGGGGCTGAAATGGGGCCCTGGGCAGAGTGGGAGAAGGCTCTGATGAGGCCGAGCAGGGCCTGTAAGGTCCAGTGGTGCCCTCAGGGCTCTGGCATGGAAAGTAAAATGACACAAATGATATGCAAGCTGTTTTTTTGCTGATGTGAATGTTTGATTTATCAAACACTATTATTATGTTATCATATCTTGTTATATGTCCTAAATCTGTGAATTTTATATAAAATAAAATACATTAGTCAGTCTTACTGTTCTAATTACGTGGACATCTTTGTTACTCTGCACTAAGTTATTCTTCAGAGAAAGAAACCATATCTTCTCCCAGCTGCCCAGCTTCCTTTGTTCTCTGAAATAAGATTGCAGTTTGATTTTAATAATTGTAGTGAACTGTTAGAAGTTAAACTAATTTTTATTTTTGAACCTTCCTGAATTCTGTCAGCTTTTTGCTATTTCCCCTCTTCCTTACAAATCACCTTGTCTTCTTTTCTGAAATCTGTGAAACATTCAGAATAGCAGGTTAGGCTCTATTTATCTCCTTGTCTCTATTATCAACATATATTCAGATTTCTACCAGCAGTATGTTATATGTTTTATTTTCTGATCTATTTTTGACAATGCATTCTTTCTTACACTCTGATCTTTCAGAGCTTTATGTTCTCTGTTTTTTATAAATCCCCCCATTTGCTCCTGTGCTTCGTGTGTTTTCAGTCTCTAGTTTTCTGAAATCTTAAATCTTCTTTCACATAACATATTCCAGCTTCTGATTTTTTTTTTACAGTTATTTTTGTGGATTTTTCTCTTGCAAAATCATATTCCAGATAACATGGGTATTTCTCGAGTATTTCTCCTTATTTTTATCTTTTACTTTCTACTTTTATGTCTTTGCATTTCTGAGAGATTTGCATAATGTATTTTGTTTCCTCTGAATCTGTATCATTTACTACCATACTCCCTGATTAAATTACTTGAATTTTTTCAAATTCTCCATGGCATCTCTTCTACACTCTTCTGTGATTTTGATTGGAGATGGGATGAAGTCCATAAAGTATTTTTCGTTGCTGTGTTTACTATTAGCAAAGCTCTATGAGAATAATATATTTTCCAATGTAGGGTATCTGCTTCAGCTTCTGTAAGTATCTCAAAATCCATACTATTTCTTGAGGCTTGGCTTTCTGGGAATATGGTCTTGTTTCCCTCTGGTATGCTAATGAATTTCACATCATTTTTTCTGTGTTGAGTCTGTATCTCTGCCAGTACCACTACTCATTTAGTGTTGAAAAATCTGTCAGCCATGAGTTCTGGCTTGTAGAGAGCTTGCTCAGAGCCTGGATAATAAGTAATGACACACAATTTACATTCTGATTGAAGGATCCAGCTCAATACACTCCCAAGTTCATGCCAATTGGTACGATCTGGCAAGAAAACTGGTCAGTGTTTCATCTCCTTTTGTCTGCCTTGCCTGAAGACAAATGTTTCATAAACCATATTATTTCCTAGAGAGAAAAGGTCAGCTGGAATGTTAAGGGCATTTTCAAGGACATCTTAATCTCTGCCACTTCTTATTGTTAGTCAGTGAATCACATCTTCTACATCACTGCTCATGCAGTGCAGATGAAATGCAACTTGTAATGCACTTTCGATTTTTAGTGCATCCAACATTTATGTGCTTCTTCATTTCCAACACTTTTGAACATCTCTGTCCTAGTGAGAACATCATGCTTGAAATAGAGTTATTGCAAATATCAGATTGCTTTATATTTCTTTTTGTTCTTGTTCTGCATCTAAATTTTTCTTCCTCAACATTTATTTCACTGTAATATGTTGAAAACTTCTCGCTGCATTGTTATGATTTTGTTACTAAAGATTTTATGACCTACTCTCTTAGTGTTAAATGACTTGAATCTGTGTATTAATGACCACATCAAAGTGAACAGAAAATTTATACTATTAGATGGTTGCCCTTTGAAAAGGTGCTTCTGAAGAAATATCTGCTAACAACTATAATCTCACAACTGTAAGATCAAAGGTCTTCTTGTAATCAGTCAGCTTCTTCTCTTGGGTGCCATGTTGATGATTATTTTGGGGTGATATTTCATTGCACTATGTATACTTTATTTTTCTTCATTTTTTATTTTCTCTGATAATTTTTAATTTTTTCTTTCACAACTGAAAATCAAGATAATTTTATTAGTGATGACATTTTACAGGGAAAAGTGCCTTATAACACCTTGTAGCTTACAAGTATCAATATTGGATCCAGTGAGGCATGAAGCATCTAGGACAAGAAGAAGTGGTCTCAAGTTGTGCCATGGGAGGTTTAGGAAAAATTTCCTCACTGTAAGGGTTATCAAGTGCTGGAACAGGCTGCCCAGGGAAGTGATTGAGTCACCGTCCCTGAAGGTATTTAAAAGATGTAAAAAGTATAGATGTGGCACTTAGGGACATGGTTTAATGGCGGACTTGGCAGTGTTAGGTTTGTGGTTGGACTCAATGATCTTAAAGGTCTTTTCCAAACTAAATGGTTCTATGAGTCTACGTTTCTTGGTTATATTATTGGTTGGATAAAGAGTTTTCAGGAATGAAGATCACAGGTGCATGGGCTTATTGCCCTGTTACAAAACACCTTGGTGTCCTGGTTTAACCAGGATAGGGTTAAGTTTCCCCAGCAGTGGGGGGGAGCTCTAGCCGGGTTATTCAGATACCATGCAGACGTCACATCCTGGCAGGTCACATTTCCTGGCACGGGAGCGTGGTGCATGTGTGGTTTTGTACATCTGCTCCTCTCACTGCTGTATTTGATAGTTATTTTGCTCTGTTAATTGCTATCACTATTACTGTTATTGTTATTGTTGTTGTTGGTTGTGTTGCTATTGCACTGTTGTATTAAACCTTTCCTTATTTCAGTCTTGGGGCTTTGTATTTCACTCCCTTTGTGGGGGAGGGGCAGCGGCCGCGTGGTCTCAGACCCCGGCAGGGGCTAAACCACCACACTTGGTATAAGGTTTTTCACTACATACATTTTGGCAGCAAAAAATGTTTATAAAGTTTACTATTTTTCATCTTCTGATATTACTGGCTTTGTACAGATTGTAAGAAATGATGCAGGATGGTTGTTCAAGGGTCTCCATACAATTTTCTAAGCATATGAAGGGAAGTAAAAAATAAATTGGGTCATTTATTTCAGAGTAAATGTGTCTTAATGGCACCTTGCTCAACAGAACTCTCTCTTAAGTGTATCATGAAGAAAATCTGCTGACTTCATTGACTATAAAATAATTTCTAACACTTTTATTTCTGTCAGAAGTGCAGAGTCAGAAGGTGTAAAGCTGGTAGAGTTGGATTTCATTTCTCCTTGTGCATTACCAACATAATCATTGTTGTGAATGCCACAAAATGAAATATAAGATAGTAGCAGTAGCTAATAAGTTAACTAAACTCTCACTTTATTAGGTGGCAATGATATTTTATCTGACAGTCATTTATTGAGAACAGAATATGTGCTTTTTAATCCTGCTTTTTGATACAAGTATACTATCTCCTTGCTCTTCATTTTTGTCCATCAAGTACAGGAAAACCACAATCCCTTTCCCACACCAACTGCTGTTTTGTCCTCAGGTTTTTTCTTCTTTTCTGTAAAGAACTTATACCGTGGAAATATGGGATGCCTCCAGCTCTGTGGCAGGCATGTTTGCTCTGCAGTTTCTGACCCCATTCTGACTCCATGGGTAGTGGCCAAATGGCCACAACTGTAAGAGGACCTTACCTGTCCTAAACTATAAACATCACTTGTATATACCAAACATCAGAAATCCTACTACAACAGTGACAGAGCTAGTCCCTGTGTCGTGGTTTGAACCCAGAGGGCAACTGAGCACCATGCAGCCATTCACTCACCCTTTTCCCCTCAGGAATAAGAAGGAGAAAATAAAGCAAAAAGCTTGGGAATTGAGAGAAGGACAGAGAGGGATGTCTCACCCATTACAGTCACAGGCAAAAGACAGACTCGTAGGGGAAGAAAAAAGAACATCAATTTAATTCAGACACTAATAACAACAACACTTAACAGACAGAGTATGTTTATGAAAGGCAGGTCCTGCTTGACAAACCTGATCTCCTTCTACGACAGGGTGACCTGCTTATTGGATGAGGGAAAGGTTGTGGATGTAGTTTACCTCGACTTCAGTAAGGCCTTTGACACCGTTTCCCACAGCATTCTCCTGGCAAAACTGGCTGCTCGAGGCTTGGATGATCGCACGCTTTCCTGGGTAAAAAACTGGCTGGATGGTCGGGCCCAAAGAGTTGTGGTGAATGGAGTTAAATCCAGTTGGAGGCCAGTCACGAGTGGTGTCCCCCAGGGCTCGGTTTTGGGGCCACTCCTGTTTAACATCTTTATTGATGATCTAGACGAGGGGATCGAGTGCACCCTCAGTAAGTTTGCAGACAACACCAAGTTGGGTGGGAGTGTTGATCTGCTCGAGGGTAGGGAGGCTCTGCAGAGAGATCTGGGCAGGCTGGAGCGATGGGCTAAGGCCAACTGTGTGAGTTTCAATAAGGCCAAATGCCAGGTGCTGCACTTTGGCCACAAAAACCCCCAGCAGCACTACAGGCTTGGGGAGGAGTGGCTGGAGAGCTGCCAGTCAGAGAGGGACCTGGGGGTGTTGATTGACAGCTGGCTGAACATGAGCCAGCAGTGTGCCCAGGTGGCCAAGAAGGCCAATGGTATCCTGGCCTGTATCAGAAACAGCGTGGCCAGCAGGGACCGGGAAGTGATCTTGTCCCTGTGCTTGGCACTGGTAAGGCCGCAGCTCGATTACTGTGTTGAGTTTTGGGTCCCTCACGACAAAAAGGACATTGAATGACTCGAGCGTATCCAAAGAAGGGCAACGAAGCTGGTGAAGGGTCTGGAGCACATGTTGTACGAGGAGCGGCTGAGGGAACTGGGGTTGTTTAGTTTGGAGAAGAGGAGGCTGAGGGGAGACCTCATCGCCCTCTACAACTACCTGAAAGGAGGTTGCAGAGAGCTGGGGGTGAGCCTCTTTAACCAAGTAATGAGTGATAAGACAAGAGGGAATGTCCTCAAGTTGCGCCAGAGAAGGTTTAGACTGGATATTAGGAAGTATTTCTTTACAGAACAATGTTGTTAGGCATTGGAATGGGCTGCCCAGGGAGGTGCTGGAGTCCCCATCCCTGGAGGTGTTTAAGAGTAGGGTCGACATAGCGCTGAGGGATATGGTGTAGATGGGAACTGGCAGTGTTATGTTAAAGGTTGGACTAGATGATCTTCAAGGTCCTTTCCAACCTAGATGATTCTGTGATTCTGTGAGTAGGACAGTGAGAAGAATTTCCACATCTTAAAAACACCTCCCCCCACCCCTCTCTTCTTCCTAGACTCAGTTTTGTTCCCAATCTTTCTACCTTCTCCCCACCAGTGGCACAGAGGGAAGGGAATGGAGGTTACAGTCAGTCTGCCACTCCTTCCTCTTCAAGTGGAGGACTCCTCGCATCTTCCCCTGCTCCGGCATGGAGTCACTCTCACAGGAGACAGTACTCTATAAACTTTCTCCGATGTGAGTTCTTCCCATGGGCTGCAGCTCTTCCTGAGACGTTCCAGCGTGGGTCATACCCACGTGTTGCAGCCCTCCCATTGCTGAATTACAACAGTGAGGGCTTCTTCCCACAGAGTCACGGCCTTCCTTGGGCACAGCCACCTGCTCTGTCATGAGGTCCTCCATGGGCTGCAGGCAGATATCTGCTTCACTGTGGACCTCCATGGGTGGCAAGGGGGCAGCCTATCCTCTCACCATGGGATACAGGGGAATCTCTGCTCTGGCACACCTCTCCCACTTCCTCCTCCTTTCTTCCACTGACCTCAATGTTTGCATAGGTGTCCTCCTCACAACTCCCACTCCTCCCACCAGGTTCCCCTTCTTAAATATGTTATCACAGATGCACAGACACTGTCACTAATTGGCTTGGCCTTGGTGAAGAGGTGGGTCCTCCTTGGAGCTGGGAGAGCTTTGAGAAGCTTCTCACAGGGGACCACTGCTGTAGCCTCCTTCTCTGCTACCAAAAACCCCACCACACACACAAATCCAGCACACATTGTCATAGAGGAAGCAACACTTTTGAATGACTACCTACATTAGGTAATTGTTACATTGGTACAATAAAGGTTTTAAACCCCACATCCTAGATTTCCTTCACTGCTGAACAAAAAATGAAATACTTTTCCTCCACAAGGCTAATCTGAAAAGGAGGGTAAAATTCTTCCTAAACCTAAAATGTGAATAACATGAATGCTAAAATTACAGTGCCTGAAGACTGCCTAGCTTTAGTCACAATGATATTGTGGGCTTTAGGGAGAAGAAAAATGCATGCATACATGGTGTTACAAAACTTATTGGAGGAGAGACTTAAACTCACATTTCCTATAGGTTCCCTGAGCAGTGAGATGATGAGTCATTTTTTGCTCATTCTCTAACTTTTAAATTATTTATGTTAAGAAAAGACACACTGAAAATATACCCTGGGAGGGGTACTCCTTTGCATAGAAAATAGGGCACTCGGTTTGAAGTCAAATCCTGCACAGCATCAGACACAGTAATAATTTTGAACTAAGTTTCTTGAACCCTTTACAAAATATTAGACAATTAGCACCCTGGGGATCCCAAATGAATAAACAGGTGCAGTTGGCCATATACCAGTGCCTATCTCTCAGCTGGCCATTTACTACACTTCCTTGACGTCTCAGTACTGTCCAACTTGGTTCAGTTCCTGCTTGAGTAGAGAATCCCATTTTAAGCTTTCAATTGTTCTGTACAATGCATAGAAACAAACTGTAGACAGGTGAAGATTCTAGGACTGGTTAGGAAAAATATCTTCCCCTTTTTTAGGAGGAGAGAGAGAACAAGATCCTCAATTGCTTTTGCTGAAGCTCTCTGACAAGTGATAGTGCTTAAAAAAGAAGGAAAAAAAAAAAGTAAAACTGCAACTTATTATTTTTCTGTCCTGTATATTTATTTATAATTTATTTCAATAAGTATTAGTTTTTGCACTAAAAAATATTGTACTGGTAGTATTTCTACACCTGCTAAATGAATACTGGCTATTATTCATTAAGTTACTTAAGATAGTCAGTTTTAAATAAAGCTTTTAGTCAGAGTAGTATCATTATATGATTTCTAAATACATATATTAAGAGAGAAACTATGACATTTCTCGGAAGAGCTAGGAATGGAAACCAGTAGACATATATGTTGAAAAGTCAAAGGATAAGCCTGTTTTGATCTCTAGTGGATTAATAATACTCCCTCTTTCACAGAAATGAGTTTTATATGACAGTTACATATGATGTATTTTAAAAACTCTAATTTTTTTATGAGAATATACTTAAGAAGTTTAAAAAGTATGGTAAGTATGCATAAATGCATACATGGAAATTGAATTAGTTTATAATTTATATTTTTACTATTCAAATTATCTGTATTCGTAAAATTCTCCATCCAGTGAATATAACTCCTCATTCCACCTCACAAATTGAAACATCTGAAGGCAGGAACCTTCCCCTTCTTCTTACATCACTTAATACAGTAAATTTCTGAACTTAACTGGTATTCATGGGCACTACTCATCACTGAAGTTTACTGGAGTAAAATAGATGGACCAAAGAAAATGACCCATCCTGAAAGAAAATAGTGGGGAAAGGAAAGAATGTTTTCAAAAACTTTTTTATTAATATGTCTTAGAAAATTGGAGCCCACTCTATTTTAAACATTACCTTCTTGAAGCTTGTGTTTCAAAAAAGCCTAGTGTCAGAGCTTGCCAACCTTTCCAGAATTTGTAGAAGGCTTGCAGACTCACATGTTTCGTTTCATGTGTCTGGCTGACTTAGAAACCTGTTAAATTGTGACAGTCTCAGAAAAGCCAGTAAGACTGACATTCACAAAATGATGAAAGTGCATAAGCATGCTTTAGGCAGACCATAGGTGTTTCACTCAGAATGGTTTAAAAAAAAAAAAAAAAATTCAGTTGCTTAAGCACCTCCTCTTTTACAAGTCTTATGACTTTCACCCAAATATATTATATAGTGTTCAAAGCACTATTACAGTGAGTTACTAGTTTAGGATAACATTGCATAATAGAGAGTGCAGACTGGTGGCACCATCCATAAAAGAGGAGGACCTGTGATTCATTCATTTCTTCTGTTCTCTATTGGATTCTATGGCTATTTGTCACCTATTAATTTCAATCCTACAACAGAAGAAAACTCAGAGATGATGGGCAAGGGCAATGGGCTCATTAAGCTCAGGGAAGAATGGATGGAGTGACTGACTAGTCCTGCTGCAAAGAAAGACAGACTTAACACAAAGGGAACTAGAAGATGTTCTTTATTATATTTAAATAGCTATATCAGTTGATAGGAACATCTGGTTGTGTAAATGTTTGTCCCTGAATTAATCAAAAGAGTACAAATGTCTTCCTGACTGAGCAAGTGTGGGATTGGAGGTGGAGGGTACATGCGGCTGAACTTATCATAAAGTATAAAAAAAAAAAAACTATCAGCAAAAAGAGCTTGAAGAGAGCAATAGGTTTGAGCTTGCTTCAAGCCATGTATTCATTCCTGGAGACAGAGGACACATGCATCATGACAGTGAGCATATTATAGAGATCAGTAGTGAGAATCACATTCATATTGCAACTGGTATACCCTGCAAAATGTAATTTTTAGTTGCATTGTGATTTAAGTACATTGCTGTATCACTCTGCTAAATCAAAATCCTGTGTAATGTCAAATAAATTGAAAGAAGTAAATCTGGTATTAAAAATTAAACCATCTACATTAAACATTAAACTTTCTACCCTATTTTTCTAAAAGAACCTGGAAATATTCTGAACAATCATCCTGTTTGAAATTTTTTTCTGCATTTTCTTCATAAGGTACTTATGGAGTTCAACACTGTGAGCTCCAGTCCCAGAAACAGATCACCACATTCTACTCACTGAAATGCTGAGCATGGCACAACACAGGTTTCTGTAAGACTCAGACTAAGACCCTGTGTCAGTTCTCATATCAGAAAGTTAAAGCAGTCAAGTTAAACCACTGAAATCCCATAGATCTGAAATATAGAGCTGTTTTGACAACCTCACATTTTTACTTCATCTCGAAGCTAGTGCATATCCTAAAACCTTAGGTTCTGAAATCATTTCACTGTGTGAGAACATCACCTTACATTTTTAAAAATAAACTTCTATTCCTACGATTAAGGAGAAAAGCTTGAGGCCACTAATACTGAAGCCTAAATACACAGAAGGCAAATAAAAAGACCACAACTTCTTCTATTTTCTACAAATAATAATAAAACTTTTAAACCAGTCATGAGCTTTTGTATCTGCCGACTATTTTCTGAATGTATGAAAAATGTCAACACCTAGGGTGACTTTTTGACATGTTTATCATGATTAACTCTTCCATTAATTATTTCTTTTATATTAAAAAATATTTGACCATGTTGACTTTGTACACTACAATAGCAAACTCAAGATTTATCTAATAATATTCAACAGGTTTCTGTGCCATTATTTTAGCAACTAAACACCATGCCAGAATTGTGGACAAGAAGGTAGATACCTGAATTTGGGGCTGTTGCTTCTATAGGTATTTCTATGCCTTAATAAGGCATCAAGAAAAACCACTAACAGGATGCTAAAATGAGAATGGACAGTGGATGAAGACATGTAATTTGGATAATGTATTTATCTTGGTTTTCATCTATTGATCAAAGATGGTACTTACTCTTTAATATTTTTATACTGTGCTACAAACTTACTGATAATCCTAGAAATGTGTTCTGCTTACTACACTATACTGAAGTGTGTACTGTGATGTCTTTAAGATCTACTTCTTGGAGAAAGCCACCCTAGGATGGCTATGCCAGCTCACACTGTTCTGGAACTTTCTTTTGTATATATCTCCATAATTTTTATGTGTGTATATATATATGTAGGGAGAGTTTAATTTTGTCTAACTTCAGACAAATGCCGTGAGCCTCAGTGCCTGTCCTTCTCCCACAGTCAGTTGAAATCTAGTCAGTAAAATCAATGGAAAATACAAATCATTCATGTCATTTTATCATAGATACCTGCATTTAGTCAAATACTTTGCATCAAAACCAGCACAAACTCTGTTGATTAGATCTCCAGAGATTATAGAAAGATTAGAGAAAGTGTATTCATGTAGGCAACAATGTGACAGGTATCTAAATTAGGCAAAACAAATTCTACCTATATGTATTTCAATATGTTATAGACCTTTCCATATCAAATGCAAATAAACATTTTCTATGCAATGTCTATTTAGCAATGGATCTCTCCTGACTGTAAAATTTGATAAAGTTCCTCTGGAATAGTTATCTCTCTGTTTTCTTTGAAATTATGAGTCAACATTCTTTGTGTTGCAGACCTAATATTTATCCTCAGTGCATAAAGTAGACAATAGTGAGACTGAAGGAAACAGAGGGAAATCCAGCTGTGAGGATGAAAATAAGTAGGTGGCAAAATGATCACTTTTGAATTCCAAGATATTTGATAGAAATGGATGAAGAAATAATGTTACTAAATATAACTTAATAAATAATTATAAATAAACATGTATTTGAATATTTAATTTTTAAGTTGATGAAAGCATCTTGGCTCTTAGTATGGCAGCTCAGTTATCTCTGTAACTTTTGTAATACATTGCAATGACACAGAATAACACAGCTATTTGTTGGTATCTGTTTTTAATAACAAGAGCAGCAAAAGCTCTCTTTCTATGGATGTCCCATAGCGGGCACTAGAAGACATTGCTCAGCTGTTATTTAGGTGGCTCATTAATGTGTTCCTATTTTTAGTTGAAAGGGATGGGGTTTTTTATTGATTTTGTTTGAATTTAGACAGTTTCAAAAGTTGTTTTCAAAATTATTTCCATCATTGTTGGAGTAGAAGGATATTTAGTCATTTTTTATTCCTTATTATCTCATACTTCACCCTTACTGAAATCCATCTGCATATTTTAAAAGCTTTTCCAAAAGAAGTATCGTTATCTCTGCTTTACAATTGGGGAAGACAATAAAGCTCCCACTGCAACTCCATCATGCTGTGTTGCAAGCTTATACATTTAATTTATATATTTTCACACATCCATCCTTTACTTTTTCATGTCTCCCCCTGTCCCGATCCAATGTCAGTGGAGGTTTCAATACGATCCCAAGAGCAAGATTAAGACACAAATGAGGTCAAACAATCTTTCAAACTTTATTCCCGTAAAAAGAGGTAATAGCGATAGGACAGCGGGAAGCAGGAAAGGTCAGAACAGCTAAGCAAGCAAATGGAAGAGATGCAGCAAGCTCAGTTACTGCCACCACGAATCCAGCGGTGTCCCATTGGTCCAGTCTCAGTGCAGGTGAGGGGGGATGCCTGCAGGTGATGGGGAATCCCCTGAGAGAAGAGTACGCAGTTCTTTTATCATCCCAGTCCCCACAACCAGTCTGCCCATTTCCATGGAGCTCGTTATCATATTTGCCGCTCCATGTTCCTCCATGCGCGCATGTCCAGGTGTTCACAGTGGTCGTACTGGGGGGCGGTGTCCGACAGCAATGCCTTCAGCCTCCGCATGTCCTCCTCATCCCGACTTCTACCACCGGCCCTACGCGCAACCACAGCTTGGTAGATGTTACAAAAGATGTTGTTCCAGCTGCAGGCAGACACTGTGGTTTTTTCAGGGATATTTTTGTCCTCTTCAGGGTGTACTTCTTCACGGCAATGGGATGTTGAGGCCCAGTTTAGGCAGTGGTGCAGTGTGTTGAAACAGGCAGCTGATACAGTCCGACAGTCTTATACCACCCTGTGGCTCAGGAGGTGGCAATGGCGCAACAGCAATGCCGAGACAAAACTGCTGACACAGTTCCTTACAGCCCCCAACACAAACACTGTGAGAAATAATCTTCCTAGTATGATACTTTTCCTTTATTACATGCTTTGAAAACAAGTGAAATAATTAATAATGCTAAACTGTAAAATCTCAGTTTCTGCATCATATGAAATAAACAGGACATTTCACAGCTCAGAATTATGGCATCTGGCCCTTTCCTTTCTCAGGCAAATGTCTCTCTAGGTAACACTTTATCACTTGAATTTCAAAGGCTTCTTTTGCAAGCACAGCATCCTTTGGGTTTGCTTTCATTTTTATCATAAAAGATAAAGCTGTGGAGAACATCAGAATTCCCTTTTGGAATCTTCTATGCTACCATTCATGTCCCATGAGGGAACATACTTTTAGAAACACATTTTAGAAGCATGGATTTAAGTGAAAGTTGTTTTTTAGCCAATATGCATACTTTTTTTACAAAGATTATTCAGTTATATAGCATTATGATGTTATTAATAATTTGCTCAGGAACTAGATGGGAAAAAAAAATTATCTTAAAAGTTTTGGGTAACACTGAAAGACCCATGTGACCACATTTTTTAAGCTTGGTACTAACATCCCCTTCAAATGTAATTCCACAATGCCTTTCACAGATGTATGAACAAGAGATTGATGACTGATGTTAGGTATGAGAATAACTGCAATCAGACTATTTTCTTAACATCAAAATCAAGAAAGATAATGCAGTTTCTACTTCTTTGCATTAAGAGTCCTTTTGGATTTGTCTTCTTAATCTGATGACAAATGGGGCTAAGCCTACCCAACCACAATGTTTAATTTAATGCTCTTTGTGTTCAGTTTTAGGTTGACATTACAGCAGGGTGGCATTTAGTGATCTTTTAGTCTACTGGTAAAAAAATACATTTATCTTCACACATTATTAAATGTGCATGTCAATATTCAGGTGCAAATGTCTCGTCCTTAAAAAAGTACAGAAATATTTGTTGTAAATTTTATTTTCAATTGGAAAGAATATCTAGCTGATTGACCATCAGCTAGCTTTGTAAGCAGTGTAATACTTCCTTTTCTTATACCTCAATATGTAGGAGGTACCAAAGAATACCGATCAGTAAAACAGTTTATAGAGCAGAAAGGAGTGATCACTTCCTTTTTCCAAGTGTCCATAACAGAATTCTACTTATTCTATTCTATTTATGATTTATGTCTTATTGCAGATATAAACATGTACAGTTTTCAGCAGACTGTACTTTACCATGAAAAGATTTAAAAACTTTTTCCTAAAATAATGATTTCAGTGTAGTCTTGATCAGGGTCTCATTTGTCTGTCATTGGCATAGAGCAGGTAGGTAAGGTGGGTGGAACTCTAGCAACATAAATCATAATGGGCACCAGTGCCTCAGGGAACACCATGAAGATTTTGATAATTATTCTGTTTACTTTTATCTTAATACATTGTGCTAACAGGCAGTATTCTGAGCTGCTGAAATGTAGGAATGTGTTTTTACTTTTAGTCTATTACGTAGAATAACTTTTTTTTTACATCAATACCTTATACAAAATACAAAAATATGATCTCTTCACAGATTCATTAAAATGAACCCTCATGTATACATTATCTGATTTTTATTGCTATGGCAGTTATTGCAAAAAGACAGGCAGATAAACATGTATAGAAAGGAAAAGAACAGAGAGAAAGACAGAATAATAATATAAATTCTTCCTCACCTGGCAGACAGGTTTTCACATTCTCCATCTAACTCCTCTTTCTTTTAGGTATCCCTCTAGGCAATAACTCTGACAGATATTGACAGACTGGGAAAGTCCAGGTAGTGCTTTGAATCTACTGATATACATTTCTTCAGCAAAAATTCTAGGCAATAATGAAAGCTGTTCATAACATTTTATGAATAGTTCATTAAAACAAATTCCAGCAGAATTAATTTAAATATATCCTGTGGGACAAATTCACTACAGGTTTAAGTCAATGCAGCTTCTTCTTGTAAATCTTCTTCCAGTGCAAGGCAATCAAACCCATTCTAGGTGTGTGGCAATGGTCACCATGAATTTTGACTCCTTAAGTTTAGATCTAAAACGTGTGAACTCATACATTCAAGGAACAAAGTTCAAAGATAATTTTCATAAATATGTGTTCTTGGAAGATATTACTCTGATTTCTTTGTCAAGATGTAACACTCACAATCTTGTTTATGGGCAAAGAGAAAACACACCTTGTATTTAAAGATGGGAATTTATTGATAGTATAAATGAAATCTTAGCAGTCTCACCATTAGTCCAGGTCTAATTATTGCCAGAAAATAAAGAATACTTTTTTTTTTTTTTTAGAAAATAATACTAATAACAGAGTAAGAACTGTTATATGTGCACTTCTTAGTTTCTACTCCTTTGTCTGGTGTTGTGCTCACTCTTCACCTGTGTTTCCAGATCTTAAGGTTGATGGTTTCATTCCCATGGTGCTAGGGGTGTTATGGTGCGTTGTCAGCCTCTGGCATCCTTCACTGGAGATAATGTGATACTGGTATTGACAGTTTCTTTCTCCTTTCTCTAAAATGCACTCCGGGTCATTTTTACATGTCTGCTGACATGCTTTCATGCCTTGTGTTATTGTTGTTGGTCTACAGCTTCACATTACACCCAGTTTTACTTTATATGATGGCTTTTACTTGTGTTTAGTCTAAAACCAGTTTTGTCCAGGTCTAGGTTTGAGTTTCATGAACTGACACCTGGTGAGTTGTTTATAGCTATGAGGTCTCCTATTTCAGGACATTTGCCCCATCCCCTGTCATCATAGGGCTGTGCTCCTCTATGCTGCATCCTCTGTCTCCACTTCTCCAGAGCTGTGCTGTCACGGCAGGCCTGTTTTTCCCTGTAGACTTGTAAAGCCATGGTAGTACCATAAAAAGATAAACAAATTAGCCATAGCCACATGGTCAGTTAGAAGAATTGCTGTTACATCTAAACCAAGTGACCAAGGTAGGTCAAAAACAGTTAAGAGAAAACAAGCCTGACAAGCCTTAGTCCTGATGCCTTGCAAATTCTGTTCAGTGCCTGTGGCCTGTTGCTAGGAATGGTAATACTATCTAACAGGTCTACAGGGTAGCAAAGAGATATAAAAATGCCCCAAATTTGAAGAGCTCGTAATAGAGAACAGAAAGAAACAGGAAGCAAAGGAAGATGCCATGAAACTCCTTTAGAGAGTTTAATATATCCCTCAAAATTTCGCAGTGGCCTCTAATGTTTGATGAATATGTCACATCCTTTGCCATAATGAAAGAAGAAAAAAACATCAGAGTCATTTTTAATAGTAAAAGAACTGAAATAGATTTTAAATAGCCATTGAACAGATTGGATACATCCATAAGTTTTCATAATTATCCTTTCTTTGTCAAGGATTTGAGAGCACCTCTGCTGTTATCTTGTCTGTGTCAAGAGATAGTCTTGCCAAATTAATTTTAGAGATATTTCTTTTCCAGATTAATTCAATATTTTAAAAGTGTTTTAGAGAGAACAAAAAAGATTATTATTTAAGAACAGTTTGGTCATCAAATTTAAAATCTTTTTTCTTAAAGAACCGTGGCAATCTTTCTACATTGTCCTTTAATGTGAATTTTCAAAACCCTGAGGGAAAAACATAATCTTGGATGAGGGTGTTCTTTAAAGTATGGTTTCTCCCTATACAGTTGAAAAAGATCTCTATCAGTGCCTTTTGCCACAGTGGTTTTCTTTGATACGGCAATTTGGTCATTAGACTTGTATCACAAAACATTTACTGTGAAATAAAAAAACAGGGAAGAAATACATTTTAATCACAAATGCATACACAGGACTGAATCTTTTTGAACATGTGGGAATGTAAGGCCTGGATATGAATGATACAGCTTCTCTCAGTGGCATGCTATTTTCACATTTGGAAACTTGTGGCTGGGCTCACAGATTAATTTTGTTGAAGACAATAAAGTTAAATGAACACTGAATAAGAAATGCTATGTATCTGTGAAATAAAGAGAATGACGGAAAACACAGATCTCTGCCACTAGTGGGTGTTCCTTTCTGAGGTATGGCATATTAATTCCTCTTTTTCTTTGGGAGGCCAATTGATGTTTAGCTATTCCAGGCAAAAGTAAGTGATTTCTAAAAAAAGGTTTTTGAAGTGTTTCCAAAACACCCAGAACTTAATGGACAGGGCACTATAATAGAAGAGACAGATCCAGATCCTCCAAAATAAAGAGGGTAATCTCTTTAGAGAAGCAATGTAATCACTAAGATGCAAAAGAACCAATGAAAGAAGATGTGAGGGGTTAAGGAAGGAAATTATTTACGCCCCCTCCTCTTTTGGACTAAAGGTATAGAATATGTCCATGAATTTTGAAAGAAGAATGTTACTTAACCGAATCTGGAAAAGGACCATGTGTCCTGAGGGGATAAAAAAGCTCAGGTATCACTGCTTGGGGAGGAGTGGCTGGAAAGCTGCCAATCGGAGAGAGACCTGGGGCTGTTGATTGACAGCTGGCTGAACATGAGCCAGCAGTGTGCCCAGGTGGCCAAGAAGGCTAATGGCATCCTGGCTTGTATCAGAAATAGTGTGGCCAGCAGGGACAGGGAAGGGATCTTACCCCTGTACTCG
Source organism: Strix aluco (assembly GCF_031877795.1). Classification (NCBI taxonomy): domain Eukaryota; kingdom Metazoa; phylum Chordata; class Aves; order Strigiformes; family Strigidae; genus Strix; species Strix aluco. Next base: position 21,994,579 of record NC_133934.1, read on the forward strand.
GCACTGGTGAGGCCACACCTCGATGACTGTGTTCAGTTTTGGGCCCCTCACTACAAAAAGGACATTGAATTACTCGAGCGTGTCCAGAGAAGGGCAACGAAGCTGGTGAAGGGTCTGGAGCACAGGTCGTACGAGGAGCAGCTGAGGGAACTGGGGTTGTTTAGTCTGGAGAAGAGGAGGCTGAGGGGAGACCTCATCGCCCTCTACAACTACCTGAAAGGAGGTTGCAGAGAGATGGGGATGAGCCTCTTTAACCAAGTAACAAGTGATAGAACAAGAGGGAATGTCCTCAAGTTGTGCCAGGGAAGGTTTAGACTGGATATTAGGAAGCATTTCTTTACAGAATGAGTTGTTAGGTGTTGAAATGGGCTGCCCAGGGCAGTGGTGGAGTCCCCATCCCTGGAGGTGTTAAAAGTCGGGTTGACATAGCGCTGAGGGACATGGTGTAGTTGGGAACTGTCAATGTTAGGTTAATGATTGGACTGGATGATCTTCAAGGTCTTTTCCAACCTAGACGATTCTGTGATTCTGTGCTTCCCGTGCCTGAGACTGAATGTTTTCAGTGTTTCCTCAAGAACAGATCCATCAGTTCCTTTCTTGATGTACTAGGTCCCACTCCTACCTCCCTATGTTTCTCTGTGCCTCTATAGGGAACTTAAATGAATAACTTGACTTTCATTATGAACATGAATTACTAGTGATAGACTCAATAATATGAATGCTCAAAACGTGTTCTTTGCTGTTCATAGTCTGATAAATCTGACTTTAGAGTTCATCTCAGAATATTGTACAGAAGCATTTATGATCTTTTGTCTGTTTGCACCATGAAATGCCAACATGCCAGTTATGGTAATTAATGGAAAATTTCAATACACTTGTGAAAAGAAATAGCCCTTTTTTAAAAAACTTTAAAAGTGTAGTGACAACTGATTTTGTGAAAATATTTTTTTTCTTTCAGCAGAATCTAAAACAAGAATTAAAAAAGAATAACATTTCAAGGATACATGGACTACTTGCTTTTAATTATCAGGGCTGTAATCTCAAATACCTACGTGTGTGGTTTTTGGTTTTTTTTGTTTGGTTTTTTTTTTTGTTTTGTTTTGTTTTTTAAAGAAGTATGTATTACAATGTGTGTTCTAGTGGTACATAGCAAATTCTGGTTTTAATCTGAATTGTATTAAATATGTAATGGATTCCCAGAGAGGTAGTCTGTGGATTGCAAATTTAATCACAGGTTTTGTCTTCTATGATAATGAAATAAGGTATTTAACTGTTTCTAATCTGTTACAATGTAGTTTGTTTTAACTCTGCAGAACCTCATCCAAGCAGTCCTGCCTATATAAATTGATTTTGAATTAGTTTCATGAGTCAGTTTCACTAATTGTGTAGCTGTTTTAGGTTTTATAATTAAAAGCAAAGTATTTTGTTAAAGCAACAGAATGGTTTTCATATACATGTAAACATTATATGTGCTATAATAATTAGAGCTGAAAAGAAGAATACTGATGTGTTACCACTATATTAAATTTGTTACAATCTAATTAAAATATTTTATAAAGTCATAGTATATGTATCTTGATGTTTTAATTATTATTTTTACTTTTCTATTGTAAAAGTGAAAAGTAATGATGATTCATTTAAACTAAAATAATTATAATGGTAACAATGTCACCAGAATTCTTTATTATTATCTTATTTTCTTTTCTTTTTTTCAAAATGTTTCAGTTCTGATACTTCTTTTGAAGTAGAAACATAGATGTTTTCTGTTTTTGAATTTTTGTCACTTCTGTATATTTACAGTAGTGATGAGTAATCCCATGTGGCACACAGTACCATTTCATATGATGTTCCACTGATGCTAATGTGTCAACGTGGTTTAAAAATATCTTCATGTTAGTTTTCATTTTTTCATAAATGAAGTTTTTATTTAACAAGATTAATCAGAAATGGTTTTGCTGTAATCCAGAGGTTTTGGAAAAGTCAAAATTTAGTATGAACTGTAATTAAAACTATGTTCAAGCTAGAATGTGATAGTCCATTTATTTCAACAAGGAAATAATCAAGCAATATCTAATGACAAGGTGGAATCTCACATCAGAATTTTTGGTCTTGAAATTTCTCTTTCTGAAGTGAATATATATATTTTGTGAGGTGCAAGAAGTACAATACCTTACAGCGCTTATGCTTCACAAATTACACCAAGATGGTCAATACTCCGATTGCCTTAATATGGTTTGGTGTTTTGCAGATTTATAAAAAGGGTGGTTTTAGAGCATCAAAAAGAGATTAAAGATAAAATTAACTTCCTTCTTAAGCATATCACACACATATGCATAAATACATATATTAATCAATAGAACTAGATATTGCATACCATTGGCTGGTCTGAAATAAAGTTTGTATAGTAAATAGATGTGAAGGCATGCATGTATAATAAAAATACTTCTTGACTAATCAGTTGGATCTGACATACTGGGTGGGGGAGAGGTGGTAGATATTATTTCATTTCCTGCTTCTCATAGTGACATCAATACAATTAATAGTTATTTGAGTTGACAAACTAGTATACTGATACTAATTTGTCATGCATGTCAAAAATAAACATAGGAAGAGACAAAACCACAAATGAACCTACCTTCTTTTGGCTGTAAAACAGTATGGAACAGAATGGAAGCCAATCACACTAAGGCTGGAGAAGAATAATTCAGTATGCATTCTCTAAATGTATGCACAGGAAAAAGACCACACTATTATCACGACCTGCTCAGATGAGGGAGACAAGTGACTCAGATTTGTAAAACCCCAATGGACTGGACAATGGTGAGACAAGTCTCAAAGTCCAAACATTTATTAACTTTCCACAATCTACTGCTTGGACACACAATAATTGACTAAGTATATTACGAGTTGTGGCAAGCAATACAGTATGACTTGCATTTCTTAATGGTAGTGAAGGAAGAGGGGAAAAAGGAAAGGAGGGAGATGAAGGGAATAGAGCAATAAAGATCACCAGTCTGTGTTCCTCCATTGATCCCACCAGCGAGGGTTCACAGAGATATCCATCTTCTTTGCTTCACTTCACTTCACCTCCACTTCACCTCGCTCTCCGCCCCCCCCCCCCCCCCCCCCATTCCTCCCTCTCAATTTATACCCACTTTCCTTGGGTCCATCCCCTAGGTCGACCCACATACCTACGTACCCCATGTATAGGGAGGGGTAAGGTGTTTCATGGGATGATGTAATTAGCATGATCTTGTTAGTCTTCGTTAGCATATTCAGGGGTGTTAACTTTAATATGCATTTCATGGATAATGAAGCAAAGGTCATTCACCAGACAGATGCCCCTTGAAATTTGACCAGGTGCACCAGAGCAGAGTCGTCCTGTCTCCACAGGGCTGCCCCCTTCAGCTGCATCCTGTGTTATTGGGGCAGCCTTATCACCTTCGACCTCCACACTGTCCACTCTGTGACTATAGTTTCGTTACTTGTGAGTGTTTGAGACATTCCTTAGCTCAGAGGGCTTCCACTTCCCCTGCTATCTGTTATCTCTTTCTCAGGCTGTTTTTCTCTGTCTGTGTTTCTCACAGGCCTGTTTTTACAAGTCGTCTCTCACAACTATTTGACAAAATGAGCTGTATATCAATTAGTGACAGCAAGTGAAGTCAACTTTTAACTAAAATGGAAGTAGCCAGATGGAAATAAATGTAGAAAAATCAATGCAAATGTCAAACATCAAAATAAAGGTCAAGATCAACAGTACAGTTTAAGAAATGTAATAACCTTTTGCCAAACAGTGGGTCAAATGCTGGAGTACTCATGCGAATACATTGACACATTGACGCATCCCCCAATGAAGATCAATGGTAATTTAAGTCCAATGATTTAACTTTGGTTTATATTGTTGTAATTTGGAGTAAAATGTAGTCTGTTTTATTGCCAGCTATTTGATTATGCAGAGAAAATATTCATCACTCTAAATCACTTGTCCAGCTACTCCGTCTGTCATGATAGCTATTGGTACTGCTTAAAGCGATTAAGAGCATGAAAAACAATCTAAAGGAGAAGCGACCAGTGAAGCTGAGAAACTAAAGAGGAAAGCGGATTAAATGGACTCAGAAAATTATTTTGTGCAATAGTGCTATGGCAGTGCTTTCTTATTCTTGTAAAACAGTAAGAACAAGGTAAACCCCTGGAGTTCCTAAATAGCATTCTTAACGATGAGATTTGATGCCTCCCAATGAGGTTTGATGTCTCAGTGGTTCCTTGGGCAATTTAGTATTGGTTTAAAAACTGTCAGTCAATAGAAGATACTCTTTAAGTACAGGACTTGACTGACACTGAAGATTTTCATTAGTAGAGAAAAATTCTAGCCTTGTACAAAATTGTGATGAAAAGCTCCTTCAATATAAAGCTCCACAGAAGAAAATCTAGCTAATGTCTGTCATTCTCTACAGTCTTATAGTGAGAGGAATATATGTTTTCATATGAGTCAAAGCCTGCTTCAGAGTAACAGTTATTCACCCTTCCATGCCATTAACACATTTCCTGGAATGGATTTTGTTCTTTGATCATTACAATTTAGATGAGCCACAACTTATAAGAAATTGTTGCCATCATTATGCGTCCTTTTACTTCTAGGAATTTTTTACAGTGTCTTTTTTTTTGTTGTTGTTGATCTTTTATTTTAAGCAACTATCCAAGTTATTTAGATTTCTCTTACACCCTTCACTTTTTTTACTGCATGAAGATGAATGAGAGCCTCATTGCCTAATAATATTTTAAAAATATATTATTTTCATTTGTTCCACTATATTTAGTCTGAACTTTGACATTTATAGTCCTATATCTAATTGTGATACAGAAATTGTTGTACATACAGCTCTGACATGAAGATTGCTGGAAATCTGTTTAGGTTTTAATACTTTATAAACATTAAAAGGTTTTCACTCTCTTCTTCTCAAACTTTGTTTTTGCTTATGTAATTCTCATTCCAAAGTGTATTTTTAGACATTTGTCCAATAGTCTCATGTCGTCCAACAGAATTTATATTGCAAGTGTGATTCTTGCATTTTCATTACAGAATATATGATGCCACATTGTTAGTACTCTGCTATATAGACTAGGCTATTCAGTTCTTACTTGGTAAAGCACACATTATTTTGCATGAATTTAATATTTTCTATGAATTTAATTAGTTAACTAATTAACTAACTCAATTAATTTAAATTAAAACAATTTAAAGCTGTAAAGTGAACCACAATAGGTATGTGGAGACAAGAGGAATAGGAGGTAAAGTGGCTTGTTCCAGTCTCCACATTTCAGAAGTTAGGCAGTGTCTATCTCATTATGTTATATCCCTTAATATTCAAAGAGAGTCACAGCTAACTTTTGGACTAGTCTTTTGATATCTCCATGCTCCTTGAGAGTTATTGTCTCACACAGAATTCAGTGTTAAAAAGCTTCTATTTTCAAAGTTTTTTGTTGCAAAGATTTGGGCACATGTTTAACTTAATTGACTGAATGGTCCTATTAACGTTAATGACTAATTCCTTGAGCCATTAAAGCACATGTACGAGTCTTTGCAGGACCAGGTCTATAATTGCTGCATATTTCTAATGGAGGAAAATAACTTAATCTCTGAAAAATGTATGGTGTATAAATAAAAGTATACATGATTGCTTCTGAAATCAGTTTGATAAATTCCAAACAATTTACTTTTAATCAGCACTGAAATACTGATGTGATATGTTGCATGAGAATTATAATTTGATAAATGGGCATATTTTGGGTTCCATATTGAGTCCAGATGGTTACTGATTCCTTAATATATCTATCCATGTGGCATTTGCACATTTGTGTATCTCAGTCTTCCTTTCATTTATGTCTAATGATGGATTGAATCCAAACAATACAAGATGTTCTTCAGCATGCTAAGCTTCTGTTAAGTGGACTGATAGTCAGATCCTCCTGCACAGGATCCTCTTTCTTTCAGCATACTCTATTCCAAGACAATCAATCTTCATTTGAAACAGTTTATCGATGACATTTCATGTGTAAGAAAATGATAGCACAAAGATCCTCCCCAATTATCCAGGCAGGAGTCTGACCTGACAGTTGTGTGCAACATCCTTGCTAGGTTATCAATTCTATTAGACGTCTGAACAGAAGTTATAGTTTTGTGTATATTATCATTTGCAGACCTGTATGCGATCATTAAACCAGTCTGAAATTTTCAATAAACTTGGAATACTCAGATTATTCAGGAGGGGTTTTTTGGGGGTTTTTTTTAGTGTGTTTTTTTTTGGTTTGGTTTCTTTTTTTGAGGGAAAGCTGAAGAATTCCAGATTGTCCTACCACTTTAATGTGTCCCATCCTCTCACCTCCATTGCCCCCTGTTTCTCATCCACTGATAGGAGAACCGTTTTCCTTTTGCTGAGGAAATAGAAGACTAATTAGTTGGATTCCCACCAAATAATTCAATTAACTGAGATAACAACTTCTTCCCTCAGGTCAGGAAGTCCTGCGAGACAACAGCTGAACTTTACTCTTCTAATGGAAGAAATACCATGTTCACTTGCACCAAGATCTGAATTTGTTGGCAACCATAAAAAAGAGAATTAACAAACAATAGCTTTTTGTGTGTGTCTTATTGCCTTTATAAATCAATGCTTCAGTGCTGTAGGTACACAATATGTTATCATTTTCATTGCTCATTAGACTTCTGCTGTGCAAACACAAGTAGACTCTGTAACCTTGAGTGATGAAGGAATAATTTTTTATGTAGTCACTTTAACCAGTATTTGAGTTCAGAGCTCCTGTTTTCATATGTGTCTCAGTACTGGTTTCTCATTTGAGAAATACTTCATTGTCATCCCACACATCTATCATTATTCCTGTCTTTATTATAGTATATGGATGAAAAAAGTTTATGAAATACTGCTGAGGACAATTAAGTTTTACTATTAAAATGTAGGGTCTATTGTTAAATATATTTTCTCCAGAATATATTACATTGTTTTCCATTTGGAAAACACAGATTTTCTCATTCTACAAAACAGTCTCAGTTTCAGGTCAAACAAACAGCTCTGATCTAGATCATTAGTTCATATATTTGACATAATTCATTTATTTAGGAAGTTCAGTGCAAATTTCCACTATTTTGAGGGAAGTTCAATGTGTATGATTGTGAGAGATTGTTACAAATGCTCTCAAATAAACAACCAACATCAAAAATAAAAAATTAATTATTAACACAGTTAACTAGCTCTCCGTAAATTACAGGTTCGAATGTCTGTGAGAGGAGAACAGAACAACCTTTTAGGGTTTAATGGCAACCCAAAATGCAGAACAAAGCCCCATTACCCAGGGTTTAACGGCAACCCAAAACGCTCTATCACTCACCTGACAAGTGAGGGCTCTCAACCTCGAGGACCTGCTCAGGGCAGCGTCCTGACCCAAGTCACCTCGAGGAGTTTCCTTGGGCAGCGTCCTGACCCAAGGGGAGAGTCCTCGACCGCAGCGTGCTGCTCCAGGGGACGAGCTCAAAATGGCTCCCCCAGGGGACTCCATTTATACCCAGGGTGAATCTGACCTGTAGTCAATAGCGTCTCCCATTGGCTAAAGGCCCCAATTACCGCGAAGCCCTGAGAATAAAGGCAGCCAGGAGCTGCTGCACTTCAGCAGCCAAGAAGTTCTGCTTTCATTGGGCAGATGCCACAAAGACGACTTGTAAAAACAGGTCCTAAAAGAAACAGGCCTACAAGAAACACAGACAGAGAAAAACAGCCTGAGAAAGAGATAACAGATAGCAGGGGGAGTGGAGGCCTTCTGAGCTAAAGAATGTCTCAAACACTCACAAGTAACGAAACTATAGTCACAGAGTGGACAGTGTGGAGGTCGAAGGTGATAAGGCTGCCCCAATAACACAGGATGCAGCTGGAGGGGGCAGCCCTGTGGAGACAGGACGACTCTGCTCTGGTGCACCTGGTCAAATTTCAAGGGGCATCTGTCTGGTGAATGACCTTTGCTTCATTATCCATGAAATGCATATTAAAGTTAACACCCCTGAATATGCTAACGAAGACTAACAAGATCATGCTAATTACATCATCCCATGAATGTGGGTCGACCTAAGGGATGGGCCCAAGGAAAGTGTGTATAAATTGAGGGGAGGAATGGGGGGGGATAGTTTGGAGAGTGAAGTGAAGTGAGAAGATGGATATCTCTGTGAACCCTCGCTGGTGGGATCAATGGAGGAACCCAGACCAGTGATCTCTATTTCTCTATTCTACCTCCCTCCTTTCCTTTTTCCCCTCTTCCTTCACTACCATTAAGAAATGCAAGTCATACTGTATTGCTTGCCACAACTCGTAATATACTTAGTCAATTATTGTGTGTCCAAGCAGTAGATTGTGGAAAGTTAATAAATGTTTGGACTTTGAGACTTGTCTCACCATTGTCCAATCCATTGGGGTTTTACAAATCTGAGTCACTTGTCTCCCTCGTCTGAGTGGGATGTGACAATAATTTATCTAGTTTTTTACCAGATTTATATCTAAAAAATATTCTGAATCATCATTAACCTCAAATATGTGGTCTACTTTTAGAGAACAGCTTGTATGCAAGCAGAAATTCTCAGTTCTTCTACGGAAAATTTCCATTAAATCAAAAATTATGTTAACTTTGTTAGATACAATCAAACTAAAACACAGAACGAAGTAAATATTGATTAATAATACTGGAGATTTTAATTATGCATAAGAAAGCATTTTACCTTTTATAATACTTATTTCTTCTGGTCTACTATTATTTATCTTCAGAAATGCACTTGTGTCCTGGGTTTGTCTAGGACAGGGTTAATTTTCACAAGAAACTGAGAGGGGGCACAACCAGGATACCTGACCTGAACTGACCAAGGTGTTATTTGACACCATGTTGATGTCATGTTCAGTGTATAACTGGGGGAGCTGACCAGGGAGTGGGGAGATCGTCGCTCAGAAGGGGGCTGAGTGTGGGGTACTGATTGGTGTGCAGTTGCATGGTGCAGCACATGTTTTATATATTCTTTTATTTGTATTGTTGTTATTATTGTTTCTTCTCTCCTGTGTTGTCCTATTAAACTGTCATCTCAACCCACATGGCTTTACTTTTTTCTTTTGATTCTTCTTCCCATCCCACCAGGAAGGGGAAGTGAGTGAGCACCCTTGTGGTGTTGCTGCCAGCTGGGCTTAAACCACAACAACTTGACAGCCTATAATCTGACCCTGTCAATATTGTTCCCGACACCTGTCATAAATTTCATTTATTTTATATAGAACCTCTCAAATCAAAATGATAAGATTTAGAATCTGATGTAAAATGAGCTTTATTAGATAGCTTTTTCCTTAGTAAATGTTATGTAGGATTTTTTAAAATCCCACACTTTGCATCATATGACATTTTAATGTATTTTTCTTGGTCAGAAATATGGAATGGATACCTCCATAGGATTACTTCCATTTTTCATTAGCTGAATTTCAGGATGCTGTCTTCTTCACTTAGATACCTCAGACGAGGGTAAAGGTTCACTCAGTGTTAACTCGAATGAATTTAGAAATCCTGTTGATAGCTGGGTCTAGCTCCTTATTTTAGAAGGAGCACATTACTTCTCATGTTTCCGAGAATGGTGCTCTGAATTATTCACATATATGTAACAAAATTTGGAATAAATTTATGTTGTATATTTATAGTCGCTTCTTGAGCTGATTTCAGTTGTACATTTTAACTAGCTGTTGGGGTCTTTTTTTGAGAAAGAATTCATTTCTGTAATTTGCTCATCTTCTAAATTGTCTTTTTGTGATCCTTCTTTAATTGTTTTACGCTTATTTTTTGTAAGACTTTGTGTTTTGTGTGAGTCCACGTGTCTTTTCCTGTTGATTATTTACTAACTGAAAAAATGAAATATTAGTCACAAAACAAAATCTTCTGTCCATAAAAATTAGTTTCTAATTTACTTTTCTTTATTGGGACAGAGAACCAAATTATTCATAATAGGAGTGTTTGTAAACACAAGCAGTAAGCATTCAGTGCTTCTAATGAAGTTAAATTTGATACTGGTTGCTTGTCTAGTGCAACATAAAGGAACCAGCTCATCAGTCTACTCCCTATCCCTTTCTGACTGATGAAATACCATTTTAGATATGATTTACAGTATTGCAGGTACTATTCTTACCTAATTCTCTAAGTACTCTTTCTTGTTGTGCATGAAAAATATCCTCAGCAATCCTTATCTAAGTCAGCTAGTCTCTTGGACATTTTAAAAAATTCTGCAGGAAGCATTAGGAATTATGACTTGCAGAGTAACCGGTTTAGTCCTGTAATAAGCACATCAGTTGAAAAAAGAGAGGCAGAAACTTGAAGCCTTTGTGTGTATTTGGCAACTCTTGGTAAGTCTGCTTAAACATGGCATCAACAAAGCAACATAGATGAAAATTTGGCTTTGTTGAAACAAATGCTGAAATTCTTATCTATTAATGGCACAGAAGATATGCAGGAAGTTTTCTAAACAATTTCTACAAGAATGCTATAAGAGGTGTAGAGGAGGCAGCATTTTGAATTGAATAGTTGTTCATTTTGTGGCAATGGGCCTAGTATCTGTCAACTATTAATATTAACTGTGGAATAAAATTAAGTATAAAAGTCGATGATTTACATTATGAAATTCAGCACAATAGCCTTGCATATCTCAGTTTATTAGAATCCATTTTAAAGATTATGATGAAGAGCCTCAGAATCTAGATACACCTGAGGACAGATGGGAAAGAAAAAACTTATTATCTCTGAGATAATTTTACACACAGAAACAAAGCTTAAGAACCTTCTTGCAGCAGAGGAATGATCTTAGAATGGAAGAAGATGGACTGGTGTTTGACTTCAACAAAGTGTTTTCTCCAATTTCAATAACATGCCATCTGAATAAGCAAAAGTCTGAATATTTTAGTGCAAACTTTCAAGGGTCAGTTGCCTTCATATTATCTTTCTGGAAGGGCTAAGCAAGAAAGATTTTTATATTAACTAAGTTAAAACTTAAATGTTGAGATGATATTTAAATTGTACATACAGCTATCTTATTATGTCAAAAGAAGAAAGTTAATAGTATTAAAAAACACTCCAAGACAAAGTGGCATAAAACCATTAGAAAACAGATTTAATAAATGAAAGAAGCACAAAATACAAGAAATAAAGATTGAGACATATTCTGTATGCTATGTTCTTGGTTTTTTATTTGTTTGCTTGTTTTTATTACAATTTTGTGTCCTTTCAAAATCTCTTCTTTTGATGTGATATAAGCCTGGTGTCAACAGAAATAATTTCAGCTGCTCTGAAGTTGCAAAGCTTCTCCAAAGAAAGCAAAACCCTTTGACCTCTAAGGAATGTTAAGAGAGATACAGGACATTTTGAGCATTCCCCCATTTAAAGTTGCCATTCAAAGGGCACAAATCAAAGGATTTCTGTCCATGAAGAGTTGTTATGGGGAAGGCTGTGTGAAAATGAAATATGCAAAAAATCCCATAGGAATCAAGAAAGCATGCATTTTAAGGGAAAAAAGCCCACATTATTAATTGTATCTCCATTATGACACTCATCTTAATAGTTAACTAATTTTTTTATACTGGTGAATACCCACATATTTGAGAAATACGTCAGCAGTACACTTTCTTAGGCTATGGGGACAAATTTATTTTTACAAGATTATTTCCATTCAGTGAAGAGTTACACTACACCAACATCTCTTGTGATTATTAGAGAGAGGGTACCTGAATGCCTTTTTAAAACTTACTGAGATGAACATTAATGAAATAACTACTTAGTATTATATAAATATTTCCACATTCCTGGATAATTCAGGGAATATAGTTTTAGCAATACCCAGAAAATAATGATATTTTCTAAACTCAAGCTACCTCATGGTCCCATTCATAACCTGATACTTTATTTTAGTACTCATCAAGCTGTAAATAAAATCCTACAAAAACATTAATTAAATCTGGGAATATTAAATGTCCATCCACAGAAATATGGATTTAATCTTTAATTTTATCCTTTCTCTAACCAGTAAGTTTATCCAAAATGCATTTATGTCCCTTAACTATACAAGGATTTTTTTTTTTCAACCCAATAGGCATTTTTTTATTCATACCAGTAATCCTTTCATTAGGCCATTGCTTATAATGAATCTATACATGTTTTTGTTCAGTAGCATGAAATTTGCAAGTAAAGTCATATAATATGAATCAAAGGATTTTTCTGTGTTACTAGGTGACCAAGTCAAACTCATGTGTTCAGAGGAATCAGTCAAGCCCATCAGAAGTCTATTGAGATAGAAGAATCTGAAGGGAAACATTTTGCTCTTACAGCCTCAGTCTGTGATATTAGAATTCTTTTTTTTTTTTTTTTTTCTCTAATTCCTTCAGGAACTGTCAGCTATGAAAAATGGTCTGATTGACACACAGTCTATAAGTAACTTTCAGTTTTACATGGAGAACTTTGTTTCACTGTTATACAAGGTCTTTCATGTCATCAATCTAAGACATGAGATTTTATTCTTTTCTTTACAAAGACTGACACTCTATCTACACTTCTTATTCTCCCACTCAGCTGGAAGTTGCCTGCATCTTATCACTTAGTATTTTGTTTCACACAGTTGTGTCTGTTTTACAAGGACAATTTTTCCTGCTAGTTAACTTTGTGTTATTGATTGATACAGAAAGTACAATTACTGGATAGGTCAGGAAAAGGAGGAGAAATTTCAGTGAATGGACTATTACTTAGCTTACAGTGTTATTTAAAAAAATAGAGGCCCTACTTTTTCCTCAGTAGAAAACACAGCAAATGCACCTGAGACCAACATGTACTTTTTTTCAGTGACATTACAGGATTCAAAAAGGTTTTACAGGTATGCAAAGCATATTTATTTCAGTGTGCACAGACACTGAATTGTGTCTCCCTAGAAGTAGTTTTTGTCAGTTCTCATATTAACAAAACCAAAATGATGCTACAGGTACACATTGTTGAAGAAGGCATCCCAAACAGTTTTATCAGGGAGTTTCTGGTTGCTTAAGAGCACAAGAATGTAGCAGTTCAGACCAAGAGTCTGTTTAGACCTTGCCTGACTCTGGCAAGGAACACTGCTGAATTTCCAAAGTGTCTGACAAATTTAAACAGAAAGTTATATTTTCCCAATGTACAGTATCATCATCTAAATCTAGAAAAACAGACACTCTTAAGGAGTTGTTCTTCTGATCTGTTTCAGCCTTTTGTTGGGGAGCAGCAAGAGCAGGGCTGTTCGTAAACAAAGAGACTTGAGAGTCAACGGTGAACCCAGAACAGGCAGGTCAGTGCCTTCCCCAGATAAGCACAGTCCTACAGCCTCTGGTTAGGATAAGAATAGCAGGGATGGTGATAGCTGTTGGTCCTATTGAGAACTCAGTAATCATCACAAAAATACACGATAACAGGTCAGGTTTGAGGTTAATTTAGAAAAATCCAGACAAGTCAGGATCTGCAGAAGGCATGACTGAGTGCAGGGCTGAGCTACAGAAGAGCTCATGTAGGGACTGGATGCTCCTGGGTGCAGGGGCAGTGTGGATATGGGGGTTGTGGATGTGAGGGTTGTGGGTGTGGGGCTGTGGATGTGTGAGGCTGTGTGTGAGGGTGTTAATTTCAGGTGAGACTGGTTGGGGCCACTGAGGCATGTGGTTGCAGTCAGTTCTGACACTATTTTAGAATACTATCATTTATATGCTGAAAATATCTATGTCTTCTTTCTGACTGTAGAGTTATTCCAGCTAATTCAAATGTAGGTGTCTGAATTTGTACTGATATGTTTAAGAGGGCTTGGTGGACTTTTTGCACTATTCTGGTTGAGCTCATAGTCTTTATATCCTACAACAAAGTTCAACATTTAAATTATGCATGTCTTTTTATGTTTTGAATATGACACCTACTAGTATATTTTTCTCACATTATTATTTAATTTTAAAAAAAGAAAAATTTTTCTGCATTCATCTTTATTCATGCAACTGTCATGGATGGATGCATCTCATATGGTTATGATTTAATAGCAATTTAATATTTATTAATGGCGTGAGGTGGATCAAAAGGTTAAATTTTAACAACACTTAATGATTGACCAATTTAAAGATTAACAAGGTAATTAGGTAGAATATATTCCAGAATGACAAGATTCACACTGACTTACTACAAGATATTCTAAATCAAAGTATACGTATATAAGTATAAACACAAAACATATGCACAAACACATATAAAAAGCACAGAAATATTTGGATATTCAGTGTAATATATAGACAGCCACAATCGTGAAGGTACATATGTGTAGTTAAACACATAGATAGGTAAAGAATTGGATGGAACAGGCTAGTCTGCAGTTAATATTTCCCTCCTCTGGCATGTCCTGGTTTCAGCTGGGATAGAGTTAATTTTCCTGAGCTGGGAGGGGGCACAGAAGGAGTGCCAGGCCCGGACTGGCTATTGGAATATTCTATATCATGTGATGTTATGCTCTGTTTCTTTTATTTCAACCCACGAGTTTCCCTTGTATTCCTTCAGTTTCCTTCCCCCGTTCACCAAGGGGGGAAGGGTGAGCAACCAGCTGTGTGATGTTTGGCCATCAGCCAAGTTCAAACCATGACAGTCCTTTCTGGCACCCAACTGGTGGGGCTCAAGGGTTGAGATAACAACAGATCAGTTCATAATGCGAATCACTTGGCTCTTTAAAATTTTTTCACCTCATTTGTTGTATATAATCCCCATGTTGCTGCTTAACACCCCTGAGAGTTGGATTAAGATTTTGGTTTTACTGTACTATGTAACACTGTTTTATGGTATGGTGAAGTTGTCAGTCCTGAGGATACTTACAACTGTGTTTGAGAATTTTGGGAATTTTGAATATCCTTGGAATGTTGACAATAACATGGTCATCTTACTGCTGGGAGCCACTGTATTCTTGCATATGGTTCAGGATTTGTTCAGGGTTAAGCAACTATTTAAGAGCATCACCTGGAGATCTACCCCATGGTTGGAGAATTCTGAGTGGCTGGGGGTGTGGGATAACATATACAAGTACCTAGAACAGTGGGAACTTCCAGTGTATTGGAACTTCACTCCTGAACAGGTACAGAATCCCGAAGAACTAGTATAATATCTGGAAAAAGTATACTGTCACGCTGGTAATTCCAGAGAGACACAGATCACTGCAACGTGCTGGGACCTGGCCCATGCCTACCGAGTCCTATTAAACACTATTCAGTAGCTCTAAGGGGAAAAAAAGGTCTCTGGATCTGATAACAAAATGACAGACACTGCAGCCACTCCAAAACCCACAACAGAAACTGCAGCCACTACAACCCTTGTGACAATCCCTGCAGCCAGTCCAACTCTGGCAACAGGTATTGCAGCTAATCCGACCCTGATGACAGGCGCTGCAGCTGAAACAGAGAACAAACCCATGATGGTGTCAGTTGCTCCTATATATAAGAAGAAATATACAAAAAAATCCCCTTGCATTGTAAAGGATGAAGATGAATAAGAGCCATCATGAGAACAGGAGGAGGAGGAGGCAGAACCAGAGGTATTCACCCACTCCTTATACCTGAATGAGCTGTGAGACATGCAAAAGGATTTCAGCCGCCATCCGAGTGAGCAACTCGTTACCTGGCTGCTCCAATGCTGGGATAGTGGGGCCAGTAGTGTGGAATTAGAGGGTAGGGAGGCCAGGCAGCTGGGATCCCTGTCTAGGGAAGGGGGCATTGACAAGACGTTTGGAAAAACGACACAAAATCTCAGTCTCTGGAGGCAACTTCTGTCAAGTGTGAGGGAGAGGTATCACTTCAAGGAAGATGTTACATGTCATCCAAGTAAGTGGACCACTATGGACAGAGGTAGCCAATACTTGAGGGAATTAACAGTGGAGGAGATGGTTTGCTATGACCCAGATAATGCACAGCTACCCACAGATCCAGATGAAGTCCAATGCACCCAGCCCATGTGGCAGAAGCTTGTACGGAACATGCCATCATCATATGCCAATGCCTTAGCAGTAATGGACTGGAGAGACCAAGAGGGACAAACAGTGGATGAATTGGCTAGCCTACTCCAACAATATGAAGAAAGTCTCTCTTCCTCCCTTGTCACAGCTGTGGAAAAACTATGCCAAGAATTCCAGCAATGTAAAGAGGACATGTCCTAACCCCACCTGCATGGACTAGAATCTCAGCTATTAGGAGCAAGTGTTTCCCTACTCAAGAGAACCAGAATACGCCATGGGGGAACCTGTGGTATTGCCTGTGTGACCATGGAGAAGACATGAGGAAATGGGATGGAAAACCTACTTACCTCCTAGAAGAGCAAGTACGTGAGTTGGAAGGAAGAACAACTACAAATCAGGGTTCTTTCAGGAGAAATGCTGCTCTGGTTTACAGTGATCAAGTACCCAAACAGAGCAGAAAGGTTGACTTTGCTCACAATCCTATGAGAAGAACTTCTGATTTGTATTCACAAGAAGTGAGTGACCAAGATGTGACTGAGACCTGCACATACCACACTAACCCATTTGTTGATCACAGATACAATGAACAACATTAGACGGGCCCTGCCTCTAGCCAGGTCGAGGACAGGGACAATTGAGTTTATTGGTCCATGTGGATTCAGTGGCCTGGCACATCTGACCCTCAGCAGTATAAGGCTTTAGTGGACACTGGTGACCAATGCACCCTAATGCCATTGAATTTTAAAGGGGCAGAACCCATTTGTATTTCAGGAGTGATATGCCCTGTTTACCGACGGGTCCTGTTGCATTGTGGGGAAAGATCGAAGGTAGAAAGCAGCTGTGTGGAGCCCCACATGACTGGTCGCTGAAGCTGCTGAAGGAGAAGGTGAATTGAGTCAGTTCACAGAGGTGAAAGCCATCCAGCTGGCCTTGGATATCACTGAGCAAGAAAGATGGCCCGTGCTCTACCTCTATAGTGACTCATAGATGGTTTCAAATGCCCTGTGGTTACAGAAATAGAAACAGAGTAACTCTCATCTCACAGGCAAACCCATCGGGGCTGCTGAATTATGGCAAGATATTGCTGCTTGGGTAGAGAATCTGGTTGTGAAAGTACACCATGTAGATGCTCATGTACCCAAGAGTCGGGCCACTGAAGAACATCTGAACAACCAACAGGTGGATCAGGCTGCTAAGATTAAGGTGGCTCAAGTAGATCTGGACTGGCAACATAACGGTGAACAATTTATGGCTTGCTGTGCCCATGACTCTTCAGGCCATCAGGGAAGAGATGCAACATATAGGTGGGCTTGTGACTGAGGGGTGGACTTAACCATGGATGCTATTGCACAGGTAATCCATGAATGTGAGACATGTACTACGATCAAGCAAGCCAAACAGTTAAAACCCATTTTGTATGGAGGACGATGGTTAAAATATGAATATGGAGTGGTCTGGCAGATTGTTTATATTATGCTTCCACAAACTCGACAAGGCAAAGGCTATGTGCTCACAATGGCAGAAGCAGACACCAGATGGTTGGAAACATATGCTGTGCTCCATGCCACTGCCTGGAACACTATTTTAAGCCTTGAGATGCAAGTCTTCTGGTGGCATGGCACCCCAGAAATAATTGAATCAGATAATAGGGCACATTTCTGAAATAATCACATAGACGCTTGGGCCAAAGAACATGGTATTGAGTGGATATATCACATCCCCTATTATGCACCAGCCTCTGGGAAAATTGAGCAGTACAATGGGTTGCTAAAAACTACACTGAGAGCAATGGGTGGTGGAACTTTCAAACACCGGGACGTGCATTTAGCAAAAGCCACCATGTTGGTCAATACCAGAGGATCTGCCAACCAGGCTGGCCCTGCCCAGTCAAACCTCCTACGTACTGTAGATGGGGATAAAGTCCCTGTAGTGCGCATGAAAAATACGCTGGGGAAGACAGTCTGGGTTATTCCTTCATTGGGTAAAGTTAAACCCATGCGTAGGATTACTTTAGCCCAAGGACCTGGGTGTACTTGATGGGTAACGCAGAAAGATGGGGAAATCGAGGTGTGCCTCAAGGGCATTTGATTTTAGGTGAGAATAGCTAATGAATTGAACTGTCAAATAACCCTGTTATTGCAATTGGTGCCCCGTAACATCCTCAAGATCAACATCTTTGGCCCACAGACTGTGAGCATGGACTGTGCCAGATATCAGCTACAAGCTCCAATTGTAACAGACTACACGCCATCCTATCACATCCAAGGTCACCTGCTCCACCGATAGAGCCAGCTCTGCCTCATCCCTCTAGTTTTAAAAGATTGTCATGACAAATGGAACCTGAAGTTATGGACTAAATGAACTCAGTAGACATTTTGGAAGGATGGCCCATAGACTAAGAGAGTGATATCTGTGAGACCAGGGAAAGGGGTGGTGATTACTTAGAATGTATAGGGAACCTTAGCATAAGGTAAATGGTATGGAGTAAGGGGTGGAGACTGTCCTGGTTTCAGCTGGAATAGAGTCAATTTTCTTGAGCTAGGAGGGGACACAGCAGGAGTGCTGAGTCCGGATTGGCCATTGGAGTATTCCATATCATGTGACATTATGCTCAGTATATAAAGGAGGTGGGTTCTCTCTCACTTCCAGTCTGCAACAGCAGGATCTTCATTCTGTGAGGATCGCTGACCAGGAGCAGGCTGGGTATTGGTCGGCAGGTCGTGAGCAACTGCATTGTGCATTACCTGTTTGTACTTTCCATTACTGTTATTGTTTTGTTTTATTACAATTACCAAAATGTTTTTTTTATTTCAACCCAGGAGTTTCCCTTGTGTTCCTTCAGTCTTCTTCCTCCATTCACTGAGGGGGGAAGGGTGAGACACTGGCTGTGTGGTCTTTGGCTGCCGGCCAAGTTCAAACCACGACATCCAGTTTGGAGCAAATACTCACAATGCATAGGTACTTCTGAACAGGCAAAAATTGACAGCTGAAAAGAAGTCTGACTTCACTCTGGCTTCCGTCAGCTTTGCAGGCAGACAAACTTCAAACTTTGAGAAGTCTGTGCCTGAGAGGTGTCCCAGCTCAGAGGAGATGCTGGTCACAGCCCACTGTGATCCAGGAGAGTTCAAAGGGTCTTGCTTAGAATTGTTATTTATAGGGTCTGTGAAAACAGATTTTTTTTCAGGTACTTTTCCATTTCAGCCCAACTCAGATGATGGAATATTCTGGTACTTTCTACCAGTTGTGCAAGCCTAGAATTTGCTAGATTTTGGAGTTCTGGTATCACACTCTTTGAGCCACAATCCAAGTACGGATGTACTAAGTTGTCAGGAGGTATCGATTGTTGCTATTGCTCTTAAGCAATAAGAGAGAGGTGGGCAGAAACCGAGTGTGCTAGGGGAGTTCCCTAACACTCTGGTCCACTGCCTTTGTCACTGTTCTCAAATAGTTGGAGAGGAGGGAGCAGAAACCAAGTGGGACAAGGGGGCACCTTAACGCTCTGGACTACTGCCTTTCCTAATCTGTTTCACCTGCCATAGAGTCCGTTTCCAAGTGATAGTGAAGATAGGAGTCAGGAACATTAAGGGAGTGCCTTTATGCTCTGGTTCACTACCTTTCTTTATTCATCTCAGGTTGGCATGTGACCTAGGGGGAGAAAATTACACTAAGCACTGAGAAGCCCAAGAGAGGTGGGGATTGCACCACCACAGAAACACATGATTTTATAGACTTAAACATATCACTTCACAGTCATGTCTTTTTCAGTCTAAAATGTTCTTGTCTATTTAATTACTCCCTGTACAGAAACCAATCAAAGCTTTAATCTTCCCTGTTACCCTTTTCATGATCTTCTCTAGTTCCTACTATTTCCTGTCTGAGATTAAGGGATCAGAACTAGGTTGATAAAGATATTGAGAAAATAAAGTTCATCATATCTGGCAGTCATTAGTTGTCTGTCTACAACACACTTAAATGTTTAACAGCTGGCACTGGGCACCTATATTTGTCATAAAACAAGGTAGTATCACAGTGCTACCTGAGATCTGGAAAAAAGAAAACAAATCATAAAACATAAAAAAATCCTGTTATTGGTAGTCTGGAATGTTTCTGATAAATCAATGTTCTTGAATGAGAAGCTTTGAAAAAAAAAAACCTTTCTGTTTTGTTTGGTTTTTTGTATTTAACTTATTTTTTCATGAATTCTACAGAAAACTGAGTAAGAAACTCACTGCTATGCTATCCAGGCAACAAAATATCTTGAGTTTCCAGGACAAATGCAGTCTTTTCCTACAATTTTCCTATTATGTGTTGCACATGTCTGGTGTCAGCCACCAGAATGTTATCAAATAACAATCCTGAGGTAGGTGAACAAGTGTATCCTGGCTACTCTAGTTGCAACTTAGGAGGGAAAACAAGACAAATTATTTATCTGCCATTTCACATTTTGCTATGGCTACATTATGCACTTCAAGGCAAGCAACAAAGTCTGAAACATTACAGAAGAAAAGATGTTTTGCCATCAATCACTGTGACATTTGAGATAACTAGAGGAAGTGCAGAATTCATAGGGCTTTAATCATTTCCCAGTAGACAACAGAGGTTTTAATATGTCCACTCACTAAAGACCTTCATCTGGTTAAAATACTGAACACAAAAAGCCCTAATAGTTTAAATCTAAAGAAAAGGCACTGAGCTTTAACTCTTTGGCAGCCAAGAACCTCTGAGGCTGTACTTCAATTCCATAACTGACATCCATTCTGGTGTCTAAATATTGAAGCAGCTACTGTGACAAAAATTGTGCTGTTTGATAGTATTTATTGAAAGGAATATAGGAGGCAAAATGCAAGAGCTAGGATTACAGTCTAGAAATCTTTTCTTCATTGCCCATTAGGTCCATACCTCTAAAAGACCATGAAAACTTGTATTCAATTGGCCTTAACTAGAACTAACACATATGAGGAAAATAAAAGGGTTTTTTTCTTACCATTAAAGGATTATAATGTCTAGTGTCTCCTCAGTTCCTGAATGATCTATCTTCATGGGATGGCCTGATGTGATAAAGGAGACACGCTTTGTTCCAGATGCTAAACAGTCACAAATCCAAATAAGTCTGTTTTTCTCAGAGCTATAGGACTCTTAATATGGAAACTACTCTGAAACTATCAAATTCCTCTCACTGAACTGCAGTTATCCATCCATACACTGGGAGGCCATATGTAAATGTAGTGAGTATTCAAACTGGAATGTATCAAAATGTATCAAAATGCATTCTTAGTATTTATATAGATTTAGATGTGTATTTAGACGAAAGAAAAAATTTTTTCAATGATCAGTATTTTTCACTGTCAATGAAAAATATTTTGCCTCACATAATGAGAGGGAAGTTTCATTATTACCTCACCTTCAATAATCAGTTACCTTTCAGTAATTGATTCCTTCCCATTTTTAAATATTAAAGGATGGATAGAAGGAATATGCATCATTGTCATGTGTTACAGAAATTATTCAGAGAGAGGTGTTGACACCCTTCATTAGTTTTTTAGAAGCACCCATGCAACCACTTAAATCTCACTATCTCTCTCCAAGATAACAGCAATATCTACCACTACTTTTCTGAGAAAATATTCAAACTCTTAGCAGCCTAAACCTCATCACAGCTTCCATCACTGGGAAGAAATAGAGAAGTAACCAACAATCATCTCATTTCCCTCATTCAAGTTAGAGACTGCCAGTACATATACTTTTTTGTGAAAATGTTCAAGAGAAATATTTTTTGTTTGATTGTTGATTTTGTGCAGCTTTTTTTCACATCCTAGATTAAAATTTCAAGAGAAAGGTTTTTGAGACTCTTCTTTGTGCATTTACAAAAATCTGAAACACTGTTTATGAACACTGATTTTAATAGACACTTACTGCTCTTAGAAGTCTTTGAAAATTCAGATGCTTTATTTTAAACTCAGTAATCTGAAGAATAGTAACAATATTGGAAGAAATACTTAGGTAAGCATACAATATAAAACTTCATATTTTACTAGATCATATGAAAATTTCTTTTTAAGGACCTACATTACTAGTTCACATCATGGATCAGAAGTTGGAACAGGTTTATGAATGAAATACATAAGTGTATTGTTCATAGTATGTAGTGAAATCCATCTGTAGCTTAGCTTAGTTACAACTAATTTTTCAAACTGACCATCTACAAGGCAATTTCCCTTATGATAATTTTCTATTAAAACATTTAAAATGTAAGTGTTAACAGTGACTTTAAGAACCTTGTTGTTGGTACCAATGTGAGATATCTTATAGGTTGTTTTGGAGATCAAAGTTTTATACCTCCCTGAGATATTCTAATTTGAGTTTTCCACGTTATAGATATGCAAGAGGTCTGGAGCAGTACTGAACTTTCTGTTCAAAAGACTTTTCCTTTAGGAAATACAGCTTTGACAAAATTATTTCTTTGTGTGTTGTGTAAACTTGACTACAAAATAGCATAGAAAAATTTGTCAAATATTTTGAATATATAATAACACTTCTACTGACATGTCCTGAGAAACTATTAACATAAATTATATTTCCAAGAAAATATTTCTTCAAAATACAAGGGAAATCCTGATTAACACTTAATTTCTCTATTTTTTTTGAGTCTCACTTGTGAGGAAAATATTCTTATTTGTTTTGGAGTTAAGAACAATGTGGGACAAAAAACAGCTCAGAGTTCTGAACAGCTTTACTAGGTGCTTTAAGGAAATTAGATAGCTTATTAATTGCAGTTTGACCATTATAAGACAAACATATGTGGAAGTAATTTTTTCCAATATAAAGATTTCATATATCTGTAGAATAATTTCCCTGACATTTTATTAATATAGTTTGCATAGAATACATAGCTCATATAAACATATTGGAGTTTGAAGATAGACAGATGAGAAAATGTTTTGTCTTAAGAAGATTTAAGTAATTTGTGATGAGTTTTTCACAGAGAAATAATAATTTCATATTTTGTGCAAAGGTAACATGCTTTCCCAGAACTTTAAGGGACTTTGTCTCATGCTTCACAACACACCTTTTGTCATGGTATTATCAGCCTAGCACATGATCTGTAACATTTTCTAGCTTAAGTGATGTGATTTAGGAAAACATATGCAAAATAGTCTTCAAAAATCAATTACAGTGGTATAATACTGATTTTGCAATATTAATAAAGATCCTAAGAGACAGCTCAGTTAATTTTGCTCCAAATATAGTAAATTTATCCTCATGTATTAAACATTGTTTAAATTTGTGTAATATAAATAATACATAGTAGCTAATAATTTATTTATAAGAAATAAACATAATTCCCTTTTCTTTGGTAGTTTTAAGACACATTGTTATTCATGTACTTCAGTTATGCCAATTAGCTATGCTTGCTAAGTGTAATAAGTAAAATGTGCAAAATACAAGAATTATTTCAATCTTTAAGATCTGTCAGAGATATTATGAACCACAATAATGTTTCATTTAATCAAAACAATAATGTATTTCTATGTTATTTCAGGCTCAGGTTCCATATTCACCTCTAGTGTCTTTACATCCTCATTTAAAGTAAATATACACATACACACACACGTGTAGACACACATACAGAGTCAAACAAACAAACAAATCAATATGATGAAAAAGAGTTAGTTAAGAAAGGAATCCAAACCATGTTTTGTAAAGCATTTTGTTTTAAGATGTTGTCAGAGCAATGAATAAAGTTCTCATATATGAGTGAATTTCCTAAATTTTTTTTTGTTCTGGTTAAATTTTTTAAAAAGAGAAAAAAAGGACCCAGGGAGCTACAGGCCAGTCAGTCTCACCTCTGTGCCTGACAAGATCATGGAGCAGATTGTCCAGGAAACTATGCTAGGGTACATGGAAAATAAGGAGGTGATTCATGACAGCCAACATGGTTTCACTAAGGGTAAATCATGCATGAAAAATTTGGTGGCCTTCTGCAACAGAGTTACAGTGCTGGTGGACAAGGGAAGAGCAACTGACATCATCTACCTGGAATTGTGCAAAACATTGAACATTGTCCCACACAACATCCTTGTCTCCAAATTGGAGATACATGGATTTGATGGATGGACCCCTCGGTGGATAAGGAATTGACTGGATGGTCACACTCAAAGAGCTGCAGTCAATGGCTCGATGTCCAAGTGGAGAGCAGTGACGAGTGGTGTTCCTCAGGGGTCGGTATCGGGACCAGAGCTGTTTAACATCTTTGT
This sequence comes from Strix aluco, assembly GCF_031877795.1. Classification (NCBI taxonomy): domain Eukaryota; kingdom Metazoa; phylum Chordata; class Aves; order Strigiformes; family Strigidae; genus Strix; species Strix aluco. Next base: position 22,018,882 of record NC_133934.1, read on the forward strand.
TGGCAACATGGACAGTGGGATTGAGTGCACCCTCAGCAAGTTAGCCAATGACACCAACCTTCAGTCAGCGCACTGGAGGGAAGGGATGTCATCCAGAGGGACCTTGACAGTCTTGAGAGGTGGGCCTGTGCGAACTTCATGAAGTTCAATAAGGCCAAGCTGCAAGGTCCTGCACATGGGCTGAGGCAATCCCAAGCACAAACAGATGCTGGGCGATGAGTGGATTGAGAGCAGCCCTGCGGAGAAGCACTTGGGGATATTTGTGGATGGAAACTGACTATGAGCAAGCAAAGTGCACTTAGAGCCCAGAAAGCCAACTGTATCCTGGGCTGCATAAAGAGAAACATGACTAGCAGGTCGAGGGAGGTGATTGTCCCCCTCTACTCTGCTCTCATGAGACCCCACCTGCAGTATTGTGTCCACCTCTGGGGCCCCTAGTATAAAAAGGACGTGGAACTGCTTGAGTGGGTCTACAGGAGGGCCACAAAGATGATCAGGGGGCTGGAGCACCTCCCCTATGAGGACAGACTGAGAGAGTTGGGGCTGTTTAGCCTGGAGAAGAGAAGGCTTCAGGGAGACCTTATAGCAGCCTTCTAGTACATAAAGGGGGCCTACAGGAAAGATGGGGAGGGACTCTTTATCAGGGAATGTAGTCATAGGACGAGGGGTAATGGTTTTAAACTGAAAGAGGGTAGACTTAGATCAGATATAAGGAAGAAATTCTTTACTGTGAGGGTGGTGAGATGCTGGAACAGGTTGCCCAGAGAAGTGGTGGATGTCCCCTCCTTGGAAGTGTTCAAGGCCAGGTTGGATGGGGCTTTGAGCAACCTGGTCTAGTGGAAGGTGTCCCTGCCCATGGCAGGGGGATTGAAACTAGATGATCTTTAAGGTCCCTTCCAACCCGAACCATTCTATGATTCTCTGATTATATGAAATACCATAAAAACCTAACTTTTAAGATGGTATTTTACTAAGTGTGCTTATACTTATGGAGGAAAATAGGGTGTCTAGAAGAGTTTGTGCATGGTAAGAATTGTGTATAAAAATTCTTGAAATATTATCCATACATGCATATTTGTTCCACTTTTGCTTTCTCTAGATTTACTGAAATTTCATGAACATTTATAGAATGTGGACATATTATCATCGTAAATTGTCTATAGAAAAAATTAATTTGGAATATTTTATGTATAAATTACACTTACAGTAGCAGAAATAAGGTTATAAACAGGTTTTAAAGGTAGTAGTTGTGATAGGTAATATGAAAAAAAATACCAGTGAGGCATGCCTTTATCATTACCAATGAATTTCAGCACTTCACTCTCACATATGATTAGAGTCTTTTTGCAGTTCCCAAAGGGGAATTTGTGATTTTCAGTCAAAACTCAATTTTTCTGATACTCCCATGTGTATCTTCATCATTTTTTAATATGTCCATAACATTGACCATTCAGAAAATCAGCAGAAAAAGGAGTAAACCAGAAATAATTATAACATTAAAGAAACGTAAAATAATTATCTCCTTAAAAAAGTGAGAATATTTGGGGAGGAATAATACCTCTCTTTATGATAAGCTTCGTAATGAAAAAAAGAAATCATGATTAGTTATGCAACAAAACCTTCATAAAGAGTCCACATCCTATCTTGTCATATTATTCAATAAAAATGATGGCTGAATACGTCCTTTAGAAATCTCAAAAAAGCTGCCTACTTGTACATGTGGGTTTTTAAGTGTTATACCAAATCATTTTATTTCCACTACAACAGATGTTGTTGGGTTTGCTATTATTAGACCTAACACTGTCAACTTTAAATCATTTAAAATCACCAGCTCAACATTCATTTTAGTAACACCAAAAAAGCAAGCACAGATGTTCAATACAGTTCCCATTTGCCTACAGCCTTTTTGCCTACAGCATCCTTTTGCATGTCTTCCTTAAAAATAGCAAAAATATGGTCAGAACTTCAGTCTTCATTGACATCAGCTGTTTCTTAGTTTAACCTCATTATAGTAATAGTTTAAAAGGTTCTTACTTCTCAGCCTTACAATGTGATAGCTGGACAACCTGTATTATACTCTCCAAATATGGACCTGTAGATCTTACACTTTCAAATTCCAATAAGATTCCTTTCAGCACTATAGGACAGTTACAGTATAACTCAAAAAACTGAAATGATAATGCATGCCATACATATGCAGAAAACAAGTGGGGCAGCTGGCTGCATTCTCATAAGATATGTTTCATAGATCAGTAAGGGAAAAAGTCGTTGTTAGAGGTAACATGATCAGGCATTGAATAAGAAAAGTATTAGAGCATTAAGTATAATTTTATCTGCTACTTGAAGCCTGGCTGTGACAGCCATCAGTCTTAAAAAACTGACAAATATTTTATTAATTATTTATGATGATAGTGAGTTAGTGGTAGATAAAGCTGATTGACAACCTTTCATCTATTTTTTTTTCTTTTAAAGCAGAAAAAGTATATATTTTTAAAAACAATGGCTGTAATTGTAAGAAATAGAGCTATATTTTTTTCTTAGAAAATGTTAGAAATAGACCACTTAAAAAATTGGGAAGTTTAAAAGAGTGCACAATTATTCTCATGGTGTTCTCTGTAAATTACAAGGCACATTGTAACTGGAATTACATATATATGAGAGAAGAAATATTGTGCAAGGAGTCTTTGGTGTCGTTAAGGTATGCAGACAGGTTATGCCCATGCCCTGAAGGTTAGGTGATGGAACAGAACATAAGAAATTACATAACATGAAATGAGAAATTTCTAGACATAACAAGTAATAGAGTGAGACACTCACAAAAATAGTTTCCAGTGTAAGAATAGTACCATGAGGGTGAGGAATGGCTGGATTTCAGAGATAGTTAAGGAAAAGTCGGCCAAATATCACAGATATTTGGAGGAGAGTATTTTGGAGTCACACAGCATCCAGGTAACCATATCAGAAATACCATCTATGTCTGAGATTGTGTAGATAATTTTGTCAGAAACAGCAAATTTGGGTACAGAGGGAGCAAAACTGGAACTAATAGGAAGAAAGTAATTAGGGATGGGTTTTTTAACAGGGAGGAGATAAGGACAAAAAAAAGGAGAGACAGGTGAATGGGGAAAGAGCAAGCATGGGAAAATTGAGGTAACTGGGGATAAAAGGGACTGTTTGAGCGTAAACAAGCTGCTAGTCAGTACTCTTGCCTGACTGAGCTCTACACCTGATCATTGCAAACTATCCTACCTCCTTATTGAGGTCTGCTCCTTAAGACAGTGTGTGTAACAATCAGCAAACTACAGACTAGCCAAACAGAAGGAACAAGATGGGTCTGTCTGGTGGCTCGTGTGAATGCTGTCTCTGCATATGCAGATGCTGATAAAGGCTCTTTGTCCTTGTTGATCTGTGTGACTGACTGCTCATGTTGGCCTAGTGTGTGTATCTGTACCTTTGTAATTTGTACTTGGCCTTGTTGCTAATCAGACCTAGAGACTGGTGACTACAGCAGCCACATCTATGTGATGGGAACTGGATAAACACCCTTGGGTATGAGTCTTCCTAAATCTGCACCAAGGACTAGAAAGTAGAACTTCCCTGGATCGCAAAGAACCCCAGCTATGGCTTCCGTTAGTTGTTATATCACTCTTGACTTGTTCATAATTAAAAGAAAAATATATTCTTATTCCTTGAAAAAAAACAAGATGTGTATCACCCTTAAAAGGGAATGCCTATTGTCAGGTGTATGCGAGTAGAATTTGTACTCATTTTTCCAGTAGCTGCTTCACCTAATCTCACAAGGAGTGTTTCTAAGTCTCAAGAACTCAACCTTCACAAGGAATGAAGTTCTGTATGTCTCTTTATTAAGGCATCTTTTGACATGTAAAAGTTGATAAACTGATCAACTGATCCTACCACATTATCAGTTGATCGGTTTTAAGGAAATTAGGCTTTCATGTGACAAAGCCTCAGTTACTTCACTTTTCCTGCCAAACAAGGTACAAAAATATTGTGTTGGAGTCATATTTATAAGTTTTAAATAGGTCTGTTGTTTCTTCTTAATAACTAAGCAATACCTACTTTGTGCTATTAGAAAGCTTGTGTACAGGTAGCATATAAAAATTGTGGAAGAATCAAAGTCATTAGCAAAAGACAAGTGAATGAAATTATAAATAACATCTTATTTAAACAAAGTATTTGAAAGTTCCTTCCGATATCATGAAAATGGGAAATTACATGGAAAAAACCCTCATATGGAGAAGTGCTTCTAAACCGAGTTATATGAGTCAGGCTGAGATAGACAGGGACATCAGCAAGCCTAAACCAAGAAAGATTTCTAATGATGACAGGAACTTCCTAAATTACAGCACAGCTAGAAAGAGACAGACAGATGTAATGTGCTTCTTGGGGGTGGGGGGGTGAGTAAGTTTTTAGAGTTTTTTTTTAAAGATTTCATGTATATGTATTTCCATTTTCTCTTTTTTCAAAATGGTTTGTACACATCAATCTGCTTATTTAGAACATACTCTACAGCACTAAGCACAAGAACAAATATTTTGCAGGTCACTGCAGAATAAATCTGAGCTGTCATTTGACTACTTATATGCATGTTCTGCTTTCTTTCATTGTCATTATTTGCAATAACATAATAATAGGAACTGAGGAGAACTGATAATTTGACATTTTATTTTAATCTTGTTTTTATTTTTAAGAGTGGATTAGAATCTCTATAATTAGATGAGGTCTTGCTTTTTAGTGAATTCTTAAACAGGTTTGGGATTTTTTATTTATTTTGTAAGTATCAAAAGTACCAGCTGGAATTGGTAGATAGAAGTCAAAATACATATTCTGAAGACTAAATAGTAAGAAAACAGACTTATTTTGTGTGAACAGTAACTAATGATAAAGACAAGTCTATGCAAGATTTCTCTCATGACAACAAATAAACTACATGTTGCTGGAGAGGGCAATGTATAATATTTGCATTTGTTCAAGCAAAGGCAATTGCATTTTGATATTTGACATCCTGGATAAGTGCTATGGCATTAAGCTAAAACAGTTTTTAGTATGAGCCTATATTTTATGAGCAAAACCACTCCCATATTTAATGCTGAGAGATAGGTTTGTGTTCGTATGTTCCATCTGGAATTAACATCTATTTGAACTAAAAAGGAGGGCACTGTGGATCTAAGGAAGAGATCCTTAAGACCCTTAATGGACCTAAGGGTCTGTTAAGGCCCATCTTATTCCCTGTGTCCATTGGTTTATTTTTGTAGGTTGGAAGGGTTTGTCTGTGAGTTCTGTACTTTATATATAGAAATTACAGGTATTCATCAAGGAAGAGATTCTGAAAAGAAGCAAAGTATAAAGGTGGATCTTAAACATTGGGCTTAGCAATCCTATGTAGAACTAGGCTGTTGATCAACATGTTGAAACTGAAGTGCCTAAAATTCAGCATCTATATATAGATACGTAAAATATGTTTTGTGGAAAGCCTTGAAGAATACCAATAAGTACAGACTGAAAAGGGGAGACAAACACATTAGGAAGAAGTCTCAAAAACTGTCTCTTACTAGCTGTCAATCACAAGCATCACAAGTTGTGGGACAGAACCCTCTGCAGTAGCAGAATTTTTCAGAGTTCAATATTCTCAAAAAACCCCTAATCCACTCAGACATCTACATTACAGAATATAGTCTACATAAAAGAATTATGAGGATGAAAGAGAAAACTTGTGGGAAGGATGAAATAAAGAGTGTATTTCTCAGGGGTTATATGTCTGACATAATTCTGCTTTTACAAGTTGTTGCCACTCAACAATTTTAACCATAACCAGTCTTTTCACTCTTCTCAGTGTGCCCTTTGGTATCTTTGTGTCTCCATTCTGATTACATGTGCCAGTCTCTTTTTCTCCCTCTCTCTTTGTCATCTTTTTCATGTATGTCAGCACTCAAAGAAGCTTCAAAAGTAGCCATTATCCCATCCATCTGTTCAGGATGGGAGTGTACACAGGAGATGGAGGGAGAGTACTGTGAACTCAGTAAGACTTCTTCATTTAAGGGACCTAGAGGAGAGGGAACTAGTGGAAAATACAAGAGTCTGAGATAGGGAATCCCTCTTTTATTTCCCTAATATAGTAAAAAAATACCAAAAAATAGTAACACTGCCAGAGAGTCCTTTAATGGGTGAAGGATTTAGAAACCATTGAAGTCTGAAGCTGATAAAATAAATTGAAATGTTCCATTTGTCATGGTGCTTTGAAATGAAATAGCCATGCTTGGAAAATATAGACAATGATACACAGAAAAGAAATGATGTCTTGTGGGGAGACATAATCTTAGCGCAGCACAAAACAAAAAGACAAAAAGAATTGCAGAAATCCTTTGGTCATCTGTGTGGGTGTACAGTGTAAATTCTCTTTTTTTTCAGCAACCATTGAGCATTTTAGAGGTAGTCAGTCAAGTAAACTATGTAGAGGCATCTCTATTTTCTTATAAATCCCAGAGAACCTGAAAGATCCTCATTATTTCTGAGGTGCTTCAGACTCTTGTTTTCTATACAGAAACTGAAATATTTTGTGTTTGTATTTCTCATGTTGCCTGTATCTTTCATGATTTCAAAAGACAGATTTTATTTTATAGTATTTTACTTTTTTTGTGTTGAAGACAAATGTCCAGTCTTGGTGATATGACTCAATTTAACTCCTGGTTTTAAAGCAGGCTTCCTGTAGGACCACATAATGCACTTACACTAATTGTATAACAATTTCCTACTGATAAAATGAGCAAACCGAAGTGGTTTTTTGCCCTCTCTCTTTTGTCTGTTCAGAACAGAACTTTTTTTGCAGCATTGTATTTTACATTTACAATAATATCACAATGAAACTTCAGTTTCAGTTGCAATTTTCATTTTTATAAAAAAATACTAAAAACAATAGTTCCTTTATAACCTGGCTCTAGTTCTAGAGAATTCAGCTGGTATACAGCTAATTTTTAAAGTAAGAATAGACTTAAACTTCAGTGGGTGTCATTTCAATGCAAAGCTTCCTGTTGTTTGCCTGACCCCGTTGAAAAGTTTTATTTTTGCAATTACACAACTTTTCAGATAAAATTACCTTACAAGAAATGCCTTTTTCATCTTGGGAGACTTTTTATTATAAACCTCAGGAGAAAGCTCATAACTGCAAGTAGTGCATTCATCTGAAGTGTAGAAGGGGAACAGACAATTGAAGGTGAAGTCACTGAAATTTTCAGCACAAACATATGAATTAAATATTACAAGGACAAGAAATCTTAGAAGAAACTTGTGAAGAAAAAGAACCTAATTTTGCTTCACTAAATTACAAGTATAAAAACTTCAAAGATTTCATACTGTTTTTTTGTAGTTGGTTACATTATCTTAAATTCTGCATTTATTGATTAAAGCTTGATTTTTTTTTATATACACATTATATGTTTTTGCATTTTTAAGTGTATTTTCTAGAGCCTTACTGCTCCAAATCTGCAGTCTACTCTAGTTCATTGTAAACAAGGGACCACATTGCTGAATTATCTTATTTGAAGCTGGGCCAAGTCCATCTAAAAGATTTACAAAACCAATTAAAACTTTTAGCAAACTCTCATGATTTTTTCTCCTCTTGTACTTGAGTATATCCCCACACATAACGTATCTTCATAGGCAGGTAAGACAGTAAGCTGTACAGTTCATTCATCTCTGCTTAGACTGTGACTTTTTTACCTCATTTAGTCCCCATGTCTAGCACTACCAAAACCAGCTTATGCTGGATTAAATAACTCCTTATCATCCCCTGACTGTCTTGCTCCCTTGCATCCTTATCATTATGGAATATTCCAACATTTTTTCACTGAAAGGATCAACATTTGGAGACAAATCCTTTTCTTTTCTATCTGTTTTCTAATACAACTGAACAGTATACAAATCATGCAATAACTCTGTTATCTCCAGACTGTCTCTTTTTAATCACTTCTGCTGACATGACAATATCATCTAATAGAGATAGGGACATGCTAAGAACTAAAACTACTTCCCAGATTGTACATAGATATGTTTCAGTTAAAATTAATTTTCTATATTTTAAACCAGTTTGTTATATCATCCTTTTCACCATATCAACTCTCTGACTGCCAAATCAGAGACTTCTGCAATGCTGTCTATGTTTTAGGATTCCTCCTTCTTTTCCTAGAATTCTGTTGCCACATCAGCTTTGATCCTTTTCCCAACTTGAGTGGCTTATACTACCTTATTTTGTGAACAGCATAACCTCAACCTTTTCATTTTTTCATTTAAACCGCTCTTCTTAGAAGCACTTACTTTCAAGAACTCCTTCAGTGCCATCCTCCCTGTCCTGGTTTTGGCCAGGATAGAGTTAACTTTCCGTGGGCTGAGAGGGAGCACAGCTGGAGGGCATGCTATGTCATGTGACGTCAAAGCTCAGCATATAGGCAGCACGTGCTCTCTCATGGGCGTTGTTTTGGTTTTGGTTTCTGGATCGGCTGGGTGGGTTTCTGTGGTGTGGTTGGATCGCTGCTGGGGACGGGCTCTGTACAGGCGCCGCTCAGTGAGCCACTACTGTATTTTACCCGTCTTGGACTACTGTTATTACTGTTGGTTTTGCTAGTAAATTGGGGTTTTTTTATTTAACCTACAGATTTCTTCCTTTGTCCCTCCCCTATTTCACTGCGGGGGTGGTGGTGGTGGTGTGTAAACAACTGGCCACATGGCGATTTGCTACAGGCTGAGTTCAAACCACAGCACTCCCCCACTTTTCCTCCTCGGGAGGACACCTCAAACTCTTTGCCTGCTCCAGCATGGGGCCCCTCCCATGAGAGACAGTCCTCCATGAACTTTTCTGATGTGAGTCCTTCCCATGGGCTGCAGCTCTTCTTGAACTGCTCCAGCAGGGGTCCCTTCCATGTGCTGTAGTTCTCCCAGCAACAGACTGCTCCAGCGTGGGCTTCCCACAGAGTTCTGGACACCTTGGGGCACAGCAGCTGCTCTGGCATGTCATCCTCAATGGGCTGCAGGTGGGCATCTGCTCCACGTGGACCTCCATGGTCTGCAGGGAGACAGCCTGCCCTCTCACCACAGGTTACAGGGAAGTCTTAGCTCTGGTGAACCTGCTGCCCTTCTTCCTCCTCCTTTCTTCCACTGACCTCGGTGTTTGCATAGGTATTTTTCCCACAACTCCTCCTTCTCTCAGGTTTCCCTTCTTAAATATGTTATCAAAGAGGTGCAGCCACCGTCTCTAACCTGTTCTTCCTTGGGCAGAGATGGGTCCAACTTGGAGCTGGGGGAGCTTTGAGAAGCTTCTTTCAAGGGGCCATCTCTGTATCTCCCTCCCCCGTTACCAAAACCCTGCCACACACAAACCCAACACAGCTGACTAGCCTTTAAATTAATTTCAGTTTAAATAACTGTAAGCATAACAAATATGTTAAGAAACAAACAATTAATGAAGTGTATATTCAGTGAAAACGCATATACCACAAACTGCTGAAATGATTCATGCATGAATAATCTTTATTTAGAAATAGATGTGCAAGGCAGCATGCTGAAGTGATAGCTCTTTAAGGAAGCTAGTGACCTTCTGCAATAAAATAATGACTTGATAAGATAGTCTGCAGAGGAAGTCACTGTTCTCTCCATTCATTTATTACACATACAGTATTCAGAACTGTAGGATATGGGAAACTCAAAATTATATTTTGAGTATATTTTGAGTGGAATATATTCATAGTTTTCAAGTAGAGAATTTAGGTAAAAAAGAAATAGATCAAGACCATATCCAGAAAGTCTGCAGGCTATCTGTGCTGGCAAAAACTATCCACATCTCCTCCCCTTTCAGCTTTCCTGGACCCAAGCCTGGAACCAAATTAACAGTTGTGGACCAATTGTGGACTGGAACTCTGAAGGAAATCAGGAAATTAAATCAAACTGACAGTATAGAAAAATATAACCTTATAGTCACTAAAGAAGTCCAAGATGAAGCAAATAGAACATACTTTGCTTGATAGACCATATAGTGATGTAGTTTCAGGAAAATCATCCAATTCGTCCCTACTTTCTCTAAGGAGAGAAAGGGAAAATGTACATCCACTTACCTCAACACCAGGATATCTGTGAAGCACTAAAGATGTCCTTGTAACTTTTCTTACATGTGCACACACTTGTATGTACAAACACACATGTACTTGGGAATTATTGTTATAGCTTGTACAAGTACATACATGTATGTATTTGGGCATTATTGTTATAGCTTTTCAGATCTTTTAGTAACAATTTTTGTTACTAATTATAGAAAAAAGCAATCTCAGGAAAATAATATAGATGACACCTGGAAATATAAACCACATACTCTATTTAGATTTTGTTCTAAAGTGGATTACTATTCAACTGTTTAATAATTTTTTAAATGATAAGGTCACTTTTCTAAAGAATATATCATAATTTAGAGCACGTTTCACACCATGTTGTGGCACATTTCCAATCAAGCATTATTAACTACATTTTTCGCATAATCCCATTACATCATGCTATCTGACTGGCAAGACTTAGATTTTTCTTACATCTTCCTGATTTCAAATGCATGTACATTCTGCAATCATTACATTTTCAGATTCTTTTTTGCATGCTTCCCACTATGCCACATGAGTTTCACACACCAGTACTCAATTAAAAGCTATCATAAAAAAATTATTATATTTAGCCTTCAGTCACTTAGGTGGAGCTCTGAAACCCATGCATAAATGTCTGTGCATTTCAAGAACACAATGGATGGTTTATTCTTTAGCAAAAGATTATTGATAAAACAATGCAGAAAATCAGTGAAATGCAGTATCACAGTTAATTATGTGAACAAACAGCATATATTTTAACCAAAGAATGTATAGAGTTTTGTTGTCTCTAATAAAATGAGTCTGAAGAAGAGCTTTCTGAGACAAAAAATGAACTGTTTTTCTTAAAGAAAGCAGGAACAGAGAAGTCCAAAAGCTATAGCAGCAAAATCACTTTATTACAGTGGATTGGTAGTCTAAATACCATACAGCAGCAGTTTTCTCCCATTCTCTGCAGTGCTGTCACAGGCATCAAGGACATGAGAAAAAATGAGGATGAGATTATTTTATCCTTTCTAATCTCCAGTTAAAAAGAAAGAATTCAGATGAAGAACACCTCCTCATGTTACTGACTGTGCCTTTTCACATTCATAGCTGAGATATGAATCAAGAAAAATTAGGAAAACTATGATTGAAAAACAAAACTATGAAAGCAAACTTCTTTTTTTTTAATAAGCAAATTTTCCATTACCCCAATTCAAGCATAATTATTATATGCCCACAAAAAAAAAAATATTGAGTTTTTCATGACATATATTTGCAGGAAACCAACAGTATGGAGCAAGTGAGGTGCCTTGTAAAAAGAAAGTACTATCAAAAAAAGGAAAAATCTTCTAAAAATAAAATACAAAAATGTTCTTTCTAGCTTCTTCAGCATAAAGTATGCAATTATGCTTTGCATGCTGTAAAACTGCAAATCAAACTATAGCAGCAGGGGAGTGAAAGTTGGAGGTATGAACAGGGGAAGAAATATAAGATTTCAGCTGAGATTTAAAATGAAATTAAATGGAGAGGTAGAGATATGTTGTTTCAGATGCCAAGAGCAGCAGAAGAGAAGGCTTCTGAACCAGATTGTGCAGAAAAAGTGAGGGAAGCCAAAACTGGATCAACAGAGGATAAAAGGAGAAGTAGTTAAGTATTAGAGAATATTTGTCAGTAACGTAGCATGTTTTTGTACAAATGTTTTGTCTTCAAAAAATCCCATTTTCAAGACTTAGAAAATAAAATAATAAAGTAGTAAAAAAAAAAGCTGAGAAAATGCCCCAGACATACACACTAGTTAAAAAAACCCCAAAACCTAAAAGATATGTTTGAATAGTAGCATGATATATCTGTATTTTGTTTTTCCATTGAAACCATCCAGGGGTCCCCTTTGGGCCATAAAATGGTATGTTGGCAAAGAAAATAGAAATCTCAACATTTCTTGTGAACAGAAATTCATAAACCAGACCTTAAATAGATACTCATGTCATACCTATGGACAAATCTGCAGGTGCAAAACAGATATTCTGAATAAGGATCCTCTCTCTATACCAGTGTTGGAACCTTGCAGATAATTTCCCATGGGTGTTTTCCTACCAGAACCGTGGTCCAGAACTCAGCCCTCTTTTCCAAAAGGTTTTTGTTTTATGTGGTTATTCTCTTAAATGTGGCTAACATAGCAGAATGCCAGCCTTCAGACTACCTCAGCAGTGCTGTCTCTGCTGTGTCTAGGACCATCACCAATTTAACTCTCCATAGCTGGATCAGTTACTGTCAGAAAAATTGTAAATTCCAGAGTGTCATCTTAACTATGATAAAATACAATATTTTTTTTTCTCTAATGTGTTTTTACTCCTAAAGCTATACTATTAGCATGCTAGCATAAAATGGCATGTGTGGATGGTTTATACATGAATATCCAGGGAACCCTGAAGTAACAGTGAGTCATGAGACTAGCAGAAGTGTTTGGGATGTCTGTTACAGAAACAGACACCTACTTGGCTCCCAACTCTTTTCTGGGTTGAGAAAGAAGAGATGTAACATCTGAATCTTTTTTTCTGGATTTCTCCTTTTCCTCCACTCACCCAGTTTTAGTATTCCCCAGACTTCTTATCATAGTCAGTATATCAACTTTCTTTTCCAGTTATGCACCATTTTATTATGAAAGATGATGAGTTTACTTAATTTGCCTTTGCAGTCTAAGACAACACTTTCTCAACCAAAGTTCATTTTTAAGCACATCTTAATTTGCATACAAAATACTAGTGGACATGATTACATTAAAAAGAAGGAAACCACTCCAAAACAGCAGAAGCCAGGAAGAAGAAAAATGGAAGAGAGGAACATGTGTATAGAAATATGAGTCTATGTCATTCCTGTTAATTCGTGTCTAGTTATGAGAATTCAATAAAAGAAACAAAAACATTCTTTTAATTTGTTATGAGGAAGAGCTTTCACATTTAGTTGGGGTTTTTTTTGTCCCCATGAGAAAACTGAATGAAGTCATGACAGGTTTTAGACTGAAGAACAGCAAGTGCAGCTTGTATTTGTGGGCTGATTATTAGCCAAATTTTTGTAAGAGGTGAGGAGAGAAATAAAACAAACACATACTGTTATAAGAATATTCCTTGATATAACCAGTTGAATTTATTTTCTACTTTCAATAAGATTGATAACAATACATAATTTTACCATAGCATCTTGTAGTATTTGCCCAGATTTTGCTCTCAACTTTACTGATAAACTTGGATTGAAAGGAAAAATGCTTTAAATCCACACATGATACTTAACAGCTATTCTTAAGGAAACTCTGAGGGGATATGAATTAGGTGAAAAATTGGCTGCACCATGAGGCTTGTAAGGTGTGAAGAGTGGTTTGAGATCTGACTGGCAACTAGCTGTGAATGGTGCTCCTCAGGGGTCAACACTATGGCCAGTATGGTTAAATGCTTGCATCAGTGACCTGAAAAATGGGATATAATCCACTGTTATCATTGCCACATGTGGAGAGGTGTTGGCAGTGGGGGGCTTGTAAGGAACTGAATGAATTAATGCCTCAAACATTCATCAACACAGAAAACCTCAAGGACAAATTGTAGCCTTTGTGATTAGTCTAAGGAATGAATTATCTGCCTAAGGGAAGCACAGGGTGTATTGAAGGGTGCATGGCTCTGCTCCCTTGCAGTTGTATAACCGAATTCCTTAGATAAGCCTTGAGGAGAGGAGACGTAGACTGAGTAAAACCATATGTTCAGGTTAAGGCCTACACTTTAATTTACAACTATAGCCTTGAAGAAGAGCTAAAAGAGTGGTAAGAAAGAGAAACAACGGACACCAGATGGAGCTAATGACTGGATAATCACCCAAGAAGCGAAAACTGAGGAAAAGGTAAAGGTGGTAGGGGGAGATCGCAGCCACCGACTCAATTGGACAAAAGGGTTAATGTACCCTATTCCCCCCACAATGCATGCACAGAACCCATGCTTCACCTTTTGCCCATCTCTTGTGGAAATGAGTTCGTGGAATACCTGCCTTTCTTTGTCTAGTATGCTAATCAGCTGATAAGATGACTTTAAAAAGGCGACAGAAAACTTTGCTGTGTGTGCACCCACCACCCAAGACTACCGGACCTGAGACAATGCTGGATCCAGGGATGGTGATCTGGATTTCTTTGACTCCTTCTCTCCTTTCTTTTTCTTTTCTTTCCTTTCTTTTCTTTCTTATAGATTTATACGAAACCACATTGCTTATTATCCTTTTCCAAGTTTAAATTGTTTTTCACCACAAGTAAAAAATTTAACTGGTCGTTTGGTGTCATTTCACCTTAATTTAACCCAAGGGGATCACAGAACTCTTGCAACTCTCTGGGCTTCCAGTCTGGGTCGTGACAGGGCAGCATGGGTGGCCTCTGTGGGGAGAGGCTGGGGCTGCCCTGTGATGGACACAGCTGGTTCCAGCTGGCTCCAACAGACCTACTGCAGGACACAGCTGAGCCCATCAGCCAACTCAGAGGCCTTTTCTTGTTTACTCATGAAATATGCACTTAGTTTTCACATTTCAGATGTTTAAAAAGATTTCACTGTGTGTACATCTGATATCTGCAGAGGTGAATGTTGAGACCTCCATTATGGGCTTGTTTCAGTCAGTAGCTTGGCTCCACAATGCTTATGTGAAGCTCAAAACCAATCACAGGCTAATTCATGGCTAAATACATTTACTAAGATTTTGTGCCATTGATTTCTCTGGAACCTGACTTTCATTTTTCTCTCTTTTTATATCACTGTCCATAGTCACTATAATGCATAGGTCAATGCTGTTTGTGTTGTGAAATGTCTCATACATGTTTCTCATTATCTTACTAATTAATAAACACTGATGCTCTGACATGACAGTTCTTATAGCCGGTTTTATATTTTTGTCCTTCTATATCCCCAGATTATTCTTACATTTACTAAAATCAGACTGAATGGTATGCAGTACCATGTGTAAATGACAAGAGCCATTTACTAGAGAAATATTTATAATCTGTAAAATAAACTATAGTCTGCAGCTTGATTACTGTAGGAGCAAGTATCCCATCCCCACACCTCTCTTACTTGTATTTTCTTGATCTCCTGTGTAAGAACACCCAAATAACCTTGATCCAGGACTTCTTTCAGTTTGAAACTATCAGCAACCAAAAAAGAACCCCTCTCCCATTGTCAGATATGCAAAGGATTGTTGTAATATGAAACCTCATCCCCAAAGACTGACATTCCCTGTCAGCCCATATGTAAGTGGACAGCCAGGTATTCATGGCTGGTAAAAGGCATCGTAATGAGAGGTCAGGTAGGGCATTACTTTATGCAGAAACTAGTTTATCTTCCTTGTATCAACAAATTAGGTATATATGGAGTTTTGTTCCTGGATTATACATGAATTAATACAGGACCTCATAAGAGTGGGAGCAGGTGAAGCTTTAAGAGCATACAGGAGGGGTGAGAGAAGAAAGAGTGTAAGAGACACTGAAGGGATCCTTAGGAAGAAGAGCACCAAGAGGTGTATTTACTGCTGCTGCTGCTGCTGCATGGGACTGCAGCAATATATGCTGGTTTTCATAGAAGCCAAATCCCACCTATAGGTATCTACTGTCCCCCACACACTCCTGATACCTCTTTCAAGGGCAAGAAATCACAAATCAGCTTAGATTGCCAAGCATTTGACACTAGAAGAGGAGGCAGCCAAAGCATGGCTATTTATCAGACTGCATTCACATCATGCTTACCTGGAATCTGTTTATTTTGCTGGGGTCTAGTGCCAAGTCTTACCTGATAGCATAGGAATAAAAGTAGGAAAAACAAAAACCAAAACCACATCAGAAAGGGGGTTGATATTTCTCCAGCTAGACTCATACAGATGTCAGAATTATCACATTTCAAGTTAAATAATGTCTGACCATAGTTTTTTGCATATCCTGTTTTAAAAGGCTTGCTTTTTTTTTTTTCTTTTTAATGTGAGGCCAAATATTGCAGCTCCATAGTTAATATTTGTAGCTTTGAGGTCTAATTCTACAAAGCAGTTGGAAATATAATAGTTTTTCTGTAAGAAAAATACTGATAGAATATTTGTCAAATGGAAAATAATTAATACCTACATGTCACATAACAAAAGGAAAACAATTAAGGTTAAATTTAAAGAATTTGTGAAACACTCCGAGGTAGAAAGCACAAAATTACTGTCAATGAAATGGACCTGTAAAAGCCCAAGTCATATTAAAGGGGTACAAATAATGATGAACTGAAAAAGTCTCTCAGAAGCTTACAGACAATGCATAGTTCTCCTGTATGTTCATTGTTAGAGCTGCCCAAACATTTAGCACCTCAAGTCAGTGACACTGGCTGTAGTAACTTAAATTTATCAATGCCTTAGATAAAACAGCCATATTTTCTTTCAAATGACTTTTTTTTTTTTTTTTTTTTTTTTTTACACTATAACATTGATGAGTTTCTTGGTTTAGTAATTCTTGCACAAAAATGAAAATGGTGATATAAATACTGAGCAAAATGCTGGACAAACTGCTGGTAGAAGGATGATCTCCTTCTGCCTTACAGTTTTAAAAAGAATTATATTATTAATATAAATGCAAATCTGGGAATCTTTGCACACAAGGGTACATTGAAAACTCCATCGGGGACACACAAAAATTCTCACATTAATCTGTTTCTTCTTTCCATAAAATAATCTCATAATAATATTGTTTTTACTCCGCTAGGCCCCTAACCTTCATTGTTCAATGATGTGTGTTCAGGAGCTTTGGTTTTGACTATGGGAAACCCATGTTATTCTGAGACTGTTGAAGCATCAAGAAATACCAAGGTCTTTTACACCTTTTGCAGATGACTGAAAAAGTATTATATCTAAAGACTTACTTCAAAAACTGATAGTCTAACATCTGCCACAGAATCAGTGTATGTATGTGCATGTCAGGGAGCAAGGAAATGTGTAACTATATAAAAGAATTAATGACCCGAATCAATGTCCAGAAGGTTTAGGAGAGATGTTATTAATAATTAACATATTAAATTGAATCTTATAAATTCTGTAAGGAGTGTATCACTTTGTACTAGGAACTGATGGACAGTCACTGAAATTAACGAAGTCTCATTTAGGAGGCTTGGCAAATGCTGAATTTAGAAAGAAAAGAACTTGAAAACCCACTTGTACAAATACCTGATTTCTAAATAGGACTCTTTCTTGTAAGAAAGGAATTACAGTACCTCACGCTATCACACGCGTCTTGCATACAACATGTACATTGAGACTGGTGGATTTCAAATTTACCAAAAATCTAGTTCTAATTAAGGAGAAGTGTCATCTTGGTTGAAAATGGGTTTGAATGGACACCAGTTTGGATGGCCAACTGGATTCCTAAGGATTACATAAATAAGATAGCTTACCTTCTTCAAAACTGAAGAAGAGAAATGAGTGTTATACTGGAAAAAAGAAAGCATAATACACAGACTCACTTTCTGAGTAAGGTGATACCACATTTTGAATAGTTTAAGTATCTCTGCTTATTAAAATATGTAAGGCAGTTAAGACCTAGTTAGTATGGTTGGAACAGTTTCGTCCAAGTTCAGTGTATCCTATGATATTTCAAAAATAAATTAACCTCTCTGACTTTAATACCTCAGTCATAAAACTTAAGTTTAGAAGAATCCTCAACTGATCATCTAGTTCAGCTCCCTGAACTAATCAAGATCAAATTTTTATATACTTTCCTTGACAGAAGTTTTATATTCTTTTGTATCTAATTTCCATTTTTTTTAAAAAAAGCAAAAAAAAAGCAGAATACCCACTCATCTATTTGTTAATTAATAAGAACATAAGAATGGCCAGAATGGGTTAGACTGGAGGTACACTTAGCCCCAAATCCTAATTCAATCAGAACCTATAAACACACCCTTAAGGAAAAAACAATTACGTGGAAAGTAAGCATGGTCCACTTTAATATTTTCCCAGAGTCCTACTAGTTTCAGCTCAGCAATTTCCTGATTTGGCCAAGGTCACTATGGATTTAGTAACTGACAATGGGTTTCTTCTCCATGGATTTATATAACAGCTTGTCTGAAACATCCTTCAGATACAATTTCTTGTCTTCTATTAAAAAAAAAAGTGGGTGTTTTTTGTGAACCTGACTTATCTCAGTTTTATGTTATCCCTTAGTTCTTGTACCTGAAGAAACAGTAAACTATCTCTACCTATAGAACTTTTGCAAGCCACTCAAGATTTGTAAATTTTTAGCATATTCTCCTTGTTTTACTCTTTATAGCTCATAGATCCCAGCTTATCGATCATTCCCAGTATGGAAGACATTCCGTAACTTTGATCATCATGTTTTGTAACATTTGTGAAGCATTCAGTACTGCAGGGATGATCACTATAAAAAAAACTATGAAAAAATAAATAATTCTATCTTCAGGGCAGGATTTGAATAATCTTCAGTGAGTAAGGCTGGGTACAGACTATTAAACAAGATGAAGGGAAAAAAAGAGAAAACTGCTCATTAATGAGAACTATCTGCCTCTAAACTGAACGAGGTGAGGATTTGGCGGATAGAAAAAGTATATCCTCAGTCATAAACCTAAAAAATATAATGTGGCATTCACAAAAAGGGATACAGACAATCTTGATTCTGGTATTACTACGCTTCTGTGTGTTTGCCATTATGAGCTAAATAATAGTCTTTAAACCTTTTTTCGCTATATCTAAAAGACTAAGAAAATAATGTGTTGCAACTTTGACATAAACAGAAGGAAACACAGAAGAGCAGTGAGTTTCATCTTATGGTATTACAGAAAGACTGCCCTTTATGGCAGTCCTCGAGAAAGTGATATATATATTGCAGATTATGATATTATTTAGAGGATGGCAAGAAGAGAATGGTGTTTCACACTGACAGACCTTCTTTCATTCCTGTTTCTCACCTCATTACTTACACATTTCAGTATAACAGTAACAGATAGGACAGACAGGAGAAAAAGATGAGGATGATGTGACTTTGCTTTTGCCTGGGAAAGTGCCAGCAGAGGCAAAAACTGTCAGAGGTATGTGTTAAAAGCTGTTTTAGGGCCTCAAAGGTCCTAAATGGTGTGAGAATGACTGCTGGAAGAGGATCATATTCTTGGGACCGTTTTAGAAGTGAATAGGAAAATAAAGCAGTAACTGAAGTTTCATAATACCTGGATTTTCAGCTATATTTAAAACTTGGGTGTCATGATTAGGTTTCTACATTCACATAAAATGTTCTAGACTTTACAGATATGTATAGATATTTTGATAATCAAATAGTATGCAAGCTATGTGCACACATATTTTAAAGGCTTCTAAAAGAAATTAATCCTAGTTGTTCAATGTACCAGTCAATCACTTCTTGAAAAAAAGGGCAAATCATATACCTCTTTATTACTGAGAACATTAGATTTTTTTAAAGTATGCCATTAGAGTTTTTGTTAAATAAGCAAAAATAACTTTGTTGCAAATGTAGCTTTGTCTTGTTCAACCTGGTAAGGACTGCAGTGGGTTTTTGCTAATATTTCCTTTCTGTGCATTCTTTGCTGTAGCAGTTTTGTTCCTTTGTGACTCTCTCCTTTAAAGGAATGATATTTTTTTCCCAGAGGTTGCAGATCTGAATCCACAATTTGGAGTCACTCTGTAATTAAAATAGACAAGTTTGGTTTGTTGTTTTTTTTCTTTAGAAAAGATATTGGGGACTTTTAAGATAATACTGAATCATTTTGAGTACTTTTATATCATATTAATGATATAAGAGGAATTCCAGAAGGATTTCACAAAACTGAGTGAACAAAAAGTGGCAGATTAGCTTCAGCATGGATAAATGTAAAGGTGCCTAGAAAGTCACAATGATTTATTTAACCATCTTTTGAGTACAAAAGGTGGTTCTGAGTGTGTAAGTCTAAAACACAATGCTTGAACTGTATTCTACATTGATCAGACAGGCTGCAACTCTCTAATCAGCTGTTGCTATTTTTCTCCCCTCAGGAAAGTTTCATTCTGGAGCATGACTGAAGAGTTTTGTATAAGGCAAAATGCTTTGGGGTCTTTCTGCTGCCCAATCTGATCAGATTAAATGGAACTCTATGACTGTTAAAACTGCAAAAAAAATGGGAAGCATAACATTGTATGTTACCCCCACAGTATGCATAATTTCAGAAAGATGACTGGTTCAGCTCAAGAGTTCTTTCATTTTTAAGAGTAACGTTGTTTAAACATTTAGATGATACCCCATAGGTAGATAGAAAGGAACCACTCTGCAAACTGTTGTTAATGAACATAAACCAAATCATCTGAATGGTACATCTAAGTTCTGAGGCAATTGACCTTGATTACTGGTCATTTTGAACATGTGGTGCTTCAAAACCACATGTATGAAAAAATATCAACAATTCTTCATTAGGAAATATACAAAAGCGTGTCATTCACAAAATATGATGGAGAAAGAATTGAAAATTGTTCAAGGGCTCTGTTCTTGAGAAACCTTCTCTTTTCCATCATTTTTGGTCTGGTCACATGTGCTGGTTTTGGTTGGGATAGAGTTAATTTTCTTCCCAGTAGCTAGTGCTATGTTTTGGATTGTGTGCTGAAAACAGTGTTGATAATACAGAGATGGTTTTGTTATTGCTGAGCAGTGCTTACACAGAGTCAAGGCCTTTTCCGCTTCTCACCCCACCCCACCAGCGAGTAGACTGGGGGTGCACAGGAAGATGAGAGGGGACACAGCTGGGACAACTGACCCCAAATGACCAAAGGAATATTCCATATCATATGATGTCATGATCAGCGTATAAATCTGCAGGAAGAAGGAAGGTGGGAATGTTTGGAGTGATGGTGTTCATCTTCCCAAGTAACCATTATGTGTGATGGAGCCCTGCTTTCCTGGAGATGGCTGAACACCTACATACTGATGGCAAATAGTGAATTAATTCCTTATTTTGCTTCACTTACATGTGCAGCTTTTGCTTTACCTATTAAACTGTCTTTATCTCAACCCACAAGTTTTCTCACTTTTACTCTTCCAATTCATTCCCCCATCCCACGAGGGGGGAGTGAGCCAGCGGCTGGGTGGTGCTTAGTTGCTGGCTGGGGTTAAACTACAACATCACATTTTAAGAAAATTGTCTTTTTTTTGTAACTTTTCTAACCTTTTGAGAACTAGTGAAAATTTTGATTATTTTTTTTTTTTTTAAAGCTGATTAAACCATCTCCATAGTTCCATGTACAGAGTTTAACCTAAAGGGTCAGTACACGTGGAATAATGTAAAATGTTTACAGCAGTGAAGTACAATGTAGTCAAAAGATACACCCAAAACTGTACTCAGATCAGTTCTACTGTGACTCTTTAATCAAACACTATTTTTTTCTGCATATCATCTTGATGTAAAACTTCAGTTATCCTGAACTAGTCTTCTCGCAAAGACAAGGCACTCCATACTTACTGCCAACCAAACATTTACCACATAACATGAGTAAATAGATCATACAAATGTGTCAATGAGTAATAGCAAATACTATTAGAGGACAAAATATATATATATGGATATAATGCCTACTTCATCAACAGTATGGTGAATAACAAAAGTGACAAATTAATATTTTTCCTTAAGAATAATTAGATATCATACATATAGATATGAATAACCTTCATGAAAACACTTGGGTCATCTGTAAACTGAGAATCTGAAACTAACCTATGACTGAAGAGGATATTGGGAAGTAAGAGAAAGTTGTAGCATAATTTCAATTTAGCTGTCTTATCTGAAATACCATGCATTCTTGCTTCTAGGTTTTCCTAGAAAAACTAGATTTTCCTAGTTCTACTTCCAGCACCTCATTTCACTGGGTGTTTTAAAACAAATAATTTTTTGATCTTTGCCTCCCAATCTGAAAATCAGTCTGGAGTTGCTGTCAGATGTGAGACCAGAAATTCAAAGTAGAAATAGTAGAAACAATATCAGTCAAGGATAGATTTTTTTAAAAACATTTCTTTACTGCTTTCCAAAAATTAGAGATATAAATGAAATTACAAGGACATAGATTATGCAAGTTTTATTAAATGCAACTGTCAAACTCTTTTCTGTCATTCTTTGTAAGCTCTTTTTTTGGCTACTCTTCAACAGCGTTTTGTGTGAAGTCAATATTTTTCATAGTTTTGGGTTATTCTTACAGAATGTGTGAAAGAAATGTCTTAATGATATTATTCTACAATCGTTGCTGATTTTTAAGGTATTAATGATCAGCAATGATAAGAGATGGCATGTTTAAAAGTGAGTAAGAACATGTCCACTCACCTGGAACAGAGACAAAAAAAGCCCCTAGGACATGGTATCAAAATGCTTGAGTATATAGTCATAATTTACTTCAGTTGAATGTAAAAGGCTGAAATTTCTATGGCAAGGAGACATTACCAGAAAATCCTGAAACAAAATACATTGCCTTACATAGTGTTTAACAAGTTAGATTTTTTTTGAGTCATTTTGACACCACCAATTTATCAACAATTTGTAACACAATGAAATTGGTAAGTATTGCCCTCAGTGGGACTATGAAAAACTTTATCATTTTGTATGCTATCCCACATTCAACATGTAGCTATTGCATGTAGTTACTGAAACTATGTCATGGTCTCCACCAAATCGCTAATGAGGAAAATCCATTCTTGCATGAAAAGATCACAAATTGGTTTTAATTACAAAAAGAAAAAAAAAAGTAATTGAATATCCCTAGTAAAAACACTTTTGTTATAGCTCTGATTTAAAATTCTTAGGCATTAATCAAAATGTTTGAAGTCCCTGCTGTTTCTCTTTGTTCTGACAGTCACTCTTATGCATCTGCTCACAATGGTAAATGCACACCTAACTGAACAGATCAGCAAAATTTTTGAAGTTATCAGGGTTGGTTTTTCACAATATAAAATCATTACTTTAATTTGAAAAGTCAAAGACTTCCCCAGGAGACATATAAATCCTTCCTAGGCCTGAAGGAATGCACCTAGGCATCTGTGTGATCCAGCTGATCCCTTATTCTTTACATCTTTACTTTTAGCAGAGGGAGTGGGTCCCAAGAATTCTACAGAGAACAGCTCAGTTAGTACTGTCTGCAGTATTCCCTGTGTTTATCAGAAAATTGGTGTCCCTCAAAAGCCAATCCAATCAGCCCATAGCAGTTACAATGATTTCTGATGTGTTCCCCATTTCTCAGCTAGTTCACAGTCCAGAGTCTATATGCATCTGCAGAAACTATTTGGTACTTTGAAATATGCTAATACAAATCTTCTGAACATATCTATGGTTTACCTACTTTAATTCTATTAATGAAAAAGTAAATTATTTTCTAAAAATAGAAATGGCCTTGTAAGAATTATTTCAAACGTGTATTTATTATACAGGTACCTACACAGAGACAGTGGAAAAAATCCTGCTAAATGTTAAAGGGAATTGTAATAGACACTTTGTACCACTGGTTTAAAATCTGGACATCTAGGAAGTCTCCAAGGCCATAAAATCTGTTCAGCAGCCCCTTCCACTGTTACAGATTGAGCATTTCACTCTGATGTGTGAGAGAGACAGTTCATTTTAGTGGCCTTTGTAATGTTCTCTAACTCTAATACCAAAGCAAATACTATAAGAGATGAAATGGTATTATATTCTTATTTAGCTATATTCTGAATCTTTTAATCCCTTTAAGTGACAGAATGGGAACATACAATATACCAGGTGTTCTTCCTTCGAGAGAGCAGAAATATTTGCAGCTGTGTAAGGGGTTGGATTTTGATAGCAGCACAATAAACTGAAATGTTAATTACTGTAACAGGAATGGGCAAGAGTTTTTCTGTGATCATGAAGGAAAAAAAATCAAACTATAACCCATGGAACTGGTGCCTTAGTGCACAACAAAAAAAAAAAAATAGAAAAAAAAAAGCAGCCAAAGATGTGTTACTATTTCATATCTTTTACTTTTCATGTTTTTTGCCACTGGATAGCTGCCTGATATGAAAGTTGAATCAAGTTGCAAATGAAATACTTACAGATTTTATTCTGAGAATATACAGTGACACTAAGCTCATATATACAAATCACATTGGTAAAAGCTCAAATACTGAAAAGACAAGTCTGAGAAACTGAGACAATGAAATTCTTTTTTTGCTGGATTTGCATTGACAATTGCATTTGCATGTGTCATGTTTGTAAGCAGATTTTTAAGAGGAAGCCATATTGCGCTTTTTGGTATTTATGTGTCACCTAACCTTTATCCAAACAACCTGCATCAATGAAAGGACTTAGATGTTATGAATACAAAAGACATCTTAAACAATTTCTAAATGCTTGTTTTACACCTCCTTTTTGTGGCAAAACCAGTGATCAGCAATGTTTAAATATCTAAGCTCTGTTTATTGAAACTATTCATAGAAGTCATTTCAGAAATGTCTCAGTGCAAGTTTGAAATATCATGGACAAATGATGAAGAAGGCCTTGACACACAATGTTCCTACCAGAAGTGCAGACTCTCCTCTTCTGCACATAGGAGACAGATCTACAAGACCCATGTAAGGTGGCAAAGTACTTTGATGTAGACCACTGCTTTGAGTTAAATATAAGTCTTACCATTATCAGCATTTTAGTTAACAGATATATGTTTGGGACATGAACATTTTCCTTAATCTCCTTACTTTGTATTTCAACTAAACATTAAGACATTTTAAAATATTTTAAAAAGTATAAGTCAATGTCAAAACAGATTGTGAAATTCCATTTTTGTTTTTGAAAAGTTCAGGATTACTCTTTTAGTAAGTAGACTTCACCATGGCTTCCTATATATCTCATACGTTTCTGGAGAGGGGAAATATGTGCAAGTAGAAGCAACCATTCATCAGATGCTGATTTTGAAATTTGAATTGCAGCTCTCATTTTAGCATTAAACTCCACCTCCAAAAATCTGGTTAGCAAGCTGCTGTGTAGTTCTTAGCAGTCACCTTTGATAGTAATTGAATTAATGGTGCATTCATGTTGTTCTCACAAATTTTCAGATTAGACTTTTTTACTATCACTCTGTGTGTCTTCCCCAGATGAGCTTAAAGTGAAAATTCATCCAAAAATGCATTCAGATTTTTTGTATAATATTCACTGAACAACCACTGACTAGAAAACATTATGTTCAGTGGTTTCACATTAGTTTTCTTATTTAGGCAAAAGGTTTTTGCAAAGTCCTTATGACTGAGCTTTTGTTTTTAAAAGTACTCTGTTCTTATTTCAAATTAAGTGATGAGTCCATTGTAAGAACAACAAAAATTCTTTATTTTTATCAATAAAATATATCTTTTTACAATCATCCATTTAAATTTTTTAAAAGTATTACTATAGAAGATGATCTATTCTGAAGAAACCTTTATATCTGACTTTCCAACAGAGGAATTCAAACCCCAATTGTAATTAACATGTCCATAAATCAATCTAAAACTTGTCAAGGCTATTTATCAGGAATAATGTGGAGTTAATATTTCTAAACAGGGTAATGTTTGATGCAGTGCAGAAACTTTACTGACATCTCTTTGGCATAAGACATGTATCCTATAACTCAGGAACAGTATTTCATTTTTAATTGATGCCTAGAAAAAAATTGTGTCAGAATTCTTAATGTCCACAGTAGTTTTAATTTGGGTTTATATTGAAAAAGCATTTCTCAAACTACATGAAAAATACCTTTTTGTCAATACAGCTATCAGATTTCATTTCTGCTGATAGAATGCTGTGAGTCTTAGTAATAGTAGGAGTTATGGCCATTGCCTAAAGCCAGCCCTCAGAAAGCATATGGCACATATTTTCAGACTTGTTTTGGTTATATGCCAGTCTGGATTCTAACCAAGGCACCCCACTTCAATAAAGTTGACTTACATTAGCTCTACATCAAGTTTCCCCATGCTTCCCACTCTGTGTTCTGAAGGCTTGGCTTTCCATGCCGCTGTTGTTCTGGTCCCAAGTTTTTCAAGAACAAAGCCTGATAATCATGCCAGATTGACAACAATTATGTAATAGGGACAAATATCCACCAAAAATTAGGATAAAGCAACACAGTTTGCTTGAATTGACAGAATGTTTGAACAGTTGTTTTCAAAGGGGGAAAGCAATTGCATTACTATGTTGTTCCACAAAGTCTTGCTTTGTTAAGTTACAGTATAAAATATGAGTAATTTTCAGATGTCATTTCTGGAGGTAAAATCTAATGTCATAGTTTTTTATCAGTCCATCAACCAGTAAATTGACCTCATATCTCAGTTATGAAAGAGACCATTTTGTTGCTAATATATGACTTTCTTCCTCAACAGTTTGACCTACTTTAAAATTTTTAAAACTGTTTCAACAGACATTTCAAATATTACTTACTAGACAGAAGTTTAATTCCCCTGTTCTCAATGGCTTGTTTGATCAATAAACTGATGTAAATTACTCCTAACAAATTGCAAATAACTCCCAATAAATGATTCTTATAAGCTTTTCTCTGCTTTATATCAAAGAGCTGCTTATTTTCCTTTTCATTTATCGTACTTTCACAATCCAATTCCTTTAAGACTCAAAAGTCAGGGTGTAAGAAATTGACTTTTACTAATTTACTTTTTTTGTCAATTGATTTTGGTACACTACATTAAATAGTCTGCTTCCAGTAACCTATACCCTCCTGACCTTACTACAATATTGATCTTATGCACTTTTTCATTCCAGAAAATCTCACTTAGCTAAAATTTGTACTTTCTCACACTAGCAGCTGTGTGGCATAAACCTTGAAAACTATTTAGTTAACTGACTGTGAGAGAGACTTGTAACTCCCCAAAAACAGGGCCTGAGAGGAACAGGCCTGCAAGAAAAAACAGCCTGAGAGAGATAAGGGATGGGGGGAAGTGGAGGCTGTCTGAGCTCAGGAATATCTCAAACACTCACAAGTAGCAAAACTGTAGTCACAGGATGGATAGTGTGGAGTTGGGAGCTGATAAGGCTGCCTGGATAGCACAGGATGTAGCTGGAAGAGGAAGCCCAGTGAAGGCAGGACAGTTCTGCTCTCGTGCATCTTGTGAAGTTTCAAGGGCCATCTGTCTGGTGAATGACCTTTGCTTCATTATTCACAAAATGCATATTAAAGTTTACATCTGTGAGTATGCTGACAAAGATTAACAAAATCATGCTAATTACATCATCCCATGAAGCACCTTGCCCCTCCCCATACATGGGATATACAGGTATGTAGGTTGACCTAGGGGACAGAACCAGGAAAGTATGTATAAATTGAGGAGGGAGGTGAGGAGTGAAGGAGAAAAGAAAAAAGAAGACATGAAGAAGTAAAGAAGACATATGCACCTCTGATGAACTCAGACAGGAACAACACAGGAACCCGGAGCAGTGATCTTTATTTCTCTATTCTATTTCCCTCCTTTTCTTTTTCCTCTTTTCCCTCCCTACCATTAAGTCACGCAAGGCAAACTATATTGCTTGCCATAACCAGTTATATACATAGCCAATTATCGTGTATCCAATTAGTACATTGTGGGAAGTTAATAAATGTCTGGATTTTGAGACCTGTCTCACTGTTATCCAACTCTGTTGGGGATTTATGAATCACTTGTCTCCCTCGTCTGAGCAGGACATGACGGACTCCCACAGAAATTAGAACAGAAGGGTAAAATATTCAACATAAGAGTTATTAGACATATATTCTTTGATAACTTCAGCATCTTTGTACTTAAAGTGGTTCACTGAGTTATAAATCTATATAGTGTCCTTGATGGCACCATATTAATACAATTAAAATTACAATACATGGATACCATAATAATAATACAATTATTAGGTTATAACTAAGAGATAAATCCAGACTTGATATAATGGGACTTCTAAATTTGTAAATTCTACTCCAGTCACTTCAGTTGTGACTGATTATTTTTCAGATTTCTAGGCAGCAAAAGTTGTTAAAAGCCCCCTTGGAAAATCTCTGAATATCTAGTCTTGCTAGATTATTGGCAGTGTGTAAATTTATATGATTTCACATTAAATAAAAAATAAAAAAATATGGAGTGATTAAGAAATAAGAAATCTGCCTTTACCAATAATGGCATATTCTAGATTTTTTGGGCTATACAGTTAAGCTTTTTCTACTTGAAGGTCTTCTCTTTCCTTTCTGCCTTGTGAATATGACATTTGCTCATAACACCAGTACCACGTTGTTGGAGCTCCTTTGGAGGACCTCCAGCAATCACTCATATTATCTGAGTGGACTGAATTGGGAATTGTAGCCTCACATGCAAAAATGTATTCTTGGAGATACATACATTTATCTTTTATTGAACAGAACATTTTATTTTTTAAAAGTCTTAACTACTTTGGGAAAGACCCAGATCATAGCAGAATTACACAGAAGTTTACAAACTGCAGATTATAAACTTCGGTTATACTTTTGTCTGGTTATGTCAGTAGAATCTGTTTCTCCCAAATCACTGTACTGAATTACTAAACCAAATTGTTGAGGAATACTCCAGTAGCTGTTTGTTATCCTTAAATCTTGAAATACACTGTTACACAGATGAGAGTTCCTGCAATTGTTTTTTTAATCCTGTAATAACTGTGAGAATTATGTAACAATTAGAGATTAATTTATGTGCTACAATCCAAATATTATTGTGATGTTTAGAAACTCTACAGAATTAAACAAAAACCACAATTATTACTATTGATACTTAAGTTCAACCCACAAGAGGCTTTCTCTCTCATTAAACACAAGTGCTATCAGAATACTTACACAGCATGTGTAGCTCAGATTTAATTCTTTGGCAATACTGTTTTGTTGGCTTTTACTTCCATTGACAAGGATGAAAATTCCCCTTTCTGCTAAGTATTCCATTCAGTTTAAAACTTTTTTTCAAGAATTTTCCTAGTATAGAGACTTATTATTTAAACAAGTTTGATTTTAAAATTAAGTGTATAAAATAACTATCAACACACAGAGACATATTATTTTATAGAAAACCTTGCAACAAAAGTCTTCATAACACATATGCATTTATATTGTAGAAGTACATTTAGAAGACAAATGTAGATTAGTTGGGAATTCACACTAACCAGAGTGGTCTCCAAGGCAGTTACTAAATCCCAATCTAAGATCTGAAAAACCTTGCAATATCTTAACAAATCTCATCATGATAAAATGCCCCAAATTCTGAGGAAATTGTGAAATCAGGAATTATGCCTCCAATTCTGGAATCTGTGTGTACTGCAGTCAGCAAATGATCTAAAAGTATAAAGAACTTCCCGAGTTTAAAATTTCATTGACAGAATGTAGAAAGCTAGAAAGCTATATTAATTTATATTCTGATACCAGAGATACTTTGGATCTTTTCAGAAACCAGAAATAAGAGGAATTCAAGGAGTTTTGTTTCTTTTTACGCCAATGAACTAATGTATAGAGAAATATATAACACAGGAATGGCTGCATGTTAAAAGTTATGGGGGAAAATACCAACTCCAGACAAACTGTGCAAAACAACATTCTAGATATTGATACTGTACCAGCAATGTTCTGTGTATGTGTGTATCGAGTTTGCATGACAAGGTTTGGGTAGCAGGGGGTTACAAGGGTGGCTTCTGTGAGAAGCTGTTCGAAGCTATGTCCAGTGGAGCTAATGCCAGACGGCTCCAAGATGGACCTGCCGCTGGCCAAGGCCGAGTCCATCAGTGATGGTGGTAGCACCTCTGTGATAACATATTTAAGAAAGGGGAAAAATCTGTGCACAACAGCATCCAGAAGAGAGGAGTGAGAATATGTGAGAGAAACAACTCTGCAGTGAGGAAGGAGGGGAGGAGGTGCTCCAGGCACTGGAGCATAGATTCCCCTGCAGCCCGTGGTGCAGTCCATGGTGAGGCAGGCTGTGCCCCTGCAGCCCATGGGGGTTAACAGTGGAGCAGATCTCCACCTGCAGCCCGGGGGGGACCCCACACCAGAGCAGGGGGATACCCGAAGGAGGCTGTGACCCTGTGGAAAACTTACGCTGGAGCAGACTCCTGGCAGGACATGTGACCTCCTTGTGGGACCCATGTTGGAGCTGGGGAAGAGTGTGAGGATGCCTCCACCTGAGGAAGAAGGTGCAGCAGAAACAACATGTGATGAACCCCATTCCTCTTCCCCCTGTGATGTCTGGGGAAGGAGGTAGAAAATTCAGGAACAAAGCTGAGCCTGGGAAAAAAGGAAGGGTGCGGGGAAGGGTTTTTTAAGATTTGGTTATATTTCTCATTATCCTACTTGAATTTTATTGGCAATAAATTAAACTGATTTCCCCAAACTGAGTCTGTTTTGCCCATGATGATAATTGGTGAGTGATGTCTCCCTGTCCTTACCTCGATCCATGAGCTTT
This sequence comes from Strix aluco, assembly GCF_031877795.1. NCBI lineage: Eukaryota > Metazoa > Chordata > Aves > Strigiformes > Strigidae > Strix > Strix aluco. The sequence goes on from NC_133934.1 coordinate 22,049,443, forward strand.
TCATTATATTTTCTCTGTTCTGTCCAGTTGAGAAGGGAAGTGATAAAGAGGCTTTGGTGGGCACCTGGTGTGCAGTCAGGGTCAACCCACCACAATGTGAAATGTCAGAGCAAATATACAGGAAAAGACATTGTTCTAAACAATGTTATTCCAAGACAAGCATGATCTACAATAAGTTCAGACAGATTTTTATCAGAATGCAGGAGAAACTCTCATTGATTAAGTATCTTTAATCTACATAGCTTTCCTGTCTTATCTTACAAGCCATAAAACAGAATTAGAAGTCAAACATATATAACAATATTATAACAATATTATATAACATATAATATACTTAACATTATAAAAAGTTTATTCAATGTTCAAAGATTCCAATTATAAAAAGCTTAAAAGTAGTCTGAAACTTGTATTACCATGATGACTGTAAAAGTATATGACGCAGTAAAAAATATTCTGAAACTGCAAAGCATCATCAGATACACCTCTTTTCTAAATGTCACTGAAATTGTAGGACCGTAACACCTTTGTACAAAAGAATCACATTCTTGTTTGTTCTGGGAGAAAAGAATAAAAATATTCAGATCATTCAGTAGCAATTTAGGGCTTCAGCAGTCTCTGAAATCATCCTCAGGAGTCCTAATGGGAAGGATTTGTCAGCTGAAAAGTAGTTATGAATCTAGTTGCAACTCTCTGCTTCATCACATGGATCTATTGCAAAAGCAAAATGCCTGTTCCCTGCTTTTGCTGCAACCCACTCAGCATCAGGAAGCAAAGGTAAGGATGAACTGTTGCTAAATAGAGAACTGTATTCTGTAGGCATATATTCCATAAACCGAATTAACAAAATACTGGGCAACAGAACCTTTACTCTTCTGAAGTCAGTGCCAAAATTCACTAGGGTAAGAATTTCGTTAGAGTATGGATTTCAACTGTTGTATTTCCTGAAAGATAAAGAAATATTTTAATGGCTTTTGTTTATGTCACTCTTATGTTAATGTTATGCAAGCTGAAGATGGTCAAAGTAAATTTATTTATTCATTAAACTGTTAGGGGGAAAAAGAAACATCTCACTGTGTGATTATTAGAGGGGGTGGGGAGTGCTTATATAGGAAAAATGAGGGAATTGTGCGGGAGAAAGTTTTTATAGGTATTCACAGGATAGTAGACAACATGATTCCCAAAATAAGTCTGAATAACTGAAGAATTCATGTTGTCTTTCAACATATAATAAAGTCTGTGTACTCAAATATACATTTTGTTTGCATGTGCATGTGTGTATACATGCAGATTACATGCATGCAAATGAAGAATTAATCAGATCCTTAGGACTAATTTAAAAAGTTATAAGCAGTGTATAAATTGAGACAGAAGGATTTAATGCAGGTTTTTATCTTCTGTGGTATTTCAATAATTTAATTCAAAAAATGTCTTTTTTTGGAAATGGAATGAAGCTGCATCAGGGGAAGTTCAGACTGGACATTAGGAAAAGGTTCCTCACTGGAACAGGGTCCCCAGGGAAGTGGTCACAGCACCAAGCCCGTCAGAGTTCAAGGACCATCTGGACGACAATTTTAGTCATATGGCTTAGTGTTACGTGGTCCTGCGAGGAACAGGGAGTTGGTCTCGATGATACTTGTGAGTCCCTTCCAACTCAAGATATTCTATGATTCTATGATTCTATACCATTTAGGGCATGATGCTTATTTATAATTTATTTATGATTTCTACAGAAATATTTCATGTTACATGCAGGCTTTTTGGTTTTGTTTTTGTTTTTTTCCCTAGGAATATTCCATATTTTAAGAAAAAAATAAGACTTTATGTGATTTTAAAAATTTTTTTTAATGTTAAAATGTATTTATGTAAAGCTGCTCAGAAGGTTTGAGTGTTTGAGACGATTCCAGTGGAGAGCTATTAATACTACAGAAAAGGAGTTTAAGTTCCCTGACAGAAATAACAGTACATTTTAAAACTTAAATTCACAAGAAATCACATAAGATATATATGCACAAGTGTTTTAGATTTAGATTTGGCTGAAATAATTTTAAGAATATTCAAATGAGAAAGGGATGCAGTCTAGTGTGTATGTGCCTTCACAAATATATCTAATTTTATCTGTAAAGAAAATTACAAGTTAAAAAATTGTAACTAGTTTTCTTCCTACAAACTACAATGGAGTTCAATTAAGTAAAGCACAGTTAGAAAAATCTTGAAAGATTTTATCTGAGGTTAAGACCCATATTATTTACAAATGGGCTGCATGTGAAAAAGTTTCGTTGGTGTATTCTGCAGTGGGCTCCAAAACTTTGACAAGATTTTCCAGTTCCTTTTATGCATGAAGGATTTGTTGCTATTTTTAACAAATTCTTAGTGGTTAAAAGAAACTGTTATATATTTTTTTACTAGAATAAATTTCAGTATTGCAGTGATATTATAAACAACTATATAGGCCCACAGGAAAACCTTATGACTTGTTCCATAAAATTAATCAAAGAATTTTCTGTTCCTCCTTAAAGTCAAGATAGAAAATTGCACTTTTCAATAACTTGGGACAGCCACATATATTTATACAGAGCAGTGTTATCCAATGAAAAGAGTGAAAAATAATGTCTGACTGTAATGATGAAGTGATACCAGTATCTATTAATTAGTGCTTAAGTCGCAGATACAAAGTGTGGGTATATATAGTGTATTTATAGTCCCTCTTGGTGCATTATCAGTAAGCCTAAGATTTTTACATAGCTGGAAAAAATTATTCCGCAGGACATCTGTGGCCTTGGACTTAATGAAATGAAGTCAGAAAATACATGTCTGGAAAAATTTTGTTTTGATGAAATAGCTTACAGTTTTGCAGCAGGTATTAGCAGAAATTATCAGCTAAATTCATCTAACCTGGCATATAGTTTGGCACAATCTGTTATGAAAGTTGCTTTTAAAGATAATAGACCACTATGGCTATGGCTGTGATGCAGTTTACCGTACTGTACTCTATGTATCCAAAATAAGTTAAATTAATTATATCCTAAAAACTTTTATCGATTATAAAAGGTTCCTGATTAGCTAGCCGAGATGTTACTTTACTAGATGTTTAAAGTTAGGTGAGATTAATCCTGTCTCATAGGTCTGTTTTGCTTTAAGACTTAATCACATTATTTACTTTTTCACTGTGTGTATTTCTACAGGAGAAACTTACACGGCACAGAAAATCATGTCCATTTCCAGAATATCAATAGTACTGAAATGTCCTTTGGCCAGGCACTTAAGAAAAATAAAAATAAAAAAATAACCTGATTAGGAAAGCCCAGATAATATATGGAAATTCTGCTTTAGCACTTGTCAAAAAATGCCTTTAAGAAGCAGAATAAGCTAAAGAATAAGAAATTTATAGCAGTAGAAAGATTTTATGTAAAGTCCCTTACTAAGTACATTCATCAGTTTCTCATTTATAACTCCAGGGCTTCTACTGCAAGAGCATTTCTAATTCATTCTCATTTGTGGAGCCCTTGTTTTTTCCGCTTCCTCAGAATGCAATGTTATCTAATGTTATTTCATGCTGAGATGAAACACTGACTGTATCAGTAAGGATAACTGCTGAGAAAGAAGAACAAAAGAATTGTATACATCTAATAGTGCAACATCTTCACTGGGGATATGCTGAGCTAGTGAATTTGCATCATCTGTCCCTAATGAATTATCTCATGCAGTATTGGTTCCAGCAAATTGTGGTATGTGAAAAGATGCTAAGACCGCGCAAAAAGTTTTATCAATAATGTGAACCTGGAAAATTTATTCTTACTGATAAAAAAACAAACAAATAAACCCAAACTTTTTGTCAAGTTAGTTTTTATTAGGATTTACCATAAATTTTTGCTTGAGTTTGAAATATGTTCTTGATTTCAGTTATTGGGGAATCAGTCTTCTGATCTGACCAGCAATTGTTTAATAATTTACATCTTTTACTGGTTTAAACAAGGATAAAACTAAGTTACAATGAAGATACAGATGAGGTTTTTGCCCATCACAGATTATCCCACAACCCATTGTTGAGGCCATTCAGTCTAGACTTTAGCTTCCTGACCATGACACTGGTGTGGGAATCTTTACTACCCAAGCATTAGAACTTTCTAGAAGTGATAACATTTGAATTGGGAATGGATGTCCTGGATCACAGGTGGAAAATAGCCTACAGACCCAACAGTTCATGCCTGATTTTCCTTCTAGCTAACACAGAAAAATGCGTTCTAAAAGAGTCTGTTGCTGCTTTGGACCTTTGCAAAAGACGAGACAAAGTGAGGACAAGTTTCCATAAACTTCTGATAAGTCACACAATTGTCATGACAATACTGTGAACAGGACACCAGGAAAAGTTTCAACATTCTATCATATTAAAACATTTCACCATATTATTTCCATGTCTTCACTGGTCAATGTTAAATGTCTTTCATATACCTTTGGAAACATATAATCTCCATTTAGACACAACACTCGCCCTGCCGCTCTCCCAGTCTTTCTTAAAAAGCTGTTGGTTAGGATGTGAGTGCCTGTTTATCCTTCTCTCCATGTGGGGGCTTGCGGTAGTGACCATTATGGCAGGAATAGAACTCTTTTCAAAGAACAAAGCTATATACAATAGTTAACAAAGTCTGATTATTTTTGTAGATTCTAAAAGGTGGTGAATTATTAGTTCTATAAAATAATAATCAAATGATGTTAATTTAAGGTTGATCTTTTATCTCAACCATAAAAATGGAAAAATATAAGAGCTTAGTGATTTCATGGTGATTGACCTGAAAGGCGCTTTTTTCCATATTACTGATCTGTTTATTTTAGCTTAAGAACTGCTGATTTTTAGATCATTTACATGGTATTTTTGTCTGCTTGTTTGTTTGTTTTCTAATTACTAAATTTTTAACTGAAATCAGAATGGCTTGAACAAGGATGAATATTAGCTCTTTAATTCTGCATGATTCTCAGAATTTTATTTGATGGATTAAAGAAAAGTTAATGAGGCAAATATGAACATTGAGAGAACAGGTATGGTGATGCTATTGTATACATCCAAAATGATTCAGTTCAAGGAAATAAAATTATTTTTGTATGGTTTTCTTTTAGATTTGACATTTTTTTTTTCTCAATATAATATTATTTCCTATATAACATTTGATTTCTTAGAATATTTCCATTTCTACTTAAATCTGATAGCCAGATATATTCAGCATTTTTGGCTAGACTGTGACTTTGGTTTTCACATTGACTTACAAAATATCACTATAAAAGATTCATTGCTCAAGGGCTAAGATAATGTAAAAAATCATAATTCCTATCCTGCCTTCTCATGCCTTATAATTTCCTTTTTCCTTGTAGTATCTGTCATGTATAAGATCTCCAGTGTTAGCTTAGTTATCCTGGCCAACAAATCCTGATTCTTCTTGATGGATGAATCTGAAAGGGAAACAAGGAATTCGCAAACAAGATGCACTACTCACCTGTAACCTCCAGATTGTATAGAACTTTAAGCTAGGCTGGTCAGAGATCCTACTCTGCATTTAGGCCATTATATAAACCACTTTTAGGTCTCTAATCTTTGGTACTGTATAAAGAATAAAAACATGCCTGTATAAAGAATAAAAAAATTCTTGTTAAAGGATTTAATGGATTTTGAAATAAATACCTAGCATAAATGTGAGATTAGGAACCCTTATTCTGACCTTTATTTAAAGTAAAGTATACTATACTCCTTTAAATCAAGACATTATTTGAATGAAAGCATATCTATATGTTACATACATATAAAGAAAAGGAATATATTTATCAAATAAAGCAATGCAAAAAGCTGTTTATCTTCATGTAAATATCATCTTCTGATTGTATATGCTTATTTTAACTGAATTATACCCACTCAAAACTATATGTGAAGAATCTTACACTTTCAAAAAAAAGGTGATTTTCATTTAGGAACACTTATATCTTGAAATTTAGTTATTAAAAATTAGTATGAATTCTTTCTGATATAATTCCCTCCAATCTTGAAGTCAGAATGTATTTCTACATTAGAATTTTACTCCTCCTATATGTCAAATAGTCCAAATAAACAAGAAGAAAACAAACAAAAGGGAGGCTGAAATCTACAAAATAGTTGTATGTTAAAAACATCAAGTGAAATAAAACATAGAAGTAAAAAATACATCTTGAAACAATAGCATTTAACAGAATCCAGCTTTAGCTGAGCTGTTAAATAGATATGACATGGCAGGACACTATTAAAGTGAATGATCTGATAGGAGTTTTTACAAGACACCATTTTCATGTATTTTTTACATTGGATGTAGCAGAGTAAATGGCATGGCTTTTGGATAGATTTCTTTGATGTTAATTCTGTAATGAGTGATATTATCCTTATCCACTGCACAACATGCAAACACCAACAATAGTCAATAACTATAGGGGAAAAGTGTGCTTGGAAGAATATGCCTTATCTTAATTACATCTCAATCCTTCTAGAGCTTCATTTCCCCTTTTCTCCACTAAAAAAATAGCTTTAGTATCAGTAACACTGTGCCACTTGTTATTCAAGCCATTTGCAAAGAGAAAAGATAAAACAAAATAAATGGTAACACATTTTAAACCCTGAAGATTATCCAGCCTTTTTTATCTGAAAGGTACACTTTAGGTTTGGAGATCTTCTATTATCCCTCAGCCAGAAAGGTCACAGGTGAATGGCATGAGAGACTTGCTCATCCTCCAGGCAATGAACATATTACCTGTCTTTTTCTTGTAGCTTCTACACAGAAAGAAAGAGATTACTAAACTATTTTAAAGAGAAGTATTTTTCTTGATCTACTTCTTGATTATTTTGGTCATTCAGTGTAATTAATCCTACATTTTATCAGTATATTGTAGCAGAAATTCCCAAAGAACTGTAAAGTCACAGGATATGGGGGTATGATGTATATACTAAAATTAACATGATGGCTGGAAGTTTTCAGCTTCTGGTTATAGAGATTTTTTTCAATCAGTTAATCATCTGTGTTTTCCAGATGGGTACATCAGATAACTCTATCCATTATAGGATGAACAGAACAACATATTAACTTCTTAGCCCTACCTTAAGAAGTAGAAAAAAAAATAGGGTCATTATTTCTCAGGCTGGTATATCTAGTCTGAAGTTGTACAGTCACAGTGCTCCCATAATCAAAGTCTTATGGAAAGAGATTTTTGGAATCATTGAAGAGATATTTAAGCAGTTCAGCAAAAACAACCAAAAAAAAAAAAAAAGGATATGTTACCTTTCCAGGCTGAAGTTCTGGTGCTGGAAATACATACTTTTAATTCTTGATATATAGCAACATATATTTATCAATGTGTGACAATGGCTATTCATGGAATAATGTCTCCTCTTTGGCAGAGAAAGTCAAAGCTGGCACACACACCATGCACATATCCCGTACAGCCAGCAACCAGTTCAACATGACTTCACAGGGAAAGAATCTCTCTCTTTTAAGTGCTTAGACTTACCCCGAAACACAGGACACTGCGGGGGGGGGGTTGGGGGGGGGGAGGTGGGGGGTACAGGAGGGTTTAGGGGTGCTCCCAGTATATCCCAGTACACACCTGGGGTCCTCCTGGAAGAGGCGGGGGATGGCCCGGCTGGGCTGGGGGCATCAATTGACAATGAGGATGCTGCAAAGTGTGCGGGGGGACACATCCCAAGTGTCCAGGAGGGCTTCACCCCCCCACAATACACCCCCCAGCCCCCCACAAAAGGGGGGTAGTAAGTCTTTCCTCACATGTCTCCCAGTTTGCCAAATAGGTAAATAAGACATCTTTATTTTAAAGAGGAAACAATAAGGTAAAGAAATGTGAAATAGTTGTTCTCAGGTAACAGAAGCTATGCTTTCTACAACCTCAATTTCAAGAAAACAAAGCATGGAAATCTCAATAAAAGGCAGTACTCTGATCATATTACTAGGACTGTAGTTTTGACAGCAAAATGTAGCATGCTTTGCAGCCTGTACACATCCAAAGCAAGTTGATTCCTTTGGTCTTCTCAGATTCTTGTGTTCAGTTTACAAAACATCTTCCTTACATACATCATCTTCATATCACATATTGAATGAAGATATTCCTAATCTTCTTCACCACATTGAACCTATAATGTAACCCTCTACCATACCATGCATCATTGTGGCTAAAGTAATTCTGAAACACAAATCGGCTTATTGAGACATTGTGTAGGTGACTATGGTACTGTGCAGACAGTCCTAGAAGCTGAGTCTCAGTTCATACCATGAAGCACTGGGAAAAAATATTTTCTCAATGTCCTGATATTATGCATTCATGTAGAGTTGTCACAGTCATGTATTAATTGACAGCAATTATAATAGGGCAAATAGTTAAATATATCAGTTATGTATTGATAGTTCAATTTGTCACTGTCTACATATACTGCATGCATAATCTGATCATATTTTTGTAACTTCAGATATAATTTAATAAATATTGCTATAAACCCCAGAAATCTCGTTATGCTTAAATAATCTGTAATTGTTTAAGAAAGGATTTTTTAGCAGTTTTAACTACTTTATGATAAAAATAAAGCATATAAGTTATTTTTGAAAGGTGAAACTGTCTCAGTAATACTGTATGTAAAATGCTAATAGCAAACAGATTCCATGTATGGTTAGAATCAGATATGCTTTCATGCAATGTGTGAGGCAGTTTTTTTCTTTTCATTTCTTGCAAAGAGTTTTAATAACAACCCTTTGGGATAATATGCAGTACAGGATTTAAATATAGTTGCAGTATGCTGTGTTGTCAAAAAGAAAAAGATGAAAGCTTCCTCTCATATAAATATCTATTCATAGGTTGCTGCTTGTGCAAGATGGGATTTACGTATATGCACCCTCTTTAGCCAGGAGGGGTAAGTTTTATTCTCTAATAAGGAATAACACATACTTTATGGTGGGTTATAAATGTGCAAATGTTATTAATTTTTCAGGGAATTTCTAGGCAATGATATATTCATAATCTTTTAAAAACTGTGGTTTTGACCATACACAGAATATTTTCTTCTTTAGGTTTATTCATGTAAACCTTTCTCAGTTCAGGGTTCAGTGAATATATGAGAGACTTCAGGGCTGAAATTACATAAAAATTATAGTCTATCTGTCTTAGAAATCTTTTTTCCCATGAGAGATTGCCTGCTCACAAAACTGATTCCTATCATCCATCTATCATTGACTTCAATCTTCCAATGGAATAGGTTAATTCATCACTGTTATTTTGATGACATTCAGCTCTAATCTACCTTTACCCTACTGATTCTATTAGGGACAATATACTTCCTGAGGAGTATTCAGATTCACAAAATATCTCAAAAGTAATATCTCCTGAATGGAGCTTCTGTCCATTGATTCTATAAGTACTATTGCTCCTTGTGTGGTATACAGCCACCTCTTAGGTGCTGTTGAACACTTAACTACAAATACTGACCAGAGCTATGGTGAGACCTTATCCAAAGTTCATTGAAATCAAATAACCAGTGTATCTTGGGAAACGACTTAATTTTACCTGCATGATTTCATACCTCTAAGTGAGGTCTAAGCATTTGAATCTAAGCATAACATATAAATGTCAAATAAACCTAAATATGATTATGTTCTCAAAAAAATTTGTTTGGCTTCTGAAAATGGTGTCATACAGTTATGGTAGAAGCCTCATATGAAATCTATAGTCCTATCTTCCTCCAAATCTGTGCAGAAAATGACTGTGAAATTTCACTGAGAATCAGAAGTTTTGGCAACTTGAATTTTCAGTTTCTGTTTGTTTTCTCCCAATGTATTTTTAAGGTACATTGCTGTTGTCATATTAATGCTGTAAATATGAAACTGTGACAGTAATAACTTACTTGTACACATTTACCTGTGGCTTATCTATGCTGAACCTTTTTATGCCTAGGCTAGATAAGCTAAAAACTGACAGAATGGTGTGACTTAATTTCAGTAGCACTATGCAACATTTCTTTTGTGCTCATGTTTTCCTCTTGCAGTTTTACTTTTACTTGCCCATCTTATCTTATTTGAAAGTCTTCAACATCAATATCTATCACCATAGAAGTCCCCATGAAAAACCCTCCAAAACAAGAAAGTTTTGCAGTGGCATGAGAATTAATTTTACATTTAGACAAAATATTCTTGTCAGCAACTTCTCCTTCCTACTATCACTATCCCTTCTCATTTAAATTTTACTCTTAAGTAAAAAAAAGCTCATGTGAACTACAGTTAGTCATAGAGAACTATACCTAACTCAAACCCAAGACAGCATGCACAAAATCAAGACATTTTTCAGTTCATGTCTCTCACTCCTTTTTTTCACAGGTGTAAATCAACATTACTACAAATATTACATAGTATACTTTACACACCCTACAGTCTTAACTCTCTTATATTAAGGTCTTTACCCCCCAACACACCAATTTTAAGCTTCATAGTGCTAATTCTTCATTAAGCATTCACCTAAATAATATGTTGTTTGGAAATAAACTAGGTAATACAAATGAATCTCTAGACTTTTAAATCTCATTCTAATAATTAATAGGGGCTCTTCCCAAAACAAGTCAAGAAGACGAAGCATGTTGAATTACTCTAGAACTGAATTTGATGTTCAAATATAATCTACTAGACACATGTAGAGTTAAGATGTGTTCTGTATACAGCAAATACTGTAAATGTGATATGTGTTCTGTACACAGTAAATACTGTAAATCCAACACAGTAAATTCACAAGTGATGTACCTGTAATACTGGCTTGAAACAGCTGGCATATTATTTATTCAATATTATCATACTTTTCAATGGTAACAGTTGGAATTCCACCTACTGTTATTCTTTGTAGGAGAACAAGCGAAAAAACAACCAAACAAAATACATTTTTTTCAGTTAGAAAAATTAAACAAAAGGAATATGGTGACAATACAACATAACATTTTTACTACTAAATATCCACAGTTATTGCCTTATTAAATAATAGTTCATCTAGAGCCAAATTTATTTATTTCACTCTAAATAATTCCAATTTATGGTAAACACACAGGAAGAATTTGGACAATAGACTGTAGTTTATATAATGAATAAGCAAAATAGGATTTGTTTTGGAGTACTGGCACATTCTACACTTTCTATTAAATTTTCTAGTCAGACTTGAAAACACAAAAAGGTGAAGAAGGGATTAATGGAACTGAATTTGACTGTGAATTTCTTACATGAGCTGGCAGTGTTTGTACAAGTGAAAGTGTACTGAAAGAAATGAGCCTACTGAAATACAGTTAAAACAGTGCAGTCTGGACCATACATTGCTTAAGGAAAGAAGTGGGCATTCATAAGACTGCAGTTATCTGATTGGAGTAACTACTTACTGTGGTTACCTGCATCAGTAATTGTACTAAAACAAATATAACTTCAGACTAGATAATTCATCAGAAGTGTTGCCAAATACATAATGTTTGCATTAAAAATACAAATAAAAGGTTTGCTTTCTAGCATGTAAAGTAATATTAAGATAAAAGTTCTAGTGACCCCATCACGTTCTCATCTTCAATAATGAAAAATTAAAATTTTAAATTTGATACCTAACTGCACCTGAAAACTTATTCTTCTTTTCTATCTTTTATGTGCTTACTGTGAAAAAAAATGTTGTCACCTGTGCACAGTGCGGGCTTATAACTTCAAATCTCTTTCTTTTATTGAGATCAGAAGCCTATGGTTGAAGTGCATACTATGTAAAGCTGTACACTTGCAAGTAGTTGCAGGACAAGAATTTGAATGTGTAAAATTGCTTAAAGACTAAATCTTTTGATAAGAGAATATAAAAAAATAGCTTTGGAAACTTTCTCTGCCACATTAATTACTATAATATTTAGAATGTTAATTTATTTCCTGAATTATTCCATGTCATGCAACAATATACCAGTAAATTAAAAAGGCAGAATGATATTTTCATATATACGGAAAGACTAATAAAACATAATTGCCAAGAATTCTATTTTGATCTGTATTCTTAAGGATCTTGTCAAAAACCTTATATTCTTATTTCTTGGAATTAATCCCATGTAGTCATTTTAACTGCACTGTTTTTATTCATCCTGCATAGTAGTTTAATCAGTTTCTTTAATTAGTTATAATTCTACAAGCTTTACATTCATATTCTTAGATTTTTCTTTATATTGTTAGTGTCCTATAATACATGTGAATCTTATTTTATGTTATATTATAATTAAAAAATAATCAACATTCTTTTAACCAGGGACAACATTCTCACATTTAAAATAAAGGAATAGAAATATAGGAATAGATACAGATCTTGAAATGTAGATGCTCAATTATATGGAAATTCTCATGTCTTACTCTTCTGATAATTAATTTAGAGGGAAAAAAAAAAAGGAAAAAGTGAACCCACTAAAATATATTTTAACTAATGTCACAATTAACTCCAATTATTTGATAATGGAGATATGCTTCCTTTTAATTGATACCAAACTGATTCTAAGAAACATTTTTTTTCTAACAAGTGGGGGAAAAAAATATAGAGAGATTATAAAACAAGAAAAATAGCCTCCAGTCTTCAAAGTAAATTGATCAGCCTCATGCTGAATGAGGTTGCTAAACCTGCCAGCTGAATAACTCTGGCTATTTCTTCTCTTAAACCCCAGTTATAAAAGTAGAAGGAATTTCTGCCTTTGTGTTTTGATTCTCTTTTATCTTAGTGTAATTTTAATCTTAATTATCAGTGCAAATTATGAGAATTAGTAGATAGACTGAATCATTTAAAGTAAATACTAAAGAAAGATTAACATATTTTTATAAAGATTTTATTTCTCTCTTGCTCCAAAGACTTTCAGTAATGTACAGCATTATCTCTTATTTTTCTGACAGGTTTTTGCAAATTAATTTTCTGACATAAAGTGCTTCTTGAATGTTACATGATGAGATTAGAGAAATTGTTACACAGTTGCTTTAATATAGAAACAAGGAAAAATGTGTTTTCAAATTATTTTATATATGAACTACAGATTTCTCTTTAAACTTCAGAAAATAAAAGAGAGATAATGGTGTAAAGTTAAATTATACTTTAGCAGCAATTTATTTACATACATTTAAAAAAATATAGATTTTAAGTGGGTTAGGAATCTGATAGGACAGAAGGGAAATTGATCCCTCCAACTGCAATTAGTCAAACAAAACCTTAAAACCTTTCAAAATCTGAAGAAAAGATTCACCTCTGGCACCATTATAGAATTCCTTGGTATCCCATCATATGATTTCTTGCATTTTTGCACAGTTGCTTCATTTTTCTTCCCTAAATTTCTTCTCTTAATTCTAAGTGTAAGTGAAAGTGTAAGGAATGAAACACAAAGTAGTAGAGATTAATTATTCTTCTTAGGAGGGATGGAAAACTAATGTACCAAGAGAGCCAAGAAGAATCCTGAAATGTCCATTTATATCCAGAGAGAATTTTTAGGGCTGACATTATCAAATATACAACTTTACATTTTTTAAGTTTTTATCTTCTGAAGTGGTAGCTGAAAAGATATACTTGATTCAATTCTATCTCAGACTGAGCAGAGACTTCAGATTCAGATTCAATTCCAGCTCCAGAAAAAAAAAAAAAAAAAGAAAAAAAGAAAAAGAGAAGAAAAAAAATCCTCACCAAAACAGTTCTTGAAGTGATTAAAGTTTACATTTCAATTCATTTTGCTTCATTATTCTTGTCCCTGTTGATTATCCTTGGGCAACACCACAGTCTGCATGTTGTTTGAAGGTGGCTATTTTGAACCTAATTCTGAAGCGCCGAAATCTCCTTGTGTATTGCATATGGAAACTTAACACAGTACTTCACTTCAAGAATGAGACATATAAAAGTATGGATTCACAGTTCCTCTATCCTAAGCTATTTTTGGGGTTTATCTTCAAGTTTTCACTAGAAGGTACAGCTGATCAGATACAGCAGTCATGGCACCACAGTTCTGCTCTCTGCATAATAAATAGTTTTTCAAACAAGGTCCTTTTGCCTCACTCCCACTGAATTATCATCTTTGAAACATTTTGATTGAACTTAAGAGAACAATAATAAGCTTTACTGTCCTTAAGTGAACAAAAGAACCACAGTACTCAAAGCATCTACTAGAAACACCCACATATTCTTGAGCTTGCTGTATTACAGGCACTTGCAAGCCTTGGTCTTTTACTTTGTTCTTTTATAAGTAGAAATTCTGTGATCTGAGGGCAAAGGTTCTCTGCTTTCAGATATGACTGGGTAAAAATGTATATTAACTAGCTGTATCATATAAGCTTCCTATTGCTGGTGGGGAAAAAAAAAAAGCATTAAGAAACATATATATATATTGAATTATTAAATACACCAGTCCTCAATCTCTCGTTCTGATGGTCTTTGAGACTAATATTGTGAAAAAGTTGAACAGGTGACAGGGCAGAGAGGCTGCTGTTTTCTCTTACTAAATTATTATGAGTTTGTTTTAATTCTGTATTTTTTCACAAATCCCTTCTTTAGTCATTTCAGTCTTGGTTGATTAAAGTACAGGGAATTCAAACAGTGTTCCAAAAGCATGGAGGGCACCTCCAATTTCTTTTCTGTACCTTAAGATCAATTAAGAAGCTTCTAATTCTACACATAACTGTTAGAGCAAATTAATTTACAGAGACAAGGAGTTCACTTTTTTCCAACTGAGGTATTATTAGAGGTTTGTGTTACTTTGCTGAAAGTTACTTGGGATAAATGTAAGAAACAATTGCGTTCCTTTATGGCACTACACACTGAAACTCTAATCTTTATTCCCTACATAACCTCATATAAAAAAAAAGAACCTATAAATCAGAAATTGAACTCTATCAGCAGAGAAGTGTGAGGAGCAGGACCTTGAGGGGGCAGAAAGATCAGGAGAAATAACAGAGAAGAGGGCATGAGCATAAGCAAGAACAACATGACAGAGTTATAAGCACCTACAAATGGAGGGGAGGTCACTTACCTCTTCGATAAGAAATGAAAGATATTCACATGTGTTATGAACCTGTCACACATGTGCAAACTACACACTTTCTCAGGATACTATTGATAATGTAAAGCTGTTTGACAAATGGATGCACCTATTTAGAGGAATGAAAGCATAGGACAAAATTGCGAAGGGCAGTGAGGGTTGGCTGCTCCACAGAAGGTAAGCTGGGAGCTGAGCACAGTATCAGGGCAGGAGGGAGCAGTGGCTGCACCAACAAGGAGCAGCGGTGCAGAGCCACAAGCCCAGGTCAAGACCAGGTCCAGAAACAGTGACCAGATCAGACACAGTCCAGTGATCACCCAGCAAGGCTGCAGTGAAGAGGCAGGTCTGAGGGCAAACCAGGAAGTCAACCCAGCGAGTTACAGGTCAGGGTCAGGTGGGCAAATCAGCATAGCACAGGCTGGGCCAGCAGTACAACCGCAGTTTAAATGAAGCTCCCAAGGAAATGAAGATCTGGGTTTTTTGGTTATTAGTTCTTCTGAAATAGACCAAAGATTGTGGTCATCTTATATACAAAGCCTCAAAATTGAGAATGAGTTAATATTCCATTGGGAAGGGTAAAGTATTTACCATTTACTCCCTCTGTGTGTTCACGTTATATGTGTAGGTGAATGAAATGGAGGAGAGAAGAAAGCTGTGTGGAATCTAAATGATGATTTCACATAAGTAGAGAGGTTACAGGAGTGCTACAGTTCCCATTTTCCTTCACCCAAAGTATGTCATAATATAAGGTACCTCTGCTAACATCTATGTCAGCCTGGGTCCTATTGGAACATCAGGAAATTTCAATTAGTTGAAACAGGAAAATGGGAGCAACCTGTCATTGTTTCTATATCTCTTTTCACTAACATATGTATCCTAACATACGTAATGTCACTTAATCAAGACACCTTGTTGGTAACAAACTCAATTCAATTTACAAGCAGTTAATCATTTACATAACCTTTATCTAAACATTAAGTAATGTCTTAACATTATAGCCACGTGTCTACCTTGCTCCACAGTGCTAAAGCATTTGTGACCTTAAAGCATTATATTAACACCTTAATTATAGTTTGCAAGGCAATTTCCTGGCCGACATTGTGTAAAACACAGAGAGCACCAGTCATGAATTTTTAACTGCCATGATAATTCTTCTAATTATAACTGGCAGCATAATTAGGTAGAATATTGCCCCACAAAAGTGTGTTGTACTATTATTATTGTCCCACCATAGTAAAAGGTGGGGTTTTTTTTTGATTCAGTTTAATCAGTAAAACATATTCTTCAAGTTTCTCAGATAATACAGGTTTCTGTTTTTCACTGTGCCATATTTCAGCCTCTTTTTAGCATACTCCAATATGCTATATATTCCAATATCTCCATTTCCACATTGTTGTCTTTTTAAAAACTAAAGGGTTTCAGAAACCAGAATAAACTAACATAAACATCCAAATTCAACACCAGCTTTAGCAAAAGTACTGTCTGGTTTAGCATTTATGCTAATTACATGTTATCACTGTTTCCATTAATCAGAACAAGACAATGAAATTAATAAATTTAGGTATTTTAAATTTAATTTTAAGGACAGGTGTAAATACATTGAAACTCTAATTAGTTTCAGTAATTAAAAATCCTTATTATTTTGCTTGAGTAACTAGTCTATGTGATGTAAAGACACGAAATCTACCCCTTAGGACAGTAATTGCTGTGAATTTAGTTGTTCCCAAAACATTAAAGTAGCTTTAGATTTAAAGCAGTCTCCATAGCTACAATGTACCTGTAAAAAATCCTTGTCTCTTTGCCAACCTCCTTTCTCTTCTGGAGCTTTATTATCAGGATGAATCTCACTGTAAACTCTGCTAGCACATCTGCCAATATGTGAAGCAATTTTAGCAGTTGTACTTCAAGATATTCCGGAACAATGATAAAATATCTATATGAATCATATCCTTAAGTTCTTACTCAGTTTTCACTCAACCTTTACTCAGCCAAACTCCTATAGGTTTGTAATCAGTCTAGGATTTGGCCAAATGTGCAAACAACATAAGTTGGTTTGGTTCTTTTCTTCAAATGTTTACCTATCTTGATTAAAAATTGATCTTACAGTACATAGCATGGCTTAGACTTTATAGATCTTCCTCTCACTATGGACAATATTTGAACTTCTAAATCAGAAGAGTTTTGAAGAATGAAGGATTTTAATATAAATTCTTTTTGATTGACAGTTTGACAAGAAATATCAGTATTGTGGAAATTTAAGAAAACTGTCATGTAAGCTATGTTTCTGTCAAGATAAACAATGGTGATTTTAAGAATAAGGTCACTTATTATGATTTTTGGAATTAAAACTCATCCAGCAGTGTACCTGGTCCACCATGTATGGTGAAAGGAATTTATTGCTGCTTCTCAGTATTGAAAAAGTTCATGCTGTCATTGATTGACCTTTAAAAGAAAAATGTAGCTGGGGTATGGGTAAAAGCATTTCTTTTCCCCTCACTTTCTCCATTAGGGTTCACTGCATAGTTTCACAATACTTTTTAAACTCTGCCAGCATAAATAAAATGTTCAGTTGTCACAACAGCACAATGATCTGATTATATAAAACCTTGATTAACAATAACGCTTCGTAACCATTAATTTCCAATAAAGCAGTAAGTAAATGCATGTGGTAGCCTGCTAACCATCTGTATTTTGTCTAAATGATTCCAGGCATGACTGTGGAATATTACTACATCAGCTAAGGTACACATTCTTTCCTTTTTTTTTTTTCTTTTTTTTTCCTAATCACAAAATAAATCACCTATCACACTTCTAACAAGTCGTCAATATATTCCTGATCTTCCACTTGAGAAAGCATACATACCTAGAAAATTAAGATTGATTAACAGATTACCTGAAAAATTATCTAAATCATAATTAATCTATCATTTCAGTAGTGTATGATTACCTATTGATATTTGACACCAACTTTTACTACTTTGTCTTCCATTTGGAAGCAGTGTCTTTTCTATTTCACTTATGCTTTTCTAAGTCATCTATGATGTTGTATTTTTATATTGAATTTCAACAAAATAATGCAATGCACTTCATGCATAACAGTCTTTCTTTTATAGTATTAGAGGAATATAAATCACTTGTCCTGAAGGCAAAAGGTATCTCTTTTACAGGAACACAGTGTTACTCAGTGAAATTCACTCTTTAGGTAGAAAAATATGTTGCAGGACAGGTAAAAATGTTAAAATGTCATGATGGTATATCTGCCACCTTATTCAATGAGAAACAGGGCAAAGATTATCCTTAAATGAATTAGAAACACTTCTCTGAAAATTGTTTTTAATGAACAGAAAAACATTTTTGGTTTTTTTGCTAAATATGCAGTTTCCATATCTTTGTTGACACGTATTGTGCCCAAAGCTAATTGCACTGGAACCAGTAGTGGAAAAGAATCACAGAATCACAGAACCATTCAGGTTGGAAAAGACCCTTGGGATCACCGAGTCCAACCATCAGCCCTACTCTACAAAGTTCTCCCCTACACCATATCCCCCAACATCTCATCTAAACGACCCTTAAACACATCGAGGGATGGTGACTCCACCACCCCCCTGGGCAGCCTATTCCACTGTCTGACCACTCTTTCTGTGAAAAATTTTTTCCTCATGTCAAGTCTGAACCTCCCCTGTTGGGAGTTTAAAGCCATTCCCTCTTGTTCTATTGCTAATTACCTGTGAGAAGAGACCAGCACCAACCTCTCTACAATGTCCTTTCAGGTAGTTGTAGAGATGGATAGATTGCTCTTCTGAAGACATTAAAAAAAGAGTATTCCATCTAGAAACTTGTAATAATTAAATAGAAGACAATATCAGAAATGTATTTTGCAGAAATGACTTCTGTCTTGAACTTAAAAATGTGTATTTGCAAAATAATACACCAATTGTAATTATATTTGCAGATGCACCAACGGGCCAGAGCTTACCCGAAGTCAAACCAATTGTAAATAAGCTTTACAAATAAAAATATAGTTCATAAATTCTAAAATAGAAAATCAAATGTGAGGGAGAAAAGTTTTCTCTAACTACTAATTATGTACTTTTGTAAACTTGGTGGTTTGTGAATGGCCTGTAAACCTGAGGCAGATGAGGCAAAATCTGTTCCTATAATTTTGATCTTTTTTTTTAATTCCTAGGGAACTAAAAACTTTTAAAAGGGCTATTTTTCTATGGCTTGCAAGACTCCTCTTTACCATAACCAAGACTGTGGTCAGCCAGGGGACCTTTCCTACTTAAAAGAATTTTCTCTGGTTCTTAATCGAAGTTGTGAACTATGTTTGTTAACAAAGGTGGTAGCATCTACAGATCTACACAACTATTCTATAATTTCCAGATAAACCTTGCTCAAAATTATCTTTTTGTATGAAGTTATTCATGTGGAATGGCTTCTAAAAAGAAATAAACTGTTCAGTATTCAATATTTACTTATGTTTTCCGTTTCTGACAGTTCAAATATCACATTGTTAATACTTGAAAAACTAAACAAAGATGGTCTTTTTACATTTGGAATTAATTTTTTCTATGTTGTAAGAAAAATTTTATTCAGACTTTCAAAGGTATTACTATCCAGAATATTTTAAAATAGATTACAGTAAGCTTTAAATTAATAATTTGAAAAATGTATGGAAGTAGAAAATCTATTTTTGTGAATGTAATTCTCCTATTTGTTTTATCAAATGTTTTGTATTTATTTTTCTGGCTTACAAACTAAACCTGGAACTACAAAGGTAATGTAATTTATCCTGCCTCTGAATAATTATCAGTAATAAGGATTAGTTGGTTCTTTTTATGTCCCCACAACCTGTTCTGTCACATGCATTCTGCTTGCTATCATCGTTTACTCATAATTAATAAACAAATCACTTAAGAATTGACTTTGAAATTTTCATGATTGTTTGTTTAAGCAATACTGTCAAGATTCCAGTAATTCATTTAAACAGTATAGGTAATCTGAAGAAGAACTGCAGTGGAAAAAGATGATTACTGAATACATTGATGCAATTTCCTGGCAGTTAGTAATTTTTTTTCACTGAAAACTAAGTTCAAATGCATCTACAAATATATAAAGTTATTAGGTAAATTGCTAACTAACCATATCTCAGGTAGAAAACACATATGTGAATGAAATTAGATTATCAAAACCATTTTATTTTAAGATTTATAATAATTATACATTATACCAAATCACTTGTGTTTCAGTTCTTAGGTTATTTGCACTCAAAATATTTGGGACAGAATTGTTTATGTGTGATTTTAAGTTAGCCAGTTACATTTATTTTTCTTATGTTATTTGTTAACATTTGCAAGTAGAAAAGAAAGAGTGTTTGGGATAATTAGAGGATAATAGCAACAAAAATATTTTTTTAAAATTAGAAGGAATGAACGAAGTGCAGAATGTTAAAAAAGGCTTGACAGTAGAGAGGATGTACAGCTATAGCTATTTCCATGAAAGACATTGAATTTTCAAATGTTCATCACCTTGTGATAAATGTACTTTGGAAGATAATAAATAAACAACAGTATTTAATAAGGCGATGTGGATTTTCCCTTATTTTTTTAGTGCTTAATGGATTCCTTTATTCCACTTGAAGTTTTACTTAAATTGATATATATCCTGGTTTTGGCTGGGAAAGAGCTATTTTTTCTTCTTAGTAGCTAGAATAGTGCTCCCTTCCCTTCCCTTCCCTTCCCTTCCCTTCCCTTCCCTTCCCTTCCCTTCCCTTCCCTTCCCTTCCCTTCCCTTCCCTTCCCTTCCCTTCCCTTCCCTTCCCTTCCCTTCCCTTCCCTTCCCTTCCCTTCCCTTCCCTTCCCTTCCCTTCCCTTCCCTTCCCTTCCCTTCCCTTCCCTTCCCTTCCCTTCCCTTCCCTTCCCTTCCCTTCCCTTCCCTTCCCTTCCCTTCCCTTCCCTTCCCTTCCCTTCCCTTCCCTTCCCTTCCCTTCCCTTCCCTTCCCTTCCCTTCCCTTCCCTTCCCTTCCCTTCCCTTCCCTTCCCTTCCCTTCCCTTCCCTTCCCTTCCCTTCCCTTCCCTTCCCTTCCCTTCCCTTCCCTTCCCTTCCCTTCCCTTCCCTTCCCTTCCCTTCCCTTCCCTTCCCTTCCCTTCCCTTCTCTTCTCTTCTCTTCTCTTCTCTTCTCTTCTCTTCTCTTCTCTTCTCTTCTCTTCTCTTCTCTTCTCTTCTCTTCTCTTCTCTTCTCTTCTCTTCTCTTCTCTTCTCTTCTCTTCTCTTCCTCTGCCCTGCCCTTCTCTCACTAACCAGGAACGGGCTGGGCATCATATGGCAGGTGATAAGCAATCACATTGTGCATTACTCGTTTGTATTTTCTGTTATTACTATTAATATTTTATTTCAATTATTACATTATTTTTACCTCAATCAACAAGTCTCATTACCTTGACACCTCCAATTCTCTCCCCTATCCCCTGGGCAGGGGAGGGTGACCAAGCAGCTGCATGTTGTTTGGCTGCTGGCCAGGTTTCAAGAACCACAGCAGCCCTTCTTTGAAAAGTGTTCTTCTAAGAACTATTGTTTACAGAATAGCTGTTCTTCCTCTGGATATTTATATTTTATGTATGTACACACAGACACAAGCGTATTTGTACGTGAAGTTGATGTGGGAGAGTTTATTGTCATCTCATGGTGAGGGCATTGTACTGTATTAAAAATATCTGTATTAGTAGAGCATGCACATTCATTATTCTGCAACAGTTAATATTTGTTTGGATATCTATTGTACTGGTTTTGGCTGGGATAGAGTTATTTTTCTTCATAGTAGCTAGTTTGGGTCTATGTTTTAGATTTCTGCTGAAAACAGTGTGGATAACAGAGATGTTCTCATTATTGCTAAGCTTACACAAAGTCAAGACCTTTTCTGCTTCTCATCCCACCCCACCAGCAAGTAGGCTGGGGGTGCACAGGAAGCTGAGAGGGGACACAGCTGGGACAGCTGACCCCAACTGACCAAAGGAATATTCCATATCATATGATGTCATGCTTGGCATATAAATCTGGGGGAAGAAGAAGGAAGGGGGGGGCATTTGAAGTGATGGCATTTGTCTTCCCAAGTAACCGTTATGTGGGATGGAGCCCTGCTTTCCTGGAGATGGCTGAGCACCTGCCTGCTGATGGCAAGTAGTGAATGAATTCCTTGCTTTGCTTTGCTTGCACGCGCAGCTTTTGCTTTACCTAATAAACTGTCTTTATCTCAACCCGCAAGTTTTCTCTTTTACTCTTCCACTTCACTTCCCCATCCCACCAGGGGGGAGTGAGTGAGCGGCTGGGTGGCGTTTAGTTTCTGGCTGGGGTTAAACCACGACATTATACCTGGCTAGACCTGGTTAGACTTTCAAACACTATACAAATTATCTTATTGACCTGTTTGTGGCAGTAGGTCAAGTATCTAAAGGTCGAAAGCATAAAAGGGATGAATTTAACCCTTGCAGTCAATTTTGTTATATATATACCTACTTTAAAAGTTAATATGGCAAACAGACAAGTCTTACGGCATCCCAGCATACAAATTTCTAGTACAACACTGTACATCAAGTGCTCCCATTGTTCATATACAGTTCATATATATCACTTATTTCATAAGTATATGTAATTAATGTATTTTTTTTCTCTCATGAACCCTGGCTGGTAAAAATAAAAAGCACATCCTTTGCTTTTGTTCAAAGAACAAACATGGAAGTGTCAATATAAATACATCTTGTCAAACAAATAGCTTTACAGATTGGATATGTGCAATTAATTGCAGAGGACCAGGTAGAATTGATGTTACTTCCACCAGTGACCAGAAATATTCCATGAACTACAATGGGAGGTATACTGAGTAACTATATATGTTCATCTAAATAAATCTATGAGTTTGGTATGAAGTTTAAGATTCTGATGTGGAACAGCAATTTACTCTAAGAGTAATTACACTAAAACCAGTAGGAGTCAGACACCTGTTTTTTAACATAAGTATATCAGAAACCGGCCTCTGCAATCCATCATCTAGCATATTTTTTGTTACCCTACTGCACTGTTTCAGGTCTGGGTAAGCACTACATACTCACACCATATGAGATTTTCACTATGGAATTTGAATATTTATTTTGGAGAGGGAATTAGTCTAATTGTTTGCACAAATGCAGTAATTACATTTACTTTCCATCATATCTTTTCCAGTGTTTGTCAATCATTTATTAAACCCATTTTGATTCTCCCACTCCAGCTCTGGAACTTCATTTAATTTTTTCCATCTGTGCTTTCCCTGCAACTTTCTCTGTCACTTGTTTTATTGTTTCTTCTGGCTCTGTTGATTTCGGTTTAGGACAATAATGTATCAGACTTACTGTGTATGCCTATGTGTTAGGGAAGATGCAAGTTACTGCCTAAGGCCTGTGCAGCTAACAATAAATAAATAAATAAAGCTGAACTGATAAGTGAGATAAGTGTGAAGGTATTGGAACTTTTAGAAGTTGTGGTAGCTATTTTTGTTGCTGATAGCAGCTGTCTTTTGGGTTTGGGAGCATGGCAGAAAAGTTCTTTTGTTCCTTGTAAGTTTTTTTTCTCCGACATAGCCAGTAATAAAAGGAAATTTTCTTTCCTTCATGTTAAAACATGATGTCTGACAAACATGCAGATGTGTGCATATATGTGTGATTGTTAGTCACCTTTTCCTTCAGTTGGAAATGTTTGGTTTGGTAACATCGGTTGCCAGGGCACTAAGTGCGACTCCTTCAGACAGCAACAGTTCACTATCTGTGTTACAATCACTTCAACCCACAACATTCACTGCTGCTTGTGTTATTTGTTGTTCTTCTGGTGGAGCTGGCATTTTCATTGTTATTGATATATTCTATTTTTAATTTCCTGAAAGAAAAAATAAAGAATAATTATTATTGTTCAGGAGAGTTTTTCATGTAAAGTACTGTATATTTAAAGACATTACATTTATTAATGACTAGGTTATTAAATAGATTATAACAAAGAACAAATTTACAGGTTGTTCTAAATTATGTGAAAAAAAAACATATGTGAAGAAGAAAGTTGTGTGAAAACTGATCAAACATTTGTATTTTGTACTTCAGCACTAATGCTTATATCTGACTGCAAAATAATGAAAGTAATAGTAGTAGTATTAGTAGTAGAAAACTTTTCCAGGTTTGGAAACTAAACTAACAAACTAAAATCACTTCTGTATGGTGGGGCTACAAGATGTAGAACAAGATTTGTTCCAAGGGTATCTTATTCCTTTGAGTACACAGCAATAAAGTGTTGGGAAACTATCTCCTGGTATTATTTAGTGTAGCCACTGATGAAAAATAAGTGACTTTAGGAACTGATGGATTCATCCCTAAACAGTTTCTTTGTTAACATATTATACTAGTATTTTTATGGGCTACCTATGCAGTAGTTATTTTTCTCTGCCCTTGGTTTGCTTAGGTTAACCTACAAAGAACTTTATAAGGAAGTCATAATTCATGGTCTAAATTATCTGCCATAATTTATATCACAGGTCTCTTTGATAAACTTTCAAATAATTTAAATAATGAGTAGTTTCTACAGGAAAAAAATTGTTGGATCTGTACAATATGCCTGACTTTCTGTCCTGGCATGAACACTTAGATATCAAAAAAGGAGTTCATTCCAGGACCACATCCTTCAGTTCCAGCTGATTCCGATCTTAAGCTTGGAATTGTCGCAGTCCCAGTGATGCATTAAGTGCAATTGTTTGAGATCATGCACAGGTCTCATTAACTTGCATCCCCAAATAAATTAATTATTTGAGTCTGACAGTAATATGCCTTAATGTAGTGAGGTTCAGGTACAGTTTTAACCCAGAAAAGGAGAATAAGAGTTTGTCAACAAAACAGTACAACAATGCTCAAAATGATTTAATGAAAGCAAGACCTTGCAACATCAGGAAAAGAAAATGGATCTGCAATGATGTTAGGGGAAAACATGTACCCTTCAGGTCTGTTTATCTCTGAGCTGAGCAATACTATCCTGTAAGCCCTCTAGTCCTCCATGATCTATACCTAAGGTATTCCCTCTAGGCAGCCTAGTACGACTTCCCCAGCTGTATGGAGTAGTAGACACTACTAAATAAGGCCATTAACTAGAGATTGTATTACTCTCTGATCTTTTAGTTACTTCCCAACCACTGTGACTTCTGCTGAAAATCAAGAAAAATCCCAACAGCTAAGCAGTACAAAAAGGATGGGATGCTCCTTTGGAAAAGCCCATACATCCTTTTCTTTGTGGGGAACATGGACAAGGAAGCGAGTCTGTTTGTACAAGCATGATTCCTTCATGTCAGTATGTCCCAATGATGCTTATCTCCTGACCAGCAGAAACTGCTTGCTGCATTAGTCAACATGCTTAAACCTCTTCTCTTTTTCTTTCCCAGATCTCTCCCAACCACATAAGCTATGTTCCTGCACCATGCAGGAGGTGTGCTCTGATGTTACAACTTTTTGGATTTTTTTCTGGGAGCTTTCCAGCGCCTGATGATTTGTGTTTATAAGTATTTGCTTGAGTAGCCAAAGAATACTTATACGCGTCGTCAGCCCTGATCTCACAGGATGAAAGTCCTCTCAAAGGTTTTGTGTAGCTTGACCTAGAACACATAGCTATGTCTAACTGTAGCTGTGGTCTGGCTCCTGTCTCCCAAGCTCATGCCTGTGACTTTATGGGTTTTTTTACTTAGAAGCAATGCTGTTTTATTTGAAGTCTGTGTCCACCACATCACATGCTGTCTCACCTGCTGCTTCCTAGAAGTCTACAAAGCTTATCAGGAAATCACACATTTTACATAGGTATTTATCAGATCCATGGTTTCTTCTCCTTGTAGATCCTCAGTCCACCAGATTTAACTTTGGGATTTTTTGTAGTGACTAAAGGAAAATATATGGGCTTTAGACACAGCATTTAAGGTTAAGGAAGCTTCAAGATACACCTTCTGGAGGACAAGGTGAGGTAAGGAGACATCTGGCACAGATTTTTTTCCTCATTCATTTTACAGATGAAAACTCAATTTAGATCCTTGCTTCTTAGTGAGGAAAATATTCAGTTTGCCCTTGAGTGAAACCCAGGGGTAAATTAATATTGTGAAAAACTGATAATCAAGAACATTGGTCCAAAGAGTGAGTAGTTAACCATCTTCTGTGATATTTTTCATATATAACTGAGTAACTGTCCTTCTGCTTGACTTTAGAGAAAAGAAACGGGTCCTCCATTCCTTCAATTAAAGGATTCTGTAGAGTCATAACAGAGATTGTCAGGATGACCCTAAAATATTTGGGTCATAACTGGTTCTGATGGAACAAGATAATTCAGATATTTTTCAGGGGCAACTCATGACAACTGAGCTCAGCTGTTTGGCTGATGATATGAGGAAAAAAACCAACCCGAACACAGTATTTTCACTGTCTGTGAATGAGTGGTTGCAACAATGGCTGATGATACTGAAAATCAAATTCATCTGTGTAGATATGTACAAATGCAGTACAGAAAACATTGCATGCACATTTCCAAGGTGCCTAATGTGTCTTTATTCTAATTTTGTGAATGACAAGATGTGCAGTCTTCAACATCTTCCAGTTTGTATTTACAGAAACTGGAAATAAATTGATTGTCATTGATCATGACAGTTTTTCATAGACTTCATTTCAGGTAGGCTGGTGAAGAATATCACTGGATAGCTTTGATCTATAGAAGCTTGGATTTATTAACATTCTGCGCACACTGAAACCCCCTCCCACCCCTGCCATTTATTTCCCTTTTTTCTTCAAATTGTTGGTGGTGTGGGTAGAGTCTGGTGTATTTATAGTCAAACATTTTTGTCTTGGACTCTATTTCCTAATTTATGGAGACAATTTCCCAAAGCACTGGATCAACACCTACAATTCCCAACTTTGAAGAAATAAGTGTAAATAAATATGGAATATTTATTATTTATTACAAACTGGAATAAAACCAAACTCAGTGCCAAAAGGATATCAGAAGGTAATATTCTTCAGTCAATTAAAACTGTAAATCTGCTTTACAGTAAGCTACATGAACATGAAAGGTTAAGATGCCTCTTGCGTCTTGCATTCTTATACAATATTTCAATATTACACATTATTAAATATCATGTTTTCCCAGTACACAAAATACTTTCCTATAAAATGCAGTGAATATAAGAAACCAGAAGTCATTATAGAGAGATAAGGAAGACTGTTATATTTACCAGTGAAACTGGGAACAAAAAACAGAACATCATGACAGACTTCAGAGTCCTCTGTCTTGATCCTCTTGTAAGATAAACTCTCTTCTCACTTTAAGGTGAATTACAGGTCCTTCAAAAGATCTTGTCCAAAAATTGTCACGACTTATTTTACCAGAAGATTGGTGACAACAGTGTATAAAATATTTAACTGATGTGATATTTGAAGACTCATGCATTGATAAATCAAGCCATGGTAACATCAACTTTAGAAAGAAACACAAAAAAAATTCATTGAACTTTGTTTAAAATATTCAAAAGCTCTCCAAATTTTATTGCAAGAAAGGATAATGAAGTGATTAAATTCTTTACGTTAATATTACAGAAAGTAAGGTATAGCACCTGTGCTGGTTTTGGCTGGGATAGAGTTAATTTTCTTCATAGTAGCTAGTATAGGGCTATGTTTTGGATTGTGTGCTGAAAACAGTGTGGATAATACAGAGATGGTTTTGTTATTGCTCAGCAGCACTTACACAGAGTCAAGGCCTTTTCTGTTTCTCACCCCACCCCACCAGTGAGTAGGCTGGGGGTGCACAAGAAGCTGAGAGGGGACACAGCTGGGACAGCTGACCCCAACTGACCAAAAGAATATTCCATATCATATGATGTCATGTTCAGCATATAAATCTGGGGGAAGAAGAAGGAAGGGGGGGACGTTTGAAGTGATGGCATTTGTCTTCCCAAGTAACCGTTACGTGGGATGGAGCCCTGCTTTCCGGAGATGGCTGAGCACCTGCCTGCCGATGGCAAGTAGTGAATGAATTCCTTGCTTTGCTTTGCTTGCACGCGCAGCTTTTGCTTTACTTAATAAACTGTCTTTATCTCAACCCACAAGTTTTCTCACTTTTACTCTTCCACTTCACTCCCCCATCCCACTGGATCCAGAGTGAGTGAGCAGCAGTGTGGTGTTTATTTGATGGCTGTGTGAAAACTCTTAGTTGCTGCTTAGTTGTCAACTGGGGTTAAAAACCACAACAGCTCCTTATGGTGTAGTATCACCTTTCATGTAAAATAAGACTAATTCTGATTCCTCAGTTGTTTTTCAATGACTGTAAAAGCCTTATATGATGTATGGTCAAGTTTACTCTGTAACAAGGACTACAGATTTCACCCTGCACTCAGTTTCATAGAAATAAATCAGGAAAAGTATCATTCAAGCTACATGAATTTTACTAGTCAGCCATCACCGTGCATTCTGGCACAGTTCAAAGAGAGGCTTCAGTTTTACGAATCATAACAGATTATAAAAGGCATAGTAAGTAAATGGTCAATCTAGTAACATTACCTCTTGCATGAAAAATTGTCACAAAGTCAAATATTATTAGAGAGCAAGGGAGGCTCTAAATGTGAATTTTGCCTGTGAGGAACAATGGAGAGATTTTCAGGGACCTTTACTAATCTACTGCTTCTATAAATATTCAGTACGTTATTGTTGTTAGTAATGTATTGGTGGTGTTAAACTTAACATTTGCTCAATTCTTTCTTCTTCTATTCTTTAGCTTTCTCACTTCTCATTAAATAGTATTTGAATATCTCTCTTTTAGCATTTTCTTTTGCAAGTCGCATGACACAATGTAGAACTTTCTTGGCATTCTAATCAATGAGATGCAGGGTATTTTACCAGCACAAAGAAAACCGACTTTAAATTGAGAATTATTGTTAGCCTCTTCATCCTTACTGTTGAACTATGCAGGCTCTTATCACATTAGTACTGCACAGCCTAGAAGAAGGGTAATTGCATCATCAGTCTCTCTTGGTCTCTGCCTCAGCCCTTTTAACATGCTCATCCTTTCCATTACTTCATGATTTCATTTAATATTCTCCTGGGTTAGAATCATATCAGCAGCAAGAACATGCTGAATTAACAGTTGCTGTATGCTTTACTTCAGAATTTCTTTCCTGTGGAGTAAAGGACAATTGACATTTTTTTAATAAACAGTGTCCTTTTGAACTTTTATGTCCAAATGTATGGATATTGAATTTTTATTTGAGTTTGAGTTTGAAATATAAACAGGTAACATAATCCTGTCTTTAATAAAATTACAAAGCATGACTGTTTATATAATATGATCCTTTAGATACCTAGTGCCCTTACATTTTCTTCAGAGACTTAAAACTATTTAAATGCCTCAACATTGTGGCAGTTGCATACATGCGTGTTATATCTTTTTTATTTTCTTCTATTATATATTTTTGAGTGGACAGAGTTGCTGAAAATGAGAAATGCTGATTCTTGCTTCCAAATTTACATTGGCAACTGATGGGATCCCTGCTTTTCATAATTTCAAGGGACACAATACATGGAAATATAAGGAAACATTGATGCAAATCTTCCCTTTTTAATTATATTGTCTATTTTCAGGTGTCTATGCCTGTGACAATAATAATAATAGAAAAATAGATACATAAATATTAAAAGATAAAATTGATTTAAAAAATACATATGAGAGCTGACAGAGATAGCAAGTGATCTGCCATTTTCATCTCAAATATTTCTTGTTCCCTAATGGTGTATATGTGCCTCTGTATAGACAGACATAGATATTATATAAAATACAAAAGTTCTGTGTCTGTAGGTACAAAGCCTTACACAGGCACAGCCCTCTTGATAATTACAGTCAAGGAAATGAACATTCAGATCTTAATGATAAAAATAATACTTTCATTCAAGTCCTCTCAAAGGTCAAGATTGTGTCACTAGTATTCATAAAATGTGTTTGAATAGTCTTATTTCAATAATGGGACTACTTACAGAGCTGAATACTGTCTGCAAGAGGGGAAGTAAAAATCTAACTAAAAGACCTTTAAAAATGTTTGCTGTTGAGATAGTACAGTTCTCTAATTTCATGACATTTGTCTGAACTTGGTACTCAGATGAGATGAAAGTGATTCCTAAAAAGCCAAAAAAACACCTTAGGAACCAGTTCAGGTTCCTACTTTGCTTGGAACACTACTCTGATGCTGTCCTTCCATGTTATAACTTGTAGTTGCAGCATTATTTCTTCAGAGTGATGGAGGGAGCAAGATGGAGGTAGAAACCAGACACTGTCTGCTGCATGAATCTTAAGGGAACATGTTACTTCAGGGAGGAATCCCTGAAGACCTAATGCTTCTGTAGCCAGCCTGACTTTTTTTCTTTAGCTTCACAATTTGTCTTTTGGGAGAAAGAGGGAGTATGTAGTAGGAAGTAGTGGGACAATGCTCTAGGGAATCATGTCACCAAGGAGAAAGCCAAGAAAAGCATAAATATGTTGTGAGTTGAGACTGCTGGCAACTAACACCAATGATTTTCAAATCTATTTACTGAAAAGCTGAATTTCTTTAAAGAGGAATGTGCATTGCAGTGGGGAGGAAAGATGCATAGAAGAAAACTTCATATTCACAAAATAGTACTTTTTGTTTTCAGAGAATAATTATAAAATAGCCAATTTAGTATCATTGGAACTATTTTATGTTCACATGAACACAACTAAGAATACAACAGCTACAGAATTTTTAATGTTTTGCTCAACCATGTCTTTCATTTTACTCTCTATTTTACTTGGATATGCTTCTTTTAACCTTACTGCTTATTAAATGTGTCATTTTAAAAAAGCTTGAAGATTACACAGAAAGATGTCTCCCAAACCTAAATTTATATGATATGTTGAACATATCAATTATTATCTTTGAATAGCACATCTGAGATGATAAAAATTGACTTTTATAAATCTTTCACTCTGTTGCTTTGTCATCTGGTGAGAACAGCAGAAATTGGTGGGGGTATTAAGAAAAAACAAAAAAAAAAGAACTGATGAATACAACATCTTTGATTCTGTAATGACTTAAGCTCCAAGTGTCCAAGTGAAGAATGAAAGTTCTATCTTTTGGATAAAATGCAAGACAGAAAACATCAAACAGTATACAATCAATGAGTATCACTGTATCGGTCAGAACTGTTTCGAGTTTTATCTTGTTATTTTTTTAATTTGTTTTTTAACAGTACCCTAAAAAATTCAGCAACATGTAATGATCCCTTGGAATAAAGAGACTGATAAATTCCTTGTCCCATCAGAAAGTAACACCACAGTTGAGGTAATATTAAAAATTCAAGGAATTGCTAATGCTGTCCATTTTAAGTTTTCTATTATGTTTTCTTCCTCTCCATTCTGATCATTATATATCTGAAATATAATTTAAATTACTAACAATTCATCTCATATGCCAACGGAGTAATGAGAAACTCATTTTCTACATACAGAAAAATAAATCCAGTAAACCACCTAAACAGCAGAAGTTCTATTTTTATTATACCTTTCCAAAGCAGAATTGCACTGAATAAATCATGGATGCACTGCAGGTGTGAAATCCATTGCTTTCTGCCTATATTTCTGTGCACTCTCTAATTCCCTTAAGTTATTAATAATAATTTCTAACCAATAGCCTGTCTGTGGCTGTAGGAAACCAAAAATGTTATGCCATTTTGTTCTTTCCCCCTTAAATAAACATCTGCCTACACTATATTAGGAACTGTTGTTTTTATCATAGGAGGAATATTCCAGTACTGTATTTAAAAATCACTCAATGTAATAAAAATCAAAAAAATATCAGGTTTTTGACAAGTCTAAAATAAAATATTTCACAGCAATATTGCAACTCTCAGTGACGGGACCAAAAGTTAAAAAAGATCCTGAATGTCATAGGCTTTGAATTTACTAATATAATCAGTGATATTAATCTAAATTATAGTTATTTTTAGTTATGTAGCTTCTCAGAGGCTGTAAGAAACACCTGCCACACTTGTACAAGATATAGGATTTTATTTATCATTTCTTATGCAATAAAATCTTATTTAGTACAAATTTTATGTAAATAGTGGAAAATCTAAGGGAATATTAAAAACCCCACTGAGAATTTAAGCGTTTTATCATCAATCTGTTGGTTTGCCAAGGGCACAGGACTGCCAGCAGAAGTTTGTACCTTGAAACAAATCGCTTGTATGCAGACATTTAAATATCAGAAAAACAGCTTTAAAATCTGAAGATCAGATCTCTTCAGTCAAGTAATAAATACACATCAGGACTTGAGGTGGAGATAAGCAGATCTAGGTGAAACACATTTAGCTGAAATTGTCATGTGAGCAGGGATTAAAAAGAGTAAAAAATAAAATCAAGAAACATTTTTGCTCAGCAGAAAGTACGTCTAAGAACCAAATTTCAAGGCATTATATCTGAGCTAACAGTTCAGATAGGAAAATCCTAATGATATCATTGAGACTAACTATATAAGTATATAGTTAAGTGTATCCTATAGAGGGAAAGCTATGTCAGTCATAGTGGAATTGTACCAACACAGCCAATATCATGTACTGAAATGTGCCATTGAGACTCTGAGTTAAGGATATTGCAACAAAAGTACTTTCCTTGCTGTCTTACATATGTTCTTTCAGATTTATGTTCACTCTTTCCTTTTAAAGACTTTAGGTTACATCATGCTAGTTATGAAAGAGTACCTAGCAAACACAAGAAAGAAGTAAAACCAAGTGTCGATCATCTTCTGATGCCCACGCAGATGGGAAGATCTGTTCTGACGTACTGCTAAGCAATGCATTATCATTGTGTGACATATCCTCCAGCCTCTATTTCTGCACAACCAGATTTGAGAAATCCATAAAGTAGACAATATAACTACATTCTTACTATATTGCTCAGATATTTTGAAATTTCTATTGCATATTTCCAGGTTCAGAAATTCTCATTTAGTACCGTGCTTGTTCTTGAGGCTATGATGCCAGGATGATATGTATTTTTATTGTTTAATAATAACAACTTCACTCTACACATATTTACTCTGTTCTCCCTTTCCAAAAGTTTACCAAAAAAAGACAAACCAACAAAGCCTGGATGTTAATTAAATTATTTTAATAGTGATATAGGACCTTTTTTTTTTTTTTTTTTTTGTATTGCATAATTTTCGGCATTTATACAATCTTATTTATCAAAATGACATTTGCATGACATAACTGAGATTTAGTTTAATTAGCTTTAGTTGACTTTAGGAAGAATTGAGTCTGGATTGGAGAAACAGGCATCAGGTGAAGTGATAATGAAAGTGTGTGACTTCTGAATAATTTTACTTTGCTCTTTTGTAATTTTATTATTTAAATTGGTTTACATAAATAAAAAATGGGGAAAGAATTAGTCTGAATGTCTGCAAAAACTTCAAAGTATGAAACTGATTGTGTTTATATTGTCTATGAGTTTCTGTAAAGAATGTACAGAAGATCCTATTTATTTCAGACATCTAAAATTAGACTAAACAAAACATAATATGTTACCAGAAACAAACTTTATGCAGTAGTAACACCACCTGTTCTCTTCCCCTCACATTTAGAAATTAATAAAACTAAGTGGGATTCTATGGTAAGATTGTCTCCAAGGCTGCCATTGGAGCTGCAAATGTATTTTAAGTCTTGTGCAATATTAAAGTGGATGGATGGATAGATAGGGATACATATGATGCAAGCCTATTGTTTTAATTTCAAAGAATGTTGCTGCACATATGTTAAATTTCTTCTTACACCTATCAAATTTATTCACATTACATAAACATATTACACTACAGAGGCTGGAAACATTTTAAAATGGACTGCTGATTTCTAGCACAATATTTTCTAAAACTTATTCAGTTCACACACAGAGTTTTGGTTTGGGACAATCTAGAAATATTTAAAATATAGGTGGCATTTTTATTTCTATATATCAGAATGTATTTTAAGAATAAATAGTTCCATCCTCTAGTTTTATAGAGGATGTAAATACTATAGAGGATGTAAAGAAAAAAGGAAACCAAAAAAGGCAAAAAAGTTTTGGAATTACTGTTTTGTTGAGAGGTGGGGTGGTTTTTTTAACCCTTGAATTTGTCTAAGAACTACTCATTCCAGAATGTGTTGGATCAGATACTGTAATCTAGGATGGACTGAGTCAAAGTTAGCTAAATAAGGCAGAATTAAAAAATATTTTAAGTGTAGCAAAAAATTATTAAACTGTCAGTCACAGCTTATTAACTTAGACAATGGTTGTACCATGTTGACTACACTAGCTCTTATTTGTCCATTTCCCTGTCCTTCCTGTTCTAACTGCAACTTAGTGAGAACCCACAAATTCTGACTGCTGGAGTCAATTCAGGCAATGCAAGACAAAACATGAACACCACCATGATAGTTAAAGTGAAGAATAAAAAAAAAGAGCTGGAAAAGAACATAAAAAGCCTGAAGGAAGAAAACCAAAGATGTGAAGAAGAATTACAATGAAGGGACACTATACAGAAAGAAAATAAATTTGATATGCATATTTTCTGCTGATTGATGAAAAACATATTTGTATATATCAAATGAAATGCAATTGCAGTATTTTCCCCTTATGCTTTTATTAAAATGATCCCACTTAATGATGTTGACTTCTATATTTGTGACATTAACTACCTCACTAACCATATTTTACGAATAGGCTTATACTTGAAAAAATAAAAATAGATGTACCTGGATTTAAATATGTGTCTGATGTGCAAATTACATATCAAAAGTCGATTTTAGCACAAAAAATGCATATTATTTTATGGGTTCAATTTAACATTTGCATTTCTGTCAAGTGCCCATTCAAGTGAAGTTAAATGTCAATTAAACTTCCACTTTCTCCTACCAAGTATCCTTCAACTCACAAGTAAAGATCAATAGATTTTTTTGAGATTAAGAAGCCAAAGACCTAAAAATACTTTATTAGTAACTTACATTTCCATTGGATTTTTTTCTGCTTTTCCAGTTTTAGTAATTCAAATACTCTTTGGCCTTTAGATGCATTTCTATATATACAGTTCAGAAAGATAAACTCAAACCAGGAATTATCACCCTTGCTTTTATGTATTTGGAAGAATTCTTTATGTGTAAATTTATTCAGGTTAAGGTTTTGCTTCTTCCACAGATGTGTTTACTTCTTCAATGTGAAAGGAAAATATGAGTAAAAAGTTTAATCAGAATCATGCACATTGCAATCATGTTCATAGGTTCATAATGTCATTGAAAAACTCCAATTGGAAGGACCTCAG
The DNA here is from genome assembly GCF_031877795.1 of Strix aluco. Lineage (NCBI taxonomy): Eukaryota > Metazoa > Chordata > Aves > Strigiformes > Strigidae > Strix > Strix aluco. The sequence goes on from NC_133934.1 coordinate 22,084,878, forward strand.
GGGGTCTCTAGTCCAACTCTAAGGTCAGATCAGATTGCTCAGGCCATGATCCAGTCATGTTTTCAACCCCTGAAACATGAAGACTGCACAGCCTCTTAGGGCAGCCTATTCCACTGCCTGACTGTCCTCAAAGGAAAACATTTTTCCATATATCTAATCTGAACCTCAGTTTATGCCTGTTGTCTCAAATCCTCCCACCATGCACCACTGAAGAACCTGTCTCTGTCTTCTTGATGACGTCCTGTAGTGATCCTGACTGGAAGACCACGATACATTAAGGAGTTAGTGATCCACAGTACAGTTAACCTCAAGCATGCCCAGGCCTGTGCTGTGTACCAGTGATTACACCACCTGCACAGTCTTGCCTTTATCTGAAAGTGCAGCAGGAAGCTCTCATGAGAGCATAATTTCTGTTTTGACTGTAGAAATTATTAGCAGAGTTATCACAGCCTCAAAGACGGGTAAGAGGGAATCTCTACTATGGATGGGGCTTGCATGGCATGCTGCACGTAGGTTGGAGACCCGTTCAATGCTACACCTCTCGGGATTCCCAGCATCTGAAGGGATGTAAGATTATCTATGCTTTTCTCTTCTTATAACATTAGCTCTAATAAATAACTCTTTAAATGATACCTTAGAGTCTGAGTGCATATCTTACTAGAATCATAATGGACCATAATGGACTGATCTGTTTGAAGTGGTCCAGGAGTTGCAGAAATGTATCACCTGATAAAGAATGTAAGTCTATTACTCTACGTACATCTATGTCTTCTGGCAACAAGGTGACAAATGGACAGGAATTTAGTCTGTGAAAGTTCAATAAACTGGTATTGTCCTGACACTGCAAACTGTTTACCACAAAAATCCTCTACATCTATCAACCAGACCCAGCCTTTGCCTGATTCTAATTCTACTGACGTTGAAACCTGAAGCCCTTTGTGAGTCATTTATCACACTTATTAAAATGTTCCATTGTGGATTAGAATAGCAATTCACTATTACTTCAGAATGCTGCCCAAGGGCTATTTTATGCAGGAAGTTCTAATGCTTTACTGAAACAGTGGTTTGGTCTTAATAAATGATTCTTTGCAAAGGCACCATGCTTTCAGTTGTGAAAAATGATGCTGGCATTTCAAAGCTGGCATCAGTGCCCAATATTATGCAAATCCTGTTACTTATTACTGCATTTAAATCTGTCCTAAATACTTCACACTTAATATTTTAACAAGTATATGTCAATTGGATTATATGGAAAACTGTATGTAAGGAATAGCTTTCTGTTTACTGAACTGTAAACAGGAGTCCAGTCCTTTGGAACATAAGATAAATGATACAATCATCTTAAATGCTATCCAAAGGGATATTCTTTCCCCATTAAAAACTGACATAATCAGAAACCTTTTTATGATTGTTTTCATAAAAAGCTTAATCTTGTTCTTCCCAAACCCAAAAACTCAGTGGGAGCAAAGTAATCCCATGAAAGAAATTCTGAATCATGTCTTAAGTGACTGATTTACTTTTCAAATGTAGGTATTAAAGCAACTATAGATTTATGTTTGACAAAAGAAGATTAATATTTAGATGGCTGTGATATATAAAGTATGCTGTATATGATTGACCTTTATACATGTGAAGCATGTATAAAGCATGTGTATTCATTCAGCACAACTAATTTATTTATATTCTTAACTGCATGACCTGTTCCTTTTTGCAGACTTTAAGTTCCCTGATATTGCTTACTGACACTGTTTGTGAGAGGTGTTCAAAGGAAATTGTGACTGTTTAAAGTATTATTCCTATATATATAATACCTTTATATAGAAAGGTACTTCAGCAGTCATGGTGTTAGTCCCAGCTTTCAAACTCTGAAACTAAATTTTATTCTGCCTGTCTTTCACTGCATCCATGACTGAGTCACTTACATATTGATTTTCAAGACCACTTACATAAGTTTCACGTTCTACCCAGCAATCTCACTTTTTTGTCTTATCTTCTCATCTTTAAAATGAGATTAGTAGCACTTCTGAATCTCACAAGAGTGTTTCAAGAGTAAGCATTATAGATATTCTAAGGGTCTCAAACACTATATATAAGAAGTATAAAAACCACCTAAGATTGACAGATTCATAATAACTTAGATGACATTGTAATCACTTAACCTCCTTGAAAAACATGTGGAAAAAAAAATTCATCATTGTCCTCATTCATCACCAGTACTTTTAAAAAGTGAAGAACACAGAATACACTGTTGCAGTGTGTAGAGTTCCACTGCAGTGTGCAGTGGGAAGAGTTCCAATGAGCGTATTTTGGAGGAATTTTCATACACAAATGACAACATTTCAATGACTGAAAACCAGAAGTCATATCCTTGATAAAGACATTCTATATCACTAATGTGGAAATACATATAATCTAAAAATATCAATATATCTCATAATCAATATGTACAATGTGTGAGTATATAGTCATAAATATATCTGTTTTGTGGGAGATTTAATGTTTTTGTTGTCTTATTCATGGAAAATATTATTTTGCTCAATCAGAAATACATATCTGTACAATGGAAAACATGTCATTTACTACAGTGCAAAGGTAGAATAAGACAAAATACTTAGTTCTTAGATGCCTGTCTTTATGCCCTGGCATCTGTTAAAAAATATGGATGTGTAAGGTGAGGGGAGTTAAAAAGCTGAGTAAGCAAGTCTATTGATTTTATGAGTAACATTACATTTAAATAGCACAAATGAGAAGTTAAGAAACTATAAGTAAGACTCTAAACTTCAATCCTTGCCTCATATTGTGGCTATGGTTTTTTTTTAACTTTTAAGAAAACATATATAATTTTTAAAATTTACCTTAATAAATAACTGAAGTTGTCTACAGATCAAAAATGTGATCAAAGTCCCACTGGATCAAGTAGGAAGACTGTGCTGTCCTCAGCTTGCCTCCAACCGCAGTTCAGACACTGACATTGTACACAAATAAATTGTGCTGCAGGATTTCCACTGGAGTCAGCTGGGCAGCCTAGTTCATGAGTTGTAAGTATGGAGGAAAGCACTTGCTTTTACCACAAAGTGCCTTAGATACTAAGCAATTCTGCAATGTCACAAAAGAGGAGATGCAATGAGTATGAATTATAAAAATCCAATAGTACCATCTCAACAAGAGTATTTAAGAAATTATGTACATATTTGGTATTATATGTATCATCTAAGAAGGAATGGTGTATTTTGTTTATGCAGACATTTTCCCAGGGGAGTGACTGGGCCAGCGGGAGAATTTCTGCTGCCATACATGTACTTAAACTCCCATGTAAGATATGAGGAGTTCTGAAACCACATCTTGGGCACAGAGAAAAGCCTTGTACATAGTGACTTTTCAAACTCAAACATTTGCCTTAGCTTTGAACAAGCATTCTTGTGTATCTAATGGCAATCTTAGTAAAATTGCTGTTGAAAACATATTAATTTTGTATCTCTCTTTAAATGTGGTTTACACCTGATTTTCAATACTGTTTGAATTATTATTGTGAAAATAGATTTGATTTTTATTCTGAACATACTTTCTTTAATTATGCTTTGAATTTAAATGCCAAGTAGTGAGAAACCTTTATGAGGTAACATTGTGAATAAGAGATGGTGCTTGCTTATGCATGCTTTCCCAGTTTTACCACTGCTTAGGAATATTGAACATCAACTGCCCTAATTGGGTCAGATCAATGGTCTATGTCAGCCTCACTCTTTCTTGCAGACAGGATACTATATCTATTTCAGACACTGGCAAGAGGTGCTATTTAGGATGAGCAATTAAACCCAGACATTTTCTCCAGCCTTTTTACTATCAGTCAATGGACTTGTCCACTAATTTGTTAAGTCTTTCTGAACCTGCTGATAACCTTGGTCTCCACAACCTGTGGTGGAAGCAGGTTCCAAAATTCACTGCTACTTGTGGAAAAGAATACCTTACCTCTCCTGAAAGTCAAAATGAGGAGTCAAACAATACTTTAGATAAGGAGTTTGGCTACAGGATAGACAGAACATTCCAGGCTGAGCAAGTTATTACTGCTATGTGCTAAAAACAGACTTACTATCTATGCTAAAATATTCTACTTTTGGTACCTGTTTCATCTTTTCCATCTAACCTCACTTTATTTGTTTGCTGCATTCAGCTACTTGATTTCAAGGTCAGGAACTGATATGTCTGGGTTTAGAACACTTCACACTTAACCTATAACTGTACATTACTGCTACTGGCTATGCAGAGAAAGAAACAGCCCTATCTGGTTTTAATATAAACCTAGGGAGTTGTTTTCTTCTTTAATTTCACTCTGGGTTATACCTGACCTTGTTGGTGGTGTTTCATTTTATGTTTTCAGATCCTTTATACTTTCTTTTGCTGCTGACTGTTCATAATTTGGTACCCTCCTGTGAAAAACTTTAACCAATTACCATTTTTTCTTTTATTCATCTATTAGAAGGTGAGCTTTTTTTAAAGCAGGATAGTTATGATTTTATTGGTAAGGTGAAGTGTCAAATTATTTCTTTGAACCTTTCAAAAGAATGCTTCTAGAAAATACTTGCTTACAGAAGTGGATAGGAAAATGCTGTCAAACCCATTTTCCTCTGGAAAATGAAGCTCTGGTAAAATCAAAGTGCTTCACAGAACTGTATTAATTTTGTTATTGCTTAAGTTTTGGAAGAAAACAAACCTAATGACATTAAAATATATCTAAAGTTTGTGGTTTTGAAATTAAAGATTTCAATTATCTTGCTTTGAAATAATCATCCATATATTCACTGTAATACAGTTTTTATAATATTAAACTGAAACATATAAAAAGAACCAAAGATGTTTTAGTTGGAGAAGGAAGGTGATGGTCATTTAGAATCTCACTATAAATCAAACTTAAATAAATTTTGAAATATTAAATTCCTTTAATTGAATGAAATTTATATTGTCTGTACAATTGCATTCCAGTCAGGATTACTTTAATCTTACTTTGCCTTCCTTTACTTTCTCCCACTTTTCTTTTTGCCTGCTACCTATTATATAGTACAGCTCTCAGCTCTGTTTAAGGCCAAATGCTTAATTAGATCTTCTGGCCTTCTTTGTAAAACAAATAAATAATAGTGGATATAAAGGACAACTGTATGATCTTTACTATTATTTATCATCCTCAACAGTATCATGCATCTGTAATGAACATTTGAACTTTTGGAAGAAAAAATAGTAAAGAGGTTAGCAAGATGAACCTTTTTTTTCCTATGCCTTATGCTTTCACCTCTTGCAGAGCTCATTTTAGACAATGAATCTGTCTTTTCCTTGTTTCCTCTCATTGGTTAGATGCACCATTTAATGGTTCATTTCAAAAATATATCTGTCTGCTTTCCTCTCCTTATATAGTATAAGGGCTCATTAAAACTGGATTTGTCAGTAGGTTTTCTTATAACTATCACAATACAGGTCCTCATTTAAATTGAAATGTACACTACTTTCTTCCTAGACTTCCTTCCAAGACTTGATACCATATAATGAATGAGTTTTTAAAGGGTAATCTTACCATTTTTAGCATCTAATAGGCCTACATTCTGAAACAAGGAAGAAACTGAAATAACTTTCTTTACAGCACAGGATGGCATACTGCAGTACAATTACTGTCCCCTCTCTTCCATTCTCCCTCCTATAATATCATTGCTTTTTACACTAAAAATGTGTGCAAAAATGTCACTCTCTCATTAACAGTGTAAAGTAAATGTGATTAAAGGATGTTCTGATGAACATGCCCTCCTGCCTGCCTTGATGGGTGGAGTAGACTTATTGTTCAACTTCAGCTTTGTATTTTCTTTGCTTTCCCCTTTATTCAAACATCCTTTTAAGTGTCCAGTAATGTCACAAACATTCCTTACATTGCAAGGTATAGCTGATGATCCCTTATGTCCCAAATCAATCTTTACTGGAATAATCATGAGCATATGGTATCACATGAATCCAAATTCATAACTCCTTGCACCATCTCATGCTAACCCATTCTGGGGTTTTTTTCCACCACTTGGTCCACTCACATTCTTATTTTCCTCTGATTCTTTGAAAAACATTGAAAAATCTCACCTTTAAAATTAAAATTGCCATTAGAAAAACCTCACTTCAGAAATCTTGAAATTGTTCTCTAAGATATTGCTTGAGCCACCCTTTCAATTCTCAGTTCATTTCCAAAGAACAAAGATTAAGATCACTCCTCACTTCTTCCCTGACATATATATCCTTTTTAAAAAGCTGTGGCACCTTTTGCATAAGCAAGAGGAAGTGTGCTCTATTGCTATTGATAGGGCTGGGTAGTAATTAAATACTCCTGGAGATTTTTCTGCTATGTTCCAAACCCAGCTAATAAAGCAACTTAAATCCCAAGTAATACAAGATGTGCTCCATTATTATGCCCTGTTCATGCTATCCACAACTGTGGAAGTAAACTGGTCTGTTTTCCTTCTTTGTAGCTCCCTGAGAGACATTTAGCAGATTATCTGTCTGAAACAGGGAATTTCTACCTCAGCACAGCAGAAAAAAACATATGGATTGTTGAAGCAAATGGATTTGTGGTAGGGAAGGAAAATCTGTTAGCTCATAAGTTTAGGAAGTAGGGACTATGAGTTAATAAGCTTAGGGCGCAAGAATACATCCTGGGAGCAAACAGATGTATAAACACCTGCAACAGAAGGATTTGTGAAAGTGGATGAAACACATTAAAAATTATGATGGATGAGGGGTGTTGTAGAGGCAGAACAATAGGGAAGAACTTGAGTTCTTAACATCATATTTAAAGGTAAACCAATAGATTTCAGAAAATGTCTAAAGAAAGATGAGATGGGTAAATACTACTTTGGTGTATACACATGCATATCTAAACATGCATATACATACACAAAATATTATTGTGGGCAAAAGAGAGCACACCACATATACATGAACATTTCAGTTGTCAGCTTAATTAAAACCTTAAGAGTCTAAACAGAACACCTCACATTTATCTCCAGTCCAGCTAAGGTAATGCTTCCCCTCAGCACCCAGACTGATACAGAGAAGCTGCATTAATAACGCATTTAAAACTGTCATGCAAGAAAATTTTCTAGCATCTGTCCCTTTTTCTTCATGTTATGCTCTCTTACCAGTGTGCTTTTGGGTCCAAAGGTCAGTGGTACCAGTCTTCCCATAAACTGGGGAGAAAGCTGTCTACAGGAGCCTTTGACCAGATCTGCAGAGAAGCATGATGTTCATGGTGGGGCTTTGTATCTCTCCAGGACTGGGATCCATTTGTGATTACTTTTATATCTTCTTAAATTATTGTCTCATTTGCTTTGGTTCCCAGCTAGAGTTTGGAAATTTCACGGTAGCCTCCCAGGTCACAACAATATAAAGAAATTTTTTTTGTTGTTTAGTGACTACATTGGTGGGTCATATCTTTACTATAGGTAACATTCACAATCTGATCTGTCAGCTAAAACAGATGAAGCAGAAGTCAGTTGGTCACAACTCAATTGTTTAACCAAAGTAAAACCAGTTCAGGCCAAGGCAGTCCCAAAGCAGTCCTGAAACCCCACATTGCCTGTTTAATACAAAAGTATGTGTCCTTTTGCTAGTAATGGCCAAAGATCCTATTTATTGGGATACATTATATATAATCACATATGATGTCTATATTTGCATAGAAAGGACATAGACTGAGAATTCAAATGGATTGATGGCTCCTTAAAATATTTTATTTAGACTGTATGCAATGGCTTGTGTGATACTGAAATGAGACTGAGACAGCAAGAAAATCAGTTAGGTAAACACAATCAGTTTTCAGCACGGTTTGAGCTTAAAGCTTTCACATGCTGTCTGAGAATTATTTGGGAGTTCTGAATAGCTCTTCTTGCTTCTACAATTCTGGCAATGTCATTTAAGAGGGCAAGGGAAGAAGGGGAAAGTACCTGTATGATTTAAGAAATATGCAGTTGTGGGAAACACAGGGCTTCTGAACATACAGTGTCCATATTGCATACCAGAATACTAGGAAAAGTACAGATTCATCAGCACAGTGCATTAGAAAAGCCTTGCTATATTATCAAGAACAAAGCATGATATACATGTGATTGTGCAGCCAGAATGAATCCTTAAGCTCAGTTCTGTCTGCCATTGTCCATGTAGACAAATTCTAGGTGTCACTGGAAGTCAGTCAGATGAAGGTTTATCAGCTTTGGGTGAGAGCGCAATTAGAATGAGTGCATCAGAACAGAGTCTTAAACAACCTGTATAAGATGTAACTTACAGCAATCTCTAGTAGTTTTGAGCAATCTAGAAGGATGATTAGAGGTAGATTTGTTTTTGAGAGAGAATCAGTCCTAAAACTTGCCAATAGCCCTGGAAGTAGTGGGAAATTTTTCCGCCAATACCCACAGACTAATAACTCTTGTAAAGAGTGTTTAGCTTTTCTCTTTTAAAATTTCTGTGTAAAGGTGATGCTTCAAGCTCCAGCAGATGATTTTCCAGACCTTAGAATACACATGCAAGAAGTCAGAAAGACAAGTCTAACCTTGTCCTCAGCCTGTGGTGTTTCAATCTTACCAGTCTAACTATTTCTCTGCCTTAATTATCACACTTTTCTCAACTAGTCCATCAGATTTTTTTTTCTCCACTATTGAAGCCATGTGATTGCATAGAAAACAATCAAGACTTACTAACCAAGGAGAGAAAAAGAGATCAAGATGAAGCCAGAACAAGAATGTAATGTGCTGATTGAGACACCGAACATAGAGGGAGTTTTCCAATTAGTTCTTCAAATAATGTTCCTGTATTTATATTAAACAGTTTTGAATAAAAAAGTCTGGGGTTATGATGATATGATGTCACAAAAATCGCTTTATCTGGTCACTGCCTGTGTGCTCTCTTTTTTTCCAGCAATTCTCAATTTATTTTTATTCCCCACAGCACAATTTTAACAGGGGTAGAGAATATCTCTTCATTTCAGAACTGTCTGTAGCACTTGAGTTTGGAATAGTCTCCAAGGAGGTGGAAGCTGTGGATTTGAATTCCCTTAGAAACAGGAAGGACCTGAAACTGAGTAAAAGGAAAATACTATTGCTAACATTATCTAAAAAGAGGGCACTTCTCTCTTGGCTACTGTTTTACTGTTTCGGGTTTTTTTTTTCTTTTCTTCTTTGGAAGAAGCCTTAAATTGCTGGCAAGAGTCAGATGTGTTTTTAGAAGACCTGGGATCAAGCCATTGAGGAAGCTCCTGTGGAGAAGCACTTGTCTTTGGACTGTGTGCTCTGGTCAGCTTAACCTGAGCCAACTTACTACTCTTGAAACCAGAATGACAGTCATGTTGCACAGAATAGCAAACTGGATTTGTTAGAACAGTACAAGAAAGATATGGACCTGTTGGAGGGGGTCCAGAAGAGGGCCATGGAAATGATGAGAGGCCTGGAACACCTCTCCTATGTATGAAAGCTGAGAGAGTTGCGGTTGTTTAGCCTGGAGAAAAGAAGGCTCCAGGGAGACCTTATTGTGGCTTTCAATATTTAAAGGGGGCTTATAACAAAGATGGGGACAGACTTCTTAGTAGGGCCTGTAGCCATAGGACAAGGGGTAATGGTTTTAAACTAAAGGAGGGTAGATTCAGACTAGATATAAGAACAAAGTTTTGGAGCAGGTTGCACAGAGAGGTGGTAGGTGCTCCATCCTGCTCTGGGTGTGTGTGTGTGGCAGGGTTTTTTTGGTAGCGGGAGAGGGGGCTACAGCAGTGGCCCCTGTCAGAAGCTTCTTGAAGCTCCCCCAGCTCCAAGTTGGACCTGCCTCTGCACCAAGGCCAAGCCAATTAGTGACGGTGGCTCTGATAACATATTTAAGAAGGGGAACCTGGGAGGAGGAGTTGGAGTTGTGAGGAGTTACGACATCTATGTGGACACTGAGGTCAGTGGAAGAAAGGAGGTGGAAAAGGGGGGGAGGTGCACCAGTGCAGAAAGCCCCCCACTGTATCCCGTATTGAGAGGGCAAGGCTGCCCTCCTGCTACCCATGGGGGTTCACAATGGAGCAGTTGTTGACCTGTGGCCCATGGAGGACCCCACACTGGAGCAGGTGACTGCATCTGAAGAAGGCTAGGTCTCTGTGGGAATAAGCCCCCATTGTTGTAGTTCAGCACTGAGAGGATTGCAGCATGTTGGAGTGACCCATCCTGGAGCAGACTGGAAATGCTGTGGCCCATGGGAGGGGCTCACATCAGAGAAAGTTCATAGAGGACTGTCTCCTGTGAGGGGAACTCCACACTGGAGCAGGGGAAGAATGCGAGGACTTCCCTTGCCCTGAGGAGGAAGAAGTGTCAGGACTGACTGCACCCCCCCATTCCCTGCCCCCTGAGCCACTGACGGGGAGGAAGTAGAGAAATCAGGAGCAGAGTTGAGCCCGGGAAGAAGGGACGAGTGGGGAAAAGCTGTTTTAAGATGTGGTAATTCCTCTCACTGTCCTACTCTGTCTGTTAAGTGTTGTTGTTGTTAGTGTCTGAATTAAATTTATGTTCTTTTTAATTCCTCTAAGGAGTCTGCCTTTTGCCTGTGACCATAATGGGTGAGACATCCCTCCCTATCCTTATCTTGATTCTCGAGCCTTTTGCTTTATTTTCTCCTTCCCAGAGCTGGGGAGGAAGGAGGAAGTGAGCGGCTGCATGGTGCTCGGTTGTACTCTGAGCTCAAACGACGACACATCCCTGGAAACATTCAAAGTCACATTGGGTGGGGCTCTGAGCATCCTGATCTAGTTGAAGATTTCCCTACTCATTGCAGGGGGTTGGACTAGATGACCTTTAAAGGTCCCTTCCAACCCAGACTGTTCTATGATTCTATGATTTGTCAAGGGAGCTCTGAGCGTAAGATGAAGTATAAGCAAATTCATATAGCTGAATAGTGTTTTTCAAGGTTACCATTTTAAGAACAGAAATATGAATTGTGCCTGTGTCTCTCTTAGATACCTGCTTACGTTTCTGGACTTGTATCTATTACTCACTTAAATTGTTAGAGTTCATTGTTAAATCTTGTTCTAATGGCCATCTATGAAACTATGTCAATGATAAGTACGCCACAGAAGTAATAGGAAGCATGGGCTTGAAATAGGCTTTGAAAATGTAATCAAGCTAAAGCATATACAATTAAACTTTATTACACAGGAAAAAACATTTTTAACCCGTTTCAGTCTAACTTTGCAGAAGGGATGGTGAATGCAGAAAAGGACATCATGAAAGTCTGGGAACTTTCCCCTCAATGAGATTGTAAAGATGAATTTACTTATTGTCCAGCTTTATCATACTATTTGAGTTAAATTTCATTAACCATCAGTGTCATTTGTGCATCTGACAAAGAAACGGAATTAGATTTAGTGTCAATACTTTTTATTTGTGTAAAAAGTATGAGGTAGACAAAATAGTGTAAAAATCCAGAGAACTTGTTTTCTCCTTATATTGTTCTTGACAAGTTCCCAGATTTGTCCCAAGTGCAAAAAAAGAGAGAAGTCCACTTCAGCTAATTACACTGAAATGAGTAAGTCTGGACAAAATGGAAGCTTTATGTCAAATTTTATTCTTTTTAGTAAATTACAGTTCTTCATCAGAAGTTAAGGTTTGCTAAAGAAATATAAACCAAAATATTTGATAATGAGGCATGTGCAATATTTTAAATGATTCAGGATGACCTCTAGAGTGGTGATAGGGAGCAATTATTTTTTACTAATACTTCTTTCCCCAAATAGCAGTCATTATATTTCTGCAGACAAAAATCATAGACATAGCCATGAAGAGACTGTAGCCAGAGCTGTGCAAGATACAAAGTTACAATTCTTATTGTAGTCAAGAAGCAAAACCCAGCACCTTTAATTTTCAAAATTAGTGATTGAATTCTGTGAGGTTTTTTCATTTTAAAAAAATCCAGCTAATCCCTATGCAAGTTTGTAGAATTCTACTTAAATTGATTAAACATACATGAGTGCAACTATATACTTGCTTTTGTCCCCTTTTTAACAGGCCACATACAAACAAGTTTTCCTCCATTACAAACTACCTTATAAACTAAATACCTTTTGTTGAAATAAATTTTCTTCACGTAAATTTAGGTGTTCACTGCCTCTATGCCTATGACTAAACTGAGTCCTGATGGCGCATCAGGATGAATGAAAAACTTACAATACTTTAAAGCTGGAAATGTTAATTTAATTTTTTAAACGAACATTTCAAAATCAAAACTTAAGCTGATGAAACCTTGATTTGTTTAAAAAATAGTACTCGTACATTTCAAAAGTGTCTCTAGGATTTAGAGCAGGCTAGAATTCAATATGAAATCTGAAAAAGTTCGGATTTGGGCATAAGTGTCTATGAGTTTCAGAGTGCATTTCCACCCTTAGATAGGAATCTTTTTTTGAGATCAGCATCAATTGGAGATTCTACCATTTTTGCCACACCACTCCCCAAATTTCAACACACTTGAGTACTACTCATATATAGTGTTATAAAATGTTACATTTGATCCATAATGAGGGTGATGTATCTAAAATTATGGTAGAAACTTCTGTCAGCTTAATGAACCCAGGAATGGCAACAGATGCAGTACTTGACTGTTTCAAAACCTCTTGAAAGTAGAATATCTCATAAATATATTTTTAATGACTCTTAGTTTGCTGTTAGCATTATGGGTTACTGATGAATACTCCCTGCTATGCATTTGATATAGCATGAGATTGTCAACTGCCATTCAAATTTTCTATTAAATTTTGGTGCATTTATCCTTTCTCAGTTCTCCACTGAAACATCAGCAACAGAAAAGAGCACTATACTATTTCCGTTCCCCGAGTAAATTTGGACTAGTATTATTCTGATCAATATACTTCTGGAAATACAGTGGCTTATTTGGTTGTAAAATGCTTCTAAATGAGTGTGATCTTTCTTAAAATATACATTTTGGGTTTAATAACCTCTTAAATATGCCTGCAGGAGAAAAAAACAGAATGGTAGATTTTAGTGCAATTTTGAGTTGGAGGAATATGCCAAATTATGTCTTCCCCTTCTTAGCAGAATGTATTTTGGAAGTGTTCATATACTATGTTTTCTTGGATTTGCACAGTTAGGTGTGTAAAAGTTTTAGTAAAAAGGAAATTGAATATACACTAGTATATTTAGATGCTTGTTTGTAATAATTTTGTATCTGCTGTGTGCATAAAGTTGCTATTTTTCTAATTGAAAGTATGGATACATCAGATCTTGAAGAAATATGTTTTTTATGACTGTAAAACTAACATAAAGTATCACTAGCTCTCTGCAAAGTTTATGCTCTCTGCAATTTATGCATATGGAAGCACAATATTGCCATGTACTATTCAACACAATACAAATAAGTCTAAACATAATTCTCAACTTTGCAATTCTTTTGAACCATTTTAAAGAATGTAAGAGAGAAGTTTAGTACTCCAGTGTCCTGATTTGCAAAACACTGACATGTACCTAGTAAAAAGGATAACAGATATTCTTTTCTCAGATACATTGAAATTATATTTTCTCAAAACTTAAGTCACTGAACCAACACCTTTCAAACATAGTGCATCCCTTCCTTTAAGTGCAATCTATACAACAAACCAAGCCTGAAGAAATTGTTTCAACTGCAACTGCATCTTTCATCAACAATACTTCTGATGGACAGAGAAGAAAGGAGATTTACATTCTGACCTGCTCAGAAACAGAGAAAAGGGACTTTTAGTCAAGAAACATACTGTTTCTCATTGTTAAAAAAAACCCTCATTGTATTGATAATCATCTTTACTTTTGAAAACACAAACAAGGATCTTGTAAAACTTGAAACAAATAAGAACATCCTATAAAGCAATGTATAGTATTGCCATTACTTGTAAAAGGCCACAGGCATTATAATGAGTTTGCAAGACCTCACGATGATTTGTCAGTTTGCTTTGCCTGAAATTGTCTTGAACTGCCAGCAATATATTTTTTTCACTTAGCTTGACTATAACAGTAATTTTTCTAATTATAACTAATTTTCTAATTATAATCATGCTAGTCAATGCCTAATTTGTTTTATTTTGTACTTTTCTACTGCAGGTTTTTATATATATACTAGTAATCTGTGCAGAGTAAGATATTTACAACTAAAATGATGACGCAGCACAGAGACATACAGACCTGGTATGACATCAGATGTCCTGAGAAGCGGAAACACAGGATGTGGCACAGAGGATCACAGGCCTGCCATAAGGGACAGGTCACAGGCCTGGGACTGGAGGTCCCATGTCTATAGACAACTTGCCCACAGTCAGTTAAAGAAATGTAGACCCGGATCTAGACGGAAGTGGTTTTAGGTGTACCACCAAGAACAAAGGAAAAGAATTTAATATACAATTGCTCCATAGGTGGTGAACCAATGAAGAAAGAAAGATGCAAAAGTATTTTAGCAAGAATGCAAAAATTACTCCAAATAATTTTCTAGAAGGAGAAGGAAAAAACTATCAATAATAAACTCCCTTTAGGGAGTATGCAGGATTTTGATGAATTGACCTATCACATCCCAACAGACATAAACGATCAACTTTACGATCTCAGTGGGCAGCAGAAGAATCACAAAAGAAGTGGAAACTGGATGTATATGCACGACAATTTTAACTGGATCATTATTGAGACTTTTTCTGTTATAGCGGTATACTTAATTTCTTATTTTTCTTTCTTTTTCTGTAATAATATAATCTGTACTAATAACACTTTGATTAGACTCTTAAGATTTCAATTATACTAACAATTCTTTAGCTTTACATAAGAGCTTCTTGTTTTTTCCCATAACAGGATTTTGAGTGTAATATCCAGGGATGAAACCAGCATTTGCATTTGTCAAGGGAAAAGGGTCCTCATTTCATAAAAATATGACCTGTCTTTATTAAGGTAATTCTGGCAGAATGCATTTTGCCTTCCACAAAGTAGTAAGTTTGAAAACCGCACAAAGAACCCCTTTTGCTGACTCAGCCTCCTGAACTGCAATTCGTAAGTACTGTGTGAAATTTGACACATGCTGGTATTTGTGGTAGAAATAGTCTCAAAGGAGATAGAGACAAATGAGGTTAAGGTTCTCACTGCTTTCTTCCTTACACTAGTGATCAGTTATAATCCTTCATTGGTGGAAATTACACAACATCAGACAAAAATGTAACTACTATCCTAGAATGTTTAAGGACATATCTATGCTCATCACCTTAATATCTTGTCACCCAAAATCCTTCTCCTGAAGCTCTAAGAAATTACAGACAAAATAGCTAGGGAACTTTAATCTTCTCTTTTTCTATTTCAGTCTTCTCTCTTCTTCCTCTCCCTCCCCCTCTTCCTCTATCTCTCACACAAACACACCACATATGCTCAGTAAAGTTATTCTGACATTACTGCACTGTTGTTTTGTGTTTACTTTTTTTTAATTATATTTTTTTTTTCTCAATTATCCTTTTGTCTGACTCCTTTTGATCCTGGACGAAACCTAGAATTGAAATTTATGTTGAAAGATAACCATCTCAGGTGTTTCTGAGCTAAAAATAAACCAGCTCCAGAAACAGAGAAAAACAACTCTTTCACAAGCTATAGTGAATGGTAGTAAAACCTGTGTGGTTTTGTGTTTTTGCATTCTTAATGAAATAGCATATCCACATATTATCCTGCCATTTCTTAGTTTGGAAAGTCACAAAATTGTTGCAAAATTGTTGTACTATTTTTATCTTCTTCACAATTGTAACTGTAAACACTTCACTGGCAATAACTGCTGAGTAAAAATGTATTCTATTCCAGGTATGTAAAAGTTTGATTAAGTTCCTAGATAGCAAATCAAATATTTATTTAAAGTAAGCAAGGTTTGAGATAAGTTGTATCTTTTATCAAACTATAACTGTTGCTATTAAAGATGCTTTTCAGTATACAAACACTTCTTAAACTTGTTGGGCAGTTATTTTTAGTTTTTGTTTTTTCTTCTGATTTTTCAAGTAATCTTAGAAAACATTAGTTTCCCTATGAACCTTTCCTTACCTGTTTCATGATTGTCTGAGATATTAATAAAAGAACATCACTATCCTATATAAACTGTATTATCATATTTTTAAATGTCTTACCCAAGCTGTGAAGTCATGCCAAATCTAAATTTTCCTTTTTTTCCCTTCCTTCCTTCCTTCCTTCCTTCCTTCCTTCCTTCCTTCCTTCCTTCCTTCCTTCCTTCCTTCCTTCCTTCCTTCCTTCCTTCCTTCCTTCCTTCCTCCCTTCCTTCCTCCCTCCCTTCCTTCCTCCCTTCCTCCCTTCCTTCCTCCCTTCCTCCCTTCCTTCCTTCCTTCCTTCCTTCCTTCCTTCCTTCCTTCCTTCCTTCCTTCCTTCCTTCCTTCCTTCCTTCCTTCCTTCCTTCCTTCCTTCTTTCCTTCCTTCCTTCCTTCCTTCCTTCCTTCCTTCCTTCCTTCCTTCCTTCCTTCCTTCCTTCCTTCCTTCCTTCCTTCCTTCCTTCCTCGCTTCCTCGCTTCCTCACTTCCTTCCTCACTTCCTTCCTCACTTCCTTCCTTCCTCACTTCCTCACTTCCTCACTTCCTCTACACCAACCTTCAATTGTTTACATTTGTTTTATTTAGTTATTTTACCAGCTTATTCTACATCCAAGGGAGAAGCAAACACATCCGAAGACTCTTGTCATTTTAGTTAGAGAAAAGTCTTCACACAGAAGGAAGGAAAGCAAGAAGGCCTTTTGCAAGGAAAAAATTTATGGTTACTTTAGAAATATATCTAGTGTATCTTATAGAAGGAGAACAGAGTATAGCAGGTGTGGCTGAAGAGCTGTCTGGAAGAAAAGGATCTGGGGGTTCTAATTGGCAAGCAACTGAACATGAGCCAGCAGTGTGCTCAGGTGGCCAAGAAAGCCATGGTATCCTGGCTTGTATTAGAAATAGTGTGACCAGCAGAAGTAGGGAGGTGATAGTCCCCTGTACTCTGCACTGGTGAGGCCACACCTGGAGTATTGTGTCCAGTTTTGGGCACCTCAATACAAGAGAGATATCAAGGTGCTGGAATGAGTGCAGAGGAGGACAACAAAGCTGGTGAAGGGCCTGGAGAACAAATCCTATGAGGAGCGATTGAAGGAGCTGGGACTGTTTAGTTTGAGGAGGAGAAGGCTAAGGGGAGACCTCATCACTCTCTACAGCTACCTGAAAGGACATTGTAGAGAGGTTGGTGCTGGTCTCTTCTCACAGGTAATTAGCCATAGAACAAGAAGGAATGGCCTTAAACTGCAGCAGGGGAGGTTCAGACTGGACATTAGGAAAAAATTTTTCACAGAAAGAGTGGTCAGACAGTGGAATAGGCTGCCCAGGGAGGTGGTGGAGTCACCATCCCTGGATGTGTTTAAGGGTCGTTTAGATGAGATGCTGGGGGATATGGTGAAGGGGAGAACTTTGTAGAGTAGGGCTGATGGTTGGACTCGATGATCCCAAGGGTCTTTTCCAACCTGAATGATTCTGTGATAGCAATGGCACAAAACACAGTGAATGTAACAGTGTCTTGAAAATAAAATGCATGTCACAGGAAAGCCTATGTCAAATATTTCCATTGAATTAAATACTAAAATTTGAGCGCATTCTCAAAGTAAAAACATTCTTGGATATTTTTGAACTATGCTGAGGTTTTTTTAATTTATAATCAATCTTAGTGTACTCCTGAAGCAACTTGAAAGTGGTCCCTCTAGTCTTCTGAATTTGAACTATCAAGCATGTTAGAATTCAGTCAGGTTTTTGTGGCAGTTTTAATACTGAGTAAAGGATATTTTCGATTTACAAAACAAATATAACAGCTGATATTGTCAAGCTTAATCCTCAAATATTCTCAAACTTAATCCAAAAGTCTGCACCCAGTGACTGAATAATTAGAAGCATCATTTTGAGAACAGAAATGTTTCAAAAGTATAACACTGAACACTTAATAAGACAAAAGTGATTATGAATTTCAGATGATTAAAAATATAAAATATCTTTAACAAAACCAAACAACAAAAAACCCTGCACTGAAGCTGTAAATCAAGACAACTAACTTGTTTCTGCTGTTCTGCCCTTAACCTGAGTTTTAAGGTTATGCAAACGATTTGTACGTATATGATTGAGAAAGTGTTTATAGGAGCAACTGAGTTTCAGATGCTTTGTGACAGAAATTAAGAGTTGCCCAAGTAAAATCAGTGGAACTACACTAATGGTACCACATCAAATAATGGTCTGGCTTTCTGTTTTGTAAAAGTCTGCTTCTCTTTTCGCCCTTACATTTCTAATATTTCAGAAAATTTCTTGACTATTACAGAAATTCCTACTCTTATGGACAAGCAAAGAAAGAATCTCTGATGCATGTAACATTATTTTCTGAGAGCAATGTATTCACTGTTGCAAAAACTCAGCACACCAATAGTCTGAGTTACCACATCACATGTAATATTTTGACAGTCTGTTCTTGTTAAGTGCCAATGAAGCATGAAGAACACTAACTTGAATGGTAAAGCTAGTTTCAAAGTAGATTCTGTTGCTGCTTGGTATTCACACCTTTATTATCTGCCCTGGAGTGAAAAAATTGTCTACCTACTCTCTATGTTTGAAACATGAACAAGAATATATTATAAACAAGCCATTCATAATAAATGATAAAGCTATGAACGTACTACTCCTCTAAAGTACTACTTAATAAGGACTGACAAAAGACCAAGTTATTAATATTCTAAAGGCTATAAAATGCAGACAGTTTGCTAGTCTTTCATCACATCACATAACTGACTCTTTAAAGATATAACTATAATTAAACAATTTTAGAAAATTCAAGGTCAAAGACTTAGTGTTAAGAAAATAAATTTACAAACTGTCAATCTTTGCCAAATATCAGAGTAATCAAATACCTGAAAACATACTTAAGCACAAAATAGATGTGTTTTAGAAAGATAATTAAAAAAAATTCCCAGATTAAATGTGGTCACTAATTTATTACCCCAAGGTGTGTGAATTACTTGCAAGTGACATTTTTGCTCTTTGAAATAAAACATAAATATTTTCTAAAAAAAAAAAAAAAGAAAGAAAAAGAAAGAAAAAATACTAACATAACCCAGAAAAAAACAAACAAACAAACAAACAAACAAAAAAAAACACAACAAAAAACCCCCACCTCAGATTATGGAAACTATTCTTTGAATATTCACAAGATATTAATGTTGTACAATCCAGATTTACTTTTCCCAAATCATTTATTATTTTCATTTTTAGTAACATAACAATTGGAAGCTGCAGGTAAAACCATAGCCAGGTTGCACTACACCTAATACACATAATAAGCAACAGTATTTGAAAGCTTACTCTGAAAATCCAGTTGGAAAGATTCAACCACAGAAGTTGTGGTCACAAGATCCAAGTAAAAGAGGATTTTTATTTTTTTGCTTTCTCTCATTATAGCTTTTCACTGTTCTCTACACAAAGCCAGAAAAAAAAGATTTGTTTGTCCTGCATATAGAGGGTACTGAACTTGAGAATCTCGTTTCAGGAAGAAATGGGGCAAAAGAAACAGCTTTCTTTTCTCCTGGTGTTTTTCACATATGGCAAGTAATAGAGTGTGCGTGGAGAGCAAAATTCATTATAAATTCAAAGATGTGTTTGCAAACATTTTTCCTTTTTATAATTCACATACCTTCAATTACCAGTAAGAAAATTACCAGCTACTGCTCTAAATCTGGACATCTTCCAGGTACTATTTATCCTCACAGAACTATTTAAGCTACAGTTGCAAATGTTCTTAACACTGCGTTAACCAATGTATCTCATCTCCATGTGTAGTCAAAAATTCAGAGAAGTGCCACAAACAAACAGCAGCTATATTCAGTAAAAAACTCTACATATGAATCTAATGTAGTTCATCTATCCAATATAAATCTTGCATCCATTCACCTCTCCCCATCAATTTTGCAGAGCTTTCTGGGTAAGATAATGGCCACAAAGATAACAAACGTGTTTTATCAAGCCTGCTTCCACTGAGAATAATCAGTGAGAGCCATACTAGATCATAAATATTCCTGTTGACATCTCCTAACAGTACCTACAAGTTCTTATTATAGATCAAAACACTATGCTAAATGTTGTCCTGAGTAAGAAGATGTATTGGGTTTCCATGGCAAGATTTTGGTAGAAGGGGGCTTCAGGGCTGGCTTCTGTGAGAAGACACCAGGAGCTGCACCCGTGTCAGACAGAACCAGTTCCAGCCATCTCCAAGACAGACCTGCCACTGGCCAAAGCTGAGCCAATCAGTGATGTTGATAGTGCCTCTGTGAGAACATATTTAAGAAGGGGCAAAAACTGCTGCACAACAGCAGCTGGCAAACAGGAGTGAGAGAAACAAGATCAATGAAGAAGAAGGGGGAGGAGGTGCTCCAGGTGCCAGAGCAGAGATTCGCCTGCAGCCTGTGGTGCAGACGATGGTGAGGCAGGCTGTGCCTCTCCAGCCCATAGAGGTCCATAGTGGAGCAGATATCCATCTGTAGCCCGGGGAGGATTCCACGCTGGAGCAGGTGGGTGTGCTCTGAAGGAAGCTGTGACCCCATGGAGAGCCTACGCTGGTGTGACAGGTGCACCCACCCAATGAAAATGGGGCTTCCTGGCTGCTGAAATATAGTGGCCATTGATTTCTTTTTTTGTGCCCTTGTTCTCAGGGTTTTACTATAATTGGGACCCTCAGTCAATGAGGGCTGATATTGACCACAGATCAGATTCAACTTGGGTATAAATGGAGTACCCTGGGGGAACCATTTTGAGCTAATCCCCTCTGAAGCAGCACGTTGCGATCAAGGACTCTCCACTTGGATTGGGACATCACCCAAAAAAATTCCTCACAGTTACGAGCCCTCATTTTTTAGGTGAGTGACCAAGAGTTTTGGATTGTTATTAAATCCTAGGAGTTTGTGCAGTAATAGTTTTTCCTCTCACAGGCATTTGGATCTGCTGTTTCTGAATGATTGCTGGAGTGTCAGTTGATTGTATTAAAATAAATTTTATTTTAATTATTGTCTGTTTATCTTGAGAGTCTCCGCAACAGCTGAAGCAGGCTCCTGGCAGGACATGTGGCCCTGTGGGAGACTCATGTTGGAGCAGTCTGTTCCTGAATCACTGCACTCCATGGAAAAGACCCATGTTGGAGCAGTTTGTGAAGAACTGCAACTTGTGGGAAGGACCCATGAAGGAAAAATTCATAAGGTGTTGTGTCAGGTGTGCGATGTGCAGGACACCACACTGGAGGAGGGGAAGAGTGTGAGGAAGAAGGGGTGGTAGGGATTAATTGTTATGACCTGACTGCAACCCACCTTCCTCAGCCCCCTAGATTGCTTGGGGGGAAGAGGTAGAAGAGAGGCATGAAGCTGAGCCTGAGAAGAGAGAAGTGTTGGGGGGAGGTGTTTTTAGTTTTTGTTTTATTTTTCACTATCCTACTCTGTTATTAATTGACAATAAATAAAACTAATTTCCTTAAGTTGAGTCTGTTTTGCTAATGATGGCAATTGGTAAATGATGTCCCTGTCCTTATCTCAGTCCATGAGCTTTTTGTCATATCTTCTCCCTCTGTTCTGTTGAGGAAGGGGAGTGACAGAGAGTCTTGCTGGGAACCTGGCTGTCAGCCAAGGTCAACCCACTAGAGAAGACTAATCATACCCTACAGAAAAATTATGAAATAAATTCAGGGAATGCTAGAAGAGATGCAATAATACTAAACAAAAAACTCTTGAAAGCCTTTCAGCAGATTTAGAATGTTTGATAAGTTACAAGGAGCAATGTCAAGGGAAGAAGAATCAAGGGAAATTGCCCCTTGTTCCAGATTATCCCAAGCGAAAAGCTACAAAAGCAGAAAAATTTTCACCCTCAGAGTAAGAGCTGGTCATAAAAGAAGGTCAGACAGATTCAGATTACTAAATAGAAACAAGGCAGGAAACATCATCTAATTATAATTTTTAATAGTCTTATTAAATTGCAAAAGTAGACCAAAACCTAGAAGAATATACTTTATAACAAGTCCATCTATGTGTTGTATTTGTAATAACACAGCTTGTATCAGTGATTAGTTAATAAACTTGTTAATGCTGATGTTCATGTTCAGCATTGAGGCTGCAATGAGACCCTTGCTCTTATGATCTGAAGTCTGGAAAAAAAGAGTCCTTAATAGGCTGTACAATTATTATTTTTTATTAGCATTTTTGCAGTGTTTTTACAGCAGTTTAAAATTCTCATTGTTAAGATATTTTTCCTTATGATACATTTATATAAATGATATGAGTTTTGTAGTCATTAAGGGAGTGCTAATTATAATTTTAAATTCATTTTCTTTATTCTAAACTAATAAGAAATACATTTCCTGAAAGTTTTTTTTTTTCTTTTTTTAATTTGATTACTTGGTCGGTCTTGAGTCCAAACTTATGTCTTGGGTTCCACCTAAGCTATAAACCCCCCTATATATACTAACAACATAATCCCAATGCCTATAGGAATTTAATTTTGCTGAAAATTTTCTGACAAGACTGACACCAACAAATTCATTAGTATCAAAATGGTGCGTGAGAACATTTTTTTCCAAAATGTTCAGTCTGTCCAAGAATTCCTCAGCAAGTGACTCCTTCAATGGCCCAATAATTCAGATAGCTCAGCCCCTCACACTCCCACCTGCAGAACAAGCGGCTGGTTCTGCATGCAACTCTGAGGAAGGTTGGTGCATCACTTGTAAAAAAATTCTGATTCTTGTGACCTCCATTGTCTGATGAGTATGAAAACCATGCGTCATGGGAGAAAAAAAATTCTCAATAAGCAGGACTACACCCCAGTAATACACACAATGAATATCAAAACAGAGACCTTCAAATAGATTACATACCCTTGTGGTAGTTAGGAGGAACAGCAAATCTTTTTGCTTTCAGTGCTAAACCTATAACAATCTATGCTGCTAAACAAATATAGAGCTACGCTTCATGTTACATAATGTTGCCTTCTTTGCATCACTAGCCTTCATCCTCATGCATCTAGCCTCTTTCCTTACATTGAAATGGAGACTTAGTTTCTAGTATAATTGCTTACAATAATCACATCTAGATATTATGCACATAGAGGAAATAACAGGAAAATCTGTATTTGTAATGATGCACCACTCTGCATATGATCTGCAATCAAAAGTCCTGTGGGTTTTTTTCACCCTCTGCTATATCACAAATTCATAGAAAGGCTGAGGGTGGAAGGGACCCCTGGAGGTCACCTGGTCTAACCCCACCTTGTTCAAGCAGGGCCACCTAGAGCAGGTTTTCCAGGGCTATGCCTAGACAGCTTTTGTCTCCAAGGAGGGAGAATCCATAACCTCCCTGGGCAACCTGTGCCAGTTCTCAGTCACCCTCACAATGAAAAAGTGTTTGCTGATGCTCATACAGAACTTCCTGTATTCTAGCTTCTGTCTGTTGCCTCTTACCCTGTCACTGGACATCACTGAAAAGCACCTGACTCCATCTTCTTTGCACCCTCCCTTCAGGTATTTATATACATTGATAAGACACCCCTGAGCGAAGTTCTCCAAGCTGAACAGCCCCAGCTCTCTCAGCCTTTCCTTATATGAGAGGTGCTCCAGTCCCTTAATCATCTTTGTTGCCCTTTGCTGTACTCTCTCCTGTATCTCCATGCCTCTCTTGTACTGGGAAGATCAGAACTAGACCCAGGACTCCAGATGTGTATCATCAGTTTGGAACAGAGGGGAAATATCACCTCCCTTGACCTACTGGCAACACTCCTCCTGATGTAGCCCAGGAAAACCTTAGCCTTATTATTGCAAGGGGGCATTGTTGGTTTATGTTCAACTTGGTGTCCACCAGCAACCCCATGTGTCCACGCGGTTCCCCTACTTTATATGACATAAATGTTTAATTTGTGGTGTTCAGATATTGTATAGGCTAAGTATTCTACCTTTTACCAAGAAAGCATGACATAGCTAAGAAAACACAGAAATAAGATGTCCAGGTTAAAAGGTGGAGTTCAAAGCTATTTGATTTCACTGTTTCCAACATCTAGAGTTTTAGAAAGCAAATGGAATACAGTCCTTTTGCAAGACATGAACCAACAAGGTTTGATAGCAAATGTGTAGAGTAGAGTGGTAGTCGATTCTGAGGTAATCTCAAGAGTGAAAACAAGATCTGTTGAAACATCAGCTACAATGATGAAGTAGTTGATGAGTTCAGGAGAAAATAAGTAAGAAGAGACTGAAGGGTAAATTAATGAAAGGGTATGAATGTGGCACAGCAGCAGAGAATACAGCAATAGACGTGGAAACTGAGTGAGGAATGGCAAAGAAAAATGTATGAGGGAAAAACAAAGAATACAGAAAAGCAGGAATGTTTCTTAGTGATAGATAATTTTGTGCTTGTATTATCTCCTTCTGTCTAGTCATCTCTATATATGACATCTTATGAAATTTCATGGTTCTCTTTTCCCTATTGGCTACCATCCAACTATTTCTGCTCCTTTTTCTATTCTGACTGTTTCTGTCAGATGAGCTCAAATGAGACACCTATATTGAAGTGCTAAGGCTTGGACAATAGGCCCAAGCCAGAGCTGACCTATAGATGAATCCTGTGTATTTTATAACTGATAACCATTGTGCTAATAGGTATTACACTAAGTTATAGCAAACCACCTATTCTGATGTAAAAGGTGGGAATACTGAAGCCTGAGCAACAGGCCCTGAACCAAAACTGCTAACCCAGTATGTAGTCATTAGTGAAATATACATAGAAGATGTAGCTTAAACATCATAAAACTTGTCTATCCTGAATGTATCTTTCTTATTCTTTGCATAGGGGCAAGTTAACAAAACCATGAAGCCAGCTGTCCGGCCTTGGGACCAGACATGTGGCCTTGTTCTAAAAAGAACATAAATATATTAGATAAGCAGGCAAACTCCCTTAGCTTCTCCCTTGAGCCCTGGCCAGGCTCTGGGGGGAATCTAATGTGAGATTGAAACCAGATGTTCCGCTGAAAACAAAGGTGCCAGCTATTCTGGCTTGCTGATTTTTGGTATATAAGGCTGGACCCACTTACAGTGACTTTGGATGCCTCACCTATGGGTGGACGCACCACGTAGGATTTCCCACTTGCCGGGACAGGCTCTCCAAATCCTCGCTGTAACCGGGGCTCCCCAGCGACTGCGGATCTGGATGATGGTAACGTATGCAAGTGGTGATGGATCTTTCTTTATCACTATTCTCTCTCTCAGGTAGTAATGATTTGATGCATTACCCTGTATTTTCCTATTTGTTTAAGTGCACTGTTCTGTCTTTTCTTACTGTATGTTTTCTGTATTATTCTGTTATATTATTTAGTTATTTCTAGTAAAATACACCTGCTCTTTTCACTCTGGTGTCTGAGTTTAATTGATATCCCTAATCAGCAAAACATATATTCAAATATTATAAAAAAGTAGAATACTCTACATGAAAATGTACTTTTAAAAAGTCTGTAATACATTGTATGTGCACTATTTGAAATGTGTTATGAAAATTCCATTTCATAATTTTTTGTATTTTACTACTCAGAAAGATAAATGTCTATACATGGCAGTGATCACTACAGTTAAGGCTGTATAACAGTTATGGATTGAAATTATCTATTTTCATTTGCTGTAACTTCTGTATTTTACAGTATTCTGTGATTTGTTTTTGTCTGGAGAGGAATTTTTTGGGGGAAGAGACATCAACAAAGCTTCAGAGTTCTTCTGTCTCTAAAATGAACAATACATATTTTTCCATTATAAAAAAATAAAATCTTGCAAGCACTTTATGAACAGCTCTAGAAATGAAACAGCTGGGGTTAGGAAATTAAATTTGTTTTTGAAGTTGAAGACATTTGAGGATTCTGCTGAAAACTGACTGATTCAACAGTTATGACTCCTTGCCACAGTACATTATGCTTGTGCATTTCATTTTGCATGAGATTTTTCTATTAAATTGTAACATGTGTTTCCATGAAAAAAAAGATGAAGCAAATTTATAGTCTGATAAAAAACCTAAGATAACCAAAGCAAATATATTACAAAAGGTTTAAAAATCCCTGCATATGCTATAGTCCATAAATACCATCACAATCTACCCCAGACTCTTAGCACCTGACAGATATGAATAATTAATCCAACACATATGCTGAGATCTACATTTTGATAAATAGTATGTATACAAAAGTTATAATCATTAGAGCACAGGCATTGCTATATGTTATATATTGCTATACAATAATTTCAAATATTATTATTGGTCAGCAACGTAGTCCTAAAAACATGTTATAAAACAGGATAGACAACCTCATGAAAATAGTGAAAGAAGTTGATAACCTATAAAGTTTACATCACTCATAGAGATTGAGAAATCATTATTGCAAGAAGATTAAAAAAAATATTATGTTGTGAGTGGCATGGGAATATTCATGTTAATATGTTTAAATGGACATTTTAAGCATTCTAATTCTAGCTGAAATTATCCGGTGAACCCATCTAGCAATTCATAGTATGCAACTCTCACTCAGGATTGAAAGAAATTTCAAATTGTCCAGGACTTTTTAAAATGCCTAAAATGAAGGTTAAGAAGAACAAGGTAAACTCTGTGTCAGGACTGAAATAACAACTTCAGATAAAAATGCGACACTGATATCAACTTGTAATGGAGAAAAGGACCCATTTCTGAGAAAAGACTGCACTTTACAATAAAAGATGTTTAGAAGCACTGGACAAGGTATTAGAAAGTGCCTGACACCCTTTCTAAATCTGAGACTGAAATAGTCTACTGACTTCAATACCAAAATACATTAAACCTCTATTAGATTGCATTCCAGTGGACAAATTAAAAACAAGAATTATAACAATTTTTTAAGTCATTGGTATGTTTAAGGAATGACTACTGCATAACACTAAAAAAGACAGGCTAAGGGCATAGGTCAAACATTGTTGTTTGAATATTAAGCTATAGTTCATTCACATGTTCGAATGCCAGCACAAGCATATTCAGGCATGAGAGGACATAGTCATGCTGAATTCTTTGTGTGCATAGCCAGTTTTATCCTTTACCACTTTATGAGCAGCCTAGAAACCATTTTCTTCTCATATTGAAGAGATGGCAGTTGAGATGCTAACTTTTCAGCTTTCATTTTCACCTTTGTACCAGACATGTCTTTAAAATTTTTACCTTTCCATGCCTTAAGCTGTTATGTGAAACTAGGGTAATGCTTTCAATGACATCTTGTATTCAAAGCTTAAGCAAAGTCAGCTAGTCACTAATTCTACTCTTGAGCAAATAACATGATTTATTTATCACCTAGAAAACACGTAGTCCTATTCCTTGCCAAAATAAACTGTACTGATACTTTTTCTTGAATTATTCTAGGATTTTCCTTTGCTTTTTGGTTTAGGGGTTTTGCTCTGTTTAGTTGGCTTGTTTTAGAGCTGAAAGACTCTCAAAATATGGGAGTATGTATCAGTCATTACTTAATGCTACCTACAAGTGTTACTAGATACTGAAATACTTTCTCCTCTATTTTACTTTAGGTAAATTGTCCTCAAATGACTTTGAAGTGTATAACCACGTATCACCTAACTAGCACTATTAATTTCCTTTCTAAAAAAGAAAAAATTCAGTCTTTGTTAAACAGATATTGGGTTTTTTTTTTCCTAATGTTCACTTGCCTATAGTTATTGCTGTTATTGGTAGACGTTCCAAGATGACTTAACATTTGTGAAAAAAAAAAATATTTTCTGGGGATCGAAATAAAATTGAAAGATTCAAAAAAAAAAAGATAAATTAGCTCTTTAAAACCTAGGCTTTCCTAAAGGATCATAAAATCACAGAATGTTTTCAGTTGGAAGGGACCTTAAAGATCATCTAGTTCCAACGATCCCTGCCATGGGCAGGGACACCTTCCACTAGACCAGGTTACTCAAAGGCCCATCCAATCTGGCCTTGAGCTCTTCCAGGGAGGGGGCATCCACAGCCTCTCTGGACAACCTGTTCCAGTGTCTCACCTCCCTCACAGTGAAGAATTACTTCCTTATATCTAATCTAAGTCTACCCTCTTTCAGTTTAAAACCATTACCGCTCATCCTATCACTACACTCCCCGATAAAGAGTCCCTCCCCATCTTTCCTGTAGGCCCCCTTTAAGTACTGGAAGGCTGCTATAAGGTTTCCCTTCAGCCTTCTCTTCTTCAGGCTAAACAACCCCAACTCTCTCAGCCTGTCCTCATTAGGAAGGTGCTCCAGCCCCCTGACCATCGTTGTGGCCCTCCTCTGGACCCACCCAATCAGGTCCAAGTCCTTATACTGGGGGCCCCAGAGCTGGACACGGTACTCTTGGTGGGGCCTCATAAGAGCAGAGTAGAGGGGTAGAATCACTTCCTTCAACCTGCTGGCCACACTTCTTTTGATGCAGCCCAGCATGCAGTTGGCTTTCCGGGCTGCGAGTGCACATTACTGGCTCATAGTCAGTTTTCTATCCACAAATATCCCCAAGTCCTTCTCCGCAGAGCTGCTCTCAATCCACTCATCACCCAGCCTGTATTTGTGCATGGGATTGTCTTGACCCATATTCAGGACCTTGCACTCGGCCTTGTTGAACTTCGTTGCATGGACCCACCTCTCAAGCCTGTCAAGGTCCCTCTGGACGGCATCCCAGCTTGTCAACTGCACCATACAGCTTGGTGTTGTTGGCGGACTTGCTGAGGGTGCACTCAATCCCATTGTCCATGTCACCAACAAAGACATTAAACAATGATGGTCCCAATACTGACCCCTGAGGAATGCTACTCATCAGTGCTCTCCGCTTGGACGTCGAGCTGTTGACTGCAGCTCTCTGAGTGTGACCATCCAGTCAATTCCTTATCCATGAGTGGTCCATCCATCAAATCCATGTCTTTCCAATTTAGAGACAAGAATGTCTTGTGGGACAGTTTCAAATGCTGCGCACAAGTCCAGATAGATGACTTTGCTTGCTCTTCCCTTATCCACCAATGCCGTAGTTCCGTCATAGAAGCCCACCAAATTTGTCAGGCATGATTTTCCCTTAGTGAAGCCATGTTGGCTGTCACCAATCACCTCCTTACTTTCCATATGCCCTAGCATAGTTTCCGTGAGGAACTGCTCCGTGATCTTGCCAGACACAGAGGTGAGACTGACTGGCCTGTAATTCCCCAGGTCTTCCTTTTTTCCCTTTTTAGGAATGGGGGTTATGTTTCCTCTTTTCCCATCAGCGGGAACTTCACCGGACTGCCACGACTTCTCAAGTATGATGGATAGTGGCTTAGACACTTCATCTGCCGATTCCCTCAGGACCTGCAGATGCATCTCATCAGGTCCCATGGACTTGTGCACCTTCAGGTTCCTTAGATGGTCTCGAACCTGACCTTCTCCTACAGTGGGTGGTTCTTCATTCTCCCAGTCCCCGCCTTTGCCTTCTGTGACTTGGGTGGTGTGGCTGGAGCCCTTGCCAGTGAAGACTGAGGCAAAAAAGTCATTGAGTACTTCAGCCTTCTCCATATCCTGGTAACCATTTCTTTCTGGGGAGGGCCCACATTTTCTTTAGTCTTCCTTTTATTACCAATGTACTTGTAGAAGCTTTTCTTGGTGCCCTTGACGTCCCTGGCCAGATTTAATTCTGTCAGGGTTTTCCTAACCTGATCCCTGGCTGCTTGGACAGTTTCTCTGTATCCCTCCCAGGCTACCTGTCCTTGCTCCCACCCTCTGTAGGTCTCCTTTCTGGTTGAGACCTTGTCTAGGACCTCCTTGCTCATCCATGCAGGCCCTCTGGCATTCTTACCTGACTTCTTATTTGTCTGGATTCATTGTTCCTGAGCTTGGAGGATGTGATCCTTGAATACCAACCAGCTCTCTTGGCCTCCTCTTCCCTCCAGGCATTTATGCCATGCTACTTTGTCAAGCATATCCCTGAAAAGGCCAAAGTGTGCTCTTCTGAAGTCCAGGGTAGTGAGCTTGTTGTCCACACCCCTCACTGCCTTAAGGATCTTGAACTTCACCATTTCATGTCACTGCAGCCAAGCTGCCCTTGAGCTTCACACTCCTCAGCAGCCTCTCCTTGTTAGTGAAAACAAGGTCCATCATAGCACCTCTTCTCATTGTCTCCTCTATCACTTGGAGAAGGAAGTTAACATCAACACATTTCAAGAACCACCTGGATTGCTTATGCCCTGCACTGTCTTCCCTCCAACAGATATCAGGGTGGTGAAGTCCCCCATGAGTACCAGTCCTTGTGAAAGTGATGCTGCTCCTATCTGTCTATAGAGGGTCTCATCCACTCCAGCTTCCTGGTCGGGTGGCCTGTAGCAGACCACCACTGTAATGTCTCCTGTCCCTACCTTTCCCCTAATCCTGACCCATAAACTCTCAGTCAGCTTCTCATCCGTTCTAAGCCAGAGCTCCATGCACTCCAGCTGGTCATTGACATAGAGAGTGACCCCACTCCTCGTCTCCCCTGCCTGTCCTTCCTGAAGAGCCTGTATCCTTCCATTCCAACACTCCAGTCATAGGAGCTTGAATTTCATAGGATGGCTGAATTTCTTAGTGACATGCAAAGTCTACTGTACTGACTTACTGAATTCTTGATATATGAGTCTTTGTGGAACTATTAGTGTGTAAATGCACATACTTTGTTGGGAAAAGTATTGTCCTCTCCCAGCAGTTTTCCTAGGCTACATAAACAACCTTTGAAGTCTGTTATTAAAACAGGATCTGGGAATAAAAACTGGAAACTGCTTCATAGTTGATTACATAAGTATTATTTGGAGTGCTGGACAGCTCAATAATAGCTCTAAAAATAATTTAGATCCAGAAATCACCCCTCAGTTTTCTGTGGTCTACCGTCTCACATTGAAATACTAACATTAAATTAGTGGTCAATGACTAACAAAATTACTGTCAGAAATTGTAAAATCACTGACTTTTGAGAGGACGTAAGTGGGCTTATTATGTTGTAGTAGTGGGTAAACAGCATGACATTTATATTTTATTACTTATGCATTTGGGAAAGTATCAGGGAAATATAAAAGATTAGAATGAGTTCATTATTTCCTAGGTAATGAGAACAAGAACAAAGCAGAAATAGCAACAATAGAGGTGTATTAAAAAAATTAAATTTTGATATATTAGATTCTAAATACCTTCTTTCACTAATTCAACAGATATTCATAACTGGAAAAGCAAAAACTAATGTAAAATTGGAATAATAGACTTGCATCTAAAATGTTAGTAACATCTCAGTCTCATGACTCACACTGAAAATAACAAATTACATGCAAAGAGAGTAAACATTAGCCAAAGAAAATTAATTCAGTGCAGTGGCAAAAACACTAGTAGAATTATATGATTTTTTGTTTCTTACAAGTCTTTGACAGTTAATATTAATTGTGTTAAAAAATGCCTGTCTCCTCTATGTTGCTCTCACATCAAGAGGTACTTCTGTAAGTGTTTGTGATGGTTTAGCCCCCGCCGGGGTCTGAGACCACGCGGCCGCTGCCCCTCCCCCACAAAGGGAGTGAAATACAAAGCCCCAAGACTGAAATAAGGAAAGATTTAATACAACAGTGCAATAGCAACACAACCAACAACAACAATAACAATAACAGTAATAGTGATGGCAATTAACAGAGCAAAATAGCTACCAAATACAGCAGTGAGAAGCACGATGTACAAAACCACGAGTGCACCGCGCTCCTGCCAGGAAATGTGACCTGCCAGGATGTGACGTCCGCATGGTATCTGAATAACCCGGCTAGAGCTCCCCCCCACTGCTGGGGAAACTTAACCCTATCCTGGTTAAACCAGGACAGTGTTTAACATAATTCTTATTAAATTCTTGATGTATGTACCCGCAGGATAATTTTAACATATCAATTCTTCTTTGTCCATCCTCAGGTGTGCCTGTTTACTATTTTCTTTTTTTCCTATGTCTCACTTTTGTTCATAGACCCAGGAAATTCCGAGAAATATACAAAAGAATTTATATTAGTCACCAGTATTTTAAAGGCTGTCAAATTTTGCTTTTCGTCTATTGACGTTTACAAATGTACTTCACTGTAGGGTCATGTGAAATATTCAATTAAGCTGTTTTTCTTATGTTTGTACATAACGTGAATAATTGTCATTACTTCTTTCTTTTATATTGCTAATGATCCATTAAGTGGCCTGTACTGTATTTAAACCTATTATAATTTAAAATTTTCCAATGGTACTCCAGAAAATCTTTATACTTATGGTATTTTTCTCATTTCTAAAATGAATTTTTGACTTTTCCCATACAAAAATAGTTGCTTGAGCTATAGGCTTTTAGGCTTTACTGCTGTTTTATGATCAGAGTAATGTTATGTTACAGTCTATTTAGTAATGGCAGATTGCTATTATACATATTAATCTTTATTTTGCCTAGAGTGCAAACTCCATAAAATAAAAAAAATGCACATGAAGAAAATAGAAGAATATAGTATGATGGATCTATGAATAAAGACAAATAAGGAACTGATGACCATGTTATCGTCAAGACAGGTGGTTAATTAACATCTAAAGAGTTAGTCCCAACTAATTCAAGTTATCTGTCAGAAGACAGAGAAATACAAATCCACACTGAGAAGACAGCTGATATGCGAACACAAATTTAGTAAATTACATGCTAATTTGTATAACAGAATAACTTCATTTAAATATTTAGCAAGAAGAGCCAATAATCTTCTCAGAGAAAGTTTCCATATAAATAATTTTGAGGTTGTCAAATATGGTGTTCATGTTAGGACCTTTCAAGAGAAAAAGAGTGACAAATTAAAATTAAGATGTTATTTAAAACTGGACAAACTGGAAAGTTGATGAAAGCCTTGAGAAATAAGGGAGAAGTGATTCTTTTGGTACTGATCCTCCTCCTACTTCCTAATGAATCTTTGTTTAAATTAAATGAGACAGGCAAACAGGCAAATTTGAATTTCTGAAGTAAAAGTGAAGACATGCTCTATGGTCCTTTAAGTTCTTCAGCAAAATAAAAAAAAAAAAAAAAAAGAAAACTTGTCATATAAGATAAGTAATTTTTAAAACTGCACTATAAAAATAAGTATAGAGACTGTACATAGACCAATGATAAATGTGCACAGAAAGAACCACAGTAAATGACAGAAATATATGGATATGTCATTAACTTACTGGTTCCTGTCAGTATATCTATACAGACTCTCCCAAGACCTGTAAGGAGACCTCAGTATATGATCCTAGTTCATTGTTTGTGTCCATACTATTAAATTAAAAATGTCAGATTTCTGCTTTCACTGCTTAGTGTTATTCTCCTTTAGAAAACTGCTCATGTCTACATTTACATAGAGCACAGTTATGGGACACCTATGGCTCTATATAGTGACTTTAAAGCCCTAATTTTATTTATTGAATATTTTATTAATTTCAAAAAGAATGATTTTTTTGTTCCTAGTAGTTTGACTTCCCATTCTCATTTAATATTGTTAATTGCATCCATGTTTAATTTCTTGGAATAGTGATATCAGAAGCATAGTGACTTCTTATTAGACATAACACATACCTTGCTTGCTACATTTTTCACAAAAAGAAAAAATATTGGTGAAAAAGAAGTTCATATTTTTCTATCTGTAAGGGAAAAATATAGGTCTTCTGAAAAGCAAATAATGAGCAGGTTATTCAAGCAGTCTTCAGACATGACAATATGCAGTAAACAAGTAGTTAGTTAATTCTTAAGAAATGGTGGTTTTTAACTTCCCACTAGTTTGCCAGAGATTTAATGACATTACATTCCTTGCCTATTTTATTCCAGTAAATTTATATTTTCATCACTGTAATGCAGGGGAAACCACTTGTTCTTAGTTGCTTAGCTGTATATTTGTAGCTAGTATGTGGCTGATATTACTTAGTCTTATTTTTTGGTATCTCAACCAGAACTCTTCTGATTGAAAATTTCAGTTTTCCACATTTCCCAGTGCTCACAATTAAGTTCAAAATTTGAGTTAGTTACTAAAAAACTGTACAACTGTACACCCCAAAACTGTTCAACTCTGTAGGTCCTTTAGTGGATATAGAAATGGC
The DNA here is from genome assembly GCF_031877795.1 of Strix aluco. Taxonomy (NCBI): domain Eukaryota; kingdom Metazoa; phylum Chordata; class Aves; order Strigiformes; family Strigidae; genus Strix; species Strix aluco. The sequence goes on from NC_133934.1 coordinate 22,119,062, forward strand.
ATTACAAATACATTTTTTTAATTAATCAGGAAAGCAATTTAAATCCGGGTCTCTGATATCCCAGAGAAGAGTCCTAATTGCAGGTCTTCAGATTATAAAGTCAGCTGTTCCTAGTTATTTGTTTTATTATGATTTAAGCTGATGTTCAAATCCCATTATTAACTTTTGTTTTTATTATGAAAGGTTCTCACGTAAATAATCTATTTGGGATTTATTTAACTATTTAAATGAGCCCAGTCATCATCACTTTTTCTCTTTTTCTATTTCAATAATGTATATCTTTTCATGATTCTTCACAAGATAATAAAGACTGAGAAAACTAGTATATTCCTCATTTTGCTACACAGTTATTTTAACACTTATGGTATATATGATACCATTTAGATATTATCAAAGCATAAGATATTTAAAGAAAATATTGGTTTAGAGTAACTGTTGCTATCCACTTACTCTGTCTAAACTGTTGTATCTCACTTTCCTGCGTTTGTGCTCAGTTGCACAAACTGCCTGTGAATTTGTACAGGTGGAGATGTTTTGTCTCAGAGTAGCCTAAACCAAACTGTATGGAAGTGTTTGATGCACCCAAAAAAACCAATCTCTCTAAGCCTTTTATCTGAATTATGTGGATAGGTTTCTTCACTGACCTATTTTGTCCACAATCTTGAGAGGATGCAAATATTTAAGTGTGAACTGTTGTTTGTGGTGTTTTAATCCTCTTTAAACAGGCCATCCAATAAAGCAGAATCCTCATACAGCATTCTTCCTCTGTTTCACAAACTTGTAAAATGCCAGGTTTTGAACTAGCTGTATAAGAAAAGGACAGTATTTGATAAAATGTGATATAACCCTGAATATTGTATGATGTAAACAAAAGGAGCACTACCCTGTGTCTGCTTTAGCAAATGATGCAAATCAGAATGAACAGATAAATAAAGCAAAAGAGGTGCTGTTGAGAATCTGATAGTCAGGTTTTTCTTGGGGTTTTTTGGGGGGGTTATTTTGTTTCTTTCTTAAATCTTTAGACAGTCTCAGATGAGTTCCCATGGTCTGAATGCCTATTTGTGGCTGGAATGCATTAGGTGTGCCCTGGGAGCGGTCAGGTTTCATTCAAGAGGAATCCAGCTCATGTACTCAGACTGGTTCTCATCATCAAAGCACAATAAGTAGAGACAATTAGGAGGACTGTTTCAAAAACACATTTCTGAACCAAACAAAAACGCTAATACAGAAAAACTCTGAGTCCTCTCAGTCCCAGTTCAACTTTATAGTTACTTTAAAATCTGTTTTGAAGTGGTAGCAAAATTCCCAGAAATTGTTACAAAGGAGTACATGCACTTTGAATTTAATCTCACTTGTCTGTATGTAAGAAGTTGAGAGGTACCAGGCACTCACCTTATTAAGAAGCTTGAATGACAACACACCAAAAATAAGAATCCTTAATCTAAATACTGAATGATGTGAAAAAACTGCTAGTGTCTAATGTCACAAATGCCACAGAAACCACGACAAAATTTTGAGTTTTGAATTGCTTTATTCTGCATTACTGGGAAGCCATAAAAGGCAGATGAAAATAAGATAAGGAAGAGTACTGAAAACATTTAACTGGATAAAATAAACTCTCATGGTTTAACCCAGCAGGCAGCTAAACACCACACAGCCATTCACTCACTCCCCCCCCACTAGTGGGATAGGGGAGAAAATTGGAAAAAAAAAAAAAAAAAAATCATGGGTTGACATAAAGACAGTTTAATAAGACAGAAAAGGAAGGGAAAATAATAATAATGATAAAAGAATTAGAATGTAAAAAACAAGTGATGCACAATACAATTGTTCACCACCCACCAACCAACAGCAGCCCCTGGCCAGCTTTCCCCCCCAGTTTATATACTGAGCATGACATCATAGGGTTTGGAATATCCTTTTGGTCAGTTGGGGTCAGCTGTCCTGGCTGTGTCTCCTCCCAGCTTCTTGTGCCCCCCAGCCTACTTGTTGGTGGGTTGATGTGAAAAGCTGAAAAGTCCTTGACTCTGTGCAAACACTGCTTAGCAACAACTAAAATATCAGTGTGTTATCAACATTATTCTTATCCTAAATCCAAAACACAGCACCGTACCAGTTACTACGAAGAAAATTATCTCTATCCCAACTGAAACCGGGACACAGTTTTAATATCCCAAGTTCTCAATTTCAAATTTCATTTTTAAATCATGAACAGTTGTGTTGTATTTTAAATTAATCTTGTACCAATGCAGATTTTATCTACTGTCATTTTAATTTGACCATATTCCATAAGCATTTTCCTCCATTTGCCCAATACTCCATCACTTTGGACTGGATATCATTTATTTATAAAACTAGAAAATCATATCCTAAGGCAATGCACTGCAGGAACCTTTCATGTTTAAATGACAGCTATTGAAGGAACAAGACGTGCTACAAAAATAACACTAGTGAATAAGAGCTTCCATTATAAGAATACATTAAACTGATGTATTACCAAATCTCTTTGATGTTCTGTATCATTTATCAACAGCATTAAGAATATGAAAATTTTATTGAGAATGACTGGTTTATTAAATCTGTTTATTAACATGTTTCACATAAAATATTAAAGATAAAAATAATAATTATACTTTAAAAATGGTATTTTATTACAACAGGCTAAATATAATGTTTCTTCTGAGTAGAAGTTAGCTTATTAGTTAGACTGTTAGTTGAGATTAGCCAATGTTAACAGCATGAAGACTGACTTCCTAGCACAAGAAAGAGTATGTTTTTCCATAGCAGAGTTCATAAAAATCAAATATACTTCATTTCTATGAAAAAAGAAAGACTTAACAGGGGACTATGAAATAATATAGGAATAAGGACCGAAGTATTCCAAGACAAGGAAACTACAACTTGTTTAAAATGTTTAAAAGCATTGGTGCTCTCAAGGCTTCATGGCCTCTTGGTCTCAGTGTTTACTTTTGTTATTCTTTCTTCTTAAAATTTTTCATTCCTTCTTCACATTCTTGTATTCCCGCAATAGCATTAATATTCACATTGTCTCAACAGCTGATTCTGTTATATAAATTGATATAGTTATTTCAAGGAAGATTCTTTCAAAAGAACATAGTAGACTTTACATTTACTTTATGTTTTACTGCAGTTTGGTAGCATAACCATAGACTGTTGTTCTGGACCAGCGATCTTAAAAGATGAATCTAAGGGTGAATGCTAAAGACATTCTAGTAATGGTGCAGATACACAGTGACAGGAAAAGGCAAAATATCAGCTCCATCTGACCAAAAGGATATAATAAGGAGACATTCTGCAGCAGTCAATAATAAACCACACATTTTGGGTCCTTTACTCACTCAACCCTGCCATTACCACTGTCCTTCCTTCAGCTGCATTTCTAGGACATCAAACAAAACCCCAAATGTGAAGCATTCGTGAACAGTGCTAATGCTTCTGGCTGGCAGTCTGGCATAGCAAAATTGGTACCATGAATTGTCAAAAATATTCTTAGAAATATTCTAAACTTGTGACAGTATTTTCCAAATCTCTATTCATTTTCATATTTCAAAGGGCTTTCAATTTAACAGAGTTTAAAAGAAAATTATCATGGTAAAACTATCTATTCTTTTCATACCATTATGCTTTTGTTTGATAAAGATATGTTAACAGCAAGATTTTCTAAACTACAGTCTAATGAAAGAATGAATAAGTCTGGTAACTTTGGAAATGCTAAAATGACTAATTTCTGTGAGAGATTTGGTGTAAGTGTGTGCAAAATGGTTCATAACTGAGTAGTTGGAGATACTAGAATGATAGTTGGGTATTTCAGCTACTAATGTTCTTAGAGAGATTGAAATGGATGTTCACAACAAATGTTATAATTTTTCATTTAGAATTTAAGTGTGTACACATGATTATTCTGCTTCTCCTATAGTAAATGGATTTTTTCCTCAAATAAAACTTTTCTGAGTCCTTTAAGGGCTTCAGATTTTTGTTTGTTTGCTTTTAATTAATAGAATTCAAGTGCAAGATGGTTCTACATAATCAGAAGTCAGAAGGTATTTGATTGTAAATCCAGTCCTTGCTTAGTATTAGAAAAATAATACTTCATTTGTTTGTGTCCTAATGTCATCCATAAGGAATGTATTAAACAAACAAACAAACAAATCCCTCCAGGAAAAATACACATTGAATTTATATTCAGTGCAAACAACACGATTCTCTCTGGTATATCAAGCACAAATGGGATAGGATGAAGATGAAGGAGTATTGAAATAGTAAACCTTGCTAGATAGTAGGAAAATACCCACAGGTCTGATTTTCTTACAGTTGCCTGTCAAAATACCATTATATCTGAAACCAAAATATAAGTGTCTTCAGTTATGAAACTATATTGAAAAGAACCCTGGAGACTTTCAGTGACTTTAATGATATGACCAAACTAAAACCAGCCTGTAGAACCACAGATGAAATTGCCCATGCTTCCAATTCTATGTCAGGTAATCAATACAGATGCTGAGATGTTGAAAAAATGTCTCCTAAACTGGAACCATCACAGTGGAACTCAGTATGGCCACACTCCAGAACTAGTACCAGCTTTCCTCCTCTGCATCACGTACTTCAGCATGATGAAGTTCTAATTTTGCTCTCCAATATGTGCTGATCTTGCCACAGACATGATATCATACTTAGTGTTTTAAATGTATTTTTAAATGTGCAGCTCAGAAAAATTAGATTTCGAGGAAGAAACCTAGGGAAGACTATCACAGCTTTGTTGCTGCAGACAACCTCAGGAAAAAACTTTCTGAAGAGTGTGGCTGCATACCTAACACAAGAATCTAAAAGAGAGAAATGAATGAAGGAGAAGCTTTTCTCTAATTCTAAAAAAAAAAAAAAAAAAAAAAAAAAAAAAAAAAAAGTAAAAATAAGAGTATATTCTGTTTACTGAGAGGGTGATAACATTGTTATAGCAGATCATGCTCTTATAGGTATGCTGAACTTGTCACAAAATCTGCCTGCTTGGGATTGCCAAACTCTCTTAGATGATGCTAAATTTTGGGTTTAATTCTAGAAAAAAATTCTTCAAGACCTTTTATCTCTTTCCAAGATGCTCAGACTCTTGCTTGCCACTAAATCTTACTTGATAAAAAATTTAAATAAATAGATGTTCATAAATTAGTGTGTTCTTAAGACTGTTGACTGGCATCCTTGGTACATTTTTTGAGATTCCAAGCAGAAATCAACAGGTATTTAACAGAAACCATAATTCAAAAGCCAGTTAGTGGTGTCTATATAAATTCAGTGTTATCTATTCTCCTAATTTTGTCCCTGGAATACCTGGTTTCCTGGTGTTTTAAAACATAACACTGTTAATAGAACTGGACTGAAAATTAAGATATTTTGGTAGAATTGTTATTTTTAATAAATACAGTGAAACAGTTTCTTTGGTTGGTTCCCCCACCCCCACAAGAAAGGGGCAGAGTAATTTCCATTACTACATTTCCATTAAGAATTTGCAAAGAGAATGCAGCTTTTTATCATTAGAACTTCTCCAACAGTGACAAGTAATTCAGTGCCTACCTTGGCAACCTCACTAGGCCCTCTTATTAATTTGAACTGCACGCTCTCTTGGCAAAGGAAACATTGCTACTGATTTCTACCATTTCTAAGAAAGACCCATCTTCATGGACCCTAAACCTGGGAATTCGCTAGTACAATCTGGTACCAAGCACACACTGTGCAAATTTACAATGTGTGAAGCGTTGGAGAGTCAGTCTCAGGTAGCCTTAGTTGAAGGGACTTCAAATCTACCATCCAGTGTGTGCCAGCTCTTTTACATTGCAAGATAACTGTCTATTCATAAAACCAAAAGGATATTTTAGATCAGTAAGCTTCTTTTCTACCTTATTTGTAGGAACAATCAAGGTAATTAGGTGCACTTTTAGGTGTCTAAATAGTGCCAACTGTTCCTGTGAATAATTTTATGTTGACAACTAAATCACTCACTTCAAAATATAAAGATCATGTAGTTATGTTGCAGAGCTTATATAGAGTATGGTTTTTTTTAAAGAATGAATCATGATTTCTGTACAATAAAAAGGAAGGAAGAACATAGATTTCTACAGAGAGCACAAGCATGTGGGCAGGAAAATTCATCATATAAGGTGTCTGACCAAATCCAGGGGGAATTAATGATCTGCTCTATTCAAGAACATCTAAAAAACAATGCCATCTGGTGTTAAGCAAAATTCTAGCCAAGAGCTGGCAGCAAAATAGGTTTGACAACCTTGACATAAAAACTACTTACTCCCGGTGCCAATTATGCTCTCCTTGCCAGTTCAAAAGCATATCTTTCCAAGAATGGCATTTAGCCCCCACTGGTATCTGAAACACCACAGAATCTTTACCCTTCAGAGATTAAAGTAAAAACACTTATGCAAAGAACCAAAGAGAAATAACATAATAATCTGCATAAACACACCAAATACTAAATCACAGTCCATTATTTTTAGAACTAGTAAGAACTGACATCAAATAGGAAAAGAAAAATCAGTGGTCATTGTTCTATCTGGGAATTTTGGAATATAGTTTGTTTTACTTATTCCAATAATTTTGTAAGTAAAAATTCTGTTTTCTCCATTTTTTTTTTTTTAAAGGATCCTAGTTGATCCTTGCTTTCCCTACAGAAATGAAATTTTGTCTCAGCTATCTATGCCTTACCAAATGTATTTTTCTAGGTTAGTGACAAAGGAACAGATAAAACTGAGACTGGCTTCTTTTACGGTATTAATTTTCATCACTTTTAAAAGCCAAAAATGTACTCTGTTCAGTTTTCAGGTACTGTTTAACTGATTTTAGACAGGTATAATCACATGAATCAGTTACCTTTTTTTTCTTCCTAGGCAAAGCTAAGACAAAAACATGACATTAATTTATCTGTTATCAAGTCTTAAAGCTTCTGTGGCTGGCCAAAACTGATAGACAGGGCTTTTTTTCCTTTAAGTGCAAGAACTCTATTTCAGTAAGTGGCACTGAAGATTGGCTGTGCCATCTATACGCTATAATACAAGAATGAATTTAAGAAGAATAGGATTTCAGGAAGATAACAATGATCACCTTCCAATTTAATGAATCTCTGTTACTCTAAAAAGAAGCCACATTTAGTTTTCAAAATTCTCAGATATAAAAACATAAAGAGTTAAATTTTTTAGAAGTAACGTTTTACAATTCTCAAGCAATGGTTGTTCACCTCTAAAACCCTAAAAAAATTATATAGGACTCACTTTTTTGATTGGCTTAACACCATACAATGTGTTATTGAAGGTGTTATGATAATATTAATATTATAATAATATTATTAATATAATAGTAATATTAAAATACACAGCATCAGTTTATACAAAATTTTATTATGTAACCTGTAGTAGCCACAGGCATTGCCAGATGGATTTTTGATGCTCAGTTATTTTTCTTTCATTGTGACTAAAATTTACACCAATTTCCTAGTGAGAAATCTAGAATTATATGTTGCACATTCAGAGGAAAAAAAACATTGTATTTGGATTTTGATTTGTATAGAATGTCTGTGTCTTAAAATAAATACTTGCTTTAAGTGGACACATGAAGTCACCCATTGTCAATAATTACTAAAAATTAATTCTCTTCTAAAATTTGAATATAAAGAAATTATAATGATATTTTCATCATATTCCAAATGACCCTGTATAACATAAGTTTTTCCCCTGCTTTTTCACATTTCTGGTTCAGGACTTTTTCAGAAGTGTACCATCATTAGGTCTTTCAGAAAGGAAGTAGGAAAGAATAAGGGAAGAGCAGTGTGGCTATTCTGAAGTAAATTATAAAAGAGTAGAAAAAAATGTCTCTATCATCTACAAATATTGCTGTAAACAGCTTCTGCTCATATACATCTGATAATTCATAAGAATAAAAAAAGTTCAGGAATAATATGCAAAGCTTTAAAAGGGAGACAGAAATATCAAATAAGGGAGAATACAAAATCTAAACTGATTCATGACCTTTAATCTGACTTACAGAACTGAACTGAATTGCAAATATAACAGTAGCTTATTAAAATTTTGTTTTGAGTGCTTCAATATCATGGAATCAGCAAACTAAGAATACTAAGCCATAGAGAAGACATAAGATTCACATATTTTAAAATTTATTAAAAAATTGATGTGTATAATTATTTATATTCCACAGATGGTATATTTATTTAGGTGTCAATAAATACAATTTTTCAGTTACTTCTGTCAAACAGAGCATTTAAAGAAACCAATAACCACATGCGGTTAATGTTCCCACTCAGACTATGCTTCCTGATTTCCTATGTTTTCATGTAGTACTAGGGAAAAGAGCTGATTAAAAAAAAAGTGGGGAATAGATAAATAATTCTTAATTCAGAATGAACACTCAATTTCTGAGTAACAGTTAAGAGAAAATATCAGCAAAGTGTATAAAGTTCATGGAATATGTTGACATCAACAAAGAAGAAGTCAGATAAGAATGCCAGAAGGCCTGCATGGATGAGCAAGGAGGTCCTAGACAAGGTCTCAACCAGAAAGGAGACCTACAGAGGGTGGGAGCAAGGACAGGTAGCCTGGGAGGGATACAGAGAAACTGTCCAAGCAGCCAGGGATCAGGTTAGGAAAACCCTGACAGAATTAAATCTGGCCAGGGACGTCAAGGGCACCAAGAAAAGCTTCTACAAGTACATTGGTAATAAAAGGAAGACTAAAGAAAATGTGGGCCCTCCCCAGAAAGAAATGGTTACCAGGATATGGAGAAGGCTGAAGTACTCAATGACTTTTTTGCCTCAGTCTTCACTGGCAAGGGCTCCAGCCACACCACCCAAGTCACAGAAGGCAAAGGCGGGGACTGGGAGAATGAAGAACCACCCACTGTAGGAGAAGGTCAGGTTCGAGACCATCTAAGGAACCTGAAGGTGCACAAGTCCATGGGACCTGATGAGATGCATCTGCAGGTCCTGAGGGAATCGGCAGATGAAGTGTCTAAGCCACTATCCATCATACTTGAGAAGTCGTGGCAGTCCGGTGAAGTTCCCGCTGATGGGAAAAGAGGAAACATAACCCCCATTCCTAAAAAGGGAAAAAAGGAAGACCTGGGGAATTACAGGCCAGTCAGTCTCACCTCTGTGTCTGGCAAGATCACGGAGCAGTTCCTCATGGAAACTATGCTAGGGCATATGGAAAGTAAGGAGGTGATTGGTGACAGCCAGCATGGCTTCACTAAGGGAAAATCATGCCTGACAAATTTGGTGGGCTTCTATGACGGAACTACGGCATTGGTGGATAAGGGAAGAGCAAGCAAAGTCATCTATCTGGACTTGTGCACAGCATTTGAAACTGTCCCACAAGACATTCTTGTCTCTAAATTGGAAAGACATGGATTTGATGGATGGACCACTCATGGATAAGGAATTGACTGGATGGTCACACTCAGTCAACAGCTCGACGTCCAAGCGGAGAGCACTGATGAGTAGCATTCCTCAGGGGTCAGTATTGGGACCATCATTGTTTAATGTCTTTGTTGGTGACATGGACAATGGGATTGAGTGCACCCTCAGCAAGTCTGCCAACAACACCAAGCTGTATGGTGCAGTTGACAAGCTGGGATGCCGTCCAGAGGGACCTTGACAGGCTTGAGAGGTGGGTCCATGCAACGAAGTTCAACAAGGCCGAGTGCAAGGTCCTGAATATGGGTCAAGACAATCCCATGCACAAATACAGGCTGGGTGATGAGTGGATTGAGAGCAGCTCTGCGGAGAAGGACTTGGGGATATTTGTGGATAGAAAACTGACTATGAGCCAGTAATGTGCACTCGCAGCCCGGAAAGCCAACTGCATGCTGGGCTGCATCAAAAGAAGTGTGGCCAGCAGGTTGAAGGAAGTGATTCTACCCCTCTACTCTGCTCTTATGAGGCCCCACCAAGAGTACCGTGTCCAGCTCTGGGGCCCCCAGTATAAGGACTTGGACCTGATTGGGTGGGTCCAGAGGAGGGCCACAACGATGGTCAGGGGGCTGGAGCACCTTCCTAATGAGGACAGGCTGAGAGAGTTGGGGTTGTTTAGCCTGAAGAAGAGAAGGCTGAAGGGAAACCTTATAGCAGCCTTCCAGTACTTAAAGGGGGCCTACAGGAAAGATGGGGAGGGACTCTTTATCGGGGAGTGTAGTGATAGGATGAGCGGTAATGGTTTTAAACTGAAAGAGGGTAGACTTAGATTAGATATAAGGAAGTAATTCTTCACTGTGAGGGAGGTGAGACACTGGAACAGGTTGTCCAGAGAGGCTGTGGATGCCCCCTCCCTGGAAGAGCTCAAGGCCAGATTGGATGGGCCTTTGAGTAACCTGGTCTAGTGGAAGGTGTCCCTGCCCATGGCAGGGATCGTTGGAACTAGATGATCTTTAAGGTCCCTTCCAACCGAAAACATTCTGTGATTTTATGATCCTTTAGGAAAGCCTAGGTTTTAAAGAGCTAATTTATCTTTTTTTTTTTGAATCTTTCAATTTTATTTCGATCCCCAGAAAATATTTTTTTTTTTCACAAATGTTAAGTCATCTTGGAACGTCTACCAATAACAGCAATAACTATAGGCAAGTGAACATTAGGAAAAAAAAACCCCAATATCTGTTTAACAAAGACTGAATTTTTTCTTTTTTAGAAAGGAAATTAATAGTGCTAGTTAGGTGATACGTGGTTATACACTTCAAAGTCATTTGAGGACAATTTACCTAAAGTAAAATAGAGGAGAAAGTATTTCAGTATCTAGTAACACTTGTAGGTAGCATTAAGTAATGACTGATACATACTCCCATATTTTGAGAGTCTTTCAGCTCTAAAACAAGCCAACTAAACAGAACAAAACCCCTAAACCAAAAAGCAAAGGAAAATCCTAGAATAATTCAAGAAAAGGTATCAGTACAGTTTATTTTGGCAAGGAATAGGACTACGTGTTTTCTAGGTGATAAATAAATCATGTTATTTGCTCAAGAGTAGAATTAGTGACTAGCTGACTTTGCTTAAGCTTTGAATACAAGATGTCATTGAAAGCATTACCCTAGTTTCACATAACAGCTTAAGGCATGGAAAGGTAAAAATTTTAAAGACATGTCTGGTACAAAGGTGAAAATGAAAGCTGAAAAGTTAGCATCTCAACTGCCATTTCTTCAATATGAGAGTCCTTTCCTACCCTAAGTGTTCCGTGATTTTGATATTTTGTAACTATATATTCTTCTAGAGCATTCTTTCAATATTTTATGTTAGTTCATAACAACCCTCATACAGTTCCCTCTAAATAATTGATATTATGATTTTAATGAGATTTGACCTTGATCAATGCCTGCAATTCAAATGCTAATGTCATTTACACGTTCCCCCAAAATTTGGTCTTTTGTTATTGCTTAACAGTATCACCAGTAAAGAAAAAAATCATAAATTTAAACCCTGTATTACAGCTTCCAGGAAAAAACAAAAATATTAATTAAATATTTCTACATAAATGTTACAGATGCTTATGAATTTCATGACTCTGTTCTACTTCCGGAAGGGGTCTCCAACTGGGCAATCTTCTACATGCTAAAACCACCGAACACCTCTCTTGCAATATACCTGTTCCAAAGAGAACTATGAAATGAATAAAGGTATTTCATCTAGGTTATTTCTTTAAAGAAACGGTAAGATGTGAAATTACTAACAAATTGTGGCTGACTTGGTGAAACACTTTTTCCCTCTTCAGAATATTTCTGCATGTATTTTTAAATTTCCATTCAGAAATGTCTCAGTGATGTTTCTTGGATATTTTCAGGTCACTCAGCCTCTAATATATGAATTCCATGTTGCTCAGTTTAGTGATATAAGTGAAAACATCGAGTGGTTTGGAAAAATTATAACAATTATTCAATATCTGCAAAGCCTTAATTTCAGCAGAGACTAAACAACCTCAATTTAATATTTTCTCTGAGGTAAATTAATTTATTAAAGAAAGAAATCATATTGAGAAATCGAGAAAAAATAACCTACAAATATCCTCAGTGGATATAATTTGCTATACAAATAGTTTTATGGATGTGATAGAAGCTCTGTCAGCTGAAGTCTTTGTCTCACAATTAAACTAAAACATATGTACTAATGACAGTCAAGAAGAACATTGGGGTTTGATACAGAACTTACCAAGTAAAACTTTATAGCATGTTATGCAGCAGGAAAAATTAAATGACCATAATTGTTCCTTCCAGCCTTAAAAATCCAGGAATCTGGTATGTTGAAAAAGTGGTAGTTAAATTTATCACAATGATCTTAAAATGAAAAAATCTATAAAAAAATTGAGATGATGCCACACCATATTCAAAGTAGCATCCTTGAATAATATTTTAGGTTACTGCATCATTGATTTTATTTTATATCACAGATAACATTGACATAATAAATTCAGCTTCACCTTCATGTCAACCATCAATAATTCCTGATGTTATATTATTTTATTAAGAAAAAGAAATAGACTATAATATCTCATTTAGCCATCAGATGGAAGACATTAACCCTTATTTTTGGTCTTCACGTAAATTCTTCTCTTTTTTTGTTTTATTATCATCTTTAAAATTTTCTTTAATTTATTTTGTAAGCTTTTTAGAAAAAGACCAATTTTTTGTTTCATAAAGCATGATGCAACCATAACATTAATGTATTATAAATCTCATGTCTTTAATCCCTGTTTCCGTATAAATACAATATTAAAATATTGTTCATAGTAAATTTCTGTGTGTGTGTGGTGGGGTTTTGGTAGCAGATGAGGGGGCTAGAGAGGTGGCCCCCTGTGAGGAGTTTCTCAAAGTTCCCCTGGCTCCAAGTCAGACCCGCCTCTGGCCAAGGTCAAGTCAATTAATGATGGTGGCTGTGGCTCTGCAATAACATATTTAAGAAGGGGAACCTGGGAGGTTGAGAAGTTGTGAGGGAAATACTTATACAAACACTGAGGTCAGTGGAGGAAAGGAGGAGGAAGGGGGGAGGTGCACTGGAGCCAAGACTCCCCTGCAGCCTGTGGTGAGAAGGCAGGGCTGCTCCCCCTGCCACCCACGGAGGTCCATGGTGGAGTAGATGTTGACCTGCAGCCCATGAAGGATCCCATGCTGGAGCAGATGGCTGTGCCTGAAGAAGGCCAGGACTCTTAGGGAAGCCCGTACTCAGGCAATTCATTGCTGGGAGGACTGCAGCCCATGGGAGGGACCCATGCTGAAGCAGTTCAGGGAAAGCTGCAGCCCATGGGAAGGTCTCATGTTGGAGAAAGTTCATGGAGGACTGTCTCCTGTGAGAGGGACTCCACATTGGAGCAGGGGAAGAGTGTGAGGAGTCCTCCCCATGAGGATGAAGGAGCAGCAGAAACAGGGGGTGATGATCTGACTCCAACCCCTATCCCCTACCCTTCTGCGCTGCTACAGGGGGAGGAGTTAAAGAAATTGGGAGCAAAACTGAACCCTGGAAGAAGGGATTGATGGGGGGGCGGTGTTTTTAAGATGTGGTTATACTTCTTACTGTCCTACTCTGATTGGTAAGTGTTCTTGTTGGTGGTGTTTGAATTAAATTGATGTTCTTTTTCTTCCCCAGTCTTTTTCTTCCCCAGTCTTTTGCCCATGACCATAGTTGGTGAGTTCCCTGTCTGTTTCGATCCCGGAGTCTTTTATTTTCTCCTGCCCATCCCTGAGAGGGAAAGAGTGAGCAAGAAGCTGTGTGGTGCTCAGTTGATGTCTGGGCTTAAACCATGACAATTTGAAAAGTATAAATATGCATATTTATAAAAAAATGCAATTTGTGTAAAACCCCACATGTGTAGGGATTGGCGTTTTCATGTACATTTAAATAAGAAAGATGCAAAATACAACACTAGTATAAAAGAGCAAATGTGTCCAGAGCAATATTGTGGATAATTTATGACCTCATTCTAGTTCTATTAGAATGATACCTAATATAGTATTTTTTAATGATTAACAAAAAAAAAAAAATTGTGTAAATGTGTAAAAGCAGTAAGCTTTTCAGTTGCTGTAATTCCCAAAACCTATTCCCTTGTTGGCACTGGGAATAACATTTATAAAAAACAAGGACTGCCCTAATCTTCTGATGATAAAGATGAACAAACATATGTACTACAAAATTTTTAATTCTGAGGTCTTTTTTATTTCCACAATCCAGAAAAAATTGCATACCATTTCACTCTTACCTAGCAATGAGTTACATGAAGAGATTTTTTAAAAAAAACCCAGATGGCACTCATGCTTAAGAAGAAAAAGAGATGTGTCATGTTATTCCTGAGAAGAACTTCATTCACAAAAATCTTGTCTATAATAAACAATTCATCTACTTAGAATATGCTCACCAATATTTGTTACTGAAATGAAAAGGTAAAGAAAAAATAGAAACAGAAAAAAGAATATTTAGGACTTCGATTTGCTTCTGGAGAAAAAAAAGATATTTACCACATAGTAGACTTAGTCAACTATGTCTTGGGATGTTCAAATATGGATTTAGAAACTCTTTAGTCTGTTTGTTTGGGGTGTGTTCAGGGACATGTGAAAAAGGTGGGCAGAAGAAAAGGAAAAAAAAATAGTCTCTCAAGCTTTTCTCTTTTACCTTCCTAAAATAATCCTCTACTCATATTTAACCTCTGTTAGGGGGCAGCAAAAATACCAGATTATATCTTAAAACAGTTTAAGGCAAATCCTGAATATATTTTGGGCTACTATAACCAGCATTATTTTAGCCAGAGTTTAGCATGGAGTTCTACTGAAAGCAGTTGGATGACCATATAGCAAGCAGCAGTGATTTATAGGATTGAAACCAATCATAGCATATTCAATCAATATCTGACATTCAATTAAGTGGCTTCATTCCTAAGTGCAAATAATTAAAAAAACCCAAACCTGGTGTCGCTGTTGAGACAGACACGATAAACACCAAATTGTGCAAAATGGCTACTTTATTGTTCTAACAAGCCTTTTTATAACTTTATTAAGAGTATATGTCCATATATGATTGGTTTAATTAGAGACTAACAGTTCATGATTGGATGACCTCTTCTCTGTTGCAACCTCGATAACCTTCCTTTCCTTGCAGTCAGGCAGTTCCGGTCTGGTAGTTCCTTAATCTTGTTTACTCAGCTCTTCTCAGGACTTTCAAGCCTCTTAAGGGTACACGGTTATCTGCTCAAGGTCAATATCAAACTTACATTCTGATCCCTCGGACCAGATGAGGTCTCCCATAACCTGGAAATTTTTTTTATCATATAAATTATTCGGTAATGAAGAGGGAAAAATCATTGGCAAAAAGAGATTAATATATTTCATTGTTTGAATGTCCAATAACAATGAAAACAGACAAAAGACAATTTAACCTTCCAAACCAGAGGCTCTCCTAGGTAGCTGAAGGAGTCATATCATCACTTCGAGAAAAACTGTGAGAAGTAATTCAAAGCATTTCCTCTCTGATGTTTAGAATAATTTTTAAATATTCAGTAGTAAATGTTCATGTGTCACAGCTAAGATGTGAGAAACTCGTTGGTATTGAACAAAATAACTGTAGAAGGAAGTTACATGCAGCCTTCATCACAGAGGAGTTGCCCACCTCACAGTTCCAACCTAATCTCCACCTGTTCCATTTCCCAAAAGCTACCATACAAAATGCCTCACAAAATATAATACAGTTTCTCACCAATACATAATAGATGTAATTATCACTTGCTTGGGTAAGATTTGTCTTTCTAATTAAAGCTCCACAGTGTTTATTCCCAAATTTCTTCCCCCCCCCCCCTT
The DNA here is from genome assembly GCF_031877795.1 of Strix aluco. NCBI lineage: Eukaryota > Metazoa > Chordata > Aves > Strigiformes > Strigidae > Strix > Strix aluco. The sequence goes on from NC_133934.1 coordinate 22,134,905, forward strand.
TGTTCGGATGTAAGCTTCAGTTGCCTTTATTCAAATAAAGACTGATTTTTTCATGAATCATTAAATTGTTTTAAAGCTGTAACCTTGTGGTTGGGAATGTCTTGTTATGAAACTCAGAATAAAGTAATTTTTGATTGGTTTTATATTTTCCTTATGAATCCCTTTTTTTTCTACTAATAGCAGTATTAATTTATTAAACTATCATTGGTTTCCTGGAAATGATGACATTCATATTTATTTTAAATTTCAAAGCAAGTTATTTGGATTAAAGAGCTGGTGTGACACCAGTAATTAAAAGATAATATATTGAGGGATTTTATAGACAGTATTGATTTCTACATGACAGAGCACGAATCTATGGTTTATAAAATACCGTGGTAAAGGATCATTCATTAGTATATTTTCTGAGCAATAAATTCAAAGTTTAGTGAAAGGAAAAGAGGTACAGTATAAATGCTATGTTTAAAAGACATTATTAAGAACAGGAACAATGACTCACTTCAGTTTATTGCAAGAAACTGACCTGCGGTTTATTAAGTTCAGGGGACAGGTTTATGCTTTAAGCATGGAAGTGCTGAAATGCCACATCAATATAATGTTTTCAACACAAATAACTGCACCAAGTACAGTCTTCCCACTCTCCATATGTAACACAAAGTTAACATTTAGTTCTAAGGATATGTACATTTGTGTAAATCAAGTTGTAACTATGTGTTCTGCTCCATTAAACCAGGTGTCAGTAGGACAAAGAAAAAACTCCTACTAAAGCTGACAAGCAGCAGTTAACCAAAGATTTGGAAAAGAGAAGCAGATGTGTTGGGCTTGTATCCAAACAAAAAAAAAAAGAAACATTTATATTTTAGAAAATGGAAAAATATAAGCAGAAACTTGTACCATACCTTGGATATGCATTCAACATTTCTTTGGCCAATGTTATGAAGCCTGGAGCTGCAGGGAGTCTACCTTTCACTGAGGCCCAACCTCTTAGATAGCCACTTGGAATGTTTGCTTGGTTTGACATTCTCATGCTCCACTGTTTTGTGGCAGGACACACAAGCGGCTTCAACAGAATGAAGTTTAAAACTTTATTGGAAAAAGTAGTTTAATTGTCACTCCCAGTTTTAACTTTGCCTGGGAGTAAGCTGCAGATAAATTCTGTTTAAACAAGAAATCTTCACCCACAGTTTTCCCCAACTTGTCACAAAAAAAAGTTTGTATTTGGAACAGTGCTCTTTTCTTATCCAATCACAGAGAATTCACCAAACCTTTCATGTTGTAGCATACTACAGGACTAACTGTCTTACAAGATTTGGAAATCTGATGGGACTTATATAAAATGGAATTTATATGCAGTTAACAAAGAAAATCTTTTTTAGAAGATGAGATATCAATGGACCAGAGAAGTTTCAGTAAAAGTTTGTACTTTTGTATGTCTCATGTTCATAAAGTAATTTTAAGCAGTTCAATTTTATCTTTGTCTCAAAATACAATTTGTTGGCAAAACTAATAGTACAGCAATATTTTTCAATGGCCTGCAAGAGCCTTTTATCATTATATGTTAGAATAGTCTAAAGAAGCAGTTAGGTTTATTACCCTTATTTTTACATAAGGGTAAATTAAGTAGAGAAATTGAAATAGCAACCAACTAAAAAATTAGATCTACCTTTTCACACCTTATGGGGTATCATTCTGATAGCTACTGAGCACTTGCTATTTCAGTGTAACTGCAGGGTCTTCTCACACCTGAAAAATCTGATTAATGGACCGACCCAAAGAACATTCTAAATCGGTATATGTCAATTCTGGTGAATGATGTCAGAAGAGAGTCCTGGAGCTTTTTACCACAAGTTAGAATTCACAGCTCTAAGCTGGGGATTTAGGAACCTTCCTAGAGCTTAAGGAAGCCAGGTTTGAGAAAGTGCCACCTAATGTAACCAAAGCAATGAGAAGATGGAAAGTGCAACTAGTGTCTTGCTTGCTTCTCTCAAAATACAAGGCAAATTTTCTTAGACAGAAGTCCTTCCCTAGAATTAGATTCTTAAGTCCTCCCACTGATCACTGGGAAGCATCACATTATTTAAAAACAAGGGGTGTGGTAGTGCCTACTCCTTCTAACATTGTCCTTTTCACATATGGCAACTTAAAGTCTTCTTTCCACACTGTGTCTCACTGTCTAATTAGCACTATCCATCCAAAAAAGGATTTTAGATGTAGGAAAAGGAAAGTTCTTCAATGGTTTACAAGTCTTTTCCTAAGTTTAATTTCATTTTCTCACTTCTGTAGTAGTTAGTCTTTGTGAGAGCAGAAGGACCTGAAATGATATTCTGTAATCTATTGTTCATATACCAGTGCATAATTGGACAGTTTAGCTATAATGGATATGAGTGTAGCCACATCCGAGACATTTTTTGGGCTTCAGATAATTTAATTTCTGGAGGCCTTAAAGTCTTTGTGGACAAAGCAAAATAGACTCTTCACTATGTTACCATATCTTTCATAAACCATGGAGAAGGAAAGCCATGTCAATTTCAATAGTAATGGAAGAAATCATTAACTCCTTCAAATGTTTTCTTCAATGAAGGAGACAGATTTCTCAAAAATTAAAAGGGTGCTATCATAGTATACTTGATATACTTGTGGCACCAGCTGCAGGCCACAGGGGGATATGAAGTTTCTATGTATTGTGAGAGACTGGTACCCCAACAGATACAAAACTCATGAACTCTAAGCAGAAATGGACACTCCTGGTGCGTGAAAAAAACCACAAATACAGCTGTCACGGAGACCTTAACCAGACTCATGGATGAACCAGCTTTTCTAATTTAAGCAGCTGATGAAAAAAAATTTCAGGACCCAGACCTGAAAGAATTTCCCTAGGCTTAGAATAGGTCTAGAAGCTAGCCTGTTTAGTTTGTCTCTTAATACCAGAAGGAAAACATGCTGTGGGAAAACACCTTCACAAATAAAAATTATCCAGCATTCAACTTGTCAAACCAGTTAAACTGTCTTTACTCATGGGTCTACCAGAAAGGAAAGATGTAAAAGAACTCTCATAAAGTTACAGAGGGTCCTGAAATGACCTTGTTTTGTCCACATATGAGAAGCAGATCCATGAGACATTCCTATTCAACCTTGTCTTTGAGGTCTAGTGGACAATAAATCCAGCTCTTTGTTGGATGCATAGTTGAATAGCTTCACCTTGGAAGTCACTCCAGACCTTGAGAATTATATCAGCTGCTTCTAGGCACTAGTGATCTGCTAGCTGTGATAACCAAAATCAGTTAACTGTTCAGCATTGCCATGAGATGGTCAATGGACAGATGAATATATTAAATGATGTAACAGCCTCCTCCTATAATACATGGGATGCAACATGCAGTTGGCAATAAACACTGTGCAGGGGGGTTGTCAGTCAGCATTTACACATGTTGTCACCTTGTATGAAAAAGTTTTGACAGACCTCTTAGTATGGGGTAAACCTACTCTGATACAGGCACTCCCTTCTGCCAGGGTATCCCTACATTATTGGGTTACTAGAAGATGCATCTCCGAAGGATCTAAGGAAGCTCCTGCTACTATTTATCCAAAAGTGATAAAATTAAAACAAAAAAAAGTTTGTCTTTGCAAATAAAAGACACAATAAGTAATCCTAAAAATAACATTAGTTTTATACTTGAAAGAAATAGGTAATACAAACAGCAAAAAGACATTTATATATCCAAGTTGTAGGGAAATGAGTTTGTAATATGTGATGTAATATCAAAGGTATAAAGTTACACATAACAAAAGGACTAGACAATTAGACAAACAATACAGAAAATTACTGTTATGGGTTGGAAAATATAGAAATAGTGGTCATTAAAATGTAAAATACATAAATAGGTGACACTGGAAAAAGCAATCAGGCATCCAGCTGAATTCACTAGAGATTAAAAGCTCAGCTTCTGTATTAGGGTAGTATAAAACAATTTATTAAGAAAGTAGCCAGACAAGATCTTTCTTGCCTATCATCTTACTGCTCATATAATGCAAGATAACATCTTTTTCCAATGTTTAACCCCTTTGATATTTAAAAAGACATTCAACTGTGGGGAAATACTCTTTATTTTTAATGATTTCCAAGTTAGAAATATAGAAAAATATCAATGACTCAAAAAAAGTTACTGTGGATACAGGTTGCTAAGAAAAAAAAGTAAATCCTGATAATTTTGTCTCAAATTAGTGGCCTTCAGCAGCAGGGAAAATAATTTTGCTAGCATGTCAGTGCACCATCATTGATGGATGCTAAATATCATGGGCACTGCTCTCAGAATCCCATCCTTTTTTTCCTATTTCATCAGAGGAAGAAATAGAGAACTGCAAAAGATTGCCCATAAACTATGAAACTATTACACTGAAAGGAGCATGGACAAGCCTTCTCTTTGCCCTACCTCTCATCCTCATTCTTTATTGTAGAGAAGGGAAGCAGATTGTATGCAAAGGTCTATATTTTGGGAACCCATTTGAAATTCTGCAGTTCAGACCATAATTCAAATCCTGAGAATGAGGAATATTATATACTTTAAAATAAATTTTAGCCCTACAATTTCGAAGTACTTTTTCAAATATTAAGCAAACCCTTGGAGCAAGGTATTCTCATTAGAGTGTGACCTATGGTTCCATCTTTTCATCATTCTTTTAACTTACAGGTTCAATCAATTAAAGTTTAAGAATGAACTAATCTGCCAGAGGCCCATCCTTCCAATATATACAATGCTGCTTGAATGAGTGCTAACATAAATACTCTTAAAAACAATTCAACTGTAGGTCATAATTTTGCCTTAAAAATAGAGTGACACTTCTCTGATAAATCTTTCGGTTCTCATGCATTTTGACTTAAGTGTCAGGGCAGTGAGAATAGAGGTAGGATTAAAACTGTACACTACTGTTTTGCTGACATGAAATAACTTATGAGTGAAATAGTAACAGGACAATTAGAGAACACTTCTCTGTTTATACAACATTTAGAGCAAATATATTTTTGCAAGGTAGTGAAACAAAGTTAGTGTAATATATATCATGCACATACCAGCCAAGAAGTATTTTTCTATTAATTCATAATTATGAATGTTTTGTTTATACAATTATTTCCATAAATAGGCTGTTTTATACTTGCACTATGAGCAGATGAGAAACATTTATGTTCAGATAGAAGGTGTAGAATTTAGAATAAGTATTCTACACACACTGAAAAAAGTTGAGATGACAGTCTTTTTGTATTCAGTGGGTACTTCAGAAAGTTTTTATTCACAGACTCCAAGGGTCTGCAGTTAAAATGTACACGAAGCCAATCACAAGACTGTATTTTGTAACTTCTAACATTACATCACTGTGACAGTGTGAAAAACATTAGGTGGATTATGCAGAATGGAATGGGAAAACTCTAATCAAAAGCAAGAATGAAAACAGACTTCCCTTAGTAGAATAACATCAGCATCTTCTAAAGAGATTTCTAATGCATGTATAGATGTTGTGGTTTAATCCCAACCAGCAACTAAGCATCACACAGGTGCTCACTCACTCCTCCCCCTTCCCAGTGGGATGGGGATGAAATCGGAAAAAAAAGTAAAACTCATGGGTTGAGATAAGACTGGTTTAATAACTAAAATAAAATAAAACAATAACAATAATGAAATATAATAATAGTAATCATGAAGAGACAAATAAAACCTTAGCAAAGACAAGTGATGCACAATACAATTGCTCACCACCCTCTGACTGATGCCCCAGCAGCGATCCACCCCCCAGCCAACTCCCCCTGGTTTATATGTTGAGCATGACATCATACGGTATGGAATATCCCTTTAGTCATTTGGGGTCAGCTATCCTGGCTGTGTCCCCTCCCAACTCCTTGTGCACCCCCAGACAATTCGCTGGTGGGGTGGGGTGACAAGCAGAAAAAGCCTTGACTCTTTGCAAACACTGCTCAGCAATTACGTAAATGTCTCTGTATTACCAACACTGTTCTCACATTAAATCCAAAACACAGAACTGTACCAGCTACTTATGAAGAAGATTAACTGTATCCCAGCCCAAACCAGGACAATAGATAAATTCCCTTTTCTAAGGCCAAGTTAGGCAGGTCCTGAATGCCTACATGATGCGTTGCTGTTGTTTTTTGGGTGTTTCTCCTCTACCTCACTCCCTCAATCAAAGCAGAATCCTGGCATTATTTTCCCTCATGATCCTAAAAAAATTTCCATAGGCAAGCCATCTGTTAAACCACTACTTCTGTGAGAGGAAGTTATCTATCTTTATGTTGTACTGCTAATACTCCAGATTTCTTTCAGTGGACCACAGTATACTTTTTCTCCAGTCTGAAGCTGTAAACTTTCCGGTTTATGCTTAACCTGTAAGAAGACAGAGCATACATAAACCAAAGAGATAAAACAGCGCACATAGTCAAACACTTACCAGTAAAGTGCATGAAGATACCCCTCATTAGAGAAATGCAGTCACCCTGCATATAAAACCCCTCAATCTAACTATCATTTCTCTTTAAAATTTGTATGTTGTGATGACTCCTGTGGGACACAGCTTAAAGTTGTCTTTATTAGCAGTACTACTAAGGTGCTACAAAAGCTTATGCCCATTCTTCTGTTCATCTCTCCTCATGCTGATACCAAACTACAGAAGAGACCTCTCCTGCCCTTCATAACTTCCAGCTTTGTCAGGTACTTCCCTTATCAGTTCTAACAGCTGATCACAAGACTCTGTTACTTAGATCTATAGCCAAAATATTCCTTTTAACAAGCTACTCTTCTCCTGAATGTTTGTGTTTTATAAAGGACAGCTTTTAGTTAATGCTTACTATTCAGCAGCTCTATACATTTTTATTCACCTTAAAGATATTAACGGTAGGTAAAGACCATTTATTCGCAAATATTAGTTTCATATATTCCCACACAGATTTCAAATAATCAATCAGAACCTCAGGAGTTTATGAACAATTCAATTTCTTGTATAATCACATTCTGAAATATTTGTTTTAGCTAAAATGCGTAATATTTTTTCAGTTAAGGAAAGTTCAAAACAGAAGAAAAATTAAAAAAATAAATGAAGATAAAGGTCCAGTCTAGTCTTGTACATCATTGATGTTCCTTTTTTTTCCATTTAACGAAAAAAAGATAGAAAGAAGGTGAGAGAAAAGAAGACAGGAAAATTAATGGATAAATAAATATTTTCTAAAAAGTTTTAGTTTTCAATATAAAGGAAATAAAACAAAGATTCAAAGCAGATTATGCATTTTATTTAAAATCCAACTAAAAACCAGTACAACATGAGTTTCATTTTGTGAAGATCTTGTTTTCTGTGGAAAACATTGGTTAGTAGGTGTTTTGATAAATGTTAAAATAATAACCATTCTGTCATAAAAAAACTTTATCTGTCACTAATATCTTACCACCACCTTTTTAGAGTTTATTATGTTTTTATATCTAGAAAATATACCTACAAAAAAGAGAAACTTCATAATTCCAGCATGTCAATTTTTCTTTGTATCATGGCCATTTAATTGCATAAAATTTTGAATTCATTTCCCAGTTATTTATAAAGAAAGGGAAGAAATTTAATTGCTCACTGGACCAGAAAGTACAAACTTCACATTCCACAGACTTTGCAAAATAAATTGTTTATATGCAGAACAGTTTTTTATTGCCTATGCAGCACTGGACGGAAGACACATACACACAGACACACACACACGCCCACCTGCCCTCCCTGAAATAATTGGTAAGATAGTTCTCCAAAGACATTTTTATTTTCATGTCGTAACTGCTCTGAGTATTATTTTAATTTACGACTTGCTTGATAATGCTGTGTAAATCCTGGATGTATTCCAGCTTTCTTTGCAAATGCATTGCATTCTCTTAAGAGTATGTTTTTAAAGTAAGATTGTATAAGGGAAGCTTTAAAGCCTTAAAATTTAGGTTAATTTATAAAGCTTTCCCTCATCCTCCTCTCCTTCCATGTTTACTTAAGCAAAAGGGAATTTTTATATTGCTTTTTTATTTTGTCACTGATAATATAAGAGAAAAATGTTTTTTCGAAGGAGAAATATTATCTTTTGTGGATATTAACCCCACTGTGCAAGTAACCACTATGGAATTCCTCTTGGCTATATCATCAGCTTAGAAAATCATAGCTTCTGCACATGTATGTATTTGATTAATGCTAACCTAAGTCATTGCAGATTTTGGCTCATAGTTTATGATATAAACATTTTCAGACCTTTTAAGTGTTAGACCTCAGCAGATGTTTCAGTAAATGAAAGGAAAAAGTGTATAATCTGCATACCTATTCATACATAAGAGTAATGCATCTTAACAATATAGCAACTCAATCTAAAGATTCTAAACAGGCTTAAGTTACATACTAATACTAATATGAATACAAATACAAATACAAATACTAATACCAATACTTATTATTATTATTATTATATTCCACATTTCCCATTATAATGTTGAGTATTTTGCAAATTTTAATTGCATAAATTTCATTGATTCTGCAAAATCAGTTTATTTGGTTTCCTGTTCCTCTCCTGGCACATCTTTAATGCCAACTAGCTCGTTGGTCAAAAGATTTTATGACCTGTGACAGTTTAGAAACGTGTTAAACTAACAAAAAATAATCTGAACAGCTGGCAGGTTGTGATGTCTTCTGGTCTACAAACACTGTGGGCCCTTCTATGTTTTCTTTCTTTCTGTCCACACAATAAAACCTTATTTGATACTAAATATTTAAATCATCTCACTTTCCAAAACAGTAAAATAAAACTGGCAGAACACATTGTTAGAGGTCTGGGATTCCAGGTGCTATTCAGTTACTTCTAGGAACACTTCTTCCTCATTATCGTTAATGTTACATGGAATGGTAAAGTATATACAGTATGTTTTATTCTAATTCTGAAATAGCTATGGAAAATAATGTTTTATTATACAAACTTTTACAGTAAAAATTTTGGGAAAGATTTTATTCAAGTTATCAGAGAACAAGGTTTGCATTCATCCCTGTTTTCCACTGTTGTCTCATTTTCCCCTTCATCAAATGTGCATTCACTTCTCCACGCTCCCCTGTGAAGCAACTGCTGACATGTTTCTTACATTTTCTTTTGAAGGCTTAAAATACAGATCTTTGTTATTTGAATTAAAGCATAGTGGCTTGGGCTTGTGAGAGTATTTGCACACCTTAATTTTCCTTTATGCTAACAAATAGAGGACAAAACAGTCTTTTATCTGATTCTCTTTCTACCTCTCCCTACTGCCTACCACACCATGCAGGCACATGAAAGATCCATTACATTACAAAACCATAGAGTATATCACCCCTCACCCTCTACCAGCATCTGGTCCAGATTTAGATCCTTTGTCATGAACATCCCTCCCTCAGATCTCTTTTGAATCACAACATAAATCTTTATCAGTTAATGGTACTATTATTCCTATACCTCTTCCAGTCCCTGCCAAACACAATGCTATCTCCATCCCCATTCCCTAAACCAAGCAGTCCATGTGTCAGAGCTATGCCTGGAGTTTGGCAGGGTTGTCAAGTAATTCTCACAAATTCTTTCTTGGAGCTGTTTTATCTGAACAAGGGAAGATAAAAAAATTTTGCATCTGCTGTCCCATTGGCACATTCTTTTGTCTCAGTTTCACATGGGCTGTGTCCCAAACTACCTTAGATAAAGCTTTCATCCATAAATATTTCCTTTCTAAAAGGGAGATGAAACTTTGGAACTGCTGCAAGGAAATGTAGACTGAATAAAGAAAGAGGAACTTTCATTAGTTTTGAGGTCATAAGGAACTATTTATGAGGATATTCTGACTCTTTTTAAAACACAGAAATTCAAATTTACACAATAATTCACTCATTAGGCTGATAATTTTATCATTCATATAATTACACAGTGACAGCATAAAGCAAAAGTTATCACATTTTGGGAGGCACAATACAAAAAAACTGGTATTTAAAAGAGCAGGTGGTCCCTCTCCCAAAAGCAATCAATGAACATACAAGTCAAACAGAGTGTGGGGAAGGGTGTCAATGTCTAGGTAGACTGAGTAATGCGTTTGGTAGAAAACATTATGTAAGTGTGTTTACTTAAATGGCAACAATCTAATGGGAAAGACAAAATAAAATGGTGGTATGGCAGGAGACAGGGACAAGGAAGAAAAGTGGAGTCATTACAGAAGAGGAAATAAAAAACTGAAACCACTGGTATATGAGCACTGGGTAGGAGTCCATGCAAAATATCCAGGAGATTATATAGATGTTCTTCATTTTGACAGATTCCATATTCATTCCTCCCAGCTGCAATTCTGGATTGTATCTCCCTGTGCAGACCTCAATGTTTTGTTACAAAGGCCTAGATCCCTAAAGCACTTTATGTAAGAGCCCTTTCCTGAATACTTCTGTGTGGATGCGCTCCTTGTTGGGTATAGCTTTGTCCTCTCTCTTTTGACAACTCCTTCTGTGGTACCTGAACTTGTTTATACATGTCTCTGTCTGGTGGCATCTCAAAAATAGTGAAAGAGTTGTGAGAAAGGGACACAGTCTGAACATCATGCTTCTTATCTCTGCTTATGCTTCTATGGAAGTTAATGCTGCCAATTTAACTGGTTGAGAGGTGATAAATACTGGGCCATTGTGAGGATGCAATTATCTTTATTAACCACAACTACATCAATAAGTAAAAGGTTTATTTTACTAGACTATTTTTCATAAAACCATTTATCAATTATTAAACATTAATTATTCTGTTGTCCAACAATTTTTGTATTTGCTTCACATTTATCAATTCTATTATATCATAAAGAATGTTTGAGAATCAAAGTCATTAATTTTATAATTTTCTGGAATTTTGTGATATCTCAAGATTCATGAAAACATGCTCAAAGGGTCAGAGTTTTCTTAGTCAACTTTTTCAAAAGTCACAGATATTATTTATATGACATTCAGGATTTAAAATAATAATGAAAATAATAATAATGTCTTAATTTAATTTCTGAAATGCTCCTCAAATAATCTTGAAATAAAGGACTTTGAATTACAAGTTTGACATGCCCCATAGCTTATTCAGAAACATTTAGCATTTCTTTTTATAATTATCTGCAAAATGATGGACAACTTTGTCCTTCTTATCTAGTAACAGATTTATATAACTGATATGACTTGCTTATCTCCCAGAGTGCGAGTAAAAAGGAACACATTTTTGTCTCTAACACAGAAAGTAACACACAAAGTTCTTCAGGTTTTAGGAAGTATTTTTGGATTTGTGCGTAGAATGTGCGTTGCATTCAATCTAATTAGTGGAGATGTATTAAAATTGACAGTCTAACACTGAGTTCTTCAAAAATTGTGAGTAAGAGTGAATTAAGGGAGGTTAAAGAAAAATAAAACATTTGTATACTTAATTCTAGGTAGCATGACCTTGTCTTTGTCCTAGCTAGACAGTACTGAATTCTGATCCTGCCTATATAACCTGAATTTTTACCTTCCTGTAATGGCATAAAGCTCTTTACTGATTTGGGGTGATAATAAGCAAGCCTCTTTGTAGGAATTAAAATTACTGAATTAGTCACCATTCCTAGTTAATTACAGATTAGGACTGTCCATTTCCAAACACTGTGAAAAGATATTCACAGAGTATAAAATCACTGTCAACTGTACAGACTTAAATATCTTATTTCTCCCTAGCTTAATAAATTTTACCAAAATATCACTGTATTTTCTTGCTTTTGAGCCATAATGGACCAACAGAAACTCCAGAAGTAGAATAAGCTTTTCTTTTATATTTCTGTAATTCAGAAATCACAGATTAAAATAAGATAAACTGAGGTTCCACTACTGAAATGTTCAAAGTTATTTCTTCATTGCATTTTGATATATGAACTTTGTCAGGACTACGGCTGAATTTACTTAACTCTTCTTTCTTTGACTGCTCCCTACAATTTACAGCAAATATGCAGTTTGCCATCTTGAAACAAAGATTTGGGGACATTATTTAACTTTGAAAATGATTAAATTTACTTGCAAAAAAATAAGCAAAATTGAATTCTGCTGTTTTTTTATATTTTTGAGATAATATCATCACATTAATCAGTATTAATAATAAACAACAATGCAGTATAATTATATTATAGTATAATATTATAATCTGCTATACTACAATAAATATAGTATATAGTCTGCTATTAAAAATTAAAGTTCTGAAGCTCTTACTGAGACAAAAGAACATTCCTAGAATGCATTGTCAGCATCTAGTAGAGTCATAATTTATATTTAGTACTCAGTGCAACTCTCTTTTTTTTGGTGTGACAGCGTTATTGTAATTTTCCTCAGTGAAGTCCCTCTCACTGCTAAGGAATATAAAATATCAAACTTTCCAGAACACCCATGATAGTGAACTTCAATACATTAAAATAGAAAGAAATATCCAGCTATTTCATTTATCTTTTTCAGGAAATCTTCAACAAACACCAATGCTCTGGTAAAACTCCTACACTGCTTTTATTTCATTAGTATGTTAATTGAAGCTCTTTTTATAAGTTTCTTTTTTAAGGTCTGTTTTACATTCGAGGTTGATTCCTAAAAAAATTTTATTCAGGCATGAGGTGTAAACAATACTGACAATTTTCTTCTGTGATCTGCATTTTTTAATCAGTACATTAGAATTCAACAGTTGCTCTAGTGGAAATATATGCAGTAGTTTACAAAATCCACTTCAAATATTTGTTCAGCATTGAAATCAGATCCAATGTTTCTGAAGAAGATACAAAGTATAGAAATGTTGTTTTCTTTTATTCCTTTCGTTACTTTTTCAAAGGTAGACAACTAAAAGATGTATTTTCACTTGGAAATAAATAGGAAAAACTATCAGCAATGATGTAATAGCATGCGTGACAGATTTAAGAAGAAGGAATAAACAATCAATGTCAGCCTTTGAGCAGAGTTGAAGTAAGACTAGTGTCTAAAATAAGGAATCCCTTTTGTAGTGTTCAGGGAATTCTGACCTTGTGTTTTGTGAGAAATTAAGAAAATATTGCTGTGTGGGTTTGGGGTTTTTTTCAGCCTTAATTTTTTCACACCTCTTCAAAAGTACTTCTGAATGTTTTGGTAAGTAACACAGTTTTTCCAAACTGATCAAAGAAAACAAAAATCCAATGTTTTCAGTGATCCTGGACTGAGGACAAGACTGGGAGTTATTTTCAAGGTCTTATTCAGGGCTATTTCTCACCTGAAGTTGAGATAATATGCAAATATAGGTAACCATACAAAAATAGCACAAGGAATGTTGTTTTTTACAAAAGAGCATTACAAATATAAACACTTTTTTTAGGGAATTCAAAATATGGCTTTGTTGTCTAAAACATACAAAACACATAATGGACTGTCATTAGTTGCTTAGCAACAATATGCTTGATGTTCTTCTGTTGGATTTCATATTTCATATTGATGCATTAATTAAAAATATCAGACTCTGAAAGGCACTTTTTTAGACTTGAGTGCTTTAATTGAAAAAAACACTTAATATTATCAGAGATTTGGCAAGAGCTGTCATGAAATCAGAAGATAAAAAGGTATATAATCCTCAGTGATACATAATATTATTTAGGTACCATTGGTACTGAGTGTTTCTATTTTTAGGTGTTTTTTTGCAAACTGTGTGTTGTTTAAAAAAGAGAAGGGGAGAGGGTTGTCATTCTGTACCTGATTAGAAGAGCCACAGCAGTGAAAATATTCTGGAACAGTTGAACAGTTAGTCCTCTACATACATGTTTGAAATCTGCAGTTTTGTCCAATGTCTGAGATAGCCCTGAATTCAAGTAAATTGTATTTATTTTGTATGTATTGTATTTATTTTGTATGCATTGTATGTATTTTGTATGTATGTATTTTTTACATATGTATTATGAGTATTGCCATTGCTTGTAACAGGCCACAGGTATTGTATTGAGTTTGCAAGGCCTCAGGATGCAGATTTGCCAGGCTTGCTCTATCTGAACCTGTCGTGAACTGCCTGGTGATTTGTTTTTACTTGACCCTAGAGAGGCTGAGGAAGGGTGATCATAATATCAGGTAAAGGGATAGATATTATATAGTGTGTGTATAACAAGTTTAGCTGTGTCATTATTAATGAGATTTTGTCTGTAAGAGTGGTATTCTTTCCTCTATTTTATTTTTCTTTCTTTTTTGGTGTAATAACTAAATCATGACTAATATTAATTTTACACTTAGATCATTAACATGTCAATTACATTAATAATAAATTCTTGTATTTATATCTTTCTTTCTTTCTTTTTATCCATAACAAAATTTTGAGCATAACACTGAAGGCTAAACTTCCACAGCACCTTCTTTCTGTGCTGAAATAGAATCAGTTCAGTCTCCCATTATTAGAGTTCATCCCACATCTATGGAATACTTAGTCAGACAGCCAAAATAAAGCAAAGGCGATTCTGAAATAACTTGCCTTTATCATGCTTCTACATGTTTCTTGCTGGGTAATAGCAGAACCTCCATAGCCTCTTTCTCTATCGTTTCTTTGCATTTTCTCTTCCCCTCCCAAGTATTAAAAAAAAAAAAAAAAAAAAAAAAGTTGAAATTTGTTTCTGTTTTACATGAAAGAAGAATGTAAAATATGTTGACTGATGTTTTCTCCTCCTCACTTTGGTTGTGAAACTGAATCAGTCCGTTCTATACATGTAATTCCAATCATTCTAAAATGTCTGCATTGCTTGCACATGTTTATCATTAAAAATGGGATGTATAATAGCAGAACATTAGTTAATTGAATAAGTAGTGATTTTTTCTATAATAAAAGTTAGTCTATGGTGTGATCTATGGCCTGTTTTTCCAAGGTTTTTAAAATAAGAATTTACCTGAGAACTTGTTGAATGGTATTTCATTCATACTGCCAATTATCTTTAAAAGAACAGTTCATCCCTTTCTTGATAGCAAACATATTGAGCCAACAGTGAGTTCTGAAAAGGCAGGAATAATATCAATAGAAAAATATCTGCCACTTTGGCATCACACTGTCTCTGACTACTAGACCTGAGGACAAAGCCATGCAGAAAACTGCAAAAACTGATTCAGACTCTGGGAGGTAAAAGCAAAGTGTCTGGAATGAGGGAGGCATCTGACTCCAAGTACAAAAATAAACATGTATTGTGTAGCTGACATTTACTGCTCTTCTATATGGCTGCAAAAGTTACACAAGCTCTAGTGCATCCATACTACCACTTAGCCAGTTCTGTACCACTAAGCTTTCTGTCCATCCCTATGTAAGATTACATGATAAGATTTTGAATACCGGTGCCGTACAGTGGTGGAATAATATTCCTGAAAATTAAGCTATACTGCTTTGGACTCTGGCTAAAAGATTATCCAGATTGATATTTTCTGAAACTGATGGTACTACAATGCTAATTGAAATGTGGAACAGTTAGTATTGGAAGGAATTACTGGAAATGTGGGACTGGATGCCGTCTGGGAGCAGCCCGTTCTGTGTGACTATCCAGCACGGGGCTGCACTATGACAGAGACCACACATGGATGTTGAGGAAGACCTACAGAAAGAGCTACAATGGCCCAAGTGTTGACAGAGCCACTGAACCTGAAACTTCATGTGCCAGACCATGCAGAGACTCCACCAGCACAGCTTTAATTTAGTAGCTGTTATCATCACCCAAACTGTTCATAAGTAATGAACTTGAAATGTAGGCAAAAGAGTGAGATATTTCAATACAGCCTAAGACTATTTTAAGGCAAGGCAAGTTACTACAGTTAATGTATTCCATCTGTGTAGATAATTTGTGCTGTATTTTACCAATATTTAGCATATCTTCATCAGCTGTTTACCTCAAGTTTTAATTCCAGTAGTCTTTATGTTCTCTTCAAAATGGCTGTCATAGAATGAGTCTTAAGAAAATCTCACAATTTTTCCATATAAGCATTTCATAAAATCTGTTCTTAATAAGTGCCAAAGATCAATAACATTTACTGGTCCTAAAATTTTTACAGAGAAAACATATATGAAGAAATCACCATCAACTACACATCACAAAGATTTATGAGAACTAAATTTTAAAAAGTAGTTGTAACTGTAGAAAAATCTACATTGAGAAATTTCTGTGGTATATGGATTAGGCAAAATCTGAAGTATGTATCAAAGCTTCTTTTGGCTTCTCAGATGCAAACTTGGAATAAGGCTTTCTTTTCTGAATCTATTTTTTCTTTATGTTTAGTGATAGACAATCAAAAAGCATGAGGTATATGCAGCTGCAGTACACATAACTTATTACATAAGATTTAGGCATTATATAAAAAATAACAAAAAAATACGGGGAGATGGAGTTAAATTTGAAGTGAAGATTGGCAAGAGGTTTTGGGGCACTTTTTTTCTAACAGTGCTAATCCATCCATCCAGAACAAAATGATAGCTTGATTATTTGATCCTGATAGCTACAGTGTCCCTATTCCTCTATAATATCTTACCATTCTCCTTTTGTTCTATAAATACACACAAAAGGACTTGATACACTATGAACCAACGTATAAGTAATGATGCTTATTTTTCTTTATTTTATGTTAGCAAAGAACATTGCACAGATGGTTTGTAAAGTCTAATTAATAAAATATGACAAAGTGTGAACTCTTATGTAACCATTCTTGTGTGAATTGTTTGGGTTATGAAAGTTCTGTTTCTAAATCAAGATTTCGTGAAGTTTTTTCTGCAATGCCTGTTTTAAAATAATTTCTTTGTTTTAGCCTGTAGTGTCTGATATAGCCAAAGGAAATGCATTTCCTGACATTAATGAGTTTTGGACCAGCAAATTCCTTCATACTTGCAAGTTATATCTGAAGTCAGTTAAAGTTACATCTAGATAGATAGAGTTTGTCCCAGATTGATAGCTTTGTTTTTGTTTGTTCATATGCTTAATAAACTTTAGCTGTTTTGGAATAAAAGGCATTGTTTCATATAAGAAAAGTTGTTGTTTTGAATAATTTTCCATCCTACTGTCATTCATATTAATCACTTTGTCTCAGTAATAAATTACCTTTATTCAAAATAAGTAATCTCTGAATAAGATTTCTTTAAGTGTACAAACATCAAAGAGCTAGTTGGTTTCCTTTTATCATGATGTTTTAAAGCTTTGTACCTTGATCAGATTCCTTTTAACCTTCTCTGTGAGAAGGTTTGACCAAATGCCATTTTCTGTTTAAATGCTTGTGCTCTAATAGATTCTTTAACCTGCTACAATGTGACAAATTTTTATTTACAGGATTGTCAGAAAAAAAAAATCAGAACATATGTAAATCAGTACTTACCACACTTTTGTTTTGGGAAACTAAGGACATCTTGGAATCCCAGTAGAGGAGCAGATCCAGACTAAACAACTGAATATCAGGATTTACAAATGAATATCATGTTTCTGAAAACATTGAATTACTGATATCACTCTGTGATACAGGAGGTAGAAAGTGCTCTTATAAATATGCTAAGGCTAAGTCAATTGTCTTAGTACCTTCAAATGCCATAAGGAGCTGCAAAAGATTTTAAGTGGAAGATGTCTCCAAAAATATCTTTCATCAGAAGCCAGGGAAATGTGCACTGACATAAGAGAGGTTGCACTAAATGACTAGGGGTTTTAAGTCTAACCCACATTTAGTGCCAGAGACACAGAAAACATTACAAATCACGACAAGGACCTAAGCCAAGCACCAGCAAGGAGCTTCTTTCAGTAATGTGGTGGCATATTGAGAGTTTAAAAAAAAGCTTGTATTGCAAGTTAGAAAAGCAATATACTTTGGTTTGCAGTTTGATCAATTTTCAAACTCAAATCATGTTTCACATAGAGTATGTCTCAGGGAAATCTTTAAGACCATGTATCTCAGAAACAAATGGTTCTTCACTGACTGCACCTTATGTAGTCATTTATGCCAAGAACCAGCAAAGCACTTTAGCATCTGTTTAACGTCAAGAATGTAGGCAGACTACTTGACACAATATGCTTAGAATATTTACTAGACTGTATAAAATTACTGTACAATGTAACCAACATTGCTAACTGAATAGGACATGGTCATGTGTCCTGGTTTAGCCAGGATAGGGTTAAGTTTCCCCAGCAGTGGGGGGAAGCTCTAGCCGGGTTATTCATATACCATGCTGTCCTCACGTCTGGGCGCCAGAGCGCGGGAAGAATTGGTGATCGCGTGGGTTGGCGCAGCCGGTTCTCTCACTGCTGTATTGGTAGATATCTTGCTCTGTTCATTGTTATTACTGTTACTGTTATTGTTATTGTTGTTGTTTGTTGTGTTGCTGTTGCACTGTTGTATTAAACCTCTCTTTATCTCAGCCCCGGGGCATTGTATTTCACTCCCTTTGTGGGGGAGGGGCAGCGGCCACGTGGTCTCAGACCCCGACAGGGACTAAACCACCACATCATGTAACAAAACAACAATTCCTTGATTATTAAATGAGATAAAATTGTACCATCATATCACATTACCTGAGTATTTGTATGACCAGTTGGAGAAAAGACATCTCTGCCTGAGAGCCATTTCAGTTGAATAAAACACTGATTTTCTAAGCAAACTAGAAAAAGGTTGGTAGGCCAACCTTCCCCAGTTAAAAAATGGTACTCATCTGAACATATATACTTACATGAAGTTTCAACAGTAGATTCACGATTCTTTGATGTCAACAAAATTGCATCGGCTGGCATGAAAATTCCAAATTTTTTCAACAAACTTAATTATGTGCTCAGGACACTTTATGGTTGGACTTCAGACTCACAGTTACAAACCTGAAGCAAATAGAAACAGAATCACACTTGTAAAGAGCCAAGCTGTGGTAGCATATAAAATCATAGACTTACACTTATTTTTAAGCTCAGAGACCTCTAGGCACCTGTATTCTGTGCTGTGCACATTTAAAGCTGACGTACTGCTGACTGTTTGTGCTGTGGAGTATGCTGCTAGTCATGGAAACATCAATTTGAGACACATAGCTTTAGTATTTTCTGCTTGAACAAATATTCTAACTAGTACAGCACCATATAATACACAGACACTGGAACTCCATATGGCTTGAAAACCCATTGAGAATAGAGAATTAGTGAGGCAGTCCTGATTTAGGGATGAAGGCTCAGTGTCCTGGTTTTGGCTGGGATAGAGTTAATTTTCTTGAGCTGGGAGGGGGCACAGCCAGAGTGCCAGGCCTGTATTGGCCATTGGAGTATTCCATATCATGGGATGTTATGCTCAGTATATAAAGGAGGTGGGTTCTCTCTCGCAGGATCTTCGTTCTGTTGGGATTGCTGGCCAGGAGCAGGCTGGGTATTGGTCAGCAGGTGGTGAGCAATTGCATTGTGCATTACCCATTTGTACTTTCCGTTATTGTTTTGGTTTATTACAATCACTAAATTGTTTTTTCTTATCTCAACGCACAAGTTTTTTCCTTGTGTTCCTTCAGTCTTCTCCCCCATGCACCGGGCAGGGGAAGCCTGCGTGGTGTTTGGCTGCCAGCTGAGTTCAAACCACAACACTCAGTTATGGTATTTGAACTGAGAGATATTAAAGTGTTCTTTACTTAACTACTATTTTGGACTGAAGCATGTAACCTTTTCTGTAGTGCACTGTGAGCTTCAGATTCTATTCCAAAGACTACACATCTAAAATTTAGGCATTATGGTATCAAATTTGTAGGCCTACCAGTGCCTTATATATGGCAATGAATTCTTACCCATGTGTAAGCATTGCAGCATAAGATCATGGGCTGTCTCTAGCAGGTACAGCCAAAGACCTATTGAGACAACAATAACAGTCATAAGTGAATATTCACAGCAGAATAAGGACCATGAAATTTTGTATGATACTTTCACTTGATGATGTCTTGTTGACAAATTGTTCAGTGCAAGGACCTACCTGAGATAGAAGTATTTTCTATATTTTCAGTAACTATTAATGTATTTCTCTTTCATTCATTTGCTTGCTGTTATCATAAACTTATGTAGAATTCTAACTCTTGTTTCACAAGTATCAGCTATGTTTAATGAATATTATCCCCTTTTCAATTCCTAATTTTTAACTGACTCTTTTTTATTAACTTGTTAAAAAAAGTTTTGTTATATCCCCAGCATTAAATAAGCAAATAAAGTCTTAAATAAATTCTAAAATAAGATTTGTTCTGACTTGTAGGTCAGATTGATATGAATATGACTGGTTTAGGCTCTCCACAGTTTAGTTCCTATCCCAAAGTTAGTGTTCTAGCATGCTAAAATGGTCTTTTAGTTCAGAGTAGGAAAACTTCTTAACAGATCTTCCAGATCAGATTTAGTTCTCCTTTGGTCTGGGTGGAGGAATTCAAAATGTTTGCACCTCTCTTAAGAAGTTTATCACGAAAGCCAAGGGACTGAGAAAAATGGGCAAAAGGTGAAGTTCTTTAGTAGCTGTCTTAGCCTACAGCACAAATTTTCCATTCTTTGTGGAGGTCTGACCACTGCCATAGCATGACCATTTATTCAGTCCATTCACATACATACACTACACCTCAGTGAGCATTCTACTGACTCCATCTGGTCACTTCTACTTGCCACTACCCATTCTGGTAAAAAAAGGTAACCATTCCAACACATGACCTTGGGTACTTTGGAAGGTTGTCTAGCTACTTTGAATGCTGTTTCATGTAAAATATATTTCTTAAGAATAATTCTGATCCCATTCCTTTCATTGAAGCCAATTGTCAAGCTACTATTGCTTTGTAAGATCGGAGTGGCCATTACCATTTCTTTTTTTTTTTAAAAAAAAGGTTAGGTTCATATAGTCTGCAATTTCTGTGTGATATCAATGTGGAAAAATATTAGAATTCATAAAGGATTATTCAGTCTTTTTTGTGAATAAATTAAGTTCAACTGTGTTTCCATAAATTATGATGCATTATTTATTTCATGCAGGTTTGTTAAATTTACTCTGAATAATTTACTCCTCTCATAGTATTTTCCATATTTAGTATTTCATTAAGTATAAATCAATATGTACATTTATATCTGAAACAGGAGCAGAGTTTTTGCGTTCAGGACTCTTTTGAGTGCTACCTTCATGCATAGTAGCAAACAGTAACATTTCATTAAAATGTTGAACTTGTGTTTAAATAAAAAAATGCTCTCCATTCTTACAAAGTGAAGCATCCTGAGGAAAATATTTTCTGTTTAAGTATTATCTGTTCCTTTTGATATCTTTCTTCTGAGACATTTGCCAGCTCCTGCTTATGTCAATGTAAGTATGTATTGTTCCTATTTATCTCCACCTCACTCACTAGTTAAAAGCCCTTCTATTCAATCTCTTCTTTCTTCGATGCAAACCAGTTTTTACATCCTGATAGAGTTGTTTTCCTTCTATTGAAAGCCATTGTTTTTACCTTGACACTTTGCTCTTCTGAAGTTATAAGTTCTTTTCCTAATTCCTCAGTGCCTTCATGCCTTTACCCTACAGAATACAAAATAAGGTCATAGATTTGACAAGTTGCCAAAATTTATCTCTGCATATCTACATCATCTGGTGAAACCACAATGATGGCATCTCTTGGAGATCCTGTCTACCATGTTGATTCATAAAAATCATTCAAGGGACAGTTACATGCTCAGCTTACTAGAATCACTGCTGGCTTAGCGCGATCATATATCAAACACTTTATGTAGACAAGGGCCTTGGAAGTGGCACACTGTATTCCAGTATGCTTTTAGCTAGTTGCTTGCTTTTCCTGTGGTTAGATAGTTGCAGTTCTTGGAAAACTAGAATTTGGGTTGAAGAACCCTGCTGCTCCTGCATTCTGCTTTCAAGGTCAATAGTTGTTACGTGAACCAGCTGTATTTGGCTTGCCACTGTTTGTTTGCAGCCTTCTATTTACATAGCAATGACACCATTTGTCCAGAATTTTATAGATGATATTTTGGTTTTCACAGAAGAGGGCTAGGCATAAGATATATTGCTTGCTTTAAAATTCATTAAACTTATGTGTCTACAGTCCTCTTTTAGCTTGGAGATAATGCTTTTGATGTCAGTCATTTTGATGGAATTTGCTAATGGTACCTGAGCATGTCCCAGAGAGTGACTTGGTTCATGAGAGGAACAGAAACAAGCAGCAGA
Organism: Strix aluco; assembly: GCF_031877795.1. Lineage (NCBI taxonomy): Eukaryota > Metazoa > Chordata > Aves > Strigiformes > Strigidae > Strix > Strix aluco. Next base: position 22,157,096 of record NC_133934.1, read on the forward strand.
GGTTCATGTTGAAAATATTGCAGAATGGCACAACTTCGGCCTAGAAAAAGTGTTATTTCTGGATATCTCTGATGAGATGTCTCATTATGTCATATTAGAAAATGAACATTTCTACTGTACCACACTCAAAATCTTATTATGGGCAAAAGGAATATAGCATATATATGGAGCCAAAAATGTACTGTTAGTCTAATCTTAACAATCTAATCAAAACACAGCATATATAACATCCAGTTACAATACTAACACTCATGGCCCAAATAAATACAGAAAAGCCTCATTAATAGCACACCTAAAATGCCTATACAGGAAGCTAGTATCTATCCACCTTCTATGGTGTTATGTTACAGCTTCCATGGTTCCTCTGGGTGCTATACTTGATTTTTCTCAAGAAAAAGGGAAGAGGGATTACAAGAAATTGTCAGTGGTTTGATTGGTTTGATGGGAAGACCATGATGTCTATATTTTCCTCCTCTTTCACTTTGAGATATTTTTGTATGCTCCAAGTGGATTCCAAGTCTGTTACTTTTCCATTGGTTCCCAGATTGTTTTTCAGTTGCACAACAGGTTATTCTAACTAAACTGACAGAAAGGACAATTCTTTGTTGTGTGGTGACTTCCTCACTTGGCCACAGAGCTTCAGCTGAAGCAGGTGAGGCAGTGATCACCTGGCCACCAGCCAGTTGTGAAAACAAGTGAAAATCAGCTCAGGTCAACACAGGCTCAGGTGAGGTTGAGAACCTGCTTTGTCATGTCAGTATAAAGCCTAAGTCATTTTATTAATAACAGCAAAATACTATTTTCTAGGACACATGGCATCTTCAAAGTATTGACTGTTGTTTTCCTGGTGAGTGGTTGGACTGCTTGCAACTGCTTCTAGAAAATTAGTAAATATAAGAAAATTACGAAAATAGCCTCAAGCATATCCCAATACTTTTATTTTTTTCCTAATGTCCACCAGAGGATATCCAGCTATATGTATCTAGGAACTGTAGTCAGGTACAAAACATATCCAGGGTATTCCAGCACATTTCCCTTACAATGTTATTATATACATGGAGTTATACTGCAGTCACCCATGCTAACATATGGGCTTTTCAAGCTGTAAGTACAAGGTCCAGTGGAGTGGGCATGGCTTGCCCAAGATCAACTACTCCTTGAATAAAAGGTCTTCTACAAGACTCCTGATACAGTACATCAGTTTAACAGAGCAACGAGTAGGAACAATCAAAAAGGCATAAGGGAATTTCTATGGGATGGCTACAATATAAATTGTACAAACACTAATATAATTGGTCAGTCCTTCTGACAAACTGTGAACTAACACAGGAGTTTTAGTCAAGATCATTGATTTGAATCGTCTGATTGCTTACAGTTTTGATCTGGCACCCTTGGTACTCTAGAACAAATAAGCCTGTTACTGTCTCTTATAAAACTACAACAAGAACACGCTTGTTCTAGCACTTTATCTCACTGAGAGTCAGCCTATTATACTATCAATTTTTAGTTGTTAGCCTTTCCCATTGATAGCATAATCTCCAATCTCCCTTGCTCAAAATCATTTGAAAGTCTTTCACTTAAAAAGTATCTGACCTATTACATCTGGAACTTTGTTTTCTTTCTCTTCTATGGCTATTGCTTCTGCTTCTTTTTTTATCTCTAAAAGCTGGGAGGAGGAATAAGAGAAGAATAGAAACCCACAACAGAGACCTCTAACACCTATAAAACTCACTAATCAGAATATAATTAATACTAGCTTTACCGGAACCTGAATACACTCATACTAAAATGGTAAAACTAACAAGTGTGTAAGTATTCTGTAACACTGTGATGGCATAATCAGACACAATTTTCCTGAACTATGTGAGCAAAGTGATCACCAAAGGAGAAAAAAAAATTTCTGTTTTCAGCACAGTTCTTTTTGATGAGGCAAAACAGTTGTCTCATGCAATTTATTCTGCACTCCAGAAATTGCAAAGGTCAGAATCAGGATTTAAATACAAGAGTGTTTGTTGTTGGTTTTGGTTTTTTTTTTTTTTTTTTTGGCATGCAAAGAAAGGGTTTTTTTTCTCATGCCATTTATTGACACCAGTAAAGCTTTTCAATCTTTCATATCTTCTTTCAAGTACTTTGCATTAGTGAACTGGTGATGGCTGAAACCATAAGGGATTCTACAAAAGTGCTAATTAAAACTAATTGTTCCATGAATAATTAATGTTTACCCTGAATTCTTCAGATTACCAGGGAGATACAAAACCAGTGTCTGTGGTTAAATCAAGTTATATCTTCTAACCTTTGAAATTATAAATTGTCATGGCTTACTGTAAGACTGTGACAAAATTTACTTTTATTTTGAAACAAAAAATATGAAATGCAAGTCATTAGGCTTTACAATTTATAAATAAGAATTCAGGTAATAAACGAGTTTCATTTTAATAAGTGTAATTTAGTACAAGAGTGTTTAAACATATATAATATGAAACCTATTTTTATTGTTTAAGAATGTTCCTGAAGGTTATGTGATTGAATACATGTTTATGTATAATAATAAATGAACAATAGTGAGACAGATCAGCCTGCTGCACTTAAGTAACCTCAGCAGCATTGACCAATTTCCTCCTAGCAGTGCTAAGGAAACCTTTGACTGATAGAGCTCTTTCTCCTGCATGTCTACCAAACACAATTCTCATAGGCTAAAATGAAGTTCTTCGGGTTTTTTTGGACTGGTAGTCAACACTGACCTTTTATACAGCTTAAATGACCTTCAGCTCCTTCATTTTACCCAAGTAGAACTAATTTTAAAAATAAATAGAAACCCAAGTGAAAGAATTTTGGAATTCTGAGAAATTCCCATACAATAAAAAATTTTCTTGGAGCAGTTGTGGATCTACTTTCTCTCCTTTAATTTTGACAGTATGTCTCTTATTACAAGAATTATGAAGATTCACCTTTAAGTCAAAAGCACGAAACAAATCCTGAGTTTCTAAGTGTCTTTAAAGGAAAAAAAGTAAACCCCTTTCTGCCTATAGACAGAGGTTGACTTCGTGGCAAGCTTGTGTCCCTTTTTAAACTCTCATCATAAGAACCCTGTCTCCTACTATTCCATTCCGTTATGACTCATCTCTAGTCCTTGAGCTTTTTGAGATTTTCCTCAGATTTGCTGATAAAATTCACTTGTCTTACAAAGATTAGTCATTTTCATAGCTCTGTCTATGTTACACAACTTTGTATGTGAGAATAAAAGGAAGAAAGAACAGGAAACATATACAACATCATTCACAGTCACTTTAAGCAAACCCACATCTGTTCTTATGGGAATGATAAATTAATACGTCTTCATCAGTCCACATTTGATTTGCTTTCAACTGCTTAATATCTCAGGTTGCCATATCTTTCCACTGAGTTTCAGCATCTGATTTCCAACACACCTGTCTAGGATTTATTTTGTTCTTCAATCATATTGGTGGCTTTTTTCTTACAGACTATAGATGCCAATTATATAGAGATACACAAAACAAAGCTGAGTACACTATTCCAGTTTAGTCTTATCAATTGTATTTAGTGTCCTGAGAGGTTTTTTCCACGTATTTTTTTGCCACCTTGAATACTGCAGTATCCCCTTTTGCCACATGGAAATTTAAGCTTAGTTATTTGTCCATTTTGACTTCTAGACTTTTTTTCAGAACTCAGCCCGTTATGTAGATAGATATTAAGTAATCCTAATTGTTTAGTTATATTAACAGACATTCATGTATAAATTTTACAATTTTTTCTAGACGCAATTGTGATGAAAAAGTAAGATGATCTAAATAGAAGTTAAAAGCAAAATGTTCTAAATCACTAGGTTTTATTTTGCTCTAGTGAATTTCAGGTCTGTTTTGGCCTCATAAAATACTCATTAGTGTCTAAAAATCAGAAACTTCTCCACAAAAAATCAATCTTGCCATCAACTAGGATTATAATCTGTGACAGTCATTACTTTGTAGCATTTAAGCATTTGTAACCTGGCAAGAAAATAGTGAAGGGAGGAATATATTTGAAGCAAATATAATTTCATTTTAAGCAATTAATTGCTCTTAATTTCTATAGCTTAATGTCCAAATGAGTGTAAGACAAGCATGTGCCTGGATCTAGGTACATGATGATTGCTTTGCTAATATACATATCCTTCCTGATGAACTGCAGCTCCTCTCCATGACAATTAACCTTTGTGGATTCTTTTTATCTTTGAGAATTCAGACTGTTTTTCAAATATATGTTTGAGTGGATTCTAAGCTTCTACAGAATATAAAAAATGTATAGACAAAGACATCATACATGCCTTGTAGACATACAGGATGCCTTATACAAGATGACAGAATAGAGTTTTTAGTTAAAAATGTAATTCAAATTTTAAGACAAAGCCATCTGATTTAATTTATCTCAACTCTATTGTCTCCAGCTTTTGCTAATAGACCATTTGTTTTACAGCCTTTAAATATCAGTGCTATGATGTTCAGCAGAACCTAATCTAATTCCCCATTAAATTAACATGAATATATTACTTTAAATAAATGTGATCAAGGTTCTTCATTTTTTGGGCTGTATACACACTATAAAGATACCTGATCTTTGTATTATTTTATGAACCACAAGTTACTATTGATATAACTAATAAATGGCAACGTGAATGTAATATATTACTTTTCTATTTTCACATTAGGTAACAGCACTAGGATATTTTCCATACTGTGAGCAAATTTATAAACTATAAAGGCAAGTCTCTTGGCTGAACCTGAATGAGTGTATTGCCTTGAAGTCATCCAGAAGTGCTAAATTTTCAAAGATCAGGTTAGAGGAATTCATGGAAATGAGTGGGTCATCACCCAGCTACAAAATTAATTATTTTTATGATGGATATATTTCAGGCTTCAGAAGTAAACTTCATTTTCAGTCCAGTTCAGTTTTCATGTTGTGGTTACTAACACAGAAAATTTTCTTCACTCATTTCCAATTGGTAGTGTATCTATCCACTTTTTGCAAGCAGTTATCCTGTAGGCTCTTTTTTTACAAGTTGAAAAGAAAAGGGATATAAAGTAGATGACATATAAATGGGAGAAGATTGCTTTTCTATATATGTGAACCTCAGTTAGCTGAGCAAGGACAAGGTTTTATTTCCAGTTCTCTGATTAAGTACTTTTTGACTCCCAGAAAACAAGTTGCTGAAACCAGTACAGTCTTGTAAGTGGGATTTTGTGAAGGAAGTTCTGTGAAGTCTCCCTCTCAGAAGGCAGTTTTGGATTAACAAATAAATGCTTCATATGTAAATTTATAAACTGAGCTGGGACCCGAATTGCTGAGAATTTCTGGTTCCTCAACTCTTCACAGTGTTATCTACAGCATTTCTTTCTCTTCATGTAATTCTACTTTGGAATGAAAGCATCAGAAACATTATTTCAGTGCCATAACTGACCATAACCATAACCATCTGACTCTTTCTCGTATTAAAATAAATTACAACCATCTACTTCTTGAGTCTCTTAAAAAAGACACGAGGCTAGGTCTTCAAAATTGTAACTAGCTTAACATAAAGTTTAGCTGTCTCAGTTTCTGCAAATCTGATTTTCAGTCAGTAAATATATTCATATGGTTTTTTTTTTTTAATATCAATTGTAAAATAACGCACTAAGACAGCTCTAAATGAAGCTTCAGTCTAAAATTATCAATTCCAGGAACAGGAGTTCTGAAGAACCAGCAACTGTGTTGTACCTTTGACTGACACCTTTGTATATGTTTGTGCCTTTGTATGGCAGATATTGTAGAGACTGAAGATAAAAGACCATAAGGTGTACATTTGCCATAACTCCATTGACTTGACATCCAAGGAACACTTGTGTAAAGCTATAATCACAAATACTTTATCATAGATAAAATATAAGAAAAAATGTACACTGCATAACACATAGGTGAAGTGATATAACTACAACCTCCATGGTAATGCTGAGAGACCTTGCTTGTATTAAGTTTCAGATGTCCATGAACTATTGATTTTTATTAATATTTAGTTCAACACTCTTAACATATTAAGGTTGCTGAATTTTTAATCCAGAGTTAATTTCCCTACCATATTCTTATTACATATTTCTATTTAACAGGTTTTTCTATTCACAGGTTTCCTTCTGTATAAATGTTAAATCAGCAATTTGTTTTCTGTTGTACATTTTTAATGTCCCATCTTGATGTCTGAATTATTATAAGCACTCTAAGAACTATTGTTTGCATGAGGAATTAATCATTCTTTAATTTGTATTGAATTTTAATATGACAGTCATTGTTACCAAGCAGTATTTTCTCATCAAGACTTCTGCTTAGAAATAAAATTATGTTAAGGCTGAAGTTTAGTAATTCACAGTCTGTGCTAAGATTAGCTTTACTTGTAAGAAGCAGTGGTATATGGTATTGCAGCTTTATTGTTTTTGATAAAAATCACATGAGTTTACACAAGGAGTAAGTTCCATAAATGAACTGTATTATCTATATTTCTGGGAAAAAAAAAAAAAGGATAAATAGAACTGCCTTTATTTTAGATGAGATTACTTATTATATGTAGTGCTTTAAATTTTCTGTTTCTCTAGACATTAACCCTGTCTTGACATAGCTAAATCTTGGACAATGTATTTGGCATTTCCTATAATTAAAAATTTCTGTGAAGAACCAGTCCTGGCCTTTCCATGTTATCCCACTGTGTAAATTTTAATTCCCATACAGTCACTTGCTTTCAATATATTTCATCTTTGGTATCTTGAATGGTGTAGGAATTTACATTGGTTTGGGGGTTTCTGGTTGGTTGGTTGGTTTTTTTAGGTGTTCCATTTACCAGAAGGGTTGCTTCTATCCTTCCAAATCTCAGAATTCAAAATAATAGACGTTATTTCATGCTTTACATATTCACATGACCATCCTTCAGCAGATCTAGAACAATTCTTACATTTTACCACTCATGCAATCCTGGACTTTTAAAACAACTGTAAGGAAATATTGGCTTCCAGCATCTTTCAAGTAGCCTTACTTCTTCTTTACATGATATTGGAGAACAGGAATATCTAGCCAGAGGTTAAAGGTAACATGGAACAAACCAAGATTTTTACTCAACATTTCTTAGAAACTGTTTCCAAATACCAAATAGTGTGTGTTATAATAATGTAAATTGTGCTTATTGTAATAAACAGTAGATTATTGGGGACCCTATAAAGGAGTAGAAAAAAGTTATGCCTGAGAGAAATAAAAGCGCTGGTGATTGGAAGATAGACATGGGAAATGCTGTGATTGATCTACGGGACAATGATAGGCAGACAATAAAGAACAAACCTATTACAAATCAATATAAATATATGGGAAATATACGTTCTCAACTAAACTCGTACACTTCTTTGTAAAGCTTCACATTTGGTTTAGACGTATAGATGTCTGATTTTGTACTAGAACTTTATAGTATTATAACTGCAAAATATTGTAAATGACAAAATATTAAATGATTGTTTCATGGACAATCTTGAAATTCTTTAATTTGTTTTTATTCTAGATGAAATATGAAAATAAGCATACAAAAACTAACTGAACAAAAAAATGTGGAAACAATGTAAAATATTAAATATGTTTAAGAACTACTTTGTCTTTATTTCATTTAACTTATTTCAAAATATTTAGTATTTGTATCATATTTTGTCAAGTTATGTCATATAGTACAGCATTAAATAGCATGTTATAGGTTACAGAGATCATAATGTAGTAATTAAGATTTTTTTTTAATAGTAGATGATATTTAGTATTGAAGACTCTCAGTTCTTTTGATTAATCTTAAAAAAAACCTTGAAAAGTGTCCAGAAATAGCTTCTAAAAAGTATTCAAATTCCAATTTGTTTGGTCTCTAATTATCAAAAAGAGGTTAAAAGGTGACTTGATTGAGGTCAATTTTATTTAATTTGATTTGAGGTCTCTTTTATTTGACTGAGGATCTGTTTTAGGATGTGGACATGAGACAAATTCACATTGGAAATAATAGACACAATATTAGCAATTAACATAATTAACCATTCAAACAATCTGAGTAATAATGCGATTTTTCCATAATTTTTAATCTCTAATTTCAGATGAAGTGTGCCTTGAGAGATTCACTTTAATTCAACCAAAAAGTCTAATCTTGAAGAACATTTGTGTGTTAAAGATCTCTGTCTTTTCTATACCAGATTGCTCTTTCTCACCATGATAGCTAGAATTGGTAAACTGTCAACAAGGAATCATGAATGTAAACTCCTGTAACTGAAGTCTGTCTGAAGAACAGTACACTCAGTGTAGACCTTCTATGTATTAAATCTGATAATTCAGCCCCTCTGAATTGATGGTAGATTTTCCATCATTTTAACATTTTAATTTCATTTAATATTCAACATCAGCATATGATATTTCATTATTAGAACATGAGCAGTTTTATTTTTCTTCATTATGTATTCCAGCTCTCAGTAAACTTGAAGATTTTATTAACGAATAGATTGGCTTATATGTTTATAAAAGATGGAAATTTGTGCTCAGAATTTATCAGAATTTGTGCTCAAATGCTTTCTAGAAGCTGAATCAGAGTAGCTAATGTGCCAGATCAGTGAAGAGCCTTTTAGTGTAAAGGATAATTAGATGCATAAAATAAGTTGAAAACATGTATATTTCTCCTGTCTTTAACCAGCTGCAACACATAGAGGCCTTAAAGAAAAATAACAGGTAAAATGATGACACAAATTTTACCTTGCATAAAATCCCATTAAACCATTTGCAAAACTAATTCAACAGACTCATGATTTAGTCCCACATTCCACTTCTTTGACATCTCTTTCTTAAAAAAAGAGTGGAAGAAAGAGAGAGGAAGTAAAATTTGAAGAAAAAAAGAAAAAAGATTAATAGTTCTAAATATGCTAATGCTAAAAAAGGTTTTTTTTTCCTTGTCAATATTGTTGCAACATTTGGGGAAAAAAAAAAAAGGAAAAAAACCCAAAACCAACCAAAATACCCCCCCCAAAACAACACAAAAAATCCCAAAACACAAACATATCAAGCTGTAAATTATACTATTTACTTTATGTCATTATTTCAACTCTTTGCAACAATTCGATTACATACTTTTATTGTTCATTTTTTGTGGCGGTCATTCCTTAACTACTTGTGTTCCCTTCAGTAAGTGGCATAATAACTGCATGAAGCCTTCTTAAGGTTGTTATAAAACATTCCTGTGGTTCCTAGAAGAGCTACATTCTTTTATATATAAATCAAATCATAGTTTATTTAAAGCAGTTAAAACCAGCAACAACAACAAAACCCAAACAACATATATTGTATATATTATTTACATACTACCTAACAAGGCAACTTGTCCATGTTGTTACAATATTATTTCTACATAGATTCATAATCCCATTACCTGGCATTAATTACGCATTTATTTAAGCAATTAACCATGAAAGTGGCTTTATTGTCAGAGAGATGATATATGACCTGAAAGTCATTTGGTTAATGAGAAACAGAAAGTGCTTACTAACCAGGGCAGGTATTTTGTCAGCAACATCACTAATTACCCTGACAAGCTTCTAAATGAGGATTCTGCATCCAGAAGTTTTGCTGGTTTTCCTCCCCTTCCATCCCCAGGAAAAAAAAGTTTCTTCTTCTAACTGGCTGTATTGTTTATGACAGAATCATAGAAAGGTTTGGGTTGAAAGGGCCCTTTAAATATCATTTAGTCCAATCTCCCTGACATGGGAGGGAATGTTATTGTGCTGTATCATTGTTCAAATGCAGTGTATCTTGACTCTATGCTTCTCATGGAAATGAAGAGTCCCAGAATTCAGATTTAGGGTATTCTTCTTCATCAATGTAGCACTACATATGTTGGCTACATTAAAAATTTGTTGCAAGAATTACTTTCCATGAGGATAGATCTAATGTATTTAAAGAATACATAGGAAAAGAAAAGCTACTATTCTCAAAGCTGGATGAAGAGCAATTAAATTTTTTGTGTTGTCTTGTAGACGTAGCACAAATTAAATTAATACACTAAGTATGTGCTTAACTACATAAAAAAATCAAGGTCTAACTCTGCTTTACAGTCTGACAACAGTTACTCAAGTCAAGTACCTGTTATTCAACTGTTAAGTGCCTATTATCCAAATGTTGGTCAAGTCGAATGTTGCTACTCTCTTTCTGCAAAAGTAGCAATAAATAAATAAATAAATAAATAACATGTACATGAATGTTTACATTTTCTTACCTTATGAATGGATAAAGTTTTTTTATTTTATTTTTTTCAGTTAATGAAAAAAAGAGATCAGTGACATAGAAAATTGAAAGTCTGATGCTCCAAGAGTACTGACATTCATGTATATACAATCTATAATTGTTCCATACAACGTCGTATTGCTTGAACATTATTAGATTCTCCACTACAGTCTTAATTTCAGTCCAAGGATTTTAGTAGACTGCAGAAGATAGGTATGTTATTATTCTCTTGTTTGAGTTCTAGATTAGATCACTCATACTTTACACCAGTGTTACGAAATAGATCACATATAAGAAATTGTCATAATACTTCTATCAGTAAGCTTAGCACAGTTGGTTTTATTCCAAGCTAGGGTATATCTTATTTAGTATAAAGAAAATTTTAATAAACACAAGCAAATAGTATAATTAAAACACATAGTTCTACTAAATATAAATTCCTTATTAATGTAGGTAATTTGTATTATTTATTTATAGATATATTCAGTTACATATAATACACACTGACACCTACCTTTTTGTTACCACTTCAATATGAATAGGAAATATATAACTGAAAACTACTTCTCTATGAAAAAAACCCACAGCTAACAAATACAGAAATGCAGAAATACAAAATATATGAAAAAAAAAAAAATGAAAGGCATTTTGGTCTGCAAGACACCTGTATATTATCACTGTAATGTTTACTGTTTTAAGCAGAAATACTGAATAAAAAAATCTGATTCTTTAAATATATATTCTGGAATTTTGTGTGTATGTGTATGTGCACATGCAAAGCTTTCTACAGATATTTTGAACCTGCAGGTTAAATGTAGTCAGAGTTCTTACACATTTAACAACTTAAGAAAGCAGAAAAATATATTTTTTTTTTTTTCCCAAAGTGGTATGAAATTTATTACTTTGTAAATGGTTATCACATGTAGTATCATCAAGAATTGTTGTGTGTTGAGGTTTAAAATAAAGTACAATTCCATTTTTTATGAAATAGCATATCTGTTTAAGAAAGTTCATAACACACTCACAACCAAACATCCTATACATTTGACATTAAACTTTCACATTTTTACAGATGTATTTCATAACAAAGAAAAAAATTTTCTGCATTTGGGTTTATTTTTGAATTGTAAAACTGAAAAATTGAAAACCCTCCTTTTTAGCCAGGAAGGAGACTAAAGAAGAAATGTGGGCCAGCACTGTGCTATCATCTTTCCACACTCCTTCCTCAAAGCTCACATAAGATGAAATAACATATGCACTTTCTGATGAGTATACCTTACACAGAACAAGATACACCTTTCCCACAAGAGGTCATACTACATTATTCAATGTTGCATTCTTCAGTACACTAGTTTTTAACCCAGGTTACTCTTCTTGCTTTAGACATCTCCATAGTTCCTCTCCAGTGATACTGTTAGCACCATTAATTAACTCTGCATATTTCAATCAATTAATTAAACAGATTCATATTTTGGGGACATTGAAAAGCACTATACTTCTTTTATAATCACAATTTTAATTGTATTTTTTGTTTATTTATTTATTTTTACTTGAAACTACTGAACCATACATTAAAGTTATTGGGAAAGACTACAGTTGCAGTTAATATTCTTATTTGCTGTCACAGTTTTTATGGTGTATTATGCATCTGACCTTTGCACAGCTCATCTGGGAGAATAATGGGTATAGACTTCAGGTCTCCAGTACTCTGCAAAGGTAAGTTCCGTGCTCAGCTGTGCTGACAGCTCAGTTTGCTACTTTACCCTTTCTCCTCCACCTATATCTGTAATGGCAGATATTTTTCACTGAAACAAGGAAATTTTGACAAATAAACTGTAATTAGTAAGATGAATGCAGTAATTTGGTGTTGTTATGGTGAAACACCCCCCCACCCCCCAAACTTAAATTTAACCATACTGTACATTTGTTCCCCATTAAGCAGACTGGGAAATCTATATGTTAGTGACTTTTGACACTTCAGTTCTGTTTCAAACTGTAGCTGTTTACCTAAGTTTTGTCTCTCTTGCCCAATAATTATTAAAAAATAATTAGTCACCTTAAAATGTGGTGCCCAACCTTTTAGAATACATGAGTTACAGGACAAATGTGATTTAATGTCCCCTGAAACATACTGTGTACCCTTCAAAATCAAGCACAGGGGGAGTAATGCAACTACAGTTCAATTCATGACTTCTATCACCAAAAAAAAATTGAGCTGTACTGGGTAAACAAAAGGATGTAAGTTACTTGTAGGTTTCTATCTTTGCAGTTCCATCAGGTTTGTCTCTTTCTGAAAATGGGAATTCTGGTTATCATTTCTGGTTTACCATGTATCCTATCATGTAAATGGAAAATAGGCTATTAACAACTCAAAAGCTAGGACACATATACAACTGTATGTAAATACATAAATACATACAGTGATATTGGATAACCTGTGGTAGTTTACTGATTTTCTACTACCCTTCACAGGCACCTAGTACTATTAATACCTAGTAGTATGAATGTCTTGATTTCTAGTAGGGAATACTAAAGACTGAGGAGAATAAATTAAGATTATTGTTTGGGGTTTTTGTTATTTGTTTTTTGTTTGTCTTAAAAGAAAAACTTATTTTGACTATTGCCCTTAATAGTATTTTTCATTGGCAAAGCATCTGTAAACTTTAGCTACTTAAACAACAACTCTTCGCAAGGCATGTATAAATGCTGTTGACATAGTACAGGAACAGGAGCATAAGAATTAATACAATTTCCAAGCTCACAGAAAGAAAAGCTCACATATATTTTATATTCGTTAGACTATGAAGACCATGTCGACCCATCAGAAGTGCCAGCATATACATTCTTTTATTTTTTAAGGTAAGATGATTTAGCTGAGTAGTTGGACATGGTATTAAAGAGAATTATTCCCTCTACAATCTTTCCTTTCTAGTTTGGTTTAATGACTAGATCCTCATCTTTATACTGCCCATGAGCAAAAGCTATGCAAATTTTATACAATTACTTCAGCAAGTTAGTGTTGTAGCAATGTTAAAATAACTCATTGTAATTATACAGAATGAAATATGAAGGGATAAGCATATTAGATATTATTAATGTTCAGGTTAGGTCTCATCAACAAATTCTTCATATTCAAAACTACTTATTGTATAGAATATCTAGTACTACAGTTGCACTGTAATCTAAATATAGCATTTGGTTTTGCTTAGTATTAGTTACAGATTAGTGAGAAATTTTAGTAGTTGATATTAGGTTGACTCATTAAAAGGTACTATCTTTAGATATGCATAGCTTTTTTTTACATCTGTGAAAAGAATGAGCTAATAGAAAAGGAAAGTATGGTAAAAACTATTCTAGCATTAACCAAAATATGCCCTAAAAGTTAAAAGATCAGGAGGTAAAAAGGAACAAAATGGTTAAGTCAAATGTCCTGCTGAAAATATGAGTATTGAGCTTTTCTGGCCTTGGAGGTATTAAATGCCAAGAAAAACTATCATGCACATACTCCTTCATCAGTTAAACAAACACCAAAACCCTCAAAACCTAGTAAAAAAGCAAGAAAATCTAAAACCGCTCTCTGAATTTGAAAAGAACACTGATGTACTGAAACTGCATATATACAAATATACTGACTTCCACATGAGAAAGAAACAACAGCTAAGCAGCTTCAACATTATCCTCATTTCTGTTGATATTTTATGCTAGTAACATGATATGCAAACATACTTGATGCTATGTAGGGAAACAACTTTGGTCAAGGCTGAATGATTTATCATTAGTGCTTTATTAAGAGAAAATATTGGTAGGTATACTTTTTGCAGCATTAAATAAAGCACAATTGATATGACTAAAATCAATTTCACTATTTTAGTTACAAATTTTTGTTTATTCTTTCTTTAATTTTATGTTTAGTTTAGAATCTTTTATGTCCAGAGCCCATAGGACTCAAACAAATTGGTGAAATAAAGCAACATCCTTTGAAATCTACCGAATGGATGCTATTTCTCTCAAGGATTACAGGAATTGTGACTTAAAAATATAGTAGCCTTCACAGCTTTTTCTACCAAACTGTTTCTGGGAACAATTTAAATTAAGAATCTGTTCTTTGATAGAAAATGGTTGAGGAAGAGGAAGATATTTAGTATGTTCCTAATTACTTGTTCCATGGTCTACTGTCAAATAAGTTAATTAAATTTTTATTACCATAATTTATCTGTTTCACTACAGTTGATATGCTTATAGATTTATGCAGTATCTGTCACTTTCTTATCAATCTCTACCGATGATTTAATAAGCAGTTATAAACAGGTTAGCTATAGAATCTTTATATAAATATATATACATTTGAAGGTTTAAAAGAATATAGATTAACATTTAGTCTATTTGACTTGAAATTTGTTCTCATTATGAGACTTGGCGTGACTGCTTCATGCTTCAGCTACATCTTAATTCTTTTAGATTATTAGCAAAATATTAAACTGGGATTTCTGCAGGTTTCATAATTGGAGATAAGTGATAAAGATTAGAAAATTTTAAAATGTGAAAATATGTGATACCTAACCTTGTAGGTATCTAGCCACATCTGTTTCCACACCGAACAAATAATTCTATTGTTATTAATTTTGGTAAATCTGTTATTTCTTTCTTTTTTGTTTTTGGCTTCTCTAGGGGGAATAGTGGAAAGAGTTTATCTGTCTGAAAAATATTAAATTTAATTCTTGAAACAATGTTATGCATAGCAAATACACATAACAATTCTTTTTGAAAAAAGTTCTTTTCACTCTTTCTTGATGTTTGTCAAGTGAAATAAAGATGAAGTCATAAAAAAAATTAAAATAAAATATACGAGAAAGATTGAAGTATGTTTTGCTGTTTTCTTCTCCAACAAGAATCTAGCCATCAGTCACTCCAGCAATAGAAAAGGAGAGTACAATATAATATTTTTTAATCCAGCATTACAACAGCATGAACTGGATTCCCACAACAGTCATGGAACATTATCCATATTGTTGTTCATATATGTATCTTATTGACTACACAGACTGTGTGGAACTAGCAGGGATTCAGAATCTGAAGTCAAACAAAATATATTTAACAAAGAACAATACATTTTAACCAAACATCTTATCTGAGCAGTTACACTTCTATAGAACAGCACAAGTACAAAGCTGAAAACTTAAACATTATGGTCAAATCACCAGTTTGTTTTGTTTACAAAAATGTAAAAGATTTCTTAATGGTTAATAAGTTCTGTTTAGAATTTACAGGCAGTTTTACAGGACAAGTGCTGGAACCTGGAGGAATAATAACTATTAATATTGCATCACAATAATCATTTAACCATTTTTAAAAACACTGCAATTAGTTTCTCTATGCTAACGCTCAGACACATCAGATGGAAGCTCAGAAAAAGGAGTATGTCACAAATGCAAAGAAGATCCATATTTATACACATGGACACATATGGGATGTATTTATTTGAAACTTTCTTAATGAACTTCCCATCAAATAGATCTATCATCAGACACCTCTGTATGATATTAGAACCAAATTACTGTAGTTCAGTTTAGTAACTAAGGATATGTAGACCATAAAAATAATCAAACGCAACCTCTGTTATGCAGATGACAAAACGATGTTCTGAAATCTTGGAAACAAAGGTCTTTAGGATCTAAACATAAATTAATTGAAGAGAAAGGACATTGATCTTGGACACATTGTATGTCACTATACTATGAAGATCAGATGGATGAGATTCTCATTGGGTGGATGACTCTTATTGGGTGGATGAGAATTTTGTGAGGAATGGGCAGAATCATCTGAACCATGGGATTGGAGATTAACAAGAAACTTTTCCCAAACATTTTCTGGGAAAAAATGACCAACCAAACAGAACAAATAGCAACAGAGCAGCAAATAAATTTTAAAAACTCATGTTTATGGCATTGATGCTGATGCTTATTTTTATATTTAAGAAGAAAAAGTTAAGAGAGTTAAGTTAAGAGAGTTAAGACTGACCAATGGGCAAGGGAGATGTACCCATGAAGCTCAGGGAATAATGCAGGCTGTGACTGCAAAGTGGCTGACTGTATCTCAAAACAAAGAGAATGAGAGGGTGGGCTTTCTTTTAGATAAACAGCTATCAACAGCTGAGTGCATTAAAAAACTGTGAATGCCTCCTTGAGTTAGACAGACTATCATGTCAGGGAGTGAATACATGGCTCAGCCCAACATAGAGCATGAAAAATGAACAACTAACAAAAGAATTTCAGAGAGAGCAATGGGCTTCAGCTGGTTTCAACCCATATATTCCATTCTATCAACTGGGCATGTTCTGGGTTTAGGCTGAGATAGAGTTGATTTTTCCCATATTAGCTTGTATGAGACTATGTTTTGGTTTTTTGCTGAAAACAGTGTTGATAGTGCAGGAATATTTTTGTTATTGCTGAGCAGCACTTACACAGTGTCAAGGCCTTTTCTGCTTCTCACACCACCCCATCAGTGAGTAGGCTGGGGGTGCACAAGAAGTTGGAAGGGGACACAGCTGGGACAGCTATTTTTAACTTGTCTTCTTTTTTTATTCTGTTTATTCTTATTTATTCTATTAAAAACAGATCACTGATTTTAAAGCAGCAACTCACATAACCGTAAGTATCATATGGAAACCATACAGGTGTGATGAAGGCCTATGAGAGAGTAAGGGAATATCTCCTAGACAGAATTTGTTAAAAACTATAGTTCACAATACTTCATCAGTTCTTCACTTTTCAGTCAACTCATTATCACCAGATAAAGCCTATGAAGCTCTCTTGCACTCAGATCTATCAGAAAGACTCTGTCACAAAGTATTCTAGGGATTACTAAGCAGTGACCTCATACAATTGATATCAAATTGAAAGCTAATTCCTAACTCTATAAAAGGACCGTAGTTCAATCTACTGCCACTGTGGCTGTAATGAAGTGTGAATACTGTAAATAAATTTCTTTTCTCGGCCATTATACTTGATGAATTGAAAAGTCCTTTGGAACATTTTCCATTTTGTCTGTGTCAATTTTTGAAAAAGGTAGTTCAGGATCCTATTTAACTGCAAGGTAGAATTTAAATGAATTAATATCTCATTTACTTTTTCTATGATAGATATGCATTGCTACACTCTTATTCAGCAATACAAAAATGGTAATGACACAAAGTCAAGTAATATCTAAGAAGGTCATGTCACATTTAGGCCTGAAGTGGGTACAAATCAATAATAGCTCACCGCATATTCTGTCAAAATTTATCAATGTCTTCAGAGATTTATTTTTCTCTTTTTCTTTTAATCGTTGCAGAGATAATCCTGTGCTTAGTGTTCATAAGTCCCTTCAGCTTCAGTAGAGTTGGGAGCTGAAGACATTCAACAGCTGTCAGGATATACCTCTCTAAGGGTTGGTAAGTAGAGCTAGTATTAAATTTACAGGCATTTGATAAGGATGAAAGATGTTAATGTAGAGTATTCCAGTCAAGTCTTCCACACTAAGCACATAAAGAAAAATTCTATCTTTACTGAAAACTGTAGAATATTTTCTCTGAGTCTAAAGAAATCAAGATTTCATCTGTAGGTCCAGAATTTACATCATCAAAACAAATCACAAATAAGTGAATCTACCTATTTTTGTCATCTGCTAACAAGCAAAATCCAGTCCAAGTCAACTGGAAATGGAATATCCATACAGTGGTCTTACATAATCAAGTGTAATTGAGGTTGTAAAAGACACAACCAGTAACTGCTATGTGGACTCAGAATTGAAAAATTCCATTCTCGGTAATAAACAGATTTTAGAGATATGTTACCTGACTCAGTAGTCAGGTGTAACACTGTAAAAATGAAAATAAACAAAATAAGATAATCAATGGCTATGTATGTCTAACCCTGTTCAAAACACTAGACAGTAATGCACAACCAATTTTGTGCAAGAACAAATACTAGTACAGTAAGTGCAAGAACAACACTAGAACAGATAGTGAAATATCATTGCAACCTCACCACCAGAAAAAATAACCCATCCAGCCAGGGAAACAGTACTGGCTTCTATAAGCCTTGAAGGAAGGTAATAGCAAGTAGGTAAGTAGTCTTGAAGGAGTCTGAGGCTTCTGTCAAAATGATATTAGTGCAACAAAAATTTGGTCTAAAATTTGCTGTAACAAACTCTTCAAAGTCTTGATTTGAAAAAGCCAGGACTCTTTCCCTCACTCTATGCAGAGTTCATCTGCCATCTGGATTTTATTTGAAAGTACACTGAAACTACTCATTCCATACATGTTCTCATCATGAGGATGAGCTGCTGCTTCTCTCGTGCCTATCTCAAAGTACAGATTAGCATGGTTATTTCCCTTCTAGCATCTCTGAAAGTATATCAACATGCTTCAGAAGTTCTTAGCACAGAACAATTTAACATCTGGAAGACAAATAAAGAAAGCAGTATTTTTTGTCTTGTTGGTCCAAAAAAAATGTCTTCAAATACTGGTATAATAGATGAAGAGTTAATAAAGTTTATTTAATTTAAGTTTGTCAAGATAGCAATGCAGATGAAGGTTGACTGATACGCAGGTTGCAAAATCTGTTGCCAGTGACGTAGGTGAAATGGAGAATCATAATGAGGGAAGAATTATAATAGTGGTAAATACTAGAACTATGATTCAAAGAAGCTGAAAACTTTAAAAATAATCAAACCATAAGCTATGGTAGGATTTTTTATTATTTTTATTACATTTTATATATATATATTTTTTTTGTGTGTGTGTTTCTTTCAGAAGTCAGGTTTAAGGCATTTCTTTGATGACTTCACATTCCAGTGAGAATGCAATAAAGAACTTTCAATTATTTAACACTGTATTAACAACTTAAGCAAAGTTCTACTTTTACCTGTTCTATAGTTGCTGACCTACTAAGTCCTTTATTTATACCTAAAATTTTAATGCATCTGCTGTCTTTATCTTATGATCAATACTGTTTTTTGTAACAGTCTTGACTCAGGAAGGCAGAGAAAATGCTCTGCAAACAACCTCTTAACTTAGCCTCTGATAAGATTTGTTTATTAACAGTAGAAACGTCTGCCACAGTTGTCATTATTAATTATCAGATCTTGTTAGATAGTCTGAGCTATCATTTGGGACTTGCCTTTGCTGATCTTACTTGTCTTGAGTGATATTAATTCATTGATCATTCCCTGCATTGTTTAAAGAGGTCCTATTTGAATCCCTTTATAATTATTACTAGAGTCTCATCTCAGCCTCTTTTTTATTCTCTCTCAGTACATCATCTCATTAGCAGTCATTATGACAGGTTTTGGTCTCAGATAACATTTTCATGCAGACGATGTATCCTTTTACAAGTTTTTTTGAATCTTCCTTGACTTCCTTATTCCACTTTGACTTTCTGAGAACAACTGTTTGACATGTAAAAATAATTAATGCTAATATTTTGATCTGCAATGTTTCCTGAAGAGATCTCACAGTTGTTGACACTGATGTGACTTATGTTTGACACCAAATATACTATATGAAAATGTCATCCTTAATGCTGAGCTGATCACATGTGGCTTTTCCCCCAGGAAATCACCTTTCTTCAGTATCACTCAGGGATAGAGCTGATACTTGATGCTGACTGACTAGCAGAATGTTTTCTCTTTTTTAAAACCAGGATATTTCACCAACCTTCTAGAAAAGTCAGAATCATGAGAAGAAAATTATATGCTTATCTCAAATGCTTTTCAGCATTTTAACTTTCTAGGGAAAATATGATTAAAGTATTAATATTGATATTGTTCAAACTTTTGATAAACTTATATTATGAATAGAAAACAATACTATTATTCCATTTGAAGTGGACTAGAAATGTTGAGCTGAGTCAAAAATACTTTAGGGACTGAACTTGAAGAAAAAAAATTACTTATATTCATAAAGTACAGATAGAAAACAAAAGCATGTAAGATGACAAATTTTGAAAATCATAAGGGACCATGACCAGGTGACTCTTTTAAGCTTATTACCATAATACTTAGATGTAACCCCACTGACCTAGGTAATACATCAAAAAAACCTATCTCGGAGAGTTTTGATCCAGACACTATTGCTTTAGAACATCTTTTGGACCACTCACACCATTTATCATTTCCAGGCTTTTACAGACTGATTGAAGAAAGGTCCATATCAACAGTCTCGATATAGCAGCATGTTTCTGCTGTTAGTATTAAGAAGATGAAGGATACGGATGTATCCTGCTTAGTGCCCAATGTTCTCCAATTATCAATAAAGGCTACTTCTTATTTCCAGTCACTAAAGAAGAGTTCCTTAACAAAAAAGATACTGAAGAGTTTCTGTGATGAAGCTCTCACATTTTGACTGAAAAGACTTAGACATTGCAGTAATGTCTTCAGCTGAATACAGAATTCAAAGACTTCAGTATAGTGTATAGTATATATGATGTATATAGGAGCAATCCTATCAATTTTATTAAGAAATGTCAAGATCCCTCTTCCATTTAACTTTTCACTCCCAAACACACATGTATCAACCTCTGTTTCATGTTCTCACTGTTTTATAGCCCTTAGAATTCTCAAAAGTGGAGAATGAGACTGTGGGAAGACAACAGGACAAATAAAGTGGTTTATGTTTTCAAACATTAATCAATGTTTGAAGCTTTCTACCTATTCAATATACATTTCTTTTTTTCAAAATCCACCTCAAATATGTTTACATTTCCGTACCTTTGGACACTTGTGTCCTTCATTATTTGTATGTGGTCATTATGATCCGTGATGACTCATCTCATAGATAATCTGTGCAGAACTATTTTGCCGTTTCTCATGAGCTGGTTGAGTAAACAGAAATGTTATAATTTTTCAGTGAAAATATATAATAACATTACCTACTTGTTTCTACTTATAGACTGATAAGTTTTCTGTGTGTTCATTCTAATACCTGCTTGAACCAAGATTCATATCAAGAATTTTCACAGTTCCCTGGAAGTTGCTGTTGGCAATGCCATTATTTATTCCATTCTTTTTTCAGTTATAAAAGTTTCATTTTTAAAAAAAAGAAACAGCAACTTGCAGAAAAAGAATATATAAAGTTTGCAAATACTTCATAGATTTAAGTAATTTTTTAGGAAACAGTTTCCAAAACATTTCTTAGGGTATATGAATTTGGGCTGATTGAAGTTTGTTTCTATTGATTTATGGGAAGGAAAAATATAATTTATATGCAGCATAACTTCTTTCTTATGAACAGTTCAAATGACTATTTACTACTAAAAATACTTTTACTTCAAAAGTTCTTTGAATTTACCGACTAAAGAAGCCTTTAGATTTAAGAACAGAAAAGGTCATAATTACCCATATATTAACACACCCACTGTGTCATCTGACAGCCTGTCCCTTGACCAATATTGGCAGCGCAGACAGACTGACAATACCCTGCCCCCTGACAGACATCGGCAGTGCAGGCTTCTCACATTATTCATGTAAAATATGATTCTCAAATCACACTACCACTGGTGGAGCCAAGGGGCAGCACTACTTTTACTCACATTCAGGAGGTATTTGCACAATTGGCTGTTGTGGCCAGATGACCCACTGGAGCTATGGCGCCATGTTATGCTCCTCTGTTATCGAGGACTGAGTGTGTTGCTATATGAGTACGTTGCTGCTCATCTTTCCTACTGCCTCACTAAAGATTTGCTTTATAATGTGTTTTCAGACTCCATTACTATTTGGACCACACCATCCTCAGGTTGCATCATTCTTTTCTGGTGCTATTTCTCTCTCATCTTCTATTATGATGAATATTTTCCATTTAATTTATTTTATTTTTCTGTACTTAGAAAAACTGTGGTTTGCATGTCTTTCCCTCTTTTGACTGAAATAAATATAGTTTAGACTTTCATTTAAGATTTTATTAAGTGGTTTTGAAATTGCAAACATAAAATAAAAAAATGCAGAATCGATAAAAAGGACAAACTTATACTAAAATGTAAAACTGAAACTGTCTCTTGTGAATCACAACTGAAGAAAGAAAACAAACAACTAGATAAAGGAAACAACAACTAAACTATTCAACATAGGAAAAGGAATTCAACAAATAAATTGGGCCAGGAAAAATTGAAACAGAGAATCAGACAAAAAAATGAAAGATGTTTTTCAGGACATTGCAAGAACAGCAAACAACTTTTTAATAAAGTAAGTAGGATAGACAACAAATGAAAAGATTTTTCCCATCTCCTTGACTCTCAAATGGATTGTATTTCAAAAGAAACAAAACAAAACAAACCTGTGCTGTATTACAGCCTAATCCAAAGCTAGTCTGAATCATTAAATGACTTTGGATCAAAATGGACAGACCAAATTCTGCTTTTAGTAAACATGTATGTTTAGCCCCCAAAGTAATTTAATAAAACCAGTTATATGCACTTCTTGCATTAGAGGAACATATTCATTCTTATTCACCTTCTCTATTCCAAACTTTATTTTATAGAATATTATCATAACCCTCCTCCCCTAGATTTTCATATAGATAGATGTTCTTCTTATGGAAAGATGTTCCATGTCTTCCATTACAAGGACTGACCTAGTAGTGCTCATAGCAGTCTTACCTTTCTTGTAACTTTTACGGGCCAGTAAGCTGCCATTGTTTTTTTATCTTATATAAAGAATGACATGCCCTGTTTTCCTAAATTACAGCTTGTCACCAAGTTTTGTAACAGCCAAGAATGTTTGATATGGCAGATGAAATATGCAGCCTGATCTTTCCTTAACAGAATCAAATAACTTTTTTTATTAGTATATACACATTAAAATAATTAATATCATTTTGAAAATGAGCAGACATTGGTTGAATGTATTCTTGGTACAAAATACAATGTAAGAACAGTGACTTGAATTCATGAGGGTTTTTTAAAAAATTGTACAGTATCTTCTGATCTTAAAATTTTAGTACTTGAGTTTTATTTAGTAATTTGTGTTATTTATGTGCAATGAAATATTTTATATTGCAAATGTAGACTTATTATGATATCCTGATGTTTTCCCAGTCTTTCCAAAGAACACTTAAACAAACTGTACTGTATCTTGCAGCAAAAAGATACTGATTTGAACCAGTTGAAAAACTATCTAAACTCCAGAAGGACTGATTCTCAATGGTGTTTTAATTCCTGTTTACATCAGAAATTTGATTTTTTTTTTATTAGTTTCCTGTAAATATGATGGAAAGATAAGTAAATAAATTAAAATATGGTAGTTTTGAAGGTGGAGGTCTCAATTTTGACTGGGGATATTGACTGTCATGCCTCATCAACATCCTGACCTCTGTTCTGATGAAGCAGATTGTAACAAGAAGAAGGTAGTATTTTTAAAATGCTTTGGTTTCGATTAAAACATCAAAATCTTTTTGGAATTTAGGCAAGGTAAAATCAGGGCTAGTACAGCAGGAAATAAGGAGGTAACTGTACGCTGTAGAGCTAGGAAGATAGAAGACAGATTCATAATTTATTTATTTATTTTTCTTTTAGAGTAACAAGCTTTTGATATTATGCTTTGTAAGGGGCTGTGTCAGCTGTTTTGTCTCAGCATTGCTGTTGTGCCTTACCACCTCCTGAGCCATGGGGTGGTGTAAGACTGTCGGACTATGTCAGTTGCCTGTTTCGGCACTGCACCACTGCCTAAACTGGGCCTCAACATCCCATTGCTGTGAAGAAGTACGCCCTGAAGAGGACAAAAATATCCCCCAAAAAACTACAGTGTCTGCCTGCAGCTGGAACAAAGACATCTCTCACAACATCTACCAAGCTGCGCTTGCATGCAGGGCCAGGGGAAGAATTCAGGGTGAGGAGGAGGTGCGGATGCTAAAGGCATTGCTGGGCGACACCGCCCCCCCCCCCCCCCCCCCCCAGTACGACCACCGTGAACACCTGGACATGCACGCATGGAGGAACACGGGGCAGCAAATATGATAATTGGCTCTGTGGAAATGGGTGGACTGGTTGTGGGGACTGAGATGATGAAAGGACTGTGTACTCTTCTCTGGGTGGGAGCCCCCATCACCTGCAATGAGACCAGACCAACGGGATGCCGCTGGATTCGTGGTGGTGGTAACTGAGCTTGCTGCATCTCTTCTGTCTGCTGGCTTAGCTGTCCTGACCTTTTCTGCTTCCCTCTGTCCTATCGCTATTACCTCTTTTTACTGGAATAAAGTTTGAAAGGTTTGTCCCAGTTTCAGCCAGGATAGAGTTAAATTTTCTTGGGCTAAGAGGGAGCACAGCTAGAGGGCCTGGTCCTGATCGATCATTGGAGTATTCCGTATCATGTGACATCATGCTCAGTGTATATAGGCAGACATATGCTCTCTCATGCACGCCGTTTTCAGTTTTCTGAAGCGTGGCAGGATTTTCTGGTGCAGTCAGATCGCTGCTGGGGGTGGGGGGGCCGGCTGCGTACCTGTCACCACGCTTAGTAAGCCACTGCTGCAATTTACCCGTTTTGGATTTACTATTGTTACTGCTGTTTCTTGTTACTATTAGTAAATTCTTTTTTTTATTCAACCTACGAATTTCTTCTTTTCATCCCTCCACTATTTCACCGGGGAGGGGGAGGTGAACAGCTGGCCACATGGCGATTGGCTGCCGGCTGAGTTCAAACCACAAGGTTGTATGGCATTTGACCTTGCTTGTGTCTTAATCTCTCTCTTGGGATTGTATCGAAACCTCCCCTGACATTGGATCAGGACATGCTTTTGCCAACCACTTCAGATTATTTAACATTTCCTGATATTGAGAAGACATTTTTAAGTGCCTTCTTAGAATAAAATATTAGGTTTCTTTTACACCCCTGTTTCATTATATTAATATTTTTGGAACAAGCCTTGAATTAATTGATTTTGAGCTTTAATTCATGTGGTTTGCCACCAGGTATTCAGTTTCAGCAAAACTGCCTACTGATTTGAGATCAGTCCCTGATATTTGATTGTACTATACTTTAAGAGTGTATTAAGCCTTGGTTAAATTTTCCTCATTTGCATTCGCAAAACAATACTTCTGAATGCTGATCATAAAAAAACCCTTTTTTGAGTTATGTGGAGAAAGATATTTCAGTTCACAGAAGTTTAGCAATTTTAAAATATGCCTTTTTTCATTTTGAAACAGAAGCAGTTTCTTAGGTTCTTTTAAAACTAGGTGCAGTTCTAACAGTGAGAGGTTTCTATACTGTTGCCATGGTCTTCTTAGCCCTGTAGCTCTCAGCTCTGATCCTGTGTAAATGGGGTACAAAAGAATAAGGTTACCTAGTGATAAAAATCCAAAATGTCAAAAAGCCTTAAATCTCAAAGCAACAGTTCCTAGAACGGACTTCTTTCTGACTCTCAACAGCAGACCAGATGATGAGTAGATGGATGAGAAAGCAGAAATCAATGAAGACCTGTGGGTGAATCTGTTAATGAAAGGATTAAAAAATATCTCTAGGTTCTTCTAAAACATTGTCAACATTGCCAAGTGTTTTCTCCCATTATTCAATTGATAATTCTGAGATATATATAATTTATTGGAATTTTTTTTAACCCTAGTATAACTAGAACTTCATTTCACCACAACTCTAGAATGTCCCCCAACCTTTTTTTTCATAGTCTAAACTTCAACTGTCTACAAATCGTTGTTCCTTCTCCCATTTTCAAGTTAACTGACTCCAAAAGTACTCTATCTAAATTACCCAGCCTAACAATATTACCACTGTGCATGGCATTAGTAGATTGTATATGCAGGATTTCCTTTTTCTTGACATATTGGTGACTGATGAAAATACTGATTATTTTGTGCTTATTACAGCTCTGTACATACAGATCCACATGAGAAACATTCCACTGAAATTTCAATTAATTTACCCATATAAAATGCAAAATTATTATTCGTTTCACTGAATTATTCACAGAACAAGAAGCCATTAACATTTAATTACAAGTGAAATGTTTGCTTCAAAAATTTTATTTGATGACATGAGCTAGGAAATGGTTATATTTTTCTCTCATTCAATGCAATGTAAGTATGGAGTAAACTAAATAGTATCAAGACTTACATCATACCTATGATAGTGAAGCAATGAGAATTATGTGGTCTTGTATCTTAAATTTTCTATTCTGAAATAGAAACTGATTATTTCAGAATTCAAACCATATTTCATAGCTGCAATTTGCTTCATGGAATGTTCATGCTACTGAGAAGTCAAGTCTAAATAAATCTACTGGAAAACAAAAACCAAAAAAATGTCTTTCTACCAGACCTACTTGAATTCTAAATCTATCTGTGACTTCTGGCCTAAGAATGGATGAAAATAGTTCTTTGCACTGTAAGTGACAGTAAAAACACTAATGAGTTTTGAGTGAGCAGATTAGAACATGACAACTGGACTTCATGGTTAATGAGAATCTCATACGATAAAGATACTACTGAGACCAGAGTGGGATTTTAAATAACATCACAATCTTGTATGAGTTAATAATTTCTTTCTTCTTGTCTTCTGTGCTGCACATAATCAGAAAACAATTGATTATGTTGCACAAAATATTCAGGAGGCAATTTCTGAAGAGAATGAAGGGAAATAGTGCAGAAAAAACCCAATACTATCATGGCTATGAATCCACCAGGTCTTTCAAAAATTTACAGCTGTAAAAGAGGAGAGGGTTTGGTGTTTTCAAAACAAAGAAGGTGGTACTTCATCCTGCATAGTCTAAGGATAGAAAGTTTTATTATTAACACAAGATTCCAGGAGCTGCTCTAAGCCTAATTTTTCTTCTCAGTCTTGGTGTGGGGGAAAAAAAAGCATCAGTTTTTCTTTAAAGTTATAACTGTAATCCTAGAGGATACGACTGTTGAAATGTCAACTTAAGACTTTAACCTGCTGACTCTGGAACTCAAAGCAAGTAGGTACCAAACTGTCACTAAGAGTGCAAATAGTGGAAAGAAGACACTAAAAATCCAGGATAAGAACTCATGCCAGCCACACACTTTCTTGAATTATACATTAATACAGCTTAAACTATAAGAGTATCATCTTGTGAGTAGCAAGGTTGAGAGAACTACAGAGCAAAGCACATCACTTCTGGTACTTAAGTTGGAAATAAGATGACAGTCATAAATTGATTTCAGGAAAAAAGACTGAAGCTGCTATCTGTTCACTCATTAAAATCACTCCACTTTAATAATCAGGATTACCTGGTATTCTGAGACCTACAGGAGGTAACACACTTCTAGAAAAGTGCATCAGGAATTTGGGTAAATCTAACATACCTAGTGAAGGTAACGATGTGTAATTAGAATATGAAGTTAAAATTACTTTCTGCTTAATTTTTCTCAAAATATGAAATATTCTTATTTTCTTTGAGGTTAGTAAAGCATTGCACAAATACAGTAGTTCTTTCAGTTACTCAGAGTGAGAGTACTAATTAGAAATTTCTAGGAGAAAGATGCCCAGAATCCATTTTACTGCTATATTACATTGCAAAACAAAAGATTTGACATTTTTACATTATTCTGAACAGAGAAGAATAGTTAGTATCATCAGTCTTCTCTTTCAGGGGTTGCTTCTCTAATGGAATTTCTCTGCGTGCTTTTTCTCTTCTGCATACACACTACACATACAAATATTACATCAAAAAAATAATGTTTTTGAACAGAAAATAGTTTATTGTCCTTTATTGTTTATGAGGATTAAGACAGACAAAATGCTGTAGATAGTTTGCAAATACAGATAACAAGCTGGAAATACTTAGTGGGACGATTTTCAATACTTTGACAGGAAAGTAAGTGTTACCACCATGTACAAAGATCTGGTAACTTTGCTAAGCAGAACCAGCAAAATCAACTAAGATATTTTACAGTATTTTGCTGATTATAAATAAAATATCCTATGCTATAATTTCCAACAGTGTAAGAACAATTATATTTTTAGTTATATGAATTTTCTTGAATTGACTATTGTTAACTAAATAGATGGGATTTTAAAAGTAATGTTAATCAATGTAACTCAATTAACCTCTGAATTAATAGCTGTCCATAAGATGTATGCAAATAAAAATAATACGTATTAAGGAATATCAGGAAGACAGAATGATTTTGTTCTACTTTATTTTTATTTTAATTAGGATTTTTAAGTGTGAACTCATACAGACAGAAAAGAATGGAAGCCATCACTGCTGAAATAACAAATCTAATGTGGTATGGTCCTGCTTATAAATTATTACTTTTATTTTCTCTAGCAAATGACATAAGAAGGAGATATGAGCATTGCTAGAGATATGACTACCTTTTAGACAACTTAAGCTGGTTGTCTCTTTCATATCAGTTGACTATTTGGAAAGGTGTCAAGGTATAAAAGTAACTCCAGTGCAGACCCAGTTTTATTCCAGAAAATTTACAAGTGTTTGTCAATACCTCCATAAAAGAGGATTTTGGCATCCAAATCTCAGAGAAGTAATCTTTCACCAAATTCTTGCATGTTTTTTACTACTGACTAGACATCAAGCATCCATAACAACGTAGAAGGCAAAAAATAGTAAAATGTAATGCTCCTTTGCATCACCACTGTCCTGAGAGAGTGGAAAGGAGTGAGAACAACAAAGTAGAAATTACCAGAAGATGTTATTAGATAAAAGAGGCTGAAATTCACATGTAACACCACTGTCTTGTATTGTCTTAAAGCCACAGTACAAGGAATCCATACTTCCCATAATTGCTTCGGTAATTTTTTTTTTCTGTTATCTTTCTCCAAATAATTAATGTGTACATTAAATTAAATATTTTTTGGGGTATTGTAATGTGCTTTATTGTTTTTCTAGAATTGATATCAGCTATTTCTTGGTCTAACGTAAGCAGCACATACTATAAGCATGGGATTTTTCTAAGGCCATTTTCATCTGATTTGCTTTGCAGAAACTAAGTTCTAGTCCACAGCTTCTGAAGAAAAAAGAGATTTGACTTACTGAGGCTATTGTTGATTATAAAAGGCATTCCTGCATCAACTCATTGTCCTAATGTCTCTAATGTTATTGCTGCTGTAGAGAATCAATAAATGTATTTAGCGGTTATATTTATTTATTATATTTATCCTTAGAAATGACTGAAGGAATTATTTTTGCATCTACAAAATATCACTGGATTACCTTAACATTACAAAGATGTGACAACTGTTAACAAGTGGTTATGATACTCCTAACTGTCATGGTGATACTTAATTTCACTGAACAACCAAAGTAATATAATGCATGTTTATTTCAGCAAAACAAATAGCACACCACTCTGATCAAGAAATAAAAATTAATTCAGCTTCACTGTGTGTTTTTTTAATCATTTGTCAATTTTTTTGATAGGAACTTTTCCATTATCTGTTATGTTGCTGCATTGATGCAACTTTTCCATTAGATATGGGAAGTTATTCTGTTACTGCAGTTATTATTATAAATTAAGTATTTTGTATCCAAAACCAACAAAATCCTCAAGATTTTTGTCAAATCCTAAGATTTTCCAGGTTTACATTTTAATGGCTAAATTTCAACAATATTCTGATAAAATTAGTCAACAATATAAATGAATCTTTTGTACTAGTCTAAATTCTGCAAGCCTGACTTTCACAACTCCTCACCTCCTCTAGAAATCGCAATTTCCCAGGCCACAGTGCACCCTTGTTGTGGTTACTACCACCCCCCCCCACCCCCTGTGAAATAGGGGAGGGACAGGGAAAAAAAAAAAAAAAAGTAGGTTCAATAACAAAAATTTACTTAGCAAAAGAACAACAGTAATGATAGTAGTCCAAAACGGGTAAAATACAGTAGTGGCTCACCGAAAGGCAACCCGTACGGAGCTCATCCCCAGCAGCGATCTCCACCCACCAGAGAAGCCCTCCCAACCAATCCGGAAACCGAAAACAAAACAAAACAACGCCCATGAGAGAGCACGTGCCCACCTATATGCTGAGTTTTCATGTCACACGACATGGAATGCTCCAATGATCGATCAGGACCCAGCCCTTCAGCTGTGCTCCCTCTCAGCCCAAGGAAAGTTAACTCTATCCTGGCCAAAACCAGGACAACCCTACAAACTAATTTTGAGTTGGCAATAGGATACACAAAGTATTTAGAGACGTAATTATCAAGAGACTAAAGGATTGGCATGTGAGAAACCTTGAAATAATCTGAGCTGTAGTGCTAAAATGTATGAAAGCCACACGTACAAAATGGGGGGAGCTAAATGAGCTATTATCACTCAGAAGTGAAATCTTGGAATTACTGTAGGGAACTATTTAAAAACATCACTTGAACAGTCATTATTAGTTCATGTGGTAGATGCAATGCTCACAAGCCTGGCTGTGCAACAGCAAGCAATAAAGGATTGTGTGTCACAAAATTCCTTTGTTTTTTATATTTGCAACAATTTGTCTAATAAAACACATCTCCCTACAGAGCTTGCCTCACGTGCCTGATCCATCACTTCTACAACAAAGCTATTACACTACTGAAAGTTTGGAACTATTATGAAAGAAAAGTAGATCAAAAAAGAGAACACCACTATATCACTGTAAAATGCACATATACAAGATCCATATATATATATGTAAGATTCATATATATAAGATAGCCTAATATTTGTTCAAAATAAGGGTTCTGGAGAAAAACAGGAAGTGTGATGAGAGAGATGGTATGGTTTCCATGCAAAGGAGACTAAAATAGCAGAACTCTTGACAAGGTAGTAGGTGAAGGTTATTACAGAGGTGCATAAAAACATAACTATAGCATAAATAAATAGATTCCGAACATTTGTAATTTCCTGCAGTACTTGAATTAGAGTGTATTCAGTGAAATATTAAACAGCAGCTCCAAAACAGGTAAAAGCAAGTTCTTCACATGCTTATGAATCATGGAACTCTGTCACAGGATGCTATACAGACCAGAAGTATAAATGAGCTCCAGACTAGTTTGTTCCAATTCACAATAACTATTATCATCTGCAGCATTAAACAGTTTATTTGGGTATTATCTCCATTTCAGTACACTGTTGAAACATATCCTAACATCCTTTCTCAAGAAACAGTTACTCTCTATAATAACAGAGACTGCATCTGAGCAGGGGAACTTCTGTTTTAAATAGGTATGTCAAGTTCTTCCTAATAACAGAATCAGAAACCAAGGTAATGTTTTTTCATGTATGTATGTAAAGCTGTTGCACAACTGTAAGACTGTGTTTGGTTATTACTTTTGCCAGTTAATGAAGACATTTTTCCTTTCTCTCAGGAAAAAAATAGCTTTGTTCAGCCACCAGCCACAGACAGTATAAAAAATAACTAAGCACTAAGGGACTGAACTCATCTAGGGAAAGTTATAAAAGCCAGG
Organism: Strix aluco; assembly: GCF_031877795.1. NCBI lineage: Eukaryota > Metazoa > Chordata > Aves > Strigiformes > Strigidae > Strix > Strix aluco. The sequence goes on from NC_133934.1 coordinate 22,188,792, forward strand.
GAGGAGTGCGAAGGTGAGAGAGTGGCCCCAGGGCAGGCAGGGCAGTGCCCTCCCCAACAGGGTGCCATCCTGCAGGTGAGCAGAGCACAGCAGGGTGGCCGAAGCAGCTCATCCTGCCAGCAGCACAGGCCTCACCTGCAAATGCAAGGTGATGAGTGAGGTCAAAGATTGTTCTGGGGAGCACAGTCTGCAAGTCAGGATGGGCAGGAGCAAAGCTGAGTTGGGGACACCTACAACAGGGCTCGGGCAGGGACCTGGTGCTCAGACTTGAGCTTAACTGAAGCCACTGGGAACCGGGTCAGGGGTGTGTGTATGGGGGTATGTGCATCTTTGAGGGGGATCAGGAGAGGCTGACTGGGGCCATTAAGGCCCATGCATACATTCAGGGCCCTGAGAGCAAGCATTCTCCCGAGTTTCTTCCAAGTGAAAATAAAACTGTTTCCCAGTTACTCCTAGTTACCTCATGTGGATAAAGGGTCAAAAATTTATTATCATTGGCCTTTTATATATCTAATTTTGCTGTCAGCAAGTTACAAGTTTCAAGCTTCAAAGTCTTTGTGACTTCTGATAACATTTTTCTGAGTAATTTTTTCACTTAAATGCATATTTTAGTTTTGGAAAGTAAGTAAATTTAGAATTCTTCCTCTATCCTACAAATTTTCCCTATTCTCTTAGTTCATTAACTTCCTTTCATAAAGAAGAACTACTTGCCTATAAAATACCAATGAAGAAAAACAGTAGATTCAGCCATCATATGGGCAATATCAGTAAAAGCTCTGGCATACATTTTGAGCTTCTGTGCATATATAGCAGCCAGATATATTAGGTTTTCAATTTGAATTCAGCCTTCATTTTATTGTCATAACAAGTTCCCAGGACTAGTCATGAACAACATTAGAAAACTCAGTTGATTCTGCTAAGATGTGCTGAAAATTTACTTTAAGAGCACCACATGTCCGTTGCTTACTTAATTCTTCTACTTCTGCTCAGCTCCACATAACCCTTATGTGCAGAAATAGCTTTGTTTCCTATGGTAAGACTGATCTATTTTTCTGTTGTTCTATTTCTGAAGTTGCTAATAAGTCTTAAAGATTCTCCCAGCACAGAAATACAAAATCTGGTACAAAAAAAAGTCCACTGCTTGGATTTTTTTCTGTTTGTTTTCTTGGATTTCATCACTATCTAGGAAATTCTCTTTGTCACTGTAGCAACAGCTTGTCAGTTCAACATTATGCCCGTGAGAAGTTTCCCAGTCTGTACTACTGTCTGCTCAGGACCTTATAAGGCGTCCTGAGCCCATCCCTTGGTGTGGTTGGGCTGCCAGGGTTGGGGGCCAGCTCAGTGTCAGCATGGCCAAAGGCATTCCTGTCCTGCTGGCAGCCACTGGGAGAGGCTGCAGGGATGCATTGGCCCTCACAGCCAGGGCCAACCCCCTTCCCATGGGGACTGGGCCACTTTTGGTGGAGATGCTGGAACTTGTCCCCTGCCAGAGCATGTATTATTTGGGCTACTGGCTGAGCCTCACAGTGGGCTGGACCTGGAGGACATGGAGCTGACAGCCTCACCTCTGGTGGCAGCTGCCGGATTTAACAAATCCCCTAAAAAAAATATCCCTAAAAGAGACTTCTCAGGCAATGATGAAGAATGCTTTAAAAACATATTGAAGCAATCATACACTATATTTTAAGCAGTTTATGTATCATTATGTACACACAGAATGTATACACGGAAACTAGAAACTTCTCCGTTTTCTCTTTGATTGTTGGTGGAGTTTGGGTTTTGCAGTTCTCCCATTTTAATGTTCTCATGTTCACCCTCCAGTGCCTTTCTTACGGTGTCAAACCAAAGTGTAGCTTGTGACAGCCAAGCTTGAATGAAGAATATTAATCATACAGCAAAGACTTTGCGAGGAGTTCTGACAATTTTGTATTCAGTTGTATATACATGTAGAGAACAAAATTTAGTCCTATGTACCATGTGCTATTATAACAGCCTTTCCTCTCACACCTTAGACACTGTGTCATTTTAATGGTTTTGTTTAAACACAGTTTGGCTGTTTCCTCAAAATCACAGGCTCCCCATTTCTGTTGTCTGATGATTCTCTTTCTGATGCCAATGACCACCTCTCTTCCATTTCAAATTTTTTTTTTCTCACTTCTTTTATTCTATTTTATTTTCCTAGGAAAGAAATCAGGAAAGCCTAGCCTTTGGATTAAAATTACAGTTTTGGAAAAATATTTTCAGGTACAATATTGTACTAGCTGTTGTTTGTAAATGCATTTTATTTCACATAGTTTTGAACAATCTTAAATGTGTTTAGGCATTTATACTGTACTCATCATGCTGTCAGGTATCTTAGATAATTTGATGTCTAAATTATACCAGTTGCACTCCGAACAACATGTTAAAAGATCACATTCAGATCATCAGCTGGTCATGCCTTAGCTGTTACCTTCAATATGTTGAGAAAAAAAAATTTTGTTATATGACTTATGCAAAAAAACCCACAACATTATGATAAAATACAGTTGAATTTGATACTTTCATGTTATTTTTGACAACTATTAGTAGAAGAATAAGGTAAAAAGAGCTTTTGAATTAATAATACTTAAAATACTGTTTAATAATTTTACGTTAACTTGTATAAATTTAATTCAGATTTATTCAAATTTATTTTTCAAGGGTTTTTTTCTCCTCAGAAATTAAAAAAATAAACCAATAACATACAGTTTATGTCATTCCATCCATGACAAAACTATTTCCAACTGTTGTAGAAAACATTTTTAATGTAATTGATCAGTGTATATTTAAAATGACCATAGTAGTAAGAGTTATTTTCCAAAGAGATTTCAGCCCCCAAAATGAAATACGATCTAGTACAAGGAAATACACCCTGACTGAGGTCAAGACATAACTGGAAAGGATATTTTCTCATTCATTTCTCTTTCTGGGATCTTTAGTTCCACCCCATACTCCAACTGTAAGCATTGATTTGTAATTATTGTCATCTTCTTTCTTGGTTTCCTTTTTCCCCTTTTGGCTGATATTGTCATTTTGTTGATTGACAAAACTTCCTTTAATCCAAAGCCACTGTGGAGGTGGAAGAGGAAAAGAAGAGTACAAGGTAAGGGGGAAGAAAGAAGGAAACACAGTAGAGATGAAGAGGCAGATTGTTAAGCATTGGAAATATAACTATAAAAGACAAAAAAACCCTGCAGAGATGAAACCTGTAGACTGTGTGCAAGAAAAAAAGTTTTGCAGTTTACAATCATTTTTGGAGTTACCTGGTCCTAGGAAGACACCTAATCTTTTGGAACCTTTTGGTATCTTTTGATATCTTTTGGAACAGACTTTATTCTTCAGCTCAAGAGGGTTTGCTTATATAGAGACAAAATGGTGGTATTTTATAGTCTTTGTAAACAGCTACATATAATTTCATTAAAACTGCATTACACCACAGCTACAAGGTTGTTGTGACACAACAGAATTATTAAACACTAATTAAAACTTAATTACAAGAAACTTTAATATTTTAACTGTAATACACAAATACACCAAAACCAAACACAAGCAAACCAAATCAGAAAACAGAATTGTTCCTGGAGTTTCTTGTTTTCCTGCACTTTTGGTTCATTTTAGAAAAATTGAACTAAATCTATTAAAACTAGAGGCTAATTTGAATCCACAGTAATTAAAAGTAAATGAATCATTACTTTATAAATGTTGTTCTATGACAGCTGCTTTCACCAGTATGGCATATGACTTGTTTTGGAAAATATGCTATATACACATGTTTAAATACAGTTTAAGTTAACATACTTGTGATAACAAGTGTAAACTCAGAGGGCAGATACTGGTGAATGTATGAAAAATTAATCCTAAAAAACCCAGAACACTTTGAAAGGTAATTGTTGTTACAAAGGGAGGCTGAAATCTCTACAGCTGTGAACTCATAAACACAGATTATGGCAATGGAAAAAGAGACTTTATCTGACAGGTATGGAAAAAGTGAATAACAAAACAACAGAAGAAAACAAACTTGTTACAAATTGCTGTGCAATTAAATCTAAAAATCATCTGAATTATCCTGCTTTCCTTGTAGATCTTTCATGGCACATTACTAACATCAGATACTATTTCTTTTAAAAGCCTAAAAATGACTGCATTCAATGAATGTCACAGCTCTGACTTAAACTTTTTAAAGAAACAGATTATTGAAATAATAAAACTACAGGCCCTCACTTTGTCTACTTAACATTAGTTATGCATAATTGTTGTATCTGAATGCACACGTATCAGAGCAGTCATTAACTTTAGGCAGGCTACACATCAAAAGCACGCTCATTTAACTTGGAACTGCTGAAACAAATGACAGGAATAATGCTCATGAGAGGCAAGTACTCCTCAAGACATTTAAAGATATTGAATTAAGGTATGCAATACTACCTTTGAAGTCAGATTTATATATATATATGTGTATGTATTTATATACACAAAATTCTGCAAATTAAAGTCCAGAGAAAGGCATCTTCATACAGTTTATGACAACTGGGAACATAAAGCTGATTTCTTTTTTGATCTGAAAAATATCCATCACTCAAAATAAACTTATTTATAAATATGCATTGTTTTTATTTCAAGTCTCCGCAGATCCTGGGGACTGATTAACTGAAGTCTGCAGGTCTTCCTACACCAGGTTAGGAATATCACTGAGTTGTAAGAACATTTTCTTCCTCTGTGGTTTACTGAATGCATAATTGTTTAAGTAGATGAGAAAATGAAAAGTCACTTTCTACTTGAATGTTAGGACACTGACACGAAATGTGGATAATTGTGCCTCCTTCAAATAAACCCTTTTGAATCAGACAAAGTAGTATTTAATTTAGATTACTAAAATACTACTATTGAGCTACTGGCTTCATGGGGCTTCCCTTTTTTGACTGGAAAAGCTTTCAAATCACACTCTCTGATATGATGTATAGCTCTACCTTAGAATAAACTGCAGAAGGTATTTAATTGGCACGGTAAAGATGGGCCAAGAATTTTTCATAGAAGTGTATTTCAGTCTTAGAGGCCGATATTGTTACCATCAAAGCCAGCTGTGTGAAGAGCATCAGAAAGGCACCTGAACAGAAAAGCAGAGGACAGCCCATAAAGTACCAGTAATGTAGCTTTGGCAAAAAGCCAAAAACCTTTTCTGGGAGCAAAGCACTGGCTGAAAGCATGCTTCAGCTTTTGAATGGTAAAGCTGCCTCTCATTGTTTGCCCCGTCCATGTTCAGGAAAAGCATTCTTATATACTTTGTAAATGGATAGGACTGCAACCAAAAATTTTGGATGCGTATGATTAAACTCTATCCTGAAAGAAGCAATTCAGGAAGATCATTAGTATTGACAGGAAAACTAGTTTCAGGGAGAAAAGATAAAGAGAATATAGTTGGAAGGAAAACATAGTAAAATAACAAGCAGAAAGTAATAAAAAACCACGGACTTTTCTACTTTCTAATACATCAACTGTCAGTATAGTATTTTTAGAAGTCTAACCTGAGATAACGTACACTTTTCATTGTGTCCATTGTGAGGATGGTTGTATCTTGCTTCGGAAAGAAGGTCCCAGCTTTAGTTGCAATAGTTTCACAATAGCATTCACAGTTCTAAAATCTTATAAATCAGATAATGTTTCAATTAATTTAATAAATATAGTTATAGATACATATGTACCAATAGCATCAAAACTTACCATTAAAAAATATTTCAGTAGTACAGAATTCTTAAAAAATGTTTAGCAAATGTTTATTTGACAGTCCAAGATTTATGCACTTAAAAAGATTCAAAGGTTCACGGAAGTCAGAAAACCTCTAGTCAGTGGCTGCCACTATATCATCTGTTTTGTCCTTTATACTACAGGTTTTAAAATGTAATCAGTTATCCCCAAACTGATTTCAATATTTTGTGTTTCACTAAAGTACAGCTTCCAGAAAGAATGACAATCTTCATTTGAAAGCCCTAGAAAACAGAAGGCCAATTTAAAGGCATTGTTTAAATTGTTCTGGCCACTGCACGAAGTTGTAAGGCCTGAACCCTCCACAACATGAGTATTATTACTCTGGAATACTCATACACAAGAGATCCCTGATATCTCACTGTAAAGAATCACATTTCTAACAGCAAAGCAGTAAATCTCACAGGGAGTTGTAAAAGCAGTCTGTCATTCATTTTGAACATGAATACTTTATTCAGTGAAGAGATTGGTCATTTCCTGGCTTTTTGAAAATAGATGTTTAAATCAACTGAAAATATTTTGAAAACTTGACTTTATTCCCAAGATGCACAAGGGAGTTGGCTATATAATGGCAGTTGTATGATTACAGAGGGTGCACGACAGGAGTAACCAGAGCAGGGTATGAAAGGTTAAGCCACCCATTGACTTTTAATATATAAATCTTTGCTGAAATCAAAAGGGTTATTCCAGTTTGACTGTGTACTTCTTACTCTGTATTTCTGAACCATTTCACCTTTTATTTCACAGCTTCCCTATCACACAGGCATGTTTTATAAGCCTAAAAGAAGATGGGATGAATAAAGCAGATGCATTTTCTTCAGAGAGAGACAAATATCCCATCTGTTTCATACAAGGCTAAGTAGGATTTTTCTGAAAGCTACCTACTAGGCAAATGTCTGCTTCACTTTAATTTTCACTTTTGACTACATATCCACTTCAAATTCAGAATTTTTTTTCTTTCAACGTGTTTTCCCTTAAGGTGTTCAAAGATATGAATATGTAATCAATGCCAGTAATTATACAGTATATTCTTTTCATAGAAATTTTGTGAAGAACCAGCAAAAGCGTTCTTCCAAAAGTGCAAGCATTAGATGTAGACAACACCATTAATTCAATTTTATCCAGTTCTTTCTTCCCAAACATGTCACATTTCCAATAAAGGAAAAGTGCCTGAGTGCTGATGTTTTATTTTACTGAGAAGAAAACCTAAACAAGACAAAACCCAGAGTTACTATATACCATTCCCAACAATCCAAACTACTCCTGAATTGGGTCAGATATTTCAAACATAATAAAGTGTTTGGATACTTACTATTTACAGTTTCAGAAAGCTCCTACAGAACCTCTAGAAACTGCTTCTACTTTGTAAAAGAAATTTGCAAAATGATCTTGAAGTGCTGGTTCACATAAGATACCAGGAGGATCTTCTTTCTCCAGACTATTCTTCACATGACTCCATGATACCTAAGTCCTCTTTTTCATCTTTATAGATCTGGAAACATAATTCTTATGCCTGAATACAATAGAACATCTCAGACATCTGGATAATTGAAAACTTGGAAGCTGTATTTTCTGTTCTCCATCTTGAGCACCCTGTCCAAAGTTTATCTTTTGGGCTTCATTTTTGTCTCAAGATTTTTCAGAGAAAGATAGTTTTTTACAAATTGTCTCATTCTGTCTGTTTAAAATTAAGTTGTTGGATTGTTGTTTGGTTTGGTTTTTTTTTTTTTTTTAAGTAGAATTTCAGAGACATTGACTAAGCTCAGAAATATTGGACTGAATAATGAAAATAATTTTGAAGAATCAAAATGCATCGGGAAAGAGAATTCACTACACTTTTCCAGTTAATATATTTCTGACTCAAATCATGAAAAAAGATTTCATTTATGAACATTAGTCTTGCCTTTTTTTTGTTTTATTTTATCTGGAAAAAGTAGTATCCAGGTTTTTTAGAGAAGTGATGCTTTTCTATATGCATATTAAAGCTCTTTTACTTAGCTAGTTACATGTAAGTAACTAATATTATCTTTTTTACTGCCTGTCAATCTTCCTTTAAAGCTTTCTTTTCTCTAGTATATAACAAACTTCATTAAAAAGCCTATATACTTATTTATGAGTTTACTGATCCTCTCATATTTTGCAGAACCAGGGCTTTTACCTTTGTTTTTTCTGACATTGTCTCCCTTTCATAACTTAGCCAAGTACGCTTTTTGCTATGTATCCCAGTGTTCCTCAGTCTCTGTGGGGTTCTCTACAATGTCAATCCACCACTTCGGGGAGAGCATGACACTTTTTTCACCATCACCAGTTAGGAATCTTTATGAAAAATCATCAAATTACCTGTATATTTTAAATGATCACATGCCTGAAATGATAACATGCCTGAAATTTTGTATTAACCTTCCCATTAAGGCATAAAGCAACATAATAGAAAAAAAAAGGTGGAAAGTATGGCCTTCTGACTTCTTATCTTTAACAGCATGTATGGAAACAGAAATACTGATCATCCAAAGCACTTCTGATTTCATTTTGGAGTGATACTGAAGATTGATCAGTTCCTTTACAACAATGTTTCTAGAATACAAGAAATTTAAAAGCCATTACATTGTTTTTCATTGTAAACTAGACTAAAAGCCATCTGGGGCCAATGAAAGCCTTTTATTTGACTTTACTATGTCTAGGATAAGGCTTTGAAAGAGGAAAATCAGGTGCATAACAGTTAAGTTAAAGTTTCTCAAATATACGAATGTAAAAATAAGAGAAAAATAAGGGAAGAAAATTTTTCCCTTATGGTGGTGAGGAAATCACTGACATTTGCATGCTTACTTGTGCAACCTTAATATCGTCATCACAATTTCAATATTCAGTTTCATAAGGTTTTTGCTTTCATATGAGAATCTCAATGCCTTTATAAGAGAGTATACTGGTCATCCTGTACTGAGAAGTAGTTCATCCATATAATTGGAAACTTGAAGCAGTTTATTAAAGAATATGTTCTTACTGAAGAAGACATGTGCACTAGACTTAAATCCAACTCCTAAGACTTAGGAAGCTAGTTTTTAAGATCTTGGCTCTCTGCTGCCCCTTCAAGTGTAACTACATATACCTTTCTATGCATACGTAAAAGATGATCATGCTGAGTCAAACTAAAGATTTACCTGGCACAGCATCCTATCCCTGAAGTGGGCAACAAAAAGTGCTAAGGGAAAGAATATACAAAATTAGCAAATATGAATTCTCATGTTCTGAGAGCAAGTGATTTAAGAAGTGTATTTAATCTCTTTTTTCTCAGTTCTGCCTTCTGAAGCCTTTTACAAAAATGAATTTTTATAACTAACAATACATTGCATGGAAAAGATTTTTTTTCCCTGTTATAAATTTCTTGCATGATAAACAGTGATGTCCTGATGTATACAATCAATCAATTTTAATACTAATGTGCAGATGTTAACATTTGGAAATGTTCATGCAGGTGTATATATGTGGAAGCTTGGGCCAATTCCCTATTGGAAACCAAGCCCTAAATGTGTGTTTCCAAGTGACTGTTCAGTTATAAATTCAGATATACATAAAAAAGAGAAGATTTATTAGCAGTCTCATTATGTCCCTGTCCTACAGAAGCTGACTGAAAAAGTGATGATACCTATGGAAGTGACAGAAACACTCATAGCTATTTTTTCACTAAATATATGGGTGTTACTCCAGTTATGTTAGTGGGAATTATGTGTGCATATTGAGAGGGAAATAAATCAGTCTGCAAAGTATTGAGAGTGTGCAGGTGTTCCCACTTTTAATTTTTTTCTCATTAAATTGCTCATTTGTATTTTCTCCATGTATTCATATCCCTTAGAGCTCTCAGCTGAACATTTTTTGCACACTAAATCCTCACAAGCATTTATAACAACTTGATTCTCTGGTAAATAGTCTGTATTCCTTAAGAAAAAAAAAAAAAAAAAAAAAAAAGAGGGGGAAGGTAAAGGCAATAACATGGAGCAATGTAAAGAAAAATTAATGGATCTCAGTTAACACAGACTGCAACATTTTGTGAGAAAGTGTCCTCTGCGTGTGTATAGACTACATAATTTATTTCCTCTCACTGAATAAGATTCCAAAACTGAAATGTAACTCTAGTCTGTCATTCAGTTACTCAGATTATTTGATATTGCTCAGCCGGAGTCCACTCTCCAAATTAAGGCAAAGTCTCCATCTTTCAGATTTTCTTCTGCATGACTTTTTCAGTATCTGAACCTTCCAACTTATCTGTGCAATGAAAACATATTCATACCATCTCATATTCTCTCATATCATCTAGAGGAAAAATTGAAGAGTCTATCTAGTTTATTTCAGAAAGGTTGTGCGTTTCATAAATATAATCTTCCTGTTTGTATCTAACCAAAATACTCAAAAGATCATTTTCTTAGTTCAAATATGTCCAAATAGTGCTAGTCTTACCAATGAGGGGACATGACTTGCTTAATTTTATTTTGCAGAAGGAATGTCTGTCTCTTGATATCAGGTGCTGAGTATTGTGCCAAATGCCTCCACACAGGCAGTTACTTCTGAGCAATTGTTCTCTGCAAGGTATGCATGTATCCAGCAGTAGCATGAATGCAGCTGGGTCCCTGGCCCAAAGCACACACAATGCCTAGTGCAGGAATCCACGCAGTGTCAGTGTGAGCAGACTGTATAGAGCAAGAATGAAGGAGATAACCTGGACTAGGTGAGACGACCCAGTATGTTGTACCCAAAAAAATGGTCAACAGGAGGATGGGAGAATGAGATATGCCAAGAAACACCTTGTCTGCCCTGTATGCAGACTTCCTGCTACTATTGTAATTAGTCTCACCTGCAACTTTCTCTGCCAGTGGTACCAGTGTATCTGACATGATGTAACAATTGTTCTGACCTGCCAAATGTTGACATTGCCTCCTTTATCACTACCTCAGGCAGCAGATGTGCAGAAGCTTCTTGTCTTAATTTTATAAATCCTTCAAAGCCTCTCATCTTTCATTCAGTATCAGAAAATTATTTGATTTCCATATCACAGGCCTCTGACCTTCCAAATGTTGCCTGCTGACTGAATTTTCAAACAAGTGTGCTGGTAATCAGTCCTTAGCAGTGCAAACATATTTTGCACTTCACACTTTTGCCCATATTGGAGTTAACAGGAAAAATACCACATCATGTCTTAGGCATATGGCAGAATTCCCATCTCTCTTTCTCTTCAAATCAAGCTTGAAAGCATTTACAAGCAGAATTTTGTATCCATTTACATTCAAGGTGAGGTTAGTTGATCATTTTAGGACTTTAATTGTTAATTTAGCAATGCTTTAGTATGACATAAGTTTATGAACCCAACTTTTTTGTAAAATACTAATCTTTATGTGAAAATTATATTTATTCTTCTATAATTTGCTTGTTATAAGGTTATGACAACAATATTGCATTTTAAAAGAGGTAATAAACTGGTATGACAATAATACTGGAAAAAAAATACAAAACACTGCACATCTTAAATAAAACTGAATCTCATACCGGGCTTCCACATCCAAAGCATGTACTGCATTACTTACTAAATATGACAAATACTTCCACATACAAGAAAAACATTCTCTCGTATTACACTGTTTACTTAGAATTGTGTGTCATCTGTAAGCCGTTAAATAGGTAACTGGCAAAATACATTTTCAAGCAACTTACTGGTTCCATAGCACTGAATCTTAGAGTACCAACATCAGATTCATAACTTAAGGAATGGAGAACATTTTGCATTGCTATTAATATAAAACACAGCTGATTTTAGCATCACGGACTAGTTATTAGATAATTCTCATACAATAGTTGTCATCTACATCACTGCTTATTAATCTCATAATTTCAAAATTTATCTAGAATGTAATAAAAGTTTTATTGCTAATCAATTCCTTGTAAAAATAAAGAATAGAGCAGGTTCAAAAGTTACAGAAAAGCATATTATCCTAGGCTGTTGATTTTCTATCAAAGCCAACAACGTCTTCATAATGCATTGCAGCCATTTTGTTGCATTAGTTTCACTGGTAGGATGTTGAAATCAGAATATAATGAAGAAGTCTATTAATGGACAATTGCAACCAGTTATCTAGAAAAGCCAAGTAGATAAATGTTAGAACAAAACAACTGTTTTATGATTTCAGCCTGTGTCCTTATTTCTGTGACAATTATGTCCTTCTTCCATATTCTGTATTTGTACAACCAAAAGATGGCAGTGCTTCATCAACAATTCCTACAAAGTTTAAGTTTATCCTTAGGTCATCATTTATGATATGTGAAAGCTTTAAGAAAACGCAGTTTTACAAGATATCTAGTTTCTCTCTCTGATCAAATTTCGAAGGGAATGAAAGGGGTTCCAATTTGTTTTTAAGGTGTTTAGGTTCTCTGACATCTTACAAAGCTTACTTGATTAATATTCTCTGTCTCACTTATCAAACAAGATTTTGTAGAATACTTAATAGATATAGACCACTTAAGTCAGTTTCTCCTACACTAAGATTTAAGAAACTTAGGCAATTCTGTATCTGGCAGTGACTCATCATCATAACTTTATAGTCTTTCCTCAAACTCATGATATTACAACTGATACAGAATCCCTAACCATTTTAGAGACCAAAGACAGAAGTTTAAGATTTTATATGAACTCAGTGATGCCATTTGTAGTTTTTTCCTCCATATTTAAAACACAGGAGCCAACATACAAGTCTCATGTATCATGTTTCTGCCTTTTCTTTTTCTATGTTGTATTTTTCTTTGAACACTTTTTCTCATGCAAATAGTTGTTCACAACAGCTCTGTCTCATAAATATTTTGGCAGATTCTGTGCTAGTGTTGCTCAGCATGTCTGTGTCATAAACATGAAACAGATCTATACTATTTACCATGACCCTAGATTTGCTATATTTTTATGATGTTTCTCAGAGCATTTTATTTCATGTAAAACATCTTTATGTAAAAAAGAAAATATTAAATACCAAGATATATTTACAAAATAATGAATACCCATGTTAGAATCAATTAAGTTGTTCTGTTCTAATTTATGTATCAGAAAAGGATTATATTTACTTTTGTTCAATAGTGTTTCCTGTTCTGATGGTTTTGTTAAAAAGCTAATTTGGTCCTCTATGCTTCATTTATTCTTTCTTCAAATGAGGGTAATGATATTAATATTTTATAAATCATTTTTTATTTATAATAATAAGAAAGGACATATAGAAAAATATGCACGCAGACATAAATACAAATAAACATGAAAATTGGAGCTACATATTATGAATAGTGTTTTATATATATTTAAACATCAGTACAATGTTTGTTGTGATTTCAGGTCTACATTTTAGAAATTGAGTAATCTAGACTAATATTTGTCATCTGTTAATATCCTTAAGAAAGACATGTATAAACATAGAATTACTAGACCTCTTATTCCTTAAAGGTGAAGTATAACTTCAATTTCTTGAACAGATACACATCTTGCTTTTTTGCTAATGTGACTTTATGCATGAAGGGATATGTATAGTGGCTTGAGTTATCCATCATGCGGTTTCCAGAGGTACTAAATAGTATTTTTGAATAAAAATTAGTGTTCTGCCAGCTATTGTTTTTCTGGTTGGCTATCATAGACGAGCCACTTTAGACTTGCTCATCAGCAGAAGGTTTGTCTCATTCACAGCAGAAATGTCTATTTTGTGTCATGCAAATCCCTGTTTTTTTGCCCTTGTGCTTTTAACAGGTGTATGTACATATAATTTCAAATAAACAAAACTTTATCTATTCAGGGCAAAGTAGCATGTTCCCAAGAAGAGCTTGCCACTAGACATTCAGCATCTTTTATACGAACAGTTTCTTCCATCATATGGCAATAATCTGGAAAAAGAAGTAGTTTGGCTTGTGTCAAATCTATTCACAGTCTTCTGGACCAATAAAATTGTAAGGGTAGATAGGAGAAAGTGAAGGAGCAAAAATGCCTCTGTTTCTTCAATACCCAGTACTTAAAATGTTGCAGGCTAATGGAAAAGTTCTTTTTTTAGCCTGCAAAAATTTCAGTTCATGCTCTTTTTCACCATACATCTGCTATAGATAAGACCCAAACCAAACTGTTCAAGTTTACTGACTTAAAGTATCTCATAACAATGCTTCTGACTCAAAAGAGCCTTCTCATTTCAGATGGGATTTTGAATCTAATACTATAGAAATCGATTTTTCAAGTAATATTTTCTAAATAAAACCCCCCACATTATTGTAATTTTTGATGGCAGCAGATTCCTCTTATACTAATTATTTTTCCTCCTAACCTGTATGTCATCTATGGCACTTTTTATCTGAGCAGGTTCTTTCTTAAGGTAATAATATTTAATAACTCTCAAGACTTCTTGTCCCAGATTATATGAATGCTAAAAAAGTCTAGATATCTGTGAGCACAAAGTTTGCAATCAAAATTAAGTTTCATCCTAATTTCAACAAAGCGTATCCTTTAGCTATTTTGGATGTCATCTGGATAACATCAACATTTAGACATTACTTAAACACATATTTAGTGTAGGCAATAAAACATTACAAAGCATATTATGAAACATTACATTGAGCTGAGGACTAATGGCATTTACAAACTGAGGAGTAAAGGTTTTAAACTGAAAGAGGGTAGACTTAGGTTAGCTATAAGGAAGAAATTTTTCACTGTGAGGGTGGTGATACACTGGAACAGACTGCCCAGAGAAGTTGTGGCTGCCCCCTCCCTGGAAGTGTTCAAGGCCAGGTTGGATGGGGCTTTGAGCAACCTGGGCTAGTGGAAGGTGTCCCTGCACATGGCAAGGGGGTTGGAACTTTAAGGTCCCTTCCGACCCAAACCATTCTATGATGCTATGATTCTATGACTAAGTTTGTGTTGAACATAACACAACAAGGTTATAATGATGTACTATATGGTAAAGGTTTGTATTTTTATCTAATATTTATACAAGCACACAAGGGTAACTTCAGAGAAAAATGAAACGTATCTCATCTCTTTGCTACCATTTATGTGTACAAATACAGGTCTTGCTCAGATTGCCACTGTCTCACACCTCAGCACATCATACTGTACTTTCGCTTTGGTAAATGTAAATTCTTAGGACATTTGCATCCAGAAGATCCTCTTTTTTGCTCTCTGCATTCACCATGCCATCTTTTCCCATTTTTCTTTTTCTGTTACACCAAACACAACCTGATTATCTTTTATTTCACTGGATTCATGGCTTATTCTATTATGCCTTTTCACTCATCAGTGTTGCTTTCTACAAGTCAGTCATGCCAATCTCTATTACAGAGGGTTGAATTTTCCAGCACGAATGTCCATGGTTTGCCTCTCACATGACTGTGGTAAACTGATACTTTATAAATAAAAATAATAGTATTAATGAAAATTAATAACAGTAATAATATCATTTATGTTCTTTCACTTGTGAAATATGTTGTTAAAAAGTTGTGTGCAAAAAGCTATCATGAGTGCACAAGAGGTTTTGCCACAATCCACAGAATTGGGATGATTACCTTTTAATAAGATATAACAATGTTTTATTTAACTAAACAATCATTTCCAGAGATGTTGGAATACTCTGTGTAGTGTAAACATCTAGGCAATGTAAATACAAATAGATGATTTACTACCAGGAAGCAGAGCTCAGAAGTACCCAGGTTAATGTTGCATAAAGCCAATTTGACATGGTAGAGTTTGTGAGCTTGTGACCTGTTTGATAGTGACTAAACCATTTCTGGACTTGAGTTGATTCTAGAGAAAATATAGCTGCCTTAACACAATGCTACAAATGGGTTACTAAGTCCCCTGGATTCAACCTAGGTGCATTGTATTTACCCATCTACGCCATGGCATGAGTGCTTCTCCAAATTCAATTACTTTTAAACAGATAATCAAGTGCTGATTCTATATCGACCCTCTGGTTTTAGTGTACTGTAGTGAAATAAATTGTTTTTTCCACTTCTAGTGTTTGTGTCTTATCTAAACCTTTAACAGTGGCAGGCTGTATATGGGCCCTTTAACCCCTTTGTGCTTTTGTTTCCTCGTTAAGGGAAATAGATTTAATATTGGTTTCAAGCTTCGTAAGTAGATGAAGATATAAGTCAATATTACTAAAAATTAGTGAATTGCTATGGCAACAAAACCCATCAGAACACTATAAATAAAGGAGAGTTAAGCAGGATAAATCCAGCCTAAAGACATTAAGCCATGTCTTTTTGGTACACACGTCTTTGTAATGTGTCAGTGGAGAATCTAAATCAGCTGACTTACAACATCATGGAATAACCACAAGTATGTCCTACTGAACTGCACCCTCCGTCCACTGCATCACTCTTATTGCCCTCCTTCAAGATCAGACTTTATCACACTGAGATTTAGTTGCCTTTGGTTTTTACTCACTTTTTTCTCTCTCTTCCCATTCTTTTTTTCCTGCTATGAACAAATCAGCATTGATACTCCAGGTGTGAGAATAATCCTACCTGCACTATAATGTTATGATTATAGTCTGTGCTCTGAACTATCAATCAGCTCATCAAAAGCATTATAAGCATTAAATGGAGATGTTTAATATATTTTTGGAAGTCTTTCAGCTTTCCTGATATATCTATTTTTGAGAAGATTAGAAATTCTAGTCTGAGAACCAGAATAGAAATATTTTGAAATATCTCATTTTTTAAAATTTTAAATCAGGAAAGATAAAAAATGAATAGCTATCACTACTAAGCTTAGAAACAAATTTTAATTGAGGATCCTTTTCAATCTATCCTCAGTTTTAATTAATTGAATAATTTGATTGAAATCCATATTGCTATAAATGGATTTTCTCACTCACTGATTGGTCCTTTCTAGGAAAAAATAAAAAACAGCAAAAAAGTATTGAATGTTGATACTCTTGTCATCTGGTTTGATTCAAGATTTGTTTTAAGTTGTTTTCATTCACCTATATTAGTGACCAAGATGAATTAAAAGTGACTTTACTAAGGCATTTGCCTTATAACTTCTGTGAGAAGTTATCCATTTTCACTCACACAGTGGAATTTGAATTTTAGTTTCCACTTAATTGTACTCTGAGTGTCACCCTTCATATAGACGTCATTGTTGAAAT
The DNA here is from genome assembly GCF_031877795.1 of Strix aluco. Lineage (NCBI taxonomy): Eukaryota > Metazoa > Chordata > Aves > Strigiformes > Strigidae > Strix > Strix aluco. Next base: position 22,205,723 of record NC_133934.1, read on the forward strand.
GCTTTTTAACCATGACCCAGTTGCTAAGGGAAGTCCAAAGAAACAAAAACATCCTCTTTATTGGCCCTTATTTTAAGGAATATCCACACTGAGCCAAGCCCAGGTACTGGGAATATCTTTGATAAAGATATCTCTTGTCCCATTACACATACTATTTCGTGAGGAAACCTACAATATTCAAGCAAACAAAAGCACTTTTATATAACATAATGTTTAGATTGACTGTCCACAGATAGCATAAAAGCAGGTCAGATTCTTTCCTAAAGTAAATATTTTAAATGTATGGAGTTATACCAGTAAACACATACTGCAAATAATTAAGTCTTTAAATTACTCTAGTACACATTATTTATAAATATAAATGTTCTCCTGAAAATGAACCTTTTATATATTTATTTTAACTGTAAACAATATCAGACACCTACTGTGTATTCATCAAGGTTATTTTAAGACCATTCATATCAACAGAAAGTAGGCTTTACATCCAGAAACACAAAAAATTATGCATATATAGTCTAGTAACTCTTCCATGTACCTTTAGTTATCTATATAGTCTTTTCTACATATTCATTTTCAGAACCTTTTCCAATCCACAGCATGTGTATGACAACTATTTCTGCATTAGTGATGTGGATTCTGAGACTTTTTTTTCCACAGATTTTGGAATTTTTTGCAAACTACTTTCTGTTCAGTTAAGGACATATATATTTTTTAAAAATTTAAAGAATAAACTTCTATCCATTATTTAAAAGTAAATAAAAGTGAATGTGATATATATTAGATTTAATAATTGATAACCATGGAAAGATTTACTATTCCAAGCAGTTAGGGTGAGATTACTTTTTTTTTTGCTCAGAGTGAAGTTGCTGTTAAAAACAAACAACTCCACTAACTATATATTACTTAACAATTTTTGGAAATCAAGATTTAAATATAGATTTACAGAGCTTGTGAAAAAACAACTTTATGAGTCATCTCTTAAAGTCCTGTAAATCAGCTTACTACCATTCAGTTAACTCAAGATCTAATTTTAAAAATACAGCATGGAAATATCACTCATCCTAGACCTGATCAGAAATGCTCAATTATTTCTTCAGGAAATTTTGTTCTCTTTTCACTTTGTGAAATGGCTGTACTGAAGAGAAATGGTATAAAGCGTAGTGACATCTGAGAAATTCTAAGTAACCAGGGATTTACTAATCCTCTTTTAAGGGTACTGAACAATGTGGGAAAAGGGAAAGAAAATGAAGAATAGCATTTTTATGCACATCCAGTTCTGCCTCTCTAGATAGAAGTGTGAAGTGAGGATTGCTTAAATGGAATAGAAGCTGATGAAAAGCAGCATGAAATCTATCCACCATGTGACCAACACAAAACATATTATAAAGCTCAAATAGAAAGGCTTAAACTGTAAATATTTCCCTAAACCTAAAAAGAATTTGCCAAATATATTGTAGCTAGAAAAAGAGCCACTAAGGCATATTAATTTGACTCCACTTCCTTTGATACATCATCTGTATTATCTATCTCCAAACACTTGATGTTTTGAATAACAAGACCATTGAGTCCTCTCTAACCTCACAGATCTCTTTCTGCTTCTCATCATCAATCTGCTAACCTTTTTTTTTTTTCTTTCCCCTGTAATTTCCTGCTTTAGTTTGAAATTTTACCTGCTTCTTGATGAGTGAATCTTAAAAAAATTCTCTTATCCTATTTGAAAAAGCAGAGCTAAGTTTAGCTGAGAGCTAAATTTAGCTAGATCTATGAACTATTATTCTCAAGAATGATTCATGTGCATGAGGCCAGTTTCTTGACCGTCAGAAATCTATGAGCACTTATCTAATGCAGTGCAACAGGGCACAGCAGGGGCCAGTGGCTCCCTGAAGGCAGGAAGGGCTGCGAGTGTGGGGGCTCCCCCAGGGTGGGCAGGGCAGGGCCTGGCAGCAAGGCTGGTCCCACTGCCCCAGCCAGAAGCAGGACAGGCTTGGGGGGCAGCCCCAACCATGAGCATTGGGCACCTCCCTGGGAATGGGGACAGACTGAGGTCAGGCTGGGATGTCAGCCCACAGGTCACAGTCAGGATAAGGCCCGGTGAGGGGAACCAGGGTCAGACACAGCATCGAGATGGTCCAGCAGGACCATGGGGATGGGGACAGGATAAAACCAGGCCAGGGGTCAGGATGAGTGTCCAGGTCCTGGCCAGGCTGTGGCATGGCTGCAGTCAGCTCAAGCTGAGACCATACCTGACAGCATTGGCTTAAATCTGCTTCTGAGAAAAAGAGCAGGAAGGCCCCCCTGAGCTGTCTTGATGCACTTTGTCTAGACCAGCCACAGCCTTGTGTCCAAGCTGGCCCTGAGTCCCAGCAGCCAAATCCCCATGAGCCAAAATGCACTCAGGCCCCTGAGAACTTCATCACAGTTATTTTTGTGTTTTGCATATTGTTACTGCAGAAAAGAGATGCAACTAGCTCTTACAAATTTCTTTAAATCTATGATGGCTTCCAGAACACTAAAAAGAAGGAGCATGGTTATTCCAATCATGTGCCACTTACATGGGAGCAATATATCTGTACCTACATACATATTTTCAAGTTTTAGCCATGTTTGAGATAAAAACAAATTCAAATTCATATTTTCCCCTTCTTTCACCTCTTAATAAAGGTGAAAACTCAGAACATATAAATTCCCTATGTAAACTGAGGTATTGTCATGTTTAGCATAAATATTCTCAAAGCTTTATTAGAACAGTTGTTATCTTTACTTCAGAGAGCTAATACACCTTTGTCTGGGTAGATGTATCTATGGAAGTCACTAAACAATGTTCAATTTCTGGTTTTGTGTAAATGGACTAGCAGTCATTTCTGGTTCAGTGGCATAACTGGATAAAGGTATCTTCTATCGAAAGTACACAGCTCTTCTATCTCTAATCATGTGTTATCTTTATGAAGCTTTTCATTAAATCAATTCTTTGGGAAAAGAATGTTTACAGGTTAGGAAATGGATATGTACATATGAATATGCTAAATATTTTTGTCTATTTTACAGGTGTTCTATAAAAAGTCTGGTGAAAACAAGGAAGATAGCAAAAGAGATAAGAATATCTTACATGTTATTTACCATTCCACCACTGAAAATCAAAATCAAAATTCAAAGCACTTATCTTTATTTGCTGTACTGTGATAACATATTTAAGAAGGGGAACTTGGGAGGAGGAGTTGGAGTTGTGAGGAGGAGTTGCAAGGAGGACACCTATGAACACCGAGGTCAGTGGAAGAAAGGAAGTGGGGGAGGTGCGCTGGAGTAGAGACTTCCCTGCAGCTCATGGTGAGATGGCAGGGCTGCCCCCCTGCTGCCCATGGAGGTCCATGGAGCAGATGCCGACCTGCAGCCCATGGAGAAACCCAAACCAGACCAGGTGACTGCGCCCAAAGAAGGCTGGGACTCTATGGGAAGAAGCCCCCACTGTTGTAGTTCGGTGCTGGAAGGATTGCAGTATGCAGGAGTTACCCACACTTGGAGCAGCTTGGAAATGCTGTGGCCTGTGGGAAGGACTCATGCCAGAGAAAGTTTATGGAGGACTGTCTCCCGTGAGAGGAACACCATGCTGGAACAGGAGAATGCAAGAAGTCCAACACCCCTGAGGAGGAAGAAGCTGCAGGACTGACGGCACCCCCTATTGCTGGCAGGGAGCAGGTAGAGAAATCAGTAGCAAAGCTGAGCTTGGGAAGAAAAGAGGGAATGAGGGAAGGTGTTTTTAAGATGTATTAATGCTTCTCACTGTCCTACTCTGTTAAGTGGTGTTGTTGTTTGTGTCTGAATTAAATTTATGCTCTTTTTTCTTCCCCTAAGAAATCTATATTTCGCCCGTAACTGTAATGGGTGAGACATCCCTCCTTGTCCTTATCTCAATTCCCAAGCCTTTTCCTTTATTTTCTCCTTCCCATTCCTGAGGGGGAAGGGGTGAGAGAGCAGCTGCGTGTTACTCAGTTGCCCTCTGAGCTCAAACCATGACATATAAGGGTAGAAAGGCTTCAACTGCATGGTCTAAGAGAAACATATGATTCAAATAGCAGAGGAAATGGTGACTGGACAATTGTGACATTGGAAACACTGCAATACAAAGGCTGGTAAGCTAATTCAGTCTTTCTCACTCATTGTGAGGGCCCTAAACCACTAGTAAATGAAACAAACAAAAGCCAACTTCAGAACAATTCTATTTTTTTCTTTTTTTCTTTTTTTTTTTTTTTAAGAATTATCTCCATTTTATGTTACTTGCTTTTTATTAATGTGTTTATGTGGTAGTTCACAAGACTAACAACTTAGTCATGTGAAATGTAGTCTCCAAGAACTCACCAGAGCAGCTTTTTATTCTACTGTGTGTAAAGGTAGTACCTCAATTAAATATATTAAATTTTCTGGCATTGCAGATAATCACCACCATTTTTTTGTTAGTCATGCTAATTTCTTATACAACATCAAAAGCAACATTTCTCTAAGTAGTGAAACATTTTATTGTCAATTTTGTATTAACCTGCAGTATATGACATACCAATCATTGACTTCTTAGAAATAAAGCGCCATGTAGAAGACGGTCATGCTGTGTCAATTGTTTTAAAAAAGATATCTCGTGATAAGAGATCTTACCTCTTACAGTCACAATATCTTAATAATAATTTCAAGTGCCTATTATAAAAGTTTTGAAGGGTGACAAGTAACTTCTTAACATAGTATTTCTTCTGTAAGTCTCTTTTGTTCTACAAAGAGTTGTTCTGTTTTTAAAATACTAGCCAGTTATAGAAATATTAGGTGTCTTTTTTATGGAACAATCCAGACAAAGAATTTTCTTAGTCAGAGGAGTCTAAAATCTAAGAATTATGAATGGAAGAATTATCCAGTGACCTTGATGAGGTATTCAAAGCTGGAGTGGGTGGTGGGGTGGAGATAGAGAGGATGTTGCTCTATGCTATAATGTAATGATTTGAAACCAGAGCATAAAGATGAACTTTTTGTACAATCAGACCTTCCTCTCTCTTTAAATTTATGTTGTACTATTTGAAGACATTGAGATGCCATACTTCCAGCTTTCCTTAGGCACATTCACTGCTTCCCACTTGACTCCAATTTTCCCCACTGGGGTTAAAAAAAAAAAAAAAAAAAAAATTTCCGGGAATTCTAGTCATTGACATGCAAACATTTTCAACACCTGTTTCACAGTAACGGCTGATTCAGTACAGTTGTTTGGTATATATATGGTGCTTCTGACAAGAAGACACACTGATGATAATTTCCTTAATTTCTTAAATGCCTCAGATTTATGCAGGTGAAAAAGTTCCATTTATTTTCAGTTTTTTTCAGTGCAAAATACACAATCTATTCAGTTTATTTTATTTGTTTTATTTTAAAATCATAATTGAAGGAAACTCTAACTTCTTCTCCAAACTTCAGGGGAAAATCAATTATACATTGTTTTCTGTCTCTAATATTTACTTTTAGGTACAAATACAAGCCAAACCCAAAACTCTAATAATTTTACATCAATTTTATATGTGAAAAGCTAACTCAGGTTCTGACTATAAATGTCATTTTTATTAAAGTTCTTGACTTTGTGTTGAACACCTGAATCTGGAGAAGCCAGCTATTTTTATATAAAGCTACTGGTGACAAAGCAGTGTCTGAAATAGATGTCATAGCAGCAGTCAATGAGACAAAGTGTAGTATTATACTTCATATGATGAATCTTTAATTCAGCATGATGCAAAGCACTGCCTTTTTCTTTTTTTTTTTTCTTTTTTTTTTTTTTTTTTTTTAAAGGGGTTTACTCTGTGGAGTTCCTAAGTGGCAAAAGACATTCAAATCTCAAGATGAGGATTTTGTCTCAGCACATTGCGTCAATCAAAACAGACCTGCTAATGTTAGCATTTTGTATATCTGACAAATGGTCCTGCATTCTACTCTAGAGGTGAGATACCTAGAAGTTATGCATTTCAAAGTTTGATTTACTTATACTGAAGTCCTTTGGATTAAGCTTTAACTTCCCAGTAAAGCACACAGACCTACAGCTAAAACTGTAGGAAAACCATGTAGGAAAACTGTGATCTGTTATTATTTTACATGTTTGTGCTTCAAATATTCTAATTGTGTGTATTTTTGCCCACCTACATTGGACTGCAAATGTTCAAAGAGTGTAAAATAAACAACCTATGTGTTCAAACGACACAGTCTTTTTAACAACTGACATGCAATAAGGTAAACAATAACTGCATACCTTATATAGAGAGAGATTTTGTAATGATCAGTCTTCTAATATTTTAGTAAGTGTGCAATGAAAGCTTATTTTAACAGTTCTATTTAAATTATAAACTTTTCTTATAACATTTTTTGGGCAGAGGGAAAAACAGGAAAGGAGAGGAAAAGTCTTGAAAAGATGGTAAAACAAATATGTAAAGTACAGGGCAGAATTTTAATACTTGTACCTACATCAAAAATTTTCCAAAGTTTTGCAGTTTTTACTGCATGAGTTTTGAATGAGGGATGTTCTTTCAGACAATAACATAACAATATTAACTAGTAGGAATAATACTTTTTCTAGGCGCATGTATGTATGTGATTGTGATTATATACAAAATTATATTTTCTTCATGATTTTATGCCTCATCAATTTATACTTGGATTTTGAGTACCAGCAAGCACATTGCCTAGAAGCTTGTTGTAGAAGCTTGGGCTGCCCAGGGCAGTGGTGGAGACCCCATCCCTGGAGGTGTTTAAGAGTCGGGTTGACATAGCGCTGAGGGATATGGTGTAGTTGGGAACTGTCAATGTTAGGCTAATGGTTGGACTAGATGATCTTCAGGGTCTTTTCCAACCTTGATGATTCTGTGATTCTGTATGATCAGAGTGGCTTTTATTATTATTTTGTGGGGGTTTTTATTATTTTATGGTGATTTCCAAAAATACTTTAAATCTTAAACCAAAATTACTTAAAATACTTAATCCCCCTTGTGTTGTGGTTCACCTCTTCTTGGTTCCCTTTCTGATACCTGTCAGTGAAAAACTCTAACACATACTGGATTGATAATCTTACAAACTGCAAATCCGTCCAGTCATCTGTGTCTCTGATGAGCAGGGATGATCTGGAGGTGGTCACAGATATCAGTGAGGTCTGCAAATTCTTAATAGCACTGCCAAACAAGAGAGCTAGTTACTGCCATTTAAAGAAATGGTAAAGCAGATAAATGTGTTCTGTGATCTAGATTGCAACAACCAGTACATCCCAGCTGAAAAAAACATGAATATTCTTTGGTCAGTATCTATCGGCATCAAAAACAGTAACAAAAAAGTAATGAGCTATCTTGCCTATTTCCATCTTTCTTAGATTTTCGTGTTGTTTTCTTTTTCAGCTTCATATTTCCAAGGTAGTAAACTGCTTCAGTTTCTTATATTTAGCAAGAGATTATTTTAGAAGTTCTCTGTGTAATTTGTCACATAGTTACTTATTATTATCTACAAGTATGCTTGTCATGCCAAGGCTCAGCTCTACACTGAAGATTTACTGTCACTTTGAGCACTTTTTTTTTACATGAATCTGAGCTCTCAATCACTTTGAGACCTGAGAAATATATATAGACAATATCAAACTACCTTAATCTATATTTCGTTCTTTGTTACAATTTTTATAGCATCCGTGTGTCTGAGGGACATCTAGATTCTTATATTTTAATGAACTATTAACTAAAAATTGAGAACAGCTGTCCACTGAACAACAAACCAAAGGATGATATAACAAGCTCAGCTACCCAGGAGACAACAGGCAGTCAGAAATAAATGACTGGGCCAACATGTATGGTTTTTGTGCTTGATAGTGCTGCTGATTTCCATGATCTTTAACAAGTTACCTTCCTGCTTTCTTATCTCTCTTTTCCTTTTATCTTTAGTCTATACGGACTGCAAAAAGTTCAGGGTAAGGAGTATGTTTTACCTCTTATATAATGTAAGCTGGTAGGAATTAGGTTGGTTTGGGGTTCTGGGTTTTTTTTCCATGTTTGTCATAGTCCCTGAAACTAATTAGCCCTTTCTAAAGAAAAGGGGTCTTGGTTCCACGGGGACATAATTTTTGTTAAAGATCAGAGAGGATCACAACCCAGGAGTTTATAGACCTGTGGCTAAGATATATGTGTAGAACACAGAACATTGAAATCATAACAGTGGTCTAAATAAGACTGAGCATTAAGTTGAAACTGGATTTATGACATCTTAAGTGAGCTCCCTATTTATTTGACCATTCTTGTGTCTCTGTCTCCATTGAAAAGACTGTAACTATCTTTGAAATTCCTTGGCTTGATCCAGATGTGAAGTAAGGATTTTTCCACTTTTATTTACAGATATTTGTTAAACAGGAAAATTGATCTTATGCAGGTTTAGTGCCACATTCTGCCAAAATAATTGCATGAAATCTCCAAATGCCACAGCGGTACAAATAAAGTAATGATAATAACAGCAACAATAGTAACAATCAATTGTATTATTTTTATGCACAGAAATGGGGTAATTCTTCCTTGTCTTAAACATGTTTCCAAATAAAGTGATCACTGCAAATTTAAAATCTTCACATATTTACTGCTATAATCCAAGTCTATTCAGAAATAATTTCAAGGTCAAATAGAGGCCTATGCCAGTTATCAACAAGAAAATAATATTTTTCTTTAGATCAACTTCATCCTGATTTTGATTTTTGTTATGGCAATAACAAACGAAATTTTGTTTTGTTTTCAGAGTAATTTTTCTCATAAGAAGCAGGCCAGATACTGAATAGGAACAGTCAATTTCATATGAGTAAATGAAGAATAAAAATTTCCACCAGGTTTCCAATGTCAATGGGAAATAAAGTATACTGGAATTTATTTTATTTTATATTATCCTTTATTTCTTCTTTCACTCTTCATCTACTTTGAGAACATACTGATTGTACCGGTTTAGGAACTTTCCCTTACATTCTCCCTTTGCTGCCTTTCCAATCAGTTACTGAGGTGGATAAAAATTTTATTCTCTGGAATTGATGAGGACAGGAGTAATTTGGTTACTGAACCTCTTCTTTTTTATTCATGCTTTTTCTCTCTCCTTATCTTACTTATGAAGAAGGATTTTGACACCAGAGATAATTAATCCATTCCTGCTGCATTATTAATTTTGAATTAGATATTAAAAACCAGTTCTTCTGAAGGAAGAAGAGCATATACTTCATACTAGTGGACTGCATTAATTCTGATTAGGTATATATTTAAAGATATATGGCCTTTATCAGCTTCTGTATTGTTATGATGTACTTGCTCACATGTGCTCACATGTAAATATGACTCCAATTGCTGGAGAAACCTTTAGGTAATACTCTTGCTCTAGCAATTCCCATCAGCTTTTCTGCCTGCTAGCTCTGGATTTCACCAGCCTAGCAGTTCCATTTAATGATCTTTTATTACCAGCTTTTGGCACCATAAACAATTGATATAAATTAGAGTCAATCTAGTAAAGAGCAATCAACAAAACTGGGGATAAAATACACAGCTTAAAATATTGCCTCCCTACACCTGTGTTTTGGTTATAGGAAGCCCTTTTCACTTAGGGTCCAGTTCTTAAACTAACTTTTCTAAGCCTTTCACTTTTAAAAATGTTAATTAAAATATTTAACAGAAAAATAGTCAGTGACTCTAGTCTGTATAGTCCACCTGAAAACAAATTACTGGAATTTTTATTAGATAAATTTATGACTTTCATGCAGATATGACTGATAAATGGATCATCTCTTCAAAAAACTAACTTCAAAAGTGGAAAAGAATAGCAGATGAAAAGAAGGTAATTTCATTTGACTTCTCTCAGCAGAAAAACAACCTGTAACGTTTGCTTCAAGCAGTTCATTACAACTACCTCTGCAACCCAGAACTAGAGTATAAATGCACAGATTACTTTAGTTGCTATCCCTCCTACCCTAATTAAAGTTATTTTTAAAGGTGTTTAAAACACGCAAGAGTAAAACTTTGAACTGGGATAAGCTGGCAGTATTCTCCTCGACTTCAAAGAATAATGACTAAGATCACCTGGGAGTACAGTTCGCTCCTTAATAATGGGTGGTGATGGAGATGTACACTAGCAATTCTTTGTGTGGACTGCATTGAGTTTACCCTTAGGATAACACAGAGAAGCTGTCTGTGACAAGTACTGACATGTCACTTGGACGTGATACTCAGATGTGCAGAGAATTGTGACCCCCTTCTGTAAGAGCTATATCATTTTCAATCCTGCTCCCTCTACCTCCAGACTTTTCCTCTTATTTCTCCCATTCAGTCACAAGTTGCCTTCCCCAGTGCATTTCTTCTGCAGCTCTTCAAAGTAAAGACAGTTGTCACAAACAAGAAGATTCATATCTGATCCCTGGAAAGACTCTTCACTATTTCCCTACTACTTAATACCATTGACAGCAATATTCCAATACAATATTTTTAATGACATTACAGTCAATAGGATTACATGTTAATGTTTTATTTGTTTATTCATTTGCCTAAATGATTGCATTTCACTCTTTTCGTGGGTTGGGGCTTTTTGGGGGGTGGGGGTGTTTTTTTTCTTTTGAGTTTTTTGTGGTTTGTTTTTTTTTTTTTTTTCTTTTTTCCAGAAATGGCAAATCATTGCTTCTAAAGGATATTGATAAGGTGGGACTTCTGTAGGGCTAGACTTATTGAGTTTGGATGGGGATTTCAATACTATAAATACAAACTGATTAAGCCCACCATTCTTAGTAGAAGCTACCTGTAAAGCCTAGCTGACCTCTTGCTTCCATATCAAAAGGGACATCTTTGGACTGCACAGTTAGCTGTTAGTGACTTCTGTCTGTCTAATTCTTCTGACTGGGAGTGCTAGGAAGACACTACTGAATGAAGTAATATGTTCTTAATTACTAATTCCTCATAGAGATAGAAGTAGACATTTTCCATTCCCCTGGTGTAACCTTCTGCTGACATTTCAGATCTGCAAAATCTCTTTAAGAGTATGTAGGGATGCTATGGACCATTAAGCTGACTTAACACATTGTAGGTTTAACTGTATGCAAACAGTGGAAGACAACAAAATCCTTTTATTTATGTGTGCTTCTAGAATATGTTTAGCTGAAGAAAATGGGAACATTTTGAAATATATACCAAAATAAATTCATTTGCCCACATAACGCTGTAATTAATGCATGTTATGGGTTGGTTTGTTTTTCTTCTCAGAATAAACAGAGTGAAGAGAGAAAAAAATGTTGCCCAGGAGGAAGAATTAGGATTTTGAGTTTACATTTTTATATTATCAGCTTCTCTTTTTTAAGTTAGACCAAGGTATACAAGACTGGGCTGACACAATCTCACAAATCATCTCTCATTTAAATGAACAACCAAAGTTTTTTTCTTAGTATACTTAATGTTTTATAATCAAATAATTTTTACAGATGATGGTCTAAAATGAGTAAGATACTTGCAGCTATGGTGCACTATTTTCAGCACACAGAAACACAATAAAATTATAATTCAAGATTGACTGTAAGTGATTATTCCATTACAACTTTAAAAAGAGGTAGTTATTAACAAATTGTACACTGCATAAAAATAAAACACATTATTTTAAAGTATGACTATTACGCAGTTCTAAAAAGCTGATAAATCATGTTTGATTTATGTCATTAATATTCAAACAGTTCTGTAAAAAAATAAGCTAATACATATATTCTGCAGTCCATCAAGAACCAGATATGTACTGTATAAAGCAAACCCATATATTCTAGAAATTTTATGTGGACAGTTATGCAATACAGCCACTGCTATAGTGACTTTGACATTTAAAGAAAATCTATGCAATAAATTAGCCAAGTGTTGAATCTCAGAGTACCCTCTGAGTTTAAGTACACTTCTGTTTCTCTTGTTCCATGCAAGAAATTCATCCTGGTCTCTTCTGATTACTGTAACACAGTTCTTCATTTCCTGACTTCTGTGACTGCAGCTCTCCACTTGTTCCAGACAGTTTCTATCTGGGAAATGCTTTATTCCCTTTTTTGACAGCTGACAGTAGCTGAGGTATCCTGTCTCACTGTGTGCATTTGTTAGATTTTTCAGTTAGGAAAACCTTGTAGCATTTACAAAGCTATCCTGAGCTCAAGACAGCTTACAGTCTAGTAAAAAGAGAAGTGTTCATTCACAGCATCCAATACAAACAGCTATGTCCTTTGTTTCTTTGTTTTGATAAAAAAATGCAAAGAAATAAAAGTAAAATAGCATTAAGACAGAATTGTGAAAAGTCCTTCAATTCCTCTGTCCATCAGACCACCTCTTGTATATTTATCATGACAGTGTTTCTGTCTTTCTGCATTCCTTGTTTCTGAGATTACATTTTAATGAGAATGCTTGTATCTTAGCATCTGGGTTTTATTATAAACTGATTTGCTTTTAAAGTTCTTCAGAGGACCTAGACAGTTTAAGTCTTACTGAACTTGGTTCTTTCTTTTTTACTAGAAGATACAGACTGGCCACTCTTTTTCACTGCATATCTTATATGCATGTCTTAATATCCATGGAGGTGGAAATGTCTCTTTTTATACCAGATATCAATTCTTGGACTCAACTGGCCAATTTATGATTATTTGACTCCAAATGGGGAAAAAACAAAGTCTGTCTTTACTGGCTCAGGCACAATTACACATGAACTACAGCTAATCTAGCCTGTGTATACACCAATCTTACCCTTTGCAGCCCTCAGCTGCATAGTTCAGCTATTAGTGCTAGCTGTGACACTCATATAAACATTTGGTAAGTTGTTTTGCTTAGCTGAAAATGGCCAAAAAATAGACACATTTTTTCAGGACTGTTTTCAGGCAACTCGGCTATCGCTGAACTAACCTGCTACACATGTGCAGAAATTCTGGCACGAGGGAGGGACAGGGTTATTCCTGTGAATGGGACGAATAAGAGTGTTGAAGCAGGACCAATGGAACTCTGATTAGGTTTGGTTGAAGAGCCTGTGAAAGCATATCCTCCTCATGCATCCATCAGTGAAGCACCTCCTCTACTGAAGCTTACCTTCTATATTAGTTTGTAAAGTTGATAACATACTTAATAAAAAAGCTGAGTAAAATACATTTTGATAACTAATAAGCCTCAGCTGATTGAGGTTTACACCACTTAAAGTTGACAATGTGGTTGCTGTGACTGGTCATTTATTACCTTTCTTTTAAGGGTACTGCATACAGCACAAAGCGGTTTATTTGTAGAGAGAAAACAAAACAAAGCACTTGTCTTACAGAGATTTTATTAATTAGGTTATAATCTTTCCTTAATGCAGAATGAATAGACAAAAATATAATATAGAATTTCCATGCAAGACCCAACCTAACATTCACTGACAGTTTGATCCTCTACCAGTTATGACTAGATTCAGATGAGTTAGAAATTTAGTCTCATTGTCTGGATTATTCTGACAAGATAGACTCATCACCTAAGAGTGTGAGGTCTGAACTGTTAGGAGTGTTGGAAGTTTTTCTAAGGCTTTTATCTCGCTTGTTTTAACATATAGGTAAATCCAGTCTTAACCGCTGCATCAATTTTTGAGATTATTTGAAGAAGAAAAAAGATCTGAAGAACCTAAAAACTTTAAAGTGCACAGAAATGAGCAGTTAAAATGTCTGCATGATTGGAAAAGACTGACTGTCTCTTCAAAACTTTGCCAGGATGAAGATGTATTCTTAATAGTTTCAAATTTTATTTGCAAATAAGGACAGAAAATGAAGAATTTAAACTAAATCAGACGTGGGGATTTTTGTAAAGAAAAAATACTTAAGGAGAGGACAGGATCATAAAGAGACTGCACTAGTAGAACTAACAGTAGAAAGGGCCAGTAAATTAGCTGAAAACAGAGCCAGCAGAGGTCAGGGACCTAAAAGAGTTCAGGTTTCTCTTACTAATTCTGGTCATATTTCTCTCCACCACCCATTTGTTCCATGTCTAAGTCCTGGAAATAAACTTTAGAACATGGATGTACAATTTGTAAATTCCTGTCATTGCTACCAATTGTCTTTGGGATTCTGAGCAAGCCCATCATCTACAGAACTCAGATCATATTCTGTAAAAGCTGACACTTTTACATAGCACTTCTCACCAGCAGTATCATAAGATATTCTGAGAAGCATATTAAGAAGTATTCCAGAAACTAACCAAATTAAAAAATACCAGAAAGACATCTGAAAGCATTCAGGACTTTATCAAATAATGATTTTGTGTAGTATATCATAGTGTCTACCCCACACATGAACTGGGTCTGTTTTCTTTTGCATAGCTTTACAATGAATGATATGATACTATATATTTGTATGCAAGAGGAAAATTCTCCTCCTCTTCTTTTATCAAGTCAGCACAAAATTTAAATGCCTCTATTGATATACACTGAGATAGCATGTTATTGGGATATAGTGTAGTTTTTCAGCTAGAAGTTCCATGACCACTGAGGTAAAAATAGTTCAAGTTCTAAAATTCTACCCACTACATAAAGGATACCCAGTCCCCATCTGCAGATTGTAGCTGATTCCTTACTATAATCCATTTACAATATTCTTATAAAATTTTATTTCCTTTATGCCTAGGAAAGTAAATATTTTTTGTGGGGTTTTTTTTTCTTTTGTTTTTCCATAACGGCACCCTACAGTCAGCATTGTGTAAAAGGTACAGCGACCATTTACTGTTGAACAGTATCAATGTATGAATGCAGTAATCAGCTAGGTCTGAGAAACACATGTAAAAGACAAAGGAATGTGAATGACTAAAAAACGAAAACCACTGTAAACAGACATAGCAGCCATCCCAGAAAAATAAGCAAGGACTAGCCTGGAAAAGATTTGCACACATCAGGGAGTTAGAATAAATGAAGAAAAAGCCTAGTGAGTACAAGCAGAGGTTAAACACTCATAGTGAAAGGGGGTTTGCTTGTACAGACCAAACATAGTTCCATGTTGTAATCCACTTGGTCTCAGACGGGAACTTGATGTATTTTGGCAATAATATTGCTGTGTACATCATTCTGATATCTGAACAGCTAAAGAGAAAAGTCAAGTTCAAACCTTCCTGACTCAACAGAAAATTTGATCTACTATAAAGAATTATCTAATATATCTGTCTTACATTAAAATATGATGTCTGTTTAGCAGGTGGACTAGGACCTGAGTGGAAAGCTAGAGATATAACTCAGTCAAGCACTGGACTGTATGGTGTTTGTTTAACTGGTTTTAAGCTTGCTCCTAGTGAACATTACACACCTTTACTTTGGTAAGTTCCTTCAATTCATATTAAGATTTTCATGAGTCAGTCTATTAGCACTGACTATTTATGTGCATTGTATATTTAGATTATGGCATCAATTATTATTTGTAGGATAATGTATTTATCCAAAGTAGTTAAAAGTACTTTCTCCACAAATGCTGAATTTTCCAGGGCCTATATGTTTGATATTCACAAGTAGAGTAGTTGTCAAGTGTAAAATATTATCTCTCTTAAAATCAAAGCAGCATTCTGTAGAACATGATAAAGTTATTTCTTTCAATGAAACATATATTCATCAATGTAAGATGAGTATTACAATATATAGAAAAAGCATTTTTGGACCAAACAGATAAAATAAATTATCTTTCACAAGCACTGAATATAAATAATTACATATATACATATTAGTAGTATAGTCCCTATTTTAACACAAACTAGAGAGTGAGATCCTAAAGTAACTTAGAAAATATCAACCAATGTACTATTAACTACCAGGTAGTTAAGTTTCCCCCCTATGCTGTCATAAGTGACAAATTGTATTTTTAATATAAGAGATATATCTCTGTGTAACATTTGTGTCTATCTTAATTCATAATGTCTGACTATCCCGAATTTGGAAAGATTATGAAGTGTTGCAAACATTCAGTTTGAATAAGGCCGTGTAGTATTTACTTCCTGGTGTGTGCATATTCTATTTGTACTGTTTCCATAGTTAGCTTATATATTTATTTATTTATTACTATACCTTATTGAAACTGAGCTGAATCAGTAGGGGGAGCTTTAAGACCCATGAGCCAAAATTGTTTTTGTGTTCTGCTACTGAAGGCTTAAAATGCCTGAGGGCTTCAGTGTTAAACATATTGCTCTGCTCAATGAATAGTGGCACAGAGATTTCTACAAATGTATATTTGTTTCCAAAGCACTTGTAGGGTGCCTATAATCACCTTGTCCTTTGTAACATTGATTTTTAATATATATGGTTAGCCTGGGATATTTTATAACCCAAATGAGAATCTCCTGGAAGTAAATATCACAAAGGACTGGAAGTGTATAGTTTATGTATCCATAAATAGAAAATCATTTGTTTAAATAAACTCAAGCTAAGCACAGTAATTGATGGCTTCTTTACCCCCTGAAGTTCCATGAAATGACTGTGCCTTTATATAGTAATTAAAATGTGCCAACAACTATTTTATTGTCTCCAATGGAATTGTCAAGTATTGTTCCAAAAACAAACCAGAGGCAAAGTTGCTAAACATGGTTATTTGCCATTGTAGTTTCTAGGTTGGTATGAAAAAAGAACAACTGTCACATCATACATATGTCTCTTAACAGTTAAGATCCTGAGACCCTCTGTTCCTTTCTTACATCTTAGGTAAAAGACAGTTCATTTCTTTTTCTTAAACAAAAAATCTGTTCTGACTGTCATGTTCCTCTTTAAGCTTACAAGATGCACAAGAACCACCACTTTTGAATCCTGTGGACAAAGTTTTATTTATTAAAAAGAAAAATTATAAACCAAATTTAAAGAAGTGTTCTGGTTCAATCTTAGTTTGAAAAGTCTAGATACTGAACTATATAATCAAAATGGTCTGGGTTAAAAAAAAAAAAAAATTATAGAGATTAAACTTAGGTATAAAGAATTCTGGAAATAAGCAAACTAAAATACTCATGCCCTATACTAATTTAGTTTTAATTTTCACTAAAATGCAAGACTAGAAATGCTCATTGTCTGTACATATCAGCTGTTTCTTTTTCCATGGAGCCTATAACCAACCAAATGACAAATGAATAAATGCAGAATTGACTCACGGATTTTTATTTTCCAGCAAATGTTATTCTACTAAGAAAAATTTTACTTAATATTAAAACATAAATACATTTATAAGAATTAAATAGTCAGAATTTTTTTTATTGCTTACTTATTAAAAGTGAAACTTATTTCTCTGCCTGCCAATCATACAGTTCCAAACATAAATCATTCAATACCATCAGGTATGTAGAAATATGAAATATAAAATATCTCTTCTACAGAAAGCACACTGTAGTTATTAATAAGCCTAAAAATTACATATGCAAAATTCACATAGCACCTTAAATATTTAACTTTTTTTTAAGCAATCTTAATTACACTGTGTGCCTTCTGTTGCTTCTGCAGGACTTCTTTCTCACACAGTGAACATGTTGGAATGCGACCACTGAAGAAGGTAATTTTAGAATATATCCATACATTCTTAATTTGTCGAAGTAAGGATGTATCACTATACTATTCTTACTTGTAATTTAGAGGATCATGACACAGTATCCAGTTTGAAGGTTTTACATTGACATCCTCCAGTCCTGTTTTCAGTTAAAATATTGTATGTTTTGAGTTACTTAACAGACTGTCCAAATAGATCTCAGAATTTGGCTCCAAGTGATTTGTCATGACTTTATTGCTGAGATTCCAGAACTCTAAGGATATCTCAGATGGAAGTAGAGTAACTTAAGGGTTTCAGTATCCTTTTTTTTAGTACTTATCTGTGTTTATCTACAACTTTGGCAATAAGATCTTGACGTTTTGGTTGTTAGATTTTTTTTTTCAACATCATCCATGTGCTTATAAAATGACTGTAATAGGTCACTGACTGCACATGTAAGAGAGAAAGTTCTACTGGACTTCAGCAGGCTTAAAGTTAGCAAGTGTGACAAAAATCCTAAGCAGGGTATAACTACAATTGGATTGTTGATGATGTCATACAAACTTGATGTAAGCAAAACAAGTCAGCATGGAAAAAAATGCAGAAAAAAAAAATCTCCTTAGAGAATATAATATTTTTTTTAATCCAGGCATCTAATTAAAATATGAATATTTCCTAGAGAGGTAAAGGGAAGATTGCTATTATCAAAAACCTATTGATTTGGACAGAAAGAAGGGTGATCATAACGTAGTTTAATTAGACTGCAACTTCATTAACTTTTTAAAGTTATATATGTCCAAGCATAATTGACCCAGTGTGAGCCAAACTTGTCCTAATAAACATACCCTGAGGAAAACAAAGTTCACGAATAATTTGCCTTTATCCCACCCTGCATCAATCCTATCACCTGTCCTCACTGATGTTGAAGACGGAAAATAGGAGGCTACCCTCCCAACTGCACATTTGCTGAACCTTTTGGCTTCTCTTATTCTTTGTTCTCATTCCATCTAACTTAGGATCTAAAATTCTTTTGAAGTATTCAGTAGTAGGTGTTCATAAAGTTGAAACAACGGGAAAGAGTAGTCATGTCTAGTCTCTCCATCCCACATCTGTGTCACTTGTGGGGGAAGGAATAAACTTCCCTCATTGCTGTGCATCATTTTGTTTCTAAAATAGCTTGTGCTAATCAAGGAGAAGAACTAAATAGGAATATTTTTGTAAGCAGGCCTAATTCAGCAACAGAATAAAAGTCTTTTTCACCCTTTAGAAGAAAAGAACAAATACACAAAGCAGCAGCAGCTCTGTTATCATACCTGCCTTTCCCATCTCTGCCTAAACTGGTGTATTAGAGCTTCCAGATAGTCTATTTAGGAAAAAAGTGCTAAAGAGCTAAATTAAACTGTGAGAATTGTCATTTTGTTAAATTTTTGTCCTGAGATCTGAGATTTTTTACCTTCACTTTGTCCTATCTGTAAGGTTGCTTGCCATAGAAGTCCCAGCTCGTGTAAGCAGCTTTTATGTGGTCAGAGACAGCGTGCCTAGCACGTACAGTAGTCTTAGATCTAAGGAAGAAAAAAAACCCCTTTTGCCTTTTCTTCTGCAATATATTTCAACACAACATGTTGTTATTTTGCAATAAAATTTCGAATTTAATTCTAACTGCTACATTTATAATTTTTTGTGAAGTTTTCAGAAGCAGCTGAAAAGCAAAGCTATGTTTCCCAGTGTTTTCCTTTTCTTTTCCAAACTGTTTTTTCTCTTTGCTACTTTTCTGCCTCTCTGCGTTCTGTTTATTTAAAAAGTGTTAACCTTAGTCATCCAAAAGCCTTTTTTACCATATTGTATTGGGTTTAAGTGGCAAGGCAGAAGTGGGGGTGGATGTGCTGCAGGACAGCCTCTGTGAGGAGAGGCCAGGAACTGCCCTGTGCTGGACACAGCCGGTTCCAGCTAGTTCCAGCTGGCTCCAACAAACCCACAGCAGGGCACAGCTGAACCCATCAGCCAAGCTGGTGGCACCTCTGTGGAAACATGTTTAAGAAAGGGCAAAAAATACTGGACAGACAGATGCAGACGGAACAAAGAGAGTGAGAAACAAACAGAGGGAACATCAAGGTCAGAGAAGAAGGGGGACCAAGCAGGTATTCCCCATGCAGCCCATGAAGAAGACCATGGTGAAGCAAGTTTTGCATCTGCAGTCCATGGAGGACTATGCCAGAGCAGATACCCACACTCTGAAGGACCCCACACTGGAGAAGGTGGATGTGCCCTGCAGGAAGCTGCAGCCCATGGAGAGCCCACATGCGCCTTGTAGGGACTGAAGCCTGTGGAGGACCTGTGCTGAAGCAATCTGTTCCTGATAGACTGTGGTGAGAACCCATGATGGAGCAGTTCTTGAAGAACTGCAGACAGTGGGAAGGATACACATTGGAGCAGTTTCTGAAAGGACTGTATCCTGTGGGATGGACCCCATGCTGCAGCAGCAGAAGAGCATGAGGAGAAAGGAGCAGCAGAGATGAATTTTTATGAACTGTCTGCAACCCCAATTGCACATCCCCCTGCACCAACTGGGAGGAAGCAGGTAGAAGAGCTGGGAGTGAAGTTGAGTCTGGGAAGAAAATGGGGAGGAGGAGATATGTTTTAGTTTTTGTCTGTTTCTCACCAACCTATTCTGGTTTTAATTGAAAATAAATTAAACCAATCTTTCCATAGCTGAGTCTGGTTTGCCCATGTTAGTAACTGGTAAGCAATATCCCTGTCTTTATCTTGACTCATGAGATTTTCTATCTTACTTTTCCCCCCTGTCTTGTTGAAGAAAAGGAATGAGAGAGTGGCTGAGTGATCAACTGGCAGCCAGCCAAGGTCAACCTACCACTCACACTGTTGGGGACTCATCCAGAAATGCAGGGAGGAAAAAGTATTCAACAGTCTGACATTATTACATACATGCCACATCTTGGAGTGGCTGCTAAGACAATGTGTATTGTTCGTATTTCCAAAGCAAAGCAAGAACTAGCACCACAGGCAGAAGATTATTTATGCTATTGATGTGCTTTTCTCATTTTGTATATTTCTTTTTACAGTTTTCTTATGTGTTGTCTTCAGAAGAAGCTGGTCAGACTTCCTCCTAAAAAACAAAGAAAAAGATATCCCTCTGGTATCACTCTTCATCCAAGTCAGTATAATGAGGAGTTATTTCTTTATGTTTGTTTTCTGGTTCACCTTACCTTACCTCACTCCACTGTAAATTTTGTACAGCCAGAAGGAGAGGAAATATTCATTAAAAGCTTGCCTTCTTTCTTTCCTCCTCTCTCTTTTTTCCTTCCTTCCTTCCTGTCTTCCTTCCTTCCTTCCTCTTTTTCCCTCTCCTTGTCTACTTCTCTCTTTCTTCCTTCCAACCATCCTTTTTCTTTTTTCTTCCTTCCTGTATCTATCTGTTGTGGTTTGAGCCCAGAGGGCAACTGAGCAACATGCAGCCACTCACTCACCCCTTCCCCCTCAGGACTAGGAAGGAGAAAATAAAGCAAAAGGCTCAAGAATCGAGATAAAGACAAGGAGGGATGTCTCACCCATTTTGTCACGGGTAAAATACAGATTTCTTAGGGGAAGAAAAAAGAATATAAATTTAATTCAGACACAAACAACAACACCACTTAACAGAGTAGGACAGTGAGAAGCATTAATACAACTTAAAAACACATTCTCCCATCCCCTCTTTTCTTCCCAAGGTCAGCTTTGCTCCTGATTTCTCTACCTCCTCCCTCCCAGTGGCACAGGGGCAGGTGATTGGGGGGTGCCATCAGTCCCACCACTTCTTCCTCCTCAGGGGCGTGTGGGACTCCTCTCATTCTTCCCCTGTTCTGGAGTGGTGTTCCTCTCACAGGAGACAGTCCTCCACAATCTTTGTTTGACATGAGTCCCTCCCACAGGCTGCAGCATTTCCATGCTGCTCCAGCATGGGTCACTCCTGTGTGTTGCAAGCCTCCCACCACCAAACTACAACAGCTGGGGCTTCTTCCCAGAAAGTTATGGCCTCCTTTGGGTGCAGCCACCTGCTCCAGTGTGAGGTCCTCCATGGGCTGCAGGTCAGCATCTGCTTCATCACAGACTTCCATGGGCTGCAGGGGGGTGGCCCTGCTGTCTCACCCTTAGACCTTCTTTCTCCTGCTTACCTCAGTGTTTGCATAAGCGTCACCCTCACAACCCCTCCTCACAACTCCAACCCCTCCTCCCAGGTTCCCCTTCTTAAATACATTATCATAGAGTCGCAGTCACTGTCGCTAATTGGCTCATCTTTGGCGCAGAGGCGGGTCCAGCTTGGAGCTGGGGAGCTTCAAGAAGCTTCTCACAGGGGGCTAACTGCTGTAGCCGCCTCCCCCATTACCAAAAACCCTGCCATACAGACAAACTAGCACACTATCCTTTCTCTGTGTCTTTAACGAAAAATGTTAAAGAGCTTTAATGTTCGCTGTTGTTATGGAACTAAATGTAACTGTTTTGTACCATTTCTAGCTGTTTAGTGTTTGATAACATTGGGGTCAAGTTAGAAACCTGGATGTTGTGTCCTATTTATTTCTTTAAAATTAACAGAACAAGTCTAAAGTAAAGCAAAAGTTACATGGCTTAAAATCTCTCATTAAAGCAAAAGATTAAAATATTTGATGATTTTGGAAAAATTATCTGAAGCATTTAGAACACTGGAGAATGTAAAGTTTCTGATACTTCTGCAGTTATTAAACAGCTCCTTTCTCTCCCCTCTTTTCTTAAAAGAAATAGTTTCCTGAACACCTGATTGAATTTATTGAAAATAACTAAATATAGAGAGAGGGAATTGAAAATATACATTAAACATTTTGCTATTGTAGTGAGTGCAAAACACAGTCACTAGAAAAAAGTTCATTCTAAAATATACACTGGAAACAGAAGTCAAATCCAGAATGGAGCAGGGAAAGCAACATTCCTTGATTATCTACATTATAAATAAAATATCCAAAGCTACGCATAAAGAGATCTAGAAGGTGGGTACTTCGTTACGTTAGTAAAAATGAAATTCTCTAAGCTACATGGCAGAGAGAAGCATGGAAGCTCTTATGCAGCTGTGAAATGGAGTTAGCATGTGCATATGCTGGAATATAGCACTTTGCACATCTTTGGTCCCAAAAGCGATATAGTTAATGCAATGCCATGCCAACACTGATGAACTGTGCTGCACCTGGTGCTGGAGTTAGCACAGGCTGTGCTGGCATAAATATCATCATATTTGTCTGCATTGCACATATTTTTTTTTTTTTTTAAAAGCAAGCCAACTTAGTTCAAGAACAAAGAGAGCAGAAAATAAAATTGCATGTGCATAAAAATGTTCAGGTCAGCTATCTGCTTGTGAAGTTAACAGAAAAGAAATTCAGTTATCTGCTTGGAGGTAGGAAGCATAAGGATGCATGCAAACGATCCATCTTTTGAACCAGTTCACCTTACTTTAGTTGTGCTATAGAGTTGAGTCCAGAAATGCCTATAGATCCATTTACAGTCTAATTCAAGCCTGATTCAGAAAATCACTTTGCTAAACTCTTAAACCAAAGCAAGGAGTCCTATAGCCCCAGGTCCTGAAATCCTCCAGAGCCCTTAGGGTCAGCAGGCTGCAGACTATTTTATTTTGGATCAGCGTGAATGAATTAGCCTAAGGGACTCATTGATTTCATAGAATTCTAATTTTTGGGTTGTTACAGGTATTTCTGCATTTTTCTCTCTGTTACTCAACTGTTGCCTTGAGTCTTTAGCTTTGGAAAAAAAAAAAAAAAAGGTCTCTCTGTCATCTCCAACTTCTGGATTGTAAGACAGTGACAATAGAAGTAGGAAACAAATATACAATGGGCTCCCAGTATTTAAAAGATTCTATCAAGCACTTTTACATTATTAGTGATGGGTTGACCTTGGCCAGCTACTAGAGGCCCACCCAACTGCTCTCTCACTCCCCCTCCTTAACAGGCTGGGGGAGGAAAAAATAAGATGAAAAAGCTTATGGGTAGACAGACAGACAGGGGGATCACTTACCAATTACTATCACAGGCCAAACAAACATGACTTGGGGAAAAGTAATTTAATTTATTATAATTAAAATAGATTTGGATAACAAAGGGAAACAAAGATAAACATTAAACACCTTTCCTCCATAACCCTCCCTTCTTCCCAAGCCTAACTTCACTCTTTCAGTCCCAACATCACCTTTCCCCCCCATATAGTGCAGGTGGATGGGGAATAGGAGGTTGCAATCAGTACATAACGGTTCCTCTCTGCTGTTCCTTCATCCTCATGCTTTCCCCCTGCTCCAGTGTGGGTCCTTCTGTGGGTACAATCCTTTAGGAAAAATATGCTCCAGCACAGGCTCTCCATGGGCCACAGTTCCTTCAGTAAATATGCATCTACTTCAGCGCAGTCCTCCCCACAGGCTGCAGGAAAATACCTACTCCACCATGGCTGCTTCCAGGGACTGTAGGTGAATCTCTGCTCTGGTGCCTGGAGCACCTCCTTCCCCTCTTGTTTCTCACCATTTCCAACCACCCTCCACCCACCCTTCCCTCAATTCAAGAAAGATGCAGACAGACTGGAGATGTTGCAAAGGAGGTCCATGGAGATGATCAAAGGGCTGGAGAACTTGCCCTGTGAGGAAAGACTGGAGGATTTCAGTCTTTTCTCCCTGGAGAAGAGAAGGCTCAGGGGGAACCTCATCACGTACTCTGGTAATTAAAGGGTAGCTATAAAGAGGACAGAGTGTCTCTCTTCACAGGGAGCCACATGGAGAATACAAGGGACAACGGATACAAGTTGCACTGGGATAGATTTCATCTTGACATAAGAAAGAAATTTTTTATAGTGAGAACAATCATTTATTGGAACAGCTTCCCCAGGGATGTGGTAGAGTCCTCATTGCTGGAGGTTTTAGAGATGCAATTGGACAATGTACTAAATAATCTCATCTAGGCTCTCTTTCCCACAAAAGGTTGGACCATGTGATCTTCCAAGGTCCCTTCCAACCTGGGCTATTCTATGATTCTATGCTGATTGGTCTCTAAAAAGCAGCTGATTATCAGCTGATAGTCAATATATTTCAAAATTACTCTCTACACCCCTTTAATAATTATGTATTTGGATAGTTACTGTTTGTCTGCTACAGGCAGTTTCAACTGTATCAGTTTGTTAACACAGCAAACAGGTGAAACATAGGAACACTAAACTAAATGGCTGTAGAAGCTGTTGCTTTGTATCAGGTGTTGGGATTCATCAGCAATATTCAGGACCACCCTGTTGCACCTAAGTTCACAGTTTTAATGCAGACATTTGAGCCAGAAAGTGTTTTATCGTTCAAAAAAAACCCCCTCAACTTCTGATGGGAATGACATACAAAGGAGCTAAGGCATCTGCTCTGAATCATTCCCCATGAGGAACCTGTCATTTTCCATCAACTCTGTAAGGATGGGGAGTGGGTGTCTCCACTAGAATCAGCTGAGTCTGGTCTATTACCTTTACAATTCCTTGAGTCAGAAAACTATACAACAGGTGTTGTTCAGACTATTTTATTTTATTTTATAATTGGGAGAACTATAATTGGTAACTTTTAACAAATTGGTGTATAGGTGTTGTTTCTGTAATTTAACAATAGTATTTGTAGCAAATATTTGAAGAATTAACATTACATTTATCCTCACAGACAATCCTGCAGGTATATGAAGAAGACACCAATTTCATGTTATTACAGCCAAAATATAAGTGAATCAGAATTTCACAGGTTTATATGTAGTGAGGCTGGGTGAGGGGGAGGAACTATATTTATTTGAAAAAAGCTTTGTAGAGGAGTGAACTGGACAAGTGTAAAATACCTACAAAATATATTAAAGAAAACTATACAATTTGCACCCAAAACTGAAGTTCAGACTCAGAAACCAGAAGAAAGCTGATATCATATATTATTAAGGATAGTGCTTGAGACTTCTGTTTTAAGAAAACCAATATTGTACTTGAAGGAAAAAAACCCTAAATTTTTCCTAATCTCTGCCAAAGTTAATATATTTCTTTTTGCTTACATTAGAGTTAAAATTTCAGCATTTCCTTGACTGGAATTTTTTCTAAGGTTAACTGCAGCTAACAGTCCCCCTGCACCTCCAATACTAAAAGAGATTTCTTTAGTGCATAATGATTTTTAGGTTACCATTAATCTGATATTACATGCAAAATAGTTATATCCTAGGATCAGTACTGAGCAGAAAATACCTTTCTACAACTAGGATACATTGATCCACAAATTAACAGCTCAGACAAGTGAAAAAATACATCTCATTTTCTAGGTGTGGCTGACTACAAGACAAGTTTTGTTTGGAACATAATTTGAAATACACTACTTGAAATTAAACTGTGGATCAAGTGCTGTATATAAGTCATTTCTCTTAGGATTAGCTGAAATATATACAGGTCAGAAGAACTTTAAATATGCTGCTTAAAAGTGGTTTTGCAGCACGTGAGCAGAAAGGTATGATTTATCTGCATGTTGCTATAAGAGGAGAAAACTGAAGCCATCTCTATGACACTTCAGTGGTGATGACAGGATTCTCTTCTGAAGGTCTTCACTTGTTGCTGCATTACATATGAATCAATGACAACAACTCTAAATGAGCTTTTGTTGTGCAGATAGAAACTGTGCTGGCCCATTTATCTTACAGAAAGCTTTGAAGGTTCATATCACTTCATGGTCCATATGCACTAGGAACTACCTTTGCATATTAAATCAGTCAATGTTTCTTCATAAGAATAGAATAACTTAATTTCCAGATGAAACTTGCATTGAAAGACAAAACGGGTTTGCTTTTTGACCTCTCTCCCTTAGTACGAGGCAAGACAGCTCTGAATTTAGTCTGGAGACTATAAAATGTGTTTATTGTGAGAAAGGAAAATTCTGGTACTTATGGTTAAAATATTGATTTTAAAACCTGTACATGAACGTGAATTGCTTTTCATGGTACTGCTGACTTTGTCAACTAAGGATATTGATGAAGAACCAAGAGACAAGCATTGCATTCTGTTTGCCCAGAGACAAACAGTGCATACTATGGAAAATGACTGAGTGTTGCTAGTGTCTGACATCATGAACAGTCATGTATGAAAATAGATTTTTGCCATCTTGCTAGTAAAGTGTATTAAAGCAGATATTGAGGTTTCTCAGTGTGTGGACCGCAATTGTTATTCTAATGAACATTTAATCCTAACTATGCCAAGAAACAACATGGATATTAAAAAAATGAAGATTCACTACCCATCATAGATCAATAACCCAACATATAAATGGTAAAACAGCTTCCAGACTGACAGCTGTTGAGGTTTAAACTCAGCCGGCAGCCAGACGCCACATGGCTGGCCGTTTACCTCCCCTCTCCCCAGTGAAATAGGGGAGGGACAAAAAGAAGAGAATTCGTAGGTTGAATAAAAAAAAATTTACTAAATATAACAAGAGAACAACAGTAACAATAGTGAGTCCAAAAAGAAATGGGTAAAATGCAGCAGTGGCTTACCAAGCGCGGCGACCGGACCAGAACCCGAAATTGGCGCGTGCCCGAGAGAGCCCGCCCACCTGTATCCCTGGGCATGGCATCACACGGTATGAAATACTCCAGTGAAAGTTAACTCCATCCTGGTCGAAACCAGGACACAGCAGATGTGAAGTTCTTAATGTTTATAGGTATTATTATCAGGTTAGTCTCTGAGTTGTTTTTCTTTCATGTTACAAAGGAAGTTTGTTCTATTGTCTCCAGGGAACAGTGGGTGGAAATGAAGGACACAAATGCAAAAAAATTAAAGAACATCCATATTATTGTAAAAGCCACAAAGACCTGTTTCAAAAGCCTTTTATGGATAGAAATAAAGAAAAAATAGACAGTGATGGCAGAATCCCTTTTTTAATGAAAATGGCAGAGGCTGCAGAAACCTGGTACAACTCTGAGTGACTGGAAGGAAAGTTACTGCTTTTTATATGATCAGGGATCTTGCATATATTTCCTGCCATGTAGAAGTGTCTCCAACAGCATTTAAGTCACACAGATATTCTGCTTTAACTGAAATTTAACCCATTTAGTAGCCATAAGTATCTTGAGGAGATGAATAAGAGTTATGCATAGCCCTGGGAAGATCCATATGAGATACCTTTCTCACTAAGTGAAAGGGCAGGGGAGTGAGTGGCTGTGTGGTGCCTAGGTGCCAGCCATGCTTAAACCATGACAAAAACCAAATTACTCCATATTGCTTTTGAAACAGTAAGGAAGTGTTGCATTGGCAAAACAGAAAATAGCATACATGGAAAATGAAAAAAAAAAAAAAGCCCAGCTGTAAATAAATCATTCTTTGGCTATGATTGAGGAATAACTAAGCTGATACATCACTGAAAAAGAGGCACGCCAAAAAACGCTTTTTGTGGCTGCTAATACATTTCAGAATTCTGCATTTTGGAAAGTTAAAATAGTGTGATATACCTTATGCTCTATTGATCCAAAATGTGTTTAATATTATTTTTAAAGCAGAACCATAATATGGTAGCTGTGTAATGCTTTCTTACACAGCTTCATTTAATCTTTTGTCAGTTGAATAGCTTATTCAAAGATAAGCTTGCCTATATCCCTACATTTGTATTTATTATTCAGCAACTGTATCTATTTAATTGTTTTATTATTAAATGTGAATTTACATTCCTGTATGTATTGCCCCATTCAGAATACCCAGAGTAACAACAAAGTATCTGACTGATTTCAAGGACTTGAATCAGCTCCTTCCTTTGTACTTATTTATTTATTTATTAACAATAGTTCAGAAAGCAATTGTGCCTTTTCGCATTAATCTCTTTCCATTTCCTGGAGACAATAAAAGAAACTTTCCTTACGCAATTAAATGGAAACAAAGAGATCAAAGAGAAACATCTGATCCTCACCTTCATGAAGAATGAGTTTCCAATAACTCAATAAGTTTTTCCATTTTTTCAAAGCTGAGAGTTTGCAGTTTAACTGTTTACCAGCCTAGTTATCAAAAGGTAAGACTGTTGATGAAGAAAGATCGGTCATGCTAATTCAAGTGTGTCAAAATGCTGTTCTTACAAACAAAGAATTATTCTGGACCAAATAAAGGCTATTCTTTCTATTGTTGAATTTTTGTTTCATGCATTTTCACACTTCTTAAGTATGACAATAAGATCCTTAATAAAAGATCCGATGTATTGTAGCAAGATAAAATGCTTGCTAATATAAGACAAAATTAACTCTGATTTTGCTATAGGAGGGAACATAAAATCATACTAGATTTTTGTTTTTCTTCATTTCAGTGGTTATGTACACTGCTTCACTGATGATCAGATTAGTGTGAAAAGAAATATTTCTTTATTAAAAAGATTGATTTTCCACAAATATCATGATGCAAGTTATCCCATTTTGTTATAAAATTCTGAAAAGAGAAGCAGCTGTATGGAATAGTTAATGTTTTCTAAAAGAGTAAGCAAGGCATTCACATAAAAAATAAATAAGCCATATGTTTTAATCTAAAGAAGAAAAAGCAGTTTTGAACAAGACATATTGAATCTCTTTACCTCATATAATTTCTTTGTTTCTCTGAAAAAAAAAAAAAAACAAAACACAAAAAAACCCTAAATTATTTACAACAGATAAAAATTCATTAAAATAGGAGCATAATTTGTATATGATT
Source organism: Strix aluco (assembly GCF_031877795.1). Taxonomy (NCBI): domain Eukaryota; kingdom Metazoa; phylum Chordata; class Aves; order Strigiformes; family Strigidae; genus Strix; species Strix aluco. Next base: position 22,234,947 of record NC_133934.1, read on the forward strand.
TGGACAAACTTCAGGAAAGTCCGGAATGCACTTTCAAATGTAGATGTTTACACACATATATAATGCATACACTTAGATGAAACAGTAGACATTTTTATTATTGCAAGTCATTTTCCATATATTCAGAAAAGAACAAAATAAATGGATTTGTCAAAAAGAAAATACTGCACTGGTCTCAAATGTAAAAAAATAACTTAATGGATATGGCTTAAAGGGAATATTTTGAAACAAGGATTGTGCTATGGATGTTCAGATATGTACATACTTCAATGAAGATAAAGATGCTAACCAGATCCTCCCCGCAATGCAAATACTGAAGTGCAAATTCTCATAGAAGTGACAGTTAGAGCAGCAGTAATGCATTGGAGCAGAAGCTGCATGAGGAGGATATTGTAAATGTTCTTATATAGAATTTTTTTAATTATAAAATTGAAGATCAAAATTAAACTTATACAGCTGTAATGAAACACAATAACTGCTACATAAATGAGAATAATAATCTAAAAATTAAACTATCCATTCTGTTCTTGTGCAAGGTATTACAAATAGAAGCACCAAGGTAGGGTAATATACATTCTCTAATACTATCTGTGGCTTCTTAAACATAAAAACTAATTTTTAAAGTGTTTATTATACAGACAGCAGCATTCACCTTCAGGCAAAAATCAATACTGTGTAAATGAAGTCCACTATGCACCCAGTTCCACATTATTTTCTCCAGCAGTTTTTCCATAATAACAACCAAAAGATGATAGCACAGGTGGTGTTATAAAGCCTTTTTTGAAAGCTGTCCTGGTTTTGGCCAGGATAGAGTTAACTTTCCTTGGGTTGAGAGGGAGCACAGCTAGAGGGCCGGGTCCTGATCGATCATTGGAGTATTCCACGTCATGTAACATCATGCTCAGTATATAGGTGGACACGTGCTCTCTCGTCCCCTTTTGGTTTCCAGGTCGGCTAGGTGGGATTTTCTGGTGCGGTCAGATCACTGCTGCGGGGAGGGCAGGCTGCGTACCCGTCACCACGCTTGGTAAGCCACTGATGCTTTTTACCTGTTTTGGACTTACTATTGTTACTGTTGGTTTTTGTTACTAACACTAAATTTTTTTAATTCAACCTACGAATTTCTTCTTTTGTCCCTCCCCTATTTCACTGCGGGGGGGGGGGGGGGGGGGGAGTAAACAGCTGGCCATGTGGTGATTGGCTGCCAGCTGAGTTCAAACCACAACAAAAGCTCTTCCACACAAGAAGATTCTATAGGCACAAGTAGTTTATTAAAAGACACTTTATTGCTATCAAACTTATCTAAATTTTCCTGAGCACCAGGAACTGTTACTTCAAAACTTGTACGTAGACATCCTCAGTTCTTGTTGTACATAAAAGGTCAAAAGCTCAGTAGAGGAAGGAGAGTGTTTGTTTGCTTGTTTTTTAAAACAGGAGAGTCAAGTATGAAATAGCAAAGAATCAAATAATTGAAAAGCAGAAAGCAGGAACTGCAACAGAAATGGAAGTGACTAGGAGGAAACTTTCAGAATATGATTCCTTGATACCATAAAGGGTAATACTGACCACCTGTTCCCTTCTAACCCAGGGAATTATGTCTTCTTCATGTTAGCATTAGTGATCATGAGGATGTGCAGGGGGCAGGGGATGAGTTCAGTCTAATAATCTTACTTTTCCCCAAATTAATTTTTAGCAGAATCGTTGCACTCCATGATCTCTACATGACTCAATAATTATTAGTTTACACACAGAAGATGATATGTGAAAAGCTGTGCCATCTCCTTAAAAGGATTGATTTAAAATTAATTGTGAAACTAAACCTACAGGAAAGAGAGGTGGTTTTTCTTCATCTGAAAGGAAGTTATTAGGTGAAAGTTAGTGGAGTCATTCCAACTGTGGAACCCATTTTCGGTATCATCTTTTCTGATGGTTTAAATTACATGTTCAGCTCAACACAAATAATGATTAGACACTCTTAAAAAGAGCTGACACACTCCTAAGTTTTTCTTGGTAGATAAAACTTTTGATAATGACAGAAATGAATCTTCTACATATATCAAGCTAACACAAGAAAAATTCATGTGTGCAGGAAGATTGAATAAAGAAATGAAAGCTGTTGTCAAAAATATCAGAAACTAGTAACACATTAGATTTCAGAAAAGATGACTTAAAAAATGCATATGTAATAAAACCCCCCAAATCCTATGAGGACCATCATTCAGAAAGACAGGAAAACTTTAGCTCTGGGCAATCTGTTAGACTCGTATACTTTTGTGCTGCAATGGTATTCTCTGGTTAAACTGGATCCTAACTGATTCAGTCATAAGGTATTTTAACTAAACATTTCACACTTGTTCCAGTTGTTTACATAAAGGGTCAGAGCACAAAGACAGCTGAACACATTTTAGCAGCATTTTCTCTCTGTAGTCTCATCTGTTGTGTATCCATTGAGCCAACTCTTTCTAGAAAGAAGTTCTCTTCAAATAACTGAGCTCAGCATTTGTCGTGGTTTGAACTCAGCCAGTAGCCAATCACCACATAGCCAGTCGCTTACTTTTTCCCCCCTCCACGGTGAAATAGGGGTGGGACAAAAAAGAAGGAGAATTCATAGACTGAATAAAAACAAAAAAAAAGTTTAGTGATGGTATCAAAACAACAGTAACAATAGAAAGTCCAAACGGGTAATACATAATGCAGTTGCTCACCACCCGGTGACTGGCACACAGCCCACCCCCAGCAGTGATCCCAACAGCACAAGAGATCCCACTGTGCCAGCCAGAAGCAGAAATGCAAGAGCACCCACCTCCTTTATATACTGAGCATGACATCACATGATATGGAATACTCCAATGACCAATCCGGGCCCAGCTCTCCAGCTGTGTTCCCTCGCAGCCCAAGGAAAGTTAACTCTATCTTGGCTGAAACCAGGACAGTATTTTGCTAAAATATGGTGTTTCCATTGTTCAAATGTTCTCATTTTGACTGTCAAACACTTCATAGGAGTATGCCTCAGGCTACAGAGGGCCTGGTGAACTGTCACCAAAAGATGTAATATGCAATTATTTTGGTAAGTGGTATTTGATGTTCCCACTGTTTAGAAGCCCAGCATCTACTGAACTGTACACAGAGTGTTTATTGGCCTCTAAGTGTTAAGGAACTAGTTAACATAAACTCACAGGAATGGTGATCCTCTTATCTTAAAGTAGATACAACTTTACCTAAGTATTTCTATACTCACTGTAGAAAATACTATAAATATTGCAAAATATTTTTTCTTTTGTTTTCTATACTAGCACTTAAAGAAATTAAAGGGATTTGGAGACTGACTGCTATCTTCATTTGGGACAGATGGTAGAGTTTGCTCATAGCTTTAAATAAGAGGTGATACAGAGTCATATCTACAACAGAGAGGCGTTAAGTTAAAGTATTCAAAATAACATGAAAATTATTTCTTCTCTTTTTAAGCAACATAATTCTCCATGAGATTGGTGTAGGGAAACCATTGCACAATTGACCCAGGTTTGAATTTACTGACTTTGTGATTGCTGTGTCAGAGTCAAGCCTGACAGGTTTCAGATACTGAAAGGAGAAAATATAAGCAATTAGTTTCTCACATCAGACTGTTTTTCTCTCTTGCATGAAGTAAGATCTCTTCTGCCTGTCTGATCTACAGGTAATTTAAAGGAAGCTGTTTCGCTATCAACACCACATTTGAGAGACAGTTGTTGCCAACAAACCTGTTCTAGTGCCTGTCACCAGCTTAAAGTACCTTTACTTTAAGTGACCACTCATGGAAGCACCAGTCACATCTTGGAGGCAAAGTTTAGTGGTGCCAGCAACTCTTAAATAGGACTGAAACTTTCCTGTGTGAACCCACCCTCCACTGTTTGGTTAAGCTATGGTGCTTCTGGTATATATCAGAACAACAAAGAAGCAATCACACAACTGGTTTGATGAAGAAACAAGCAAAGCAGCTATGAGCACCCAAGTTAGAAGAGAGCCTGAATGCTTGAATGACCTTCCTTGCTCAGTCTGTGAGAGTGCAGTTGCTAGATTTAGTTTGCAGATATGACTATTGGTGAACACCTTTCTGAAGCGGTAAGGAAGAAAATCTTGGCCAGGCTCTAGTTTCAGGTGACATTCCTAAGGGTGTCTCCAGGTTGACATAGCGCTTAGGGATATGGTGTAGTTGGGAACTGTCAGTGTTAGGTTAAGGGTTGGACTAGGTGATCTTCAAGGTCTTTTCCAACCTAGGTGATTCTGTGATTCAACCATCCACATACTTAAGCTCTGTGGGGTTGGTTCTGATCCTATGGGTATCTAGGGAGTACTGTAGTCCAGGCTAGAAATTGAAACTGAGTGCACCATAGGTTTCAGATCAGACAGAATATATTATGAGCAAACAGTGTTTGTAGCAAATGCCTCCCAAACTTACTAGCTGGTTATAATATTGCTAGAATAACTTTATGGCAATATTTGCTGCTGGCTAGGTTTCTGTACATAACAAAACATCCAGTATGTATTTCATAAACTTATTTCTTCATGCTATTTTGCAGTTATGACTGTGAGAGTAGCAAATACGAGTTATTTATACATATAGCTGTTGGTGTTGGTGTTAAGTAAACATGTATAACACTTTAAAACAAATCAATCAGTGTTGATATTGTATGGTGAGATAAGCAGTTTGTAGGGAAAGGGATTCCCCTATCCACCACAGACCAAGTTTGGACATTAAAAAATGGGTAGAAACAGATTTTGGAGCAAGCTGCAGGAATTTGTTCAGATTCATAGTCTACTTTTTGAAGAAAAGTAACTATAAACCAATAATCATAAAATGGCCATAATGGGCCAGAACAAAGGTCCACTTATCTAAATATTCTGTTTCTAACAGTGAGTATATTAGGTGATTGCAAAAAGGGTATGAAAGAGAGCATAGAATATGCCTTCTATAGTACAGCTTCTCTGCTTAAGGTAATCAACTGTTTAGGGAATCTAACTATATCATCCAGTATTAGCTCTATATACCCGTCTTAATCTTTATATGTGTGCTTTTGGACAAATTATTGAACTTTTTTTCATTTTTCATTTCTCTTGTCCTTCAGCACTAGCTTATTCTTTTAAAAATGCATTTGTACAAGACCTAACACAATGCAGTCCTGATCTTAGTGGGGATCTGTAAATATCACTGTAATTTAATGAATTCTCTTCAGTACTAGTTCAACGTCTAGTTTTATCCATCTTGTAGAAAGCATACCAGAAATGTACATTCAAAATTGCTAGTGCAGCAGATTGAATTTATCAGTGGCTCCACCAGGACAGAAATCTTTTTCCTAGAAAATAAATATACATAATTCTGCATAACTTGCCAAACTTTGTTTCAGTTTCGATTTAAATGGTCTTTACACATGCTGTTAAATCACATACCTAACAAACACTGCCAGAAGTACTTTTTTAACATCCTTGGGTTTTATTTAAATGGCTGCCACTTTATATTCTTTTCTGTTTAAAAAAGCTCTAAGGTAAGAGCAAGCAGAAGATATTGCAAGTGAATTCAGAAATTACTTGTTTTGGTGTCAAGATGAAATTCAAGCATTTTATTGCAAGATATTATTGACTCTAGTACCTAGAGTCAACTGTGATAACAAATTTTGATTACCCAAGAGACTAAATAACTAATGAGCTCAGTTACACTTCTTGATGAAGCTGACTCTGATGCTGCAGTGCAACATGTTGAAGGAATTGTGTATCCCTAAAACATTTAAAGTCTTCATATGAATGATGCATTAAGAATGTTGCGGGCTGAACCATCCTTTGATGGCACAGCTCATATGGATCATTTACAGGCAATCTGAAGAATATGTCCTGGAGAATAGGAGACTAAAATACTTTTCTTCTTTCAGTGAAAATAAAGACTCTGAGATGGAAAGAAATCTTTCATTATTTTCCTGGGATTATTTGCCGATTTGATCATTAGTTCCGCATGATTAGAATAAGTCCACTGTTCCTTAAAATTTTAAGGGTAGCATATCTTAGCATTTGTTTCAGGTTATTTTCAATGAAGGAGTCCTGTTCAGAAGTAGATACAATCACTCATTTTGTGCTAATACTCATAGATGTTACACTGTGGAATGAGATGAAAGCCAAGCTCTAACATACCTAGGCCAAACCAATTAATCTTTAAAAACGCCAGTAAGTTTGAAACTGATTAAGAAGAATGAGGAGCTTTAGTGTTGTGTGATACTGCAGCCATTTCTTGTCACCTATGTATTTGTGTCTAGTGCTGCCATAAATTGGTGAGACATGAAATGTCCTATCATCTAGTGACTAAAGAAGATAAGACATTAGTGTAGTTTGCATCTAAGAGATATTGATATACTTTTATAAGCATTAGATCTTCTAAATTAACAAAAAATCAGAATAGAAGGAATTATTGTATACCTTTCTCGAACTGGTTTTGCAGTTTCTCTCTTCCTCAAGAGTATCTAAAATTCTAACTCATTTACATGAAACAATTTAATAAATCTGCAGAACCTGCTATAACAGGTTCTTTTTAAAATTAAAATGATCTTATAAAAATAAAGCTTTGTTTTTTCCTCTTGAAATCTGTATCATTGTCCTAGTTCTTTAACATACCATGTATTTTGGTATAGTAACATGGTTATGCAGATCTCTCCATCCTACTATTCAAACACCTCCCACATGAATGAAACAAATTAAAATGATGATGTTCATTTTACATCAACCCTCTTTCATTATTAGACTTTCTCTTTTTGGCATCAATAATAAAATATTTTGATCAGGGAATGCAGTAATAAATTCTCTACAGAGCATGCATGTCCAGAATTATAGAACTATAAAACTTTATTATATAATTTAACTTCTAAATTTATAAACCTTATGGGAGGAAAACTTCTTTTAAACTAAGGGAACTAAATATTTTCACATGTCATTAATGTTCTTGCAACAGTTTTGAGTGATGAAAAATACTTATAACCTTTTTTACTTTCTCATAACTACCCCAAATATGTATCTCTGGGGCTGACATATTCAACTTGATTTCTTCTTGAAGATACATTGTTTTCAGATAAGTTTTGGAGTAAAATCTCTTCAGTTTTGTTGGTTTTAAAATTTTTTAAAATTTTTATTTATTTATTTATTTATTTGTTTGTTTCAGGAATATTAGACAAAAAAACCCTTTCTTAACAAAAATCCCGACTGCAGTTAACAATTGAAAGCAGAAAATTGGTGGGAATATATTCTGGTTTAGAATGTAATTACATGGAGTGTGAAGCACAGTTTTTCATTAAATCATCACATGGTGGTCTACACATAAGTACAAATTCAGAACATGAATGGTTTTAAAATTTGAACCTGTTTATTAGCTACTCACTTCATTGAAAATGCTTTTTGCCATTAGGTTTTTTAATCTCAAGTTACAGATTTACTGTCTCACAGCATTTAGAAATGCCATCAAGTTGCTGCATCCCTGCTTAGAGGCCATAACTGCCTGTGTATTCATTCTTAGTCCATCATATGTTTGCAAGTCTGTTTAGTAGAACACCGTTGCAAGTCTGTTTCTGAACACTATTCCCAGTCTGGTTTGATTTCTGATGTTCTTATTTGACAAATATCATACCTCCCATTATGCTTTAAAAATTGAATGTAATAACTATTGTGTCTGACCTTTGACTCAGTTCCTTTTTAAAGGTTCCACATATGAGACAGAAAGATTTTAAATCACATTGTTTTACAATTTAGCCTAACCAGTCTGGTAAGGGAAGAACTGAGAAACAGAGGCAATACTGAGTTCTACTATTCCTGACTTCTGATCAGCTTGAAAGCTGATACTCATTCATTCCAGGCTTAAAAATATTTTTGACATTTCCAGGTCATTCCCAGTTTCTACTAGTTAAAATATAGTAACATAGTTTGAAAAATATTCTTGGAAACAGCATATGCAAAAAGTCTTAGTCATATGCAATGGGGTGTTGTAGAGAAACCAAATTCATTTCCTCAAAGGCTGATTTTTCAAAATACATGGTTCATAAAGAAAGACTGGACATGGACTATGAAAGATCTATCACTATTCTGCCTTTCATTCAAATTGTTTTCTGGTTAAGGACAATTTATTCCTGCATTTATGAATTACATTTGGACAGATTTTGCTGGGTCAAAACACTCTATTTATTTAAGGAACACTTAAGACATGTTTCTTATCAGAAATGGTGTTAAAAAATATCCATTTTACTTATCCAGACTCAGGTACACAAGGAAATGAAAGGATAAAGCAATAATTAGAAAGAGATAAAGAGAAGAAAAAAAAAAAAAAAAAAAAACAACCCAGAGATTGATAAACTGCTTAATTTTACATTAAAGAAAAAGATTATATCTAATTATTATTGTAAGAGATTCCTGACTCAAATCCATGATACTAACTCTTTGTTCACTCTCCTGTCAGTTTGTTCCATGTCAGAGAGTTGCCACAAAATCAATAGATTTTGCATCCAGCACATGACAGTATAGAAACCTCCTGAACATGTGTAAAGGAGTACATCTGGAACAGACAGTGGAGAAGCCCTAAATGTCATCTACAGCTAAGAAATGGAAACTTTTCCATTGGCTTCATGCCTCTTCTGAGGAGCTTAAGCTGTGTGGAAAGAGTGATCCTTTAGTTCCATGACTACACTCCTCCTGAGGCTATAGAAACCTTTGGCTGGAGGACAAGATCTTGCAATTTTTAGTAATCACTCTTTCCTTGTTAAGAACCTTATCTGAGGGTACAAAAGGACTAAAATCATATGCAGGAAGGTTAAATGACCAGCTAGAAAAGCTTATAAGAATCTAAGGTAACATGATTATATGCAGCCCTTGTTATGAACTCTAGGTTGTTGTTTTACATACCTGTTCAGACAAACAACATAAGCAGTAACTTCATTCATTCTATATAATATAACTAGTGTTAATAATGAGTTAGAATTGTTGTTGGTAAGGTTTGTAAGAAATTTTATGCTATTTTATTTCTACCAATTGTCAAAATAAGAATTTTTATTATTATTGTGCTTTCTTTACTGAGTTTTGAATTGTGAATTTTAAAATTGTGCATGTTATTGCTTTTCTCGTTTTTGCAAGTGTTACTTTTGGGGCTGTATACACACTGTGATGTCTCCATGTTATTCTAAGTTGTCATATAACATCTGAGAAAGGAAAAGTTTTGTGTAGATGGCCTGTATAGGGAAAATTCAGGAACATCTGATTTTCATTCTTAATGACCCTATTCATCTTTTTAGTGGTCCTGAGGAAACTTTGCTTAAATTTAGGTTTAAAACAGGCCCTTATCATCTCTGTCACACAGAAACATTGAAAGCTATTTCATTAATGCCTTCAAGACATTCTTAAATAGAAAAATATTACAGGTTTTGTGATGTCACAAAGTCGTAGCATTTAAAGTAGAACTCTTCATCAAGTGTTAAACAATACAGGACAGTATTTCTAATGACAAATTTTAAGCCTAACTTTCACTAACTATTGCAATAACCATTGTAAACCCCACAGTTTTGAGTAATTCAGCTGTTTTATTAATCATGTCCTGAAATAATGTCCAACCTTTTGAACTTATTTTTAAAATTCTAGTTAATTCCAGATTTAGCAATATTATTATCTTGAGACTATTAATAATATTAATGGGAGTTACAGCAACAGATTAACTGGGAAAAGATTCTTTTATGAGATAGTATTTGTATGATAATGTTTGTCATAGTTTTGGTGTACTTTTACCTTAAGTAATTTCAAATATTAAAACCATTACAGGTAAAAATAGATAGTGTCCTAAGCTCACTATCATTAGTGCCAGGGTTTTTGTTCGGGCAGGGTGGGGAGGGTGTCTACAAACAAAGCATTTTTAATTTGTGCCCATTGTCTAACTTCTTTCAATGCCTTCATTTATGAAAGTGGGCTTCATAGCTATCCTATTCTAATGCATATAAGCCTCAGAAGTCTATTCTATCACTAGATACAATTGTCAGTTTTCTTCCTTTACCTCTTTGGGCCCTCTGCTGAGCTGAGGTGAGTCAAGGTTCTCAGATTAAAGGGTCAAGCCTCTGAAGTATTAAAGTAAGAGATTCCAGATCTCTGAAACTTTGTAAGCAAGAGACGGCTTGTCTGAAGCAACAGAATGCTTGACAGTGCTGAAAAACTGTCTCCTCATCATTTCCTGCTAGCTAGTTTAGATCATTTTTTCTCTTCTTGCAAGTATTGAAAGAGCAGTTCTCTTGAGTTCCTTGTGGAGTGTACTGAGAACAGTATTTCTCTTACTGTAGGAATGGTTACCTAAGTAGCCAGGTGCTTCTTTGGCTGAATTGCTTTGTCGATAAAATTTCTTTATTGAGCTAACCTTAAAGTACTTGCCTATACAAAAGATAATATATCTTTTAAAATGTTTATGAGCTTTTTTGGTTTATTTGTTTGTGGGTTTGTCTGGGGTTTTTTTCCAGCTTTTTAACAACTTTAGGAAGCTGTTAATTATTGCTTTGTACATTCTAAGGTTTCTTATTTTCTACAAAGAATTCTTGTATGAAACTTAAAATTATATAAAGGCAAGTTACACAATTAAAATGGAATAGCATTCTGTTCAGTAAAGACTTTGAGAAACAATAGATGACTTTAAAGTGTTGAATTACATAACAACACCTTGGGATTCTTAGTTCCAATATTACTATTTGCATTTATATTAGAGAAGTGCCTACCAGTACAAGGTAAGTACAAGTTTGCTGTATTCTACACCTTCTGGATAAACAGTAAGAAGCAGACTGTATTCGAAGAGTTTAAAAAGTAAGCAAGTAAGACAAACAAACAGATGAATTTTAAAAAGCCTTTTTTTTCCCAAGTTTTATAGGCAGAAACAGGGAAACAAAGTGGTCCAGGCTGTAGATCTTTGGTTAAGTACTTTGGTTAGCCCTCAAAGAAACTTTCTCAGTCTGCTTAGGATCTGCACCTGGGAAACTTGCCTTGAAGGCAAGCAAGTGCTTCATTTCACTCAAAACCTGAAAAGGAACAGTCTTTTATTTCTAAACACAGCCACAGAATCTGTTATCAATATGTAAGAACAGATTACATGTAAGGTAGTTCTAAGAGAAAGGGGTATCTGTGTGTGTATATGTCTATATATGTTTGTGAGAGAAAGAACAGCTAGCTCATAATAAAGATACTTAAACAGGAGGACAGAAACCTGTGCTTTAATTCCTGATAATCAGGAAACTGTATAAATATTTCTGTTAAGAAGGTTGAATGCAAAGGAACATTTTCTTGCATACCATGGATGAAAGACATCATCCTCCACTTTGTATTTTAAACAATAGCCAGGTTAGTGGTTTTATTTTTGTACAGAACAATAGATCTGATTGAATACCAACATGCCAGATAAATGTGATTTGATTAAATTTCTCAGGATTTAGGTGAAAAAGTGTCTTCTAGAACCTAGCTGGGTTTAGAAATGAGATTATTAATAAACAGATAGTAAATACCTTGATATGAACAGAAGAGATTTTTATTATAGTAAGAAGTTTAAGTCAGAAACAAGTTCTCGATGTTGTAGCAAAGTTTTTCAGGATCACAGTCTTGGGATTAAACATCTGGGTTGAAGTTTAGTTGCTTAATCTTAAATGTCTAATCTTAAATGACATAATTTAAAATGTCCTTTTTATCTGAGACATCTGTCCCAATCCGATGTTGGAGGAGGTTTCAATATGATCCTAAGAGTGAGATTAAGACACAAATGAGGTCAAATGCCATATACCCCAAATCGGTTTTTATTATTAAAAAAGTGAAGAGGGGTAGCGATAGGGCAGAATGGAAGGAAAAGACAGAAATAAAGCAAGGATGCGGGATAGGGCTGCAAGAATAGTCACCACCATGGATCCAGTGGCATCCCGTTGGTCCTCAGTCTTCAGTTCTTTGGTGGTGGGTGCACACAGATCTGGCTTCAATGGTGGATGCACACTGAGAAAAATTTCTCTTGCCCTTTTAAGTTCATCGTATCTGCTGATTAGCATATCTGCCCAACTTTAGGGTTTTTTTTCTGGTCCCACAGGCTTTGTTACATCTGGCTTCAGGGCAGGAACCTTTGCCTCTTGTCAGTTCATTAGGAATGCAGGCATGGTGTCTGGCCTACACAATAGAGCCACAAATGGCTACACGGTGGGGCCAGCTCAGTACACGTTTGCCCCTTTGAGGCTTGTCTAAGGAGTTGGACAACACTCCCACTTCTCTGGGTAACATTCCCCAGACCAGTTCACAGGCTGCAGCAGCTTGTCTTGGAGGTTTGCACAGCCACAAGCAAGCTTTGAGACAGTCATAGGACATTTCAGTCTCTCACGACGTCTACAAAAACTACAACACGGAAACCATGAGATGTCCCAGATGGAGGCCATTTGTGTGGTCTTAGGACATCCAAATTGGCTGATTAACAAGGGCATTTAGTGCAAATTTCCATGTCTAATATGTGTATTAGACCCCCAAAATACTTACCTTGCCTTTTGGATTTTAATTTTCTCTTTCATCCTGTCCTTAAATCTAAGGCCAAACACAAGTCCTACAGCAAAAACAGTTGAAAATCAAAGCGTCACTTCTTGAACGCTTCTTAGAGAGTTTAAGAATAAGGCAGTTTTCCTTGCTTTTCATTTTTTCTTGTTGTGCTGTTTGCTATACGGTGCTAGACAAGCTTCTTTTTTTAGGACTGTGAAACTGACCTTGAGATGACACAGGTAAATCTACAAAACTCTTATTTATTGCTATTTTAAATTTGGCTAACATAAAGTGAGGCAACCATTACTCCTACTGAAAGTGTTACAAAAAAATTAACAATAAAATTGCTTATACTTTCTTTGGAATCTCACTGAAAAGTCCGCCAGTGTTTATGAAACACCATTTCATAAAACCTGATTTTCGCAGTTAGCGTTACTACAAATTGCAAGTGAACCAAAAAGAGTACTGTATTTTACAGAGACAAGAGGCAGACAAACAAAAAAACCCTGAAACCCAATTGTAATTAGTCTTCACTACCAAATATTGCTTATTTGGATTCCTCCACATTTCAGTGTACATTAACATTGTACAACAGAACATAAAATGCTGATATACATATAATTAGGGTCCAAAGCAATAAGAGTCTTGTTTTCTCCAAAGCAAATTATTTTAGTGGACATTAGATCTATTGAGCACAAAAATATTAAATTGTCTACAGATTGTTTTTATTAGGTCTTCAGTAATTAATTAAGCACAGATGTCTCACCAGAAGATGAAATGGAATGCATTCAGGGAAGAGGATAAGGAATAATGAGATCCTGAAATACAATACATCAAATGAAGAAAATAATGTAAAATAGGGCCTAATCATGTCCTGCATTACACAGATGTTCTGGGAGAATATGTGGACCTTCAAGGCAGGTTGTGCATCTAGTATTCAAATCTGTACAACGCTGCTCCACAGATGCTCCACAGCCTCTAAAGAGAGCACATTCTGCTGATTTGTGTGAATTTTATGTATTAAGAGGTACAGCATGTGCAGGCTGGAAACACTCAGGATTTTTCACTTTTCCTAGCTGGTAAGAATTTCCCAGTCACCAGGAAGTCTTACATTTTAAGGAAACATTCAGGCATACATTTCTTCTAATTGTGCCACTTTATTTCTTCGCCAATTGGAAGCCACACAGTAGTCCAATGCTAATCAGACTATACTTTTACTACTGAGCATATAGTGGGCATGCAGAACATGCAACCAGATGATATTCCTTTAGTTCTGAGTCTCCTTCACAATTCTACCTGTTGCGGAATTTCATAAAAATTGAGGCAGAACTTAAATATAGAAATTAGCTTTCTCATTAACTTTAATAAATCATAGAGGAATCCAGAATATTAGACTGATAAATGGTTATTTTTTTATGTCAGAGAAGTCATAAATTCAACATGCTTCTAGTATCCTTAGGATTAAAGGAAGTTTAGTGAAAGTTTTTAAGTGAAACGAAGTGGGACAAGGATTGCAAAACAATTATGACCTCCATCAGAGCATATAGCATTTACAGAGGTATTTCTTTCTTCCCTCTGAGCACTGACCTAGGAGTTGTGGACATTGCATACTGTATCACTAAGAAATGACAGAGATTCTAGTTATATACACTGCAGCTTTATAATACTGATAATAATGTTTCTGATAGACTTCTGCCAGAAATACAGTGAGTAGCTGTACATATAAAATTAGTCAGTACTTTCCTTACATTAGGGGTTTTTGGTATCAGTTTAGGAGGGAATCTAATTAATTGATTGCAACTTTTTCTGCATATCCATCAAAAATTGTGTTTGTTAATCAAATTTGTACAGTAGTTCTAAATAAAGACTCGTCTTTGTGTCTGTGAAGTTTCAAATTTTGGTTTCTATTAATAAACTATATTAAAATATTGCATTTTATGTGTTCTATAACTATTACAAAATGTGAATCAAAATATACCAGTTCATTTGATGATTAGAAAATTGTTTCATTATAATTATTTTAATGTTTAGATCACCTTTGGTTCAAGGGAATTCTCTCATTTCGAGGCCTGAACGTGTGAATTTCCCTTAAAATAGCAGCAGTAGAAATATCAGGGGAAATATGAGATTCTATATGAACAGTACTATTAGTGACTGTTATTACTGCTGTTACTGAACCAGTTCTCAAATATCAGACTAGCTGACTACTTTCACCAATTGGGTGTGCTTAACTGTCATGCTTTCTTAACCAAAGGCACAAAGCATGGAAAGTCTGTAACTGAAGGTATTGGCAGGAGTTTTACTGATCATAATAAGTGTGAGAAACTAGCAGACCAAATGCAGTCCTAAATATAATGAAGTTGATATTGCAAAGAGAATTCAGGGTGACAGTTTCATCGTTGTTTTTTAATTCTTCCATTGTTAAAATCAGTGGTATATGGTCTGTAAAGCACAAGACAATATTAACATGCCATTCTTTGCAACCAAGATATTCAAGACATGTACCATGTTGGTTAATTTGAAAATCTAAATTACATAACATATGAAGAAATTTAATCTTTTAAATCCCCTATACTTCAAAAAAAATATTGGAATGGGAAAGCAGTAAATAATTATTTGGATATGAACAAAAAATAAATAGAAACAGAAGAAGAGCCATATGAAATATAGATATTAAATTACTGTAGAGTTCATATTATTCTGCAAATAATAAATGCAAAATCTGTAAATTTCCATGCTGCACTGAAAACAGTGGATTTAGGTCAAGGTCTACCCCATAGCAATGTGCATACAATATTTTAAGAAAAATCATCCTCCTGTTCAGAATGCTGCCTGTGCTTCAAAGAGTTGTTCAGCACGTAACTGAGAACAAGAAAGATGTTAAATGTCTGTTGAAACTTGAGATCTTTGGAAAACAAAAGTTCCCTTGCATTGGAAAATGCAATTTCACTAATCATTTTTGATCCAAGCAATGAGAATGTTTTGATTTAGAAAATAATCAGAATAATCTCAAAAAAGAGACAGATTTTTCCACTATTAAAAGTAAATTGTTCAATCTTTTTCTTCCCATTGATCTACAAATAAAGGTATTATGACTTCTGAATACAACTTTTAGCATGTTAGCTACTGAAGGTGGAAAAGGGTAAAGAATGCACAAGAAAATCTGTCAGTTAATAAAGCTGTATTTTGTTACTGGATGAGAAGAGTGGAGGAACAAAAAACATGGCTGGTAAAAGAGAAGAAAATAAATGGAAGGCAATACAAGGAGTGGAAGATATATTTCAGTATTTCTGAAGGAATTCAATATTATTAGGAAAGAAAAAAAAAGAACTGTGTTTGCTCAAATGTCATGGCCCAAATACAATCTCATTATTGCTCAGCAAGATATTGTGTTCTTTGTTTTTATTAAGATACTAATCTGGATGAACCTCTCTTCTTTCTGTGGACATATACACCAGCTCTTCATGTCTTCATGTCTGTACTCTCTGTCTTATTATGACATGTGCTTGTGTAATGTTCAGAGTATCACAGTATTCAATGCTTAAGAGACCAGAGTGTGGACACATCCTACATACTAAAAGGGTATGGAAAAACTGAATCACGATATGTAACTCTGTGCCAACTTTTCCCATTTTTAACTATGGGAGGGGAGCAAAGTACATGAGGAAAAAGCTACTGAGGACCCGTTGAACACTTTCCCTTTACTTACACCAGTAAGTACATGATCTGCTTTAGTACATTAATACATTTAGTACATATTTACCTTTTGTGTGCTATCTGCTATAGTTGCCTCATAGAGATGAGGATGTTGCCATTCTTGTCCTAGAGAATCATGAGCAAATGATTCCAGAGAACATATGCACAGCTGGACTCTGTCTGCTTCTTCATACAAGGGGAAGACAGAGGAAGCTAGATTATTTTCAGTGGAGAAGCAGTGAGAGAGATGATGCAATGTTGCTTTTATGTGAATGCTACAAAAGAAATTATAGCTAGTTGCTGATGTCTATATTAATGTCTTCAGTTTCAGACTTTACATAGTTTAAAGAGCAGATTCATCAGAGCTAGAAGGAGATACAGTGACTCCATTTTCTTCCACTGTTCTTTTGTTCCATTTTGCTAATAATGTCAGTTCACAGCTGTGCAATCACAGCCCTAGTTTAAACCCTCTGACTCAGGTAAGTCATACAAAGACATACCACTCACTTCTGTCACATCAGTGACCTCACAATCAATGCAGCCAAAGTAGCCTTACAATCAAACTCACTCAATGAAAGAAAATATAGACAATGTGGCTCGACAAGTTTATACATAAAGTGGTTTGAAATGAAATTGTATCAAAGAGAACAAAATATGAGTTGAAATAAGGTGCTCTGTTACATTTTTAATGGATTCTGTTCTGTTTCTAAACTTTAGATCAGTTCTTATAGTTTCTTTTAACAGATGAAATTCTCTAATTATTTTGAGATAAAACTGAAATTCTGAGTGAAAAAGTAGTTCATCACAAATATTTATACCCAATGGTTATGACAATTTGTTCCTAGTAGTTTTAAAGGTATTTTACAATCATTGTTAAATATTGAAATCTCATAGAGTTTTAAGTTTGAAACTTCAATAACACCAGTAGTATAATTCATCATACACAAACAATAGAATTGGTTCTCATATGCCTTGATTTTATGAATTGTATAATCCAATAAACATTATAGGAAGACACTTCACACTTAAGTTAGGCTTAATAGTGGCTCAAAAGCTGATGTACAGGGTTGACAAAGTTCCCCTGAGAAACCAATCTATTACCAGTTGCTGACTGCTAGATCTGGAAAGTAATCTTACAGGCATATAATGCTGATTACTTGGAAGTAATTGATTACTTTTTCTTTGCTCAGTACAGCTGTTACCATGCTGGCTACTATGACTAAGTACAATGATATTGCACACAATCAAGACAGGAGTGGTAAGATTGCCAAGAAAAGTAAGACAGTAATTAGAGTTGCTTTTTCACCTGAGAAGTGCACAGATAATGTCTTAGAACAGCATTTTTAAAAATCATTTCACTTACTGTTGTCTATTCTGTCAGAGCTCCTGCAAGTGGTAGTCTGCCGCCTTCATCTCTACTATTCTGGTGCTTTGGAAGTATTGTTGCTATAAAACTGAGTAATTTAGGTACCCTGTTAGACAAGAATATCCCATGTATTCATTTCTTTTTGGTCTGCCTTTATACAGTCATTTCAGTTAATTTTATCTCTCAGGACTATCATATATATCAATCCCCCAGGACTGGGTCTAGCCATATTGAAGAAGGGAGTGTCCTGGTTTCAGTTAGGATAGACTTAACTTTTCTTGAGCTGGGAGGGGGCACAGCCACAGTGCCGGGCTCAGATTGGCCATTGGAGTATTCCATCTCATGTGACATCATGCTCAGTATATAAGGAAAGAGGGTTCTCCCTTGTTTCCAGGTTGGCAAAGGTGGGATCTTCATTCTTTTGGGATCACTAGCCAGGAGTGGACTGGGTATCAGTTGGCAGGTGGTGAGCAATGGCATTGTGCATTACCTGTTTGTACTTTACATTATTGTTATTGTTTTGTTTTATTACAATCACCAAACTGTTTTTTATCATTTAGAATCACAGAATCACAGAATCATTCAAGTTGGAAAAGACCCTTGGGATCATCGAGTCCAACCATCAGCCCTACTCTACAAAGTTCTCCCCTACACCATATCCCCCAACATCTCATCTAAACGACCCTTAAACACATCGAGGGATGGTGACTCCACCACCTCCATGGGCAGCATATTCCATTGTCTGACCACTCTTTCTGTGAAAAATTTTTTCCTAATGTCCAGTCTGAACTTCCCCTGTTGCAGTTTAAAGCCATTCCCTCTTGTTCTATCACTAATTACCTGTGAGAAGAGACCAGCACCAACCTCTCTACAATGTCCTTTCAGGTAGCTGTAGAGAGTGATGAGGTCTCCCCTTAGCCTTCTCTTCCTCAAACTGAACAGTCCCAGCTCCTTCAATTGCTCCTCATAAGATTTGTTCTCCAGGCCCTTCACCAGCTTCGTTGCCTTCCTCTACACTCGTTCCAGCACCTCGATATCTCTCTCGTATTGAGGTGCCCAAAACTGGACATAATACTCCAGGTGCGGCCTCACCAATGCAGAGTACAGGGGGACTATCACCTCCCTACTTCTGCTGGTCACACTATTTCTAATACAAGCCAGGATGCCGTTGGCTTTCTTGGCCACCTGGGCACACTGCCGGCTCATGTTCAGCTGTTTGTCAATTTTCACGCCCAGATGTCTTTCTTCCAGACAGCTCTCCAGCCACACCCCAAGCCTGTAGCGATGCATGGGGTTGTTGTGGCCAAAGTGCAGGACCTGGCACTTGGCCTTGTTGAAGCCCATCCTGTTAACGTTGTCCCACCGATCCAATCTATCTAAGTTAAACCTCAACCTACTCGTCTCCTTTTGTCCCTCCCCTATTTCCTGGGTGGGGGGAGGATGAGTGACCAGCTGCGTGGTGCCTGGTTGCTGACTGAGTTCAAACCGCGATAGAGAGATACATAATATAACAGTGAAGCTTCTCCGCTCTGAAATGATGTGGAATATATGACACTTTACATAGCACTGATTAGGAAACCACAGCATCCTGAATCACCTCCACTGATTGTTATGTCTTCCACATCCCTTCAATCTCAGCTTTTCTCTCCTTAACATGCATTAGTAGATGTCTGTATAACCATGTGACCTCTGACCTGAGAAAGCTTTTTTGTGGGAAGATCTTGAGCTAAATGAACAGAAGATGACCTGATCTTAATTTATGTGAATGATCACAATAAGTTATGAATAAAGATTGTCCATTCTGACTCTTTATTCTGATGAAATTGCTCACTGAAAAAGACAAGTCAGACAGCCCAAGGACAAGTCAATTCTATTGATTTTGGCTCAGTGATTTCCAAATGCTTGGTTTCTATCACCCATAGAAATCCCTGCATTGTCAATAGTAATGTATCACATAAAGAGAAAAGATAGCAACATAAGATTATGAAGACTGAAAAGAACAGACCAATCTATGTACCTTCCCTCAGTAGAAACTGGGTCTATATTATATATAGACTCAGAGGAGAGTCTACTCGTAACTTACTTTATATATAGGCCTAAAGAAACTTTCTTTTTATTCTCTTCAACAGCATCAATTCACCAGAACCTCTGTCTAGCCTTCATATTTCCAGAGTAACTTAGATAACTTTATTAAGGTGATTCTTACATTGAAAAGAAACACAATCTAACTGCTTATAATTCACCTTAACCAATGAGGGAAAATGAAGTTCCTGCTAATAATGGCAGCTAACTTTAGAAAATAAGAAATATAGAAATAAAGATAAAAGCTTTCTAAATATGGTGTTCTAGTATTTCTGAAGTAGAGGAAAGGGAAGATTTCATTGTTAGTTGTCAGATTTCTAAAAAGCCATCTTGATTAACATACAGTAACTAATTCAGTTTTTCAATACATTACAAGCTGTCAATCTCCTCTTTCCCTGGTGTTTCATTTATTTCTTCATTTTTGCCAAGTGAATTCTTTTAAAAGACATTTCTTTAAAAAGACTCAGGAATTGTGTAAATAAGTTCAGTTTTGGCACATGGATAATGCATCCTTTTAACAAATAATGTACTTGAAAAGAAGCCTTTATTGCATCTTATATTTGATGCAGAGGAGGCTTGCTTTTTTAATAGGCTTATTCCTTTTAATATATGCTCATTTAGCTGGACTACACTATCCTTCAGTGCATTATAAAGCACACATGGTAATAGAAGTTGGCAAGATAGCATAAACATATTTTTCTTAATGTTAACTATGAATTGGTGGCAAATTCATGCAGTAAAGCTTTTTCTTGTGACTTCATCCTGGATAGTGCTATATAAAGAAATGTCTGTGAATGTGCTATTTGCTTTGCATTTCATTCTGCATGATAGATTCAGTTGAGGCCTAATATATATGTTAAAAAAGAAATGAAATAAATGTTAATAGTTTACCACAGAATATAATGATTGCTAAAGAAAAAAGCAATGTGCAGATTGTACGGATAATACAGACAGGAATAGGTACAGGGTTTGGACACAGATAATGGTTAATACTTTTTACATTGTTTTCATTAATCACTAATTGCAAAACTAGTTCCTTGCTGTAGTGACACATATAAAGATAGGTCTTATGCAGTTCATTGTATTTAGGAATACAAATTTAGTGAAGGACAATCAAAGTTAGTATATGATATTACACCCATACATTAAGATCTTAAGTAACATTGAGAAATAATGTTCAAGACTTGCAATACCTGATTGACTGGAGTCAGTAGTATTTTTTGAGAAAAGTACTTCAGGAAAGAGAATGAGGCAGTATAACAAGAAATAATTTTGTGAAGTTAAAGCAGAGGTCATTAACGATATGACTAAGGGCCAGTCCAGTGACAGCCAAACTATGACAGCCTGGAACAAAAAGGAGATGATAACTTCTCCTACTGACACTATAGCGACTGTTCTTCAGGACTCTCAAGACAGAGCTGTAAAATTATTTTTTTTCATTTGTACGCAGATTCTGTTGCCTTTAATGGGCCTTCCTGACCTGTGAACCTCATGCGTTGAGTTTTGCAACTGATTATACATATCACTTAGGAAATGAGAGACTGTTGGTATGGGAGTGTTTAGAAGACTGATAAATCAGTTTTTATCTTTAAAATAAAACTTAACTAGACTGGCATTCATTAATGACACACTACATGCTAATAACTCTTACATATTATTTATCATTATCACTATTTGTTCCAAAGAGTCAGTTCATAATAAACACATCCTATATTAGCTGTGACTATGCAACAGTATGCATAGCTATTGGCTACAGTCCTTTATAAATCTTAGCTATCAAGATAGTCAGCCTTCAGAGCCTGTTGATAAGAGAAGCTGGAAATGCAGTAGTTGGGGGTTTTCCTCTCCCCCCAGCTCCTCAAATTTGATATCTTTTCCTTTTGTAAGACCATTGAGTTTCTAGAGAATTGCTAACCCTTAGCCTCCCTTTCTTCTAGACTATGCACTCTGCAACACTGAGGCAGTTTCCCAGGCCATGGCATGTGCCACCTTCTGCTCTGCTCTTAACTTTGCTCGGCTGCTGCTCCTTTTCTAAAAGCAAACCTGTCTTCACCCAGCTCTCAAGCCTGTGTTTTCTCAGTGATCAGTACTTGACCATCAGTGAATTGTTTACTGTTTTCAAACTGTGCTTATATTTTCAAGGTCTTTTTTGTATTCCCATGATAAAATTGTACATCGTAAGAGGAGGCAGAAGATACCAAGCTCTGGTTCATACAGTAAATTCTCATAACTATTTGATAACAAGCCTAATAGGCCACAACTAAGGCCTTGAACAAAAGGTACAGTTAGCCTGAGGTCTCTGTCCCAGAACAAAAATGGAAATTTTATTTTTACTGGACCACTAGGTACAAAAATACTTATAGAATTATAATATATTAGTGCACTTAATGTTTAAATTCAAAGCAAGCTAGCGTTAAAGTCTGCTTAAAGTAATTCTACTTTTACAGATGCAAAAGGCCTTAGCTACATGCATTTAAATTTTCCACGTACCATCCATTTGCTACTGGCAATGTCTGTGGCAGTTCCTTAGGAAGTTTAATGTAAGTTCTTTGTTAGGACACATTTTACAATCAGAAGAGATCTTTGGATACTTAAATACACAGCTGTGATTCAAAGTGTCCATTCTTCAGCCATCCAA
The DNA here is from genome assembly GCF_031877795.1 of Strix aluco. Lineage (NCBI taxonomy): Eukaryota > Metazoa > Chordata > Aves > Strigiformes > Strigidae > Strix > Strix aluco. The sequence continues at coordinate 22,257,248 of NC_133934.1, forward strand.
CCCAGCTCATTTTAACCAGGGAATTCCCTGAGCCCTTGAAATTCTTTGTAGTGCTTATGTCTAGAATTGCACTGATAGAGCAGCTAGAGATCTAGGTCCTGCATAAACCACACAAGTGTTTAAACAATAGTCAGATTAGTCTATTAAAAAACCTAATCCATTAAGAGTGCAAACTTGCTGTTACATTGGTACAGTCCTGTTTGAAATCATGGACTTAATGCCTTAACCATTCGTATTGCATTATATTAACTCAAATGTATAGTCTGTTCTGGAATAAACTGAACAATATAACCTGCTTAATGTCTTAGTGCATGGGTGTGTTATTATGATTTCCATGAAATATGAGCAGGAACTGTATCAACTATTTGTGTTTTAATAATTCTTTGATAAATGGAGTATTATATGAAATCATATTATTCACAGGATCTGTTTACATACAGGGTTATATCATGTGTCTGGACACAATCTAAAGTCGCTGAACCTCTTATGATAAGGACAATGACTATTCTATTTCTTATGGAAGAAGCTGTTTAGTTTCATCATCATGCAGTGCATCCAAACAATAAACATTTAATATGAATATGTCTAGCAAAAGACTACATATTATCAAAGGACACTTTTACTTCCACTACTAGCTTTGACCGTAATTTGAAAGAAAGACATGTTTCATTCTTCTCAGAATTATGTCAGTATTCTAATTCTTGCTATTTAAGTGGAAAAAAAAAAAAAAAAAACACAACAAAAACAGGGAGAGAAAAACAGTAGAACAGTAGAAAGCATTACAGAAGCAAATGTCATACAGAAATGCAGTACAATAATGAAAGCACTTTATAAAATGTACCACCACAGGAAGAAGGAAATAGCTTTTATGTTTACAGTCTTTATGTATTTCTGCTTGCATCTAGTCTCCAGTAATATATTTCTCCAATGCCTCAGTTTATATGCCCTGCTTTTTCATCTGGTGACAAACTATGTGCTTGCTCAGAATCCTGTCTCACTTATGGAGATTTGACATCTGTAGGAGACCATGTAATAGCAATCTGAATAGTTTGTTAAAAAATATGTTTTCTTTCTATGGAGGGAAAGAATGCATTTCTTCTAGCCACAGTTTACTGATTTCCATTTATTTTCTGCATATACATTCACAGATTACAGGTATTACTGATTAATACTCAAGGTTGAATAAAGTCCACATACAGCCATAAAAACAAAAAATATCTAACATTTCAGATTTTCCTTCTGAGGTTTCAAAGAAATTTGAGATTTGCCTTATGCTTGGAGGCTGTTCCCTCATGTTGTCATCATGTGCAACTGATGAACTTTGGAGAGAAACTCAAGACAGGAAATGACATATTAAATGATGACATTAGAATAATTCTGTTAGTAGTTTCCTGAGAAACTGAAGTAATGAAACCTGTCTTCTTAAAGATTTATACCTCAGAACTGATGTCTTAATCTGGTCCTTTGAAATCTACTAAATGGTGAGTCCATTCAGTTTTCCACTGTGGAGGGATCCCATGATCAAGCTTACTTCCCTGCTCTGTGCTATTCTGCAGTATAAACATAGCTTAATAAGCTTTTTCTCCTCTAATGTGGCCATGTGTTTTAAAATAAACATATGATAATCTAATATTCTTGAAACTTCTTGTCCTCTGTCCATTAGGACAAAAGTTATTTAACAAGCTAGTTATTTATATTGCACTCCATCAGAATTAAGTGAACACAGATTGAATTCAATGTAGTTCTGCTGGTTTTGCACCAGCTAAGAGTTTGTCTTGGTCTTCAATAGCATACTGTATTCAATATTGTGCAAATGCACCATGTTATATATACATATAGTATTTCAAACTCAAAGTGGTGGTTTCACCAAAGTATACTCACAAAAAGTGATTACACTGTAGGCTGTGCTGATCTGATATACTATCACTGAACAAAGCAGCCTTTTTCTTCATGGTATCCCTGTACCTTTCATATTCCCTTATGTCATTTATGTTGTACTAAAACTGGAGCACAACAGAGCTCTTCAATGAACTAGTTTAAACTAATACCTTTCTCCTCCCTCTCTCCCCAGAATGAATAGCATTCTTCTGAGTCAGTGAGTTACCTAGTAATGGTATAAAGAGAAAATGTACTGTCAGAAATAGGGTAGCAATAGGGATCAAGACCTCTTCTTTGATAGGAGACTGACTCAATCATTCTTGTTACTTCAGCCTCAAGTTGAAAGCTCAAATGTAATCTTTAACTCATTGTATCCTGTTTAATAAAGAAAAAGATATGATGACATTACCATTTAATGAGTTTTCATTTACAGGTGCACATTAAAATACCTCTTAACCCCTACACAACCTGTTATCCAAAACTGACTTGAAACAGTCTCACAATTGAAACAGAAGACACTCTTTGAATATTCCACTGAAATAGTATCTGGATATTCTGTTACTCTTCTGCCACAATGTTTTGGATTATGACACAAAAGGTACTATTTGAAAATGACCAAAGTATTTTGGGTATTTGTGGTGTCTCCTTATTATAGATTAGGCTTAATTTCATATGCAATTTAATGTCTCTGACTATATGGGCATTTTAATTAACAATTATTAGTAAAATGAATAAATATTCCTTAGGTCCAGGTTGAAAATATGCTCCCATGCTCTAAGGCCTAGATTATTTTGTAATGAGGAGCCTCTAAATCCTTCCTAGTAGCTGTTACTATTTTCTTTTTCTGTTCAATTTTTAAGTTTTGTTCTGAAGATGCTAATTCTAGGTGATCAGGATGATCAGTTTCATGAAGCATTTTCTATGTGAGGAAAGACTAAGTAGATTCCATACATGAGGAAAGGAAATAACACTGAAAAATCCTGAATGGATGGAAAGGAAGTATTGTTTGTAAAACCACAAAAAAATGCAGACAGTTTAGATATATCTGAACAAGTATTATGCTTTTTATATTCTTCTCTGGGAAAATTTTTGATGAAAAAGTAGGGTTGCATTGATACATTTCAATCTATGCTTATATACATAATCATGTACAGTGTTTGATTAAAACACCAAAGCCAAAAAATCTGTTTTCTGGATTGCTAGAAAGGCAAACTGCAGCTATACCAAAAGCAACTGGAAATGTAGAATTAGAAATATATTCAGGTCTTCTTATAGCCCAACTGTGAGACCAGTTTTTTCTCAGTTTCTTTTGACTTGTACATCTGAAACAAAGATATTGATTTTTTTCCTTACTTCAGAAAAAATAAATTAAAAAAATCCAAATCTTCCAGACAAACACTTTGATTTGGGAGAGATAAGCATTTGCTATCACAGAATTTGCCACTTACCATTGTCCCACCATCTTCTCCTTCACATTTAGAGGTATTCTGCCGATTTGAAGAACATTTTGTACTTTCACAATGAGCCCACTACAGTATATACTCCTTAAAATTTTTTAAAATATAATTTTACTGTAGTAACCCTAAGTATTTCAGATGTAAAGCAGTTAAAATATCTCATATGATCTCATGAACCTGTGGTTTAGTGATCAATTGGTAAGCTCTTGATTAGCATCTATTGAAGTTTTTAAAAGTGTATCACTTCCCAGAAGTCTTTGACTGGCTTTCCAGGTCCTTGAAGACAAATGAGAATCTCAAACTAATCAAAAGCAATAAATCATTGGGCTTTCTGCTGATTGGGAATCACGTCTTTTACTTTTCAGGTTGGTTGTCAGCTAATATCCTACTGAAATATCTAATGTCTCTCAAGGGGGTTTCTATAAAAAGTGTTGAAAAAAACCCTTGGTCTTCTGAGGAAAAGAAAGAAAAGAAATTAATGGTGAGAAATCAGTAAGAGAATTATATTTTATGCTTACACATAACTATGCCCAAATTAGAATAATTTTACTTTGTTTCCTAATACTAATTAATTTAATTACAGCTACTAATTGAAATGAAAATTATTTATTTTACATTAAAACAGATTTCAGGCTTTTATACGGCCAGACACTATGTAATCTACTGAAGTGAATGCAAGTTAAAGCCCCAGACATAACCATATTCCAGTATTTAAATATGTATGAAAGATTAGGTACAGCTTTTAAGGATTTCCTGGTATTACTTAAATTCCAGACAGTGTCTGACTGCTGAGTTTTTCACGTACAATAAACCTACTCTATTGATAGACAAACAAAAGTAATGTGTTACAAAAGAGGTGTTAATCTTTAGCGGAAGATATGGATGAGGTAGATATGCTTTGCTGTTAATGAATAATGTATTCTTAAATGATGGTTTTCAAACATCTGTTATTTGATATATGTCAAGGAAATTTTTAGATGTAAAAGTGAACCTTTGGAAACCAACTAATTAATAGTTCAGGTTTCTATAAGGAACATGAATATAAATAATTTGCATTAATTATTTTTACATATTGAAAAGTATAAAGATGACAAAGCTTTCATAGACTATCTATTTAGATCTGTACTGCTCAGATGCTGAATCCTGCATCATATAATACAGTTTAAAAAGCACAGACATATGACCTTGTCCCAGTCACCTCTCTCTTAAATAGAGTGGTTTTCACCTCTAGCTGTCTGTGCCATGGATCTGGAAGGAAGACAGGGGGCATATAATATTCTAAAAGAAAGGTGTAATTTGCAGGTTGAAAGCATTTTTTACACAGACAAGGCCAGATAATATTATATTAAAAAAAAAAAATAATGAGGGTGAAGATAAGTAGGAAAAATAAGTACAGAATATGTTAATGTTTTGGTTTAGCTGTTACATAGACAATTAGCACAATTAAAATCTGAGAGCCACATTGACATCCATGACCCTCTTGTTTTGATCTTTCACCCTACTTGTGCAACTTCACTCACTTTATACTGACTGTTTCTAAGTTAAAAGAATATGAACTGAAAGGCAAAACATGCAATGTTTTGGACATACTACAACATCCAGTGAACGTCAGGAGGAAAATTATAAACTTACATTACACATTTGTTTTTCTTCAAAACTAAAAATCTTCAGAGTCATTCTCATAACTCTAAATCATCTTTGAGGACCTGCCCCAAACTCATTCACATAAAGTTGCTATGAAGTTTAGGTTTTCACTGGTTAAGATTTTTCTCCAGCTGCTTCATAGTATTTTATTTTATGGTGTACTTTAATTCATAACTTTGTTTTTCTGGAGTGAAAATATGGAAGATTCAATGGTAAAGAACAAATTGGCACTAATACTTGGAAAAAAATAAGAAACTCTTCAAAAATGTTTCCTCATATATGGGAGAAGTAGAGTTTCATCTTTAGCACACAGAAGGACTTTTAAAATCCTTTATTCTGGAAGTTTCACAGTATAAGCTAACTTGAAGAAAAAAACCCAACCTCCCCCAACTCCCCCCCCAGTCCAAAACATCCTACTTATTTTTTACAAATCATAGTTTTCCCATAGTCAGATAAAACTTATCTGGCCAGGAAAAGGTCCTTCTGGTCTTCAACACCACCTCAGAAGAGTTTAGAAATTTAGGGCAACAGAGGTAGTGAAAGATTTTGATGATTATTGGTTGATTCAATACTGATGGTTAGGCTGAAATCCAAAGTGAGTCTTCTCAGTAGCATGAGAATATCATGACCTCCACAGTGCTATCAGGACTTAAGAAACTTTGTTCTAACAGATTCAGTAACAGGTGTTTATTTTTACAAAAAAAGTGATCTTAATGCAGGCCCTAGTTTGACAGATGTTATACCAATATAACATTTATACTGTTTTAAGTATAAACACAAGAGTGAAAACTAAGAAAAACTTAACTGGAATTGCCTTACAGCATCCCAAATGGAATTCGAATATAAATACTGTTATTGCTACAACTAAGTGCTACAACTTTCCGCTGTACATAAGCTTGAAGAATATGTTGAAGAACAAGAGACTTGACTCATCTTTAATGACGATTCTTTTCCTAACCTCTGGTCAAACTCTACACATCAACAGAAAAGGTACAATTGCCAAGGAAGATTTAATAAGACATGAGCATGTTTTTGCACATATGAACGCACACACACATTAACACACACACAGAGTCTACCTTAAAAAGTTTTATAGAAAACTAGTTAACTATATAATCATATTAATCTTGTCAGTGCTTTCTTATTCTTTCATTTATTACTGTTTTATTATTACAATGATGATTATTATGACTATTACTTATGATGGGTAAGATTAAAAAAAATTATTTTGCTTGTTTGCTGCATTCAGTGTTCATTATCAAGTCTCTCCTGACTTCAATAATTTGATAGACTTTTTTTCTTTCTGATTGCATGTGGGTGTAGTCACAGATGTTTTTGTCTCCGTTCTGTCTATTGCACCATTTTGTGTTCTCAGTATGGACAATAGATTACCCTTCTTTGTTAGCATCAAAGACTTTATATTTCCTATCAAGTTATGAGGTATTTTTAGGTTGGCTGTTAGGTATGTTGGTATTTTTAAAGTGCAGGTGACTGTTAATGCATGTACCTCCTATGAGATTTTAAACTGTCTCCTAGTTACATTTTGTGGTTTCATGTATCTGTTAATTAATTTATTTAGATCTTTTTAAAGACCCATATCATTTCAGAGGGCTCATTCAGGGTTATGATAAAATAGGGAAAAAGGCCTTGAAGTTCTAAAAAAGTTTTTGTCATTATAGAGAACACATTTCTTTCATCTCAGTTTGTTCAGTTCATAGCAGGCAGTGGTCGCAAAGGACCGTTGAAAATCAGGCAAGTTTTTTCCAATATATGAAAAGAAAGAAGGTGTCATAAGAAGAGATCCAAAAGGCCAGGAAAATGATACATATCTTAATAAATTTGCTAACGTACATGTGCTTCTCTTGTAGTTTTCATTGAAAAGCATGTTTCGATATATCTTTTCCTAATGTGTCTCAGGCATTGTATTTTATTTCTCAAACTGCTGTTTTGCCTATTTATAGTTGAATTCCAATTTCCTTTTTAATGAAAATGTCAAAAATAATGAGTAAAAGTGAACCATCATTTCGTTATAATCGAGATCTTCATTCCTTAATTGGAAACAAAATAGAAGTTCATAAGTATCTGCATAAATGCATATTAATTTACATAATTGCTTAAAAAAAGTATAAAGCATAAAGTTGGTAACAACTTGTGTCAGCTAGTGAGAACACACACACACACACAAATGCTCTCCATAATATCCAACTTTTAAACTTTTTCACTGTCTTATTTTTTGTCCTTTAAAACCATGGTCATAAAGCAAACCGCTTGGAATTTTTCAAGAGGAAAAAGACCCCAAACATTTATTTGATGTACTTTCCTAAAAAAAAATCAAAACCCCACTTTCACAATCACACTCATTCAGCTTTGAGAAAGTCCGCTTAGTTTTTCTTGAATGATGAATGGGTAGTCCCAATAAAAGTATTTCTGTTAGAAACAAAAATGAGAGAAAATATACATTCACACTGCTAGTCCGTAAGTCTGTCTGGCAAATGAAAATCTAAAACACTGAATCTCCTGCTAAGACTGAGGAAAGGATTTCAAATGTCAGCATGCTACAGTACAAGCTGATGAACTATTATTAGACAATTATTATTAGACAAGAAATACCCATGATGCCTAAATGTACCTAATAAATGTAGCTCTCATGCTACAGTGCTCATGTCTATATATCACATATATTCAAAGTGACTGAATTTATTATAACTAGATATTTGGACACTATGGACAAGGAGACACTATTCTTTTTTTAAATTTATAATGTAAGTAAATTCATGAGAAAGTGAAATGAACTTTTTTTTAACAAAAAGAAAGAAAGCAATAAAAAAACCCTCACGAGGTTAAATTAGAGATGTCTGTTTTAAGGTAGGATGAATTGTAGGTATAGTATGTTACAAGGACTGTCAAGCACCTCAGTTACTTTCTTTTGTCAAAAGTAGTTCTAGGTAAGGATTAAAATGGTTGGGTAAATTAAATGATGATGCAAACCTCTATATGCCACAAAACTTACACATCCACTTATGGTCATATCCTTACAATTTCTGGAAGATGAAGTAAAGAGAAGAAGAGACTTGTCATCTCAGTGCAAAGAATAAAATTCACCTTGTGAAAAAGGGCAGTGCAAGTACTTTTCTTTTTCCATTCTCAAGATAGAGAAAAAAGAAGTTCAAATGCTAAATAGGGAAAAGGTAGGAGCACATGGGAATATTAACTTGCTGAATTCCTTTCTCAACTCTTCTGGATCTTTGAATATCCCCTGACATACCTGTTTAAAATTGCTTACTTCAGAGAATGCTTTCATTATTAAGGAGTAACTACTCAATGTATACGAAGTATCTGAAAGAGGATAGAAGCTAAATGTTACTTGGAAAAACATCACCTCAGTCAGACAGCTTCATAAAAACTCATGCTAAGCATCTTAACTTTGGGAAGATTATCCAAAACTCAAAGCTTGCTGAGCTTCATTCATCTTAATTACAGGATGAAGAGTCTACATCACCTGGTTTAGACAGGTTCTCTAGCAAGTTTCATTTCAGTACCACAGTGAAAAAGAAGGAAGTACTGAAGTAAATTTATATGAAAGCATTTTTTCTAAAGAATAACATAGTTAAGCAAAATAAAACAAGAACTGCTAACCACGTAAATAGCCACATAAATAATTTAATCTTCTTATTTGCAACTGTCTTAAATCTGATCCATAGCAAATACATCTTTGCAAAGACAGTGAGATGACAGTACATAGCAACGATGGAATGTGCAATGTAAATGAAAGCTCCTGTTCACTGGCACTCCAGAGCAATCATGTAGTCTTGCCTTTGATTGCCATATCTTGCTGCTGGTGTATGTTTTGAATCATTTGCCATCTACATTTCTGAGAGATCCTCAGAGCCAGTATGGTCAGCAGTGTTCACATTACTCAGAAAGACAATCTGTGTCTCTTCATCCTAACCAACCCCTGATAAACAGGAACCTGAGAAATCTCACAAACAGGCAAGAAAAATAAAAGAAATATTTTGAGAATTTTGTTTTCCAGTCTAAACAGTACAGTAAATGTTTTTAAGCTGCACTCAAATCTCTGAAGTATTAAATACTGGTCTTTTTTAATAAATAAGTCTTGGAAAATCCTACTCTTTATTTAGATATAGGAATATAGTAACATTTAACTGGAAAAAAACCTCATGGGATGTTGAGTTGAATTTCTTTGTCTCTTTTCCTCTCATTCATTCAAGTTCTAGTTTAAAACTGCATAAGGATATACTTCCCTCCACCCTACCCCCTTATTCCTATGTAACTGAAGTGTTATTTCTTATTGCTGAGGCCAGCAAGTAAAGATCTTGGGAAAAGACCAAAAGCTATTGTGAAGCACTGTATAATCTGCTGAAAGCTTCTAGTTCTCTGTGAATGGAGAAGCAAAGTCCAGTTATGTCTTCCTTATGTTTGGACCAAGAGGGACAGGAGACACAGAAAAAAAACAAATTCAAAAGGATGT